>NC_134861.1:6957500-8157500 GCF_049852395.1 Peromyscus maniculatus bairdii
ATTATTACAATAAAGCACACACCCATGTAGCCATAATTATAAACCAAAGTTAGAAGTCCCCTATTAATATCTGACCTAGTAGTCCTCAGTGTGCCCCTGGGGGAAATCACCTTCTGGTAACTTTTAGGATGATCACTTCCCTTTTGGGAGGTGGGAGGCATTGTTGGTCACTAGTGTATATGTATTTATACATGTGCACATGGACTGACAACATAGAAGTTCACTGTATTTCTTTCAGATATTACTGTGCTTGTGAGATCCATCCATGTTGATGTTTGTAGTTGTGCCTTTGTTCATTTTTATAACCATAGAATATTTTAGTTGAGTCACTCTGTAGTGAGTATTTGGGTTATTCCTATATGTATATACTGGTAAATATGTGCAGAAGTTCCTGTAGGAGTGTTTACCCAGAAATAGAATTACTGAGTTGTAGGTTATATGGTGTATGTCTAGATTCACTAGATATTTGCAAATATGTTTTCCCTTAGTGGTAAAAGGAGAATTCTTACCACATTAATGAAATGGCCAAAGACATTCTAGAGAGGCACAGAGAGCTCTGAGGCACAGACTAGCATAGGCATAGGAGTTTGAGGAAGGACCAGGAGCTGAAGACCTGATGCCAGACTACACAGCTGAAGAGACAAGAAAGCTGCTTGTTTGGAGGAAGGTGGCTCTGGAGCCCCGATCACAGTGTCCGTCTGTCCTCACTCAAAATAAAGGTGATAGTCCCATTGCCTACCTGGAATGCTCGAACACGGGAACCTGTCACAGACAATGTGGAGAAGTTTGCTATTGAGACAGAGCTCGTCTACAAGTACTCTCCTTTCCACAATGAGGAGCAAGTGATGACCCAGTTCATGAAGATTCCCGGGAATAGTGGTGAGTAGGCTTTGGATATGGAGCCCAGAGAACCTGGGAGCTCTAGAGCCTCGGGTAGTGTAGGAGTGAGCCTGGGTTGGCTGGCAGAGAGAAAGGATTTCTGTTCCCTAGGAACACTGGTGATCATCTTTAATCTCAAGCTCATGGACAATGGAGAGCCGGAACTAGACATAATCTCAAATCCAAAAGATATCCAGATGGCAGAGACCTCCCCAGAGGGCACGTGAGTATGGCTGGCAGGGTGGCAGGCCCTGGAACTGGTCTTTACTCCCTTAGGAGATGACTTCAGGGAAAAATGGAAGAGTCCCTTTCCTGGCTTTCTCTGGTGGCAGTATTGATAGAGCTGAGAGCTCCTACCTGCTTACTAGCAGGATGGTGGCTCCTCAGCAAAACTAAAGATTAGTGATTCCCTGATCTAACTCTTTCATTTGACAGAAGAAACTGAGGCCTGGGTCTAGTGGTGGTGAAATGGCACTGGGTTCCCTGTAAGGGCCAGGTAAAGTGTCTGTGGGGCACCTGTGCTAGGGACGTGACAGGGCAGTATGTAGTAGCTATGATAAAGGGCCATTCTGGTCAAAGTGTGAAGAGAAAGAAACCAGGATGTGAAATGAAAGGTGAACTGCAGAGAGGAAGTCAGTCCACAGCTTTGGGCTTACTGTGGTGTGGAGACAGTACTTCTCAGTTCCTGCTGTCTTCAGGAAGCCAGAACGACGCTCCTTCCGAGCCTATGCTGCTGTGCTCTATATTGATCCGCGGATGAGGATTTTCATTCATGGGCACAAGGTGCAGACCAAGAGACTCTCCTGCTGCTTGTATAAACCCAGGTAAGAGCCTAGCTACCATGATCTGGGCTGGGAAATGGGGTGATCTTAGAATGGTGTACTGTGAAGACTCTTAACACTGCTGATTACACCTGTTTACCAGAGAGTCCTTTCCCTGGTAAGGATGGAAGTCACAGACAGGCTGGTTGGCCCGGCCAGTTGAGGGAAGTGCCTTCTGAGATGTGGAAAGTAGCACAGGGAGCTGTCTTGTCTCAGAGGGCCTATAAACCCTTTACAGGAGAGGGGAAGCCACGGCTTATTATTGGGTTTTGTTCCTGATATGCAATTAGTGATACCTACTAAACACCAAAGGCACATCAAGAGACCAGGGACAGATTGAGTAAGGAATTGAATCATTTTGTTAAAATGAGCATGGATTTGTTTCACCACAAGAAGCCAGGGTAGCACCACATGGGAGGAGGCAGGGTGCTGCTTGAGCTGCTCAGGTTGGCTGCCTGGCCCACTGCTGCTTGGCCCTCAGGTTGCTTTTTCTGCTCTTCAGAATGTACAAGTATACATCAAGCCGTTTCAAGACTCGGGCAGAACAGGAAGTGAAGAAGGCAGAGCATGTAGCACGGATTGGTAATGCTACTCCCTGTGTTGGAAGGAGGGATGGAGTTGGGGGCACTGCTTGTATCCAAAGCCTGGGACAAAGCTGTTCTCCTGCCGGAGCCAGTTCCTCTCCAACTCTCCCCATATCTAATCCTATCAGCATTGTCTCTCTAGACTTGACTCTCTCTTCCCACTATTTATAGGACTTTATGCAGGGCTGAAATGGCATAAAACAAATCTATAGATTCTTATTTAAGTCAGATATCAAGCCAGATATAGGTTCAAAACCATTGAAATAATCTCACCCTGCATATAGCTTTAAATTAAGTTGGCCCAGCACTCGGGAGGCAGAGGCAGGCGGATCTCGGTGAGTTCAAGGCCAGCCTGGGCTACCAAGTGAGTCCCAGGAAAGGCGCAAAGCTACACAGAGAAACCCTGTCTCGAAAAACCAAAAAAAAAAAAAAAAAAAAAAAAATAAGTTGGACAGAAATCTCTAGGTTTCTCCCTAGAAATGATCACAGTTTTCTCAGCTGTTTGGTGGGGGTGATTGTCTGAAGCATTCTTCAGGCTCCAGTTCATGCTGAAGGTTGAATTCCCATTGGATAATTTTTTTTAACTATTGTAATTTATTTGTGAAGCTTAAGAATATGGGGTATAAATAATGCTTTCCTTGGGGTTATGGTTTTGAGATAGACTTACTTATCCCATGTTGGCCTCAAACTCAGTGATCCTCCTGCCTTAGCCTGCAGAGTACTAGAATTATATATAAGTATGTACCATCTTGTCCATGACAGTTTTGAATGTGTCAGTTGTCTTTTTTTTTCCCCCTGAAGCAGTTGTGTAGTTCAGGCCCACAGGCTGCCCCATGTGGCCATTGCACCTCTAGGTAGCCTTTTCCTTGTTAGCATATACTTCTTGTGCAGCAGGAACTGCTCTGGATCAGTGAAGGATGACAGAGTTCTGTACTTTTTATTTCTTCTGGTTTTAGCTGAAGAGAAGGCCCGGGAGGCAGAGAGCAAAGCTCGGACATTAGAAGTACGAATGGGTGGAGACCTGACACGGGACTCGAGGGTAAGTCCTCAGACTCAGACTCAGGCTCTCTTTCCTGGCGTATGTGGCATTGGGATCCAGTATCCTGACCTTAGTAAAAGGAAATACAGCTTTTAAGTTTGTCCCCAGTCAGGTCACTTTTCTGTAGAAAGAAATAATCTTCAGATGTGTGTTAGCATCGGTGCTATCTGTGTAAAAATCTCCTATTGCTTAGTGTAGCCTGGAGCGCCTCCTCCCCTCTCCTGATGGGCATGTATTTGCAGGTGATGTTGCGGCAGGTTCAGAATACAGCCATCACCCTGCGTAGAGAAGCTGATGTCAAGAAAAGAATCAAGGATGCCAAGCAGCGGTGAGTACTTGGACAGCCCTTTGGTCTTTTAAAATGATATGGCATTTGCACAAACAGGTTGCCATTTGGTACCAAGTTTACTCTGAGAAAACCATCACTACTGTGATAGCCAATGCTGGTCAGATACTTCTGACCCTGCAGAAGGCAGGCAGAACTGACACTTAACTCTCACTGCTGTCCATTTCTTATTCTTTTCTGTTAAAGTTGTACAAAATGCCCATTGTGTAAAACTTGAAAAATATAAAACATTTAAATAAAAACCATGAAACTCCCTTATTCTTCTGAAAATATGTGTTCTTACTTTTTGTTGTTGTTGTTTTGTTTTTTCGAGACAGGGTTTCTCTGTAATTTTGGTGCCTGTCCTGGATCTCGCTCTGTAGACCAGGCTGGCCTCAAACTCACAAGTGATCCGCCTGGCTCTGCCTCCTGAGTGCTGGGATTAAAGGTGTGCACCACCGCCACCTGGCTATGTTCTTATTTTTTATAGTACATAATTCATTCTCCGCTGGTTATAAATGTAGAATGATACTATAGATTGAGTTTTGTGCCTTTTCATTTAGGATATATTGTTTTGGGTCTACATCATCAGGTCTCTGACCTGAGCTCTATGTAGAGCTTCTCAGGTTCTAGGGCATGAATTCCTAGCTAGACTCCAGGTTGCTTCCTTGCCACAGGCATTAAGTTTCAGGTTACTTCACGCTAACTTGTCCCAAGATTTTCTGGACGTGTCATGAGTGTCTTTTCTCATATATTCTGGTTAATTTTTTGCCTTTAAAACTATTACTGTTAAATAAACCAGGTGTAGTGATGAACATCTTTAATCCCAGTTCTTGGGAGGCAGAGACAGATGGTGCTCTCTCTGAGTACCAGGCCAGCCTGGTCTGCAGAGTGAGTTCCAAGACTCGCTTGAAAAACAAAGTAAACTGAACTATTGCTGTTACATAATTGGAATTTTGAGGAAGATATGATTATAATGTTATATTTATTCCACTATTTAATTCTCTCTGCAGAGGAGATTTGCAGCAGTATCATAGTAACACATTCATATTTAAATCCATTCCTGTTTTGCTACATTAAAAACAAAAAACAAAAACAGAATTCAATGTTTATACAGATGGCCACTGAACAGTACAGAGCCTTATCAAGTCTAACATCACACATTGAATGGAGATGGCAAATTTTAACGTGTCTCAAAAAGCTTTACACACCTTTATCACCATGTTGTTTTTGTGCTAATGAGTTAATAGGCTTGACCTTTTTTCTTTTTCTTTTTTTTCCCCTTTCCTCCTCTATTAGAGCACTCAAAGAACCCAAGGAACTGAATTTTGTTTTTGGGGTCAATATTGAACACCGGGACCTAGATGGCATGTTTATCTACAATTGTAGCCGCCTGATCAAGATGTATGAGAAAGTGGGCCCACAGCTGGAAGGGGGCATGTGAGTACTGCTCTAGGAGAGTTTTCCAGCCCAGGATGAATGGCAAAAGAGTTCTGGTGACAGCTGTGACCTCCTTGTCCTTGCAGGGCATGTGGTGGGGTTGTTGGGGTTGTTGATGTGCCCTACTTGGTTCTGGAGCCTACACATAACAAGCAAGACTTTGCTGATGCTAAGGAGTACCGACATCTACTTCGAGCAATGGGGGAGCACTTGGCGCAGTATTGGAAGGACATCGCCATTGGTAATGGGACTGGCCACCTGGCCTCAGCCTCTCTTTTACCTTGAACCTTAAGATGCTTTAATTGTGTGAGAGTGTGAATTTATTAGTTAGGAAGACGGTGCAGTGAGGTTTGCTTCTAATTGTAATGTATGGGCATTTACCTTCTAGCCCAGCGTGGAATCATCAAGTTTTGGGATGAGTTTGGCTACCTTTCTGCCAACTGGAACCAACCCCCGTCCAGTGAGCTGCGTTTCAAACGCCGAAGGGCTATGGAAATCCCAACCACTATCCAGTGTGGTGAGTTGAGTGGTGGGAACTCTTTTCCAGCCTCCTGTCATGATACTCTTCTCTTTAGCCTCATGCTGGCCTTCTGACTTGACTAATATTCATAAACTTAGGTTCCACCAGGAACAGGATCTGTTTGGCAGTCGCTCTGTGAGCACAGTCTTGAGGCTGCACTAGTTCTTCCAGTTTCTCTTCATGAGGTGGACAGTCATCCTACCTTGGGGGCATTTCATACCACAGATGGGCCAGGCTCAGTAGATTTGGTACCATGTTGTATCTAGTATGAATAAATGACTGAGCCTGGAGGAAGGACGGGCTGGTGGCCTTAAGATTCCATGGTATTTTTAATCCTTGCTGCAGTCTCTGTCCATACGGTGAATGAATTGGTTTTGTAGTAATAGATAAAGAATGTTGAAAGTCCAGGACATCTTTGCTGGGGACCTAGCTGTGAGGAATCTGGAGTCCAGTAATTGTTGATAGGTGTGGCTGACCTGTAGGGAGGGGTGTTTTTTCTTTTGCAGATTTGTGTCTGAAATGGAGAACCCTACCCTTCCAGCTGAGTTCAGTAGAAAAAGATTATCCTGATACTTGGGTTTGCTCCATGAACCCCGATCCTGAGCAGGACCGGTGAGCCTTTCTTTAACAAGGATTGTGATTACCCTTCTCTCCCTGTTGTAGTTTTCTTTCTGTTGCCGTGATAGACATCAGGACCAGAAGCAATTTGGCTTATACTTCCAAGTACAATCCATCATTTTTAGAAGTCAGGCAGGAATTCAAGCAGGAACTTGAAGTAGAACCAAGAAGAAATAGAAGAAATACTGTGTACTGGCTCAGTAACTCAGGCTCATGCTTAGCCAACTTTCTTATACAGCCTAAAGCCTTGAGATATTACCCACCCATAGTGGGCTAAGGCCTCCTTCATCAATTAACAAGGTAGTCCCTGACAAACATGGCATGCCCACAGGCCAGTCTGATCTAGGCAGTTCTTCAATCCAGGCTTTCTTCTCAGATGACCCTAGGCTGTGTCAAGTTGACAGTTAAAGCTAACTCGACATTCACCAAGCCTACCACTGTTCCCTCCACCTTGGGGTATTTCTTGAGGTCGGTGTTTTCATAGCATCACATCTCTGGCTGCTGCACATGGTATGTACCCAAGAAGGAAGAATAAATGTGTCCTGTAACACATACCATTTTTATGCATTGGAAGCTCTGTGGTAGTTGCAAGACAGCAAGTCTCTGTCCTATAGGAACCTTGTTTTGCCACCAGTTTCTTCTCTTTGCAGCTGTGAAGCTTCTGAACAGAAGCAAAAGGTTCCTTTGGGGACATTAAAAAAGGACCTAAAGACACAGGAAGAAAAGCAAAAGCAGCTGACAGAGAAAATTCGCCAGCAGCAGGAAAAGCTAGAAGCTCTTCAGGTATGCGGTCATGGGCAAGTGGGCAAAAACAGCCCATGTCAGCAAGACTAAGGCTTTCAGTGGCTTTCTTGTCCCTTCCACTCACCATGTGTTCCCACCAAGGTTTTTCAAGCCTGAGTTCCAAACACTTTTCTGATTGATTATTTGGACAACAAACTATTTTGTTTCTTTATCCAAATCAGTCCAATGTATTTAGAAGAAATCACCATTAACTCAATATTTATAACTTTTTCCCCTCTTCCTCCCATCAGAAATTAAACTAGAGTTTTGTATGTATTAGGCAAGCTGTACTACTGAGCTGTATCTCTAACCCTTTTCTTGCTTTTTATTTTATTTTTTTTAAGTTTCACTGAGTTCAGCATAATAAGTTCAGGCTGGTCTTGGACTTAAGATTCTTTGGAGTTGCTCTTTCCAATTTTGCATGAATGCCTACACATAAAAATATATATAATTTTTAGTAGTCACAGGGAACCATCCCATGTATATTTAATATATGCATATATTATTTTTAGTGCATAATCACTTCTTGATAATTTGTGAAATTGGAAGTTTACAAAATGTTAAGGCTTTAAAAAAATTCTTCTCAAGTAACCTTGCAGAAGATGTATTGTTTTTCATTTTATTTATTTATTTATTTATTCTCTCATATATTACATCCCAACTGCAGTTTCCCCAACTTTCTTCCTCCCAGTCACCCCCCTCCCATTTTTACCAGTATGTAGAAAAGTATTATCTTTTTATTGCAAATTTGATTAGCAAAGATTAATTTTATTTTTTATTTTTAAGGTTGATCAAATTTTTATGTGTACTTAATGTTTCCAATATGTCATTTCATTTTTTAAAAAGTTTTACTTATTTTTATTATTTTAAAATTGTGTCTGTGCATGAGTATATGCATGGAATGTGTATGTAGGTGCCTATGGATTCAGAAGGGGGCATCAGATCCTTGTTGTGGGTGATGGGACCTGAACTCTGGTGCCCTACAAGACCAATCTGCACTTTTAACCAATGAGCCATCTCTATAGCCCCCAACTTCATATTGGTTGCAAAACTAATTTCCTTTCTTTCTGTGTCTGTTCAGTACACTATACTCACTAACTGGAAATGTCTTAAGTATGTTGAATCCCACCTACTTCTCTGGCTCATGCCAACTTTACCTCACCAGTCCTTTCCCACCTTTTTGGTTTCTTTTTAAGAAGTTATAAAGACTTCCCCAGTTTCGCAATTGCTGAATCTGTTACATAGGTACCCTTTATATATATAAATATATATGTGTGTGTATATGTATATATGTACATAGTGTAGACATATATACATGCATACACACACATAGTGCCTTTCAGGTGATAATAGAAAGCTTTCAGAATTAGAACTGATCACTGCCCCAGGCGCATAGTGAGGGTCCAGAAAGACTGTAAACAATTTTGTTATTGCATTTGTTTTGCAGAAAACTACACCCATCCGCTCACAAGCTGACCTGAAGAAATTGCCCTTAGAAGTGACTACCAGACCTTCCACTGAAGTAAAGCCCAGGGGCATAAGGGAGGTGGGGCTCTTCTGGTGTCTTAAGCTAGGATCAGTGTTCCCACTGTCTGTGGGCTTTTTTTTTTAGGAACCTGTGCGGAGACCTCAGCGTCCTCGGTCACCCCCTTTACCTGCAGTGATCAAGAATGCTCCTAGCAGACCCCCTTCTATTCATACTTCCAGACCAACTAGCCAACTCCGAAAGGCTTCGGTTATCAGCAGTCCCCCAAAACCGCCTACTACAGCAGCCCGAGGAGAAACTAGTACTTCCAGGCTGCTCCAGCCAGCTGAGGCACCCCGAAAGCCTGCAAACCCTCCCATCAAGACTGTACCCCGACTCACCCTTCCTGTGCAGCCCCCATCACCATCTCTACTCCCTAACTCTAAGAACCTTCGGGATGTCCCCGCTCAAAAAGCCATCAAGACTCCAGTGGTCAAGAAGCCGGAGCCACCTGTTAAACATTCTGTGGTGAGATGTTTTGCCTGAAAGAAAGTTATAGTAGAGAAATCCAGGATCACTGAATCTTAAAACTCTTCTGATGCTTTTGAAGAGGAGGAGCCTACATAACAAGAGACTTGCTCAGAACTTAGACAGTGAGTTTTTTACCCAGCAGACCCAACCTTGGTCTGCTGTAAACTTGAGTCACCTCCACTAGCTTCTTACAAGTGTAGGTATAGTTTGTTAACTTGGTGACAGGTGGTTTTGGTAGATTATGTATGGCAGTGGTCACTGTGTGTCAAGGAGGTCTCTGAGAGCCTTCTCTTGTGGCTGCTATTGTCAAAAGTCACATAGTGTAAGGGCCAGAAGGTTGCTTATGTGTGTACTGAGTAATTCCAAGTAGGAATTGACATAAACTCCTTGGAATAGTTTCTTTAGGCTACACAAAATATTCCTGCATTTTAGAGGCTGAACAGGGAGGGTCCCTTCATGCTCCTACTCTTCTGCTGTAGGCAACCTCAGGTCGGAAGCGGAGTCTTGTAGTCTCTGATGAGGAAGAGGCTGAAGAAGAAGCTGAGAAGAGGAAAGAGAGATGCAAACGGGGCAAATTTGCTGTGAAGGAGGAGAAGAAGGAGGCAAATGAGGTGGGTGGTCACATGAGCTTCACTGGGCCTGTGCTGGTCCCCATGGTCTTCATGACTTGAGACTTTGAGCCTAGTTGACCTCTCAAGGACTCTTGTTACCCAGATGTTAAGAAACATGGGGCCAGGTAGATCTTGAGACTTGTTCTAATTACAGGTCAGTATATACTGGTGTACACCTAGGGGTCTAGAATCACTTAAATGTGTCCCTTGCCTGCTCTTCTGTTCATAAAGATGGCAGAAGGGTAGATACCTGGGACAGCACAAGAAGATGTGTTACAGCCGATGACCATGGGTGGCCAGTAACACAAAAGACTACTACTTTTTAGAGGCCATTGAAGAAGCTTCTAATAGACTGTTCTCCTTGCAGCTTTCAGACAGTGCTGGGGAAGATGACCCAGCTGAACTCAAGAAGGCTCAGAAAGGCAAGTTTGGGGAAGTCCCTGTCAGCCTGTGGTGGAAATGGAAATAGAGCCTTCACTGTCAGCCTCCTCCTTAAGCTAGCAGCTTCCTGGGCTTGGTCTCTATCTACAGTTGGTCTAGCTATTCCCTTCATGATGTTTTGTTTCATTTGTAATGCTTGAGCTTTTTGAGCAGACATTTATTAGATAGTCCAGTTTGGCCTTGAACTTGTAATCCTCTGGCTCAGTCTCCCAGTGCTGGGATTAAAGGCATATGCCATCATGCTTGGCTTGTGGTTTTTGTTTGTTTTGTTTTGATACTAATTCTTTGGTGTTTGCCCTCGGCAAGTCACTCGTCTGTGTCGTTGCTCTATGACAGATGGAAGAATCTGCATTGCTAAGTCAGGGTGCATACCGAGGGACCCACCTGGGGACTACCTTTTACAATACAGCACTGGCTGAGGTGGGAGATCTGATGTAGTTCTGATTCTCACTTGTGTTTGAATTCTCAGATAAAGGACTGCATGTAGAGGTACGTGTGAACCGAGAATGGTACACAGGTCGTGTCACAGCTGTAGAGATGGGCAAGAATGTGGTTCGGTGGAAAGTGAAGTTTGATTACGTGCCCACAGACACAACACCAAGAGACCGCTGGTAATGCCCTCTTCTGTGAGATCAGAATAGCAGAAGTCAGCTAGAGTAAAGGGAGGAAGTACCCTCATGTCCTTCCTAGCAGCCTATTAGGAGCTTAGGACAGACATAAGTTCTGTGTCCCCCCATAGGGTAGAGAAAGGCAGTGAAGATGTACGACTGATGAAGCCACCTTCTCCAGAGCATCAGAGTCCTGACACGCAGCAAGAAGGTGGTGAGGAGGAGGAGGCTGTGGTGACCCAGCAGGCTGTGGCCTTGCCAGAGCCCTCTACCTCTGATGGTTTCAACATTGAGCCAGACACTACTGCCTCAAGTACCAACCATGAGACTATTGACCTCCTGGTCCAGATTCTTCGGTTTGTGTTTCTTTAGCCTTTTCCTTAGGACTGACAATAGTTCTTCACTTTTTCCATGCTATTCTGAGTTCTTATCCCTCCTTTTTTTCCTACTTAGGAATTGCTTGCGGTATTTCTTGCCTCCAAGTTTCCCCATCTCCAAGAAGGAGCTAAGTGCTATGAATTCAGAAGAACTAATATCTTTTCCTCTGGTGAGTCTGGCCTGACTTGGTTTTTACACGCAGTTGTCCCCTCATGCTTGTTATTATGTAGAAAATTATTGGAGCTGAAGGAATTGTTGATCTGAACCATGCCCAGGGCCAGTTAGCAAATAATAATGGGTTTGTAGGCTATATGGTGTTTGATAACTACTCACCTCTGCAATTATAGCCTGAAAGTATCTAGAGGCAGTCCATCAGGGAATATGGCTTTATTTACAGAAACATACAACTTGATTTGTCTGCTGCCCTGGCCTTTATAGGGGCATCTTTAGTAGAGTGAGTCCTGTGACATTATTGTCTCGAAGTAAGCCCAGCCCAGGCTTTGGCTTTTGCCCTTGTTTAGACTGGGCTCTCCAGAGGTCCTAGGAGAACAAACATCTTCGACTTGTTACTTTTGGCATCAACTTGTGAAATTCAAAGCAAAAGCCAGGGTAAAGCAGGACCTCAGCAGTAGGCACTGCCGCTCAGCCCAGAACAGAGTCAGTATGACTGTCCGATTCTAAAAATACTATCTAGCTTGTTTTTGTAAAAGTGGTTACCAGTACTAGTGCACAGCTTTGATTTTCTGGTTGTAGTTTCTAAAACCAAACTTACAATTTTGTTCATTTTTTTGTCCTTATCACTGTGTAAATGGTGTTCTCTAGTAATTTCACAATTAAAAGTTTAATATAATTGCCTTCAAGATATTTGCATTTGACTTAAAATTTATTTTGTGCGGCCAAGATATTTCTTATGTAGAATGTGAAGTTTCTCTTGCTATCACGATGTGAGATCATAGTGTAGTTTGTAAGGCAAAACAGCAGTCAGAAGCCCCTCATTGTAGCAGCTCATGCAACCTTCACAGAAACAAATTGGTGCTAAAGTTGTTCAGACTGCCCTGGACAGCCAGGACCTGTGGTGGTTTTGCCCATGAAAATGACTTCCTCTTTCTTAGTGGCTCTTTCTGAGCAGATCATACTGGGATACGACTTAAAATTGTTTTTAACTACTATAGCCACTTCATAATAAAAGGCTCTGTTGCTGTACAACTATTTACTGTACAAATCTGGGGATAATTGGTGTTGGTGGGTGCCTGATAGATCTTTGATCCTAACACTGTGTTGGATATAGAAGTCCTATTCTGGAGTTAGAGAGGTGTGATTGAGCTAGGAGAATGATCCCACAGTCCTCTTTTGCTATGTAGAAAGGTAAGACAGCCTTCCAGTTTACTAAGCACTTGGCTGAGTGCATTGTGTCCTCATTCTTATGGTATCCCCAACGGACTGCCTCTGAGACCTCTTTGAAGACTGCTTTCCCCTAGTACTGAAATAAAACCAAGTGTACTTCTGAACTCATGGCTCCTACCATGTTTCCTTCCACAGAAAGAATACTTCAAGCAGTATGAGGTGGGGCTCCAGAATCTGTGCCATTCCTACCAAAGCCGTGCTGACTCACGGGCAAAAGCCTCAGAGGAGAGCTTGCGCACCTCTGAGAAAAAGCTTCGTGAGACAGAGGAGAAGTTACAAAAGTTGAGGACCAACATTGTAGCACTCCTGCAAAAAGTACAGGAGGTAAGTAAGCCAAGCAGCTCTTGTAGAAGACAGACCAGCTGGTCTCAGGGAGTGGGGCTGGACTTCTCACAGGACTCCAGCCACTCAGGGAGTCTTTGTTTCCAACACTGGCTGCTCAGAGTCCTGACAAGAGGGCTTGAAGTGATAGAGCTGCCTGGGCCTCATCCCAGCCACACCGCACAGACTATTCAGTTTGCTTTGAGAACCTTTTAAGCCACAAGCAAAATTCTTACTTACCTAAATGGTTTCCCAGGTGGGGTTGAGTAGTGGAGAAGTGAGATATTGCCCCTTAGGCAACGTCTTCTACACAGTAGAGACTGGGAGCCTGATCTCTGAGGGCAGGCTTGTGGAGAAGCTAGAGCTACAAATGGGGTGGTACTGTGAAGTAACTAATGAGAGACTGAATCCTTGGGGAAGCCACTTGTCTAGGTTGCTTAGAGTGGACTCTGAAGAGATACTTGCACTGAGACTAGGATCTGACTAAGCTGTAGTAGGGTAGATGGTAGGAGAGGCAGGACCTCTAAGTATGTAGTTTGAACACAAGAGCAGAAAAGTCACTGGAGGGTTGCAGCATAGTCCAATTTTCAATATCAGACACTCTAGTTAATTGGAGGGATGTAGGTTAGAACCAGAGAACCTGATAAGAAAGTTCTCATACTTTCCTGGGCATGCACAATGACTGATGACAAAGGATAACTGAGATTTAGAAGAAGGGCAGGAGTGAGAGACAGACAACTGGGCAAGAGATAACAGGATGGAGTTTAGGCCCAGTCCCACCCCCCCCCCAACCTGTTTTCCTGCCCCAGCTGACCCCCACCCCACTTTGTTCCAGGACATAGACATCAACACAGATGACGAGCTGGATGCCTACATTGAGGACCTCATCACCAAAGGGGACTGAGGAGCTGGGAGGCAGATGATTCCTCTGCATACCTGCCCCTCAGCAGAGCAGCTTCTGGGGAGGGGGATTTCATTAGTGAGTTGGTGGACTTCATCTTGGTTTGACTCATGTGGGACATTTGTGCTTTGGGAAGGAGATTCCTTGAATCTTCTTCTCTAAGTTTACATAAATATTTATTTTTTAAAAGAGAAGATGTTAATGCCTGCTGTGAGACAATTCTTTTGTGTGACTCTTGAGGAAAGGGCACAGAGTCTGAGCCATTGAGCTGGCACCTCAAGATAGGACGAAGCAAGCACCAGCCTGAAGTTGGAGAGGCTGTGGGGGCAGGGTGATTTTTCTCCTAGAGGATCAACAATGGAATATGAAAAATTTATGTCCGCAGGGACTCAGATCTACAAGACCCACAAGGGGTGATCAAAGCAGGCCCAGTATCAGAAAGACTCCCTGTAACAGGTCTCCTGGTATCCAGTCAGGGCTTTGAAGGTTTGTAGGCTGCCTGAGCAGCTGTCAGAGTCATCCTGGCTGTGGCAGTATCCAGACAGCTTGGAGATAATTCTTGATGCTCAAATTCCCTGCACCACCTACTCTATTGCTGAAGGAGCCATTTCCCAAGTCAACCACACTGTCCAAGCTCAAGCGTGGACAGCTCTGACTGGTCAGATTGCTGGGCTGGATAGCACTCTGAATGTTGAACTCCAAAGATTCTCAGGGTGTGCAGGTGTGGAAGAGCTCTCTGGAGGAGGAGGCTTCCTCAGTGGTGCTAGTTCTTGGAGAGCCTTTGCTGCTGCTTTTCTACTATGTTCTCTGTGGGCTCCAGAGAGCCCAGCACCTCCCATACTCTGGAACAGTGAGGAGGAGGAGGAGGAGGAGAAGGAGGGACCATGTTCTTCAGACAGTTACTCAGAGCCAGAAAGGCAAGAGCTTCATCTGATGGCCATTGGGAGAATTCTGCTTCCAGTCCCACCAACTCTTCACTCCTGTTGAAGACCACTGAAGACAGAACTGTGACTTTGTTCTCTTGATCTAAACCATCCTGGGATTTGTTTCCTCCATCACCCGAGTCCCATGGTATTTGCAGAATTCGGGGAAGTGGTGGTAAGGGAACTGTGCACATGTGGCTAGAAGTGCCTGCTTGGGTTCTAGGCTACCCCAGACTATCCTGTCAGGCAATCCCTGATGCAGGGTTGTTTGCAGGGGAGTATCATTCAGAAGTAGTCCTCTTTGGAACATTCTCCAATAGATGGGGTTCCTGAGTTGGTGCACATAACCCACCAGTCCAACTTTCTGTTGACCCTATCCAGGCAGTGTGTGATCCATTTTTGTCTGTAAACCCACTGTTTAAAAGAAAATTGGTCCTGCATTTTTATTGGCAGGTAATACTTTTTTTTTTAACCTACACATGTAATCAAAATGTGTTACCATAAATTTCTACTGGTGAGACTCCTGAGTTGAGTGCATTCTTATGTGAAATACAAGACCTTTCTCTTCATTCTGCTGCTTCTCCACTGTCTTTGTTTTTAGCTTCACTTCCTTAATACTTCATTTCTTAGATGTTTTAGCTTGAACTTTCTGGATGTACTAATCCAACCTCAGCTCTTCTGAATGCTGCCTCTTCCTCAGGCAGAGGTCCTACTGTTGTGATGGCAAGATAAAATAGAGGGTCTTCCTGGGAACGTCATAAAATAGGTGACCTTGGAACTGGTTGATAAGGCGTCCACGGGCTCTAAAGGAGAGGGGTGGGGTTGAAGATGCTCAATGACAAGTGGACATGTAAGAATCTGAATGCTACAAAAGGCTGAATGTGAAAAGCAAGGCTTTCTTTTGCCTGGTCCCAGTTCTCTCTGGAGATCAGAGGATTCATCTTGGACACATGGCAACACATCTGCCCTCTTGGGTTTCCTTAGGTTTTTCATCAAGTAGTACATCATATATTGTTTCAGAATGAGTCTAGTATGAATCTGCTTTGTTCTGAGCCATCACAGGACATCTCATTATCTTGAATGTGTTGTCATGTAACAATCTTAAACACTGTGTTCCTAACATCTGTGAAGAAAGCTGTGGTATGTGTGTACGTTTATCCATTACATTTGTATAGAGGGTAAGTTCAGATACATTTCCGTTCTGCTCCCAGCAACTTCCAGTTTCAACTCATTAATTGTGGGTATCTCCAAAAGTGGTTTTGTTTTCATGTGACTGAACATTTTCATTGGCTTGTCCGGGTTTCTTGGTTTTTTTTTTGTTGGTGCAGATGTATATGTAGTTCTGCATCTAGGACTAAGGATCTTTTAAATCAAGAGTTTGCAAAATCTTCAGGAAAACGTCTTAGGTAGGATTTAGGATTTCCAACCCCATTTGGGAATAAAATGCTGTCTACTCCCAGGTCAAGACAAGGACATGACACTTGCTTTCTAAGAATTAGTACAGGCTGAGGAAACTTCTGGTTTCTTTTCATCTGTCTGAGAGATACTGTTTTTTTATCTTTACAAGGCTCATGCTTCCCATGTTAGCAGCTGGCTGATAGTTAGCACCTTTAGGGATCAATGGTAAAGGTTGAGAAGACTCCAAATTTGCCATTGATACAGAACTCAAGTTTTGCCTGAGTGTTTTGTGCCTCCACTGGCTACTTGACCCCTATTTGGAAGATCATTTAGCAGTGCTGGGTGAGCCTGAAATATCCTGAGAATTCTACAGCAAGGTTCTGGACTTCACTGGAGATGGAACCTAGGAGGCTCCATGTGCAACAGCCACACTGTGCTGCCTTCTCAGAGCAGCTGCAGGGCCAGCTTGACCCAGAAGGCAGGGCCCCAACAGGTTCTGTCTTCAGACTGCCAGTTCCCCTGCACTGCTCCACGACAACAGGTGTGGTGAGGCATGGTGTTGCCAGACCTAGTCTTCAGTCTTGCCATTTTCAGTAGCCTATCAGGTACTAGGGCCACTGCTGGCTTCAGCAGAAACTTCCTTCTTGCAAGGTAAGCAGGTCACTCTACCCTGACTCCTTGTTCCATAAGGGGCAGATCTTCCAGTCTAATAAACTACAAGGACAGGTTCCCACTTGAAATTTAGCCAGTGCTTCTAAAAAGTCCGGAGCTGTGGGTTGAAGCTGGATTGGGGGCTGGGAACCTCTTGCTGTCTTTTTTTTTTTTTTTTTTTTTTTTTTAAGATTTATTTATTTATTTAGAAGAGGGCATCAGATCTCAATACAGATGGTTGTAAGCCACCATATAGGTGCTAGGAATTGAACTCAGGACTTCCAAAAGAGCAGCCAGTGTTCTTAACCTCTGAGGCATCTCTCCAGCCCACCTCTTGCTGTCTTGATCTCCAGTTTTTGCTTGTAGGATTCTCTATACTCTATCAGCTGTTCAGAGTGGCCTACATTGGGGACATGCTTTTCCCAGGACTGCCATCACGGCCATCTATTTAGTGTCCCAAGTGTTACCAGGGAGCGCTGGGCTTCCATGCAGCTTCTGCCAGACCTGTGCCATTTCCTAAGGTGTTCATCCTCAGCAGTTACCAGCTAATAATGGGAAGGTAGGGGGCATCTACCCTTGAGAGGGCAAGAGCCATGATTCATGTTCTCTGGACCTTCCTGGGATACTTTCAGGATTCTCGGGGTCCCCTGCAGTCCCCCTTTCTTTGAAAGCTGTAGCCAGCTCTACTCTGCTACTGCCTTCCTTGTCCTTCCTGCCCCTCTTTTTTTTTTTTTAAATATTTATTTATTTATTATATACACAGTGTTCTGTCTGCATGTATGCCTGCAGGCCAGAAGAGGGCACCAGATCTCATTACAGATGGTTGTGAGCCACCATGTGGTTGCTGGGAATTGAACTCAGGACCTCTGGAAGATCAGCCAATGCTCTTAACCTCTGAGCCACCTCTCCAGCCCCTTCCTGCCCCTCTTGAGCTCTAGGTTTTCCAGCCCCTCCTCCCAGATAGATGCCTCACCAGTTGTTTGGTCACTAGACTGGCCTTGGGGTTATTCAGTGGGCACAGTAGAGGAGCCTGACAGCCTTTTTTAGTTCGTTGTGCTTACCATCAGTTACCATGGCACCACACTTGCCCAAGGGTTGGTTAAAAATGCTCACCTAGCCCAAAGGACACACACAGCACTCTAGTAACCAGTCATCTCTCCGGAGGTGACCAACATTCTCAGCACTGGCCTTCTTCCAACTGGCCAGTGGAGGCATTCTGTGGAGTGCACTGCCCCAACCTAGACAGCAGCTACACAGAGGTGCACAGAGGGCATCACGCAGGAAGGTTCCCCTTAGGGACTCATCAAATCCTGAGGTTAATCTTACAGGTGAACAAAGATCAGAGACTTTATGTGGATGAATGTTTTGTCTGTGTGTATGTCTGTGCGGCACATAAATGTGTGGTGCCCTCAGAAGGCAGATGAAGGCTTGAGACTGGAACTGCAGCTGTTTGTGAGCCTTCTCAAGGTGCTAGAAACCAAAGCCCGCGTCCTGTCCCAGAGCAGCTCTTAACTACGAGGCCATGTCTCCAGCCTCCTGTTCTTTCAACCTTTTGTGGAGGATCACTACAGGTAACCCTGCACAGACACCCTTCTGTCCGGGAGCTCTTGTTTCTGCAAGGTGGTGCAGGAAGGGCTACATTGTTCTGTTTGCCTTAAAGAGCCAGCCTGTGCGCAGGCTTACCAGTCTTTCTGTATGGCCAAGTTCCCGAGACTTCTTGAGTTTTGGAACTTTAATAGGCCAGTCTTTCTGTATGGCCAAGTTCCCAAGACCTCTTGAGTTTTGGAACTTTAATAGGTTGGCTCTTGGCTCCATTTATGATGTCTCTTGAAAGATACACTTGTTGGGTGTTTTTTGTTGTTGCTGTTGTTTTGTTTTATTTTGAGACGAGGTTTTCCTCTGTATCCACAGCTATTCTAGAACTCACTATGTTAACCAGGCTGCCCTCAAACTAACAGAGATCCTCATGCCTCTGCCTCAGGCCTCAGTAGTACTAGAAATAAAAGCAGGTGCCACCACAACTGACAAAAGCTAAACAATTTTAGATCCAGGGGTTTCCTATCCTGCTGAGGAAAATCACTTTCTCCCCAACACTGCCTCCACAAACCTTCATTTTGTTTCCATGATTATTTTTATTTTAATCAGTCTCCATGGAACATAGTACAAACAGTAAACGCAAGTGCCAAGCTTTTTCTCCTAGGAGGAAATATATTTAGGTTATAATTATGTTTAAAAATATAATTGCATTAATTTTAAATACATTTTGAGAGTGTTGGCAGTTTTATGATAGTAAGCTCCCAGGAGGATAGAAAATGGTTTTCCATTTGTTTATGATTTTTGGGGGGTCTGGAGAGATGGCTCGTTGGTTAAGAGCACATCTTCATCTTCTAGAATTGGGTTCCCAGCACCCATGTCTAATGGCTGACACCTGCCTGTAACTAGCTCCAGGGATCTCTTCTGGCCTCCAGACCATGCACATAAATTTTTTAAAATCTAGTAAAAATACATTTTAGATTATCCAGTAGGGTTTTATAATTTCCTTGTAAGGGTTCTATAATTTTCTGACTAAATAAACCTTAATACTTTCTTCACACAGCTTTAATAGGTTTCTGACTAAATTTATTTCCTATTTATGGCTTTTATTACTACTCCAATAGAATACCTTTCCACATCTCTAGTACTTACTAGCTATTAATATGAAGAAAAGTCAGTATGCCATCTGTGAGTATATGGAATTTACTTCTATTTTATGAACTGATAGTTAGGAAAGCTTGTTGTTAGGTGCTTGCTCAAGCACTCTACAACCAAACTATATCCCCTGCTCTCAGCACCCATTTTCAAATTGTCTTGCTTGGAACCAGAGTCTAAGGTGCCAAGCTGTCCTTTAGTTCATTTGAATTTGAGATCCTGCTACCTCTGCCTCCTCAGTAGCCAGGATTATTGGCTTGGGCCACCAGGAGTGGCTCTTTTTGGCTTGTCTGTAGTGGAATATTGGCTTAAGGTGTGCTATTTTTGTTTATGTTGTATTTGTTTAACTCTGTGACGCTGTATTACTGTGCCTGTGTAAAGCACCTGTTGGTCTAATAAAGAAATGGCCAATAGCAAGGCAGGAGAAAGGATAGGCGGGACTGGCAGGCAGAGAGTATAAATGGAAGGGGAAAACTGAGAGGAGAGATGGAAGATCTAGCAGCCAGAGGAGGAGGATGACTCCAGTGGCCAGCCACCCAGCTACACTGCAAGCTATGGAGTAAGAGTAAGATTTACAGAAGTCAGAGAAAAGAAAAAGCCCAGAGTCAAATGGTAGACGGGATAATTTAAGTTAAGGAAAGCTGGCTAGAAACTAAGCCAAGCTAAGGCTGGGCATTCATAAGTAATAATAAGCCTCTGTGTATGCATTTATTTGGGAGCTGGGTGGCGGCCCCCCAAAGAAGAACAAAACCCCCCAACAACAATAAATCTTGTCTCCCAATAATGTTATTATTAGCATATATTAATTACACATAATAAAATGTTTCATTATAACATCTTTACATATGACATATTTCAATCATATTTACCCTATCACCCTTTCTTGTTCCAATTCATGCTTGCTAATCCTTTCCTCTTCCCAATTAGCCCTACTTCTCTCTGTGTGTGTATGTGTGCATGTTTGTGTCCAATGAGGTTCATTCGGGTTGTTTACAAGATCACGGACACCTTACCAGTGGCTATACCACTGAAGAAAATGTCTTTCTCCCCACCAACCATTAACTGCCTATAAGTTTTCAGGGAGCAGTGGACCACCATAAGCTATTCTTCCTTTCCAGGAGAGGATATTGACAGCCCCCAATCTTGTGGAGATCATATGAGTTTAAGCACAACCGCCATGTAATGCCCAGAGGTCAGTGTTTCACACCTCTCACCCCACCTCTCCAATTGTCTCCATTTATGGCTGGGCATTCAGGAGTCATTTATTCTCAGTACTTTGACTCAGTCTCTGCACCAGGGATCAGCTATTGCTGACCATTACAAAAGGAGTCTTCTCTGACTATCGCTGATGACTTTAAAGGCAACTGGATAGTCACATCATGTCCATTTAGCACAATAACAGTTGCTCCCCCGCCCCCAGGGCCTATGGGCTTTTGAATGGCGTATAGCACCAGATCCAGATTCTCTGTTGTGGAGTGAGTCTCCAGCCTGATCAGAGAGCAGTTGGTTACTCCCAACAGACTTGCCGCTATTGCACCTGTGGGCACATCTTGCCTGCTGGTCAGTAGTGCTGCATACAGGGTCCACAGCTGAGTAAGACTGCTGATGGAAATACTCCAGGAGCCTATGCAGAGCGTACTAAAAACCTTTGGTTAGGCTCCCTGACTTAGTAACATGTCTGTGAAGCACAAATATTCCTTACAGTTTTTCCAGCTCGTGGTTGTGTCTAAAAACTTTGGGGCTGGAGAGATGGCTTAATGGCTAAGAGCATGGCTGCTCTCTCAGAGGACCTGGGTTTGATTCCTAGCACCCATATGGCGGCTCAGAGTTGTCAGTAACTCCAGTTCCAGGGGTGCTGATGCTCTCTGTTGACCATTCTGGGTACCAGACCTGTATGTGGTGTACATACATACATTCAACTAAACACATAAAATTTTAACAAAATATTTTTCAACTTTGTCTACTATATATGTCTAGTTTTCTTTTTTAACCAATTTTTGCATTTTATTTATTTATTTATTTTATTTATTTATTTATTTATTTATTTATTTATTTATTTATTTATTTGGTTTTCCGAGACAGGGTTTCTCTTATGTAGCTTTGCACCTTTCCTGGAACTCACTTGGTAGCCCAGGCTGGCCTCGAACTCACAGAGATCCGCCTGCCTCTGCCTCCCAAGTGCTGGGATAAAAGGCGTGCACCACCACCGCCTGGCTAATTTTTGCATTTTTAAAACCCAATTGGGCATGAATTTACCACTTAGCAGTATGTCTTTTATAAGTGGCTACATTCTATTTGATATTGTCTTATTTGTATTTGTGAAAATTCTGGTGATGAGGATGGAACACAGGACCTTGCACATGCTCTAAAGTGCTCTACTGAGCCACCTCTTTCTTATGCCTGAGAAATCTTTTCAATGTAAACAGTGGGTTGAATGTTTGTTATATTTTAGCTCTGTTTTTATTGGATTTTGTTGACATGCTAGTTTAATAAAAAGAAGTACTTCTGGAGCTGGAGAGATGACTGAGCAGTTAAAAGCACTGGCTATTTTGCAGAGGACCCAGGTTTGATTCCCATCACTCACATGACAGTTCACAACCATCTGTAACTCCAGTTCCAGAGGAGGAGGATCCAACACCCTCTTCTGGCCTCCATGGGCACTACATGCATGCACAGACACATGCAGCAAAAGGTTTATACACATGAAAAATAAAATATTTAAAAAGGCAGTTATTATTTATTGATGTCATTCTATAGGTTATGTGTTGAAAGTTGTCTCTGGTATCATCTCCTCCCCTCTCCTTGGATCCTCTAGGTCTCTTCTTTCCTGTAGAGATGATTCTTCTAGACACCTACCCCAGTCTGTCAGGAGCAACCATTTGGGCTCTATAGTTTGAGGAAAATCAGGAGTTTCCTGGCTCATCTCATGCAGCTCTTACCCACCCAAGCTAGCACGACAGTAGTTAGTGCTGCCTGCTTTTCCTCTCTAGTCTTCCTGGCCTGGAATTGACTGATTCTACAACCACTTACGGAGCACCATTCTGAGGAAGACACCAGGCATGCTCCCATGTGGATGACAGACACCTTGCAGGCTTACAGGATGCACGGCAGGTACGAGACAAGCACAGTCCACAGCATGGTAAGTGCTGACCTGAGGAACCTGTAGGAAATGGAGGCTGCCTGAAGCCTTCTAGCTTATCAGTTCTTTTTTTTGGGGGGGGGGGCGTATTCTGAGACAGGGTTTCTCTGTAGCTCTGGCTGTCCTAGAACTCACTCTGCAGACCAGACTGGCCTTGAACTCACAGAGATCCACCTGCCTCGTACTGGAATTAAAGGCATGCACCACCACCACCTGGCTTTTTTAGGGGGGTAGGGGTGGGGGAGGGTTTTCAGGACAGAGTTTCTCTGTGTAGCCTTGGTTGTCCTAGAGCTTACTCTGTAGACCAGGCTGGCCTCAAATACCCCATCAATTCTTTTAACCCCAGAGCTGAGAACCGAACCCAGGGCCTTGAGCTTGCTAGGCAAGCACTCTACCACTGAGCTAAATCCCCAACCCCACCCCATCAATTCTTTAAAAAACAAATTATACTTTTTCTTTTTCTCTTTTTGGCAAGCAGTCTTCTCACAATCACTGGTCAGATTTTTTTAAATATTTTAGAGTTCTGATAGGAATCATGTTCCATTTGTAGATTTGGAAATAACTGAACGGTCTCAGGTATTTTCAATCATAACCATATAATTTATTTTGCATGTTTATGCTTCTTGTGGCCTATGTTGAAATTTTTAAAAATTAAGGTAAATTATATTTTAAATTACCAAGATAAAGATAAAGTTGTGAAACCCAAGAGGTCTCAGGTACTTGGCCCCATAGAAGGGCTGGTAAGCCTGCGCACAGGCTGGCTCTTTAAGGCAAACAGAACAATGTAGCCCTTCCTGCACCACCTTGCAGAAACAAGAGCTCCCGGACAGAAGGGTGTCTGTGCAGGGTTACCTGTAGTGATCCTCCACAAAAGGTTGAAAGAACAGGAGGCTGGAGACATGGCCTCGTAGTTAAGAGCTGCTCTGGGACAGGACGCGGGCTTTGGTTTCTTTATGGGATTTTCAAATATATTTAGTTTTTTTTTTCTTTAGAATATTTTTAAACTTTATTTTATGTGCATTGGTGTGAGGGTGTCAGACCCCCTGGAACTGGAATTACAGACAGTTGTGAGCTGCCATGTGGGTGCTGGGAATTGAACCCGGGTCCTCTGGAAGAGCAGCAAGTGCTCTTAACCACTGGGCCATCCCTCCAGCCCTATATTTAGTTTTTTACCTTCCTCTACCCTCCCTCTTCTAATCCACATAAATCTTCCCTGCTCTAATATTCCCCTTTCTATTTTCATGTCACATGTGTCCTGTTGTTGGCTCACCCCTCTCTCCCTTAGAGCATCTCTTGGCACCCTTCCTGAGCTATTATTCTGACTGGGTTAAGGGGGATATCATAGTGGTTTTAATTTGAATTTCCCTGATGGCTAAGGATGTTGAATATGTTTAAAAACATTTATTGGCTATTTTTATTTCTTCTTTTGCAAACTCACTGTTCTAACATTAGTTCTTTTTAAATTTGAGTTTTCTTTAGTTCTTCGTATATTCTAAATACCAATCTCTGTCAAATATGTAGCCGATGAAGATTTTTCTCCCATTCTGTAGTCTGTTTCTTCACTTGATTACCCATGTCCTTTGTTGTACAGAATTGTTTTAACTTCACAGGTCCTGTTTCAGCCATTGTTTCCTTATTTCCCCAGTGACTGGACTCTTACCCTGAAGGTCCTCACCTACATCGTGAAGTGTTTTCTGCAGTTTTTCAGGTAACATTTAAGGTCCCTGATCTTTTTGGAGCTGGCTTTTGCTCATCACAGGTGACAAGGATCTGCCTTCATACTTCCACATGTAGCTATCAAGTTTTCCATCGCCATTTGTTGAGGGAGTCTTTTCCCAATGTGTATTTTTGGCCTCTTTGTCAAAAATCAAGTTGCTGTCGTTGCGTTTGTTCATACCTGGATCTTCTATTCTCTCCCACAGTCTACAGCATGCTTTTACGCCAGTGCCATACTGTTTACTATGGATCTGGAGTGTAACTTGAAGTCAGGTATGGAGGTTCCCCCAACATCGCTCTTATTTTATTCAATTTTGCTTGGTCTATGTGAGGTCTTTTGTGTTTCTTAATGAATTTTCAGATCTTTTCTATTTCTATGAAGAATGGCATCAAATTTTGATGAAATTGCATTGAATCTTTAGGTTACTTTTGGTAAGATAGCCATTTTTACAATGTCAATTCTTCCAAACCATGAGCATGAGAAGTCTTTCTATCTTGTAGTGTGTGCCTCTCTTTCTTCCTTTAGTGTTGTAAGGTTTTCATTGTAGAGATCTTTTATTTCTTGGTCTGATTTCTTCTGAGTGTTTTTTTTTTCTTTTTTTGCAATGGGGGGTGATTGTGAATGGGTTTCTCTGATTTAGTTTTTAGTGTGTGTGGTGGTTTAAATGACCCTCATAGGCACATATATTTGAATACTTGGTCCCCAGATAGCTGGAACTGTTTGGGAAGGATTAGGAGGTGTGATCTTGTTGGAGGAGGTGTGTCACTAGGGTTGGGCTTTGAGGTTTCAAAAGCCCAAGCCATTCTCAGTTAGCTCTCTCTGCCTCCTCCTGTGGGTCAAGATGTTCTCTTAGCTGTTACTGCCACCTGGCTTTTGTTCTGCTATCATAGATTCTAACCCTTTGAAACTGCAAGCCCTAAATTAAATGCTTTTTTTTTAAAAATAAGTTGTAAATGGACAGTTCTCTTCTGCCTGCCAGTTACCGAATAACCACTCAGAGGCTTAATGTGACTTATAAATGCTTGGCTGGCAGCTCAGGCTTATTACTAACTAGCTCTTACACTTAAATTAACCCATAATTCTTATCTATGTTTAGCCATGTGGCTTGGTACTTTTTCTCAGTACGAAATTCTCATCTTGCTTCCTCTGAATCTAGCTGGCAACTCCTGACTCTGCCCTTCTCCTTCCCAGCATTCTCAGTTTGGCTTTCCCGCCTAACTTCCTACCCAGCTACCAGCCTGTCAGCTCTTTATTAACCAATGAAAGTAATACATATTCATAGTGTAGAAAAGAATTATTCCATAGCAATAAGTTGACTTGGTCATGGTGTTTTATCACAGCAATGGAAAAGTAACTGAGACCGTGTATTACTATTAATTTTATATGCTAATTTTGTATCTTGCCACTTTGTGGACATTATTCATCATTTCTAAGAATTTCCTGGTGAAATCTTTAGGGTCTCTTAAGTAAAATCACATCTGCAAGTAAGAATACTTTGAATTCTTCCTTCTTATTTCAATTGAATTCCTTCTACCACTTGTTGAATAAGAATGGAACAAATGGGCAGCTTTGTCTTGTTCCTGACTTTAGTGAAAATGCTTTGAAGTTTTGCCCATCTAGTATAGCTGCCTATAGCCTTTATTAAATTGAGATACATTCTTTCTATTCCCAATTTATTTGAGGCTTTTTATCATAAAGAGGTGTTGGGTTTTTATCAAAAGCCTTGTCTACATCAATTGAGATGACCATGTAATTTCTGTCCTTGCATCTGGTTATGTGATGTATTATATCTACCTACTTGTGTATGTTGAACAATTCTTCATTTCTGGAATAAAGCCAGCCTGATCATTGTGATTTTTTTTTCTGTGTTTGTCTTAGTTACACCTCTATTGCTATGAAAAGACACCATGACCAAGGCAACTCTTATAAAAGAAAGCATTTCACTGGGGGCTTGCTTACAGTTTCAGAAGGTTAGTCAATGATTTTCATGGCCAGAAGCATAGCAGCAGGTAGTTAGGTGCTGCAAGCTGCAAAGAATATACAAAGTAGGATTTCAGCTGATTATGACAAAGTTAATACCTGGAAGAAGCCAAGGGTCTTCCAGAGGTCAAGCTGAGGCTCAAGGAGTCTTGGTGATATTTGGCTTTTGATTATTAGCTGTTTCCTGCTATGAGTTTCTTGTGTGCTATTGTAGCTTTTATTGGGCACCTTATCCCCTCTACTAAAGGAATATTTAGGTAACCTTGGGCACTGACAGCTATGCACAGCCAGAACCCCAGTTCAAGCCTCCCTGTAATTATCATTGGCAGCATCCGGCCAGGTCCATCCACAGTTGGAGGAAAGTACCTTATCAGAGATACCTCTGTGCTCTCTAAGAACAGACCTAAGTATCCAGACTACCTGTTTGAGAAAGCCTGGCGGCTGTGCCAATTAAGCCTAACTTCCTCCTTTCCCAATCTTACCTCTAGTTCCAGATCTCCCTTTAACTATCACCAGAGGCATCTAGCTGTACACAGGTTGCCTAGCAACCGAGCACACCTTCCCCCACCCTGCAGAAAAAACGGCAGATAGCTTGGACAGATAGGAGCCACAGGAAAAAAGAAGACAGTTTTATTTTCTCCCATTGACCTAGCAACTTATAGATTGACATATTTTACCAATCATGTTTAAGATTATAGTTGAGCACATAAGATCCCTCTTCTTAGATATTACCCGAATTTAGTTAATTCATTAGTCATTTCCCTTTTGGATTGCAAATGATAATTAACAATTACTGCCCCTCTATGTGATTCTTATCGCCCCTTCATTTGACCCTGGAAGCCTGGTGGTCACTGCTTGAGGAAAATTCTTACCTGCCTTTATGACTCCGTAGAATTCAAGCTTGATGACCTTGCTTGACCAGGGGACTGCTATTGCTTGGGTTTATAACTGGATTTCTAGGATACTTAGGAGGAATATGTAGAACATAGAGATGGAGAACGGAGAAGGATAAGGAGGATTTTGACCAGAGAGAATGTGTG
The DNA here is from genome assembly GCF_049852395.1 of Peromyscus maniculatus bairdii. Taxonomy (NCBI): domain Eukaryota; kingdom Metazoa; phylum Chordata; class Mammalia; order Rodentia; family Cricetidae; genus Peromyscus; species Peromyscus maniculatus. The sequence continues at coordinate 6,984,706 of NC_134861.1, forward strand.
GACGAGATGGAAGATGGGGAAGTACTAACTGGGTAAGAACAAGATGAAAAGGACCTAGATGAGGCAGAATTAAGATGAGAGAATTAAGATAGAACTTAGAGGGAGCAGTAGATAAATATAGAGAGAAATCAGGCAAGAAAGGAGCTAGGCATGAGAACAGAACTGAAGCTGTGTAAATAGGATGTTATCCCAGAGGAATTAAAGTGAATAGACTAAGAGCTCTGTGTGCTGAGATTCTATTTCCCGAAAATAGTCCTCACCATTCGTAGTTTCTCTCCTGAGTCCCTGGGATGTATGGTATTAAGGCTGGTCCCTCCAATATTATACAAGAGGTAGGCATGAAGTTGAGAGCTTTATATCTTGATCCACAGGCAGCAGTCAAAGAGACAGAGGTTGAACCTGGATGTGGGACTTTGAAACTCAAATCCCACTCCAGTAACATACCTCATCCAATAAGGCCACACCTCCTAATCCTTACCAAACTGTTCCACTAACTGGGGACCAAGCATTCAAACATAGGAGCCTATGGGGGCCATGCTCATTCAAGCCACCACAGTGTTTTAAAAATATTTTTTATCTATGTGTACATATATATCTGTGTTTGCCATGTGTGAACAGGTCCTCCTGGAGGCCAGGTGGCTATGAGCTGCTGAATGTGGATGCTGGAATCTGAACTTGGATCCTCTGGAAGAGCAGCAAGTGCTCTTAACTGCTGTTCTATCACTCCACTCTCCTTGACATGCTCTTGAATTTGGTTAGGTATTTTATTGGGAATTTCTGTATCTATGTTCATCAGGGAAATTGGTCGATATAGTTCTTCCTTTTGTTATGTCTTTATCTTGTTCTAGTTTCAGAATAATACTGGCTTCATACAGAGTTTGATACTGTTCCTCCATTTCCAATTTTATGGACTAGTTGGAGAAACCTTGGTGTTAGCTCTTCTTTGAAGGTCTGGTAGAATTCAACAGTGAATCCATAGAGACCTGGACTTTCTTTGGTTGGGAGATTTAGTTTTATGAGATTTTATTTTGTGTTTGAGTGTTTTGCCTGTGTGTATGTCTGTATACCATATGTATGCAGTGCCTGTGGAGACCAGAAGAGGGGGTTTTAGATCCCCTGGAACTGGAGTTAAGAAGGTTGTGAGCAGCCCTGGGGATCCTTTTGTCTCTATCTCCTCTATCAGTGTTTAGATTTACAATCTAGACCACCACATCTTCTTAAATGGGCTTTTAAAAAAACAAACAGACAAGCCATGGGTTCTGGAGGGTTGAACTCAGGTCCTCACGCTTGTGAGGCAAACATTTTACTGAGTTACCTTTCCAATTTTTTTCTGAATTTTGTTTGGTTTTTTGTTTTTTGTTTTGTTTTTGTTTTTGTTTTTCGAGATAGGGTTTCTCTGTGTAGTCCTGGCTGTCATGGAACTCACTTTGTAGACCAGGCTGTCCTCAAACTCACAAAGATCTGCCTGCCTCTGCCTCCTGAGTGTAGGATTAAAGGCATATACCACCACCTCCTGGCTTTTCTTCTGATTTAAAAAAAGATTTTAAATTATTTAATGTGTATGTGTGTGGGATTATGTGCAATGTGAGTGCAGTGCCTATGGGGCCAGAAGGGGGCATCAGATTCCATGGAGATGAAGTTACAGGTAAATGTGAGCTGCCTGGCATGGGTGCTGGGAACTGAACTCAGGTCCTCTGCAAGAGCAGTCTGTGCTCCTAACTATGGCTGTCCCTCCAGCTCCTCTTTCTGATAATTTTTCCACAGTAAGAAAAAAAATCATTTATGAAAATCATAAGCATTACACACAACTCAATCTCTACTCAAACTCAGAGCAAAAACCAAAGAGCTATGCTTAGCTACTCTCCTCTCCTCCTACAACTAGTAAAGTTTAAATCTGAGAGAGATTACAGCAACTGTTCTCAGTTTTGTTTTTGGTGGTACCAGGGATCAAATTTAGGGTCTGGTATGTGGTAGACAAGTGCTGTACAGCCCACGAGGCACACCCTCTGCCCTGTGGCTTTTATTTAGCAAGCAGAAAAGACTGAGGAATTCTATTTTGAGAATATTAAGAGTGACAGGTAGCAATTAATGAAATGATCTGAACAAGTCTCTTATAAGCTAAAACATTTTCACCTTGATAAAATATTGATCCATAACCAACTCAGTAAGGTTTCCATGAGATTCTTAGATTTTCCAGACTAGTGAACAAAGAGGTGGCCTCCCCAGCCTCCCTTTTCCTGTGAACTTTATCTCACTCATATTCTTGCTAAGCTTCTGCTATGGCTTGCTGCCATGAGGGAAATGCTCTTGTCCAGAAAGGATGCAGGTTGTCTCTGTTAGAACTAGCAGGACCTTGACATGCAAAACCTACATTAAGAATCCAGAGGACAGGTCTCTTAGAGTGGAACATTGAGTGAAAACCACTTTAGTTATGGGCTTTAATGTGAGAATGTATTCTCAGAGCGATGGCACACAAGAACAGATGTTCCACAAATTATGACCAAAAGGCACGGTAGAAAAAGAGCTTTTGGCTAAAGGCAAGAGGAGCATAAATGTTTGCAAAAGGACAAGGAGTTGGGAGTAGAGGACTCGACAGGACTCCTGAGCTTCAAGCAGGTTTCTTGGGGTTTCCAAAGCCTTCACGTCCCTCTCTGTTCATGCTTGGCTCCTTCTGTTCCTCCATGCTCTGGAGATGAGGGTTTGTAAGTTTTCCCGGGGAAGCTAACTCTGCTTACACATACATTCCGAGAAGTGTTCTCTTTGGATTGCCCCCAAGCCTTCAGCTTTCCTCTGTGTGGCTTGTAGTTGTGGGGATGAGACAACCTTGCTTTGAGATCAATTGCTGGTTTCTCAGAGGGTCTGGAGCCTGTGTTGTTTCAGCTGTCAACTTGAATGGTAAGAATCGCAGGAGAAATCCTCAGGGGTCTGTAACTTGGGTGTCCTGAACAGAGCCTGCCCTTCTGAAAGCACTCCCAGGTAGGGTCGGTCACAGATGGAGACTTGCTGGCTGGAGGCATGGTCAAGTGGACCCTAATGTTCATTATCTTTAGAAGCAGCTGTGAACCCGACATTCATTTTAGTTGCGGAAAGCACAGAGTGAGCATCTGACCCTTTCAGCCACAAAGTACCATGACTTTGAGGGCCATGGGGCTGGCCTTGTGACAACTGCGGCCTGTCAGGAGCACAGGACAGTCTTCCTCTCGGTGGAACTGGGGCCACTATCCCTACTGTCGAGCGGCTTCAGTTCTTTACGTGTTCTACAGTGTAGACATCAACTGATTCCATTTTGTTAAAACGAGCCTCATGAAGCCTCTTAAGTTTGGTGTAGCGGCTGCAATTTTTTTATTGTTCCCAAGTTTGGAAAGCCCATCTGTGCAGAGAGACCTCTTTGAATCTTTATGTCCTTTAATCTCACTTCTTTCTGAGGAAGCTGCGCTTGGGTCTCCTTGGCTCTGCTCTGGCAGAGAAAGAACTCTTGTGGTAGTTCTGAGGACTTGATTTTCCTGCTTTTCTTGATTCTGGAATGTAGTAGGATCACTTCTTTTTACCTCAGAATGATCCTGTGAGTTAGGAATTCCATGGCCTGTCTTGTACTTCCTCATTTTGATGACATGACCAGCTGGCTCCCTCTCAGCTTGCTCCTCCCTGTTAATATCTCAGTCTCCTCACAGGAGACTGCAGAAGGCTGACTTTCATCCTGTTTTTTTTCTTTCATTGTTTCTGGATTCAGGTGGGCTTTCAGGGCTCTGAACAACTTGTCTGCCCTCAGGTTAGCCTGAGGCCCAGCCTTTGACTAAATTCTGCAGGTCACTGTATTTGAAGGAGTCCAGCTCCTCTGCAGAGGGGGGTTCTGCAATCCCAGTGACACCCAGAAAACAGCACAGTTCAAAACTAGTGCCACCTGAAGGTTGACAATCCAACATTTATATTCAGTTTAAATGAATACTCCTTTTTCTGATTTCTTTTCCTTCCTTCCTTCCTTCCTTCCTTCCTTCCTTCCTTCCTTCCTTCCTTCCTTCCTTCCTTCCTTCCTTCCTTCCTTCCTTCCTTCTTTTTTTCTTTTTTCAAGACAGAGTTTCTCAGTGTAGTTTTGGTGCCTGTCCTGGATCTCGCTCTGTAGACAAGGCTGGCCTTGAACTCACAGAGATCCACCTGGCTCTGCCTCCTGAGTGCTAGGATTAAAGGCATGTGCCACTACCACCCAGCTTTTTCTGATTTCTTAATGTAGGCACGTAGAACTATAAACCCCCTTCATAAGACTGCTTTCATTATGTCCTATGGACTTTAGTATGTTGTATTTTCATTTTCATTTGGGTTTAGGTATGTTTTGAGTTCCTTCATGATTTCTTCAATGACTAATTCATTATTCAATAGTATGTTGTTTAATATCCACCAATTAAAGCATATCCTCCAGTTTTTCTTGATCTGTTTTATTTCACTGTGATTGATAAAATACAATGAATTATTTCAATTTTGCTACATTTGTTAAGACTTGCTTTGTGTCCTAACAGTATAACTGATTTTGGAGAAAGTTCCATGGGCTGCCAAGAATATGTATTTTGAAGTGTTTTGATAGGATGATTGGTAGATGTATATTAAGTCCATTTGCCCTGTGATGTCACTTATTTCAGATGTTTCTCTGGTTTTTGCAGGGAATCGCCTGCTGTGAGAGTGAGCTATTGAAGTTACCCACTATTGTGCTGGAACTAACCTGTGACTTTATGTCTAGCTGTATTTGTTTAATGAAACCAGATGTCCCTGTGTTTGGTGCTTATGTTTAGAATTGCAATGTCCTCTTGATGGATTGTTCCCCTTGGTCAGTAGAAGGTAACCTTCTTTAACACTTTTTTAAATTTTTCACTATTATTTATTTTTCCAGACAGGATTTCTCTGTACAACAGCCCTGGCTGTCCTGGAACTCACTCTGTAGACCAGGCTGGCTCACTCTGCCTCCCAAGTGCTGGAGTTAAAGGTGTGCACCACCACTGCTGGCTTCTCTTATTTGTTTAGACCTGAAGTCTAATTGTCAGTGATTAAAACAGTGATGCTTGCTTGCTTCCTTCTTCCATTTGTGTGGAGTACCTTTTCCATCCTTCCATGCCCAGGTAGTATCTGTCTTTTATGGTGAGATGTGTTTTTTTGAAGACAGCAAATAAATATATCCTGATTTTTAATTCAATAGTCTATATCTTTTGATTGGGGAATTGAGACCATTAATAATTTTTATTGAAAGTTGTATATTAAGTCCTGTCATGGTGACTCTGTAGTGTTTGTTTCCCTATTCCTTTCTTGCTTATTCAGATGTTGCTAATTCTTTTCTGTGGCTTCACGTGTGTATTTATTTTTCTCTTCAGTCTGAAGGAGTTCTTCAAGGATCCTTCTGTAGAGATGGCTTTCTTATTTCATGCAGCTGTTTGTGCTCTCCTGGAACTCACTAAGGAGTTTATTTTTATCTTTGATTTCTTTGAGCATGCAATCAGTCTTTTGAATTCTTTGTCTGGGATTTCATCTAATTCGCCCTTGGAGGAGGTCACTGCTGTAGGATGACTAGTAATTTGGGGGAAGTGATGTTGCCTTGTTTTTCATTCATGTTACTTGTGGTTTTACATTGGGACTTTCATATCTTTTTTTTTTTTTTTTTGGTTTTTCAAGACAATTTCTCTGTATTTCTCTGTGTAGCCCTGGCTGTCCTGGAACTCACTCTGTAGACCAGGCTGGCCTCAAACTCAGAGATCTGCCTGTCTCTGCCTCCTGAGTGCTGGGATTAAAGGCATGTGCCATCACTGCCTGATTTGAATATTTTGAGTTCAGTCATTTGTTGTTTTTTTTTTTTTTTAAATCACTTTTATTCTTTCAGAGAGTATTTGTGTTGAATGGGTTGTTCTGGCATGGTCTCCCCAGTACACACCTGCTATTAGACTATTATCTGGAGAAAGTCATTATGAAAGACATGAGCCTGTGGTGAAAGTGCAGTCATAGGCAGTCTCCCGTGAGCACCAACCACTGAGGCAGCAAGGGTCACTGATGGGAGTATAATAACTATTAGTGACTTTGGGTTTGGGTGGAAAGGAAAAACCAAACTCAGGGAGAGACTGGTGGCTGGTATTCAGTTGAAGGAAAGGTGGGGGAGGGAACCGTGCAAAGAGGGAATGGGGGGGCAAAGTGGGGGACGGGGAAGCCTTGGCTAAAAGTTGGCTGAACAGAGAGGTGTAAAGGTCTGCAGTCACATGATGAACGACATCCCTGCTCTCAGGAGACCACAGAGGTCACCACACCCAGACCAACCTGTGTTCTTAGTGAGAGGAAAACAGAAAAGAGGAGGCAGGAATGAAAAGAAGCAATTCGAAAGGGTAGAGAGTGTGAATGCAATTTAGCCTGTGTCTTTTAGAAGTGGCAGCCTGACTGCCACTTTGGTGGCCTGCGTAGCTGTTCTGAGTCACCTGCCACTCTCTTGGGCCTTCTCCCTACTATCACGGGTGTGCCCACACTGCTGCGGAGGCCTTTGCTGCCACGTCTGCACCCCACTCAGTTTACTATGTCTTCATGCCCGTGTCCACTGGCACCCCACAGCGTGTCACACTAAGTGCTTCTGGGGGGGGGGGCGCTTCTGTCTCCCCTTGCTGGCTTGCTGTGCATCTGCAATTGCTCGACTTCTCTGCACACAGTCTTTCCAATCTCCTTCCATTCCGTGGACCACTGAGATACTTCCTGTCTCTACGGTGTAAGCACACTTTTGTTGCTTTTGTTCTGACTTCTTTGCTGGGTTAGCCTGGCATCTCACCCAGCCAGTTCGACGTTACTGTACTCTGTGTGCGCAGTGTGTAATTAAGGGGTACGGGCACATGTGTGTGCATACCTGTAGAGGCCCCACTCGCATGTTGCATGTCTTCAAGTACACTCCTTTATTGTTGAGCAGTGCTTCCCAGTCGAACCCAAGCTCACCAATCAGCTAGTCTAGCTAGCTGGCTTGCTCCCGGGTACCCCAGCTCCCATCTCTGTTGCCTCAGTGCTAGCACTGCAGGTCGCTGCCATATTTGCCCGGGCTTCATGAGTTCAGGGGACCCAACTCTGATCCTTCTGCTTGCAGGGCAAGTGCTTTATCTACTGAGCCACCCCCCAAGACTCCTTCATTTACTTTACTACTCCAGAAAGGATTTGTGTGGTCCAGTGATTTCAGGTTTTGAATGGGAGAATGAATCTGCCCGCTGTGGAGACCCGACCAACCCAGCTATCCATCCAGCTATCTATGGCAGCCCTGCCTTTTCCTTAAAAATACATTTCCTGGGCTGGAGAGATGGCTCAGAGGTTAAGAACACTGACTGCTCTTCCAGAGGTTCTGAGTTCAATTCCCAGCAACCACATGGTGGCTCACAACCATCTGTAATGAGATCAGGTGCTCTCTTCTGGCCTGTAGTCATACATGCTGTATACATAATAAATAAATCTTTAAAAAAAAATTTCCTACTCAGAGGGGCTTTGATACAGGGAACCAGAGCGTAGGTTAGTCTTTCTAGAACGTTCTGTTGCTATTCCTCCCTGTTCAGAGTTCTTCCGGTCCATTCCTGGCTCTTTGCATCCCTCTGGGCTGACAGTGTGCAGGCCTTTGTCCTCTCTGTGCCCAGTGTGGCTTGTCCCCTCCCTTGCCCTCTGAGTCAGGTCCATCCAGGGTTGCTTCTCCTGCTCACAGTGACAACTTTCCCAGGGATGGAGTGAGGCTGGAAAGGCTCTTTATGGGGCCCAATTGGAGCCTGCGGTGCAGATGGGGAGCCCTGGCTCTGGTGTCTGTGGTGCCCAGCCCCACCACTTCCCTCACTGGGAGCCTCTGGCCCATGGCTCAGAAGCTTGTGATGAGTTGCTTGGCAGCAGGGCAATAGATGTTGCCTAGGCCACAGTTGCTAGGCAGCATGGAACTCACCAGCCTTTATGGAGGGCTGTGGGGTCCATGGCCAGGGTGCCTCTACCTAGACATTTCTAGGAACAAAGAATAGGAGGTGCTGTTGGTGGCTTATGCATGACTTGTGGGGTGCCATGGCTATGATGATACAGAGTTGCCTCTCTTCTGGTCAGTTGGTGTTGCCTCAGTCAGTTGAGAAGTAGCTCATCAGGTCTTCCCCCTCCCCTCCAGACTCACCTCTTGCAGCTTAGGAATTGAGCAGAATAGAGCCATGCCTCCTCCCTCACCCACATCCCCACATGGCTGTCACCGTCATTAGCCACACTTCATCTAGCCACAGACAGATTCTGGGACAGGGCTGTGGAAAACTCCAGAACTGAGGCTTTTATTACCATCAGAAGGTGCTTGCTCAGCCTGCTGGGAAGAGGCACATTCCAGCTCTGAGGAGACAGATGCCCCTCCCCCTCCTCCCCCTCCCCTTCCCCACCCCCTCTCTAGAGTAGCATTATAAGGCATTTCACACTTGTTTTCATTTTTTTCTTTTTTAATAAAAAACCAGCCCTGGAGTAGAAAGAAAGGCCTTGCAATTACCTTTCCAGACCAAACTGAAGGGACAGGTTAGAGTCAGAGGGTCTGAGGGTCACATGTTTCATTTCCAAGGTTGGCAGGAGCCACTGGAAGGGGTACAAGGGGAGGGCGGGGCACAGCCAACAGGAGCCAAACTCAGACAGGCACACCCTGTCTTCATCATTTTTCACTTTCACATATCATAGAAATTTAAGCAAAATAGCTATTTTATATATATTTATATATCATATATATAAATTAGGCAAATAAAGATGTCAGGAGTGCTGAGATGAGGCACCCCTGATGCCTAAGGACAAGGCGAGAGGCCAGGTGTCTGGAGCCTGGGTCACCAGCCCAGGCTAAGTGAAGGGTTTGTTCCTTATTGCTGATTTGGGGGCCCTGCCTTTCAGCCCTTCTTGGCCTTCTGGGGGCTGGGGCACTGTCCCAGCATGGCCAAGGCCTGGCAGGGGCTGCTGCTGTCTGCCCACTTGGGGGCAGCCTTCAACTGCCTCCCTGCTCACATCGTGGGTCGTCCCTCCAGGGAGCCCCCCACCTGTGGAGGTCAGGCGGGCTTCCCACGGTCTCTGTGCATTTGAACTCCTGGAACTTGGACAGCCAGATACAAAACCTAGCTGTTAGAAGTGCTCCCCACTCAAAGGGGCCTGGCTTCCTTATGTCTTTAGAAGAGCGTTTCTTGCCAGGACAGTTTTGTGGCAAGAACGCACACTTGGAAAGCAAGTCTTCTAAGTGATGTGCTAAAAAGTTACTAAACCTCATCGTTAGAAAGAAATGGGAGTTGTTTTTGTTGTTGTTTTGTTTTTGTTTTTTTTCTTTTCTTAAAAAAGTCAAAAGAGGCTCCCTAGGAGGGGGTAGTTTCTCCCTGGGTTGGGGTTAGTGACCTGAGCAGCCCATGGCCCAGGCGGCCAGCCTGAGGTGTGGTAACCGGGAACTAGGGTGCCCATGGGGCCCAAGTCAACGATAACGGGCTGGCGACCTGGGGGCTGGAGAAAACCCAGGTCAGCCCTTACTCCTTCTAAGGTGGGAGCCCCCTTTAGGAAAAAGGAGTGTGTGTGTGTGTGTGTGTGTGTGTGTGTGTGTGTGTGTGCCCGTGTGCACAGGTGTGGTTCAGTACTAAATTGGGTGCATTAAAGAACAGGCCGAGGGCTGTGCAGGCGCTGTATTTGCCGCAGGAGTGGCTCAGAAGATGTTGGGGCACATGTGCCAGTCCTTCTTCTCCTTGGCCTCCCAGTAGCCGCCCTTGTACATGCAGGCCATCTCCCCGGTCAGCGGGTCCAGCCTCTTCTCGAACCACAGCGGCGTATAGCAGTCTGACTCCTTCTCTGCTTGGCAGGCACAGCGGGTGAGGGGCGCTGCCCGCTGCCCTGGCCATGCCGGGGACTCACCGCCCCTCCCCGTCTCCCGCCCACCCCGGGCTCACCCCACCCCTCCCATCCCCCCGGGGCTCACCCCTCCCCCGCCATGCTCTGCTCTGGGCTCACCATCCTCGCCGCCGCAGCTCGCTGCGCACGTCTCCAGCCGCCGTCGGCGGGATAGGCGCTGCTTCTCCTCCAGCCGCTGCTTCTCAGTGTTGGCCTCGTCCCAGCGCCCCTTCTCCATCAGTCGCTGGTCGGGCCGCAGGCGGCTGTCGGTGGGCGCTACACCGTCCTCCTGCTCGTTGAGGGTCAGGGCCAGCTCCGAGAAATAGTACATGTTCTCCGCGTTCTCCCTGCAGCGGCGACGCGGTAGTGTGAGCGACCAGGGAGGACCCTTCCCTGGCGGGCTCCTGCTCACCCCTCAGGAGCCCAGCCTGCAAAGCCCACCAGCTGGGTCGGACGCCCTCTATAGCCCTCACCTGGCATGATCTCACCCACCTGCAACTGCTTCGCTATGCGGGACTTCTCCGGGAATTTGTCTTTTTTTTTTTTTTTTTTTTTTTTTTTAAATCGGTGTCTGATTTATCAGCATAAGGTTTTCTCCTACTATTCTGTTTTTCTGAGCGCCAGGCACAGCCATGTCGGTTGTAGCTCCTTGGCGATTTTCAACACCCAGGTCGAAGCTGCCTGTGTGTTCATTGGTTGGAGAGAAAACTTTGTCCCTCTCTCGAGTTTTCTGCTTTATTACGTACCATATTCCTTACTACTTGGCTGGAGCTGCTGCTTCGGCTTGTTTTCGGCCTCGGGATGGAGGCTTATCTCATTGATTTTATTCCGTTTCTCTGGTGTGGTCCGCATTTCAAAGCTGCATGTCACTTGGACATCAGCTGAGTTGCAGCACTTACCAACCTTCTTGTAATCATTCAAGGTGTATTTGCCGGCTTTCATCACAGCTTGTCTGCCTTAGGATTAGTTGGAAGTAGCCATGTTTTGTTTGTTTTGTTTTCCTCTACGAAATTGCTCTGGACTCCACTGGTGCCTTTTTAGTACTTTGAGCTGTGTCCTGTGGTCCACCCTCTGGACAGGTTGCAGATGACTCTGGACTGCCCTGGTGCCTTTTTAGTACTTTGAACTGTGTCCTGTGGTCCACCCTCTGGACAGGTTGCAGATGACTCTGGACTGCCCTGGTGCATTTTTAGTACTTTGAACTGTGTCCTGTGGTCCACCCTCTGGACAGGTTGCAGATGACTCTGGACTGCCCTGGTGCATTTTTAGTACTTTGAACTGTGTCCTGTGGTCCACCCTCTGGACAGGTTGCAGATGACTCTGGACTGCCCTGGTGCATTTTTAGTACTTTGAACTGTGTCCTGTGGTCCACCCTCTGGACAGGTTGCAGATGGCCCTCGTGGGTTTGTGCAGCTGGGCGACACGGTGCTCTATGGCTGGCTAGTGATTTCTGTTGTTCGGACTTAGACTCCATGCTGTTGCTATTGTTTTACTTCCCATAACTCAGAGCAGCAAATCAAAATTTCCCTTGCTGGTTGTAACTCGGTCCCTTTCCTTTTCTATTTCGATCACCCTGTGCTATCTGTATCTTGAGGCTGTGTTGTTAGGTGCAAGGTCTGTTCAAATTGAAAACTCACTCGCCTGGTGATCTCTGTTGTTAGATTTTTGCTGTAGTTTGCTGTGACACCCTCCGGCTCTGGTGGGGGTTTGGGGGGGTTGCTTGGTTAATGTGTGGACTTATCTTTTCACCCTTTTGTTCCTATCTTTATTTTCTTCAAAATAAAAAAAAAGATTTATTTTGTATGTGAAAATTTTGCCATGTGCATGCCTGGTGCTATGAGTCCCCTGAAACTGGAGTTATAGGCAGTTACGAGCTGCCAGGTGAGGGCTGGGAATTGAACCGGGTGCTCTTAACCTAGCTCCCCTTTATTTTCTTATTTAAGCATATCTTTTGTAGATTAGCTGGAGTTTTAAAAACTTGTTTCAATCTTATACCTAGGCTGGAGCACTTCATGAAATTTCAGACTACACATTTTTTCGAAATGTCGGCGAGTTAGAAGTATTGTGTAGGCATAATGAGCTATCTTGGGGAATAGGACTTAGTCTAAACAGGCAATGCATGTGTGTTTCAGCTATATCATAAGCACAGCCTAAGGGTGGGTTAACACAGTGTACTTGCACTGTGACCCCTCAAGAGAAGTCTGCTGTGGAATTTCCCACTCAGTGTCAGGTTGGAGAATTCACATGAGGGGTTGGGTTCTGAGATGCTATACTGAGGTGGGCTTTGACCTTTTCAAAGCCTAGGCCAGGCCCACTCTCTCTAGCTCCCTCTCCCTCTCTCTTTCCCTCTTTCTCCCCCTCTCTCTTTCTGCTTGCTGCTGCCTGCAGATTGGGATGTAAACTCTCAAATACCACTCCAGCCCCGTGCCTGAGGCCATGCTCACCAGCATGACAATAACAGACTAAGCTTCTGAACTGTAAGCCAGCCCCAAGGAAATGCTTTCTTTTATAAACTGTCTCTTCAGAGACGCGTCATGGTGTCTCTTCACAGCAACAGAACAGAAACTAACATAGTCTTACTATGTACCTTCAGCTGGCCAGGAACTTACTGTGTAGACCAGGCTAGCCTTGAACTCAGAGCTCCTCTGCTTCCTGAGTGCTGGGATTAAAGGCTGCACCACAAAGCTCTGTCTTTGTGCTTGACCGTAACCCTGTGCCAAGTACAGGTACTGTGGATGTATTCCTTTTTTTTTTTTTTTTTTTTTTGAGGCAGGGTCTTATGTAGCCTCAAATTCACTGTGTAGCAAGTTTGCCATAGACTTCCTATCACCTTGTCCCCAGGTGCTGAAAATGCGGGTGTGCACCACCACACCTGGTGTAAAGGGTCCTTTTGGTCATCTTAATGAACAAAAGTACTCTGGTAGACTTAAGTGCATCAGCATTGCGTCTCTGTGTGTGTTAAGATACATTGTCATAAGGGCTAAAAGACGGTCAAGTTGCCTATAGTTTTACATTCAGAGTGCTACTTACTGCTTAGCAGTCAGGCAGACTCGATCTCCCGGGGAAATGCTATCTGGAGTTGATTTTTGTTACAGTGCACGGTGTGTGTGTGTGTGTGTGGGGGGGTGGTCCTTTCCTGTGTGGGATGAATTCTGTCTGTCCCAGACTCTTGCACTGAGCACTCTCATCCTTCCGCAGGGCTTGCTGTGCCTCTGTCATGTTTCAGAGATACATAAACTGATGAGGGCCTTTCCAGGCACGCTGTTCCATTCCACTACAACCTCAAAGTCCCGAGACTCAGTAGGGCAGGTCACCTTTTCTCTGGCCTTCAAAATGTCCTGGGGTCCTTATTGTTTAAAATAAATCGAGGGGCTGGCGCTGTAGTTCAATGGGTAAGAGCACTCAGCACCCACGTGACGGCTCACAACCACCCATAACTCCCCAGTCCCAAGTGAAATGATTCCCTCTTCTGGCCTTTTAGGGCATTGCATACAGGTGGTGCACAGTTATGCATGCAGGATACATCCATATATAAAATAAAAGTAAAAAATTAAAATAAATTGAAACACTGACTTCTTTTTTTTCCCTGAGGCAGGATTTGTAGCCCAGGCTAGCCTTGAACTGGTGATCCTCCTGCTTTAGGCCATTTTGACTGCAGCATATTTTAGATGGACGTGCTCTTTATCTCTTATCTTGACCACTCTATAGGTTCTTTTGACCCAAAGTCTGCATCTCTTTACTTCTAATTTGGGAACTTGTCCCCTGTGCTGGGACTGAACGAGGGCTTGTATACGCTAGGCACACTGGTGCTTTGCCACTGAGCTGTGTCTGCATCTTCAGGAAAATGGTTTAAGTTAATTACCTATTCTGCCGCCTTCCCATTTTTATTGCTTCCTTACTTCATTCCTGTGAGTCCAGGCAAAGGTGTTAGTGTGGTGGTTAGTGAGGGATGGCAGTATCCCCTCCTCTTTCAGTCAGTGGTAATGTGATCTGTCGGCACCGGCAAGATGCCATCTGGCTGTCTTTAGGCTCCTGTTATTGCTGAAGACAATATTGCTGTTGGGGTACAGGATATCAACAAGTAATATCTTCCTAAGAATATGGCTGCTTGGAGCTAGGCATAGTGGTACATAATTGAAATCCAAGCACTTGGGAGGTTGAGGCAGGAGGATTACAAATTTGAGGCTTGAGCTACATAGCAAGTCCCAGGCCAACCTGGGCTAAAGAGTGACCTGAAGGGAAAAAACCAAACTACCACTTTAATAGACAGGGAAAGTCCTCTGGTGTTCTCTCTCCAGCAGCACCTGTCTCCTGGGACTCTGGGCTAGGAGCACGCTAGATATGGCTCTCAACCTTGCTGTGGACCTTATGAGGCTGAGGACTGTCCAGGGAGTCTGGGGGTGAATTCTGCACAAGCTTTCATGAGGTACCCTGGAACTCCCTCAGGGTGACCAAGGAGTAGGCCTTCCCACTTCAGCTCTCTCTTTTGGCTTCTTGAGACAGGTCCTCACTGTGCAGTTCAGGCCGTCTCACGACACAGCCCAGGGTGTCTCACGACACAGCTCAGGCTGGCCCAAACTTGCATCCCTTCCGTCTCCACCTTCTGAGTTGCAGGTGTTTCTCCGTGCCTGGCTCCCAGCTTTTGCATTTATGCCACAACATGTTTCTTCCGACCTGTATCCCAAGGCCACATTTGCTCTACCCAACCTTGCTGTGGATTCTCAGTTTCAGTTATTTTTCCTTTGCAGAATTTCTCTTTTGTTTTCACTGTACGTTTCCCACCCAGTTTCCTGTGAGATGTTGTCCAGCTTGTTTTTACTTCTGTGGCATTGCAGGGAAGGAGTCTACCCTGTCACTTTGTTCACAGTGTCTACACAGCATTTGCTGCCACTGGTTAGCTTTAGGCCACGGACCGCCGGGCAGCCCCTTCTGCACTGGATGTTGGCCTCCTGGCCCTGCTCTCTGCTAGACTCAATTCCCCAGACCCCTGTGCTCCTGGCCAGGTGGGGCAGGGGTGGCCCTATGCCTGTCTTCTCCTTGCCCTCTCTTCTCTGCCTCTCTTGGTCCCCATTCCCCCAGAGCTGGCACTCTGGCTTGACTCACGGCAGTGGGTATTTCCTCCATAGCAGCTTGGCAGGCAGCGTCTGGTAGACGGTTTTTTGCTTCCCATCAGAGCTGGGGCTGCTGTGCACGATCTTAGAGTACTCCATCTGCTCGTCCCAGGAGCCTGACAGCACGTAGTGGGCCTTGCCATTACCATCACTCACCACTCCAGTCACCTGCGAACATGGCAGGACACATAAGCACCCACTCGGCTCTGGGTCCACTGGGGTTCCAGGCTGTGGTCCTAGTTACCTTTCGGGCTGCTTCTTTGGAGAAGTAGCTGTAGGGCACGAACTTCAGCTGGCACCGGTCCTTGGTCTTATGGTTCACAATCTCAATGTCCCCTGACTAGAGAGAGCAGGTGATGGTCAGTGACCAGTCCCTAAGCCATAGACCCCACCTCCCCAAGCACCCACTGACCTGGTCAATCCAGAGCTTGCCCACGATGATGTTGTGCACAGTCGAGGTACTCTTCCTCCACACGTAGTGATTGCCACTGGCCTGGAATTCTAAGTGGATGGCACCTGGAGGCCAGATAGGTCAGAGGTCATGGGTTCCTCATCGGTCTCTGGCCAGACCACCCACAGGCCCAGGGTCAAGAACACAGGAATATCTGTGACGCTTGGAGGGGATGGGGTATAGGTTAGGAGATGGGTGGGCAGTGGATGTGGGCAGTGCAGCCTCCCCTGGGGGCCACACCTGGCCTTTAGATATGCAAAGCCCTCCCTCTGAACCTGACCGTCTTCCCATCCTGGGAACCCAGAGCCCGAGCTCACCAAGTGGCATGATGGAGATGTATTTCCCCCGGAACTTGCTGGCGATGGTGATTTCCTGCCAGAGGCTCCAGCCATGCTTAGAGAACACGTGGTGGGCAGCAGATGGGGGGTGGTGGCTCACCTGGGACCAGACCAGCGGATGTGAGCACAGCTAGACACAGACTCAGCCAGGGAAGGACAGCCTACCCTATGTTCAGGATGCTTGGCTCCATCCTGTGTATCCCAGGAGTGGGCCCAGGCCACTGTTCCTCTTAGTGACCCTGATCCAAGGCAGGTCCCCAGGGAGCACAGTATCCCTAGCAGAAGAGCAGCCTGGCAGTGTCCATCCTGGGCTTGCCCAGCCCATGGAGTGTGGCATGAGTGAGAAGCCCTGCCTGGCTCTTGGGAAACAGTGGGGCAGGGGAAGCAGAGTTTGTGTCCAGGAAGTAGAAGGTGTTGCATTGCTGAGGTTTCTGTGCCCGCCTCATTTAACCCTCCTAGGTGTGGCAATCTGAAGGAGAATGACCCCCATAGGCTCCTGTGTTTGGACGCTTGGAACTGTTTGGGAAGGATTAGGAAGTGAGGCCTTATTCAAGGAGGTGTGTCACTGGGGGTGGACTTTGAGGTTGAAAGAGCCCATGCCATTGCTGGTTAGCTCTCTCTCTGACCCATGCTGGGGATCAAGATGTAAGCTCTCAGCTGCTGCTCTGCTCACCTGCCTCCCTGCCCTTACTCCAGCACCATAAGTTCTAGCCCTCTATTGTATAAATTCTAATCTGTAATTGTATGCCAAATTAAACTTTCTCTTCATGGTGTTTTATCACAGCAAAGGAAGAGTAACTAAGATGCCATGTATTTGGCAGGGGCACATAGTTCAGGCTGGCCCCAAACAGCTATACAGGTTGGGGACAGACTGGCAGAACCATATTAGCTGAGGGAAAGAATTGGGTCCGACTTCAGAGTGGGAGTCACATTAGTGTCTTGCCATGGGCCTTGTGTGCCCCCTACACCAGGGCCCCCAGTACCACAGAACACCCCTGACTGCTACCCCACCCCCAGGGCACCTGTCTGCTGGCTCTGTCCCTACATAGAGTGGCAGTGCCATCGACTCTTCATGGTGCCCCCTCTCAATTCCACAACTGCCAGGCTCTGTCTGGCCCAGCCTCCTTGCTCTTCAGGGTGCCTCACACAGTCTCCAGGTCTGTCTCTGTCCCTAAATTCCACTCAGGGACTCAGTGAGTCCAGTGCTCCGCCATGGTTATTGTTTCTGATTATTATTATTATTATCAGTTATTCCACTGATGGTACTTTATGCCTCCTGTGGATTGGAAGTAGAGAGACACAGCCTGTCTGCTGCCCTCAAGGATGGAGGTGCTGCTGTCCGTGAGCGCCGCTGTTCCCCATGATGGGGGTTTACACATTCAACTAGAGCAAGCCTTGTGAGCAAGTGTAGGGACTGAGCCCAGGGGGAGGCCCTGGTGCCTGTGACATTTCCACTTCCGTCTCAGGACCCCTCTTCATCCCCACCGCTCACACTCAGGCAATGGACTCTCCGCTGCCCACTCGTGCTCTTCATGGCTGCCTCAGCAAATGCTGTCTCTTCCTTTCAAAGTGCAGCCAGCATTTGGCTTTCCCAGCCTCGTTCACACTCTCCCAGATCCCGGGCAGAGCAAGCCCCGGTCAGCACGGGTGGGACAGATACCTGCCCGGCTGCTCCCTATCCTCTCCTCTCTCTTTCCCATCAGTCCTTCTCCTCTCTAGACTGCTTTCCTGACCGCCCTGCCGAAGCAGCCACAAGAAAGTACCACTTGTGACAAGAGCCCTGGGTCGTCCTGTCCCGGCTGGGCCCTCGGTGTCTGACCACGTCTGACACCTCCAGGGCACTCACCACTGGCTGAACGAAGAAAGGTGGGGTCCACGCCAAGGACTTTGAGAGCACCAAACCCCACATCTCAAGGGTTGGCACATTTTCTGATTCCTGTTTCAAACTCAGCCACTGAATCCTGTGCTGGTTACTGAGGTCACCTTACAGGTCCTTATAGGGCCCCGGGGTGTCTCTAAACTGGTTACTGAGGTCGCCTCTCACAGGTCCTTGCAGGGCCCTGGGGTGTCTCTAACCAGGCAGCCACTCAGGCCAATCGTGGAGCCAGAGCAGAGCGGCAGCACTGGCCCTGCGCACGAGGGCGCCCTGGCTCAGCATCCTGTGTAGAGCTGACTTATCTTCACAGAGAAGTGGTACGGGGACAACTGACCAGGGAAGCGTCCCTCCCAGCGTGCATGTCCCAGGCTGCAGCCTGTCACTTTTCAGCGCCGTGCTGACCTGTGTGCTCTAGCCTGGACTCCCCAGGGACCCCTCTAGAGGACCCAATACTTTGGCCCCGTTCCCTGGCTCCCTGCCAGCACCGGACCCGGCTCTGTCACACCATGCTCTCCTCCCTCGCCCCTCCCTATATCTAGGAGACTGTGGACCTGGCCTTGTCGGGAGGGGCCGGCCGCCCAGGTAGACATGAACTACAGGCTGTCTTCGGGTCCCAGGCCAGGCCTTACCTGCTCACAGAGGGAGCGCAGGCCCATGTCCTCCAGGCGGTCCAACTCAAAGGTCTCCCCCAGCATCGGGTTGAAGGGCTTGGCGATGCGGTGCACCGTGGTGGAGTAGGAGGAGACGGAGAAGGCGGCCACCAGGCACATCTGCTCCACCGAGCTAGTGCAGTGCACCGCCTTGTCCAGTAGGTGGTGGTACTCCAGGTCCTCGGTGAGTCGCTGGAGCATGGACAAGGGCTCATTGAAGTTCACCTGCGGGTGTGGCAGGGAGGTGGCCGTCAGAGCCCACCCCCCGCTTTTCTCAAACACTGAGGGACGTCCCTGCTCTGGTGGCACCTTCACAGTGAGGTTCCATGTCCAGCACGTCCTGCCTTCGATTTCCCCTCAGCACGTGTCACTTGCTGACAATGCCACTTGGTGCCACCCTGATTGATGATGGGCACTGTCCCTCTTCTCTCACGAGGATGTCTACTCCACAGAAGCCGTGGCAGCAGGCCACCATGTGACCAGAGCTGGCCCACCAGGCTCAAAGCCAGAAACAGTGGGTCAGGGCTCCACAGATGGGGGATGCAGATCCTCCTGGTTTGGAACCACGGACTAGGTGTTGTGTCAAGAACTCCTGTGCTGTGCAGGATGAGTGGGAATCGGCTCCATTAGCCTCAGACAAGCCAGGGTTAGGCTCCCCTAGAAGGGGAGCCTTTCCTGATAACATTGTCCTACTCTACCCTCCAGATTCATAGCGTGTGTGTGTGTGTGTGTGTGTGTGTGTGTGTGCGTGTGCACATGTGTACTGTGGTTCAGCTGGGCAGTGTTGACACAGAGACCAGAGATATGAAAGGACTCATGTGTTACCCAGTAAAACTGGCTAGGCAGGAGCCCCAAGCCCTTCCGTGGTGGAGATGACACTACAGCCTAGTGCACAGGGACCCCAGATGCCCTTGGATGGCTCTATGACCTTGCTGAGTCTCCATTTGCCAAGAGTGCACCAGGGACAGCCTCTGGCAGGAAGGACGGCCTCTTCGCCCCCAAAGCCTACTTATCTCTGCCACCCCCATCTACCACGTGAGGACAGAGGGGATGCTATGGGTCTTCCTGGGGTCCCCCAGCTATAATCACACAGAGCTCTCTGTCTTGGCTCCTTCCTTCGCAGTCTGAAGGTCCCTGTTCTCTGTGGGATCATCTAAGGAACACAAAGAATCAACCCCTCAGGTATTGTGGAAAAAACAACACCCCAGAGTCTCATGTGCCACATCCCAGGAGCCCCCGTGATTCCTGCCCAGAGGTGCCTACCGGCATGGGGATCCGGGAGAGCTCCCGGCCGATGCAGTTCTTCATGATGCTCCAGAGGTTAAGGCTGTAGTTGGGCTTATCAGGGATGCGGGCCCGCCGTTTAACTTTGCATGAATCCTTGGGCACAAAGGAGGCACCATCTAACACCTGCTGGAGAACCAGGCATACCGTCAGCAGACCACCCCCAAGTCCATGCACTTGCTCCTGACCCTCCAAGAACCGAGGGAAAAGCCATACACTGCTACACTGCCTGGAGATAAGGGCAGAGGCCACCTCTGCCTGCCACATGGGAGGCAGGTCTGGGACCCAAAGGTGGTCCTAAGCTCGTAGTGCTGACACCTCCCCAACCCCGGAACTGAAGCGCCTGGCCACCTCTTGGCTTTTGTGTGCTCCCATCTCACGTACATTATCTGCTGGGGTCCAGTCCACAGAGGTTGACCCAGTTCCACCCTCGGCTTTTCTGCAGGAAAGGAAGGGGAAGCAAGTTAAGGACAAATTCTGATATCCATCTCTAACCCTGCCTACCTTCTATCTAGACAGCGCTGAGGTACGAGGGTGGCCCAGAGGCATCTTTACCCAAGAGACTATGTCTGGCTGAGGGACCCAGGCAGTCATCTGGAGAGGCTCTACCCACCATGGTTGCTCACAGCATTGAAGTTCCATTCATTAGTACTCGCTGCCCCCTTGTACCCAGGACCAAGAAGAGGGCAACTGGAAGTACCGTGTCTGGAAGAGCCTGGTAGAAGCCCCATGGGCCCCTTTGTCCCACAGATATCAAGTGTGTCTTTATCTGCTTCCCACACTGGGGGTCCTCAAGTGCTGGGTCTGATGCACACCTGCTCTGACACTTGTGGGATAGATTTGCCACAGCAGCAGGGATGCCAAGGCTGAGGGCCCAGGCTCTAGAAGCCTATTGGCGGGCAGTGTGGGTCAGCCAGGCTGAGCTAGGCCTAGGGCCTCAGGAGACAGGCAGGAAGACCAGGGGATCGTAGGGAGCCCAGACCCCTCAGGGTGATGAGAGCAGGATGACCCTGGTTGCAGAACCATAAGAATCGATGCTGCTGGTGGTAGGTGGATGGGAGTTCAGATGGCCAAACTATGCTAGCCTTGGGTTAAAATGAGATACTGAGGTACTGTCTTTACCTTTTTAAGGTAGGAACTTGTTATGTAGCCCTGGCTAGCCTGGAGCTCACAATGTAGACCAGGCTGGCCTTGAACTCACAGAGATCTGCCTGCTGGGATTAAAGGGGTATGCCACCATATCTCACTTTTTTTTTTCTCTCTCTAAATGTAATGTTCCTGGGAAATAGAGTTTCTGAGCTGAAAGCACACTGGTGCTTGGACAGCCCTTTCCCCAGAAGACATCGGGACAAGGAAGTGATGGAGCATGCTGGTCCACGGAGCCCTCAGCAACAGAGCAAGAAAGAATGGCTGGGGCTTGTCACCAACCTGACCCCCTGAGCACAGCTCCTGTCTAGCCTATCTGCTTCCCATTTTCCTTCTCAGCTGTTTGTCTGTGCTAGCCACACCGTGGGCCTTCCCTATGCACCCGAGAAATGACTCCCTCACTGGTCACTACTCTATGTTAACCAGTGAATCTAGAAAAAGCCCAAATGAGCAGCCTTTTATGAAACAGGCTTGTCAATAGAAAACAAGACTGGGCATCTTGTCTGTTCCCAAATGATGATGCTGGAGAGGGTGATGGGCGCCTGTGCTGTTCTCAGAGCTGGGGTTTGCTGGATCTTTCCTTCCCCACTTTTCTCCCTCCAGGCTGGAAGTGATCCAGCCAGTACCCCTGCTAACCTCCAGGTGCAAACCATTCAGGTAATTTTTTAATGTAACAAAGAATAGAACATAAGCAATACTATATCTTGCCTGAGATTGAAAGACTACCCCAAATGTCCAGTTGGTCAAAAGGCAGGTGTAGCCCAAGAACCAGTCGGAGACACTGCCCCAGGGAGGGGGAGATCCCCTGGGCTAGAGCGGCCATCTCCGCTCACGGTGCATCCTACCTGTCTTCCTTGGACTCGGTGATTACAGTGATGAAAGATGCAGAGTCCTCCATGGCATCGAAGTACTCAGTATCTTCATCTTCTTCACTGTTCTCTCCTTTGGAGGTCAGGAAGCTTCCTAGACACGCAGAGACGCTCCGTTTACAGCCTCATCCTGACGCCGTCCCCTCTACCCCACTGGCTTTATCTGCCCGGCTTCAGACACCCCCGACCCCGATCACCCTGCACTGTGTCCACCCTACTTGCTTTGCTGGGATAGGGCATTTTCCTCCCAACTCACCACTGCTCAGACACTGCCTTCCAGAAGCTTCCTGGTTTGTCCGTGCTTGCCTAGCCTGCCTGCAGCCCAGCTTTCCTGCCCAGGGCAGCTGTGATGTCCCCTAGCCTGATGTTAGGTAGGCAGCCACCTGACACACGGGCAAACCCTGTCCCAGAGAGAACAGCTGGGCTCACTGGACATTTGGGACATGGTGGGTGGGGGCCGTTGCTAGTTGGTGGCAGGTATGGGGCATACAGCACCACAGCCCACAGTCTGTACTCTTCAGGACAAGCTCAAATGACACGAGGTCACTTTAAGGGGCAGGTCTATGGGCCTTAGAGGGCCGCCCGCCCACCCACCAGCCTCGCTCTCCCACGCACCCTCACTGAGGCTCTTGCTGGGGTCCACCGGCCCGCCGGGGGTGTTGCAAACGGCTCTCTCAAGGCTGTTATGCTGTTTGGCGAGCTGCTCAATGGTCTCCTCCAGGTGGGCGCGCTGCTCCTGCTCATAATTCAGAGCCTTCTGCCATCTCCGGCTGTGAATCTCCGCTAGTTCCAGAAAGTCCTTGCAGGCCTGGGAAGGATCAACCGCCATGTAAGCCGCAGACTGTGGCCTGGTCAGCTTACCTCAGCCAGGTTCCATCCGGAGCATGCCCAACCTCCAGTCACTGTCTTCCCCTATTGCTCATCGCAGCTAGGACCTCAGCTGTCTGCTGGAACATCCTTACTGGGTGCCAGGTCCCTGGTGGGGTCCAAGGCGGCCTTAATCTTGCCAGCATTCCCTGGCTTTGGTCAAGAAGGACAGTAAGCCACAAACTTCCTGGCTCAGAGGCTAACAAGCCTTGTTTGAAAAGAACCAAGACTGGCTGGGCATGGTGGCGCAGGCCTGTAACTCCATCCACACAGGAGGCGGAGGCAGGGTGGTTAAGTTCAAGGCCAGCCTGAGCTATAGAGTGAGTTCAGGGCCAGCTGGGTGACTTAGTGAGATTCTGTCTCAAAATAAAAAGTAGAAAATAGGGCTGGGACTATAGCTTAGTGCTGAAGGCCCTAGGTTCACTCTGCAGTGACAGACCCCATGGAGAAACGGGGTGTGGCTGAGACTGGAACTTTCCACCAAGTCACTTTATCATCCCTATCACATAATTCTGCTTTTTCTTTACTTTTTTTTTTAAGCACAGGGGTGGGGTGGGGTGGGGTGGGGTGGGGTGGGATGGGGTGGGGTGGGGTTGGGTGGGGTGTGTGTTTTGAGACAGTCTCACTATGTAGCTGAGACTAGCCGGGAACTTACTACATAGCCCAGGATGATCCAGAGCTCACAATCATCTCGACTCTGCTTCCTATGTGTACTGGGATGACAGGTGTGGGCCACTATGTTCCGCCATTAACACTTTTTGTTCTGGTTTCATTTCTGGTGCTGTGACAAAATGCTCCCCATGCCCTGCCCCACAAAAAAAAGGGGGGGGCTTTATTTGGCTTCCAACTCCAGGTTACGATTTATCCTGGCAGAGAAGTCACAGTGGTGGGGCTTCAAGAAGCTGGTCATACATCCACAGTAAGAGCAGAAAGAAGTAAGTGCATGGACGCAGTTCCTTCCCTCCTGGAATGTGGATGCTAACATGGAGTTGTGACTGCGAACCCACCCATGCAGTACAGTGTGACACCAACTGCAACCTGAAGAGGGCAGTTTCCTCTGAGATAAAAACCTTTCATCTTGGAAGGAAGCTCATTAAGACACAGGATGTTCATAAGGGGGTAGAACAAACATTCCAACCTAGAGAGACTCTCCTTAAGCTCAGGAAGTAAACAACTCAAAGGATTCAGGAAGTCCCTGAAACTGAGCAGATTCACTAGGCTCTTCCTTCCCAAGCATAAATAAGCAGTGAGGACTGCGAGAGATGCTCTTCAGATAAGTCTAGATGTCTGGAAGAGACAGAGGTCAGCCAAACTGCCTGGAAAGGACAGGTCTACCTGTTGAGCTTTCGTGAGCTCTCACCCATGCTGGTATGCACTTTTGATGATGTACTATCTTGGAATCATTTCTGCTCCTGTAAGTAACCGTTTAACCCACATTCCTGTAACTACCTCAATAAAATACACTGGCTCACCAAAAAAAAAATAAATAAATAAAAAATAAAAAAAAAATGGCTGTACGGCTGCTTGCTTACTTGGTTCTTACAGTTCAAGGATCCTTGCCTAGAGAATGGTGCTGCCCACACTGGGCTGGGATCTCCCCATATCAACTAACTCAAGACAATCCCCCACAGACATGCCCACAGGCCAACCTAGCACAGGCATTGAGACTTTCTTCTCGGCTGATTCTAGCTTGTGTCAAGTTGACAAACAATCTATCATCATACTGCTTGTAAGTTTGGTCAAGTCTGTGGCCTGTTATGCTATCCAGATTCTTTTTACATCCATGGGTGGTTCTACTATATCCTTATGCAGAAGGGTTGGCTCATCAGCTCTGTTCTCAGCTACCCCTGGAGAGGGTGGCCTGAGGTAGGGACCACCAGGCTTGCCCTTTCCTGGCACCTTTAACCCAGCAGAGGGCATGGCTCCTGGGCCCCACAAGCCTGAGTGTTCTCAGTTGTCACTTTCCAAGCGCTGCTTCCCCACCCTCGATGCACTAAGCCACCAGCCCATGCGTCATGCGTGTTGCACACCGTCCATGGGACATGGGAGCAGTGCAGTGCCATTTCAAAGGTCTGTCTGGAAGGACACTGAGGGTGCACTCTCTAGATATGACCTTGTAGGCCACCAGCTGCATCTGCCCAACCACCTAGTGCTCATGCCCTCAATCCCTGGGCTTCTCAAACCTTCCCTCCAGCTCAGCCCAGAAAACCACCTAGCTCCTGCTAAGGCCAGCTGCTGGCTTCTGTGTAGTCGCATGTAC
Source organism: Peromyscus maniculatus bairdii (assembly GCF_049852395.1). Classification (NCBI taxonomy): domain Eukaryota; kingdom Metazoa; phylum Chordata; class Mammalia; order Rodentia; family Cricetidae; genus Peromyscus; species Peromyscus maniculatus. The sequence goes on from NC_134861.1 coordinate 7,009,398, forward strand.
TGAGTTTATTTCTGTCTATACTAACACTCTTCCCATGGGATTCCTAGATGGCGGTGAATGTTGTAGAATACATGCCAGCCCCCCCCCCCAAGACACAGACACAGACAGATACACACAGATACACACAGACACAGACACAGACACAGACACACACACACACACACACACACACACACACACACACCATTTTCCAGGCTCTTCCTAGTGTGTGGGACTCCTGGCAGCTCTGCAGAAGGCCTCTGGCCCGCCCTTGCTCCGCAATGTCCCATTCCTCCACTCTCCACCACCCTCTAGAGCTCCCGAGTCACATCAATGAGCATCAACACGGAGCAGCATTTGTTCTCTTTCACATAACTCACAAGATTTCAAACCAGACCCAGGAAGGAGGCACAGGACAAGCATCATATGGTAGCTCAAGGTCATGGCAATAAATCCCATAAGCTCACATCACAGGCCATGTGGTGTGGGCTTCCTAGAAAACAAAAGCTGGCATCCTCCCCACCCATCTCCTGGGCTGTACTTTCTCCAGTCCTCATGGGCCCCTCCACACAGCCTTTCTGCCCGCCACCAACTCCCACCGGTTTATTCCCACGAGTTCCTGACTTGGTAGACCTTCCTCAGCTTAGAGATGGACAGGGCATGCTCACAAAGCACTGAGGTCGCCATCTTTCTAGCATGCCCAAGCCAGGGGGGAAAACACGGGCTTGTCTGCAACCCTAGGGAGGTGTGTGCAGGGCTGGGGTCTGAGTCCTTGTGTGTCACCTACGTGGTTTCCAGGGTACAGAGACTGCTGCTAGCTTATGCTGTGGAGCTGGATCTTTACTGCTGTCCCCAAGCCTCTTGATGGCACAGACCACGTGCTCTTCCAAGGGTGGAATGGAGCCCGTGGGAGACGCTCACTAACAAGGATGTTGGGAGTAACCTTCTTTAAGCGGCAGGTCCCAGCCCTGACCTCAGAGAGAGGGGCTGCCTCAACGAGGCATCAGATTGCTTGGACATACCCTGGCTATGTGTGACCTCCGTCTTCCTTGAAGTTACCACAGGGACCATGGGTGCAGAAGGATGGGGAGACAGGAAGTTGGACACCCCACAGACAGCTGGGCCTCATTTGAACCACATGTGGTTAGAATGAGAACATGCAGATCCCAGAGTGTCACAGTTGATCCCGTCCCACACCAAATCAAGGAGCTCTGGACCAAGGTGCGCTAAGATGGACCAAGGTGGACCAAGGGCTGTTGCTATTGCACCGGTAGGGATCCTGGCCACAGCCGGGCTGCCCTGGTTGGCTGTGGACTTCGGATGTCCATCTTCCCCCGCCCCCCAGCCCCAACACACCTACCTGGTATCCACCCCCAACAACCAGGGTCTCCTCTGCTGCTGCCGCCGGCCTTCTGCAGGCCTCATCCTGGCCACAGCGTAGAGAGACAGCCTGGCCCTGCTGCTCTGGAATGCTGAGCTGGGCAGTGTCCTAAGGGATGTGTTCACTAAGCTGGATTAAGCCTGGGGACCAGCAAGGGAGGGGGAGGTGGGGGAGGGGCAGGAAAAGCTTGGCTGACCCGGCCAAGGCCGGACACAGTCACGTTTCCTGTGTGGTTCTACCACTACTTTATCTAGGGCCAGAAAGTTCCTTTATACCCATCAGCTGGAGATGGCTGACCCGAAGTCTCCCCATTCACACCCACGGGCTCACATACTGAATCCATGGAGGCAGGGTGGACGGAGGTCATCTGGGAGCCAGAGCCAATGTCTGGGCCCCCATGGGCACCGCCTTGCTTCTCACCCTGTTTAGTCCCTCTGTCTCTGAGAACTCAGCCTCCATGCGGGATGAAGGACCTGACCCCGGGATGCCTGCACAGGCATGATTCTGTTGGATCAACTGCCCCTCAGGCTTCAATTCCAGGCACTGCCCCTTCCTCCAATTTCCAAGAGCTGTGAAAGGGTGGCAGGGAACCTGGGTACTCTCGGGGACAGAGATGCAGGCCAGGGCTCCGGGCTCCCTGTGGGGAAGGCATGGGGCTGCCACAACACAGAGTGAGAACCCCCAAAAGGCAGGTCTCCCACATAGGCCTGGCCTCACTTGGCTCTGGGATGAGAAGTCTGGGCCTTGCCCACCCGCTGGGGACTTTCCCTTTCTTCTTAGCAGGTGTCCATGGGATACACAGTTTGACCTGGAAACCTCTTCCTGCTGTACCGGGGAAGGGCAACTCTAATCGCTTTTGCTATTCCTAATCCTAATCCTGCCGGTGGTGACCTCACAGTTCCTCACACAGGCAGGAGCAGCGGCCACGGGTCAGCCTACCTGGCCCTCTGCCTGGCCTGTGTGCGGCCTGTGGCAGCCTCTCAAGCTCAAGGGAGGGTCTGTAGAGTGAGAACCCTGCTGGGCCTGGATGTCAGTGTCTACTCTAAAACTCAATCTCCATGGTTACCTTCATCCTCCATGATGTGAGGACGACTGGGAGCTGGGATGAGCAGCCACTGGGCTCACACAGGAGGTGGGAGATGGCCAGTTGTCCAGAGAGAAGGTCCAGCCCATGTGGCTGGCTTTGTCTTCAGCCACTATTCCACAATAGAACCTGATAAGCCTGGGTGAGGAGAGGCTGATGTGTGTGTGTGTGTGTGTGTGTGTGTGTGTGTGTGTGTGTGTGTGTGGTTGTTTCCATTTGTGGCTAGGCCAAGACCTGCTGGGACTTGCTGTACATCGGATATCTGTTCTATAGAGGTACTTAGGTGTCTCAGCTCCTGGGTAGATGTCTCTCCAAGATGCTGGGGTTGAGGCTGTGTGGCTACCAGGCTGATCCTCATGTGGCCCCAGATTCCCTGGAGATATCTTTGCTTTTCAATGGCCTGGGAGCTCAAAGGTGGTAAATGGAAAGGAAATGGCGGGGACACACAGTCTCCCCAAGTGTCCCCACTTCCCCAGAGTGAGTAGACACACTGGGACCAAGAGGGCCCTGCTGTCCCCCTGGCCCTATGAATACAAGAAGCCCGAGCTGAATGGAACCTCACAGCAGCACTGCCTGAACTAGAGATTACTATTTTGGAAGATGCCTGTCCATCTTAGGTGTCCAGAATCAAGAGTGGGGACCCCTGAGCCTGTAATGGGGGTACTGGGGTCAGTTCAGAGCCCCCGTGGCCTGGTGAAGCCATTATTCTGTCATCCCTCCTTCCTGGTCCCCTCCAGGTCAAGCTCCAGGGTAATGAGGCCAGGCCACTCTGGTCTGGACATCACGGCCTGGGTTAACACCGAGGTTCTGGACCTCCCCTGACCTAGGTGGGTCCTCCTGGCTGTGATTCATGTTCAGTGTTGGGGAGGCAGGTCTATGCTTCAATTAAAACTCCAAAATAGCCTTTCCATATTCAAAATAGTTCACCCCTTGCAGGAGGAATGTGTACCATCTGGCTGCCGGTTTGCTAGCTGATTTCAGACAATTCTGGAATCTATTTTTAATCCACCTCCCCAGACCCGAAGTGAGCAAGCTGTCAGGGACAGAATGCTGGTCAGCTAGCAAGAGCCTGCTCCACAGTCCCAGGAGGACCAGGGTGATGCTGCATCTTACATCGATCCCCTGCTGGGCTGGCCCAAGGAGCCCCATGCACCTCCTGGCTGGTGAAGCAGATGAGGCTTTGGGGAAGTCCCTGCCATTCCCAATAGCAAGTGGCCTCTTCTGTCACGTTCCTTCTTTGTGCGATCGCCCCAGATAGAGACCCTCATGGCTTTTTAATTTCTATGAAGTGAAGTACTTAATGGTGCGGTATGTACCCCCCTGCTTGCACCCACTAATGCCCCATCCAGGTATCTATCTCCCCTTAACACCCCCTAGACCTCCTTATGCTCTGACACTGCAGCCTTCTCCAACTGGCTGTCTTTCCAGGTCAAGCCCATCAGGTGCCCTTACTCAGTGGGCTCTCCCAACAACCTTGTGTCCAAATTTTTCAGGTTCCTGGCTGGGGGTTGGTGGTGGTGGTGGTGGTGGTGGTGGTGGTAGTGGTAGTGGCGGCGGCGGCGGCGGCGGCGGCGGCGGCGGCGGCGCACATCTTTAATCCCAGAACCTTGGAGGCAGAGACAGGCGGAACTCTGTGAGTTTGAGGCCAGCCTGGTCTACAAAGCAAGCTCCAGGACAGCCAGGGCTACACACAGAGAAACCCTGTCTCAGAAGAAAAAAAAAAGGTTTTCTAGGTTCCCACTCCCCCAGCCCTTCTGGAGGGGCCTGGGTGTGTGAGATGCTTCTGCAGAGTTCAGGTTCGTCCTGCCTCCCACTCTCTATCCCTGATGTGTGCTTGGACACTCAGAGAGCAAGCATCCTCCTTCTCCTGGTTTGGGCTTGCACTTCGAAGGCCATTTTGATGGCCTTTGTTCCCACCCAGGAGGCATCTCAGTTGGCTCCGTCTTCAAGTCAGAGTGGCACCGGGCATTTTTTCTGGCACCAGCCCCCTTTTCTCTGTCCCCCAGGGTCCATGAAATGTCTACAGATATCTGTCCTGGCCTCACTGCCAGCCCATTCTCCAAGCAGGAAGATTTGCTCAAATGTAAGAGGAAGAGAGACAAAAATGATCACTCTGGGAACCCAAGTAAAACAGATGCTGCCGCCGCTGCCAGTGAAGCTGGAGGACACCAACTTCACATGGCAGAAGAGGGAGGACTACAGCTGTCACCGAGCAGGCAGATGAGCCCCCCCCCCCCCCCCACCACACCATAGGCCTGTTCTTCAAAGCACCTGGCCCCATCACAGAGGAGAGCAGCGTCAGCAGAAACGAGGGAGCCCGGCAGCTTTCTTCCCTCTGCGTTACAGGACCCAGCACCAAAGTGTGAGCTTGCAGCCTGCTCAGACACAGCCCCTTGCCTCATGCTACGCTGCGAGGCGTGCCCTGGCTCCTAGGCTTGGGACACGGGGACAACGAGGGACACGTCCCCGTGCTGAACTTGGCGAAGCCCCTCTCCATGGTTCACAGGAGTTCGAGGGTCTTCCACGCTCCCAAGCTAATCTAACAGTGCTGAGATTTTCCCCTAAGTGGCAGGGCTAGTTCACAGCTACCCAAGCAATCATTCAAGCAGGATTTGCTGGGTTGGCGTTTATCAGCTGAGCGATTATCCGCTGGGGAATTCTGCCAGACACCGAGAGATCCATTCATTTGCTCCGACTACCTTTCACAATTTCCCCTTGGTTTTTTCTCTCTCTGGTGTGCTGAAGTCCTGTGTGCTGGGCCCTGTACCAGGCACAGGGGTTTCAGGACCGTGGGGCTGCCAAGGTCCTGCCCTCTCAGGGAGTACGGGTCAAGTGCTGCCAGGAACAGCGTATGAAACGCTATGGGCCCATGGATGCTGTTGGATGCTGAGGAGGGGAGGCAGGAAAGGAAGCTTGGGTGAGGTTTTCCTGCCCTCCCACGTCCAGCCAATGGGAGGTATGGGCTGATTTCCTCCCATGAGGCAGCAGGCTGTGGCTGCTCTGGAATCACAAAGACCTGGGCTCACCTCAGTACCACTGACCCTTCCTCTCTCCCGCCAGGGCCACCACCTCTGTTCTCTGCTCCCAGGGAAGAGAGGTGTCTGTGACTGGAACCTGAGAGTCATTTTCCTATCAGGGTGTGGTTGGCTGGACCTGGACTGACTTCCGGGACTCTCTTTCCACCCCACCCCACCCTGAAGGTCCACCACTAATACATGTGAGACAATGCATCCCTAGGAAAGATTGCCCGGCTGTGAGCGCCAGGGACAGGAAGGGTCTGCTGCTTCCTGCTGAGTCCTGCACACAGGCCTGGAGAGGGCTCATTAAGGTTTGGTGATATGCCCATTGGGCAGGGCCTCCCTAACTATGCAGCCACACGGCCACAGAGTCACTGCAGGTAAGGACAGCACAGCACCAGCAAAGGCATTTCAGTGTCATTTGGTGTCCCCAGACACAGGGAGGGGTCTACTGGGCGGGAGGTAAGGATGCCATCTTGCCTTTTGGGGGGCAGTGGGCTGGAGAGCCTGCTCCACTAGCCACAGAGCCGGGGCTCTTGGGAACTGTGCAGGGACCCCCCCTCACGCGTCCCACTGGTAGTCTGGAACCAAAAGGCCTATGATCCGGCTCACTTTCAGGACTGTAAAGGACCCTTCCTTCTGGAGGCCAAATAATGCCAGATTCGTCATCATCTGGGGGAAGTGGGGGGGGGGCGGGAGTGGTGGGCTCGGCCAGGGTAAGAAGCTGCTGTTGGCTTCTCGGCCTTGGGTGGGGTGGGGTGGGGTTCCCAGCAGGGCCTGTCCAGCTCGCACTTTTTGCTCTGTTAGGACGGAAGCACAGTCAGAACTACTGTGGAAAACACAGGCACTTGCTGGGGCCAGGGGTGGGTTAGAGAAGGGGGAATCTCCTCCATTCGAGGGTCCCTGCAAGAGGCGTTCCAGACTTGGGGGTGGGCTGCTGGAAGCTTCAACTCCTATCAGTCAGTGCAGGGTGGGGATTGAAAAGGCAGCCAGCCGTCCACAGCGGAGGACCACTTTGGAGCTGCATTTGAGGGGCTGGGCAGGGGTGGCTTGTACCTCCTGCAAACAGCTGCGGGTGATTTCCATCTCTGAGTCCCCAGCCTTCAGCCACAGCTATCCGGGGCCCCAGGGCAGCCCAAGGTGAACGATGGACGGAAAGACGTACCGGAGGGATTTGGCTGGGAACGTGGTGTAGTGGCCGAGTCATGCTTAGCATGCGCACGGCCCTGGCTCCGGCCCCAGAGACAGACGTCTCATCACGCCAAGGCCCCAGAGAGAGAGCCAGGCAGGAGGAGTCCTCTGCACACCCCAGGGGGCCGACCCCCAGGAGCCATCATTCCTGTACTGGGTCACCCCACAGTTCCGGCTTGGCATCCCAGCTTGGTGACTCTGGGAGCTCGGGAGGCTTTTCTGGGTCTTGCTTTGCACTCCAGTGCGAAGGCCACCGTGGTACTGACAAGGGAAGCACACAGCTGCAGAGCAGGAATAGAAAACACCCGTGGTGCCTCAGCTTCAGGTGCCGCTGGCCTCCTCATATCAGCACAAAAGCCAAGCCCCGGCCAGGGGTGACCCCTATGTCCCACAACCCCCAGGCAAGCTTGCCTATGGACCCCCTTGGCACCCAGTGAGGGTGTGGACACGTGGTGTCTGCCAGCCAGGCAAGCGCCCTCCCAGAGCAGACCCCGTCTGGCCAGGTAAGAAGTGGTGCTCGTGAAGCCCCCCCAAGAACAAGCTGGGCCTCTGGGCTAGCCTGGGCTACAAGTGTCTGTCAACTAGCCTTCACCCTACGCCCTGATGAGGTGGCCTAGGTCAGGTTCCCATTAGCCACTCCACGGTGCAGCGCCCACCACGTGAGGCAGACCGTCCCATGATTCCTTGGAGGGCTAGAACTGGAAACAGGCCTCAGAATCAAGCTGGGGGTGGGGTGGGGTGGGGGTGGGGTGGGGTGCTATGTGTCCTGTAGAGCATTTTGTTATGCACTAGGGGCTGTTTTATGCCTTTGTAAACACTGATGATAAAAGACTTCACCAGACTTCACTACAGGATCTACGAGGATCACCATCTTGGAAAAGTCAAACCTCCCCAGGCCCAGCAACTTCCATCGTGGTGGAAGGCAGTGCGGGCAGGGGCGACTCCCAGACAGATGGGACAGGGGTAGGTGCAGCAGGACAGACGGACGGACGGACGGACGGGGACACACACACACACACACACACACACACACACACACACACACACGACATCATGGCACTAAACACTCAGTATCTGAGTGGGTCACTGACCAGGGCCCGTAGTCGTGAACTAGAAAGAGGACCATGAGTGGAAGCGGCCTGATGGTGAGAGCCATGCACAGGGCAGCTACCTCCGGCACTGCCACCCAGCGGCCCTTCACTGTGTTTATCATTGGTTGCTGGCCACCGCCCTGAGCACCGTGGGGTCTGAGGATAGACCCTGGTATAAGCACGTGGGGGACATATTGCTAAGGTGTCTGGAGGAGGGTGCTCCCGTCGGTGCTCAGCCCGGGGTCCCAGGCCACAAATTCCCAAGCCCTGGCCAGGCCCAGGCCTGAGCATAGCCGAGCAGATGTGGGTGGTGAGTAGCCCCTGGGCCCCACAGTCATGCTTCTGGCACACTGAGGAAGCAACCTGGGGTGGAGTTTGGATCTGCCCTGACCACTGAGCTGCAGGGCCTGGAGCCCCCGCTGGGGCTATCCTGGGCCCTGGCATTGCCTGTTGTCGCCCGAGAGTCTGATACCCCTGAGCTGTATTTGGAGACCCCTGAGTTCTTTGTAGCAGTCTCCATGTCTGGATTCTGTCTCTGCCTCAGCTCCATGACATGCTGGCTCTTTAAGCTTGGTACCTCTGGCTTCGATGAGCACCTCCAGGGGAGTCGATGGGATGATGGCATGGTAGGCAGACCCGAGTGTGCAGGGTGGAGGGCTGGGGAACACCAGCAGCAGACTGAAGAAAGGTCTAGAAGTATCGTCAAATACTGTATTCCTACCATAGGGAATTCTTCCTAGCTCCTATTCCCAGCAACAGAGACTCTGGGGCCAGGAAGGGTGGCGGACTCCCGCAGCTGAGTGTCTCAGTGCACAGACTGGCCACTTGTTCTCTCTAGGATTGGGTTGGCATGACCATCAGCAGGCCCAGCTCCACTACCCTCTGACTAAGGAAGTCCTAGCCACCCCACACACATATCTCCTGACCCCATGTTTTGGGGTATACACAGGGGAAGAGCAGGAGCAGCTGTGAGGCCCAGGGTCACAGCAATGTCCCCATTATGCAGGCTGGGCAGGCCCACTGAACTGGCTTCTCAACTTTGGTTTTTCTGAGACAGGGTTTCTCTGTGTAGCTTTGCACCTTTCCTGGAACTTGCTTTGTAGACCAGGCTGGACTCAAACTCACAAAGATCCGCCTGCCTCTGCCTCCCGAGTGCTGGGATTAAAGGCGTGTGCCACCACCGCCCGGCTTCTCAACTTTTGGCCTTGGCTTTCTCCACCATGCGGGCCTTGAGCAGAGTCCACCACAACTCCTTTTTATCAGATAAGTCAAAGGAATATCCACGAAGGCCGGCAGCCGTGACTCACGCCTCAGTGCTGTGGAAGGCTAAGGTAAAGGGATTGCAGCGAATTTGAGGCCAGCTTGGCTAGGGTGAGTCGCTCACCAGCCTGGCTATCGTGGCTAGTTTTCCGTCAACTTGGCACAAGCTACAGTCATCTGAAAGGCGGGAACCTCAGTTGAGAAAATGCCTCCATAAGATCTGGTTCCAGGGCATTTTCTTAATTAGTGATTGATGGGGGAGGGCCCAGCCCATTGTGGGTGATGCCATCCCTGAGCTGTGGTCCTGGGTTCTATAAGAAAGCAGGCTGAGCAAACCATGATGAGCAAGACAGTAAGTAGAATAGCCCTCCTCCATGGCCTCTGCATCAGCTCCTGCCTCCAGGGTCCTGCCCTGTCTGAGGTCCTGTCCTGACTTCCTTCAGTGATGAATAGCAACGTGGAAGTGTAAGCCAAATAAACCCTTTCCTCCCTGGCTTGCTTTTTGGTCACGGTGTTTCATCACAGCAATGGAAACCCTGGCTAAGACACTGGGCTAGACCTTGCTTCCGCTGGAGCTGGCAAGATGGCTCAGTAGTTAAGGCGCTTGCCACGCACTAAGGCTGCCAATCCCTGGAATCTCCACAGCTGAAGAAAAGAACAGTTCATAAGCTGCCATGCTTGTGAGCGCACACACACATACACAGAATAAATAAATAAATGTTTGTCCTTGGGTGGAAGATTACAGCCTCATGAAAGAGCACTTGCCTACCATGTGTGAGGCCCTAAGTTCTGTCCTTGGCTCCCCGAAAAAAGAACAATAAAAAATAAATATCTTCAGCAGTTAATGGCTGGACGGAGATGACATAAACAGAATACTGCCACGTGTCGGGGGGTGTTGGCTTCGGAAAACCACTCGGAGCCACGGCATCGGAGGCCTGTCAAGCACCCACCCGCTCTGGGACCTGGCGCTGATGGGGAGCCCCTTCCCCTTCCGGGAAGTCTCCTGGTCGCTGGCGGTGGGCGCACTTACGTTGATCATAGCATTTGAGGTGATGCGGAAGAGGGTGGCCCGCTCGTTCACAGCCTTCAGCTTCTCCCCGCTCTCCGATGGGATCTTGAGGCTGTCCAGCTCGTTCAGGGAGCGCTGGAGCGCGGCGCCATGCTTAGCAATGAGGTCATTGCATGTGCTGAGGTCATTTAACTTCAATGAGAGGTTCTTAAGGGTGTGGTGGAGCTCACTCTTGTCACCTGGGGCGGCAGGCTCTTCGTCGTCATCCCCGGAATCATCTAAAGAGAGAGACAGAGTTGCTGTAACCAACCAGGCGAGAGTCTCTGCTGTCTGGACTGCCAAGGGCAGAGAACCACCCCAGAGGCAGAGAACCACCCCAGAGAGTGATCAGTGCCCTAGACAGCATCCGGCAATGCTCCTGGCCAGGGCTGCGGCACCTTAGCCCAGCCCACACATGTCCAGCTGAGTCCACCGGGGGAAAGGGGGGCTGGCTAGAATGGCAGGGTGCTGTGGAGAGCCCGACTCCAGGTGCCTGCCTGCACAGAGGGCACCAGCTCTACAAGGTCACAGCAGGCCATGCTGGGTGGAGCACAGATACCTGAGAAGACAGCAGGACTCCTCTTATCTCGCAGCCATCCCAGGACAACCAATACTTTTGGCTAACTCCATGCCCAACCCTAGTCATGCCAACTGTCCCTTGCCCTGCAAACACTTGTGTACCCCTGCTTGTACCTCCCGATGCCTGGAACATTATACCCCTCAAGTTCTCATCCCACTTACTCTCTGAGGCTCAATCCAACACCACTCCCTCTCCAAAGTCTGCCTGGAGACTCCCTGGCCACAGTCAAGGCCACTCGCTTGTTGCCATACCTACTCTAGACCCTCCTCCTGTTAATCTCCACCGCCCCCTTGCAGAGCATGGCCACATCTACACACACACACACACACACACACACACACACACACACACACACACAAAGAGAACATGGCCACTCACTTCCAGTCAAGCGGGGCTTCTCTGCAAGGGCCTGTTCCCTCTCACGACTCACACAGTAGCACGGGAGTCCTTTTTTCCCTTCTTGCTAGCCTGGCCGGTGTCCACAGCGGCCTCCATGGGCAGCTGGCCTGCGACCCTGCTGCCGCTTTAAGGCAGGCATGGGATAGCCAGGCTGACATGGGCCTGTGATTTTTCCAGTGCCTGTCTGCTAAAGTTTTCTCAAATGCCCTGTTTTAGAAATAACCAGCAAAGACTTTTCTTAGATGAAGGAAATATGCAACCCAAGATATAAAATTAAAAGTAAGAAAAAAAAAAAGAATGCATATTTTGAGAGAACAGATTTCTCCCACAGCAGGCAAGGTACTTGTGGGTGGACATAACTTGGTCACTGTTCTGAGTGTGTCCTGAGCTCACAGCAGTGCCAGGCTGGCCGGCTGCACACGACCCAAGCAGTGGGGAGCCGAGGGGAAGCATCTACTGCACACCGTGTCCCTGAGGACTGCAGGGGCTTTGGGCTAATATCCAGCCCCTCCCTACAGGCCAGAGTAACTGCAGCCCTGAGTGATCTGGTGTCTGGAGGCCACTGGAGCCACTGACAGGTGCTCTGGGCCTCCCTGGAACGGCAGGTAGACAGCGGTCCTCCCTCCCTCCCTCCCTCCCTCCCTCCCTCCCTCCCTCCCTCCCTCCCTCCCTCCCTGCAGGAGAAAGAGTGCCAAGCTGCGGGCTCAGGGCTTAGCACCTGAGGGGCAGAACAGGGGCCTGACTCCATCTCCAACTGCTGGCGCGGCCTTTCCTCTGAATCCCTAGTGGGGTGCCCGGTACTCAGGGTATCAAGCCTCAGCTTCAGCTACTGCACACAACAGCCTAGTAGTGTGGATCTGGGGACAAAAGAGGTCTTGAGACCGACAGGGTCACTCTGGGCATATACTCAGTAGACTCTAAGAGACACCCGCAGATCCATGTTTATTATGACACCAACCACAATAGCCAAGGCATAGAACCAGCCTAAATTCCATTGGGACCAATGGTAGAGAGACACAATGAGTTATATCGCCTGCAGGAAAATGGATGGAACTGGAGGTCATCGTGTTAGGTAAAACAAGCCTGGCTCAGGGAAGTATCGTTTTTTCTCTCAAGAGCAGAATATGGATTAAAAAAAAAAAAAAGTATGGGAATAGGAGGGGGACTATTTGGGGAGAGAAAAGAGATGAGCAGGAGGTAGAATGAGCAAAGGTGATGTGGTATGTAGCAAAGCATATGATGCATACATGTGGAAGCGACCTAATGAAATCCATTATTCTATGTTTTTTTTTTTTTTTTTAAGGACTCCTTGGGGTCATCAGGCAAGAGAATTCTAGAATATTCGGATCTATCTGTGCCAGAGTCTTGGTGCTGAGGACCCCGGCACTGAAGCACCTGCCACCTTCCTGGGCAAACAACCAGAACACCCAGTCAACAGCTGGACCCAGCAGCTGGCTCTCCAGCCAGGAGGGTCCAGTTGGGGCTTGCTGGCTGCAGACCCACCTCAACATGACCCCCAGTTTCTGACGCCCAAGTAGCAGGACACCCTCCCACATGATGAACAGGGAGATGGTCACTGCTCCTCTGTTTGACCTGTCAGTAGACAGGACGCCTGTGTGCATATTTCTTAGGGCCCCTGTTCTGATCCCGGGGACAAAGGATGTACTTGTCTCACCATTCGGGGAGGAACTAGGGTCAGTAATGGTTGTCTATTCACAAACAGGCAGGGAGAGTCCTCCCAGGGAGACAAGATGGGGTGAATAAAAGAATGGATGATTTGAGGGGCTGGTACATGCCCTCTGGTTGCCAGCAGTAGCACAGTGTGGTGACATACTGTGTACCCTAATAAACTTGCCTGGGGATCAGAGGACAGAGCCAGCCACTGGATTAGACATAGAGGCCAGACAGTGGTGGCACACACCCTTAATCCTATCACTCAGGAGGATCTCTGTGAGTTCAAGGCCACACTGAAAACAGAGCCAGGCAGTGGAGGCACACACCTTTAAGCCCAGTACTGGGAGGCCCACACGTCTTTAATCCCAGGAAGTGATGTCTGGGCACAGAAAATTCCATAAGGTGTGAAGAAACAGGAACTCACTCTCTTGAGGCTGAGGATTTCATAGAGGTAAGAACATGGCTGGCCTATTCTGTTTCTCTGGTCTTTCAGCTTTCACCCCAATATCTGGCTCTGGGTTTTCTATTAATAAGACCATTTGGCAATTCGTGTTACAGCACAGGGTGGCGGGTCCCACACAGAGGGCAGGATGTGGGAGGAAGTGAGTGGTGAAGTGGGGAGCTGAGGGGGCACATTGGTGGAGGAAGCTCTGGCCCAAGCGGAGGGGTCCTGTTCCTTCCCTTCAACAAAAGGAAGTGTGCAGCATTCAAGAAGACAAGCCTGGTACCAATGGCATGGTGAAGACAGGTCAGAAGGCAAGGCCAGAACTGCTATAGAGGACCAGAGACTGGGGAGTCCTGGGTGGGCATTCCCTGAGACCAACTACACATACAGAAGGCAGGACCCAACAACCAGTCATGGTCACACTCCATGCCATCTCCATACACATGCTGCCCCTGGAGGAGGAGATGGTGGTCCTTAGACCACATTCCTGCAGCAGCATTGAGGCTGCTCAAACAGAGGCCATGGATAATCCCATCCCAGCTGTGGGTGGAAACAGAGCTGAACACCGACTGAGACTTGGTCACAGTGAGTCTAGAAATCTCACAAAAAGAAAATCCACATTGGAAAGATTATTAAATGCAGTATTTTTAGGGAGCTGTTCCAGAATCCCCACAGATGCTCAAGGCCCCTCTATAAAATGATGTGGTAGGGCTGATGTCGTAACTTAGTTGGTAGACTGCTTCCTAGCATGCACAAATCCATGGGTTCAATTTCCCAGGACCACAAAACCCAGGTGTCCATTCGTGAAGTCCCAGCACTTGGGAAATGAAGTAGGGAAGAGGCATTTGGACCTGAGTTTGATCCCTAGAACTATTAAAACAACAACAACCACTTTAAAAATGTACACACTTCTAAATCCTAGCACTAGGGAGGCAGAGAAAAGAGGATTCGACCTAGGATTTTGCCATTTGACCTAGTTTACTTGGTGAGGTCAAGTTTCAAGTTCCAGGGCAGCCAGAGACCCTGGAGAGAGAGAGAGAGAGAGAGAGAGAGAGAGAGAGAGAGAGAGAGAGAGAGAGAGAGAGAGAGAGAGAGAAAGAAGGAGAAGAAGAAGAAGAAGAAGAAGAAGAAGAAGAAGAAGAAGAAGAAGAAGAAGAAGAAGAAGAAGAAGAAGAAGGAAGAGGAGGAGGAGGAGAGGGAGGAAGGGAAAGGAGAAGAGAAGAGAGAAGAGAGGAGAGGAGAGGAAAAAGCAGACAGCGTCTCCGAGGAGCCCAAGGCTGTCCTCTGGCCTCCACATGATGCACACATACCTGCACACACATGAATTTGTAAGAAAACAAACAAAATGCAAAGGCATACTATATGCATAGACTTGACATATCCTTTTGTATATCTCAAATCATATCTCAATTATCTTAACTCTCTAATCATAATGCAATCCAAATAATAGAAATGCTATGTACATAGCATTATTACTTAGGAAATGTAAAGAAGTTTGAACATGTTTAATATAAATGTAATTTTCTCTCTCTCTCTCTCTCTCTCTTTTTTTTTTTTTTTTTTTTTTTTTTGGTCCTTTTTGGTTTTTCAAGATAGGGTTTCTTGGTGTTAACAGCTCTGGCTGTCCTAGAACTCATTCTGTAGACCAGGCTGGCCTCGAACTCACAGAAATGTGCCTGCCTCTGCCTCTCATTTGCTGGGATTAAAGGTGTGTGCCACCACTGCCTGGCTATCTCATGTGTTTTTGAACAGTGGTTGTTTGAGCTTTTAGAAGTAGAATCAGTGGGTATGGAAGGTGAGCTATATTACATCTGCAAGTCAAAACTAACACAGTATTCCTCACACTAGGAAAAACAATGGCATTAAGTCACTTTATGGTTTCTGAAGGACACCCTACCGGATTCCCACGAAGGCTGATGAAAACAGGCCAGGGAGTGTTCACTGAGTGCTTGCCTGGCATCTAGTACCCACCCCCACACAGTTATGGCAACGGCTTTATGGCTTTTACCTCCCACCACACCCTTCAAAAGGGCTCTACCAGGATGGAGTTTATCCCAAAACCAGGACTAAGCATTTGGATTATGCTGTCACGGGGCTGCAGTTCTCAAGCTTATGTGTGCCTTGAGGGTCCTAAAGTTTTCATGATCTGTATACTCTCTCTGTTCCCAGACTCTACTCGGAATAAAACTCAGCAGCAAGGAGGACCTGAGAACAATGAATACTCAGTCATTAAAAACAAACAAACAACAAACCAAAAACCAATGACTCATCAACACAGCTCACGCTAAGCCTTCCACAGACGTTAAGTTCAACAGGAAATTTGTAACTATATTAATACAAGGAAAGCAGCAACTGAGACCTAGGCCAGTCAAAAGCAGGTCCCTTTGGGGGTCTGGGGTCACATGGCAGCTCTCCCAGCTGCTGCAGAAACTGCAGCTGCTCGGAGGCAGAGGTGCAGAGGGAGGTGGCTAGGATTTTAAACCGATGAGCAGCTCTGGCCGGGGCTGCCTGGCCGGTCTGGGGGTCTGAAACCATGAGGCAACAGGATGGGGGCCCCTGAGCCCGTGCTCTTGGTGTCTGTTTTACTCAGCTGCTGGTGGAGCCGCCTCCATCCTGAGCCTCTGCATTTCAGGTGCCCATCAAGTATGCTGGTCCTTGCCGGCCCGGGAAGGACCTATGGCAGGTGGCTAGCAGCAGGTGGGATTTTTACCACTAGAAGCCTGAAAGCAATCTCCATTACCTTCTAGAAAACTCGAGTCCTAGAAACAGTGGAAACAGGGGGTCAGCCTGAGCACTTTCCAACAGGTCCAAAGTTTTGCCACTGGGGTCATAATGCAGGACAGGGCTTGACCCCAGACAAGTGGCACCTCTGAGAAAGACCCAATGAGTTAGGCCAGGAGTGGAGAGCTGGCATGGTGGCATTGTGCTGAGAGTCTGGTCTGACTCAGCTTCCACCCTGTTATCTGAGAGACTGCTCAGACCCTTCCCAAGCCATCTGCAATGGGCTTGAGCTGGGGAGCAGCCAGAGCCTTTGTTTGTTTAGTTTTTGTTTTTGTTTTTGGAGACAGGGTTTCTCTGTAGCTTTGCGCCTTTCCTGGAACTCACTCTGTAGCCCAGGCTGGCCTCAAACTCACAGAGATCCACCTGGTTCTGCCTCCTAAGTGCTGGAATTAAAGGCATGTGCCACCACCGCCCGGCAGCCAGAGCCTTTTTTAGTCACCTATAAGAACCCCAACGCAGAGTTGAGATGGCTCGGGCCACTGCCCTCCTCCCTGGGGAGGAGGTCTTGGGTCCTGGCCTTGGAGTCTCCTACTGTTCTGGGCTACCTCTATTATCTGTGATGTAAAAATCACTTGGGTCTCTGTTCAGAACAACCTGTAGTGCTTTCAGAGAACAGGATGGACTCTGGTCCTTGGATCAGGGACGGCTTTCTAATAGTGAAGAAGCCCATGGAAACAAGGGTGGCCCTGTCACCGAGGTGACAGAGCGGAGCTGGGGATTCTCCTGGAGTGCCTGGCATGGCTGTCCCCAGAGTCCCCTTCACGACTTTTCCTCCCATCTCCATCAGGCCCCGTGAGTAGAAATAAGGGCACCATCTGGACGCAAGAGCACTCCAGCTGAGTCCCGAGCATTCAGGTCACACTCTGAAGAAGGGCCCGGCCAAGCAGGAGGGGCAGCCTAGCCCATGGCCTCCCTTGAGAGAACAAGTCAGGTTCCGCCCGGTTCATCCAGGCTCACACTTGTTTTCAGAGGGTACACTGAGGCCTGGAGGGAGGGCCTGATGAGGTCAGGTGTCTAAGCAGCCACTATCAGCCTACACTTAACCCTTCTTCTGCCCATGTGACCAAGATGTTTCTGCTGGGGGCTCAGAGCCTGGGTGGCGCATCCTTATATAGTGAGAAGGGTCAGCCGAGGTCCCTCAGAGCCATCAGAGCCCTCAGGGGGTGAGTGCTGCTGGCCTCTGATCACAGGCTGTGTCCCAGCTGCTGCCGACAGGGCCCGTGGGGAGCACTGCGGGGTGGGTGTCAGGTCTGCATTGGCAGGGTGTCAGACAGACATGCTGTGCCTCAATTTCCCTCCTAGCAGAGGCCTCCTCAGAGTGCACACTGGGGAACGCAGGCAGGCGTGAGGAAGGAGGCTGCTGTCTTTGCAGGGCAGCGGCTGGGAGTGAGGGGCCAGTCAGAGGAATAGAGCACACAAAGCACCCCTCTCTGCCCGGGGAGAGGGTGGGCTTTGGTTCCTCCTTTGTGTCCAGCCTGTGCCTAAACCCTCTGATGGGTCAAGGCATGCCTCTCGTTCCCTCTCTTCTGGAAGCACACTGCAAGCCCACGGTACCTCTAACCACCTGCCTTCTGCCCTCCTCCATCGAATCTGGGCAGCTGCTTTGCCATATTGGGGGTACCACCTGACTCTGCATGGCTGGCACTTCTGAGAGATGTTGGGTGAATTGCACCCAGACTCAACCTGGGTCCCAGAAATTCTGGATGCCAGTTTGGAAGGGGCAGCTTGCCCCTGATCAACATCCTGCAGCAGATAGCAAAGACTGACTGCCTCGGAGGCAGCTAAGGCTTACACAAGGGGCCAGGTTATTTTGTTTAAAACAATAATTGAACAAATAACTCAATCCAGGCACACTTAGAAAACTCACTTAATTTTTTTTTTTTTTTTTTTTGAGATAGGGTCTTATGTATCCCAGGCTGGACTCAAACTTGCTATGTAGCCAAGGATGACTTTAACATCTTTAACATCTCATCTTCTTAACTCCACTTCCTGAGTGCTGGGATTGCAAACATGAACTTTCACTCCTGGTTTATGTGATGCTAGAGACAGTACCAAGGGCTTTGTGCATGCTAAGCCAGCATTCTATGAACTGAGCTACGTCTCCAGTCCCGAGCAAACTCATTTTTTAGGAGAGCAAGTGGGAGACCAAGCTTAGAGTGGACAGGTACCACAGTGAGCAAGTCAGGGAGCTGGGCCCACGCTCGGACATTCCAGCCTGTTAAGTCATCACAAAACTGGTCTGGGAGAGGCACACCTAGTCTGCATGAGATGAAGCCGTGACTTCCAATCAGGGACCCTGCACAGTAAGTCCCATCTAGTTGGACTTGAGTATCTCATCTCGCCTCAGTGGCCTGCAAGATTTCATTTCCCATCCCAGATGCTGACCTGGCCAAGAGGGTGGAGCTAGGACAGTCCTCACCATCCCACACCCTCACTTAGCAGGAAGCTGGCTGGCCTCAGCACAGAGGGCATCTGGGTAGATCAGGGTGGGATCAGGGTCCATCATCCTCACCACCCAGTGGGATCCAGAGAACCCAACTGGAAAACTGATGGACTGAGGCCTTGAAACTTGGAAGAGGCAAAATGAAGTCCTCAGGGTGTCAAAACACACACACACACACACACACACACACACACACACACACACACACACACTGCACATGCCCCATTCTGACTTTCCTCCCCCAACACACCCTAAGGCTTTAGCAGGTTGGCCGTGCTGGACCCAGCAGGCTCCTAATGTTCAGGTCAAACACTCCCAGAGAAGTGACTAGCCAGGACCCTAGTGTGGCTCAGCCGCCTTCAATGCACATAGCTTCTGAAGCAAGGACATATAAACAGGGAGGGCGGAGACAGCATTCTTCCCCACAGCCAACTCAGGGCCAAAGGACGCTCTGTGCCTTCCAATACAAAACGCTTCTCTCTGATGGCAGGGAGCTGGGTCTGAGGCACTGCTTCCCTCTGCCAGTGGTGTTCCCAGGCCGTCTGGACTAATGGCATAACAGCCCCAGACTGTGGAGCACTGAGAGCAAAATTATCTCAGCCTCTAAGATAGGCATGGAATCAGGAATGAGGAGCATGTCAGCTCTTAGATGGTGCAATCACATGGAATAAATGACCACAAAAGACCTGTCCCTACCTGATGAACTTGATCTCCAGGAAAGCACTGATTCTTAAAATACCCATCAGGGTCGCATGGAACAATGAATTCTTATTGTTAAAAAAGGGAATAAACTCATGAAACCCAGGTCACCAATGTGTTACAGAGCCGCATTCAGAACATGGCTTTCCCACTCACGGCAAAGCCTCCTGTAGGGATGAACTTCCAACACTTAGTGGCTGTCCTGGGCTAGCTGATTTCCCCACCTGACCCCAAATTTATGCTCTTTCTGGAACTTCTGAATGTGAATGCTTAGAGAGAACATGCAGATATACTTGGTCAAGATGGAGCCATACTGGGACATCCAATATGGCCGCTATCCATATAAGACCCCTAGATAACAAGCAGTGGCCTGGGACGGTGACCCCAGCACTTGGAGACTGTGGCAGGATCATGGCAAGCTGTAAGGTCAGCCTGCACTACAGAGATGGATCCTATGTGTATGTCACACATACACACACAGAGAGAGAGAGAGAGAGAGAGAGAGAGAGAGAGAGACAGACAGACAGACAGACAGACAGAGACAGAGATAGAGACAGAGAGAAGAGGAAGAAGGAAGAATAAGGAGGAGGAAGAGAGAGAGGAGGAGGAGGAGGACACAGATGTAGAGACTGAAACAGGAGTGATGGAAATACAAGCAATGGACACCAAGGATGACCAGCAACACGGGACAGTGAGAGAAAAGTGTAGAACAGACTCTTCCCTTGAGGCTTCAGAGGGGTCTGGCTCCATTAACACCTTGATTTTGAACTTGGAGCCTCTGGAACTTGGAGAGGAAATACATCCCAGTTGCCTTCATCCACCGATGGGTGGTAACTGGTCGCGCACAGCAGCACCAGGGAACTTAAACTGGCTTAAAACAGAACACGTATCAGCACGCAGTCCCGAAGTCTGACGTTCTAAACTCGGGGTGGTAGAACTGTGTCCCCCAGGGACACTTATTGGGGAGTGTTTTGCCTTTCTCACTCTGAGAGGCTGCCCTCACTCCTTGGCTGGTACTGTCATCTTCCTCCATCCTCAAGGCTGGCAGGTACTCTCGGGCTCTCCTTCTTTCGTCTTTTAAGAACCTTTGAGATTATACTGGGTCCACCTGCATGATCCCCATTTTAAGATCTGGAACCCAATACCATTTGCCTAGACCCTTTGGGCATGCACAGCAACAGACTCACGGGCTCTGGGAATTAGGACATGACATTTTCAGCCACGATTAGATGACACCTGGTACTGCTGTGGTTAACACCCGTCACATCCTTCCCTATGGCTACTCTCTGGGATTTGACTCCCTGACCCAGCCAGTGATCTCTAGGTGGTTTAGCTGATCACTGAGACTCCTTCCTGGGCACAGGGACCTTATGGGCCCTTTGGTCTCTTTGAAAAGCTAGGCACAGATACCACCCTGGCTAGTACTTCTGAAGGAAATGGCAGTATGGTTGGTGTAGGGAGGCCTGGTAGTCCTGTGTCCACCTTCATGGAGCCTGGGTTAAGTGCATCAGTCCCTGTGCTGAGGGTGTTTCAGGAAGGATGTATTCATAGTATAAAATAATGAGCATCGCCGGGCGGTGGTGGTGCACGCCTTTAATCCCAGCACCCGGGAGGCAGAGGCAGGCGGATCTCTGTGAGTTCGAGGCCAGCCTGGGCTACCAAGTGAGTCCCAGGAAAGGCGCAAAGCTACACAGAGAAACCCTGTCTGAAAAAAAAAAATAATGAGCACCATATGCTTTAATTGTTTCAACCCCCATTACTCTCCCTTGCTGGGTCCTCTTCTCCTTCCAAGCAGCCGCCTTACTCTCATACATACACACATACATACATACATACATACATACATACATACATACATACATACGCTCGTCATACATAGGCACGAATGTAAATAATCCTATTAGCTTAGATTCCACACAAGAGAAAACACACAATATTTGACCAAATCTGCCTTATTTCTCTTAACACAATGATCTGCAGTTCTACTCATGTTCCTAAAAATGATCTAATTTTGTTCTTTTTTTTTTTTTTTTTTTTTTGGTTTTTTTGAGACAGGGTTTCTCTGTGTAGTATTGGCGCCTATCCTGGAACTCACTCTGTTGCCCAGGCTGGCCTCGAACTCACAGAGATCCGCCTGCCTTTGCCTCCCGAGTGCTGGGATTAAAAGCATGCGCCGCCACCACACCCAGCCAACCTAATTTTGTTCTTAATGGCTAAATAAAACTCCCTATAATACCCTGTTTTATTAACCTACAGATTGCAGGACATGACGGCGGCAGTAATCTCAGATGTAAAGATAAGGCCCTCGCTCATTTGCATGCCTTCCTCACACAGGGACACACTATTCTCCATGGAATGATACGGAGTTTTAGTATGTGTGCTGGGAGGTGTGTTCCTCTGGGGGTGTAAAGGCCTTCTCTGGGACAGTGCATGGCTAGCACGGACCTGGCTTGTAGTATGTCCTGGGACCCCAGGCCCTGGCCTGCCGAATTCTCCACCCCCTCATCAGCACAGCTCACATTTGCCCAACACTGTCTGGTTTCCTGTCACATCAGAGGTCAGACCACTGGGAGCCCCTCTTCCCTGGGCCCCAGCTCCCCTCTGAGCCCCCCACCCCACCCCTGCTCCCCTCTGAGGGCTCTCCAAGCCTCTTTCCTAGTAGGAGGTGAAAGTCTGGCTGAGGAGTTCCCTCTGCATGGGCCACCAGGCCAGAACCCTCTTTCCCAGGGAGGCTCCTAAGAAGGACAGGTTGCCATGGCAACTGTAGGGCCAGGTGAACTATTTTTAGAAGCAGAGCTTGCTTTTATCTTTGGGAAATGGATATTGGTGGGGAATCCCCGTATGTATGGAGGTGCGTGTGCACCCGGGTTAAACCAAGAGCCAGCACAGCTGCAAGGCTGGCTCGGTCGGAGAGGGTGGTGACATGTAGGGCATCCCTCTCCTGCCCCCTCTGCATGCCACTGCTTGCTTTTCTGTGTGAGTCCTTGGGGGTCAAGTCACAGGAGGGCCAGTGGGGAGAAGCCCAGCACAGGAGCGAGACTGGCCAGTGTTCCCAGAGCAGCGACAGAGGAAAGCAGTCAGAAGCCTAGAGGGGAGGACGTGTGACCCGGGGCCACCCAGGGCTCCCTCAGAGCCATGGCCCGACCCCCCTGAGTGTGCTTTCCCGAGGGCATCTCGTGAGACTCCTCCTCCGTGGACGCCCTGGACAACGACAGCAATGAACTACCCTGTGGCAAAGTGGATGGTGCCGCACCCCTTGAGGAGACGGGTCTGGGGCTCTGAGAAGACTGGCTACCCAGCCACTGGAAAACATGACAGGATTTAATCTGATGGAAAATCAGATGACAATAAATAATGAATCGTGAAACCCTGTCAGATGGAAACACCAGCCCGGGTGCCAGGATGCTCTTCATCCTCCGGGCCTTGCCAGGGCCCGTCCCATCCCTTCTCCCACATAAGCCGAGGCAAGTGTACTGAGGAAGGAGGGCATGTTCTCCAGGACAAGGTGGGGGCAGTCCCTTGCCTCACCAGGGACCACTAATGCCAAAGCTGCCAGGAATCTCTCACCTTCTGGCCAGGAAATGCTCAGGGGAAGTTGCACTGGGACCACAGAGCACACACCCTGGAGGATTGAGACACGTGCTCCCTAGATGGCCTGGAGGCACAGGCCTACAATCCTGGCTACTCAGGAGGTTGAGGCAGGAGGATTGAAAGCTCCAAGCCTGCCTGGGCAACTGAGTGAGACTGTCTCAAAGCACACAACCGAACTCTGAGCTTGTACCGTATAGGCTTATATGCCCTGTTCAGTAAGTATGAGGCCGAAACGTCAATCCCCAATGCCACAGGAAGAAACAGCAAGTGGAGGGACTCAGAACCATGAGTCAGCTCAAAAGGGCACCCGAGCACAGGTTAGGCGGCCCACAAAGGCAGGGTGCTGTTCCTCAGCAGATGACCTGGAGCTGCATGCATCCTCCACTGGCCTCGGTACAATGGCCACTCCTGGCAGCTGCCGCTCCCCTTGGAAGTGAGTGTGGAGGTGTGGAGATGGAGCATAAAACAGTCACTTGCTGTGATATCACACTCAACCCGGTACCCACACCCTCCTCCTCCAGTCAGATGAGGGCCCAATGGGGATTCACAGAGCCGTCCTGAAGGAAAGCAGCTATGCATCCTGGACTCAGCCCTGAGGAGAGCTGGCCCTTCCCAGGGTGTTTGGATCCCCTCACCCTGTCCTGGTGAGTCTCACTCCAATTGGTGAGGATGTTGGAAAGATTGGGAGCTGGGGCAGGTGAAGCAGGAATGGAGAGTGCCGGATGCGCTGCTCCTGGGAAGCAGCCTGTGAGACTGCATGGCTTGGACACAGCAGAGAGGGAGATGGGTGTGGCCGAGCTGAGGAGTCAAGTTCTAGGGCTCCCTCCCTGCCTCTGCCATACTGGGCAAGGGACTCACCTGCACCACTGCAGGTAGGTACCCCCCCCCAGGCACCGGCCTCTCAGGTTGGTTGGTTTGGAGACAAAGGGAGCCTCTCCCAGGCCTGCCTCTCCTTTCCCACACCAGTCCCCACTTAGGGCCTTTTGTCTGTGAATCAGTCTGAAGTTCCCGCCTAGGGGCCCAGCCCACTGTTTCAGGGGAGTCTGGTGACTTGGGGGTGTGCAGGGCATCTATGTTTTCACAGCTTCCTGGGTGACTTCATGCTGCAGCCTGGACAAGTGGACCGAAGTGGATGCTGCCTGAGGTCCTGCCAGCCTTGACATCCTAATGCTAGGTTCCAGCTCCAGACATGACTGTCCATCTGTCCTCCATGCTCCAGTTCTGCAGAAGGCGCAACCAAAGCTGAGGGCTGCTAGGCATCTTGATCCTGGGGCTCCCCTGCCATGCTCTGGCTGCCCTCTGGGAAACCACAGAAAAGCACAGGATCTCTCCCATCACCCTGACATTTCAGTATGACGAAATCTGTCCCTTGTCCATATTACATAGATTCCATTTTTGGCTTGTATTTTTATCTATCATCCCATGAGCCTTTGCTCCATCTCTACAACTTGGTTACCTGTGAGCGGCTGATCTGTATCCCATTCATTTGTGAGCTGTGGCGTCCCTATGGCGCCAGTTTTTGTTTTTGTTTTTTTTTTGGGGGGGTGCAGGACAGGTGGGCATTTTTTTGCCTTTACTGGCATAATGCAGAGGTGCCACCCTAGGCAGACCCAAGCATAGGTCTCCTGAAGCCACCGATCTTACCCTGGGCAGACCCTGGACTGGGTCACTAGGCTGATTGCTGAGGTTCAGCCCTCCTCGACCTTTGCTTGTTTGTAGCAAGCTAGCTCTGGCTAGTCTACAGCTTGCTATGTAGACCAGGCTGGCCTTGAACTCAAAGAGTTGCTGGGATTAAAAGTGTGTACATACCATCAAGCCCCACAAGAAGGATCTTGAATGGACAGCAAATGCACACATGAGCATTTCCTTTGATGAGATGCCAATGCCCATCTCAAGGTCAAACCAAGTGCAACTCAGATCTAAAGCTGGCATCCAGTCAGCCACACAAGAGAAGCGCTGAGCAGGTCACCGGAAACTCCCGGCTTACATTTTCCTGGCCCCAAACATTGCCCTGTTGCCTTATCCTTGGAAACTATCTGATACTGGTGTAGTCACACTAGAATCTTCCATTGGCAGTGCCTCCGGGGATCAGTAATGGAGGGCAAGTGGAGACAAGGTAAGGGGCTACGCCTGCAGAGCCCCAGGGTCCTGAAAGGGCAGGTGCGGCCTCTGCTCAGGACCCCCAAGTGCCAGAGCTGGGCATCCAGGCAGGACTGCAGAGACAACTGCCAGATGAAGGGGTGACCCAGAGACAGTAGACTGGGAATGTGCTTCACCAGCGTCAGAGGGTCTGCTCGGTAGGGGTGAGGTTAGAGTCACAGCAGGGCTGAGGCTGAAGAGCCGAGGGGTGGGTTAGGGATTTCTGCTGTGCTATGTCTGCCTCTTGCACTAAGAGAGGACTCAGAGAGACAGTGAAACACATCTCCAGTCCCACGATTCTCCCCAAGAGCTGGCGGCCTGCAGAGGCCAGGCCTTGCTGTGGAGTCCCACTCTGCAAACCTCGGGCACCTCCCACTCCTGTGGGTGCAGCAGGGTCTGGGGTGTGTCCTCACAGCTGGAGACAGGTGGCCTCCAGCTACCCCTGCAGTTTAGGCTGAGCAGGAAGAACAATCTCAAGGAAAGCAGCCTTGGAAGGTGAAGCAAAGGAGGGTGGGGGAGGGGCCAGCTCCTTTCCCCCTAGAGTGTGTATGTGTGTGTGTGTGTGTGTGTATGTGTGTATGTGTGTGTGTATGTGTGTGTGTGTGTATGTGTGTGTGTGTGTATGTGTGTGTGTATGTGTGTGTGTGTATGTGTGTGTATGTGTGTGTGTGTGTGTATGTGTGTATGTGTGTGTGTGTATGTGTGTGTATGTGTGTGTGTGTGTATGTGTGTGTGTGTATGTGTGTGTGTATGTGTGTGTGTGTGTATGTGTGTGTATGTGTGTGTGTGTATGTGTGTGTGTATGTGTGTGTATGTGTGTATGTGTGTGTGTGTATGTGTGTATGTGTATGTGTGTGTGTATGTATGTGTGTATGTGTGTGTATATGTGTGTGTATGTGTGTGTGTGTGTGTGTGTGTGTGTGTGTGTGTGTGTGTGTGTGTGTGGCACTGCTCCAGCCTTCTTGAAGGCCCTGTGCTCAAGTCACCCTCTGCTGCCCAGGAGGCTGGTGAGCTTCATTCTCAGGGGTCTTGGCAAGCACATTTCTTGGCACTACTAAAAGTGTCTTTTTTTATTTTCTAAAAGAAACCCAACACTAGAATTTCTGAGAGGTGACGCTGTTTGTCAAGAGATAAAAAGGGTGATTGATTGATCAAAAAAAAAAATGTAGTGAGCTGTTTCTAACTGCCAAGTCCCACTGACTGGGAATGGGTAGCTGGGTGGGACATACTGACTCCCGGAACCTTTCAGGTTGAGCTTGGTAGAGGGTTGGGGCAAGGCAAGGCCAGGGAGGGGAAAGCAGCAGAATGGGGAGAAGGGCAGGGAGAAGAGGGGGTGTCTGAGGGCGGAGCCTGAGAGGAGAGGCCCATGCACTGTCAACCCGCTTCTGGAGACTCATTTCTCAGCTGCTCCCCAAGCCTGGTGTATACTCCTCAAATCCCAAGCAGGTCCCCAGAACCTGGCTGAGACTCTCCCATCACCTAACTGCTCAGTAACCTCTCATGGAGGCTGAAGAAACCTGAACAGGCCAGTGACGTACCCACCTACCATGTATTCTATGAGTACAGCAAATCATGATCTAGAAGAATCTGCAACCCCAGAGTCAGGCAGTTCTGTGTTACAGCAGTGTGCAGAGGTCCAAAGTCTTTGGGCCAAATTTCCACCCAAATCTCTCTTGGATTTGCTCAATGGTGACCTTGATGGAATCCTTTTAGCTAGGTCACCTTGTACCAGGGCCTTTCCGTGCTAGGCCAGGCAGGATCTATGAAATCTGTAGTGGAGAGCTGTACAGCCTTTTAGAGGCTGTGGTGAAGACTTCAAAGGCTTTTTAGGATTAGGGCCTTGGGGTCTTGGGGCTCTGTCCTGTGTAAGGCCCCCTTTCTTAGTGCAGCCTCTGACTCAGAGACCTGGGCAACAACGGCAGCACTTGCTGACCACAGAGCATCACTTCCCGCCATTCATTAAGCACTCCTAGGGCTACCACACTCCTGCGCCATGAGCTCTACTTCTGGGCACCATTAATGTCACCAATGCTGCCACAGGGACCTACGAGATGGCTCAGCAGATAAAGGTGCATGCTACCAAGCCCGAAGACCTGAGAACCACTTGATGGAAGGAGAGAAGCAATTCCTGCAAGTTGTCCTTTGGCCTTTGTATGTGCACGTGTGCACGCACACGAACATACACAGACATAGACAAAGACACAGACACAGACACAGACACACACACACACACACACACACACACACACACACTTTAAAAAAGAATGCTGCTATGGTTTCAATATAATTTGAATCAGTCCCCCAAAGGCTCATGTGTCAGCATTTTAACTGAGATGGAATATTATTTGGACAAGAACTACAGAAAACTAAAGATTCACAGTGTTAGCCCTAGATCAGCCACCTGAGAGAGACCATATAGCTCATGAACTAAGGAAGCAGAGCAAAGTCAAAGACTAGAAGTAGACCATAGCAGAAGAGGGTGAGGAAGAACGAAATATAGGCAAGATAAAACAAACAAAACGGGCGTTTTAAACCAAGTGTGTCAGCCAGATGTGGTGGGAAGTGCCTGCAGCCAGTTACAGGGGGTAAAGGAAGACCACTCAAGGCCGGGAACTGCAGGCCCCACTGGGGGATCTGCCTATAACTGAAAAACAGAACCAAATAGTAAACTAGCACTGGTCACACTGCAGGAAAATGGTCTCCGTGGTTCCATTAAAAGTCAGAGCCTACAGGGCTGGAGACGTGGCACAGCGGCAGAGTGCCCTAGAAGGAGCAGGGACCCGGTTACATCCCAGCACCGAAGAGGGGAAATCAGACTTTATCTGTCTATCTATTTCTAGAGCACGAGCCATTCCATGCCGTCTATGCTGCAAATGTAAAAGCACAGATAAAGGATCCAGCCGCGTGCTTTCCAGGAAACACACTTCGGATGTAAAGAGACAGATGGGTTCAAAGCGAAGAAATGGAAAGAAGGAGAGGCGAACGGGAATCCCAGGAAAGCCGAGTGGCCTCCTCGGCTCTAGAAAGCAGACTCTGTGTGGACACACGAGGACAGAAGACACTCTTAAATGTGTGTGAGAGCGTTGGAGAGAACAAGGTGAAGGGGACAGATCCGCAGTCACACAGCGGTTTCATGGCCGCCCCAGCCCCCTCCTGAGGTGTAGACAAAATTAGAAATTAGGCACAGAAGAGGTGGGGATCTACGTCATTGTCTCCTTGATTTATTTCAATTTTATGTGTATGAATGTTTTGCCTGCATATATGTTTGTCTACCACATGCATGATTAGTGCTCACAGAGGCCAAAGGGAGGCATTGGGTCCCCTGGAACTGGAGTTACAGACAGTTCTGAGCTGCCATGTGGGTGCTGGGAACTAAACCTGAGTTCTCTGATAGAGCAGCCAGTGCACTTAACCATAGAACCATCCCTCTAGTTCTTAAAAAAGATTATTTTTAGTTTTAAATGCATATATTGTTAGGTCTCAAACCCAGAACAAACAGCTGAGGTACCTATTAACATATCAAGCCAACTCTGGCCCCCAGGTTCTCCCAGCATCCCTCAGTCCCTACCTGTTACAAGGTCCTCCTTGTTGGCATACCCTCCACCCACCCTGAACTCTCTAGCCCAGGGGCTGCCCTTTCCCCAGTTCCTCTGGCCCCCATATAACTCTTTGGCAAGGCCAGTCTCTTGGTCCAGGCTGCCCCTTTTGGTTGGTAGCTCTTCTCTTGCTCTCTCCACTCCCCCACCTCTCTCCTCACATGGTCTAGCTCAGTCTAGCCATGTTCACTCTGGACCCTTCCAGATGTCTCTGTCTCTGGTGTTTTCTCTTTATATCTATAATAAAAACCTCAACCCCTTTAGGAGCCATCATGTCCTCCTACACTGTGTGTGTGTGTGTGTGTGTGTGTGTGTGTGTGTGTGTGTGTGTGCGTGCATAGTCTTATCTCCTAGAGCTGGAGTTACAGGCAGTTGTAAGACACCAATGTGGTTGTTGGGAAATGAACTTGGGTTCTCTGCAAGAGCACCATGCACTTTTAACCAGTGAGCCATCTCTACAGCCCCAAGTCTCCTTCTGCTGTTAGCCAAGTGGAATTTACAGCAGCAGAACAGATGTTTTTTCACAAACACTAAGAGTATGTGCCGTAAATCAAATCTCAAATTCAAAATGACCAAAAAATATATTATGTGGCTGTTATATAATATTAGAAACAAAAAGGCATCTGGATTAAAACACACACCCAAATGTATAAAAGTTAAATCATATGTTTCTACATAGTCAATGGGTAAACAATACATCAAGGAAAGTAGAAAACACGCTGGAATGGATAAAAATAAAACATCAAAATTTGTGAGATGCAGCTAAAGTAGTGCTTGGAGGGAAATTCTGGCTTTAAATATTTATTCTGGAAATTAGGAGAGACTTAAAATGAATTCTCTAAATGTATATGTTAAGGAGATAGAAAAAGAAGTGCAGGGACCAGAGAGCTCAGCCGTCTCCAATATGTGCTGTTCTTGCAGAGGACCCTGGTCTGGTTCCCAGCACCCACATCAGGTTGCTCACAACAGCCTGTAACTCCAGCTCCAGGGGACCTGACCCCTCTTCTGGCCTGTGTGCCACCCCTACCTCTGTTCACAAACATACAGAGATCTCCGCCCCCCTCATACATAAATAAAGGGTAAAATAAATCTAAAACAAAAGGGAGAGCGACCTATACTCAAAGTGAATGGAGCAAAAGAAAGCAGAAATGAGTGAACCAGGGGAAGAATCACGATGAAAAAAATGAATCTGAGAGGCTCTTTGAGATCAAAAGAGTTGGCACTCCTCCAGTGACATCAGCTAAGAAATAAAGACACAAATCACTGACAGGGCATTGCTGTAGGTCTTGCTGATACCGGAGGATATTAAAATATTAAAAACGTTATTCCAGTAAGTCCAACCCCTTCACTAAACAGAAATCTCCCTGATATGGGACACCTCCCCAAAGGAATAAGCTGGAAATTATATTTAAAGAACTAGTTAAGCTCTTTACAAAGTAACTGAACTTAAAATTAAAACTTTTCCATTAAAGAAACCCAGGCCTACATTTTGCACTGAGTTCTACCAAATATATATATTTAGAGAGAGAGAGACGAGGTAAAGGAGGTTCAGAAACAGTCTGTGAGGCCAGCGCTATACCAGCAGAAAAAGCAGACAGACACTGTAAGAAAAGAAAATTACAGCCTAAGAACTCTCATCAATAGAAGTACATTTTTAAAACAAAATATTAGCAAATAAGTTTCCACAAAATGGATATCACGAACAATAGGGGCTTACCCCACGAACTGAAAGTTTTACATTTTAAATGGACACAATTCATATTAACAGCATAAATTAAGAATGTAATCAACTCAAGAAATACTGAAAAATCATTTGCCAAAACTTGACACTGACTCGGGACACTGTAAAGGAGGAACACCCTCACCCATACAGAGACATCTACAAAAATCCTACAGGCATCACCAGGCTTGATAAAAAGTGGAAGCTGAAGAGTTGGAATATCATATTCATGATATTCACCATCTCAGTACCACACTGGAGATCTCAGCCAGTGCAGCAGTCCAAGAAAAAGAAACCAAAAGACAACACCACTGTGCTGTATTAGAAAGCCTTGCTAGGGCCGGGCGGTGGTGGCGCACGCCTTTAATCCCAGCACTCGGGAGGCAGAGGCAGGCGGATCTCTGTGAGTTCGAGGCCAGCCTGGGCTACCAAGTGAGTCCCAGGAAAGGCGCAAAGCTACACAGAGAAACCCTGTCTCGAGAAACCAAAAAAAAAAAAGAAAGCCTTGCTAGAAAGGAGCCTAACAAGAGAACTCACAAGACTGTAGAGTCAAGGCCAGCTACAAAGGGTTTTCTTTCTCTAATACCTAGAAAATAACATTTCAATAATACCTCTTGTTACCTCACCAATACTAGCAGGTAAAGATGTAGTGAGTATGTTCAAGAGAGCACACAGCTAAGAGGAAGTTTAACAGATAAATAGACAGATATTCTATGTCCATAGATTGGACACCTCAACGGTGTTACTCACTAACCCACCTCACTAGCCTGTACAATTGTTTGAAAACTCAGAAAATAAGCATTGGTAACGACGTGTAAAAAAAACGGAAACCCTCACCTTAGGAAACTAAGGGGCACAGCCACTTTAGAGAGCAGTATAGTAAATATTATATAATCTAGTGATCTCATTCCTGGCCACAGACCTGAGAAAATGAAAAAAATTGTACTCACCCAAAAACTTTCATGTGAACATTCATAGTAGTATCTTTCACAATGGTCCCAAAGCAAAAACAATTCAAAAGCAGTGTGTCCATAAGTGGGAATGTTGTTCAACAATAAAAAGGAACAAAGGACTAGCCAAGCAAAGCACTCCCTCCTTGCTCGCTCCCTCGATCCCTTGCTCCCTCGCTCCCTCGCTCGCTTGCTCACTCCCTCATTTTGTGTGGATGCAACTTAAGCAGCTCCCTCAAGCGCCTACTTCGAGCTTCCCTGCTATGATGGGCTGAACCCTCAAACTGGAAGCCAAAGTGAATCCTCCTTTCCTTTAGCTGCGTTTGTCAGGGTGTTTTTATCACAGCAACGAGAAGTGACTGATACAGGCGGTGATGTCCGTCCGCGATGCACATATAAGCTGCAAAAGGTTCTACCCAGGAGAACTATGTGTCCAGTTAACGTGCAGGGCTACAGAGGAGGGCAGCAGACAGAGGCTGGTGCCAGCTCAGCCCTAGTGACTACTACCCCATGTCCCAACTCCACCTCTGCAGGGGGCTGCACCTGTCACACCCCGGGCTCCACTTACATCTGATCCCCTCTGGAACTCAGCCTCCAGGGGAGCATGCTGAGAGTGAGCAGCTGACTGACAAGGGCGGGGCTCGGAGCCACCCAGGGTGACCCAGATTCCAAGACGTGGCATTTAAAGTGACAGGGTCCTCTGCCCCTTCCGAGGGCACTGAGGAAAAAGTGGAGGCGTTTTTCTTTGTGGCAGTTGCTGCTTTCCAGGAGCAGGTCCTTGGAAGGCACAAGCTGTGCCTGTCAAGTGCACACAGCCCTGCTAACCGGTGTGGATCAGTGTTGACTGAGAGCCACTGTGTGTCAGTGGCCACATCAGGGGCTGGCAACACATCACACTCTCCATCTCACCAAGTCCCCAGTTATCACCTCTTGGGGACACTATGACTGGATACAGCCCCTCTTACCTCAGTGTTCCCACTTGGAAAGTGGAGAATAAATGGAGCAGCGCCCTGGTAAGTGGAGGGACTTGACTTACAAGACACGTACTGTACGTATTCTTATGTAGACAGCTTGTAGTACAGGGAAAAGGCTGACCCGGGAAATGAGAAATATCCCCAAGCAGGCTCCAACAGCAGATTCATAGGGGGAAAGGGAACCGTTCAAAAGACAGTGCTGGGCTCACAGAAATCAGCTATATATTTTTGTATCCTTAGTAAAAGAAACTTTATATTATCTGCTCCCCACCCCCAAAAAAAGCAACAACAAAAAAAAAAAAGGCAAAAAAACTAGGTCAGATGCAATAAAGATGTCAGTGTGGACCTTTAAAATAGTTTATGAGGAAATACAGGAAAATATCTAGACTCTCCAAACAGAAGCATAACGTGGTATCCATAAAGCCTGATAAATCAGCTATTAAAATGAGGAACACCACTGATAATGTGATCATAGAGCAAGGACAGCCATGAAGCTTGATGGGACGGAATTGGAAATACATACTGGCATAAACCCGACTCCTACGGTCAGTTGACTTCCAGCATGGGTGGAAAGACAGTCAAACAGGAGAGGAAAAATATCTTTACGGTAATGTTTCTAGGACGGAATGCATCAGAATAAAACTGGGCACCGCACTCCCGGCCTCACACAATGTACAGTTAACACGGACCGGCAGTCTACTCAGAAGGCCATCTGTGAAGTTCCCAGGAGGGAACGAAGACACACCGCTTGAATTTGGGTTAGACAATTAGACAAGACAAATTCTTAGATATGGCATCAAAAGCCCAAGTGCTGCGGGCCGCAGGAATATCATAAGAACTCAGCTGGTTACGGCAAAGTCACTACCTGGAGGGATCATGGAATTCCTCCAGAGGAAGCCAAATCCCAAGGAGTTTTTGGTGTTACTTGGCTTGTTATATATCAGCTGTATTCTGTTATGAAAATCATGTGTGCCTTCACAGTTTTCCCCATTGACTTTTCCCTAAGAAGGGCTAACAGTGTGGACTGATCACTCTCTAGACATACACATTCCAGGTGTTTGGAGAACAGCCTCAGGAAAGGCTTTCTCTGGAATCAGATATCTCCCCTAGCCACTTTCAAGGACTAAAGGAGACATCACCCAGGTGGTCACCCAATTTCCGAGGATTAACAGTGATAACAACCCACAGGCGAGTCTCCTGACTTAAAGTAAATTCCACAAGGGGACACCGCCTAGGTCAGGTAGACATTAAGTAATAGCTTTACACAATTTAGCTCAGACCCTCCTTTCTTACAGCCTTACTAACTTTATAGACCGCTAACTCCTTACCTAACCACTTCTAGGAATATTTAGATAACCTTCTTCACTGACAGCTATGCTCAGCCAGAACTCCCAGTTCAAGCCTCCCTGTAATTATCATTATTGGTAGCATCCGGCCAGGTCCATCACCGGATGGAGGAAAGTACCTTATTAGAGATACCTCTGTACTCTCTAAGAACAGACTTAAGCATCCAGGCTACCTGTTTGAGAAGGCCTGGTGGATGTGCTAATTAAGCTTAACTTCCTCCTTTCCCAAATCTTACCTCCAGTTCCAGATCTCCCTTTAACTATCACCAGAGGCATCTACCTGTACACAGGTTGCCTAGAGACTGAGCACACTTTCCCCCACCCTGCAGAAAAACGGCAGACAGCTTGGACAGATAGGAGCCACAGGAAAATAGAAGACAGTTTTATTTTCTCCCATTGACCTAGCAACTTATAGATTCTTAACACTTTCTAAGATTATAGTTGTGCACATAAGATCCCTCTTCTTAGATATTACCCGTATTTAGCCTTTAGTTAATTCATTAGTCACTTCCCCTTTGGGTCGCAAATAGTAATTAACAACTAGTGCCCCTCTTTGTAATTCTTATCAACCCTCCATTTGATCCTGATAGCGGACAATCATTGCCTGAGGAAGTTCAGGCTGAGTGTCCTGGGCAGAGGGGAGGGAGATATATAACTGTAAAGCAAGGGACAAGGGGAAGAATTAAAGTGAATGGACCAAAGAACTCTGCGTGCGTAGATTGATTTGCCGACCTTAAAGAATAGATTCTCAGCTGGTTGATAGATACTTCCGCGGACCCTGGAAAGGAGACTATTAGGGGCTGGACCCCAATAGTCCCCGATACCTGGGGGCAAAAGACGACCCTGAAGCTGGATACCATCAAATGACACCAAGACAGTGGAAAGAGAAGCCACGGGATGGAAGCAAAGATTTAGAACTCATATGAAGACTTACGTCCACACTGCGTAAACAACTCAGATAACGGTAAGGACAAACGGCCACAACCAAAGGAATAGGCAAAGGATTTGAACACAGACTTCTCCAAAGACACCCACATGGCCAATAAATACAAGAAAAGAGTTCAGCGCATTAGTTACTCGAGCACTGGAGAACTGCCACAATGAGATACTACGTCACTAGAATGGATACAGTTTGAAGAAACCAGCAGGAAATCACAAGTGTCAGCAGGGTATGGAGGTACTGCGACCCCAATACATTGCTTGTGATTGTGTGAAATCGTGCAGTCACTATTACAGATACTTTGGCAATTCATTGTCAGAACACAGTCCAAGAATGGGATCATGAGGGAATTCTGAGCTCTTGTGTGAAAACTCCCAAGAACACAAGACAAGAGTCTTGTGACGTCAGTTTCTTCAAAGCACCAAATTGTTCTTGGGATGTGTTTGTGCGCTCCTCTCAGGTGTAGCAGATATAATTGAGTTTACTTCGGCTGTTGTTATTTGTGTACCTCTATGGGAAAACATGGTTTTGTCAGGTGTGGTTTGTTCTTGTGATTGTACACCTTACTCATGTGATTCTTCTTAACTCTCAGAGTGTAAATAGTCTGATGCTCTGAATAAAGTAGGCTATTGCATGAAACTTTAGTCTGCCTCAATTATTTTCCCAGGTCCCCACCACCATGAGAGCAGTAAGCAGTTCATCAATTAAACCATGAGCCAGCAAGAGTCATATGACTCAGTGTTTTTACCCAAGGGGGTAAAAGCATATCTTTACACAAAAACTTTGTGTTCATAGCCATCAATTGATTAATGGATAAAATGTTGTACATTCACACAATGGCATATGACAATAAAAAGAAATGTGTTCCTGATACATGCTACAACATGGGTGAATGTAGAAGACATCACGCTAAGGGAAACAAGACAGGCAGAAAAGATTCCACTTAGATGAGATGAAGGCCGGGGGATGGAGAGTGACCCCTGACAAGTATGTGGTTTATTTTCAGGAGAGGCCAAGGCATTCTACAGTTGGACTCTGGTGATGGCTGTGTAATCCTGTAAATGTTTTAAAAACCACTCAATTACACATTTTAAACAGGGGAATCCTTATGCCATAGGGGTTATAACTCGGAAACTATTAAACGGCGTATTAAAAGGCACAGACGTCAGGCTTACAGATGCTGACAATACATGCCCTTCAGCTCTTCTCCGTGTCTGAAGACTTTCACGAAAAATATTTGGGGAGGGTAAAGTGGAGGCTAGCTCTCACAGAAAGTATGTTTCCCGACTATAATAACTACAGTCATGCAGCTCATGTTAGCACGTGACAAAGTAGTCACAGGTCCACAAGAGACTAAAAAATAGATGAAAGAAACAGACAAAAACCCTTCAATCCTATTCGAAGCAAAGCTATTACTATTCAGTAATGAGCTGCCTTTTCCAATTCTTTAAAAATGCATTGTATTTATTCATTTGTATACGTGGGTAAACTCAAGTCTGTATGCATATGTATGTGGCTACATGTGTGGCAGGCAGAGGACGGTTCTCAGGAGTCATTTCTTTGGGGGGATTGAACTCAGACCAGCAGGCTTGGCAGCAAGCACCTCTAGCCACTGAGCCATCTTGCTGTTCTATCTATTCTGGCTCAGTGATCAAGAGCACTGGCTGCTCTTCCAGAGGACCTGGGTTCAATTCCCAGCACCCACATGACATTTCACGACTGTCTGTGACTCCAGTTCCAGAGGATCTGGCACACTCACACAGACATACATACAGGCAAAACACCAGTGCATATAAAATTAAAAGAAACATCATTTTAAAAAAAAAGAAAGTCTGAAGTGCTATTTAATTCTGTGGGGGATTCATGGTAAGACTAGCAACAGGGTGCAAGTTCCTTTATTACAGGAGTGATTTGCAAACTCGGTCTCCATAGTTCAGCTCCCACATCTGCAAGATGGGGGAGAGAACCTCAAACCAGCTGGGGGCATGGACACAGATCAAGAGACTGGCAAAAGCTAGGGCTGGAGGTGCAGTCCTAGCACCTGGGAGGCAAAGGCAGAAGGATCATCCCAAGTTTGACGCCAGCCTGGGCCACACAGTGAGATCCTACCTCACAAAAGGGGGGATTCTCATGAGGTCATCACGTTAGGTATCAGGGTGAAGCAGCCAGTGTGATCTGTGGTTTTGTGTGTGTGTGTGTGTGTGTGTGTGTGTGTGTGTGTGTGTGTGTGTTCATACATGTGCATGTGCGGAGGCCAGTGTGAGTTTGTATGTGTGTCGGGGGGTGCATACATGTGCATATGCAGAGACCAGAGATGCTGCTCTGTGTCTTCCTTGGTCACTGAACTGAACTGGAGCTGGCCCACTTGGCTATTTTATTTAACGAGGTCATCCAGGGGGTGCCCTTGCCTCTGCATCCCAGTTACTGAGATGGCGAGTGGGCCGCCACAGCTGCTCATCTTTTACAGGGGTGCTGGGTGAGTGACCTCTGGTCCCCACGCTTGTGTGGGAAGCATTCTTCTTGCTGAGCCATCTCCCCAGCCCTCGACTGAATTTTCTACAGTGAATATTCATTAGCTTGGCAATCAGGAAAAAAATGTCAAAACTAATCTCGGCCAGTGGCAGTAATTTAGGGTGGGTTGGGATTTTATGGCTACATGATGTTCCTACATAGAGGAGCCAAACTCATCCCAAATCTAAGTGAAAACTTAGATCAATGCCTTCCCAATCCAGACATTGAAAACGTGAGGGAAATATGAAGTATGGGGCCGTATTTCCCATGAGAGGAAGAGCAAAGCCAAGCCAGAGCCGCTGAAGAATGTTCCAGGCTCTCTACAACTCATGGGAGACCCCGGGAGTGCATTCCAGCTGCTGCTGGGCTAGGCCCTGAGCTCTGCCATCCCCATGGTAACCCAGGGAAAGCATTCACAGGCCCTACAGGATTAATCTCCAACTATGGCCTCTGCTGCCTGGGCGGAGCCTGGTGAGTGTGGGCAGAACAGACCACCTGCCATTTACAACTAAGGAAAAGTCCCAGCAGCCCCCACTCCTTACCAGCAACACTCAGTACAGCAGCAATTGCCCTCGTCCT
Organism: Peromyscus maniculatus bairdii; assembly: GCF_049852395.1. Taxonomy (NCBI): domain Eukaryota; kingdom Metazoa; phylum Chordata; class Mammalia; order Rodentia; family Cricetidae; genus Peromyscus; species Peromyscus maniculatus. Next base: position 7,046,816 of record NC_134861.1, read on the forward strand.
GACAGTAGGAAAGGGCGGGGTGAAGTAAGTGGGACAAAGGCCCCCTCTTACTGGAAAAAGTGTCCAGAATGTCCCAGGCAAGTTGCTGTTGATCCCTTGTCCTGCTTGGCCAAAGCAGGTGAAGACGAAAAGAAAGGCAAGATGGCCACCAGCACGTTCACAGGGTAAGGGCAAAGCAGGTACAGAAATGAGCGAGCGGAGGGCACTGGCCCCTGGAGGACAAGGGTCCTTGTGGGGCAGAGCAGCAAGGCCCCACTTATGTGGCCTTGAGCTCTGCATGTGGCGTGCCCCCGAGAAAGCTAAAGAGCAGGCTGAGGATGGCCCAGTTGGCCACTTCCAGCTAGAGCACTGGGCATGTTGTGGACTCAGCATAAGCCCACGTGAACGGCCATTCACAGGGCTGCCACTCCTAGGGCCCGGACTCGTGCCTGGATCAGTTCTCAGTTGTCACTGTCGTAAAACAAAACTTCTGCGAGGTACCTGTATTTGAATGGTGCGTTGGGCCCACAAGTTAGGCGGCAGGGACTGCTGGGAGGTGAGAGGTCTGGGAATGGCTTCTCTCAATCCCAGTTCCTCAGAACAATGAGTCAACATCCTGGTCCAAAGAAACTTCATCTGACTCAGGCCAGCTTTGTGTCTGGTCCTTCCTGTTGGATGTCCAGGAGGGGCAGAAGAAAAGGCAGCCGCCGAGCCAGGAGTGGGCACCACGGATGACTCACTAGTGAGAACAACTCAATCTCTGTTCTGTTTTATTCTGTTGCTGGGAGCAGAACCCAGGCCCTTAGACATGCTTACCAGGTTCTCTGCCACCTAATCCTCGTGTTAAGCAAACTCAAAGCCTTAACAAGGGGCAGGCTATACATAGCACATGCTTGTGAGAGGCAGGGACGAGGGGATCCTGAGTTCCAGGCCGCCATGGGCTCCATATCGAGATCCCATCTCAAAACTGAAATGAAGGGTGGGGAGACAGCTCAGTGGTTAGCGTGCTCGCTGTGCTTGATTCAAGCAGGAGGACCTGAGTTTGGATCCCAGCATCCCTGTAAAGGCCGGTGTGGCAGCAGATGGGAGGGGCCAGCGGGGAAGGGTGGAGACAGGCAGATCCCTGGAGCTTGCTGGCCGGCCAGCCTAGCTGAATCAATGCGCTCCAGGGTCAGTGAGAGGTGGAAGGTGACAGGGAAAGGCACCTGGGTGTCAACCTGTACACACGTGCCCACCCACGTGCTCCCCACAAAACAAAACAAAAAACCCAACAACAATCCCTTCGGAGCACATGCAGTGGAGCATCATGAATGAGCCAGTTTTGGCAAGGGCGGACTGCGACACCAGAGGGAACATTCACACCCATATATGCAGCCATCCCACTCCTGGGAATGTGTCCCAGAAAGAACTACAAATGAAGAAACCTTACATGCCAAAGATGCTCAGGCAGCAGTTTGACTAGGCTGATGATCTGAGCAGAGCCCAAGTGCCTAACAGAAGGAAAATCGTTCTCTAGACAGCTGATGCAATCAAGCCTGCAGCCACGTGGGAAGCCGCTTTAAGATGCACAGCCAGGGAAAATGATGTAAAAAAGACGTTCACATAAAGGAGAAATACCAACCAGAAATAGGGACCTAACAAGAGCATCCTGGACGGTCGCAGCCCCATGGAAAGTCACTCTGTGACCTTAAGCAACTGGAACTGCTGTCCTAAGAGCATCCTGAAGAGTAACGGCTGTCCAGGGACAGACGAGTGGCCCAGCTGGACCTCAAGAGTCTGGCCAAGAACAAAGTATGTGGGTTGGGGGGCTGGGAAGAAAGCTTGGGAATCTCCAGGCAAATGAACAGCGGCCAAATGGCCCCAGGGCAGAAATGGTACCCTAGGTCCCACAGTGTGGCTTCCCATGTAAAACTACACCAGGCACAGGCAGGCACCAAGTTACTTCTCTCACTTCCCGTGAAATACACAGCAGTAGCCCTAGGGTACTGTCCAGGTGGGGTGCCAAACCCGAGTCCACCGCTCCCTTCTGTCCTGGTACAAGAGTTGATGTGGGCAGCTACTATTTCTGCAGATGTACGTCAGCAGTTATTATTCAACATGTACGTCAGAGGAAAGGACATAAAAGGAATTTTATCTTTAGCAGCCCGAAGCCCGGCTTCATCATTATTCATATTGCTCATCTACTTGATCACATGCATTGCTAGTGTGAGCGGACTGGCACTTGACCGGGAAACCAGGCAGCGGAGACTGAATCATGCCTACACGGGCAGTGAGCGCCCTGCCCTGTAGGGAAGAGGTCAGAACTTTGCTCCAAGTTAGGGGAAGGAGGGTCTGAGCTCACGCTGCTCCACTTTGTGTAACAGGCCAGCTTAGGCTGTATTCTTAGTTCACTGGCCACCCTGATGCTTCCCTGTTTGGTCTCACGGGGCTCTTGTGAGCCCTGCAACAACTCTGGCCCATATCTGAGCTCTTTGGGGTCATCTTTTCGGCGTGGCACCTGGGTCATCTTTTCTCAGCTCCTCTGTGTTTGCCCCATTGAGTATTCTTGAAACATGTCCACTTGGTGACGCGCCACACCCCCGAGCTCCAAGTTTGCCCACAGGGCCCTGTTCGGGCCCATGTTCTTTCCTTGGGGAGGAGCAGAAGGTTCAGAATGAACCTGGCCTGTGAATGAGGGGAGTAGGAGCTGATACCCCAAACCCTCTGACCTGGACTCCAGTCACCTTCCTATGGTGTTGAGAGAAAAATCGAGAAACAGGACTTTCTGAGATATGCAAAAGACATCACCTCTGTCTTCCCTATCACTTCTCTCTGCCTCCGAAGCATCACAAGGCTCTAAACATCCCCCTGCACTTAGCCTTTCTCACGTGACAGGGATTCTCCCACAAGTCACCCACCGCATTCTCCAGGCACTGGGGTCCGGCCCCAGAAAAAGAGTTCCATGCCTTGCAGCTTCCACCTGGGGCCAGGCCCCAAGAGCACAGTAGATTCCCATTCCTTGCCCCCCCCCCTCTGGCATGCAAGCACCCATCCTACTTCTGCCTGTGTGGTCTTAGGACAGCCTAAGTTTCCTGAAGCCTCAGTTTCCCCATCTGTAAAATGATAATGCCAATAGTCCTCTCGCTGGCTGCGTTAACTGGGCATTCTTATAGATGTTATGGTTGGAAACTGAACGTGTCCTCCAAAGGCTCACACTAGAGCTACCAGGGAAGGGATTTCTGAGAGGAGTCAGGGCCTCACTTCAGCAGGGGCTGAATCCCCCTCTCTCTGCTCCACGATTCTTGCCATCCAAGCCCTTCTACAGTGGTATTCTGCTCACCAGGCTCAGAAAAGACATCAGCCAACCGTGAACTGAATCTGAGACCAAACAAAGCCACACTCCCTTGTTTTATCACAGCAAGAGATGCTAACACCAGGGACGCCACAGTAACACTCGGTGGTGGCTTTGTTTGCCTTCCATATGGGGGGACAGGGGTGACCTTTTCCACGGCACCTTTTGTACAGGACTTAGACCACATGTGGCCCCAGGTTACCTAGTCAGACTGCTGTCCCCAGACCATCTTTGTCCTCTGTGTAATGACAGCAGGAAAGCACTGCTCCCGGACCATCTAAGATCACACAGGAGCTAAAGCCCACCAGCATCCTCACGTGAGCAGGTACCATGTGTTAGTAAGCAGCCAGAGGCTTCCACACACGTGACTGCATAGGTTCCCCCTTCCAGGAACTACACTGAGCAATAATAGTAACACCGAGTTCGGGGAGAACCTTTAACAGGGATGGCCCTGCAGAGACATCCCCTCTCCATGAGCCACAGGTGATGCCAAGGCAATGCCTTCCTTGCCATCCCTTCATTCCCAGAGACTAAAGCTGTCACCTCACAAGGCCTGGTGTCATAGCCTCAGTTTACCTGCCTGTCCTTTCTGACCCATCCCTTCAGTGGCTCCCTCTCACGTCTCACCTGTCATCATAAGGTTCTGAGACTTCCCTCTGGCCTCCTGACCCCCTCCTGTCCGTATTTCCATCTGCATCATCTCATGGATCCTACAACAGCAGGGGTCACTTCCACCAGAAGTCCTCCGGGACTCTCTTCCTCCCTCCCCTTCTCTTTCCTTTCCATCTCTTCCTCCCTCCCTCACCCCCCCTCTGGCAAAGCCACTTGCCACAGTAGCACCAAAAAAAAAAAAAAAAAAAAAAAAGAGCGTGTGCCAGAGCTCCCCTGGTGACTCAGTTCCTGCGCTAGGACAGCCCCTGCCTGCGAGCCAGGGGAGACCCCAGTAAGAACACGGGCATCTAGAACAGAGCCAGCCCCTTGCTTCAGGCCTTGTGGCCTCACAGGAACTCTGCTCACGTGACATGCCAGAGCAGGCCCTTGGAGGCTGTCCCTAACCAGACCCAACTTGTGACTTTCTGAAGGGCCCTATATCCTATATCAGTTCTCTGTGGCGATCTATGGGGCTCCTTCTCTGAGAATGGTTGCTGGTCTAGACCTCAAAGATACGGGGTTGGGGGGGTGGAGTGGGGTGGGGGAAGCAGGGGGCAGAGTGTTCCAAAACAAAAATCAAAACCCAGGCTGGGCATAGTGGCACACATCCGTAACCCCAGCGTTTGGGAGGCAGACAGAGGCAGAAAGACTGTGAACTTGAGGCCGGCCTGGCCCACACAGTGAAGACCTGTCTCCAAAACACTAAAAGCCGACAGGCTCTAGGGCACACAAGGACCTGGGAACTCACACTGCAGCCACACAGCCTCCAGGAAGTCTCATCACCAAGTCTGCTGGGAGCCTGTGTGAAGACATCCGCCTTCAGTATGCCAGCTGCTACTACCCCAGGCTCTTCCTGTGTTGGTGACGCATCACTCTGCCCTTAAAAGTGCCATCTTTGTAGCACTCTGAGTACAGCCTGCTCAGTGCCACCTGGCCTGACCTCAGTTTCCCCATCTGTAACATACCATGGGAACACACCATGCTGGGCTCAGGGCTCCTGCTTTATGGTCTTCTAGATTTGCGTTACAGTCAAAAAAGATGTCTAAGTCACACACACACACACACACACACACACACACACAAAGGCAGAAGGGTGTGCCGCTGAACCTGGAGACACCTAATCTCCCTATCAGGTGTATCTAACTGCAGTCTGCACCCTGAAGACCACCTGTGCCCCAGGATCTGTGATTACGGCTCAACACAAAATTGTAAATTTCCTTAAAATATGGTTTTTCTTTCTTCTTTCTTTCTTTCTTTCTTTCTTTCTTTCTTTCTTTCTTTCTTTCAATTTGCTCTAACTCAATCACGCCATTCTCAAACATGAACTTTGGTCATGTGTTGTGACCATGAAGAGCTGAACAGGCCTGACATCATCAGCTCTCCATTTCCTGTTCCTCTAGACTCGTCTGCTCTACCTGCCTTAGTTAATGTCCACCTCTGTGAGGTGGGGTCCTGTTTCTTTCCAGCACAGTGAAGACACCAACTGCCCATAGCTGATGCTAACCAGGACTCTCAGCCTGGGCCACCCCTATTTTTCTCCCCCTTTAGCAGGCGCAGTCAATGTTAAAAATGGGAGGTCACCAGCTTGTCCCCAAAGTTCTAGTCAGGCCTTGCAAAGCCCGCCTCCCCGCACCTCTGCTGGCCCTGATGGATTCCAGTCTGCAGGCTGAGATCCGCCTGCTCTCGATTATGACATTGGCCACAGGGTCTCCTGCTGAAGCTGTGAGCTCTGTTCCAGGCTCCATTCTAAATGCTGCGTACATCATACACAACCTCTGACTGCCCCTGGCCCCAGCATGACCGTCACATGAAGGGAACATGGAAGCTGGCCCCAAGGGGACTACCATCAGAGGTCACTCAGACACTGCTCTACCCACACCTGTGCCTCCTCATAAAGGTGTGAGTTTCTATCCCAACCAAGCAGACAGCAAGCAGGCATTTCGTCCCATACTCTTGCCAGCCTTGAATCTCCCGAATAATAGCAATCGAAATTGCTCTATGAACAAAGAAAGGCAACTTAACATCTGATCTTTCTTTTCTACTAACTCCAAAACTCAATCCCTGAATACATCCATCTAAATCGATAACCGAATCATCATGTAACTTAGCATGTGCATAAAGTATATATCGGAAGTAAAAATTAGAGATTCAAACCAATCCGTTAAGAGCAGAAAATGCACACTCAACAGAATGCATTCCTGTGAGGGGACCCAACTTCAACCTCTAAAATCCTACACCTGTGTTCAGAATGCCAATGGCTGACCACACTCTCCATGACTTCCAGACTGAGACTTGGTGTCCTGCAGCTCTGGGGAATGCAGGAGCTGGCCGGACCCCATAAAGCCATTGGCATAGCCAGTCAACAAGCAAAATTAATTGCAAGGTTTACTACAGGCCAGGTGGCATTCATGACGTAAAAAGAGCTGTTTCTAATCAAGGCATGTTAAGTGAGGTTAATTGCCTCTGTGTCTGCTTGGTCAACAGGGTTAAAGAATCCTGATTCCCTTAAGGGACTGACATTAGACCAGAAAACTCAGCAAGGTAAACAGCAAGTTTCACTCACGGAAGTCTCCAAAAAGGGTTTCGAGCAGGCGAGAGACTAGGGGGCTGCAAGGCAGTGTTTCCCCCTCACGCGAAGTCAGAACGCCCGAAGGCTTCTGCCTGCACACTGGGGCATTAGTCGGGGTCACCACAGGACAGGGGCATTCTCAGGGCTGGCCCTTGCTCAGACCCAGGTGGCCACTCCAGAGCGTCATGCAGTGAGCTAGGGTGACTTGGGGAGGAGGCCCTTATGGATGGCGCTGCAGTTTTGCCTCCGGGTGCCTGAAGGCCCTGGAGTAGTGAGGACCCCTAGCCAACTCGGGAAGAAATGGGGTAAATATTGGGGGCCAGTAAACACGACCGCCCCTCCCCGACTCCTTCTCCTTTCCATGAACAGCTGGATTGGGTTTCTTTTCCTTTTTCTTTCCCCCAGAGGTTAATCGACCCCGCGCATCTCTAGCCGCAGCCCCCTTTCCAAAACTCGCCATGCGCGAAGCCACTGCGCAGCGCACTCTGGCAGGGTGCGCGCGCGCGGGGGGGGGGGTGTTAGTGCGGGGAAGGGGTTCCCCGAGGCTCCCCGCGATCCCCACGCCGCGAGCTAGTGACATCAGAGGCTCGCGTGGACGGATCCTGCCGCAAAGCCCGGCGCGGGGTGTGCGTGCGTGCAAGGGGAGCCCGGCCTCACGAAGCGGGCGGCACTAACCCTTCTTAAATTTATTCAGGCAGCCGGAGCTGCAGAAGGACCGCACCGAGGCCGTCTCCCAGCAGCCGCGTCCCTTCATCCCCGCCGCCCGCGGCCTCCGAGCCGCTGGGCACTACATGGCGCCGGGTCCGGGGAGCGCAGCTCGGAGGGCCGCAGGGCAGAGGAGGCGGCGGCGGGCGCTCGTGGGTCCTGGCGTCGCGTCGCACGGAGCACCAGGCCGCCCAGAGCGTGGTCCCTTAACCCCGTCGGCGCCGCGCGCGCAGAGCCGGCCTCCCCGCCTCCTCCCCCGGAGCCTGCGCCGCCGCAGCCGTGCGACCCCGCGAGCTCCGGGGCGCGGGGTGTGGGGCGGGCTTCCCGCGGCCACGTCACGTCTGCACGCGAAAATCCGAGCGAAGGTGCCGCCTCCTGCAGCAGCAGGCTCCGCGGCGCCGCTGCGATCCAAAGCAAGGGTGCCCTTGAGAAGCCGGGGCACGTGGGAAATGGGGTGGCCCGGAGCCTGACGGAGATTCCAGGAATCACCACTGAGACCCGGTCACCTTCTAACCCGGTTTCCGTGGCTGAGGCGTCTGTGTCTGGCCACCTGCAGAGCTACCTGGCTACCTCCTGGGAGGACGGCAACAGGCGGGGCCCCAGGGACTTCAGTTCCTTTAGGCACTTCTGCTACAGGACGGCAGCATCTGGGGACATCTGCCTCTGCCCAGACCGGTGAATACAAACGCCCCGTAGACGTCTGGTGGGCGCCACAAACTCAGTTGTCCAAATGTGAGTTTCTTGTGGTTCCCTAGAGGTTTCTGCCAACCCTTCCTTCACCCCTCAGAGCCATACTTGACTGGTCTGCCTTAAGACCCCAGGGCCGCACATTCTGAGCACTGTGCTCACAGAACACATACATGATTCTCCTGTTCTCCATCATCCCACTCTCTCCCGAACCACAGACTCTCAGAAAGCATTCCAGAAAGTCTCCATTTCCACTCTGGCTGCCCCCAGTCCACACTCAGTACAACTGCCCAAAGGATCCAGACTCAAGATCCCCACATAGGAACCCACTGACAATTTACTGACAGATCCCTATCCCAGGGCCCCAATCTTCCCACTTTTGAGAGGCCTGGAACACCTGCTTCCGCTTCCCCAGTAGCAGGACTGCCGTGGGCCCCAGCTAAAGTTTCCTGGCAGTTTGTACAGGAGGTATGTGTGCAGGAATTGATTCAAAGCGGGATTTTTAGCCACGTGCTCTGAGTATCGTGGAAGTGTCCCTGTCCTGAGCCAGGAAGGGCAGAGCCAGGGTCCCCTCCTGTGTGTCTTCTCACGCAGCCATTCCTGGTGTCTCTGCCCGTGCCCTACCACCACCGTCTAACCACCCCTATTAAAGCCACTCTGGATTACTTGAGAAGCCAACAAAGAGAACACATCTAGAAAACAAAGGGGAGTAGTGAAGAAAAAAATAAAATAATCACAAAGTCCTGGGAGAACACATGCACACACTTGTGTGCATATGTGAACACACATGTGCATGCACACACAGGAACACATAGGCATGCATACATTTACACACACATGCACATACACACATGCATACACATGAATACATGAATGCCTGCACACACACACACACACACACACACACACACACACACAGTGCCACCTTTCTACATAGATATTTTACACTGTAAGCCACATTGAAACATTATCAGGTTCTGCTCATGTAGAATGGTTAGAGTCCAGCCTAGAAGAACAGGTAGCTAGATATGTTAGGTGAAGGGTCACAGGTGACCAGGCAGCAAGGTCAAGGGACCTAGTATCACACTTCCACTCACCATCAGGACACTGCTAACCAGGCTCTGATGGCCCCAGGCTCCTCCTTTCCCCAGGCTAGTGCATATACACACACTAAAATCCATGTACACATATTGGTGTGTGCACATGTGCATATGTGTGTGTGTGTGTGTTCACCCATGTGCACAATATCCAGTGTCCATCCCAGTGCCAGAGGCAAGAGGAAACAAGAAACTAATGGGAAAGTTCTAGGGTGCAACGCGGCAGTACGGTGAGAGCCATAGACCGTCCCCACCACAGCCTGGTGTGAGGAATGAGATGCTTCAAGTAGGAGACGACGAAGCATGACCCTCTGTCCCTGTCACCACTGTGGTAAAGACAGACACGACCTCAGAGCCCGGCTGCAGGGAAATGCCTGTGCTGTCGGCTTCATGGATGCCGCAGAGTCATCTAGACTTCCACAGGCACAGCACAGATAAAGACTTATGCTAAAAACCAAAACGCTGGAAGAAAGAGACTCATACAATGTTTGAAATTGAGAGAAAACTACACTGAAGTAGACCTATCGAAGCTGCAGATTCGGGGGCAATTTCTTGGCCTCCAGGCTTCTTCTGCATCCAGCATGCCCTATGGGGACTTTATTCACTTGTCTGTTTCCTGTATCCAATGATGAAGACTGCGGCTCTCTCTCATTATTCCCGGCCTCCGGGTGAGCAGTACATGGTAGGAACTTACTGATTGGATGAGCACTGGGGTGACTCACTCACTGATGGGATCAATGACTCGGTTGCTCAAAGTGGCTTAGTCACTTACCAGGAACCCCACCTGGCTGAGCCAGGCAACTAAACCCTCCTGCCTTCCCCAACTTCCTACGGCGGTCCCTTCAAGGTTGTGCTTCTGGTGTACACAACCTCACGGCTTCCTTTGTCCTCTGTTCTCCTTCCTCATCCCTGAGTGGATAGTCCAGAGGTGACCCGAGCTGGCCACAGCCCTCAAGGCTGTAGGCCTTGGGGAACTGTGGCTTCCCTCTGGGTCACAGGCTAATCATTAAAAAGGGCTGGGGCCTATGCTCACCCAGGATGCATTGCATGTGCCTGGCCCCTGGGGGGCTGCCTTAAGAATGAAGCCTTTACAGAAGCAGCGTTCTAAGAATAGCCATACATAGGTGCTGACTACCTTTGTCATTAATAAATAAACGACTTTGCGCCAAAGCCAAAGAACTAATTCAAAAGCAATTTATGAGGATGGGTTGCTAGGCAATTAAAATAAACATCTAAGGGGGAACTTTTCAATTTGTCATTGATTATGCTAAAAACTACAAATTATGGGAAGGAATATACCATTCAAATCTGTGTGATGTAATGGACAGTGCCTGGGCCGATTCTGTCCCTGGTGCCCTGTACATCTAGAGCAGTAGGTCAGATGGACTCCACCTCTGGGGGCTGAGCCTGGTGGGCAGCAATGGGCTGCCTGGCCTGGAAGCCAGCTCTCCTGGGTACCAGGAGGACAGTTGGGGTTAGTGCCACCAGCCAGTTCCAAGGACACTGGCTTCTTGGCAGCCTCCATTCAACTGCTCCTGTTGGTTATTAACGAGTCTTTTGCTTGTTGGAGCCTAAATATTCCTTTCATTGACAGGTCCCTGAAGACTCTGTCCATTTGGTTAGTCTTCAATCAGTATTATTATTATCTTACAAATAAATCTGAAAATACAAATCTATCACAGAATATCCCCCTTGGTGGGTCATTAAGGCAACAGAAATTAACAGCCCTGATGAGCTCTTTTAAGTATATTAAGACTGTTACAAATTTATTTAGTCATTTACAACCTAACAATGTCACCGTTGAGATTCCTGGGAAGCTGAGGTGCTCCTGTTCTGGGGCATGGGACACTGGCGGCTCATTCCATAAAGGGATATGAGGGCCCATTGAGGGCTCTGTTGCTGCTGTTGCCCTGAACTCAATAACCCAGCTCCTGGGAGTTTTCCTCCGGGAAATGAATCAAGAGACTCAAAAGGCGTTCTGTACAGAGATCTTCATTGCCTCACTATCCGTCATAGCACACGACAGAAAAGTCAAATGCTCAACAGCTGAAGGATGATTTCAACAGTAAGAGAGTTTCGGCTCTGTGGACTATTACACAGCCATTAACATGATGACAGAGTGGGAAACCGTTAGCTACAGTGGCAGGGTAAAGGGCAGGTCATGAAGTAGCTTGTTTAATCCGATGCCTAAGATGGGAAACACAAGAAGAAAGGGGAAGAAGATTAGACATAAAATTCAAAGGGAGGTTTGTAAGGATGTGAGATCACCGGCAATTATTTTTTTTTAAATATTCTAACCCTTTCATTTTTTAGTATGGCATTTCCCACAGTGACAAAATTACATTCAATCAACTGACCATAAATAAACCCTTTCCCAAGAGAAATGAGGAAGAGTCTTTGAAGGTCAGGTGCTTTGCTCAGGGAGGGTAAGTTATAGTGTTAAACCATGGGTAGTGGGACATGGGCCAGTGGCCGGGAAGCATGGAGTCAGGACTGTGGACCGTGGATCCCGACCTTATGACGCCAGTCAGCTCTCCCAGGGGGCTGCGGGGCCTGGACTCAGATTCGCAACCCACCTGCTGGGTGACAGTACAAATACAGGAGCCTCGCTGAGCCTTGCCTGCTGCATCCTCAACCAAAAGTGGTGCACACTGGCTGGCATGCTCGCTTGCTCTCTCACTCGCTGTTAGGAGCAAAGCAAACATCCCCTAATGCTTCAACTCCAACCCATGTGCCTAAGAACGGGACTGTACGTGGACCTAAAGCCTTTAAAGGGAGACTTCTAATAAAATGAAGCCATGGAGTGGGGCTAATCGACTCTGAGAGGTGACCTTCCAAGAAAGGCAGATTAGGATATGTACACACAGAGTCCATAAGGACACAGGGAGGAGGCGAGCCAAGGAGAGCGGCCTCAGAAGGAGCCAAGCCTGCTGACCCTCTGACTTTGGGCTACTCGTCTCCAGAAGTGAGAGTAGGTTTCTGTTATTTAAGCTGCCTAAACTGAAGTGTTTTGTGAGTCTGGCTTATGAAGACAGTTTCCTTATGCCAAATCCTGATGATGTCAGCGCCAGTTCTGGTAGGCGCTTACTTAGGAAGCATGAACCACACCAAGGTCAGATGCTAGGCACTTCCATTGACTTCCCAAAGCCTGGCTGTACTAAAAAGGTCCAGCTTAACTGTGAAGTACACAGTGGCTGCAATCCCCATGACATCTGGAATGAGGGACCGCAGTGTGGACAGCGGCCACTGTGTAGCTATGAAATCAACGCAGAGGAGGAGAGCATCAGGTCTTGTTCCTCCAAGTAGTAATCAGCTGCTGCGAATTAAACCTCTGAGCTCCACTTTCCCTGGCACTTTCCAAACTTCTGATTGACAGATCCTCCAACAGATGTTCTCAGTGCCACAATCACAAGTTTGAGGCCAGCCTGATCTACAAAGTGAGTTCCAGGCCAGCCAAGGCTACATAGTGAGACCTTGTCTAGAAAAAAGGCAACATGGAGAAATACTGAAAAGTATAACAAAACAAAAAGGACTCACCAGCTAGGATTAGTGACTCCACAGTAGCATAAACTCCAAATAGCCAAAGGGTACCATGGCCACAGAAATGTAGCAAGCTCAAAATGCACAGAAACAGATCAAGACCTACCCAGTCTCAAAGGCAACAGGGGAAATGCAAAACAGACTGAGGAAATCCCTTTTTGTTCACTGTTTATGCAGTAACAGTAAGAAGAACGCCAAGGAAGCTGACAATCCACACTGTTGGGAGATAAACATTCTAAAGCGTGTGTGTGTGTGTGTGTGTGTGTGTGTGTGTGTGTGTGTGTGTGTGTGTATGTGCATGTACATGTACATGTACATGCCACAGCACTTGTGTGGAGGACAAAGAACACCCTTCAGGAGTCAGTTCTCCCCTCCCAAAGTGTGGGTCCTGAGGATTGAACTCAGGTCATCAGGCCCAGAGGCAGGCACCCCCACCTGCTGAGCCGTTCTGTCAGGCCTCTTCTTTTTTGAGGCAGGGTCTCTCACTGAACGTGGAGCTCCATCAGCTAGACTGGCTAGCCAGCAATTACCTAAGGCTCCGCCCGTCTCCACCCTACTCCCAGCAGCGGGATACAGACATGCGCTGCCGCCATGCCCAGCCTTGATGAGGGGCTAGGGATTAAAGTCAGGTCTTTGCGCTTGCACAGTAAGCACCTGACCTACTTGAACCATGTCCCCAAGTCCTTCGTACTCTGTTTGGCCAGCAATCTGGTAGTGCCTGCTGTCACCCAACCATTTCACTTCTTGGAAGCTGTGCTAAGTTAATGCACACACCACAGCACTCTCCGGAATAGAAACAGAATGTAAAGAATCTTAATCAGCCGTCAAAAGGGAAGCTAACAAAACTGTGATACCCTGTGAAATCCCACACCATTGTTTTAAACTGATCTAGATCTATTTGAATTGGCACGGGAGGATCTACAAAATACACTGGGGTCAGAGATAAAGCAAGGAGTGGTTTATTCTAACCTCACAGGCGCACATGGGGAGGCACGTGGAGGAGGGGCACCTGCCCTCCGCTTTGGGAACAGTTTGCAGATGCACCACTGCAACAAATTGTGTGGCTCTCTCGGCTCTCATTGCCAATGGAGGGAGGTGATAAGAGACGACTAAATTTTGCAGCATGTATTTTAGAATCATTTAAATATTCCACAGTGTTATGTTTCTTAGAGATATGTAATCCTCACAGACAGCGACAGGGACAAATGCCGCCACACGAAGGCCTGCTCTCGATGAAACCTGTGGCTGGGGACAGGGGAGCCCAGGGGTCACATCAGAGAAGCCACCACATCAGTGCACACAGACCAACCTGGCAGGCAGCAATCAGAGAGGGACTGGATCATTTGGCGCATGCGTGGCACAATCCCCATGAATCGGAGGAGCAGAGCCGCCCATGGCGACTGGCCCTGCAAAGAAGGGACACAACTGCAACCAGGTGTGGCGGGACCAGGGGTCAGGTGCCTGTCGTCCAGCCAGGCTGCAGGCCTCAACCCACCCTCAGCTTCCAGGCTCCTGGCAGCAGCTCGTGACCACAGATACCAGTGACCGCCCAGTGTGTGGCTCGGGCATGAGGAGAGGACATGCACGGGGGGTGGGGTGGGGTGGGGTGGTGTATCAGGGCACCCCCTCGCACTCACCTCCCAGGCCTGCTCTGAGCCATGTGGTCAAAGAGGTGACAGAACCAGCAAGAGGGTCTGACAGACAGGTGAAGAGAGAAGACATTGGGAAAGGCAGAACACGACAGGTATACCCCTGCTCAGTCACCGAGTCTTGCTGGAAGCCCTCCACAGGTCCCTCATGTCATGTCAACCACGCTGTTACGGAACCACAGCTGCCTGGCGCTTTCGTCACACACTATCTTCCAACCTCCTCGTCTCCCACGACCAGGCAGCGGTCAACTGTTCACACTCTTTCCACTCTGGGGGATGATCTCTACGCCCAGAGCATACATCCCTCTCTGTCTTAGTGTCCCATCAGCGACGGAAGAAGTATAGTCTTCCCTCCAAGCATCAGGACCACCTGCACGTCCTCTGTCCCCACCCACTCTGTTTCGTGGTGGCTGCTGTGATGGTTTGTATGAGCATGGCCCCCACAGGCTCAGATGTTTGAATGCTTGGTCCCCAGTGGGTGGAACTGCTTGGGAAGGATGTATGGCCTTATTGGAGGAGGTGTGTCACTGGGGGTGGGCTTTGAAGTTTCAAAAGGCCACGCCAGAGCCAGTGTCTCCCTGCCTATGGATTAGGATGTAAGCGCTCAGCTACTGCTCTAGCGCCTGTCTGCTGACGTGCTCTCCACCAAGAAAGTCATGGACTCACCCTCTGTAAGAAACTGTAAGCAAGCCCCTAGTTAAATGCTCCCTGGGTCAGAGTGTCTCTTTACAGGGATAGGACAGTAACTAAGATAGCACCTTTCCTTCACTGACAGTCCTGTCTGTCCCCAGGCACATACCTGAGGGTCAATGGCTCTGCTTTGTCCCTCAGTGCCTAAGTGCAACAAATCCCAGAGTCCTTCCAGGGCCTCAGCGAATCCATCTGGATCAGTTGCACCCTCCTGCTCACACCCAGGGCCTCCGCTTCCATGTTCCCCTTCCTGTCCAACCTCTGGGGCATCACAGGGGCGATTCACTGAAAACATCACTTCCCCCTGCTGCTTCCCTGCTACAGCCCTTGGTGGCAGCAGTTTTAACTTCAAACCCTTTGTATCTTTCAGCCTACAGGAACTACCTACGCCTTGTGGGTACCAGCGCTCCTCACGGCCTCGGCTCACCTGGTGACCTGCCTTTCTCTCTTGGAGTCCTGCTCAGCTGAGCACTGGGTGTGGGCCCCCATCCCCAGGAGGTTCTCAATGTGCACTGACTCAGGAGGATCCGATGGAGAGTCTGTCTCCCAGCAAAACGGTCAGTGTTTTGAGGGCCTGGGAAGGTTGGCACTCACTTGATTTGTCCCAGGGTTGCCAAAGCTTGGGAGGCGAAAACAACATAAATTCATTCTCTCACAGCTTTAGATGCAAGAAATCCAACATCAAGATGTTAGTAGGGCTGTGCTCCCCTCAAATGCTCGAGAGGTGGATTCCTCCAGTTTCTGGTGGCCTCATGAATTCCTTGGCTTGTGACGTCATTCTAATCCTGCCTTGCTTCTGTGTCCTTATATGGTGTTGTGTATGTAATGCACACATGTGTGTGTGCACGTGTGCATGTTTGTATGTGTCTGTGGGTGTGTATATGCCTGTGTGTGTCTTTGTAGGTGTTCTCCTGTGTGTGCACATGTGTGGGCATGCATGTGCATGTATATCCTTGTAATCTGCCCTTGTATGTGTGTTCATGTATGTGTCTATGTGTGTATGTGCCTGTGTGTGTCCCTGTATGGTGTTCTCATGTGTGTGCACATATGTATACACATGCCTGCATTTGTGTGTGTGTGTGTGTGTGTGTGTGTGTGTGTGTGTGTGTGTGTGTGTTTCTGTCAAAATGCAACAGGGACTTGAATGACTTTGCCATAAAGATTATATCTGCAGAGACAGTTTCCCAAATAAGGTCACAGGGCATTAGGACATAATGCAGCCCATAGGACTCTGGCATCACTTAATACATAGAAAGACTCTGGTTCCCATGAACAGCCACCCAAGCAGGAGTGATGAGATCTAAGTAGGAAGGAAGGTGGCTTAGAGAAGGCAGGTTGGACCTGGAGAAGCGGAGATGCAGCAGCCACATTTAAACCCTGCCTGGGGGTGGAGCGAGGTGCACTCAAGGCTCTCCTCAGCTCTTCCAGGGCTGGCCTGCAGGAAGGTCCTTTCCTAGAGGCAGGAGCTAGTGGGGGGGGGGGCTCTTCAGGAGAGCAGGACAAGAGCAGAATCTGTCCCTGAAACATCACACAGAAGGCAGATGTCGGGGAGTCCCACGGGAAGGTGGAGTTGCGAAAATGTCAGCCTTGATGAGGAACTGAGTCAGGGCTGTGACAGCATGGCCTGAGGGAAAGAGTGCAATCCAAAGAAAAAGAGGAGGAAAGGGGATAGACAGGGACTGGCCCTAAGACCAGGAAGGGAGGCGGCTCACAGGAGGGGGTGCGTGCTAGGGCTCCGGGCTGGAGACACAGAAAATGGGGCCTGGTACCTGAAAATGCAGCCCAGGGAATGGACCAAGTCTAAAAGGGAGGTGTGTGGCTTAACATAAACCCCACACAATCAAGAAAGCAGGCTCATGGGTGTGTTGGTTAAGTGTCCACTGAGGCAGGTTGTGTATGCAAAGGAGCTAGATGAGATCCACTGTGCAAATCATTCATTCATCATGTCTTTTTATGTGAATACCTGGCACTTAGCAGCAGGTAGGATTAGATAAAGATAGGTAGACACACCAATGGATGACTTTTATATGACCTTATCACCCCTGGAATAAAATTCAATACCCACTGCAAATGGGTTCCAGTGCTGGGAGCCAACAGAGGGAGCTGTCTGGCCCCAGGGCATCGACGCAGAAGAGGCTCCACACAGGTCCCCAGACTGAAGGACACTTCTCCCACAGAGGCACCCGCATCACCCAGGCTTGCTGGGAAATACTGTGGTACAGCACAGTGGGAGAGGTTCCCATCAAAGAAGTAGGATCAAGAGCCTTGGCAGGAGACAGCATGCTCTGGCAGGCCAGGCACCAGCTCCCACAGCTGTGAGGAGGCCTGCCCACACCCAGCTTTTGCTTCTTCCTCTTGTCACCCAGCAGGGACACCGTTACCACAGAGTGAGGACAGCACTGAATTATGCACCTGGAGATGGGGTATGACTTTGGTGTGCTGTTCCTCTTTGGGGACCACGGGGTTTGTGCAAGGCCTTCTCACCATGCTGGAGAGGCAAGTGTGAGAGTCAGAGCTTGGCCCTCTGTGACCAGGCCACTCCATCTCCTCCTTTGCATGATAAAGATGGCAATGACCCTCACTCCCAGTTCCTTTACCACTGAGTTGCTTTCAGGATGCCTGGTACCCAGTGTGAGCTGCTATTGCCATGGGGACAGGCAGGACCTCGGCAAGATGGGGAGACACACATTGCTGGGGGAGTGGGGGGTGGAGATAAAGTGAGAACAGGCCAGGAAGCCCAGGGGTTATTTCTTTGACCCGAGACTGCTCATGGCCTTTGGCATCAAAGCTCTGTTCCTCCTGGAGGGAGCATTTCCTTCACCTTTTTGCCCAGGCTCCACTGCTGGCTAGCCTACATTTCTGGATGACAGCCGACTCAGAGCCTGTCCCTCACCTGGGGAATATCTCTTCCAGCTATCCTTGGGCCAGGCTATCCTGGTCTTTCCATAGTCCTCACAACTTGGAGAATAAACTTAAATTTAACTGAACATACTTGAGTCCCTCTCATGCTGGTAGGGAAACTGCGGGGAGAGACACTAAGAATAATACTGAACACCTGTGTGCCAAGCTGGCGCTGTGTGCCAAGCTTTGCGCTCCAGATCAGCCTTGCTTCCTCCACTTTATAAGTCACGCATCTGAAGCACAGAAGGGCAACCCAGGGTCAGCTGCTTTCACCAAAATCAAGCTGGTTCGATGGCTAAGCATTCATTACACCTTGTTATCTTTTGCCTTGAGGAATCCAGCAGGAAGATTCAGCTCATAACCCTCATACACTGTCTAACTGTATGGCTTGTTCATTATATAAGCAAAAAAAAAAAAGTATTTGCAAAACAGAAAATGTGAACTGGGTCTAGAACTAGGTATCACTAAGTATCAGCTATAGGATTTAGTAACCCTCAAGTAGTTCAGTTACAGAGGAGATACCAGTCTGCTTTAATTATTAAGGAGGTTTTAAGTTGTTCAGAGTATGGGTAAAAATAGGTAGCCTGATTACATTACAGATAGGCAGCATGCTAAAAATACACCCACACCCCTCAACTTGATCTAACTATGGAAAACTTTTTGGCCATGAAGGTAAATTTTCAGAACAAATGACAGACAAAACTCAAGCACACTGTTTTCCTAAACCAAAAAACAGCGTCCCACTGCTTAGCTAGCCTGCTTGTATATGTCTGGATTTATTTTATGAAACATGTCAGCAAGGACATCAGAGTACAGTCATGAGTCATCCATCCTTCCAAAGAATCATTCTCTAAAGAGGTTCATTCATACAGCCAAAATACAAGATAGTGGGGGCGGGGGGACACTCTGAGGTAGAAAGAAGTGATAAGAAAAATGTATATGGAGAACATATATTATCCTTCCTCCCTCAAGGACTTTTCTCCCTATAAAACACCAGTGACAGGCAAATGGTAGCTGGGTACCCAGCAGTCTGCTTTAAATAAGCAATGCTACGTTCTTGGCATGCATTTCCACAGCACTGCAGCACTACTGCAGCTCACGCTGACCCCCAAACCTGTACATCACCTCATACACCTTCACCACCTCCCGCTTCATCAGCACCATCGAGCATCGGGTGACCCAGGGCACATGCCCACCAGAGTCCTTTCTGATACACACCATCTTAGGCTAGACAGACAGACAGAACAAAACACACACACCAATCAGCCCACCAGGTGAACCCACCAAGACCCAGAAGGCTCATCTAGACCCATTGGGTTAGAATATGAACCTCACGTGGCGTAGGATTTAACATCGACCTCCAGGGCCTCAGGGTGGGGTCCCTTCACCTCCATCCTCTGCCCGCTTCAACATCCCAAAAGCCCTTTGTCTAGGCAATACCCCCCAATAGCCCACCCCCCCCCAACTCAAGGAGTTACCAGGTCTGTCTGACCTTGCCAGGTGATGGAGATGGGGACGGACTGCTGGTAGGAACGAAGGCATAGGTGGCCCATCAAATTTAAACACATCTCCCCCTTCAGCGGCTGGCTCAAGGCAGGAGGGGGCAGCTTTAAGGGCTGAGGAGGCCCTAAGGCTCCTCTGGCTGGGGAGTTTCCCAGAGTGACCTCAAACTGCTTACTCAGAGGCACAGGCAGGCTGGAGAGGGCTTTTCCTGTGACAGCCACCACTGGAGTTTAAAACCCCCTCTCTGTGCTGGGAACACACACACACACACACACACACACACACACAAGTGCCTGCCCAGTATCCACTCCAGAGCACATCTGCCTAAGTAAAGCTCTCTCCTCTCAGCAGCATGGACAAGATCCTCACCCTTGAAGCCCCGCTGACTGCATCTCCGGCGGCGTCTAGGGAGAGAACAGGGAGGTGGTAGGGAAAAGGCTTTACTTCTCTCTTGCAGCCTCGGTGAAGGCTGAAGCTTGCCTCCCTCTACTAAAAGATGGCTGGTCTCTATCTAGGTTGAATTCTAGTGCCTGAGCTTCCTAGGGCCAGTCCCCAGCACAGAGAGGGGAAGGTGTCTCCCTTGGGACATCAGCCTGGGCAGAGTCCTTCCTGATGCTGAACTGCTGGCTACACACAGGGTGCGAAATGCCTCTTCCTGTCCGACTCTGGCTAAATTCTTTGTCCCGCGTGTGAGGGCAAAGGAGCCTCGACCCAAGACTGGGGCTAGTGTAGGGGTTGAGCTTCGAGCTCAGCCATCTAAGCTGCACTCAGCTAGGGGCTTGAGGAATGTAGCTCAAGCAACGGGCCGCCCGGGGGCCCTCCTGCCCAGCCCGGTCAGCCCGCCAACTCACCCCAGGGAGGGGCTCTCCGGAGTGGATGTGGATCCGGCCCCGGGGTCGCAGGGACTCAGCCAGCCGCCGCCTTCCCGCCGCGCTCTCAGCGCGTCCCGGTGCAGTGCCGGCTGCCGCCGCCGCGCTGAGCCCGCGAGGAGGGCGGTGCTGGGGTGGAAGATGCGCTGCGCCCGGGGCCCGCCTCCCCGCCGCGCCCGCCGCTTCAGCACCGCGGACAGCGGCCAGCCCCGCGCACCAGCGGCCTCGCCCGGAGGTCCGCGCCCCACCCGCGCCCCAGGCCCCCTGCCGCCGGGCTCCGGGCACCCGGCTGGACAAAGGCGAGCTCTCGAGGAGGGACCCGCGAGGGCGGCGAAAGCGCAGCTCAGCCTCTTAAAGCGCACCGGCGTGGTCGGGAACCGGACCCGGCACCCAGGGCGTTATCTGGGCCCAATCAAGGTCGGAGGAGGCTGGCCCCTCGTGTGGGTCCAGCATGGGAGGGGCCCAGAGAAGGTCGGTGCTCAAACCTCATCTCTCCCGCTATCATATATTCTGGATCTGTCTTGTGAATTAGAGGTTGGGATAAGGGGTGTTGGGGTTCCATCCAGCCTGCAATTTCACTTCCTCCCACCCACCGCCCCATCCTTGGTGTCAATCAACCAACAGATGGGACTGCTAGAGCTTGGTGACATCACCCAGAGCCACTTCCACGTTGTTTTCATTTCTGTTAAAAATCCCTTCTGCTGTTCCTTGTTCCCAACCAGAAGTCCCCGGATGAGATGGAGGTGTCCTTGTTCTGACTTGGCTCCCGGCACAGACCAGCAACATGACCCTTAGCCTTGTTTCTCCCGGGGGTGGAGGGTGTTCTGGCTCTAACCCAGAAGAAACTCAGTCCAGAGAACCCACAGTGGGTGGCCACCGAGGCCCCACCCCTCCTGGCTTCTCTTAAGCCTTCCAGAATCGAGGGGAGGAGACCCCTTCCTTGCCTGAACTAAATTGGCAACTCCTGCCTAATTCTTTTTACGCCACCACAACTTTTTCTCTTATTAGTTAAAATCCAGAGGCATTTATTTTTACTTCTGGCCGACATCCCCGCCCCTTATTTGAAGGGGGAAGATGGAACACAGTGATTTGAAAGTCTAGGTTCACAAATCCTATCCAAGCGCATGGATTCTGCACAGGCAGCATTCAGACAGTGGCTGCTAGGAAAGAATGTGGTCTGAAACGTTCAAGAAGGGCGCAGCTGGACCAGGAAACAGGCTCCCAGGCACAAGTGCCTTCCTTTTCACAAGGAAGAAGAGTAACATGCCATGCTTTAAAAAGATGGAACCACTAACTCTTTGAAAATTACTTCCCCTCTCTTCCTTCCTTTTCTTTTTAAAAATAATGTGCTGTCAAGACTCAGAAGGAAGAAGTTAAAACGTGCCCAGAGCATCTGGGTCCATGGCTTCCTGCTGCAGTCAGCATAGACCCCTAGAGGACAAGGTACCAGGTGGACGTGGCATCCAAGTCTTTCTTTGTGCATTTCCTTATTTGGAATGGAATGTCAGGAGGATTTTGTGACGAAGGATTCCTTCAATTTAGTTCCTTTGTCTAATTTATGGCAGGCTCAGCATTTTCTAGCATGTCTACACCCTCACATCAAAAACCAGCCAGGGCCCCAGAAAGGCTCACTCTCACATACATACAAGCATGCACACACTTATGCATGCACGCACACATGAGTGCAAGCACACATACACACACACAACCACTAGAACAAAGTTAAAAATTTCTATATTTATACTGGGCTCCAAAAGATTCAAGATTTGAAACAGAAACAATCCAGGCCATATAGCAAGATTTAAAATGTGGCCAGGCGGTGGTGGTGCATGCCTTTAATCCCAGAACTCGGGAGGCAGAGCCAGGTGGATCTCTGTGAGTTTGAGGCCAGCCTAGTCTACAGAGAGAGAGATCCAGAACAGGCACCAAAGCTACACAGAGAAACCCTGTCAAAAAACCAGAAAGAAAGAAAAAAAAAAGATTTAAAATGTGTCTGGTTAATCCACTATTTTCTGGTTCTGGAGAAGCTTAAAAACTAGAACTCGCATCACTATTCCCACCCAGAGGCCGGAAGACACTGCTGCTCTAGGCCCTCTCTCTCCTTCAATCCCTTGCATGGGTGGGGGGTGAGGTAGGGTGGGGTGGGGTGGAGGGGATGGAGGCCCTTTGACCTCTCCATAGGCTCTCATCCTGGTGAGCAGTCAAGGATTACCAGTGATGTTGACCATGTCCACCAGATCAGCCTATACCACCGTCTTGACCACAGATGTGCTAAAACCAAGACAGTCCACAACCAGCTGTTCCAGCCCAGCCCCACTACTTCCCGTCCTGTTATGCCCTGAGCCACAAGCACACCCACAGTTCATTCTCTCCACCGCCTCTGGACTGGCTGGTTTTACATCACCTTGACACAAGCTAGAGTCATCAGAGAGGAAGGAGCCTCCGGTGAGGAAATGCCTCCAGGAGATCCAGCTATAAGGCATTTTCTCAATTAGTGATCAACCAGCCTATGGTGGGTTTTGCCATCCCTGGGCTGGTGGTCCTGGGTTCTGTAAGAAAGCAGGCTGAGCAAGTCAGGGGAAGCATGCTGGTAAGCAGCACCCCTCCATGGCCTCTGCATCAGCTCCTACCCTGTTTGAGTTCCTGTCCTGACTTCCTTTGGTGATGAACAACAATATGGAAGTGTAAGCCAAACCCACCCTTTCCTCCCCAACTTGGTCATGGTATTTGGCTGCAGCAATAGAAACCCTGACTAGGACACCCTCAGAGCCCACCCCTCCTCAGCCCGTCCTTTCCTTAAGTCACCAGCCCCCTCCTCTCCCTTTGAACTCCAGCTTCCCATCTAATCCCCCAGCATATTTACAGGAGTCCAGCTAGATCACCCTGGTGGAGGCCTGTCAGCTCTCATCCAAGTGTCTCACAGTACCCTTCAGTTGTGCTCAGTACTTCTGACTGGGAATGGCAGAATTTGAAATGTTCTTTGGGACTTCATCTAATTCCTATGTCTGGCCCCAAGCACCCTCTCTCCACTCCCAGTTCACACTCCCAGGTCACACCCTGTCAGTCAACCTAGAGAGATCGGGAGCAGGTCCGTCTTCTTGGTAGGCAGGGAAGAGAGGCTCTACAATTACAGATACCATGCACAACACAGCACTCTCCGGGGTGCTTAACGGTCCATGGAGGCATTTGGAAGTAGGACCCTTCTAGGAACTGCAAACAAAATGTCATAGCAAAGAGAACCCACGAGACAGGCAGAATGGCCTGTCGCACCCGAGCCACGCCCCAAAGCCACAGTGGTGGTCCGTGGCTACAGCAGTAGTGAGAAGAGCAGGTGAGCCGCATCAGCGTTCTGCAGAATTGAAAGGGCCTTCGTGACATTCTCCAAAGCTGTAACGGATGTGCTGCTATGCTGGAACAGAGCTCTGCCAGCCAGAGCGCAAGAAGAGTCACAAGTGACAGGAACACTAGGTCGCCCTGCTCTCTGTATCTCAGTGTAACAAGAAGACATAGGATTGGCTGACTTCTGCCATGCCTTTCTGCTTTTAAAACCCAGGGCCAGGCTGGGTGGCGGTGGTGCACGCCTTTAATCCCAGCACTCAGGAGGCAGAGCCAGGCAGATCTCTGTGAGTTCAAGGCTAGCCTGGTCTACAGAGTGAGATCCAGGATAGGTACCAAAACTACACAGAGAAACCCTGTCTCAACACACACACACACACACACACACACACACACACACACACACACACACCCCAGTGCCTTGGGGACTGTGGAGATGACTGAGTTGGAAAGGCGCTTGCCGTCCAAGCAGGAGGACCTGAACTCAATCCTTAGCACCCACAGCTGGGTATGGGATTTGCATTTATAATCCCAGCACCAAGAAGGCAGAGACAGGCAGAATCCTGGGGCTCAGAGGCCAGCCAGCCTAGCCTAGCCACAGGTCCCAGTGGGAGATTTTGTCCCAGAAAACAAAGTGGATGGCACTCAAGGAACAATACTTGAGGCTGACTACACACACGAGAGAGAGAGAGAGAGAGAGAGAGAGAGAGAGAGAGAGAGAGAGAGAGACAGACAGACAGACACAGACACAGACACAGACACAGACACAGACAGACAGACAGACAGAATGGTAGAATGTGAGAAAAGCCTTCAATGTTAAGGAGATAGGTGCTGTGGGGGAGGGAGTCTATGAGATGGAACAGCCTGGAAACTGAGAGTAGCTGTTAGGGGGGTTTGTAATACAGAAGAGCCCAGGCGGGGACTAGTGTGGAGTGTGATATACATTACAGGTAAGTGCTAATAGGGGCTAGTGTGGAGCTGTGATACATGTTACAGGTAAGTGCTAATAGGGGCTAGTGTGGAACTGTGATATGTGTTACAGGTAAGTGCTAATAGGGAACTAAGTGCTCCATTCATCTGAGGTAGGAGCAGGTAAGGGAGGTAGTGGATGTGGTGGTTTGATTGAGAGTGGCCCCCACAGACTCATATATTTGAATGCCTAGTCACCAGGGAGTGGCACAATTTGAAAGGATGAGGAGGTGTGGCTTTGGTGGAGGAAGTGGAGGGGCGGTGTATCACTGGCTTTGAGGACTCAAAAGCCCCAGCCAAACCCAGTGTCTCCCTCCCTGTCTATGGATCAGGGTACAGCTCTCAACGACTTCTCCAGCACCATGCCTGCCATCCCTGCTGCCATGCTTCCCACCATGATGACAATGAACTAACCCTCGGAAACTACAAGCCAGCCCTAATGAAATGCTTTCTTGTGTAGGAGTTGCCTTGGTCATGGTGTCTATTCACAGCAATAGAACAGTGACTGAGACAGAAGTTGGTACCAGGGAGCAGGCTTTGCTGTGACAGGCCTGAACCACGTTGCTTGTGGCAGAATGTGGACTTTGGATTAGGAAAACAGTTGAATGCTTCAAGCAGGGCTTAATGGGCCATCCTAGTAAGAGAATGGAAGGCAGTGCTGAGGGCAGCTTGAATGGTGGGGTGCCCAGCTCAAGCAGTTTCAGGGGAGAAGAATATATCGGCATGTGGCTTAGAGATCACTCTTGGGATATTTTCACAAAGAATGTGGCTGCTTTTTGCCCTTGTCCAAAAAAGTCGGCCTGAGGCTAAATTGAAGAGTTTTGGGGTTAATGGTGTTGACAGAGGAGATTTCAAAACAGCCTAGTATTGACAATGTTATGTGGTTATTAGTGGTCACTGTTATGCAGATGAATAATAAAAAGGTGCAGGCTAAGAAAGGAAAAATACAAAATGTACAGTTTGAGGAGAAAAAGGGCAGCAGGAAGTATAATGGAGCTAAATCCTGTGCTCAAGGGATAAAAAGATTAAAGAAAAGCCTGACACTAAATGGAATAAAAGGAGTGGTGGCCTCAGGGAAAGACACCACTCAGCTAAGCTTCCCACTTGTGACAGAGAATGAAAGAAAAGCTTAAGTTACCACAAAGAAACCATCTAAAACAGAAAGCTGATGAAAATGTAATTGATTGAGGGCCAAGTTCCAGCCCAGCAAGCAGAAGAATGTGGCAGCTTTGGCCACATGGTTCTGGCTCTAGAGTGAAGGATATAAGAAAGGAGTTGTGGAATCTCCCTCCATGGCTAAGGAAGCCACTGAGGTCAGATGTGTGTCAGGGGTATCTCTAAATGGAGGCCTAGAGAGGCCATTGTGTGAAGCCGTGAAGGAAAAACCTGGATTGCCTTGGAGATCCCATGATGTTGGAGATGCCAGAGACATGTGATACCTGCTGAGGAAAGCTGCCAACAGGGAGTGGAACCAGCCCAAGAGAGAGAAGTATGCTGTAGTCAACAAAGCTAAAAGGAATTGTAGATCTGAAGAGCGCTTTGACATCAGACATGGAGATGCAGAGTTTGGAGTTTGTCCTGCTGGCTTTCAGTCTTGCTCTGGTCCAGTATTTCCTCACTATGCTCCTTTTCCACCCTTTTGGAATGCTAATGTATATTCTGTGCCATTGTATGAATTTTGTAATGGGAGGTTACAGTTGAGAGCATGCCATGAGTCTCAGAAGAGAATTTGAACTTTTAAGCCGTGTTGAGACACTTATAGACTATGGGGACTTTTGAAGTTAGACTGGAAGCTTTTCGGCAAATGATGGCTACAAGCCTATGGGGGCCAGGGAGTGGAATGTGGTGATTTAAATAAAAATGGCCTCCATAGGCTCATCTATCTTACCCTCCATAGGCTCATCTATTTGAATGCTTAGTCATCAGGGAGTGGCACGACTTAGAAGGATTAGGAGGTATGGCTTTGTTGGAAGAACTGTGTCACTCAGAGTGGGCTCAGGGGTTTCAGAAGCCTAAGCCAGGCCCAGTCTTTCTCTTTTCCTGCCACCTGCTGATCTGGATGTAGAACTCTTAGCTACTTCTCCAGCACCATGTCTACCTGAGTGTTGCATGCTCCCCAACATGATGATAAAGGACTAAACCTCTGAAATTGCAAGCAAGCCCCAGTTCAGTGCTTCCTCTTATAAGAGTTGCCTTAGTCATGGTGTCTCTTCACAGCAATGGAACAGTAACCAAGACAGAGCATAAGTGTGAAATGGGATCTTAACTACCCACAAACATTAGCTCAAAATTTCACAGATTAAAATGTGAGAGTTAAAATTACAAACTCAAACACAAAGCAAAAGCTTCATGACGTTTGGATTAGAAAAGGTCCTTAGTTGTGACAACATGGCCACATGTACCCAATTGAAAGTTGACAAAATCAACTTCACAGAAATTTAAAATATTATGCATCGAAGCATGCAACCAACAGAGAAAAGCAATCCACAAAATGTGAGAGAATACTTGCAAACCTTACATTAGACAGGGTAGGGTTTGGGGGGGGTGGTAGAATTCATATCTAGAACACAGACACTCCTGAAACTAAACAACCACCTCTTGATTAAAAAGTCAGTCCACTAGGGGGCAGCAAGATGATTCAGTGGGTGTGAATGCTTAGTCATCAGGGAGGGGCATTACTTGAGAAATATCAGGAGGTGTGGCCTTGCTGGAGGAAGTGTGTCACTAGGGGTGTGTTTAGACGTTTCAAGAGCCCAAGCCACGCCCAGTATTTCTTCCTGCTGCCTGCTGATCTGGATGTAGAACTCTCAGCTACTTCTCCAGCACCATGTCTGCCTGAGTGTTGTCATGCTCCCTTCCATGATGATGGACTAAACCTCTAAAACTGTAAGTGAGCCCCAATGAAATGCTTTCTTTTATAGGAGTTGCTGTGGTCATGGTGTCTCTTCACAGCAATGGAACACTAAGACAGCATGTAAAGATGTTTGCTACTAAACCTGACAAACTGAGTTCAGTTCCCCCCAAACCCACATAATAGAAAGAGAACTGACTCCCAAACTTGTTTTTTGTACCTCCACACATGTACTGTGGCATGCTTGCATGCACACAAGAACAAACAGGTATGGAATGCTTGTGTGTGTGTGTGTGTGTGTGTGTGTGTGTGTGTGTGTGTATTTTATACACACACCAAAATAAATTTAATAAGTGAACAAACAACTTGAATAGACCATGTGCCAAACATACATGAATGGTTGATAAACATGTGAAAAGAGGTCCAACTTCACTGATGACAAGAATACAAGTCAGAAGTACAGTGAAGTATCACAGGGTTCTGTTACCATGGCTACTAAAGCAGACAAGGACCAGAATCTGGAGAATCTGGAACTCTTACATCGATGGGAATAAAAAATGGTGTAGCTGTATGATTCCTGAATACAGTCAGCTACTCTGTGACCTGGCAATTCCATAAACATACCCAAGGGACTGAAAGTGGGGGTGGGGGGCTGTTGAGAAGTACCTTACACCAGTGTTCATGTCAGCGTGGTCCACAGAGCTGACATGCAGATGACACCAGTGTCCACTGCCAGATGAATGGAT
Source organism: Peromyscus maniculatus bairdii (assembly GCF_049852395.1). Taxonomy (NCBI): domain Eukaryota; kingdom Metazoa; phylum Chordata; class Mammalia; order Rodentia; family Cricetidae; genus Peromyscus; species Peromyscus maniculatus. The sequence continues at coordinate 7,074,889 of NC_134861.1, forward strand.
GAACAAAATATGACACATGCCTATGATGGAATACTATTCAGCCTTTAAAAGGAAGAAAGTTCTGGCTCATGTTATAACATGGATGAACCTTGAGGACACAATGCCAAGTGAAGTAAATCCATCACACAATGATACCATAGGATTCACTCATGTGACGTTCCTAGAGAAGTCAAATCCATAAAAGTAGACAGTTGAATAGTGTTACTGGAAATAGGGGGCTATGGAAAAAGAGGAAATGGGAAGTCATTCTTTAATGAGCATAGAGTTTCAGTTTTTCAAGATAGAACAAGTTCTAGGGGGTGGGTGGAGATGAGGGCTGCCCAGGATATTAGTGTACTGAATGCCACTGAACTTGCACGTTTAAGGATCAATAAGATGATTGGCAGTTGGTGGCTGCTGAGGGAGGAGGAGCCATTTTTCTTTGGGGGTGTGGCCACTGGTAGGTTGCTGATGCTCATCCAGGCAGCACTAATTGGACTCAATGGGCTATAAAAAAGAGAAAGAGGATGGACATGAAGGTCTGGAGGGAGAGTGAGGGGGCAAAGAGGGTAACACAGCCAAGATACATCATATATATGTGTGAAATGGTCAAGGCATACGTAAAGACATTTAAAATGGTAATTTTATATTTATGTATTTTACTTTGAAACTCTTTATTTTTTTGCATGTACATGTATGTATGGTGTCTATGCCTGTGTGGATGCATTTGTGTGTGGAGTCCACATGTCCTCAGTCAGTTTCTACCTTATATATTGAAGCAGAGAATGTCCCTGAACCTGAAACTCTGGCTCAGCTAGCCTAGTTAGCCAGCTTGCCTCAAGGATCCCATTTTCACCTTCCAAGAGCGCTGTGATTACAGGTAAGCTGTCATACCTGCCTAGACTTTGTGTGGGTTCTGGGGACATGGATTCCAGTTCTCACAATTGAAGGGCAAACACTTTATCCACTGAGCCATCTCTTCAGCCCTTTATTTATGTATTTGACTACAATGAAACCTTTTTAAAACCAATGATTGTCTGAAATATATATATTAACAAAGAGTGAAAGCAGGGCATGGTGGCTGTGTGGTTTGGAAAAAATGGCTCCCAAAAGAAGGGGCACTATGAGGAGGGTGGCCTTGCTGGAGTAGGTGTGGCCTTTTCGGAGGAAGTGTGTCACCGTGGGGGTGGGCTCTGAGGTCTTCTATGCTCAAGATACGGCCCAGTGACACAGTTGTTTCTGCTGCCTGCGAACCAATGTAAGTTGAGAACTCCAGCACTATGTCTGCCTGCATGTCACCATGTCCTGCCATGGTGATAAAGGTTCAGACTGAACCTCTGAAACTGTAAGCAAGCCCCCACTAAATGTTTTCCTTTATAGAATTGCTATGATCACGATGCCTCTTCAAAGCAATATAAACCCTAACTAAGATAGTGGCATATACCTTTAATCCCAACACTCAGCAGGAGGCAGAGACTCAAGGCCAGCCTGGGCTACATAGTGAGTTCCGGGCCAACCAGAGCTACATAGTAAGACCTTGTCTCAAAATCAAAGAGTAGAAGAGAATGTCAAATAACAGGGGGTAGCTGAGTTGAGTATCAAAGGTATTTCCTTTGTAAATGAGTTTAAGCTCATACTGTTTCAAAACTTGTGATACATAATAATAACTAAGAGCAGGGAAAACAAATTCCACCTTGGACAAGATTCTGAAGCCTGGGCTGAGTGACATGGAACTGGCATGGGAGACCAGCGTTCCCCTCCACAGCCACCGGACAGCTTCCCAGGAGCTCAGACTTGTGTGACTTGTCTTCACAGCCTCTTGGAAGTGTTCACAATTCACCTCCTAGCCCGTGAGAGGCCAGGGGGCAGTTAGAGCAACAAAGAGCATTTTATAGAAGGGACACCAACTCAAGAGACCACAGATGGCCGAGGTGCCAAGAGCCCAAGAGGAATCAATTTACCAGAGCTGGCCCATGGGCCAAAAGCTGAGTTCAAAGTGACTGCAATCACAAAGTTAAAGAAAAACGTAAAGAGCAAAGTGAGTAAACAGAATGTTCCAGTATAACTGGAAACATAAAAATGACCAGAAATCCTAAGACATAAAAGGTTTGAATCTAAGAACTCATTGAATAAGTGCAATAGCAAAATGAACAGAGCTGAAACCAAATTTATCAAGCTCAGAGACTGGACAACTAAGACTATTGAATGGGGAAAAAAAGCATGGGAAACGCACAACAGTGTGAAGGGGATGTGGGGGACACAGACGGTCTAACATACGTATAAGAGTCCCACAAGAGGACGAGTGGAGAGTTCAGAGCAGCTGTGGAAGAAACAGTGGCCACCAATCTTCTTAAATCTTAGAGATTCAAGATGCTCAGAGAGCTCTAGGCAAAAAAACAAAAAACCCTCACCTGAAACACCAACACATCACACTCAAAATCCTGAAGGTAAAAACAGGAAAAACCTTAAAATCAATGGAGAAAAATGAAACATTAAATAAAACAATATGGGTTGAGTGTCCTTTATCTGAACGCTTGGACAGAGATGTTTCAGATTTCAGAGGTTTTCAGATCTTGAAACATCGGCATAGACTTTACGGATTGAGCAGTAACCCTAATCTGAACATCTGAAATCCAAAGTGATCCAAAATCCCAAACACATTGGAATGGCTCCAGAGTTGGTCTTTTCAGATAGGGGTGCTTAGCCAGGGCATGAGCTTAAAAGAGGCCACAGGAGGGCTGGCTATCTCCTTTTTCTTTTTTTTTTCCCCCAGTTTTTGTCTGCTTCATTTTCTTTGTGTACATTCATTATACATGGTATTGTGTTACAGAAGGATTTTTATACAATTGCATTTCTATGTTAGAACTAATCTTGATAATGTGTTTTATTTGAAAGCAAGATGTCATCGGTAGCATCATGTTCAATATGCAGCTACATGAAACAGTTAGCAAAACAATATTAGTGGGCTCCCTCCATGGACCAAGTCATCCCCAGTCACAGGCTCCTACCAGGTTATTGCTCCCTTGGAGCAGGCCTCAAATCCAATCAAAAACAGGTGGTCACCCATGACAGTCATGCCACTATTGCCCCAGTGGGCACATCTGGTAGCAGGCAGGGTCCACAGCTGGGCAAGGCTGTTGATGGCTTTACTCTACCAGTGGCCAGCATAGCAGCTCCAACACTATGAAAACAGGAGGAAGGCATCTACTTCACTTGTGACTTGATTTCTGTGTTCTAACCCTCTAAAGTGCGTGTCTGGTGTCTTCAGTAATAGGGTCTTCCCATCCAGTTCTGATGGGCAACCATGCACAGTGGCCATAGCCTTTGTTGGGCCTCCCTGACTTTACTGTCTTTTGAGCGCCCTCCCCTACCCCATGCATTAATTACTTTCTTCTGTTGTTGTGATAAAACACCCTGATCAGAGCAGCTTAGAGGAGAAAAGGGTTTATTAGGTTCTGGAGGGATAGGATCCACCATGGTGGCAAGAGCAGGAAGCTGTTCAGATTTCACCCACATACAGGAAGAGATCAGGAAGTGGGGCCAGTTATACTGCTGAAGCCCCGCCCCCAGTGATCTTCTTCCAGCAAGGCTCCACCTCCCAAAGGTTCTATAACTTCCCCAAACAGTTCCACCAGCTGGGGGCCATGTCTCATTCAAGGCATGCCACCCCCAGCCCCCTCCTTGGCTCTCTCCCTCTCCCGTCAATCTTTAGTCTTCTGGTTTCACATCTACCTTCATGCCGTGACATCCCTTACCTATGCAAAACCTAGGGAGCACAAAGGAGAGAAAATGATAAATGATATTTGTCTCTCTGAGGTTGGCTTGAGCTGCTCAATATGACTATCTCCAGTGGTATTCACTCTCCTGCAAGCTACTTAACTTCAGTTTTCTTTATGGCTAAAAACACCTCGACTGCATATATATACATACCACATTTATCTGTGTTCTACCCATCCCTCCAGCCCTGGATCTCTGGGCTGGCTCATGTCACTGCTGTTGTGAGCGGTGCTGATGATGGGCAAGAGCCTCTGGGATACATGGGCTTGGAGGCTTTGGGTAAGCACACAGGGCTGGGTCACATGGCAGGTCTCATTTCAGCAGCTTCTATAGCGGCTGAACCATTTCACACTCCTACCAGCAGTGCGTCAGCCTCCTCTTTCCCCACGGCCTCACCAGCATTTCCTGTCTTTGTTTTCCTGTTGACAGACATTCTGGCAGGTGAGATGGACTCTCACGATGTAGTTTTCATTTGCGTTTCTCTGGTGGCTGGTGAGGCTGAACATGTTTCCTATGGGGTTTTTTGTTTCTTTGTTTTGTTTTTTTCCAGAGCTGAAGACCGAACCCAGGGCCTTGCACTTGCTAAGCAAGTGCTCTACCACTGAGCTAAATCCCCAACCCCAATGTTTCCTATGTTTATTGGCTATTTTTATGTTATCGTTGAGAACTGTTGGTTTCACCCCATCCTGTCATTTATTGAGTTGATTGTTGCATTTTAAATATAAAACACAGCAGAAGGAAAATACGTTCATGTTCCACACTTAAAAAAGCGTCAGGTGCTCAAAACTATCAGTAACTTCAGTTCCAGGGGATTTGACACATTCCTCTTGCTTCCAAGGCACTAGGTGCACACACACACACACACACACACACACACACACACACACACACACACAAACACACACATACACACACACACACACACAAATGCACATAGAATAAATTTATTCTCTAAAAATTGAAATAAAGATGTTTTCAGACAAAGCAAGACAAAAAGCAGACTTCACTGCCAGTAGAAATGATCACAAGAAATGCTAAGAGCTCTTAGAATAATGGAAATGATCTCAGATAATGTGTCAAGCATTGTAGAAAAGGATAAAGATTATTCAAAATGTTTAAAATGCAGCTAAATACAAGTAAATATTGATCTATATGGATCTAATTATAGGTGGGGATGTAGCCCAGTGGTAGAGAGATCCACGACCTGGATCCCATCCCCAACACCACCTAAAACAAAAGACCAGCCACCTGAACCTTGTGGGATTCACAGGTAACAAAAGGAGGAGCAAGTGGACATGGGAACTGCCCCTGCTGAGGCAGCCCTGAGCTTCTTGAAAGGAGGAAAAACAGTAAGGTAGACTAAAATGTATCAAAGATTCATACTGTAATCTTATTCGAACAATCTAGGGCCGGGCGGTGGTGGCGCACGCCTTTAATCCCAGTACTCAGGAGGCAGAGCCAGGCAGATCTCTGTGGGAGTTTGAGGCCAGCCTGGTCTACAGAGTGAGTTCCAGGACAGGCTCCAAAGATACACAGAGAAACCCTGTCTTGAAAAAAAAAAGAAAAAGAAAAAAAACATAATCTAAAAATAAAAAAACAATAGAGAGAATGAAATACTTTAAATTCTTGATTAATAATTTTAAATATTAGATAGAAGGAAATCCACATTGAAGTGGGATTTCCTCCCTTTTTAAGGCTGAATATATCCCTCTATAAAACATCCCTCTATAACACATTCTTCTCTGCGGCTCACACCACTGAGGGTTGCCATCACCTCTGAATGCGGCTGTAATATACAACCTGAGTGGTTCCAGCCTTTGGTTTTCAGGCGACAGTGAACAGGATGGAGCAGAGAACAGGGAGTCGGGCAGATCTGAACGGCGGCTGACTGGCTCTGCCCCTTAGAAGCTCAGTGCTTGGACAATGACATGAAGAGTAAAGCAGGGTCCCATGGTGGTCTCATCAGCGTGACTCTCATACACACTCCACCGGCCTTCAGAGTTCTGGTGCAGAAGCCCCGCCCACCCGCGGCTTCTGCCCTCAGGCTGTTCACGTCCACCTAGCATGCAAGACGACAAACTGAAAACCCCAGCAGCCACCAATCAACTTGTAGCTTCATAAACCACGTTGCCAGACAACGGTAACTGGCGGAGAACACTTCACATGCCACCCAACAAGTCTCTATCTGGTGGCACTAAAGCCCTGCACTAGGGGCAAGCCGGCTGGGGACGATTCACGCCTAGAAGCAAAGCTAATGACGCCCAGAGAGGATTCAGTAGGAAGCGCGGCTGCAGATTTGTGTATGGATATCTGAGTGTCGGCTTCAGCAGGGAGGCTGACAAGCTGGGTTCCTTCCCCGACAGCACTGAAGCTGGCTAGTCCAGGACTGCTGCCTCACCAGCTGCTTCTCCACCGGCGGCTTCTCCACCGGCGGCTTCTCCACCGGCGGCTTCTCCACCGGCGGCTTCTCCACCGGCTGCTTCTCCTCCACCAGCTGCCCTCACCAGCTGCCCTCACCAGCTGCTTCTCCACCAGCTGCTTCTCCACCAGCTTCTGCTTCTTATGGAAATTGGTAGCTGAAACCTGCGTGTGGCTCCTGAATAGTCAACATTTTGCTGTTTTCATAAGTGTGTATCAATTTTTAAAGAATACCATTCTGAATTTGCTTCTGTATGTTGGTGATATTAATATATTTATATTTGGAGGCAGGGAGGAGAGCAAGTGTGTTCTTAATCAAGGCATTTACTAAAGACTCCTCAAAGGTCCACTGGTGGAATCCCGTCCTTCCGATTGGCCTAGCCAAGGCTCCCGGCCATTCTGCAGCCTGCTGCTCCTTATCCACACAGAATGAAGGTCCACTGTGTTCCTCAAGACTGTGGCCCTGGCATCAACAAGACTAAATGGAGCACAGCCTGGTCCCTGGTTATCAAGCCCTTGCCCCTGAAGATGAGCAGCGTATAAAACAGGGACCCCTGGGCTGCAGTTGAGATTCCTTTGGAGAAATGGACACTTAAAAGCTTATCATAAAGAAGGTTGCCAGGAACCTCAGAGCACTAACTAAAAATTTGGGAGTGAGCAGGCAGAAGTGTGGTCCTCCCTGCTGAAGGCCCAAAGTTAAAACAAACCAAAAAGCTCATCAGGGGCCGGGGGATGACTCAGCGGGGAAGGGCGACAGCTGCTCTTCCATCACTTACGTGGTGGCTCACAGCCATTTGAAATCCCAGTACCGGGGGATCCAACGCCGTCTGGCCTCTGCGGCCACCAGGCATGCCCATCATACAAAAAATCATCTGCCTTCGGGTGGCCCCCTCACCATATTCGCCACACTCAGCAAATTTCCACACCTCAAGAAAGTTTCTTCAACTTAGGAAATATGCTCATGGGTCTCTCTCCTCTCTCTCCTCTCTCTCTCTCTCTCTCTCTCTCTCTCTCTCTCTCTTTCTCTCTCAAGAAAGTTTCTTTCAACTTAGAAAGTATGCTCATGCATATCTCTCTCTCAAGAAAGTTTGTTTCAGCTTAGAAAATGTGCTCGTGCATCTCTCTCTCTCTAGATGTACTTGGTTGTACCTCTCTAAGCCTGCCTTTAAAATCTAGCTCATAGTACAGCTGAAAAGCTGCCTAAAAGCTCCAGGCACACATTTATGAGAGCAAGCAAACACATTCAAATGTATGCACACAGAGACATCCATATATACACACATGCACACCCAGATGCATGCATATATACACATGCACACAGATGCATACATATATACACATATGTATGCACACATTCATGTATATATACTATAGTACAGAGAGATTTGTGTATATATACACACATGTACCTACACACAGATGCAAAGGCACACATAGCTCAAATTCACCCCCACATTGAGGTCTTCTGGGATCCTTGAGACCAATGTGGAGCCACCGGCTTTGTCTTCTTGCCTGTGCCCCTCCATGCTACCTTAGAGATGTACATGTGAACTGACAAGCCTCCAAATCTCTGTACAACATGCACACTATGGTTTCAACTTGTCACACTTCTCCCAGCTCGCCTCTGGCTCTCAAATGTCAGCCAGCAGCGATGCCATGTACCGTGTAGGGCTGCCTAGGCAAAGCCTTCCTCACGCCTGGGCGTTCCTGTCAATGGTGGAACTCGAGAAGACACAAGAATAGCATGCGTGCCTTCCACCACCTACAGCGCCCGGTATGCACATCCAATTGTCACCTGCCACCTAGTCCTTCTGCAGCCCATCCCTTGGTCGCATGGACACAGAGTCCCTTGCTTTCCTTAGATACTGGCCATTAGCACACAACAGCACACGTTTCCAATGAGACTCACATCCCCCATCCTCAATAGCACAGCACAAAACAGAGACGCTATCTAAATGAGGAGCCGAGACTGCAGTTATTTGTCGAGAGCATCCATCCTGCCCAAGGCTCTTGGGGCAGAATGTAAGCCTGGTGCTGCTGTCTGTAAAGACTGTACCAAGTCCCCCTCAGCTGACCCACCTCCTTCCCCAGGGCCTTATGGTGGAGTCAGCAGGGTTGGCAGATGCTTGCTTGATGCTGGACGGTCCAGCTGTTCTGGGCTGCTCCAGGGCTCTTTGGGTATTTGGTTTCTGTGAGCTCTGCACATTGTCTTTTTTTTTTTTTCTTTTCTCCTGCCAGTGTCTGGGCCAAATGGGCAGGGCTGATGCTGAGGAGAGCTCCCCCACTTGTGTTAGCAGCTGGCACCCGGAAAGGGTAGAAGAGATGCGGGTCTGGAGGGAGGGAGGCTGGCCACGCACCAAAGCGCACAGGGTGTGGTCCCACCTCAGTGGCTCTCTTCCTCCTGTCGGAGTGGAGCTTCCTCCCAAAGCCTCTCTCTGCACCCCCAGGATCCACTTCCAAGATGACCCAGTGACTTCCCCCAGATGCAAAGATCAACTGCTTTCACCGCTCAACACCGGAAGCAAACATTCCCGGCGCATCCTTTCACAGAGCGGCTCTGAGACAGCCAACAGGTTAGCTGGGCACACTGCACATGGGCTAATGCCCAGCAATTTTGTGCCCATTTGTTGTGACTCATGTAGATTAGTTCCAAAGCTATTAAAAAATAAGTGATCTGCCCTCAGTGAAGCCCGGAAGCCAACATAACTTATTAATTAACACAGTTGCTGGCTCTCGAGACTCATTACGCCAAAGCTCCTGTGATAATCTGATTTCCTATGTAATTGCCACAGCTCTGCAAGTCTGAGCCACAGCAAAATCATCAGACTGAATCGCAGGGAAGGTTTTGCCAGCTACCCTATTAACTCAAGGCCCTAATGAAAGGAGAGTTATGCAAGCCGCTCGCCACCAGCGCCCCCTGGTGGTGGGGCTGTATTTCCCAATGGGTTCTCTCAGGAAAACCTTTGAATCCAACACTTGAGCAGCGATGCCAAGGGATCAACATGGTACTGGGGAAACAGTAGAGAGGAGGCAGGCTCAGTGTGGTGGAGGTTACTCAGGGAGACTAATTGCTCCTGTCCAGGATTCTGGAGCCAGCCTGTATTTACATAAATAATAACATTTTTCCCTTTTCTTTTATGTGCATGGTGTTCTGCCTGCCTGTATTTCTGCCTATAGCATGTGTGCAGTGCCTGTGGAGGCCAGAAGAGGGTGTCAGATCCCCTCGAACTAAAGCGCCAGCCGGTTGTTAGCTGCTGTATGGGTGTGGAGAAGAGAACCCTGGTCCTCTGGAAGAGCAGCAAGTGCCCCAATAATAAAAATTGTTGAAAGAGATGGCATCCCTCCCTATGCTCTCGTTTCCTGTGCGGCAGGAGAGGATGCTTCACAGCTGACCACACTGTCCCAACAATGCCACTGTCACTGTTGCTTGTTATAGACACTGTAGTAGGCTGGGCATGGTGCTGACACTTGACACATTTTACAACAACCCAACTCTTCAGATAAAGACAGACAGGTGAGCAGGAGGAGGGTTAGACCCTTCCTCCAGGTCACATGGCTACAACGTGCCACAGCTAAGAGCTCTGGTACCACAGAACCACAAGGAACAAACTAGGCAGGGAGCCCGCTGAGACTGGCACCCAACATCAGGCCCCTCAGGCCCCGCTGCCACCATCCTGCTTAGCTCTGATCAACTCTCCACCTGCAGCCAAGCCTGCGGCTCTCCCCTGAGGGCCTTTGCGGGTACACCGTTAGGCTGGGCTGGCTCCTCTAGCCCCATCTTGAGACATCACCATCCCACCCATCTCCGCTACTGCCTCCCAAATTACCCTCTAACCCTCCAGATGGCCATGCTGACTCCTCCCCAGGCCTGGCTTTCATAGTGTGCCCAACCCACCTCTCCCAGGATGCTTTTTCCTTGCCCGTCCGTCAACTGATACACATCACTTCCTCCAAGCAGGCTTCCCTGACCTCGGCTGTTGCCCAAGTGCCTATCCTGGCACCCTTTACTAGCCCAGAGAACCAGGCGCACGTCAGGTGGCTTGTCTGCCTCCTCCCAGTTGGAGGGAGGTCCCTGGAAGCTGGCAGTGGAATCTGTTTTCCTCGGACTCTCAGTTCCCATCATTCTCTGGCACAGAGAGATGTGCAGTACATATCGAGGATATATATTAACCGATTCCTGGGGTGTAACTTGGTGGTGGAATGCTTGCCTACTGGAAGGTGCTTTGAATGAGAATGTCCCCCCCAAAACTAAGGTATTTGACTCTCAGTTGGTGGCACTCTTTGGGGGCATTTAAGAGGTGCTGTCTTGCTTCAGGAAGCATGTCACTGGGGTGGGTTTTGAGAGTTCATAGGCTCGCCCGGCCTCCAGTTTGCTCTCTTTGCAGCCGAGGATATGATCTCCCAGCTTCCCACACTGGTCATGCGCTGCCATGTCTCCTTCCCACGGTGGACCATAAGCCAAATCAACTCTTCCACAAGTTGTTGTTGGTCATGGTGCTTTATCACAGCAACAGAAAACCGGCTGACACACTCAGCGTGTGGAAGGCCCTGAGTTCAATCCCCAGTACCACCCTCCCCCCCCCCCCCGCCGAAATGTAAGCCTTATTATATAAATATGAACCAACCTCAGATACATGAAACTCTATAAAATTTAGCAGGAAAGCAAGTTTTCCAGATCAGGAACATTCAGCACTGATGTGAGCAAGTCACGGGCTGCTCAAAGCACAGGCCACTTTAGAGGGTTCCAGAGGGACCGTGAATGCGCAGTACAAGTGCAAAGTCAAACAGAACCCCAGGGCACTGCTCAGTCAAACTTGGGTGGATTCTGGATGGAACTAGAAAAGATCATCCGGAGTGAGGTAACGCAGACCCAGAAGGACAAACATGGTATGTACTCACTTACAGGTGGATATTAGCCACAAAGAAAAGGATAACATGTTACAATCCACAGACCCAGAGAAGCTACGTAAGGAGGGCTCGAGGCAGGACACATGGATCTCACTGTGAAGGAGAAATAGAAGAGACATCACAGGTGGATGGGGGGAGGGCCTGAATGGGGGGTGGGCACAGGAGCAGGAGGGAACAAGTTGGGGGAGAATGGAGGGAGAGAGTACTGGGACAACTGGAATCTGGGGCATCTCTGGGTCAAGCTAGAGATCTAGGGCAGTGGATTTCCCAGGAATCTATAAGGGTGGCCCTAGCAAAGACTCCTAGCAATGGGGGATACAGAGCCTGAACCAGCCATCTCCTGTAACAGGGCAAGACTTCCAGTGGAGGGTCTGGGACCCCAACCCAGCCAGCCACATAATCTCTGCTCTGACCTACAATTCTCCCTGCCTACAAGATGTGCTGGGACAAAAGTGGTGCAGAAATTATGGGACGGGCCAACCAAAGACTGGTCCAGCTTGAGACCCATCCCATGAGAGGGAGGCCACCCCTGACAATGCCTGGGCCAGGACCCACAGGCTGGACAGCCCAGAGACCTAGGATAGAACCAAACGCGACTGTGAAAAGAATATTCCTAATGATATTCTGCTATCCTCATATATTGTTGCCTAGCCCAATTGTCATCAGAGAGGCTTCATCCAGCAACTGATGGAAACAGATGCAGAGACCCATAGCCAAACTTTAGGTGGAGTTCGGGGGATCCTGTGGAAGTGAGGAGGAAGGATTAAGGATAAAGATATTCCATCTAGGAGGGTAGCTTGTTAAGGTACAGGATGTAAAGGGGAGGTGAAGTAACAGGGTATTTTAAGAAAGGATGTTGACACTGGGTGAAACAACAAGATGTTCTAAGTAGGTGAAAAGGTCCACCCTGCTCAAAAGCTCCTTCAGCTCAGGAAGTAAACAACTCGGTGGCTTCAGGAAGTCCCTGAAACTGACTAGATTCACTAACCCCACTCCCAAGCATAGGTAACCAGTAAGGCCTGCTGAGAGTTACTCTCAGGCCAGCAAGCTGCCAGGAAGAGGAAGATCAGCCAAACAAATAGCCTTGAAGAAGCAGATATCAGCCAGTCTGCCTGGAAGAGGCTCAGACCAGCTGAGCCACCTGGAAAGGACACTTCCCAAACTTCTGAGCCTCCTGCAGGCTATGCAGGGAGCTCCAAGTTTCCAGCTTTGGAAATACATGGAGTGGGCTTTGGTGATGCAGCTGTCTTTGAATTATTTCTGCTCCTGTAAGTGACCCCTCACCCATATATAGTCCTAGAAGAAACCCCAATAAAACTCATTGGTTCACCAAGATGGACTTTTGTGGTATCTGTACTTTGGGCTGTCATTGGCTGTCTATCTGGAGTGAGGAGATGTTTGTTGATGTATCCCCAGGGATAGTGTCACATGATAGATTCCATTCTGTTCTCATATCACATGGAGTCCATTCTGTTCTCGTTTCCCCTCCTTGCCCTCTCTTACAAGATTTTCCTCCCTTCTCATGGTCCTCGATTTTTATCATACACACACACACACACACACACACACACACACACACAGTTCATATACACGGAGAGAGAAAGAGCTCATGATGCACATACAGTTGACACACACAGAGTTTATGATGAACACACAGTTCACACACAGAGTTCATGATGCACACATGCAGAGCTAGAGACATATACATATATTTAAATCTGGATCCACATATAGACTCTTTCTGAGTTGAGCTTATTTTGTAGAACATGATTTCCAGATCAATCAACTCTCCTTAAAATGATACAATTTCATTCTTCTTTATAGCTGGATAATGCTCCACTATGTATATGCATCCCATTTTCTTTCTCCATTTGTGTGGCTGACAGACATCTAAGCTGGCTCCATTTTCTCACTGTTCGGAATGGAGCAAAGAAACATGGATATGCAAGTGTCTCTGGGGAGGACCTACCATCTTTTGCGTTTGTACCCAGGAGTCATGCAGCTGGGTCATGTGGTAGCTCTGTCTGTAGCTTCCTGAGGAACCACACACTGATCTCCATGGTGGCTGCACCAGGTCACCTGCCACCGGCAGCAAAGTGGCTTCCTTTCTCCCCACGTCCTCACCAGCACGCTGTCACCTGTTTCCTGGCTGACAGGCATTCCAACTGGGATGACACCCAGTCTCAAGCCAGTTTTAATTTGCATTTCCCTGTGACTAAGGATGCTGACTACTTTTTCAAGAATTTACTGGCCATATGTTTTCTTCCTTTCAAAAATTTAAACTCTTTTTATGAGGGTGGGTGTCTCACTGTATGAGGAGATGCACACAGAGGCAGAGAGAGCAAAGGATAGCTTTGTGGTCGTTGTCACTATGGCTCTGCAGTATAATCTGAGGTCAGGCATTGTGACGGCTCCCTCACTGCTCTTGTTTAGGACTGTTTTGAAATTAAAGGACATGGGAAGCTTTACCCTATCGGCTGTGCCGGGACTGTAGCACCTTTGGCTATTTGGGACTTTTTATCTTTCTGTGACTTTTAAGGTGTTTTTCCCAAGTTCTGTGTAAAAGGCCATTGGAATTTTAATGGTAAGTAAATTGAATCTGTAGGTTGCCTTCGATAATATGGCCATTTGTACAATATGAATTCTGCCAACCCATCAACATGGAACATCCTCCCATGTTCTAGTCTTCTTTAACCTTTTCAATGTTTTAAAGTTTTCATGTAGTAGTCTTTCATCCCAACCCCTGCACTGTGGTTAAGTCTATTACTAGGAATTTTCAAAGAGCAATCGTTAATGGGCTCTTTCCCTTTTACGTGTGTTCTTGTCTTCATGTATGTCTGTGCACGACATACATTCAGTGACCACAGAAGCCAGAAGAGGGTGCTGGGTCCTCTGGAATTGAAGTTACAGACGGTTGTGAGCTGCCATGTGGGTGCTGGGGATTGAGCCCCGGTCCTGTGGAAGAACAGCCAGGGCTCCTAACTGCAGAGTCCTTGCTCCGCCCAGCAAATGAATTCTTGTTATATAGAAAGGTTACTGAGTTTTTACATTGCTTTTGCATTGGCTAGTTTGTAGAAAGTTTATCAGGCCTAAGACTTTTTTGATGGGATTTTTTGAGGGTCTTATAGACATAGGATTATGTCATCTGCAAAAAGGGATAATTTGACTTCTTCCCCTTGTCTTATTGCTCTAGCTCAGACTCAAAGTGCTCCGCCTCAACGTTGAATAAGAGCGCAGAGTCCATTCTTATCTCATTCCTGAGTATGGAGAAAGCACTTGATTTTTCTCCACCACTGGTATTGGCTACATGTGTCATGTGTAACCTTTATCATGTCAGGTTGTGTTACCCCCATACCTAGTTTATTCAGGGATTTCATCATGAGCTGTTAGATTTTTTTCTGCATCTATTGAGAGGATCAGGTGATTTCTATTCTTAGGTTTTTGTTTTGTTTTGTTTTGGAGACAGGACTTTCTAAATAGCCCAGCCTGGCCCTGAACGTGTTCCTGCCATAGCTGGTGTTGGGATTATAGTTATATGCCTCTTGGCTGGCTCATAAATTACCTTCTTATGCAGACATTCCTAATGGCAAGATTTTACCTGACCAGTCAGACCTGGGAGACCAGTCAGATCTGGCTTATCAGCACAGCAACCATTTACCTTTAGACAAAATGTGCTCTCTGAATGTGGCCAGAATTAGGGTAAGAGTCCTGGCCTTGGGAGTCCTAGCAGGCTAGACTCAACTATCTGTTCCAACGTGCCAGCTGAAGAGGAGAGTCAAGGGCAGAGAAAGGAAACTAAATCAACCCGGCCACGCTGGGAAGCACCAATGAAAGGATTCATAATCTCTAGGTTAGATGCAAAAAGAATCAAGAGAAGGCAAGAGCTACACATGCAGGAGCCCTGGCCAGGGTGCTCTCTGGCTGGTCATTACTTCAGTCCCAGTAGTGTAAAGAGTTTCAAAGATGTCCTTATTGGTTGAGAGGACATTCCATACACATTCCCATACGTTATCCTTTTGGGGTGATTTCATGAGGGTTGTGATCTGTCTGAAAGGCTCTGCTGTTCCCAAGTCTAAGGTGACTGCAAGGCTTAGATCAATAACTGGATATATCCCAGTACCGTTAGGGGAGAGGCAGTCTGGAGCGGGCATCTGAAATCTGAGAGTCAGATTATAAAAGCTGTGCCTTCGGGGCTGAAGGAAGGGAGACGAGAGAGGTTGGGTACCAACAGTTTGTAGA
Organism: Peromyscus maniculatus bairdii; assembly: GCF_049852395.1. Lineage (NCBI taxonomy): Eukaryota > Metazoa > Chordata > Mammalia > Rodentia > Cricetidae > Peromyscus > Peromyscus maniculatus. Next base: position 7,090,210 of record NC_134861.1, read on the forward strand.
GAGGGCTCCATTGAGTGATCACTGTGCCTGTGTGTGGGTTAAACTGGTGATCAGCCCAAAGCAAAGGAGATAGGAAGACGGCGATGCCAGGCCCCTGATTTTTGTTCCCTTCTAGGCCCTAGTGGGGGAGTCAGTGCTTTTCAGCTAAAGTGCTTCTAAGAACACGGTATGTGACCAGGACTCTCTGCCTCTAAGATGGACTATTGTATGATCCAGGGGGCTGTGAGAGGCCATGACCTGTCTGAATTCTATAGGGGAACCAATAAGGCTGAATATACAAGGGTCCCCCACCCTTTGAAGTAAAAAGGACTCGTAAGACATGGCAACACAGTCATTCAAAAGGCTCAAGGAGGCTAGAGAGGCGCCCTAGAGGGTGAAGGCTTGCAAGCTTGAAGATGAGACTGAATGCCCAGAACCCACACAGAAGCCAGGTTCAGTAGTGCACACACACACACACATACACACACACACACTGTGGCAAAATGCATGCATCTTTGGAAAGCCTGCATTCCACACTTCCTTGAGTTGGTGTGAGATGGTTGACTGTCTACCTCCCGCCCCCAGGACTCTGCCATTGCCAATAGATACTTAAAAATCTACACCCGCTCTGGAAGACAGATTGGCAGATTTTTTAAAAAAAAGGTTGAAACATGTATCTGTTCTGTGATTCGGTCATCTGACTCCTAGGTACTTACCCCAAAGAAAAGACAGTATGAACCCCCACAACGGACTGAACATGAACGTTCTCTTCAGCTTCTTCGTCCTGGGCAAACATGGAAACCACTCAATGTCCATCAACAAACAATGGATTATCTGGGCACACTGCTTAGCAATAGAACCAACTAACTAGAGATATGAAGACAAAAAATAAACGTCAAGATGGCTTTGCCGGGTGAAAGAGGCTGTGGTGGACTGGACGAAAATGGCCCCCATAGGGCCCCACTATGAGGAGGTGTGGTCTTGCTGGAAGATGTCTGTCCCTGGGAGTGGGCTCTGAAGCTTCCAATGCTCAAGCCTTGCCTGGTGTCACTCTCTTCCTTTGGCCTGCCGATCTAGATGGAGAATGCTTGGCTACCTCTGTCGTGCCGAGTCTGTCTGTGTGCTGCCATGCTTCCTGCCCTGACCTGTAAGGCAGCCCCAATTAGACGTTTTCTTTCTTAAGAGTTGCCATGGTCATGGTGTCTCTTCACAGCAATAGAAACCCTGACTAAGACAGCAGCCAATCGCGGCATGCATAGTGCACGCTTCCATCTGTAGTCATATCTAGGGATGAAGGGATGGCTCACGGGGGAAGGCGCTTGCTGCCAAGCCTGACCACCTGAATTTGATCCCCCGGACCCACACAGTAGAAGGAGAGAATGGACCCAGTTGTCCTTTGTCCTTTACGTGTGCACCATGGCCTATGTGTGCTGACATACATAAACACAAAATAAGCAATAGAATCAAAATCAGAGAAAGTAAGTTCTAGAAAGTGCAAGCTAACTTATTGTGCCAGAAGACAGGTTTATGACCGTCTGAGACAACAGGAGAGCCTGGGGGCAGCGTTTAGAGGGGATTTTGAGAATAAGGAATTTGTACATTATCAAGAGACCCTGGGGGGGGGGTATATATGTTGGTCAAAACTTACTAAGCTGCCTACTTTAAATATAAGCATTTTGTTGCAAGTCAATCATACCTCAATAAAAAATGTTTATGACTTAGACTGAAGACAAAGAGAAGAGTGGGAGAAACGCATGCCCACCAAGGAGCCTTGTGGGGACATGTCTTCCAGCTGGGGCAATCACTGCATATCCCCTAAGACCAAAAGGCCCAGAGTCTTCCTGTTTCTGACTCCTCCTGCCCCCCGCTAAAGCCTTGACATCCCCCCCCCCAGCAGATGCCTAGCTGGAGCAAGTGCACAGTGCACAGCCCGGCACTCCAAGGGGCCAGTCCTGAGAGACATCAGCCTGGCTAGCTGAACTCTGCGGAGGCGGGAGGTGTTCTGACAGGATTCAGTGAGTGAGCACAGATCACCTTCTCCAGCGGCTTGCCGGCAGGAGGAGGCCAGCTTGATAGCTAATCAAATTCCAGCACAGGCTCTGTTCCCCTCTCCTTGAAGTTCCGTGCAAGAAATGGCTCTTGTCTAAGAACACAGGAGAGGCCCGTGGGCTCAGGCTGCGTTTGTGTGATCAGTTGTAGCCTGGAGAGCTCCGGGACTTGCTGGCTGCTGAACCTGGATGTCCTCTACCAAATAACAAACCAGGCAACCCTTTCTGAGTCCCCCTCGTCCCCCTCACCCCCCCCCCCAACCCCCGCATCGCCTTGCCTCGGGGAGACAGACACAGCTCTCAAAGTCTGCATGCAAAGGCTGATTGCTGCTATATTTCCTGAGCATCCGCTAAGCCCCAGGCCCTTCAGCCACATCCTGCATCCTGAGCCTGCATCCTGAGCCGCACATGATGGCCACAGAGAGATGCTACCTGTCTTCTTGAATGCAAGCTGGGTTTGGAGGACAGATGTTAGCCACACACCACTACCTCCTAACAGTAATCAAAGTGCAAACTTTCTTCCTACTGGGGCGGGGCCGCCCTTCTTTAGATGACCTGGACCATGAGCTCACTAAAGAGGTGCTCCAGTGCTGACATGCGCATAGAATCTAGCACCATCTATGGTCAGTCTCACAACCTGCACAGGGAAATGAAACAGGGTGGCATCTTTATGAGTCTCTTTCCTCCACAAACAGCCTGAACTTCAAGTACTTCAATACACTTCAGGGCAGGTGTATTGGTGTGGTGGAGAGGTGGAGCACCCTCCTGGGCTGGCTTCCTTGCCAGAGGCTCCCAGGCTCCTGCTCTGATCTCTCCACACCACAGCACAGGTCAAGGCCTGCCAAGACCTTCTTTTAAGTGAGAAAGTAAAGGTTTACTATAGGTATGTGTGGACAGGAACAGTCAGAGCATATACGCAAAGCTTGGTACCGTCTGCAGTTTCAGCGTTCACTGTGAGTGTCGGGGAAAATCTGTCAAGTGGTGTGGTGGTTGGAATGTAATTGGTCCCCATAATCTCATAGGGAGTGGCACTATTAGGAAGTGTGGTTTTGTTGGAGAAAGTGTGTCACTGTGGGATGGGCTTTGAAGTGTCCTATGCTCAAGATACTGCCCATCATCACAGACCATTTCCTGCCCAGTGTCACAGACCATTGCCTTCTGATCAAGACGCAGCCAGCACCATGTCTGCCCGCACGCCACCATGCTCCCTGCCATGATGATAATGGAGCAAACCTCTGAAACTGTAAGCTGACACCTCGGTTACATGTGTTCCTTTATAAGAGTCGCCGTGGTCATGGTGTCTCTTCACAGCAACAGAAACCCTAAGACAAGGGGGATTTTTGTAATATGTTCCGAGACAAAAGGTGTGGGGGGCGGGGCAGAGGGCCACATAGGCAGCTGGGGTGGGCAGCAAGACCAGCAATTACCACGGAAAAAGAATTCCTTCACAGTAGGGACACTCCTGCAGGTAGACTCCTCACTCTGCTAGCTCCGGCAGCAGCACACGCAGTCTGGGACGTGCAGGAAGCACCAGGCTCCTGTGTGTGTCCGAGCAGGCCTGCACCAGGTGATGGGTCTTTTAGTAAGCACACCACACGTCCACGGGTGGCTTCTCCAGCCGAGCACTTAGTGGCAGGCCTGGAGCATGGGTTGAAGGTACCTGCCCTCTAGCCAGGCTAACCAGCTGCTCAAACTCCTGTGACCAACTTCATCATTAACCCCAGGGCAGGAAGTATTATTTACAGATTATATTCGCTGTACTGCTCAACTTATACTTCACACTATACAGCAATTAAAATTATAGGTGAAATTAAGTCAAACTGGCTAGAACTTTTAAGACTGTTTCTTGGGGGTGGAGGTGGGCACAGTGGCACACACCTTTAACCCTAGTACTCTGGAGGCAGAGGGAGGTGTGAGCTTGTGGCCAGCCAGAGCTACACAGTGAGACCCTGTCTCAAAAAGAAAATAAGTTCCTTAAGCTGGGTGCGGTGGCACACACCTTTAATCCCAGTGCTCAGGAAGCAAAGACGGGCTCATTTCAGTGAGTTCCAGGCCAGGCAGGACTACACAGTGGGACTCTGCCTCAAAAACAAGCAAATAAAACTGTTGCTTAGGACATTCATACTCATTTCTTAGATAATGGGGTGATGGGAAAATGGAATCTAGACCCATGGAATCTAGATCCCATTCATAATACCCACTGCAAATTATTATTTTTTTCCTAGAAAAGAATTGTACATGGAGGAAGCTGCACACAGAGATGTAGCTGGCGAGGGTGGCAGGATTTTTACAAGTTCATCTAGGGGAAGGACAACTGAGAGAGCAGGAGGAGGCAGCAGACTGCAGAGGCAGGAATGCCATGCCCTGGCCCCTCAGTGAATGCATCTTGTTGTGAGTGCCCAGATGCAGTGTGTGCATGTACACAGGGCCACACCCAAGGTGGCTCATCATGGGGGCTGGCTGTCCAGGTGGTGCTGCCTACTGGCCCAGCTTCTTAGCTCTCACTTGGACTAGAGAATCCTCCAGGTGTGTGACAATGTACACTCCAAACATCTGGGCTTCTGTGCCTCAAAGCGAGGGCCTGGGCATAGACACAGCCTTGTTCTTTGCCATCTAAGGAGAACTGGCCCTACAATGTGGCGTGCCCTGGAGAACAGTGTCAAAAATACACCATCAGGCACAAAGCTAGGCTGAGGCCTGGACGTCTCAAATCGTCCAGCAGATGTAGGTTTTCTTTAGGGTGACTGTTTGCTATGGTTTAAATATTCCCATCAAAATTCAGTCTTAGCCGGGCGTTGGTGGCGCACGCCTTTAATCCCAGCACTCGGGAGGCGGAGGCAGGCGGATCTCTGTGAGTTCGAGGCCAGCCTGGGCTACCAAGTGAGCTCCAGGAAAGGCGCAAAGCTACACAGAGAAACCCTGTCTCGAAAAACCAAAAAAAAAAAAAAAAAAAAAAAAAAAAAAAAAAAAAAAAATTCAGTCTTTATTGTGAGCTATCAAGAGAGCAGAAATGTTATCTTCCTGGATTTGGAAGTGTTTGAGAGGTGATTAAGATTAACAAGGACAGGAGGGTGGGGTAGTGCAATTCCATTATATCCAACTTACTTTTCTTTCCTTATGTTTTGCTTTTTGAGATAGGACCTTGCTATGGAGTCCAACCTAACCTCTCACACCCAAGTCTCCCCCATGCCCCAAGTCCCAGGAGTCGATGGAGATGGAGCCCCAGGAGTGGTGTTTCCAGCAGCTGCTTTACCAGATGAGAGGCTTGGGTGTGAGAAGTGCACGGATAAACCCAGCCAAAGTTGTATGAATTCCTACAGAAATTTACCTGGATGGTCTCACTCTTAAATCACACAACTCAGATCCAGAATCAATATTATACCAAAAAAAAAAAAATGTGTTACTTAAGTATGGCTCTGGGGGTTATCTCCCTCCTCTATACTATGATTTGCTTAAATATTTATTTTAAAATCTGTTCTTAAGGCAGCCTAAGACCTCTAGTTAGAAAAGAATCTAGTTCCTGGCTGCCACAAGAAGTTGATTTACTCTGTGTATCAGAGTGTAGAATGTTCCACAGATGCGCCTTTGATTTCAGGAAGGATTTAGACCAGTCAAAAACAGCAATTACAGGTAGCAGAGTATGCTGATACTAGTCATCATCAATACCATGGACCTTTTTTTTTTTTTTTTTTTTTTTTTTTTTAATAACTAGAGCAAAGGTGCTATGTGATTCAAAAGAAGAGGCTGGGGAGGAGGGAGAGGAAGGAGAGGAGGAGGGAGGATCTGGGCTGGGACCTCTGTCAGCCACGTTGGAACTACGAAGAAAGTCCTGGTCAGCAAGAGGCCCTAACCAGATTCAGGGGCCCGATCTTGACCCCAAACCTTCAAACAGCAAGCAGACCAAACCTTCACTCTTTGAAAATTGGTCCCCATACTTAGTTACAGCAACAGAAGCGACCAGACAATGGGTGGATGGGAGAGAGTCGGCTACAGGTACCATGGAGTGGCCCAGCCCGCCACTTGCTGGTAAGTCTTAGCCTTGACTTCTCAAGCTAATTCCAACCGCAGGGAAAAGCTCTACAGTGGTGGCTCTTTACTATTTTGAGGAAGGGCCCATTTTTAAACAGATACTCGTCCTGGTTAACCTTAGTTGTCAACCTGACACAGCCTAGAGTCATCTGAGAACAGAAGCCTCAGGTGAGGAATTGCCTACAGCAGGCTGGCCTTGTGGACATGTCTGCGGGAGACTGTCTTGATGGCTAGTTGATGCAGAAGGACCCAGGCCACTGTGGGCGGCACCATCCCTAGGCAGGCGGGCCTGGACTATCTATATAAGAAAGCTAAAAACACAAGCTTATAAATGAGCCAAAAAACCATCATTTCTCCATGGTTTCTGCTTTGAGTTTCTGCCTTGACCTCCTTCAATGATGGAAGTATAAACCAAATAAACCCTATCTTCCCCCCAAGTTGTTTTTGCTCAGAGTGTTTTATCACAGCAACAGAAAGGAGATTAGGATAAAACCCCTCACCCAAGACCACGAAACATGGCATAAAGGATGCTACCTAGGCCAGTGGAGTGAGGAGCCCTTAGTGGAAGCTGCCCCCCCCCCAAGAGGGCAGCAGCTTGCTGTGGCCCTGAAGCTCTATGACCACACTGAAGTCCTGCCCCTGGCAATGTGTCTGAGTAAGCTATGGGTACCAAAGGGCAGCCACTGCACCACCCACACGAGGCCTGTGAGCAGCCTTGGGTATCTTCTGAACATCTTGCCTGTGTCTCCAAACAGTTGCTTCCCAGGATGCTTTTCCACACTATGGCTGCAGCACCCACCTGCCAGCCAGGCCTGTCTTCCTCTCAAACTGGATCTGAGCTCACAATTCTCTGACTGGGCTGGGCTGGGAAAGGAGCTACTTGGAACATTCGGCTCAGGAAGCAGCCGCCTGCCTTATGCTCTGGCTCCTGGGGATGTCAGGAAGGGCTCCTTGGACCCAGGAGAAGGGGCAGGGCTTAACAGTCCTTCATGAGACACACTCAGGTGACCCCTCAGGCAGAATCCCATTGCCTTTTGGCCACATCTGCTCGGATCAAAGCTGGTGATTTGCTTAGAGCTATGCTGCCACCGGTTGTGGGTGAATCTGAAACTGGGCACCATAGTCAAAAACCCAGTGCGGCCAGGGCCAGCCAGGCCACCCTGTACAACAAAGCTACAGCAGAACAAAGAAATCAGTCTGCAGATGGCAAAGACAGAGGGACTCTGGGAGAGACCAGAAAAGGAAGTGGAATTGAGAATCACTGCCCATACAGGCTCTCAGGGGATGTGCTCCCTGCACTGGGCAGAACTTCTCTGGCCTTTAAAGCAGCTTGCCTGGGGGTATTGTTCTCCAGCATCAATGGGCCGTGTATAGAAACACACACATACACACACACACACACACACACACACACACACACACACGCGTGCACACACACGGTCGCACGCTCACTCACTCACATATGCAGACATCCCTCTCTCAGAAGGCAATCCCAGTCAGCTGTTTCACATCTACCATACATCCCACATAGATCTAAGGTCAGCCAAGGAGCCAAGGACAGTGGGGACAAAGATTAAATTTCCCAGCGGCTCTCCGTGGCTCCCTCTCACCTAGTTGTTTTGTGTTGTTCTATTTTACTGTTCTTTTTTTTTTGGGGGGGGGGGGTTTGAGACAGGGTTTCTCTATGTAGCTTTGAAGCCTGTTCTGGAACTCACTCAGTAGACCAGGCTGGCCTTGAACTCTCAGAGATCGGCCTGCCTCTGCCTCCCGAGTGCTGGGATTAAAAGCATGCACTACCACCACCTGGCCTATTTTACTGTTTTGTTTTGTTTTAGTTTTAGTTTTTCAAGACAGGGTTTCTCTGTGTAGCTTTGCGCCTTTCCTGGAACTTGCTTTGTAGCCCAGGCTGGCCTCGAACTCACAGAGATCCGCCTGGCTCTGCCTCCCGAGTGCTGGGATTAAAGGCGTGCGCCACCACCATCCGGCTCTATTTTACTGTTCTTGTTGCTGATCTTCACCCTCATAATCATCTTGAGATGCAGACATTTTTCTTGCCATTGATGGGAAGAACAACAGAGACTTAACCAGCTGAGGGCCTTGTCCACGGTCTCATAGAGACTCAAGGGCAAAGTCAGGACCCCAAATTTGACACCTTTTCGTTAGGCCACACCTGTTCATACCACCCGGCAACTGAGACTCCATACTCAGCTTCATTCTGTGGTGTAGAATAGTAGCCTTGACCTTTGAGGGCGTATCACTGGTCCATGCAGAGGACACAGTGGAGAGCAGAAGGCACCCAGCCCGCTTGTCAACTCGCCTGAGGTTAAGGTCAAGAGCGCCAGTCTGACATCTGAATGACAACGACGGACAAGTCTGTCTGCCCTGGAAATCACAAAGGCCTGTGTTCGGACACTTCTATGCGACAAATAAGTAATTAGTAATCAAGGCAATTGGCCTGGCAGGAAAACGATGCTCTCACGTCGCAGTAATGGGGAGACGTCTCAGCGGGGGCAGTGGCTTTCGTCACCCTCTTTGACTGGCATCACCAACTTCAAAACTCCCCACAATGCCTGTTTCTACCCTGATGGGCTCAGCTGAGGCCCTAAGAGGAGGGCCCAGGTCAGAACGCCTGCTCCCCGCCACTCCCACTGGGAAAAGCCCACTCTGTTTCTCTGAGAACAGACCCTCCACCTTTGATGCTGCACATGCATTTGAGCTCTGGTAACCCATTCACCTGAGCCTCTTTCAGCCAGCACCAGTTTATGTGGGCCTCAGCAAGCCACAGCCATCTGCATGGGTCATAGGGTCACAGCCAAAGCCAAGCCATTCACATTCCTGCAGATCCGCAGGTGTTCTGTGCTGCTCCGGCTCAGCCACTCCCCACTTGGCTGCCCCCCCCCCCCCCGCCGCCCCCATCACATCTCTAGCCACTAAGGTCAAGCCACAGAAGACTGTGTCCTTCTGAGGCCCGCCCGCCTCCAGGGAAGAGCCTGAGAAGCAAGCAAGATTCCTTAACTTCCTTTCTGATACCTCGGAAGAGCTCAGAAGGGAGCGTCTCTGCTGGAAGCCAACATTGGGTCCTTTCTCAGCCCTCTGAATTCCCCCATCTACCTCCCTCACACTCTGGAAGACACAAGGAAAGAACACAGCTCCTTTAAGCAATCCTCAATCTGGTGTAGATTTCATAGGTTTTGATAAAAAAACAAAAACAAAAACCCTTCTTTAAAGATACATGGATGAGCTGGGCCTAGTGGCACAGGCCCACAATCCTGGCCACTTCGGGTGAAGCCGAAGGATGGCAAGTTCAAGGCCACCGGGGTTACAGAGCAAGTTCAAAGTCAGCCAGGGCAATGTAGCAAGATTTTTTTAAAAAAGGGGGAGAAGGCTTGTGGGGTATGCATACGGCACTAGGTACAATGTCCAGTACAGAGAGGGGTGGGGGAAATGGAGTGACAATGTGTGCCCTGAACCAGCAGGGGGCTTCCAGACAACACTAACTGTGAACTGGGAACAGTGTGATAAGAACACACAGGTTCCTCAGGCTCTTCTGGTCAGTTTATGTCTTAACTTTTCCATAACAACTGAACAAAAGGCTTTTAAAAACCCTGTCCCCGAGGTTTTACAGCCTCCATGCCTTTCAAATCAGCAACAGCTTCACACAAGATGCTGCTGAAGGTCCTGCCTGCTAAGAGCTCTCAGAAGTATGTCTGTCCTCAGCCTGTCCTGTCCTCGACTCCTGTCCTCCATTTCTCCAACTATAGAGCCATTCCTTTCCCGGTACACACAACCCCCAGTACTCAGGAAGCTGAGCTAGATGGATTCTAAGTCTGAGGCCAGCCTGAGTTACCATACATAGCTAGTCCCAGGCTGGCATACGCTACGCTGCCAGTCCCAGACTCCAAAGAGATGGAAGGGGCTGGAGATCTGGCTCAGCAGTGAAGGGCACTGGTTGCTCTCCCAAAGACTCCAGCTTCTAAACCCCAGGTTATCAGTCCCTCGTGGTGGCTCATAACCATCTCTAACTCCATTCCCAGGGGATCTGATGCCCTCTTCTGGCCTCCGTGGGTACCAGGCATGCACAGGGTGTATAGATATACATATAGTCTAAACGCCATACACTAAAATAAAAATAAAAATAAATGGATGGAGGGAGGGAGGCATCACATTTCAGAAAGTCATTCCTTCATGTAAGTAGGGAGAACTGTTGAGTGTTCAAGCTGCTTATGTCCTAGGGACACAGACAGAAAGTTCCAGCGTGGTGTTTACAAAGCCATGCCAGCCCCACACTCCCCAGGAATTATTTCCTCCTCGGATACCACGACCACCAGAAGGGAAGCTTTCAAGCCTTACCTTTTAGATGACTTTCATCTTGGAGTGAGAGGCAGATGGGCCGCCCAGATGTTCTTGGGCTAGGCCCCGAGGGCCACCAGCCATCCACACCTCAGCCCTGCTCAGCTGCCTGTCTGGTTGCTCTAAGGACAGAATCTGGGCTAGTGAGAAGATTCTGACACTAGATTATGATATCAGAATAGACTGTGATAGCAAAGTGGTGCCAGGGAAGGGAAGGGTACAGGGCAGGAGAAGGGAGCCCTTGGGCCTGGAGGACAGGAGGCAGAAGCAAAGCCCAGATAAAAAGGTCTCACCCTGTGAGGCGGACATAAAGATCATCTAAAAATGATTCACGTGCCCCGAACGTTCGTTCTGTTGGGCCGCCGGTTAGAAGCAGGGCAAATGCAGGAGCCATCCTCTAGCGCCCCCTTGTGTTAATTTAAAGGATACTTCTATTTGCTTATAAATAAAGGTGGTTTGCTTGCAGGCCGGGAGGAGGTCCACAGCAGAGGCCCCAAGAAAACCAGGAATCACAGTTCCCCTGGACTAAGTGTGGGCCCATAAAATGTAAGGTGGCCATCATGTTTGAATCCTAGATGCACAACAATAAATAAAGTTTGTCAAATGGTACAGTGTGAGCGACTTGAATTGTTTTGTTTTTTAAACATTCCTGCCATCCTACTCAGGGAGGCTTGGTAAGCCAGGGTTTGCTATGGATCCCATGCTGGCCTGTAAACCAATAAGCAGCCCGTGCTGGTCTCCAATTTGCTGTCCTCCTGCTTTCACTTCCCCAGGGGCTGGGATTAGAGGTGTGTGCCCCCATGACCAGCTTAACGATTTACAAATCAAACAAGCTTGCACTTCAGGATTTTTCTACAGCTCTATTGTGTCATTTGCAAGCAGGGACCTTCTGTTTCTCCCGTTCCAATCTGCACCTTTGCTGCCAATCCCCCCCCCCACCGCCCCCATGCTTGCTCTGCTGACTGTGAGGGTGAATATCAGGGCAAGAGCCGGAATCTCGGCCTTTTCTCTGTTCATCTCCACGAAGGATCCAGCAGTCACAGTGTGATATTGGCTTTTTTTGTTCCACAGACTGATCTTCAAATGCTGACTATTATGTTACACGCCTGACCTGAATTCATCTTGATCACGGCGAATTATCCTATTTATGTCTTTCTGGATTCCGACTGCTGATATTTTGAAGATTTTTAAAAACCATGTTCATGACAGACAAAGAGCTGGAGCTCTCCTGTACCGTCTTTTCTAATTTTGCATCAAGGCAACATCGTCGTCGGCCTGAGAATCTCTCTCTCTGATTTCCAGAAGACAGTGTGTGCACATGGTGTTGTTTCTTTTACAGATGTTTTATGGAATTTACTACTGAAGTCACCAAGCATGGGACAGCTGGACATGAGCCCAGGAGTTCATAAACAATTTAATATTTTCCTGAGGAAGATTTTACCATTTAGTCCATGCTGGCCCCAACCTTTGACCCTCCTGCCTCAACCTCCTGAGTGCTGGGATGTTTAGGCATGCACTACCATGCTTGGCCCCATAAACAACTTTATGGGGTCATTTTACCAAGCAAGCCTGTGCCTGTGTTCTCTCGTTCTCTCTCTCTCTCTCTCCCCCTCTCCCTCTCCCTCTCCCCCTCCCTCCCTCCTTCTCTTCTGGTATTTTCTAGCTTTATAAATATCCCTTTTCCAGTCTTTCGGGCCAACACCGGAGCTTTATACACTGCCGTCCCTGATGGCCAAGTGTGCTGACGGGGGAGACGCAGTGGGGGTTTGCTCCACAGTGCTTCCTACTACAGTGCAGGGTTTCTGCAGTCTGGGGCTCCCCTGCTGCCTGCACAGGCACATCCCGAAGATTTCCTGCTCCGTGGGCCTGACCTGGACAGCCTCCCCTGGACCTGTCTCTGCTCTTGTGTGTATCTCTCCACACTCCAGAAGATCCTGGAAGGAAAGACTTCCCAAATTCCTGCCTGTTTGATGTTGCTTCAAAAGGCCTTGTGGCCGTTCAATTTCCAGAGACGGCACAAGGCCACAGGTACTCTGTGCAGCACGTTCTGTTTATTCTTTTAGATAACCTCCAGCTTTACAGGAAAGGACACACGGGAACCAGTTAATACAAGCCATAGTCAGGATGTAAGCCTAGGTCTATCTGGTACCCAAGGCTACCCATGGCTAGGATGTGAACCTAGGTCTATGTGGTACCCAAGGCTACCCATGGCTAGGATGTGAGCCTAGGTCTATGTGGTACCCAAGGCTGCCCATGGCTAGGATGTAAGCCTAGGTCTATGTGGTATCCAAAGATGCCCATGGTCAGGATGTGAGCCCAGGTCTATGTGATACCCAAGGCTGCCCGTGGCTAGGAGATAGCCAAGCAGGTGTGAGGAAAGCTAAGCAGCTGGGCAAGCAAACAAGAACCTGCCCAAGCAGGAGCTGAGGGAGCAAGCACAGGGCCAGACCCAGCAAGGAAGAAAAAGGAAGCTACTTCAGGCCGGGTGCGGTGGCACACTTCTTTAATCCCAGCACTCAAGAGGCGGAAGCAGGTGGATCTCTGTGGATTCAAGGCCAGCCTGGTCTACACAGGGGGTTCTAGACAGCCAGGATTACACACACTGAGACCCTGTCTCAAAAAAAAAAAAAAAGAAAAGAAAAGAAAAAGAAAAAGAAGAAAGAAAGAAAAGAAAAAAGAAAGAAAGAAAGAAAAAGAAAACAAAGAGTTCATTGGAGTCAAGGGGGACAAGAAAGGTGACTGCCACAGGTCATTGCTGATACTGAAGTAACTACATTGGTGCTACAGAGCCCATGGGGGGGGTCAGGCCAGGTGTTCCACACTGGGGCATGGCTGAAGAGCCAGGGGTGTGTTGACAAAGGGACACAGCATTGGGTTTGAGGACAGCCCAGTACTGGGTCAAGGACCTGATGGACCTGAGGGGGATGCGTGGGGAGTAGAGCCAGCAGAGGCTTGAGGTGCTGGAATTGGGGAGAATGAATGGCTGGGGTAGGAAGTGCAGCAGTGTACACAGCTGACCCTTTGCCGGCCTGGTTAGCCCTTCTCGGACGGAAGGGGCTACCTGGAGGGGAGTCCATCTTCTCACTGGGCTCCTCTCCCGCATCCCAATGACCCCATGGGGCCCTAAAAAGGCAGCTGAGTGAGTACAGCTGTGCCAAGTCCAGCACGCCCTCCCAGAGTCCATCCGGCCACCAGATGGCAGCTGTGGACGCAAGATAAAGCTTTTCCACATGCAAGAATGCTACTTGGTGAGCAAGTCCTGGGGTTGCCCCGGTCCTCATTATCGGAATTCCAGAAAACGCTGGGCCTTTCTATGCTGTTTTCTAGACAGGCAAAGAAAGGGTCTGAGAACAAGAAAAGACTGCCTTGGCAAGATGCAGATGTGAGCTCTGGTCTCTCGTGACATGTGGCCTAGTCCGTCTCCAGCCAATAGGGAGGTGAGGTCCTCTGAGCTGCCACTAGAGACCTCATCTGAGGCCTTCACCATCAGCTAGCTGCCCATGGCCCTGCACGCTCTCTGCTCCCAGACCCTGTGGGTCTCCACTGCCAAGTGGAGGCAGGGGGTGTAGGATGGAGTGGCAATGTTTAGGCCCCGGGCATTATAACCTGTGGCCTGAGGATCACACACGTCTCATGAAAGCTATGAACTCGGCCTGACACATTTGTAGACGACAACATCATGTCACGGTGTCAAAAAGTTGGACACTCCGGGTTAGGTCATGACCTACCTGCCCGAGTACAGTTGCTCATCCAGCAGCGGGGGAGATCTCCACAGGAGGTTGTAAGGGGGCTGCTCCTGGGGTGGAGGTCTGGCCAGTGCATGTGCTGAGAGGTCAAGAGACTAAGAAATGTGTGGACTCCGGCTAGACAGCCGTGTGCCACAGGGGTGAGGTAGCCTAGCGGCATTTATCATCCAATAATTAAGGCCAAGGGAACTCAATTTAAAACCAACAAAAACATAAGTGCAAGCCAGGCATCGTGGCAAACACCTGTAATCCCAGCACTTGGGAAGAAGACAGAGTGGGGAGGGGACACGCGTCTTCGTGGACCTGGAAGCAGATGAAGGGCACAGGGGTCACAGTGAAGTCTGGAGGACGCAGGGCAGCAAATGGCCGAGTCTCAAGGGGAGGCATCCGAGGAGAGCTGGTGCGGCTCCAAGAAGAGACGCCATAGGTGGCAGCCAGGAGCTGCCCTCAGCCTGAGCACGACAGCGTGTCACCGGTGGGTCGGTGGCCCTGCAGGGGAATGACACAGGGCTCCCTAAGGCAGAGGGGGGTCCTTGGGGGGCTGCCACGGGGCAGGGTGGTTAGGTAGCCTCAGGCAGGGTAGGAGGACACAAGGATGGCCTGGCACTGTGAACAGTACGTAAGGATAACAGGTGGGTCCATTTCTTCCTTAGAAGTGGTATTTATTATTTTTAAAAAACCCAAAAGATGAAGAGAACTCAGTGTCAAACCAACAAGGACATGGTTATTCCTATAAGCCAGGCGGGTGGCAAACACCTGAAATCCTAGCACTTAAGAGGTGGAGGCAAGAAGATATGGGTTCAAGGCTGGCTTGGACTACATAGTGAAACCTTGTTTAAAAAAAAAAAAAGTCATGGTCAGCCCAAGGACAGGCACAGCAGCATGTGGCCAGGCCCCCGCAGGAGCACAGAGGTCGGAGAGAATATGGTCATTTGTCCTGGACTCAGTGAGGGGCAGGACAAAGAAAATGCCACCAGATGGACCAAGGCCTATGTCAGGAAGCAGGACAGTGGCAGGACCTGGCACGAGTGATCCTTCTGGGTTTCCTGAAGGTGGGCGAGCCTCACAGGCCTCAAATCAGCATACGGTGACCTCCAAATCCCTCGGGGGCATGGGGAGAAGACAACAGCTTCCCAGCGGACACCGAGAGAACAGACCTTTGCCCTCTCGACCTTTGGTTTAAGAAGAACAAACAGAGTCTAAGGATTAGTGGTGCCAGTCTCCCCAGAGATGGCCTGGAGGCCAAGGGGAGAGGAATGGGGGGGGGGCAGCTCCCTGCTTCCCTTCTCCCAGAACCCACAACTGAGGGGAAGGAGAAGGATGCTCTCCAGAGAGACCCAGAACAAATACATGGTGACCGAGCCCTGCGCGATCCCGTCCCACTCTGTCTCGGTTACTGTCTGAACTGTAATAGTCCCCAGAGCTTCGGGTTTTGGATGCTCGGCTCTGGCGCCTTTAGGAGACAGGACCTGGTCAGCAGAAGTGGGTCACTAGGAAAGAGACTTGCAAGGTTCTACCTGCCCCTGGTTCCAGTCTAGCTCGCTGTCTCCTGGATAACCACACATGAAGATCTGCTGCCATGTCCCGCCATGGTGAAGGGGTCTACGGGTTGCAGTTTCTCCCAGCCCGCTCACTGGGTGCCTCCCTGCCATGGTGAACAGAAATCCCTGGGAGGCCATAAGCCAAACTAGGTCTCCTCTCTCAAGTCATTCTGTCAGGTGACAGAGACAAGTGACAAGTACTGGGAGCAGCAACAGCACACCGGCAAGACTCCACTCCCCAGACAGTGCAAACCCCGACACACTGGGGCTTTGCTGAAACACACCACAACCAAATCGCCAAGCTTTTACTCTTCCAACAGAATCAAGTGGAGCCGGGCGGTGGTGGCGCACGCTTTTAATCCCAGCACTCGGGAGGCAGAGGCAGGCGGATCTCTATGAGTTCGAGACCAGCCTGGTCTCCAAAGCGAGTTCCAGGAAAGGCGCAAAGCTACACAGAGAAACCTTGTCTTGAAAAAACAAACCAAAAAAAAAAAAAAAAAAGAATCAAGTGGAATCCACACTACCGTTTCATAAACAAAAACGATTAACATCACACTCTACAAAGAAGGTCCTAGTTTTGCAGCAAAGGGAGTGGAATTCCCTCAGGTGGAATACTGAGGCCTCAGAAGAACCGTTGCCTTAGACCGAGTGGGCCATCCTGTCTGTAGCCTGACACAGAACTCTTCCCTTATGGGAGGCCCCTCACCATGTCTCATCCATTCTCACCCTACTGCAGGCCCCAGCCCTCCCCCTCTCCCCAACACTCCATCTTCCTCAGGGAAGAAGCTGCCCAAGCCTCTTTCCCAAGGGTCCTTCTGGCCCAGGGGTCTATGTCCGGCCCTCCGGGGCGGCCCTGGCTGAGCCCTGCAGCTGCGAGTCATGTGCCTGTATTAGTTGCTTTCCTTGTAGTTGGTCCATGGCTGCTTGGTCTCATGAACTTGGACAGAACATCACAGTGATGAGAGCTTGTAGCAGAGAAGTTTCTTCCACTCATGGCAGATCGGAAGCAAAGAGAGGAACAGGAAGGGACCAGGCATAGGATTCCTCCCGAGTACCCACTCCCAATGACCTCCTCCATCCACGTCCCAAAGATTCCAGAGCCTCCTGAAATAGCACACCCACTGGGGACCCCATCACATGAGGCTTTGGGGAGGAGACCTTTCATATCCCAACACGACCGTCTCCTTGGGGGATGTGGTCATGGCAATCATCTAGGGCTAGTGCCATGAATCAGGCAAACGGCCAGCAAGTTGACAGGCCAGACACACTTCAACCTGACCTCCTGTGGGGTGGCTCTGTCACATTTCCTGCCACCAGCTATGAGCGGGATGGCATATGAGAGCTAGGGCACACTACTCACACTACTACACAGCTCCCAGGAATGAACTGCTTTGTACCCACAGTGTGCCGCTTTCTGTATATGGTCATTCAATCCTTCCAGAAGCTGAGCAGGACAGCTGAAGACAAGGGAACTGGAGGCCAGAAATATAACTGGGTGAGGACTTAAGGAACACCTTGACCGACCACTTATTTCACAGATGGGGAAACTGAGGCACTGAAAGATCAAGGCACTTACCCAGTGTCGGTAAGCCCTGACCCTAGTGATCAGTCTGTGCTACCATATAACATGCCATCAAATGTGGAAAAGTTGAAGACGTGGAAAAGTTACCCCAGAAGGACAGTATCGAGCCCTGGGGAGGCCACTGGGCCCGCCACACGGCTCAGCTCTCGGCTGCACCCTCTCTGTGTCCCGGGCTCACACATCCTGCGTGCTCTGCTTTGTCTCTCGGGCTAACAGAGACCGGCTTCACCCCTCTCAGCCCTGGTTCCCTTTGCACCAGAGGAACCAGGTCTGCACCCTTACCTGCCCTCATCCACATGTCCTGGCTCTTGTGACTTTTGTTTTTCTTCGTTGGTGTTTAGAGGCGGTGATGTTTCACTGTAATCTAAGCTGACCCAGAGCTCACGGTCACCTTTCTCCATGGTAACAGGCAGAAAGAAACCTCACCTCAGCACTTCCTACAAGGAGGTTAGCAGATCTGCTGAGGGTCTTGGAACACAGACCCCACAACAGACCGCTGGGTGAGCTCTGACTGTACCAGTAGGCCCCAAGCTCACCATGGATATTAAATGCACATGGATGTATGTATGTGTACCACATGCATGCCTGGTGCATGGAGGTCAGAGAAAGGCATTAGATTCCATGGAAATGGAGTTACTGATGGTTGTGAGCCTCCATGTGGGTGCTGGGAATCCAATCCAGGTCCTTCGGAAGAGCAGCCAGTGCTCTTGACCACTGAGCCATCTCTCCATCCCCTTACTGAGTTATTGTATTGTGAAGAGTGGTGGGTATTCATCAAATCCTTTCCTTGCATCACTTGGGATGACTGTGTGATCCCTCTTCAATCAAATTGGTATAGTCAATCAAATTGGTATATTACATTGACTGTTTTTTTCTTTTGAACCTCCTTGAATTTGTAGAATAAATCCTACTTGACCATGGAGACAATCCTTCATAACACACTGTTGAATTTTGTTTACATCCGTGCTCATACAGGATGATGGGCTTTGTGGTGTTTGGTGGCTTTGTTGTCATGGCTGGCTTTGCAGAATAAGACGCATTTCTTCCTATTCAGCTTTTTTTTTTTTTTCTAGGATTGGTATGCATGCTTCTTTAAGTTCCTGGTAGAATTCACCAGCACCGCCATCTGGTCTTGGGTTTTCTTTATTGTAAGATCTCTGATGCCCATGCAACACTCCTTTGTAAATGTTAAGATTTTTGCAGTTAGTCATGGTGCTTCTTGTTTAGACATTTTCTCATTTCATCTCATCTAGATTATCCAACTACATATATTTCTCTTTATTCCTGCAAGGTCAGTAGTAATAATTGTTAGAAATAAGACAAGAGGCAAAAGTTGGTTTGGAAAAGGAGCTGACACAAAATTAGCCCCAGAAAAGAGAGCAGCAGAAGGGTATGCATGGCCTGGTTTCTTCCTGTGATGGGTCTGACCAGCTCCTGAGGGGCAGGCTGAGCGCTAACAAGATGGCTCTGTTCCACGTCTGGCTTTAGTGTCTGTGGTCTGTTCTTCCTGGTTGTTGAGTCTCCCAATTCACCACAGGTTTGCCAATGTGTCTTCTACAGCCATAAACTTCTGAGAGCTGCTCTTGCTGTGCCCTATAAATTTTTTTTATACTGTATTCTTATTTCTATTCATCTTAAAGTATTTTCTAGCCGGGCGGTGGTGGCGCACGCCTTTAATCCCAGCACTCGGGAGGCAGAGGCAGGCGGATCTTTGTGAGTTCGAGGCCAGCCTGGGCTACCAAGTGAGTTCCAGGAAAGGCGCAAAGCTACACAGAGAAACCCTATCTCGAAAAACCAAAAGAAAAAAAAAAAGTATTTTCTAGTTTCCCTTTGTGGTGGTTTGAATGAGAATGGCCCCCATAGGCTCATATATTTGAGTGCTTGGTCCCCAGTGGGTAGAACTGGGAAAGATTGGGAGGTGTGGCCTTGTTGGAGGAGGTGTGTCACTGGGGGGTTGGCTTTGAGGTTTCAAAAACCTATGTCATTCCCAGTTTGCTTTCTCTCTCTGTGAGCTCTTGAAAGGACCAAGCAGATGCCATAACAGGCTGCTCAGTCTTGTCTCAGAGATCAGGCCTCAATTTCAGTTTCCTGAGACTGAGCAAGCAGTCTCTGGGAAGGCCATGAACAAAAGACATAGTCCTTGCAGGAGCTCCCTTTCTGCACGTACTCTGACTGCTCAAAGTTCAGCCAGATGTTTATTGTCTGGGACCCCTCACCAACTTAAAGTTATGTGCATGGGTCAAGGACAGAGCCAGCCCCCACAGTCAGTACGTGCTAGGCCAGCCAGCCCCCATGGCGGCTCAAGGACAAAGCCTGGGACTTGTGCTGGACTGCCCCCAAAGTGATAATTGTAACCACCAACCAGTACATTCAAAGGTTACATACCCTCACCCAATTAAAAGAGAACAGAGATAAAAATAAACCAATCCGAGTTGCACCTGTGCAAACTGCCCCCCCCCCCAAACCCCCTGAAGGGCTTATGGTTTTTGCCTTTAAAAAGCTAGCCACACAAAGAAAGAGCTACTCCTCCCTGCCTCACTCTATTGGGTGTAGGAATGAGTTCCCTGTCTAGACTTGTATCTACAGAATAAACCTTGCTGTTGCATTCTGGACATCCAAGGTCTTCAGTGGTCTCTTTGGGGTCACAATCTGGGCATAACACTCTAAGCTACTGCTCCAGCACCAGGCCTGCCTGCTGCTGCCATACTCCCTGCCACGATGGTCATGGACTCACCCTCTGAAACCGTAAGCTCCCAGTAAACTGTTTCTTCTCTAGGTTGCCTTGGTCATGGTGTCTTTTCACAGCAATAGAAACATAACTAAGACAGAAGTTGGTAAGAGGGAGTGGGCTTTTGCTGTGGCAGGCCTGACCATGCTATTTTTGGGAGAACTGGAAGACCTTGAGACTTTGGACTAGGAACACAGTTGAACACTGTAAGCAGGGCCTAATGGGCCATCCTAGTAGGGACTTGGAAGACAGCAGTGCTAGGAGTGATGTTGTCAACAGGCCCAGCTCAGGAGGTTTCAGAGAGGAGCAATATCAGCAGCTAGGCTAAAGACAGTTCTTAAAATATTTTGGCAAAGGATGTGGCTGATTTTTGCCTTTGTCTTAAGAATCTGCCTGAGGCTTAGTTGGAGAGTTTGGGACTAATTATGTTGATCTTAGAGATGTCAAGACAGCCTAATATTGACTCTGTCACATGATTAGTAGTAGTAATTCTTAAGCACATCTAACACAAAAATGGCAAAAACAAATGCAAAATGTAGTTTGAGGAGAAAAGCAGCAGCAGGAAATTTAATGTTGGAACCAAGGCTTGTGCTGAAAGAGGTGAGGCAAGGTCTAATCCATACCGGATGAAGGGAGTGCTGCCCTCAGGGCAAGACCCCACCCACTTATAAAAAGAAAAGGCCCCAGGAATTATCTGGTCCTAAAAGCATATCAACAAATCAAAGCTTATTTCAATGTAATTCAAGGAGAAGCCAGCAGCACGGGCCCTGTAATTCCAGCTTTGGAGCCATGAAGGAAACAGGAGTAAGGGGTTGTGGAATCTTCCTCTGTGGTTAGGGAAAGCCTCTGAGGACAGGTGTGTGTCAGAGGAGTCCCTACATGAAAGCCTGGAAGGGCCATTGTGTGAAGCTGTGGGAGTGAAGCCTGGATTGTGTTGGAGACCCCAAGACGTCAGAGGTGGCAGAGCCGTGGGGTGTCTACCAAGGAGAGCTGTAAGGAGGGGGTGGAACCAGCCTGTGAGAGAAGTGTGTGTGATACCTCAGTAAAACCCCCCACTCTATCCCCTACAGACAAAGAGAAGCTTAAACCAGGATTCCTAAGTGTAAATAAGAACTTAGACCCCTTTTCCCCAGGTGGCTGTATCTGCTACAGGGACTTTGGAAAACAGTCAGGATATTCGACCAAAAGACTAAAAAGGGAGGCGGGTTAAAATAAATTATATGGTCTGTGCCTTTAAGAACTAGCCTCACAAAGAAAGGGGAGCACTCCTTCCAACCTCCCTGCTGTGAGTGAGAGATTTGGAAGAGCCTCCCTGGAGGCTTGTAAATTTAGAAGAAAACACCTTACTTTTGCATTCTGTACCTAAAGTCTCCAGTGGCAGCTTTGGGGACGTGATCTAGGTACAACAAGACCCTCACTCTATTGTCTCAAAAAGGGGGTCTTAGACAAAGATATCTCAATATAGATAGACCCAGGCCAGTTTCAAGTCCCCAGAAATGATGGCGCCAGCCCCAGGAACAAAAGAACAGAGTCAGGATGTCTGATGGTAACCAATTAACCACGAGATGCCCCTCTCCGGAGATAACATGATAACCCGGAGATGAGTTGTAAAACTCCTGACAGGGCAAACAGATAAGCTAGAATAAGATAAAGTCCAGGCCCGGGAAAAACTGGACCAATCAAGGATGGATCCGTACTAACCCCCTCTCCTCTAAGAAATTTTATGGGTTTTGCCTATAAAAACTAACTTCCCCAAGAAAGAGGAACTCTTCTCTGCCTCACTTGAGATGGCTTGAGTTGAGTTCCCTGTCATGACTTGTAACAGATAAACCTTGCTTTTGCATTCTGGTGTGCTCGTCCTTGGTGGTCTCTCTGGGGTTACGATCTGGGCACAGCAGTGAGCTGCAGGCAGCTATGCTGGAAGGGCAGAGCCATCCAGGCCCCTGGCATCAGACGTGGAGCTGCGGGATTGGGAGTTGGCCCTGCTGGGTTTCGGGCGTGCTTTGCGTAATGGCTGGTTGTGTGTGCCAACTTGACACAAGTTACAGAGTCATCAGAGAAGAGGGAGCCTCAGCTGAGGAAAGGCCTCCATGAGACCCAGCTGTAAGGCATTTTCTCAATGAGTGATCAATGGGGGAGGGTCCGGCTGATGGTGGGTGGTGCCACCCCTGGGCTGCTGGTCTTGGGTTCCATAAGAAGGTGGGCTGAGCAAGCCAGGGGAAGCAAGCCAGTAAGCAGCTCCCATCTGTGGCCTTTGCATCAGCTCCTGGTTCCAGGTTCCAGCCCGGCTTGAGTTCCTGTTCTGATTTCCTCCAATGATGGACTATGATCTGGAAGTGTAAGCCAAATAAACCCTTTCCTCCCCAACTTGCTTTTTGGTCATGGTGTTTGATCGCCACAACAGAAACCTAGCTTTGGTTCAGCATTTCCTCACCATGTCCCCATTCTTTCCATTTGGAATGATAACGTATATTCTGTGGCATTGTATGTTGAAAGCATGTAATCTGCATTTGGGATTTTACAGGATGTAAATTAAGAGCCTGTCTTAAGCCTCAGAAGAGACTTTGGACTTCGGACTTTTAAACAGTGTGGAGACTGAAAAACTTGGGGGACTTTTGAAGACAGACTAAGTGAATTTTGCATTATGATATGGCTACATGTCTATGGTGGCCGGGAGTGGAATATGCTGGTTTGAATGAGAATGTCCTCATAGGCTCCGGAGGTAATGGGACTTTAGCTGAGTTCCTTCCATCCTGGGAACCCACAAGATGAACCTACAAGTTGTCCTTTGAACTCCACATGCACACAGCGACACTCATGCACCTACATACACACCACACACACACACACACACACACACACACACACACACACACACAAAATAAATAATAAATAAACAAACAAACAAACAAATAAATGTAAATAGTTAATCTAGTAAATATTGCCTATACACCAATTTTAGAAGTTCCCAGGAAAAATAATGAAGCTATTGTAGTCACTCATTCATAGGAAAGAGGAAGCAAGTTCCTCCACGAGTCGCTGGCTCCCTCACTTGGACAGCAAGGCTGACCCGAGCCCAACCCCATACACCACAGCAGCTTTCCACAGGCGATCACAGACACATGGGCCCTCAGGGCTCAGCACAGCCTGACTGTTTCCTGCTGGAAGACTACACTTCCCACCTTCCCTTGCAGACTGTGGAAGTCATTCCCACCCTTATAAAAGGCTGTATCCCATCTTCTTCTGGAGGCATTTTGGCCATCTGCACACGTGGGAGACAAAAGCGCCACCTCTCTATGAATAAACATGGCCCTGCCTAAGGTCAGACTCAGCCTCTCTTTCTTTCCTTAAGTAATCTAATGTAGCCCTTGCATTAAACGGCAGTAGTTCCAGTAACCTCCTCCACCACTGTGTTGAATCTGCACACATGCATGCTTGAAATAAAACACATGCAGGCCACTCCCTGGACCACTGTGCATCACAGAAAAATAAGAAAACAGCCTCAGGTTAGAGAGGTGGCTCAGAAGTTAAAAGCAATTGCTGCTCTTTCGGAGGACCTGGGTTCGGTTCCTAATACCCACACAAAGGCTTTCAGTTGCCTATAACACCAGTTGCAGAGGACATGGTGCCCTCTTCTGGATGCTCAGACAGACAGACAGACAGACAGACAGACAGACACACACACACACACACACACACACACACACACACACACACGGTGATATTTCATTTGTACTGAAATGTGATTTTATTTGTATGTTAATAAATAAAGTTGCCTGGGGGTCAGAGCTAATAGCAAACCATAGCAGAAGCCGGGAAGCAGTGGCGCACACCTTTAATTCTGATCACATGACAGGCAGATCTTTGTGTGTTCAAGGATACAGCCAGCATGGAGACACACGCCTTTAATCTCAATACCAACCATAGAGACCTAGAGGTCTGTATAGACAGGCAGTGATGAGGTCATGTGGTTGGGTTTACAACCAATGAGAAGGCAGAACAGAAAGACTATAAAAAGACAGCTACACAGGAAGTAGGTCTCATTCTGAGGGGAAGGACAACAGCGTCAGTGAAGGGTGAGAAAAGGTTTTTAGTATCAGCTCTTAGCTACTGCTCTGACTTCTTGGGCTTTTAACTCTGCATTTGGCTCTGTGTTTCTTATTTAATAAGACTGTTACACACACACACACACACACACACACACACACACACATGTGAAACAGACATGTGTAGTGTAGGCAAAACACTCATACCCATAAAATAAATAAATCTTAAGAAATCAGCCTAATGGCTCATCCACAGACAACAGGCTAAATGAACTATGGTACCTCCATACAACGAAAAACCGTATCGCAAAAACAGAGACAGTGTTTGTATATACTGACAGGGACGGACACATTTAGGATAAATAACTAAACAGGCAAGGCAGTGGGGTGCTGCATTTTAAACAAGTACCTACCGGGGCATATGTGTAAAGCTGGCCACCTCTGGCACCTCTGGTGAGAGTCTAAAGTAGGTAGCTAGGGGCAGGAGTCCAACATGGGTTTTACTCATGGGGTTTTAGAACTATTAGCTTATAAATAATATAAGATACTGAATATTTAAAAATTAACTTAAGGTAAAACACTTTGCTTGGACCATCAGAGTTGATGTCTTGCCTGGCCAAGCTAGGATGGGAAATTGTCTTCAAGTACTCACAATGTGGTCACTAGGGAAAATCGAGTCTGAGGCACAGGTTCACCCTCCTGGACCCCCACCCACAATATCTGAAGCATCTACTGAAGTCCTCATAACCATTCTTAGTCAAAATAAGGCACACATAGCCCCGGCTCTGCAAACATTTCTGTCCCCAGGACTGCCAGCCACCCACAAACACCCTGGCAGAACAGCTCCCTCCCTGCTGAGGGTACACCCAACCAAATGGGAAGGGCACACACAGGCCTTGGGCCTTCTGAATTGGACCAGACTCCCTTGGGTTTCCTGGTCACTGCTGTTCCCAAATGTTTCTGATCCCCACTTCCTCTAGTGGGACAGCGTGACACCACTCATACACACCCCCTGGGCTGAGTGGTCACTACCTGACTGAGTTTTCATCACTCGGATAGCCTTGGCCTTGGCCAGCTCCAGAACGGTGATCCACTGCTGCCGCTCCACCTCAGAGCTGGCCTTGAGGTGGTAGGTCCTCGCTCCGTTGCATAGCAAGATTCCACAAGAGTCCTCTGTGTCGATGTGTGCGGAGGCCAGGTTGATGGTTCCACGGCAGGTGTGGGCCATTTCACCCTGGTTTCTGTGGGATTCAAGAGAAGGTAGGAGGTGAGGCCTCCCGAACCCAGTAGTTCCAGATCGAAGAAACTCTCAAAGTAAATCTTCATCTCAGGCCCTGAGAGCTGGGAGACGCCCTGGGATCCCCAGTGGGAGAGAATGCCTTATCGGACTTGACCTCTTATGGGTTGGTCAAGGGACTCTGAGGCCATGTCTGCCTACCATGGGAGAGGTGGGAGACGGTCATGTAGCATGTCTACTGTGGTCTGAGCCTTCGAGGACACCAGGAAATGGAGAAGAGTCCCAACATGCAGAACAGGTCTGCAGCATCATGCCAGGATCTTTCCACTAACTCTTGGAAGCAAAGAGTGAGACATTGCCACTACAGCAGAGATTGGAGGCCCAGGGCTCAAAGGGGACAGATGATGGGGGTCAGGGGGGATTGGGGGCAGAGACTGGAGGCCCAGAGCTCAAAGGGGAGGACCAGGAGGGGGGTGGGGGTGGAGGAAGTACCTTCTGCTTTGAAGTAACCTAGGAATGGCATTGTCCTTGAGACTGTCATTCTCTTCCACCAAGAAAACCACAGAGCAAAGATGTGATCACTGTTGCTCAAGGCCATGGCAGGGCCGACAGGATGCCACCTCATGTCAAAGGAACAACCCTGCACCAGTGACAGGATTAGGGAGCTAACAACACCAGAGGTGAAGGAGCGGTGACTGAGTATGTTTTATTTCCAACACGGGCCCCATGTCTAGAAATGGAGTGGATTTACTTAACTCGCTCCCTTACACACAAGAAGGAAGTCCAGAACTCCATAAGAACCCCAGATCTGGGGTGTTGCAAAGGGAAGAACAGTTGGCAAGCAGCTAATAGTGCCAGGGGGATGAATTCACTGGGCAACTTCCTGCTGGGGTGGCCACTCTTGGTGGTCTGCCATCTTGACCACATCTGGAATTAACTGAAACCCAAGTGTCTGGGTACACCTGTGAGGTGTTTTTCTTGATTAAATCATTTGAAGTGGAAAGACCCATACTTAACCTGGACCTTTTGAGGTGAAAAGATCCACCTTTCATCCGGGCCACACCTTCTGATGACAGCCTCTATAAAGGGCATGGGAGAAGGAAGCTCTTGCTCTGTGCCTGCTTAAGGGAGAAAGTTGATTTCGGTTCAGAATGTAGTCAACCGAGCTCCAGAGGGCTCAGAAACGCCACATTCCAGCTCTGCTGCCCACAGCACACATGGATTCTATCAGGAGCGGGGAAGCTCCAGCCTCTGCCAGCGGTTTCCTATGATTCTCAGGGGCTTTCTGCATGGACACCAACCCTGCTACACCGTGCCTGGCCTCTGCTGCTCTCCATGACGCCCTCGATCTTGCATCCTTGGTGCTTTCATGACTAGCAATCACATGGATGCTGTGGACAAGCTTCTCTTCCCGGCTCAGGATGTCTGGCCACCCTGGACCACAGCTGCATCGGTTTAAGTGTGCTGACCCTGGGGAAACACTTCCTTAGGCGGTTGCTTCTGAGAAGCAGGGAACCCCTTCAGCTTAGGCTGTCTTTATTTTCATGAATTCAGACCCACTAGATGGAGTTTTCCCCCCCAGACACCTTCGGCTGATATCAGCTCCAACACGAATGCTCTTCCGTCCTGGAATTACCTATGCCAAGCAAATAGTAATTTTTTATTTACTTCACTCCAGGTTCTTAAGACATGGGCAGAACAGAAACACATTCTTGGCAAAAAATACATGTATGGCCCCTAGTAGATTCCTGATAGAATCTTTGTTCTCTGAAACCTCATCCACATTTCTCTCAGTGCTCTTATCTTCTAAGCTCTGACAGAATGGCCCATCAACCTCTGCTTATAGTATCAGGTGGCTTTTCTAGACCAAAGATCCAAGGTCTTCCACATTCCTCCTACAAAACAGTTCCAAAGGCCCGAGAGCCACGTGGTCAGGTTCAGACACTAACAGCCTCACTTCCAGCACCAGCTTCCATCCCAGCTCCTTCTGCGTCCCTCTGGTAAAACAACCCGCTGAAAACAATTTAAGGTTTATTTTGGCTCAGGGATCACGGTCTAGTCCATCACGGTGGGGAAGTCAAGGCGGCAGGGTCTGAAGCAGCTGATCAATCACATCCACAGCAGAAAGCAATAAGCAAATACATGGATGCTACTTAAAGCCCAGCCAATGACGCTGCCCACTGTAACTATGGTAATTATTTCCCACAGCAATTAATGTAATTAAGATAATCTCTCACGGACACGTTCAGAGCCCTTCTCCAGGCAATCCTAGATTGTGCTCAGCTGACGTTAGAGCGGCCATCACAACACCCAAACAAACAATCCCCTTCTGTTTGAAGAACGCTTTCCCTTTCTGACTCTGCTCTGCTTCGACCACGCCTCTTAGAGAAAGTGATGTGGAGCTGAAGCGAGACCAGAGCTGAGCTGGCAGCGGAGGAAAGGGACTCCGTTTGCAGACTTGGCAGAGCTGGAGTGTCTGTCACAAGGCTCACGTCGTGCATTTAATTTTAGGCTGGAGACTGCTGGGGTGTTAAATGTTACAGTGACTAACCAACAGCACCATGCTAGGCAGACTGTGTTCTAGGCATAAGCCACGCTTGTAAGACCAGGAGAATTCACAGGGCTTTCAGAGACCTGGAAAGGCCCCAGCACCATAACGCAGGGGAGCATGGGAGCAGAGGAACAGGACAGCAGGGGAGACAGAGGAGCTGGGGAGCAGGCAAAGGCCAAACGGAGAGCTGGTAGGCACATTAAGGAGTTAGACTCTTATACCCAAAGTCAAAACAGTGAGTCTCCTGGGCCCACTATCAGAAAAGAGAGAGAATCAACAGCTCCAGAAGTTTCTGTGGAAACACAGCAGACAAAAGTGTCTCATGCATGGTGGGAGATGGAAGAAGCCAGGCCACTGTGTGAAATCAGGGCTGCACTGTAAGTCATCCCTGGGCATAGTGTAGATCACAACCCACCATATATATATATATCACCTACTGTATATATAATAAATACCCAGCAGTCTGTGCAGGTACAAGCAAAGGACTGGAGAATGGGTGAGAAGTAAGATACTTATCAGAAGAAGCATAACCACGATTACACACTGTGATTGTTAATCTTGTCAATTTGCTTGGGAATCAACGAAGAGACACGCCTCTGGGTGGGTCTGTGAATATATTTCCTAAAAGGATTAATGGGGTGGGGGCTCCCCCAGAGTGAACAGAACCTTCCTTTGGCAGCCCAGATATAAAAACAGCTGAGGGTAAAGCGGGGCTGCTTTTGCCTGCTCTTCTTTACAGCTTGCTGGTGAGTGCATCTACTCCTGCTGGTGAGTGCATCTACTCCTGCTGGTGAGTGCATCTACTCCTGCTGGTGAGTGCATCTACTCCTGCTGGTGAGTGCATCTACTCCTGCTGGTGAGTGCATCTACTCCTGCTGGTAAATGTATCTCCCCTTGCTGGTGAGTGCATTTACTCCTGCTGATGAGTGCATCTACTCCTGCTGGGGAGTGCATCTACTACTGCTGGTGAATGCATCTACTCCTGCT
This sequence comes from Peromyscus maniculatus bairdii, assembly GCF_049852395.1. NCBI lineage: Eukaryota > Metazoa > Chordata > Mammalia > Rodentia > Cricetidae > Peromyscus > Peromyscus maniculatus. The sequence continues at coordinate 7,119,034 of NC_134861.1, forward strand.
GATGAGTGCATCTACTCCTGCTGATGAGTGCATCTACTCCTGCTGATGAGTGCATCTACTCCTGCTGGGGAGTGCATCTACTCCTGCTGGGGAGTGCATCTACCCTTACTGGTGAGGTCATCTACTCTTGCTGCCCCTGCAGCTGCCTTCTTTATTGATGTCAAAACCCAGCTTCTTCAGTCTTCCAACAAGAGCTGAAAAGGAACCCTCCAGGCCTGCAGCACCAGATGGCAACTGCTGAGGCATCTTGCGCGGTGGACCGAGCAGGCACTGGGGCCTCGTCTCTAGTGTACAGACACACAATGTTGGACTATGCAGACCAAACTGTGTAAGCCAATCTCATAAATTATCCCTTTGTATTATATATTCATATGTTATCAGTTCTGTTCCTCAGAGAACCCTGACTAGTACACAGACATAGAGAATCACTAAATACAGAATTCTGGATTGCTTTATAAAATAGAGGAAAGGAAAGACTGGACAGACGATTGAAGTTCAGCTGCGGCCTGGAACCTTACGGTTTGGTGAGTCGCAGACGCTCCTGAGAACAGCCCCTCATCTGGCGCGGGAGCAACTCAGTGAAAATCCTGGAGCCACCAACGCAAGCAAAACAGACATGACGGTAAAGGGGGCCTGGTTGAGAAGAGGGGGATGGGCGGGGCAGGGGACGGGAAGGGCAACGGGGTGAATATGATCAGAATAAATTACATACATAACGAGAACGTCATAATGAAACTCATCATTACATATGACTAATGATGCTGGGAGAATCATTTTTAAAATTTTTAAAATAATAATAACATCTGAGAAAATGAAAACAAAGCCCATTAGCTTTTCTAGTTACCTAGCACCCAAATAAATCTTTACTCAAAATAAATATTTTTTAAATCAAGGTTTTCAATTTTTCAGTTTATTTTTTCTTTGTACTATTTGGAAGAAATCGTGTAGTGGGCTGTATAAATCTGGGGCTAATGGCCTTTCAGAATCTCCTAGTCCAGTGAGGTTTCTGGCCTTGGATTTCAGCTCTACTCTTCTTTGTCTAGATTGTCTTCTTCAATCCGCTCTGGGCCAGCAACACGGGCTTACTTTTATCCTGTTTACTACATTAGCTTTGTTTTCACTTCAGTGGTTTCAAACTCAGTCTGAAAAGTGCCTAGAATTCAGGGACACATCCTAAAATTCAGATTGCCCTTTAGGGTGGCGTTCCTGCTCATCGTGTTTATAAAATGCTTTGTTTCTCCCTTTAAAAACTCTGGTTGAGAGCCATTACGGTGTCTCATTGATAAAGGCACCTGCTGCTAAGCCTGAAGACCTGAGTCCAATCCCCAAGACCTACATGATGGAAGGAGAGAACTGACTCCTGCAAACTGTCCTCCGACCTCCACAAGTTCCATAGAGGACGGACGGGGACACACACACACACACACACACACACACACACACACACACACGGAGAGAGAGAGAGGTGGGGGGGAAGAAACACACACAGTAAATAAATGTAACTTAAAAATCTAGAGGATTGTAGTAGAAAGCTGGGTGTGTTGACACGCAGCTGCAATGCATTTGGGAGGCCTGGACAAAAGGTTCAACCATTCAAAGCACGTCTAGGTTACACAGTGAGTTTGGGACCATCCTAAGCTACATGAGACTCTGTCTCTGACCAAAAAAAAAAAACAACAACAACAAAAAAAACCAACCAACCAACCAAACAAACAAACAAAAACCAATAAATACATTTTTAAAAATCCTGTTTGAGATAATGTTAAGAGGATGAACATTCCAGAGTCTCTCGGAAGCCCGGACAGTGAAATATTGCTCTACTCAGCCTGCTGGAACTGGCAACCCTGTTGGCAACTTCCCTCCCTTTCACTGAGGGTTCATGGAGGTGTGAAACAGCCCAAAGCCATCATTTTCCAGCCCCGGGCAGCTGCAGTGGCCTCGTTTGCACAGGCCATGGCATGGCCACCCAGTCACAGCAGGACACTCAGCAACACTCACAATAAGGGAACTGTGCGCCTTTAACAGGGTGTTTGTGTCGGGGCTTCAGTGTGCCATCTGATAAAATCAGGGCACACAGGGACAAAGTATCAGCAGGTGCCATAACTGCTAAACAACCTGCTGTGGCCATCACCTACTACGTGCCCTTCAGTGACTCAAAGCCAAATAACTGTCAGCAGTGACCTTGCCAGGACAGCAGCTGTTGGAACTCCGAAGCTTGTAACAGCCAATGAGGCGTTCTCCAAGCCATGGCGGCCACCTCAGGCTAGTTAGTGTACTAGTTACTTCTCCTGGAGTTGTCAGAAGAGCCAAGATAAACTTGATGGAAGAAAAATGAATGTTGCTCATTCTTTGAACTGTCAGTCCATCATGGAAGACAGGGCATCGGAGAGCAGGGCCTTCACATCATAGTGTCCAGAAAGCAGAGGAAGGGTAGCGATCTAGAGATCTGACCAATCTTTCAAGGCGTGCCCCTAATGGCCTACTTCCTCCAGTCAAGCATGACCCCCAAAATAGTACCACCAGCTGGGAACCAAGATTTCAAAACATAAGCCTATGGGGAGCATTTCATACTTAAACCACCACATTCCACCCCAGTTCATGAACATCTCAAAATGCAAAACGCATTTGCTCCTTCTCCAGTTCTCCTACGTGTTCAAGAGTCTAAGTTCAAAGTCTTCTCTGAGACGCAAGCAAACTCTTAGCTATGGGGCTCTGTAAAATGCCAAGGGGGTTGAAATCAGGACACAAAAATAGGACTGGGAACAAAGCAAGACCAAAACCCAGCAGGGCAGACAGAACATCTTGTAGATCACCGGAGTCCGGGGGATTTGGTGTCAGGATGGCACCAGCAGGCTTGGGAAGTCCCGCCCTGTCACCTTGCTGTTTGGACTTCAAGTGGCATCTCTTTGCCTGTTCATTGACTGCAGCTGTCTAAGGAGCCATTTCTGGCATCTCTACATCTTGGATTCTCCACTGCAGCTCAGGCTTTCTGCTCACAGCTCCATCCCTCTCAGGGATGTTTACAGGAAACATGATCCTGCCATGCTCTGACTTGCCTCCCCTGCCTCCTTTGACATTCTGGTGGGATGCTTCATGACCCTGTAAATCCTGCATTCTGCAAGCCTACATAACCAGTATCATGGGGATGACACTCACTCAAGCAGGTCCCCAAGGACTACAGCAGACTAAGGTCTCTGAGTTCCTAGGTTTGCTGGAAACAGGAACTATGTGACTATGTGCAGGGTGTTCTGCATCTCTCAAAGCAAATGAGGGCTGGAGAGATGGCTCAGTGGTCAAGAGCACTGGCTGCTCTTCCAGAGGACCCTGGTTCAATTCCCAGCACCCACATGGCAGCTCACAACTGTCTGTAACTCCAGTTCCTGGAGACTCAACACCCATGGCAAAACACCAATGTACATGAAATAAAAATAAATAATTTTTTTTTAAAAAAGCAAATGAATTAAAACCTTGATGCTCTTAATCCGGCCATAGGTTGGGTCTGGCCAACCGTTGAGAAATGCTGAAGGCATCTTTCTGATTGTTCCAATGCAAAATGCTTGATTTCTTTTCAATGACACGAATCTCCTAGACTACCAAGCCTTCCTTGTCTATGTTAAATGGTTCAGTTTCTGGATAAACTGAACGTTTTCCCAACATTTCCATCCTGCTTTCTGATGCCGATTCTCACTGTAAGCTTGGCTAAAAGCAGCCGACAATAACCATGCCATAACCTGACGGCTATCCTGATTTGAAGTTTTCCTCCATCAAATTAATTTAGTCCATTATAAATTTAGCTTTACTCAAGGGTTCGGGACATACCGAGAGATAAATTATCTGCAGGAATGACACATGAACGGCCTCAAGAGAGAATTCCAGTAGAATTCTCACTGCCGTCTGAAACCTCGCTGGCCCGGCCATCACTGTCCACCTTTCTATGGGTACCTTAGTGTTCCACGTTCCCACACTCGTTCGTTAAGCTCCGCTTACAGCATTCTCAGCTTCCTTTAGCTTCTCCCCATGGTCAGGGTTGGTCACAAGAGTCCCACTAACACCGGTTTTCTGTGTTAGTTATTCCTACATCACTGTAACTAAACACCTGGCATAAACCAGTTGAAGAGGAGATTCAGCGTGGCCAACAGTTTCAGAGCTGGTGGTCTGCCATTGCGGGGAAGGTGTGACTGAGCAGAAGAGCTTACTTCATGGCAGCCAGGAAGCAGGGCCAGGGACCTGATAAAGATGTCAAAGTCCTTCCTCCAGGGACCTACTTCCTCTAGTTAGGTCCTGTCTCCTAAATTGTCTATGGTTTCTATGGAGCCATCAGGTTTGTGTTCAAACATAAGCTTGTGGGATATCTCATATTCAAAACCCACCACTGCGTGATTTGCGTATGTGTAATGGACGCAGACCTTCTGTGCTCCCTCCAAGAGCATTTGCCATGTCTTTGGTTCCCTAAGGGTCCCGTCTAGGCTGTCATTCCCTGAGTCACATAGTAACCCCTTACGGGGAGTGATGGGTATAACGATTATAAACAGTGTCTAGACGCAAATGCCTACAGCGTTCATATCCCTCTGCTTCCTGGCTGCGGATGCCATGTGACCAGCCGCCTCCCACTCCTGCTGCTGTGCCTTCGCTGGCGTGAAGACTTCCCTCAGACTGTAAGCCAGGGAAGGATTCCCTGGGGTTCTCTGATACTTCAATGGCTGGTCACGGACAGGGCACCTGTCACTGAGCAGCTGAAGCCCTGACAGAGAGCAGGCTGGTTCTAGAATGGGTACAGAGGAAGACGGCAAGGATGAGTGAACGGCTGCACCACCACCACCCTGCAAACGCTTCTCTCTCAAACTTCTTCCTTTTGACTTCCAGGGAACTAGCCACCAGGAAGAAGTGGCCTGTATCACTGACAGGACTGTTTTTACTTCCTGCCCGAAGAAGGGATGGCGGCCCTTAGTTCTCTCAGGAAAACAGAGGCCCCCATGCTACGATGGAGCTGAGACTATGGGGAGCGTATGGACGGGCCTGAGCAGTACAAGATGAGGTTGTACTGGACAGGCTTCCTTGTAATGGCGTAGCTTCCTACTTGTTCTTCAGCCACCACCTTTGTGCCCCTTGGTTGATGCCTTAATCCACACCAAGTTGATCCTTATATGAAATGTCACAGTGGAGCAGGAGACCAAAGGGAACAAGACACAAAACGCTTCCTCGGTGGGCTGTCAACAGCATGTTTCCTCATTGTGTATCCTCTAGAAAAGTCCATGTGGCAGGCGGACACAACTCACCATGGTGTCTATAGCTAGCTATGAGGTGTCGCCCTCTGGTGTACATCCCTGGTACTGCAGCTCCCAACAGTGTCTTAACTTCACAAGTCCAGGGCAGGAAGAGAAAATCGACAACTAGCCAATTTGAAGCCAGACAGTGTCACGTGCTGACATGTTCTCTCTGTGCTGGGAAGAATGGGACGCAGCCAGAATGATCAGGCTAAAGTGAGACTGAAACCCTTGATTCTACAGCATCGTGCCTGGTATCTTAGGCTCGTGGTGGAATCATCTGGGCTCCACAGAGATTGGGTAGCCCTCCCTTTCCTGCCCTGCTGCCTGGGGCACACACAGCCTCGCTCTCAGGGCAACTCCATTCTGTGTCTGCAGCCTTCCTCAGGAGACATCCCATGGTATCTATCATGCTGGGGTTTCCATTACAACTCAGGTTTCATCTTCACAGCGTCACAAAATGGCCTCTCAGGAGCCTGCCCCAAAGAACCAAATCCTAGCGCACACTGTCTGGCCTCGGCAGCTCTCTGGAAGCATGGCACGGTAATCTATGACATCCTCAATTTTACAGCTTTTATGCACACAAAACCAGTGCCATGTGGATAATACCGCCAAGTTCTGCTGCCAGGATGAAAGGTAACTAACAGCACAGAGCCTCCAAAGGCCCAGTGCTTGCTGCTCTGGATCCTGGCCACCTGGTATGCACAGACCAACACATTTGCAGAGGTGTCTTAATCTCAAGCTAGATACAAAAACATGCTTGGGAAACAGAGGCCACCAGCTGAGGGACACAGTGTCAATGAGTCTATCCAACAAAGGACTTGAAGGACTTGAGACAAAAAAGGGGGACGAGAGGAAGAGCCCAGATATGGTAGTACAAATGCACTACCCAACAGGAGGCAAAGGCAGAAGGAACTAGTGGAGTTCAAAGTCACAGGAGTTCCAGGCTAGCCTGGGCTACTTGAAGCCCTGTCTCAAAAAACTCACAAAAAGAAAATAAAGGAATGGAGGAATAACTAAAATCGGTAAGAGACAAATCTCCCACTTCAAGGTTTTAAAGGTGTGTGTGTGTGTGTGTGTGTGTGTGTGTGTGTGAGAGAGAGAGAGAGAGAGAGAGAGAGAGAGAGAGAGAGAGAGAGAGAGAGAGCGCACATTATATGAATCTATGTCTGTGTACCATGTGTATGCCTTGTGCCTACAGAGGCCTGAAGAGGGTGTTGGATTCTCTAGAACTGGAGTTATGGATGGTTGTGAACCACCTTGTGGGTGCTAGTATTGGAACCCACGTCCTTTGGAAGAGAGCAGTCAGTGCTCTTGACTTGTGAGCCAGCTCTCCGGCAAGGCCCTTCAAGTGTTTAATATGAGAATTTAACAGGGACTCCATCCTCAGTGCCCATCTAGGTGCACAAGGCAGCATCGTCACCTCCAGGCAGGGCCGTGGAGCACATTACCAGCGCTCATTCTTCTCTCCTGCTGAGATTTTACACCTGTGATTAATGACTGTCCCCCAGTCCTTGGCGACGGAAGTTACAATCTGTGCTTCGGTTGGTTTACCTAGTTTAGACATCTTTTCTAAGTGGAATTGTGTAATGTAAGTCTCCCTGTGACTGGTTCATTTCACTCCAGGTTTATCTATGGCTGGATTCCTTTCCTGTGTGAGGCTGAATGATAGTCCATCATATGTATATACCCTCTTTTTAACCCTTCATTTGCTGATGGATATGGGCTAGTTCCTGTGTTTTGGCTGCTGTGAATATTGCCGAACAAGGGAGTCCTAACATCATTTTGAGGTCCTAACTTTAATTCTTTGAGATAAGTAACTATTTTTTTAATTTTTGAGGAACCTCTGTACTGGAAAGCAACCTTTTTTGGTCCCATTTTAAGAGTGGACAAAAGTCAGAGACAGTGAGACCACTCAGGGGGTTAAAGGCATTAATTACCAAGCAAACCTGATGGCTGGAGTTGGATCCCTGGATCTCATCGTGGAAGGAGAAAACTGATTCCTGGGACTCTGTCCTCTGCATGCATGTGCCCATTCACACACGCACACGCACACACACACACCAGGCAAGAATATTTTCCCTGTCCTCGCACAGAGGCTGGACATGGAGGACACACAGGACAGAGCCACTAGTTCACTGTCAGCTTGGCCACGGGGATCCACAGACCTGCCTCCCCACAGCCTGCATGTATATTCCCCGAAACCATCAGAGCTGTTGTGGTGCCAGCAAAGAGAAGCCTCCACTTAGGTTAGCTCCAGCAAGGAGAGTGTCACTGTGAGACCTGACCCGGTTCAGTTTGCCTGGCCTCATTTTTGCATTTAAAGCCTCCCTCGGGAAACGCTAAATAAGGGCCCCGGCTACAAGGACACTCTTGATATAAGTATATTCTGATGAAATCGTAAAAGGAGGCTTGCAAGGCAGTCTCCTGCTCCTGAAGCTCACCATGTGAAATTAGTACCCAGAGTATGGCAGACAGCAAAGCATAAGGCACAGCATTTTATCAATGTGACTTATGTCCACACTGTGCCTCTATTCCCACGGGGACTGTCATCAACATAATCATAAGTCCTCACGCTGCCCTCGAAGCGGGCAATGCAGACATTGTTTAGCGTGTATTTATCATGTGTGCTCCAAGAGGAAGGCACCTGTTAGAATCAGCCCCACTTTACAGAAAGGGAAGAATTCAGGGCAAGATAAATCTAGTTCTGGCCTATAGAACTGGTTAACCTCAGAGCCAGAGCTAGAATCAGAGCATGTGATAACTCCTCTTCATTATCTGCTGAGGGCCGCAGGAATATATCATAAGAACTCAGCTGGTTATGGCGAAGTCACTACCTGAAGGGATCAAGGAATTCCTCCAGAGGAAGCCAAATTCCAAGGAGCTTTTGGTGTTACTTGGCTTGTTATATATCAGCTGTATTCTGTTATGAAAATCATGTGTGCCTTCATAGCTTTCCCAATTGACTTTCCCCTAAGAAGGGCTAACAGTGTGGACTGAGCACTCTCTGGACATACACATTCCAGGTATTTGGAGAACAGGCTCAGGAAAGGCTTTCTCTGGAATCAGATATCTCCCTTGGCCACTTTCAAGGACTAACAGTAATAACAGTCCACATGCTAGTCTCCTGATTTAAGAAAAATTCCACAAGGAGACACCGCCTAGGTCAGGTGGATGTTAAGTAATAGCTTTACACAATTTAGTTCGGACCCTCCTTTCTTACAGCCTTACTAACTTTATAGACCTCTAACTCCTTACCTAACCACTTCTAGGAATAGTTAGATAACCTTCTGTGCTGACAGCTATGCATGGCCAGAACCCCAGTCCAAGCCTCCTTGTAATTATCATCATTGGTGATATTTGGCTTGTGATTATTAGCTGTTTCCTGCTATGAGTTTCTTGTGTGCTATTGTAGCTTTTCCATCATTTATTGGGCACCATTTCCCTTCTACAAAAGGAATATTTAGGTAACCTTGGGCACTGACAGCTATGCACGGCCAGAACCCCAGTTCAAGCCTCCCTGTAATTATCATCATTGGCAGCATCCGGCCAGGTCCATCCCCAGACTGAGGAAAGTACCTTATCAGAGATACCTCTGTACCCTCTAAGAACAGACTTAAGTATCCAGGCTACCTGTTTGAGAAGGCCTGGCACCTGTGCCAATTAAGCTTAACTTCCTCCTTTCCCAAATCTTACCTCTAGTTCCAGATCTCCCTTTAACTATCACCAAAGGTATCTAGCTGTACACAGGTTGCCTAGCGACCAAGCACACCTTCCCCCACCCTGCAGAAAAAGGACAGATAGCTTGGACAGATAGGAGCCACAGGAAAAAAGAAGACAGTTTTATTTTCTCCCATTGACCTAGCAACTTATAGATTCTTAACATTTTCTACCAATCACGTTTAAGACTATAGTGGAGCACATAAGATCCCTCTTCTTAGATATTACCCAAATTTAGCCTTTAGTTTATTCGTTTCCCCATTGGTCACTTCCCTTTGGGGTTGCAAATGATAGTTAACGGTTATTGCCCCTCTATGTGATTCTTATCACCCCTCCGTTTGATCCTGGAAGCCTGGCTTTGCACTGCCAAGGGATGACTGCTTGTAAGTGTATATATACCGGGACTCCCAGGGCATGGGAGGAAGAGGAAGAAGATTTGGAAGAATAAATGACTGGACTAAGAGCTCGGTGTGCTGAGATTCTATTTCCCGAAAATAGTCCTCGCTGTTCGTAGTTCTCTCTCCTGAGCCCCTGGGATGTATAATATTAAGGCTGGTCCCTCTAATATTATACCAGAATTATCAACAAGTTTAATTTAGAATTAATTTAGATTTAGAATAATCACCTGGGAAGCTGGTGAGACACACGTCTGGGTGTGACTCTGAGGGGCACCCACCCTGAATGTGGGCAGGCTAGGGACCCAGATGAATTAAAAGGGGGGAGACAGAGAAGACAAGCCAAGTCTTCCCCTTCCTCCCCTTCCTGGTGAACTGCTCTCCTTGACCACATTCTCACCACTATGGTGTTCTGCCCAAGCAGATGGGGCCAAATGACCAAGGGCTAAACCGTCCAGAACTATGAGCCAAGATAAGAGTTGCTACCATCAGGCCTTTTTGTAATAGAGATAAGAAAGTTGAACAATACACATTTCTTGGTTGCTGGGACTCGCATCTTTTGATGGAGAATACCGGAGTAGGTACTCAGAAATAATGCATTGCTTTATCTGGTGACAGTCTGTATCTATCACTTGCAAGCTAATTCCCAAGTCCCACGAGACACAGCCTGCCTGGTCCCCATCTGGCTCAGGGGAGCACTGAGGAGCGCTTCACAACGGTACGAGGGCTGAGTGAACCAATGCTGAAGTATGTGCGATCGCGGAACAGATCCAGGACACCTCACTCCACCCACCAGTTTCACTCACTCGACATCCATCACACCCACCTTTGGGGTTCCTCTGACATGCTGGAGCACCACCATGGCCTGGAGACGGCTCAGCACGTCCTGGGATCGGGTTGAAAGCCTGCCACAGAATGCCAGGCAAGTGTTTCGGCTGCCCAGTTTTCACCGAGATGTCTTGCCAAGTAGAACATGAGTGACCGCATGTTGTCATGTGTTTGTTTACTTGCTTCCCGATACAGAAAGATGAGCCCACAATGTCTTTCCACGGCGTTATAGTTGTAAGCTGGGTTGAGCCTCAGCCCTGAGCTTCAACAGGCAGAATCCAAGTCCTCCTCATGCCCCTCGATGTCTCTCAGCTCCATCCTCCCTGCCCCAGTTTCCCTGCCCAGCCCCACACGGGCCATGGTGACCTCCCCTAGAAGCAGCCACAGCTTCTCCGTCTTCCTATGTACCTACCCACGGCCTGCCCTAGACAATTCCTTTCTGAACCCCGTTTTCTGAACATTTTAGGTTTGGTGAGCATTCTGCCACTGAGCTGCACCCGCGGCCCCACCCCTTACCTACTCCCTGCCTTTTATTAGACGTCTTCAGTCCTTCCTGAGCTCACTCATTCCTCCCTGGTTGGTGCTTCTACACCTGCAGCCTCCCAGTTTCCTGGCTGTGCCTGCTCTGGATACATGCTGTTCCCTCTGCCCACATGCTGTTCCCTCTGCCCAGATGCTGTTCCCTCTGCCCGCATGCTGTTCCCTCTGCCCACATGCTGTTCCCTCTACCTGTGTGCTGTTCCCTCTGCCCACATGCTGTTCCCTCTGCCCGCATGCTGTTCCCTCTGCCCACATGCTGTTCCCTCTACCTGCATGCTGTTCCCTCTGCCCACATGCTGTTCCCTCTACCTGTGTGCTGTTCCCTCTGCCCACATGCTGTTCCCTCTGCCTGCATGCTGTTCCCTCTACCCACATGCTGTTCCTTCTGCCCACATGCTGTTCCCTCTGCCCACATGCTGTTCCCTCTGCCCGCATGCTGTTCCCTCTGCCTGCATGCTGTTCCCTCTACCTGCATGCTGTTCCCTCTACCCACATGCTGTTCCCTCTGCCCACATGCTGTTCCCTCTGCCCACATGCTGTTCCCTCTGCCCACATGCTGTTCCCTCTACCCACATGCTGTTCCCTCTGCCCACATGCTGTTCCCTCTGCCCACATGCTGTTCCCTCTACCCACATGCTGTTCCCTCTGCCCACATGCTGTTCCCTCTGCCCACATGCTGTTCCCTCTGCCCACATGCTGTTCCCTCACCCCGTAGGTTGGTCTTTCTGCCTGGTACAGTCCTACTACTTAGACACGTCCCTCCACAGCCCAGGCCCCGTCCAGCAGCCCTTGGAACTGTCACTTCACCACACACTCCCATGCCCTGGGATTCTCCTATCACTGCTAAACCTGGGTCATAGTCCAACTCCATGCACAGAGTTCTGTGGGAGATTCAACTCGTTTATTTAATTAATGGTGAATAAAGAAACCTGTATCGCCTTCTTCATGCCACATGAACTATACCATTAAGCAACCAATGGCTGATAAGGGGAAGCTAAGTTTACACACTTATCCCTATTAATAACTGTGAAAACAGTGATTGAGTCGCACCATTACAGAACGCAGAGTGGATTGGGTGGATCCAGAAATTTACCAATATTTGTAACAAAAGATTCCCCAGTGGAGCTGAGAGATGGTTCAGCAGTTAAAAGCACTGACTGCTCTTCCAGAGGACCTGGGTTCCATTCCCAGCACCACATGGCAGCTCACAACCATCTGTAACTCCAGTTCCAGGGAATCCCATACCCTCTCTGGCCTCCAGAGGCACCAGGCACACATGCAGGCTAAACATCTATACACATAAAATAGTAACAATGATAACACAAGAATTTAAAGATCCTTCAAGCAATGCTAGGCATTTGAACATCAAAATACACAATAAACTTGAACTCCATGGGCTCATACTGATACATATAAATTAATAGATAAATACATAAAGGAGGATATAGGACAATGCCTACTGAGAATGTGGAAGGGGTGGCGTTAACTGAAAAATCACATATTGGCAGTCATCAACCCAAGAGCTAATGCTTTGGGGTATGAATCATCAAAGGACCCTCATACCATTGGATGAAAGTTTGTCCGGCAACAGGAGTTAACGGCGTCAATGTGTCTTCCTATAAAAGCACCTACCCGCCTGGAGAGATGGCTCAGCAGTTAAGAGCACATCCCCTCTTTCAGAGGGCCTGGGTTTGATTCCCAGCACCTCCAGGGCACACAGCTAGCTAGTTGTAATTCCAGCTGCAGGGCATCTGACACCTCTGGCCTCAGTGGGCATCCGTACATATGTGGCACACACACAGACACACAGCATACACTTGATTTAAAAAACAAAACAAAACACTAATTACTTAAGTAATTAAGAATGATAAAACAATGACAGCATGAAATTTGCAGGCAAATGGATGGAACTAGAAAATACCATCCTGACTGAGGTAACCCAAACCCAGAAGGACAAACATGGTATGTACTCACTCATAAGTGGACACTAGATATAAAGCAAAGGACAATCAGACTGCAACCCACAGATCCAGGGAGGCTACTAAGCAGGGGGGACCCTAGGATGACCGTGGCTTAGAATAAGTTTTGGTTTTACTCAATCACTGGGTAAGCCTCAATGAAACATTTCACTATTAGGATAAGAATTTGTACTGTATCAAGCTGATAATAGAAAAATAAATAAATAAATAAAATAAATCATAAAACTCATTAAGTCTGCAGTGAAGAAATCTGGCAAGCACCACCTTGGCCAAGTGATAAAAGTTACGCGCTAATAATAGAACAAGAAATCAGCGTCACATGCTTCCTGACAGGGTGTGCTGGGGAGGACACAGCACCATGTTCTGAAACGCTCCTGCCAAAACTGCAGGACCTGACTCCAAACACCCAGAGACAGCAAGAGACCCCACAGCCAGGCGCTCTGCAGCCACTGCCACGTAGTTACCACCGATGTCAAAATTACGAAGAATGGGGAACCCAAAATATGGACCTGCTTGAAGTTAATGTAGACTGTAGAGCCCTGCACTGGATCCTGCGTCTCCACAGGACCCTGAGGCAGATGGTGGACCAAGTCGGCCTGTGGGTTATGGGCAGCATTGCGTCATGGTTTGTGCTGAGGAATGGAGAGAATGTCCTGCCTTAAGGAATACACACAGAAAGAGCAAATGACAATGGAGCCCTGGAGAGTGGTGCAGGCTGTAACCCCAGCCCTCGGGAACTGGAGGTAGGAGGATCGAAATTCAGGGCCAGCATGGACGGCACAGGAAGAACTGGTCTTTAAAAAAAAAAGGAAGGAAGTGGGGAGGGAGGGAAGGAGGAAGGAAAGGATAATGGGCCTCACTGTAATTACTCTTAAATAATAATACATGTAAATATCCCACATAAGGCAAACAGCATGTTAGCTATTTGGGAACCGAGTGAAGGGCACAGGAGTTTTCACACTATTCCTGTAACTTACCTCCAAATTTAAAATTATATCAACATTAAAAGTATCTTACGCCGGGCGGTGGTGGTGCACGCCTTTAATCCCAGCACTCGGGAGGCAGAGCCAGGCGGATCTCTGTGAGTTCGAGGCCAGCCTGGGCTACCAAGTGAGTTCCAGGAAAGGCGCAAAGCTACACAGAGAAACCCTGTCTCGAAAAACCAAAAAAAAAAAAAAAAACAAACAAACAAACAAAAAAAATCTTCCACTATTCTGGTTTGTTCATTTTTATCTGATTTTATTTTATTTTTTTTTTTTAGTTGCCTGTATCTTAATGATTTTTTTAGTTTGTATCGTAATGAGAGAGAGAAAGAAAAGGTATAGATTTGTGTGGGTGGGGAGGTGGGGAGGATCTGGGAGGAGTTGGGGGAGGGAAGACCATGATCAAAATACATGGTATTAAAAAATCTATTTTTGCCAGGCGCCAGTGGTGCACACCTTTAATCCCAGCACTCGGGAAGGCAGAGGTAGGTGGATCTCCGTGAGTTCAAGGCCAGCCTGGTCTACAGAGCGAGATCCAGGACAGGCGCCAAAACTACACAGAGAAACCCTGTCTCAAAAATAAAATAAAATAAAATAAAATAAAATAAATAAATAAATAAATTTTTTAAAATCTATTTTCAACTTAAAAAAGTATCCTCTACAAATCTGAAGATAAGCATTAATGAATTGCAGGTATGTGAGACTTAGAAATTGTGAAAGACGGCGCTTGGGAGCCGGCTCGGCCATTCAACTGCTTGCTGTAGAAGAAAGAAGACTGGAGTGCAGATCCCCAGGAGTCACATGGCTCAGCTTCAGAAAGGCAGGCAGGGGGCATCTCCTGAGCACAGTGACCACCAAGCCTGGCCACATCAAAGTGAACTCTGGGTTTGATTGAGAGGCCCTGCTCAAGTAATATTGTACAAGAGTGACCAAGGCTGGTTCCTGACATGAGCTGTTGCATGCATGTGCATGCACACCCACAAATACACATGTGCGCACACACATTCAAACGTGCATACACCCACACATGTACCACACACACACACATGAAAATGAAAAAAATGAAAAATTTAAAACCAATTGGTGAAATTTCAATATTAACAGGCTAGGTGACAGCATTACAGAATTCTTGTCATGTGTTAGACATAAAATGCATACGGATCGGGGGGTGGGGACGGCTCAGGAGGTAGAAGCACTTGCCACAGAGCCTGCCAACCTGAATTCAGTCCCTGGAACAAGAGCGGAAGAAGAGAACCCACTCCCCAAAGTGGTCGTCTGACCTCTAAGAGTACTCCCACCCCTGCAAATAAAGAAATGTAATTTCAAATTAAAAGTAAGTAAAGAGACACATATGGAAGTATTATCAACCAAAGTTAAAGATGTCTGCGATCTGCTTCAAGTCACACGGCACATGGACGCCACAGCTTGGGACCACAGGTAAGACCTGCGGGGCGGTGGGTGACGAGAACAAGGGGATCGTTATATAATACATCCACGTATGTCTCCATAATCAAAAGTGAGTGCAATATTTTAAATCTTCCCTGCAGGAAGAAGAGTGACTTTGGTGGCGACGGGGGCCTCCTGAGTCCCAGGCTCGGGAACGAGACTGCGCACTAAGCATCTAGGGATGAGAAATAAGGCGGCAGCGAGGTCCCCAGGGCACGGGGCTCTATTTCGAGTGCAGCCGTGGGCCTGTGACTCCGGGCTCTCCTACACGGAACATTTCAGGATACTTGAACAGATTTTCTTTTTTTTAAGTTATCATATAACGCTGGCAGCGGCTGCCACCACCCCCAGGGCGCCCTGAAGCTCTGCGGCTTGTGTCCTTTTGTGTAAGACTCAAGTGGTGTGAAAACAGACCAGAGAAGACACTGTACAAAACAAAGAAAGTGAAGAAAAATCAGTTACCTCGACAGAGAAGGTGGAAACGCCACAAATCGGTGGTGGCAGGGGCAGTGGTGGCGCACACCTTTACTCCCAGCACTTTGGGAGGCAGAGGCAGGCGGATCTCTGAGTTCAGGGCCAGCCTGGTCTACAAAGTGAGTTCCAGGACATCCAGGGCTACACAGAGAAACCCTGTCTTATGGGGGAAGCACACACAGAGATCAATCAAGGAAATGCTTAATTCCAAATTAGCACACCAAGGCCAATCACGTTTAAATGTACAGATCGCAGCATGAGGTTATGGATAATTTATTCAGGAATTTACACACACACACACACACACACACACACACACACACACCTGTGGCCTCTAGTACCACAGGCACTGACATTAATATTAGTTTCGATAATCTAATGTAAAGGGGACTCCCATCTGGCTTTAAGCAAAGGCAAATGGCAAACTGTCAAAGCTCAGGAGCAGCTGGAAAACCAAAGGCCACACAACAAGGGCAGGCACTTGAGAGATTCCAGGAAAGGACAATTCTTCCTAGGGGGAAGTTGCTGATAGGTTTGCCTGTGATATGCAGGCAGCCCTAACTGGACTTCATCGTTTTTTTAAAATGAAGAATGGCCTATGAAGGAAAGCAGGGTATATACTGGGGGTGCTTGTGTCTGTTGGAGTTGGGGCGGATATTATTAAGGTACATTGTACATGTATGTGAAACTGTCAAGAATAAATCTTATCAAGAGACTAAAGCATATGGTCACTAGAAGGGAGAGCAGAACATGTAAGTGTTCTCTGCCACTCTTAACGCCCTCTTTGATGTACAATCCACAGCTACGAATTTACCACTGGGCTTTGAGGGATCAACCCCCAGAGCAGAGAGCAGGTGCTGTGGAATAATTGTGTTATACAAAGATTTGTCACTCAAATTGGTTTAATAACACACTTCCTGCCAGAAGCCAGGCAGGAAGTATAGGCATGGCAACCAAACTAAGGATGATGGGAAGGAGAAGGGCAGAGTCAGGGGAGACGCCAGCCAGACACTGAGCAAACAAGATGTATTAAAAACGAAGGAACAAGCCATGAGCCACATGGCAAAGAATAAATAGAAATATAGGCTAATTTAAGTGTAAGAGTTAGCTAGTAACAAGCCTGAGCTATCGACTGAGCATTTGTTAGTAATAATAAGCCTCCGAGCCAATTATTTGGGAAGTGGCTGCCAGGTATTTGGGAACAGGTGAGTAGGGAAGAAATGCCTCTGAGTCGGTTGCTGTGATTCATCCAAGTAGAATGTGGACCAGAATGAGAGCTTCATTCTGCTTGCATGCATGCTGTGGCCTCTCCTCTCTCCCCTGTACTCTGCCATCATGGCGGAATGATACATCCCACTAGCCCACTCTTGCCTCAGCCACCTGCAGGCGCTCAAACAAGACTAACCCACTGCTGCTATAAACCATCCCCAGTAGTCTGTGGGGTAAAGCTGTCCGATCTAGGAGCACAGCCAGCTGGGGATCTGTTCTCTTTTGTCTACTGTGTCAGGGTGCACACAGGATCCATTGTCACTGGAGTGTGGTGGTGGAGGAAGAGGTCCACAGCACGTGATGCTGGAGAGAGAGACCTGAGACTTATGGCGAGCCGTGGTTATATGCACGCAGATGAACAGGAGACAAAAGGGAGATGCTAAAAGCCACAAAAAGTTCGAGCCTCTCAGAGGATCTTCCACGGGCTTGGGAATCTGCCCCTGATGTCACCCGCCTTCTCACGGGCTGCCACCTACATGTAGTTCTCAGGAGGGGTAAAGATGTGGCTGACTGGAGAGAACTTGCCCATCAAATGCATGGCTCTGGATTTGGTCCCCAGCACTTCAAAAGGGGGGGTACATCTGAAGAGAGATTTACAGGGGTAAAGTTCCTGCTGCACAGCGTTTGGGCTAGAATTCAGAACCCTCCAGCACCTATTTACATGCAGGGTGGGCAGGGTGGCCCCAAGTGGACACAGGGGCTCCCCAGAGCAAGCAAACTGACTTGCTAGATTGAATAGGTGAGTTCTGGGTTCAGTGACACTTGAGGTCAACCTCAGGCCTGTACATGCACAAATGCACACCCACAGATGCAAACACGTGCCAGAGAGAGAGAGAGAGAGAGAGAGAGAGAGAGAGAGAGAGAGAGAGAGAGAGATTGAGATTTGAGAAGGGACCTTAGAGGTGTCTCCTTGGATTTACCTGCTCACCACCACCACCACCACCACCACCACCACCACCACCTCCGCAGATGATAAAGGCACAGCTGGGTCTAACCAGCACGGTGCTTCTCAGGAGGGTGGTCTTTCTACCCCATGCATGTGGTCAAAGGACCTGCAATGTGAGAGTGCCAGGAACATTACATAGGGAAAGGAGGGTCTCCTCAACAAACAGGGCTGAACCGCCGGACCCCCCACGGTGGGGGAGGGTCTGGAGCCTTAGCTGATCACCTGCAGACTGTGGCTCAGGGGCACAACATAAGCTTGAGGCCTTGCATTCCAATCCGAAGGCTTCCAAAGAAGTTTTGTAAACTCCAAATAGATTAAAAATCTAAATTTAAGATCTAAAACTCTAAAATTCTTAGAGGAAAATGCAGGGGGAAAGGGCTGGCTTGAGACCTGGCTTGTCCAGGGCGAACCCCAGAGGCAGCAAAGGGGAGCGGATGGACTACAGCGCATGAGAACTGTAGAGACCGCCACCAAAGCAGGAAGGAGACATCTTCAGACCACACAGCCGACAGACGCTGCCATCCTACACGTCAACAATAACAAACAACTGATTTTAAGAGTGAGCAGGAAGGTTGGGCCTGGTGGCACAGGCTTGTAATCCCAGCTACTCAGGAGGCCGAGACAAGAGGGGCATAAGTCAAGGTCTGACCGACTGACTGCACAGCAAGTGTGAGGTCAGGCTGGGCAACTTAGTGAGACTCCGTCCCTGAATTTAAAACCGTGTGTGTGTGTGTGTGTGTGTGTGTGTGTGTGTGTGTGTGTGTGCATGAGTGTGCATCTGTGTGTGTATGAGTATGCACCTGTGCGTGCGTGTGTGTGCACCTGTGCATGTGTGTGTGTGTGTGTGTGTGTGTGTGTGTGTGTGTGTGTGAATGTATGTAAGAAGCTAAGGAGGTAGATCCATGGTACAGCATTGCCCTGAGTTCAAGAACCACACACAAATAAAAAGGGTGCAAGATATATACTTCTCTAAAATTATATAGAAATTGTCAGTAAGTGTATGAAAAGGTCCTCAGTGTCACTAATCATCAGAGGATGCATATGAAAACCACAGTGACGCCGGGCAGTGGTGGCGCACGCCTTTTGTCCCAGCACTTAGGAGGCAGAGCCAGGTAGATCTCTGTGAGTTCGAGGCCAACCTGGTCTAGAGTGAGATCCAGGGCAGGCACCAAAACTACACAGAGAAACCCTGTCTCGGAAAACAAAAACAAAACAACAATAACAACAAAACCACAGTGACATCACCCCACACTGGCATCAGAAACAGGCAAGCTGGGGCTGGAGAGGTTGCTGGGCAGTCAGGAGACTTGCAGAGTTCAGCTCCCAGCACCAACATCAAACACAACTACCTGGAACTCCAGCTCCAGGGGCTCCAGCACCCTGCTCTGGTCTATGGGTACCTGCACACATGTGCACACACAGAGATACACAGAGACAGATAATTAAAAATTAAATCAACGGGGGGGGGGGGCAAACAAGGAGGAAAAAAACTAGAAAGTAAAGTAACAAGCGTTGGCAGGGATGTGGAAATGGCGAAGGCTTTAGGTAGGAATATAAAATGGTGACTGCTGTGGAAACCAGTATGGATGGAAGTTCCTCAAAAACTGAAAAATGGGCTGGGCGGTGGTGCGTGCGCCTTTAATCCCAGCACTTGAGAGGCAGAGGCAGGCTAATCTTCTGTGAGTTCGAGGCCAGCCTGGTCTACAAATTGAGTTCCAGTACAGTCAGAACTGTTACACAGAGAATCCTTTCTTGAAAAAATTTAAAAAAAAAGAAAAACAAAAAATGAGAGAGAGAGAGAGAGAGAGAGAGAGAGAGAGAGAGAGAGAGAGAGAGAGAGAGAGAGAGAGAGAGAGAGAGAGAGGAACAAGCATATAAGCCAGCAATCCTGCTTCTGGTGATGTGTGAGAGCCAAAGGGCTTGGACTCTGGTCTTGGGCTATCATTACAGCTGCTCAGCGCATCACTTCCACAGTCTCCAGGAGAGGAAAGCAGCCCGCGTGTCCTCGTTAGGTTCCTGGTGCTGTGACAAACCCCATGGCTAAAACAACTTGGCCAGAAGTGGGTTTATTTCAGCTCACAGTCCGTCATGAAGGAAGTCGGGGACAGGGACACAGAAGCAGGAACTGAAGCAGAACCATGAAGGGACACTGCTCATCGGCCTGTTCCCCATGGCTTGCTTTGTCAGATTCCTTATACAACCCACGACCACCTGCCCAGGAATGGCACCATCCACAGTGGGCTGGGCCCTTCCACATCAGTCATTAATTAAAAAAAAAAAAAAAAAAGCCACACCAACTCCTACAGGCCGATCTGATGGAAGCATTTTTTCAATGAAGGTTCCTCTTCCCAGATGACCCTAGCTTGTGTCAAGTCGACCAAACAAACAAACACTAACCATCACACCAAGTGTCCATAACCAAAGCATAAACAAAGTATGGTACATTCTTACAATGGAGTATTTATTATTTTAAAAAGATGCTATAAGAATGAACTTCAAAACATGCTGAGTAAAATGAGCCAGCCACAAAAAGACAAAGGCTTTATAATTCTGTTTTTACAAAACAGCCAAAATAATCAAATCCATGAAACCTGAAGGGCCTGAGGACAGGGAAAGGGGGAGGGGCTGTTCAGTGAGCACGGACTTCAGACTTGCAAGACAGGAAAACTCTGGAGATCACAGGCAGTGTGATGGCAGTCAACACCACTGACCTGCACACTTCAAAATAACGGAGATAAAGGGGGCTGGAGAGACAGCTCGGAGGTCAAGGGCATTGGCTGCTCTTCCAGAGGTCCTGGGTTTGGCTCCCAGAACTCTCTTGGCAGCTCACAACTGTTAACTCCAGTTCCCGGGGAACTGACGCCCTCTTCTGGCCTCTACAGGTACTGCATGCACGTGTGCACAGACAAACAGGCAGGCAGAACACTCATACACATAAAATAAAATAATCTAAAATAATAATAATCGAGAAAAGGCTGGGAACACAGGCATATTCCTGCAGTCACAGCCTCTCAGGAGACTGAGGCAGGAGGACTGCATGCACCCTGACATACAAGGCCAGTTTTGAGAACATGGCAAGACTCTTCCCTTTAAAAACAAGATTAAAATAGAATGAACTGAGATAGCAAGCCTTATGTTGTGGTGCTGAAGACTGGGCCCTGGAAAGAAAGCACCTTACCAGTGAGCCACGACCCAGACCCTTGTTTTTTTGAGGCAAACTCATGGTTCTACTCCCTCGCCCCTAAGTGCTAAGATTACAGGCATGCTCCACTGCACCAGCTGCTCTCCCAGACAACAGATGGCAGACAAGCCTGCCCTTGACGACCACTGATGTGTTTGGTGAGTATCTGACCGCAGAGGGGCAACGCGAGTCTCCCGTGAGGCCTCAGAACCAGCAATCCCCACTTTCAGTTCCACGGAGCCCAGCCCTGAACGAACCAGTGAAGCTGGGGGTGAAGGCTCCTGAATAAAGGGGACCCACAGGGGCAAAGAGAGAAAGGAGGGTCCCCAAGGCTCCCAGGCCACCTTGAGGCTGTGCACACAGATCTCCAAGGCAAACAGGGCAGTGCCTAAACCCAGGGAAGTCTGGGGGCGCAGGCTTGGCAGCGGATGGAAACGTGCTGCCTCCAACAGTAAGGGGAGGCTCTGAGCAGGGGTGTGCACCTCGGAACACTGGGCTCGGATCTCAGCGCAGACACCCACTTCCAGGGCTGCTGCACTGGGAACCAGCTTTCCCAGCTCTAACCACAGGTTACGCTCCTTTCCCTCTGGGCTGTCATCAAATAGGAGTGACACGTGCAGAAGCACCCTGGACACCATTATGACGACCGCTCAGATCTGGTCCTTATTAAAATCTCGTGTAGTACAAGGAGGGACGTACAGGGAGGCTGGTTCAGTCCAAATTTTTGTGTAATGCACTGAAGTTTTCTTCGAGAAGCCAAAGGCCTTAAATTCAGGCCAACCCCTGAGTAAAAGAGGAAAGATTTGGAAGCTCTGCTCTTCCGCTTTTCGAAGGTTCTTGTAAGCCACGAAGTACAAAACTCAAAGTAAAATCCCACCTCCTCAGACTTCACCTAGCAGTTGAGTCCCGTGATGCACCATAACACGATGGCTTTACTGGGATGTGGCAAAAGAGAGAACCAAAACCTGTGGAGGAAGGAGGTCACCTGGGGAGCACTTTTCCCCTTCTTCCTGCCTACCATGATGTGAACTGTTCTCCTCCTGCATGCCTGTGATTCGCTGACAACCAAACCTTGAGCAAAAGAACCTACCTCCTTCTCACTGTCAAGGGTTCGGCCTTAGTGATGAGGAAGCAGGAGGGCTCAGGTGCCCTTCTGTACAACAAACACACCCCAGACCCTTCTCCTCCATTCCTGATGGACCCCACGCCCTCCACCCTGGACCCTTCCCTTCCATCCTAAACCCCTCTCTTACATACTGGACCCTTCTTCATCCTGAACCTCTCCTCTCCCAGATGATGTACCTGACTCCCCCAGAAACTCTATAATGCCCCCTATGCTACTGCAATGGTCCCCTGGGCTACTGCAATGGTCCCCTGGGCTACTGCAATGGTCCCCTGGGCTACTGCAATGGTCCCCTGGGCTACTGCAATGGTCCCCCTATGCTACTGCAATGGTCCCCCTGGGCTACTGCAATGGTCCCCCTGGGCTACTGCAATGGTTCCCCTGGACTACTGCAATGGTCCCCTGGGCTACTGCAATGGTCCCCTGGGCTACTGCAATGGTCCCCTGGGCTACTGCAATGGTCCCCCTGGGCTACTGCAATGGTCCCCCTATGCTACTGCAATGGTCCCCCTGGGCTACTGCAATGGTCCCCCTGGGCTACTGCAATGGTTCCCCTGGGCTACTGCAATGGTCCCCCTGGGCTACTGCAATGGTCCCCTGGGCTACTGCAATGGTCCCCTATGCTACTGCAATGGTCCCCTGGGCTACTGCAATGGTCCCCCTGGGCTACTGCAATGGTCCCCCTGGACCACTGCAATGGTCTCCCTATGCTACTGCAATGGTCCCCTGGGCTACTGCAATGGTCCCCTGGGCTACTGCAATGGTCCCCTGGGCTACTGCAATGGTCCCCCTATGCTACTGCAATGGTCCCCCTGGGCTACTGCAATGGTCCCCCTGGACTACTGCAATGGTCTCCCTATGCTACTGCAATGGTCCCCCTATGCTACTGCAATGGTCCCCCTGGGCTACTGCAATGGTCCCCTGGGCTACTGCAATGGTCCCCCTATGCTACTGCAATGGTCCCCTGGGCTACTGCAATGGTCCCCTGGGCTACTGCAGTGGTTCCCCTGGGCTACTGCAGTGGTCCCCTGGGCTACTGCAATGGTCCCCCTGGGCTACTGCAATGGTCCCCCTGGACTACTGCAATGGTCCCCTGGGCTACTGCAATGGTCCCCTGGGCTACTGCAATGGTCCCCTGGGCTACTGCAATGGTCCCCCTGGGCTACTGCAATGGTCCCCTGGGCTACTGCAATGGTCCCCCTATGCTACTGCAATGGTCCCCTGGGCTACTGCAATGGTCCCCTGGGCTACTGCAATGGTCCCCCTGGGCTACTGCAATGGTCCCGTGGGCTACTGCAATGGTCCCCTATGCTACTGCAATGGTCCCCCTATGCTACTGCAATGGTCCCCCTGGGCTACTGCAATGGTCCCCTGGGCTACTGCAATGGTCCCCTGGGCTACTGCAATGGTCCCCCTGGGCTACTGCAATGGTCCCCTGGGCTACTGCAATGGTCCACTGGGCTACTGCAATGGTCCCCTGGGCTACTGCAATGGTCCCCTGGGCTACTGCAATGGTCCCCCTATGCTACTGCAATGGTCCCCTGGGCTACTGCAATGGTCCCCTGGGCTACTGCAATGGTCCCCTATGCTACTGCAATGGTCCCCCTGGGCTACTGCAATGGTCCCCCTGGACTACTGCAATGGTCCCCCTGGGCTATTGCAATGGTCCCCCTGGGCTACTGCAATGGTCCCCCTGGGCTACTGCAATGGTCCCCTGGGCTACTGCAATGGTCCCCCTGGGCTACTGCAATGGTCCCCTGGGCTACTGCAATGGTCCCCCTATGCTACTGCAATGGTCCCCTGGGCTACTGCAATGGTCCCCCTGGGCTACTGCAATGGTCCCCCTGGGCTACTGCAATGGTCCCCCTGGGCTACTGCAATGGTCCCGTGGGCTACTGCAATGGTCCCCTGGGCTACTGCAATGGTCCCCTGGGCTACTGCAATGGTCCCCCTGGGCTACTGCAATGGTCCCCCTGGGCTACTGCAATGGTCCCCCTATGCTACTGCAATGGTCCCCCTATGCTACTGCAATGGTCCCCCTATGCTACTGCAATGGTCCCCTGGGCTACTGCAATGGTCCCCCTGGGCTACTGCAATGGTCCCCTGGGCTACTGCAACGGTACACTGGACTACTGCAACGGTCCCCTGGGCTACTGCAATGGTCCCCTGGGCTACTGCAATGGTACACTGGACTACTGCAATGGTCCCCTGGGCTACTGCAATGGTCCCCTGGGCTACTGCAATGGTCCCCTTGGCTACTGCAATGGTCCAGGCTGAATGTTGACTTCTTTTTTCTCTTTCATTCTCCCCACTTCCCTCCCCTGCCATGTTAGTATGGGTGCACATATATGCACATGCACGGATGTGCACATGCATGTAAAGGCAAGAGGTCAGCTTTAGCTGTTATTCCTCAGGTTCTGTCATCTAATCCTGGGGGTACAAGATCTCTCTCGTTGCCTGACCTGGAGTTCATCAAACAGCCCAGGCAGTCTGGCTCGAGAGCCCTGAGGACCTATCTATGTGCTGGATTACAAGCCTGTGTCACCATGTCCAGATTTTTTCAAGTGCGGATTGTGGGAATCAAACTCAGATCATCCTGCTTACAAAAAAAGCAATTTACTGACTGAGCCAGCTCCCTCCCTCCTCAGCCCCTGTACAGTGGGTCTTTATAGCATAGAAGAGATCAATATTACAAAGCTTTTTTTTTTTCTTGCTTGATTGTTTTTTATATTGGAGACCAAACCCAGGGCACCACACATGCTAAGCACACACTCTGTTGTTAAGTGGTCTGCTAGCCCATGAAGTGTGTTCTCCATAAAACACTTTTCTGATAATTGAGAGTCTACTAAGATCAATACATGCCAGAGGAAGCCCACACCTAGCTAGCAGTGTGCATGGAGAAATGCCACTACATGGAAGGGCATTCGGAGTGTTGTTCCTCCAGATCATCCCTGAGGAACCGAGTAGATCCAACCCAGGAACACCCAGATGACCCTGGTATTACTGTCAGGTCAAAATTCTGTCATCAATGACTGAGCATCCTCCATCTTAGGCAATGGCTTCTGTGAAGTTCCTGGAGAATAATAAAAGGCATGTGGTTGTGGAGCAGGCACTGAGACAAGGCACGCCCAGGAGGAGCTGGAGGGGGCAGCTGACAAGAGCAGTGAGTGCTGTATGTACCTGGTGATTTCGGGGAAGCCATACCCCGTATCAGAGCAGCGCCCACAGGGCCATTAAAGGACAACACAATGTGGCAGTGTCCCATGCCAGCTCTGCAAGGCCATCTGCCCCTTTCTTGGTTTCAGGCAGTGGCCCAGCATCGCAGACAAATGGTAGGAGTCAAACTGGTATGAGACGTGCAGAGGTGTGGCCCCGGAGGAGCCCGGAGGGGTGAAGCATTGCTAAGTGATTGGAATTCACAGAGTGGTTTTGTTTTTATGTTTTTGTTTGGTTTTGCTTTGATGGAGACATGGGGAGGCACCGCATATAAAAGAAAAAGAGCCAGTGTGACTCAGAGACTCCTGAAGCCACCACATCCCTGTGTGGTGACATCTGGTGTGTGATTTAGGACACACCAAGCCGCCCGTTCAGTGTGGCGCTGTATTCTCACATGTCAGTTTCCAGAGCAGTCCATTTCCCCTGCTGTTTTTCCCCTTGAGATCAACAGGCACTGACCCTGTCCTAGGGACCTCACATTCTTTACTCCCTCTTTCTCGCCCCCTCCCTCCATCTTTCCCTCCCTCCTTCTTACCCTTCCTTGGGTTTTTTTTTTTGGTAGCGGGGAGGGCAGACAGAGAGCTACAGACTAGATCATATATGGACCCTGGAAGGTTGGTGTGGGGGATGAGAAATGGCCCCCATAGGCTCATGTATTTGAACATTGGGTCCCCAGTTGGTGAGACTGCCTTGGGAAGTTGTGGAATTTTTAGGACAAGGAGTCTGGCTGAAGGATATGTCACTTGAAAGTTTACAGCCTCACTTCACTTCCAGTTTGCTCTTTCCAGTTCCTATGTATAGATAAAGTTGTGATGAGCCAGTATCCCACTCCTGTTGCTATGCTGTCTCCATGTACACACACACACACACACACACACACACACACACACACACACACACACACACAGTATGGACTCTCCTTCTAGAACCGTAAGTCAAAATAAACCCTTCTATAAGTTGCTTTGGTCATATAAACAGAGGAGTCACTAATACAGCTCGCATATGGCTTGTTCTGGTCAGAAACAAGAGGACACCCCATCACTCAAAGTCAAGAGGGAGCATTCACTGTCCTTGAAGCAGGGTGAGGGCTAACCCTCACCCATGACCGGCATCACTGGGGTCTGCAAGGAGGAGGAGCAAGATTCACACACAAACTTGAGGCTGCTATCCTTCCAAGGGCCTGCTTCTAAGTCTAGTCCTGGATCAGAGTCTGGGAGCTTTGGATTTTGGGGTGCTTCCTGCCATTCCTTAGTTGATGATGATGCTCAGGCTGACTGTCCAATGTGGTTTATGTTGACAATTATGCTCACACTGTCTACACAATGTGGTTTATGTTGACAGTGATGCTCACACTGTCTACACAATGTGGTTTATGTTGACAGTGATGCTCACACTGTCTACACAATGTGGTTTATGTTGACAATGATGCTCACACTGTCTATACAATGTGGTTTATGTTGACAGTGATGCTCACACTGTCTACACAATGTGGTTTATGTTGACAGTGATGCTCACACTGTCTACACAATGTGGTTTATGTTGACAGCGATGCTCACACTGTCGATACAATGTGGTTTATGTTGACAATGATGCTCACACTGTCTATACAATGTGGTTTATGTTGACAATGATGCTCACACTGTCTATACAATGTGGTTTATGTTGACAATGATGCTCACACTGTCTATACAATGTGGTTTATGTTGACAGTGATGCTCACACTGTCTATACAATGTGGTTTATGTTGACAATGACACTCACACTGTCTACACAATGCGGTTTATGTTGACAGTGATGCTCACACTGTCTACACAATGTGGTTTGTGTTGACAATTATGCTCACACTGTCTACACAATGTGGTTTATGTTGACAGTGATGCTCACACTGTCGATACAATGTGGTTTATGTTGACAGTGATGCTCACACTGTCTATACAATGTGGTTTATGTTGACAGTGATGCTCACACTGTCTATACAATGTGGTTTATGTTGACAGTGATGCTCACACTGTCGATACAATGTGGTTTATGTTGACAGTGATGCTCACACTGTCTATACAATGTGGTTTATGTTGACAATGACGCTCACACTGTCTATATACAATCTGGTATATGTTGGAGATCTGCTCTCCTTATAGGAATCTGGGATTTAGGCACATGCTGGACAGGGTGCTTCCATAGGATCGTCCTACAGCAAAAGTTTGGGCTAAGAAACAAGCCCCCTGTGGCGGCAATATTTCACACATGTTGTCAAGTATTACTGGAGAATTGGATGTGTCTTGTGTGACTCCACTGAGTCAGTCCCCTAGAAGCCGGCGGCACCATGGGTGTGCATTCCCTGGAGTTCACCCCATGTGTTCTTCCCCCATTTTTTCCTGATCTGATAGTTTTATTGTAAGGCTAACTGTATGCCACATCTTACTGAGTCCTCCCAACAGTGCATCCATCTCGGGGTTAGACTTGGACCCAAGAGCCCAGTGAGGATAGGAGTCGGGGAGACATCTGCAGGGTCAGGTCCTGGTGTTGCTCCTGAGCTGCACCGTGGAAGGCAAAGCCACACTCCTTTACTGGAGAAGACCTCACAGATGAAAGGACAGCCCTGTTATCCAAAAGCAATGGAGGGTAGAGGCCTCATCTCTGCCTGTGGTCTGCTTCCCATGGAGTCTCATATGTAACACACAGAAGGCAAACAGGCCCACACGGCTAATTTAAAGAGCTACAAGCTTGGCAGAAACATCCTTGAAAAAAACTTTATTTTTGCTTTTCATTCCTTTATCCACAACCAACTTCACAAAGTGACAAGTCACCCTTGTGCACGCAGACGACATTAAACACTTACAAGTCTACAGAAATACCAATGGGCCAGGGACTGCAGAGGGGCTCAGTGGTTAAGAGCACTCGCTACTCTTGAAAGGGATCAGAGTTCAGCTCCCAGAACCCACATCAGGCTCACAATTGTCTGTAACTTCAGCTGCAGGTGATCTGACACTTCTTCTGTCCTCCATAGGCACCTCCACGCGCCCACAGACAAATAAAATATTCTCTAAAACAATGAACCACACAAAAATGAGCTGTAAATTCACCGAATCACTCCTCACAACACATTTGAGCCTGTGGACATGTTATATCTGTGTTTCTGTCACTTTTCCAGCACTTCTGGCTTAAGCCTGCCTTCTCCACTGTATATGCCCAAGCTTACTTCAATAAACAAGGTTTTACATGGAAAACAAACTAAGAAACACACTTGCTTTTTGTTTCAAACCCATCAATTCACAGGCACCTCTCATTCATTCATTTATTCCCTCAGCCACTCGCAGACTAACCGAGCTATCGATACAATTATGGTGGCAAAGCACCAGGCATGCCAGAAAGACAATGCCGAGTTTGCCCACGGTGTCCTCATGGCACAGAGTTGTCTCGGGATGCCCACAGACACACCCTGTAAGTTCCTAGAGAAGGAGGCCTTGTTCATTGGTGCTGCCAGAAGCCACCACAGGCATTTCAGAGGGGTTCAGCGCAGGGATGTACTTCCTTCTACAAGCCCAGGGCCACTGTCTCGGGAGCCTGCACCATAGCAGAGAGGTCCTGACCAGGACAGTGGCTGGAAGCCAGGGCACTAGGTAAGCAGAAAGCAGACTAAAGCTACGATGCGATGCGGCGTCAGGACAGGGATGGGGACTACAGGAAAGACACACGGGCTTGGAAATTCCATCTGGAATGGAATGAGGCGGGAGGGGACAACAAGCATGACTCAGGTTTTTAGCTCTTCATGGAAAGAGGAAAGTTCAGAGGAGGTTTCATGGGGGAAATTACAGTTCATGTCAGCAGCACTCATTAAAAACGTCAGCATGCACAGCATTATCTCCAACCCCTCCTGGTCTACTTATCACTCTTGGCAACCACCCTCATCATCGTTATCACACGTTCATGTCTGTGTGTTCCCTTCCAGCCTCTGAACACATGAAACACTCCGCATTTCAAAGTCAAGCCTAACTAATATGATCGGCCTACCTCCCGTAGGGCCTCAGTGCCTCACCCCACAGATATGCGGCTCCGCTTCACGTTTTCAGAGGCATTTTGCTGCGCATGGGCTTTTGTTTCCCCCTTTCATCAATTAAGTATTAATGAAGTGACATCAAAAACAACGCTTTTCTTGGGGCCCAACCTCCACAAGGTTGGCTCTGGAATGCTGAGCTCACAGTCGAGATAAATAATCCATCTAGGGACCAAGAGGGGAGCCATTTTTGTTAGCTGGCCCCCACTCTGAAATGGGTCCAGCTCCTCAAATGTGCAATGGTCTTCAGCAGAGGACTTTAAGTTTTGCTGTCACTTGACCACTGTCTTTTTTCCCAGGATCTAGGCTAAGGTCCTCCTCGTTAACTGGCTTAGCCCCTTACTGAGCGTAGATCAGAATGGGCAATAAAAACATTTCTAAAGTGTTTCTGTCTGAAATCATCCCCTGAGAAACAAATGTCATTTATGAGACCAAACAAGCAACTGGCACCCAACACAGAATCCTGCCTCACCTTATCAGTTTCCTTAATGTGAGAAAGGTCATGTTGGGCATTTTAGTTCTCTATAATAATGACTTGTTGGGATAAATACCTTTGAAAATTCTGTATCGGTATGAATTCTTCTCTAATTTCATGTAATTAAATGTTCTCTGTGAGACAAGAGCTAGGAATAAAATGCTTAAAATGGGAACTAGCTGCAGAACTGGAATGTGAAACTGTATTCCTGGGTGACGTCTGAACAGACACATAACTAAGGGTGCCAGGCAATGAAGAACAAACATCTCACCCTCCATCTTACTGTGTCTTACCACATTGTTGGAGAGCACTGTGTACAGTGACCACACCTCCCAGAAATACTGCTCACATGTGACAGTATTTATAAGCAGCATCCTTTGACTCCTGGTAGCATCAATGTCACCGCATCCATCTGTTGGCCTAGGCACTGTGAGGCAAAAAACCAGACTATCAGGATGGCCAGGCTGCCTCACAGGCCCCTGGGGAGAGCCAGCCTTTGCTGATGGAACCAGTCCTTGGCACTAAGTCAAGCCTGGGGAGAGCAGCACCCCTTATTTTCATATGGTTGTTCCTGGTCCCCAGGATTCCCTCACAGACTTTTGAGGTTGAACTCTTCCTTTCAGAATACCCAATGGAGGCACCTGAAGTGTATTTTGGGGCCATAAATCGGCACACTAATTTAGCTAAATTGGGAAGAATACATTTAGATGTTTTGAAAGGTAAGTGATCCCTAGCCCTGAAGATCTACACAATGCTGCTATTGGTCCCTTCGTGAAGGGCTCCTGATACAGATGATTAATCAGCAGGCGATGGACAGAGTTGTGCAAGGCCAACAAAGCCCAAACTGTAGAAGCAGGAGCATGGACCAGGCTCCACACTGTGAGTAACACGTAATTCGGTCTGACCAAGCGTGTGCCACTTCTGGTCTCCGAGACTGCCGCTGCCTTTGTTTGCGTTCAATAAACACTCTCTTAGAAACCGTTCAAAAATAAAAGACCGGGCAGCTTCAGTCCATTGGCGATGAAACGCACATTAGCAAATCTGTCTTGTCCTGATTCACTGCTACGAAGCATGAGCAAAGGCTAGCTCATCATCTGGGTTGCTGTGGAACATTTCAAAGCAATGGCCTCTGCTTTTGTTTGGTTTTGCATCATGAGTTAGGTTTAAAGCACGAAGAATAAAGGTAGTTGTCAGGGTTAACTGCAGGAGTATGGGTGTTTTTATTTTACAGTTTTAGAGGGAAATTTTTTTTTTTTTAATTTCATGGGATGCTTCCCCTCCTCCTTAGATGAGGGTTTAATTGCAGTGTTAAGAGCAAGGCTTCACTGGCTGCTCTTGCAAAGGACCTGGGTTCAATTCCCAGCACCCACATGGTGGTTCACAACCATCTGTCACTCCAGTTCCAGGTGATCTGATGCCCCCCTCTGACCTCCAAGGGTACCAGGCAAACATATGGTGAATAGACATAGATGTAGGTAAAACATTCATACATAAAATAATTCTAAATATGTAATGTTTTAAAAACAGCTCAACAGGACCAGCGAGAGGGCTCAGTGGGTGAAGGTGCCTGCTGCCAAGCCTGGTGACCTGAGGTCAATCCCCCGGACCCACAGGGTGGAAGGAGAGAACTCTCTCCTGACAGCCTCCTCTGACCTCCACATGAGTTCCTCCTCACCCAATAATTGAACAGCAGCTAACTAGTTCTTTAGAATGTATTCTTTAGCCAAGTCTGAGGCACAAAGGCCAAGAGTTTAAGGTAAAAAAAAAAAAAAAAAAAAAAAAGAGTTTAAGGTCAGCCTGGGCTACACAGGGAGGCTATCTCAGGGAAAGAGAACAGGCCAGGAGGGACAGTAACGTGGTGTCACGTGCAGGAAACGCAGAGCAGAAGAGCGGCTGACCCAGCTTCTCCAAGGGACATTCTCCATCTTGACACGTACTGTGATCGGGGTGCCAGCGGATAAGCTACTAACGCTCATTCCTTCAGCCTCAGTTTCCCCTTCCCAGCAGACTTTATATGAAACTATGAACGCACAAATGGATAAATGTCAGGATCACTCATTACCCCTAGCTGAGCCAAGAACAACTATACCCACCTGGACTCTAGAAACAGCCTAATGAAGTGACAGAAGTTGGCTTTACACATACACACACACACACACACACACACACACACACACAGAGAGAGAGAGAGAGAGAGAGAGAGAGAGAGAGAGAGAGAGAGAAACTTTTTCTCTCTTCCTTCTTCCTCCAAACCAGAGTTCATCTCTACAACCTTGTCAGCAAGCAGTAAGGGTTTTTTTTTTTTCTTAGTGGCCCAGAGAATCTGCATCCTAGGATTACCTTCAAATGCCAACTGTCTATACAAAACCATGGGAAGAAGCCAGAATGGGGAACCTTTGCTTTTCTAATGCAAACAAATCAAACCAGCATGCGGCGAGGTCATACACGTCCTACTTTGACCTCTACAGTTTAGCACACCTACCAAGCACAGACAGTACTGGAAGCCGGAATCCAGGGTGACTGTGCTTGGTACAATCATGGAACAGGCTTATCTCGTGTGTTACTTCATGTCGCAGGGTAGTTTTCTAAAAACTAACATTTTTTTAGTAAGCAAGCTTCCAGACAAGTTGGTTCTCCAGGGGTGAGATCACTGAAGAGCTTTGCATCCAAGAGGCCTGAGTAAGAATCTCTGGGCAGGTGACCAGATGACAAAGCTATGTTCTCGGGGCTCAGAATATCCACTTGTGCAATAAGACGACATTAAAATCTACCTCACACCACGGCTAGAGGGATGAAATGAAGTGTGTGGTCCACAGCTGACATGATGCCCCTTGCCTCCAAAGGAAGTAACTCAGCAATTCACTGAGAGCCCCTGCCGAGGCCTATCTGGGTGAAATAGTTGCATGACAGAAGTGTATGTTAAGATAAATTAAAATCACGTCTGGAAAGGATCTCCTGTTGGTTGGTATGCTAACTCTAAGGACAGTGTGTTCTGGGTCACAGCTGAGGGGGGGGGGGGCAAAGGACACCACGACACTGCGTGTGTAGGACACATTCAGACTCATCTTGACTTTCTCCTCCACCGGGAAGCAAGCATGGCCAATGACCCCCACCTTGGTGCAGTTGAGCGCAACAATTCTCAGGCATAGCACACTTAACTAAACCAGGCACTTGGTCTCCAAAGGGCTGGGGAGAACAGCCTAAACCCTGTGGCAAGGACCTGAAGTATTATCAGAGCCAAGTGACTCAGGGAACCCAAGCTCCAACAGGAACTCTGTCCACAACAGTGAAGGAGAGCTCCTTGGAGTGTGACCCTGGACCAGCATCACAGTCCTTCCTCGGGAGCTTTCAGAAAAGCCATCCCTTCCCTCGGGTCTACTGCAGGAGGGATTCAGAGAGAGGCCTAGATGTTGTTGCAGCAATCCCACCGAGTTTGAGAACCACTGATCTAGAGTGACCTGAGACCGAGAAGCTTAAACTCCCAGGAAATACCTAGCGTGAAAGGGAAGGAAGCCTTGGGGAAGTTCCCACTTCCGACCAGCATTAGTGGGGGGTAGCGTTAGCCATGTCTCTGCAGGAAAAGTGTCCGTTCTGCACAGAACATCAGCTCGGGTTCCCAAAGGGCACACCCTGTGTCTGATAATAGCTGTGGGTCTGCTAGTCCCAGCGAAGGTAGGACACAAACTGAGTAGCCGCCTGAAGGAGGAACAGCAGCCCTTCCCAAGAGAGGACCCTAAGTGTGGAGTTTAGTAACTGTCTCCTTCCATTCCTAACACAGTGAACCAGAAAACAGCAAGGACTGTACAGGGCTGGCTATGGCTGTCCTCCCAAGGCTCCACAACTACCAAAGCAGGAGGGGGACTGAGAACCTGGTTCACTCCTCCACTCCATCTCCCCACAAACCCTTTAACGCCGAGCTTGCCAGAGACCATGTCCACAGGTCACATCCACCCGTGGCAGTTGCCAGGCACTACTTCTACAGGAGTTCATGCTTCCAAACATCTCAGAAGGTTGTGGTGACACACCACAGTCGAGGCCCGCCATCACCACCCTCCAACCTCAGACCTCCCCGGCACTTCCGTACCTGTAGTAGGACAGCAGGCCATTGCCCAGCACGAACCAGCGGCGCTGGTAGCCTTTCAGGTAATTAGTCCACTTGAGGAGCCAGCCCTTGTAGCTGTCCAGAGGTGGTGCGACCATTGGGACACCAGCCCCTGAAACTGGACTCCCGACAGAAGTCTTCGCCTGTCCTGGTCGCTGAAGCGGCTGGGGCTTGGACACCGACCTGGGCTCAGGCTTGGCCAGGGGCGCGTTGCCTACAGTTGACCCCAGAGAGGTTAGCTCCTCCGATGAGATTTTGGTGAAGGGCCCAGCACCTGCTCTTGGGCCCGCCTCTGACTCCAGCCATAAATCCTGTAGCTCCGATTCCTGCCCAGCCCCCGAGGGCCCTGGCTCAGACGTCGTCTGGGGCCCGGGTTCAGATCTCGGCACCGGTTCAAAAACTGGCTTGCACACCTGTTCGGACAGCAACTCCCGCTCTGGTGCCTGCACAGGCTGGAGCTGGGGCTTGGGCTCCGGCCCTGAGCCGGATGTAGACGAGCTCATGCCCGGCGCCGCCGTGTGGCAGGACAGGCAGGGGACAACCGTGAACAGCGACGACAGCCCGCGGGAGCGGCCAGCGCAGCCGCCGCCTCGGCTCAGAGCGGCCGCTTTCCCCATAGAGCTGTGGACCCGAGCGCGGTCGAGAACGGAGTGGGGGCGGGGCGGGAAGGGGACTGGGCGGGGCCTGTTCGGAGGGCGGGGCAGGGCGGGGTCGGTGGAGGAGTGGGCGGGACGGGTGGGGCCCTCACGTGAGCCGTGCGGGGACCCGGGGCGCGCGTGGACCCGCGTGGGTTCCTCCACTGCTCAGGCTCAGGTGGAGCACCGTGGGCCAAGAGCTGGGCAGGCAACGTGGAAGGCACCTCGAGCTTCAGGCTCCCACCCGGGGCTGCTGTCCCGCCTGTACCAGGCGCCAGGGGAACAATGGTGAATGAAGGCCACGAGGTGCGCTTGGGCGCTGCTCTGGACAGCCGTGGGTCTTGGACAGCAAATCCCAGGCTCTGGGAGTCAGATCGAGGGAAATCCAGCCAGGGCCCAATCCCTAGCTGTGGGGACTGTAGCCACTTCACGAGCTTCCTTTTGCTCTTGTGTATAATGAAGACAATTCAGCGGCTGTAATGAGATGGAGCACATTTGATAGTAGATGCTCAGTGAGTGTCATTATTAGCTAGAGAGCTCTGTGCTACATTTTGTCAGGGACCAGAGCAGGAGATGAGAGCAAGGTTGACACGCTTGGGAAGCAGCCCCAATGCATGCGTGTGTCAGATGTGTGTGCAGCCCTCAGGGAGGGAAGCTAACTAATAAATTCTTAACAATATGTTTTGACTCCTGCAGCAAATTGCCAAGCTCCCTCAGATGACAGGCCTGTCATTAGTTCTAACAAAGAGACAAGGTTTGCAGCGTCAGAGGGACAAGAAAGTCATGCAAGGAGACACCAGAGTGTACAAAGCCCCACATCAGGGGTGAGCAGCTTGTCTGGCGAAATGGCAAACAGTTCGGTGTATTGACAAGGGTAAGGCAGGACACACTTAGGGCTGGCCCACACCCCACCACGAAGAACCTACAGAACCTACAGGGGCTGCTGGGGATAAGGGAGATTTTTTTTTCCACTTTGCTAATTTATTGGTTTGCTTTGTTTTATTTTGTTTTTGGTGTTTTGAGACAGGGTCTTTATATGTAGTCCAGGCTGGCCTTCACCTCTAAATGTTCGTTTCTCAGCCAGATTTCTGGTATTACAGATATGAGCCATCACATCTGGCCCAGAGCTTTCACTTTTAAAATGCTGAACAAGAAAAAGAAAAACTTTTAAATCCCTGATCTTTCCTGGAAAAAAAAAAATTGTAACTCCAAGTCTGGAGCAGGAAATGCACAAGATAGACCCACCTGGAGCTGGAGCGGTGGCTGATCTTGCAAAGGATCTGGGATCTGGTTCCCAGCATTCACATGGTGGCTTACAACTATCTGCAACTCCAGTTCCAGGGGGATCCAATGCCCTCTTATGACATACAGTGCACAATTTTATACATGCTGTCAAAGCAGTCATGCACATTTTTTAAAAAAGGAGAGAAAGAAAAGATGAACTTACCTGGGAGTTCTGGTCATTCTAAAAAGCAAAGAGCTTGTGATGGTCTGAATGAAAATGGCCCCTAGACCCATAGGGAGTGGCACTATTAGGGGGTGTGGCCTTGTTGGAGCAGGTGTGACCTTGTTGAAGGAAGTGTGTCACTCCAGGCAGGCTTTGAGGTTTCTGATGCTCAAGTCAGACCCAGTGTCTCACTCTCTCTTCCTGCCAATCCAATGTAGAACTCTTGCCTCCTTCTCCAGCACCGTGTCTGCCTACACGCCACCATGCTTCCTGCCATGATGACAATGGACTAAACCTCCGAACTGTAAGCCAGCCCCAATTAAATGTTTTCCTTTGTAAGAGTTGCAGTGGTCATGGTGTCTCTTCACAGAAGTAGAACACTGACTAAGACAGTGGGTAAAAATATTTGCTACTAAACCTGACAGGCTGAGTTCAATTCCCCTGGTCCAGTTGTGAATGGAAAGTGCAAAAATCCAGGAGTTAGTTGCTCAGTCCACAAGGCTGGATGTCTCAGCTGGTCTTCTGTACATGCTGGAATCCCGAAGAGGTAGGCTCTACAGTAGTGAAGGAATGGATGTGCTAGCAAGGCAGGGGCAAGCAAGCAAAGAGCAAAAGCTTAGTTTTATTATGTCTGTTATGTAAATATTGTCAGAATCAAAATGGAGTCACTTATGCCAAATCCAAAACAAAGCAGAAGTAGAAAGCCAAAGGGGGAGGGCTATGATGTGTACATGAGTCTGCTTAACAGCTGCTACATGATGTGGTGCATCTAAAAACCACAGCTGTGCACAAAGGCCACCACAACCTTACTTACATAAAGAATTTCTGCAATGCCCTATTAAACCTTAGACTGGCGCCATCCTTATTGATTATTCTAGCCATGGATAATTGCTGTTTATTTTTCAAAACATATATAACCTTTATTGTCCCTTTAAATATTCTCAATTCAACTGAGCACGGTAGCACACACCTGTATCCCTAGCACCTGGGAGGCAGAGGCAGGAAGAGTATGTTCAAGGCCATCCTGGGGTTACACAGCTAGTCTCGAAGTAAACGAACAGAAAACACAAGATCTTCCTCACCTCAGCCTCCCAGATAAACCACTATGACCCATCACAGCATGCAGGACTCAATTTCAACCCTCTGTTTATTTTTATTTTGTGTGCATTGGTGTTTTGCCTGTATGTATGTCTGTGTGAGGATGTCGGAACCCCTGAAATTGGAGTTACAGACAGTTGTGAGCTGCCATGTGGGTGCTGGGAATGAAACCTGGGTCCTCTGGAAGAGCAGCCAGTGCTCTTAACTGCTGAGCCATCTCTCTAGCCCCGGGTAAAATACTTTTCTAAAGAAATTGAATTATGGGCTGAGATAGCTCAGTATGTGTGCCTGACTTACAGACACAAAGCTTTGATTCCAAGATGCCTGATATCCCTTGGCTTAGTGTTGATGAAGGGATTTTAAGGCTCAGGAGCTGGGATTGCAAGTACAGGCCACCACACCCAGCTCTCTTTACATCAGTTCTGGTACACTGTGTAAAACCTCCACAATGGGAAAACTAGAACTCATGTCCATCACTGATCCTATAAAACACAAAATAGTGAGAGGGGCACCAGCCCACTTGAAGAGTCTTGTCGCCATTTTCCTTGTGACTGCCCTTAGGGTTGGAGATCTGTTGCTCAACTGGATGAATTAAATGCAATGGTTTAATTGGGCCCCAAGGCAACTGCATTGCATTGCCAAAGGTAGATGATTGTAGTTATCATAACGGACAGCACAGACAAATCAATGTTCATAAAGGCCTGGCCCATAATGGGCAGAACAGGCAAAGTGAATTTTATGATTATGATGGCACAACTCATATGGACCTTTTTTTTAAAAAAAGATTTGTTTGTTTGTTTGTTTGTTATGTATACAGCATATATGTCTGCAGGTCAGAAGAGGGCACCAGATCTCATTACAGATGGTTGTGAGCCACCACGTGGTTGCTGGGAATTGAACTCAGGACCTCTGGAAGAGCAGTCAGTGCTCTTAACCTCTGAGCCATCTCTCCAGCCATCATATGCACCTTTTGTTGTGGCTAATCAATCACAGTGTTTCCAGGCATTAAATAGATAAGAAGCCTACTGCATTTCTGTTTGATCCGTATAAGTGGGGAAATTCTCAAATGAGAGAAAGGCTACAAAGGATAGTAGCAAAAGGCAATCTTGGCCCGTGAATCAGTTTCCAGACTTGAGCTAGTTTTTAGACCAGAACCCCTTGAATGAAGGGATGCCAGGTTCCCTGAGGAAGGACTTGATAAAATACCTAACGGGTTTTACCGTTAGCCTTTCTCCAGTCCTTCCCCAGAGGGACCTACAGCCTTTCATGAGTGTAACTGTACTGGAGGAAGGGAAACAATCAGACTTTCTGGGGTCTATTGGATACTGGTTCTTAATTGACACTGATTCCGGGAGACCCCAAAAAACGCTGTCGCCCACCAGTTAAAGTAGGAGCTTATGGAGAGCAGATGATTAATGGAGTTTTGGCTGATGTCCTACTCACAGTAGGTCCAGTAGGTCCCTGAACTCATCCTGTTGTTATTTTCCCAGTTCCAGAATTTATAATTAGGATAGATATACTTAGAAGTTGGCAGAATTCTCACATTGGTTCCATGACCCTGCAGAGTGAGGGCTATTATGGTTGGAAAGACTAAATGGGAGCCTTTAGAGTTGCCTTTGCCAAAGGAAATAGTAAATCAAAAAACAGTATCGCATCCCCAGAGGAACTGCAGAAATTAGTGCCACCGTCAAGGACTTGAAAGATGCAGGGGTGGTGGTTCCCACCATATCTCCCTTTAACTCTCCTGTCTGGACAGTGCAGAAGACAGATGGATCATGGAGACTGACAGTTGTCTGTCAAAAACTCAAGCAATGACTCCGATTGCAGCAGCTGTACCAGATGTGGTGTCCTTACACTGGGCAAATTAACACATCTCCTGGTACATGGTATGCAGCTATTGATTTACCAAATGTCTTTTTCTCAGTGCCTACCCATAAGGACCACCAGAAGCAATTTGCTTTCAGTTGGCGAGGCCAGCACTATACCTGTGGTGGTTTAAAAGAAGATGGCCCCTAAAAGGAGTGGCACTATTAGGGGGTTTTACTTTGTTAGAGTGAGTGTGGCCTTGTTGGAAGAAGTGTCTCATTATGGAGGCAGGCTTTGAGGTCTCCCATGCTCAGGATACCGCAGTCTAGTGTGACAGTCTAGTTCCTGTTCCTGCAAAATGTAGGACTCTCAGCTACTTCTCCAGCACCACGTCTGCCTGCACGCTGCCATGTCCCACCGTGATGATAATGGATGAACCTCTGAACTGTAAGCAAGCTACCCCAATTAAATGTTTCCCTTTATAAGAGTTGCTGTGGTCATGGTGTCTCTTCACAGCAATAGAAACTAAGACAATACCTTTACAGTTTTACCTCCAGGATATAGTAACTCTCCTGCCCTGTGTCAGAACTTAGTTAGGAGGGACCTTGATCATCTGTCTCTTCCACAAAACATCACAGTGGTGCACTATAATGTCAACATTATGCTGACTAGACCAAGCAAGCAGGAGGTAGCAACCACTTTGAACTCATTGGTAACACTTATGTGCATCAGAGGATAGGAAATAAGTCCAACCAAAATCAAGGGCCTTCTACCTCAGTGAAATTCTTAGAAGTATGCTGGGCAATGGTGGTGCATGCCTTTAGTCCCAGCACTTGGGAGGTAGAAGCAGGAGGACCTCTGTGAGTTCAAGGCCAGGCTGGTCTACAAAGTGAGTTCCAGGACATTCAGGATTGTTACACTGAGAAACTCAGTCTTGAAGAACAAAAAACAAAAACAAACAAACAAAAAAATCTTTGGAGTCTGGTGGTGTGAGGCATGCAGCGCTATTCCTTCTAAAGTGAAGGATAACTTATTGCACCTGCCTGCCCCTCTACCACCAAGAAAGAAGCACAATATTCATTGGGCCCATTTGGATTCTGGAGACAGCACATTCCTCACTCGGGTGTGTTACTCCACCCCATATACCAAGTGACTCAGAAACTGCTAGCTTTGTGTGGGGCCTGGAACAGGAGAAGGCTCTTCACCAAGTCCAGGCTGCTGTGCAGGCTGCTCTACCACTTGGACCACATGATCCAGCAGACTTGATGGTACTTGAGATGTCAATGGCAGATGGGGATGCTGTTTGGAGCCTTTGGTAGGTCCCTATAGGTGCACGACAGAAGAGACCTTTGGGATTTTGGAGCAAGACTCTACCATCTGCCATTGATGGATTGGCTGGACTGCAGTCTGAAAATCATTCCAATAAATCACACACACACACACACACACACACACACACACACACACACACACACACACACACACGTAGAGAGAGAGAGAGAGATTCATCTATAAGTTCTGTTATTCTAGAGAACCCTGACTAATACACTGTGCGTGCTGGTACACACCTGTCATCTAAGCACTCTAAAAAACGGAGGCAGGAGGATTGTTGTGAGTTTGAGGGCAGACTGGATTATAATAAGTTCAGGTCCAGCTTAGATTATGTAGCAAAATCCTGTTCCCCCACCACCCCCCAAAAAAGTACAAAAGGAAAAAGATAGAAAGAAAGATTTAAATTATATATGTGAAGTCATGGGTTTTGGTGCCATATGGTAAGCCCCCCCCCCCCCCCCCCCCCCCGGCATCTCTTTATGATGGTGTGCTATATGGAACTTCTGAGATGAGATGTTACACTCAGTTTACAAACACCATGCTGAGTTGGGTCTAGTTGCATAGCCATCAGAGAACCCCACCCTATCCATTTTATAAAGTATTTGTTAAGATGCAGAAAGCTGCAAACCTAGGATTTGAACCAAAGCCCACCTCCTGAACATGCTGCCCTGATGCTCACTTAGCTCGTAAATCTTATAGTGCAAAACCTGCAGAGAGGCTTGTCTTAGCCACTCCAGACCTTTTCAGGATGAAATCCGGCACAAACCAGCATCCACATTTTTATCTAT
Source organism: Peromyscus maniculatus bairdii (assembly GCF_049852395.1). Taxonomy (NCBI): domain Eukaryota; kingdom Metazoa; phylum Chordata; class Mammalia; order Rodentia; family Cricetidae; genus Peromyscus; species Peromyscus maniculatus. Next base: position 7,160,135 of record NC_134861.1, read on the forward strand.
GATCTCAAGCTCACAAGAGGACCTCCTGGGACTTTTGAACGAGGATGAACAAAGATGGCTGCTTAGACACCTACCTGGGTTCTTTGCCAATGTCTGGTGGCTTGAGCTTGGGCCTGTGGGGACAGTGGTCCCAACTGTGTCACAGGGCTGATGGAAGCGATGAGTGTAAACAGCTCTTCAGAGACAATGCATCGGCCTGCTTCTCTTCCAGCCTATTGCAGCTCTGCGGGCCATCATCATGTCTAGCTTTTCCCATGCCTAAGTGCCACAGGCTCCTTGCAGCAGGACTTATCTGGGGTGTGCAGGCATCCAGGGGCTGGACACTGGAGGACTTGTGTCTGTATTCTCTTTTTTTTTGCACAAGCAAATGTGCTTTTGATCTAAAGAAACCACCTGTTTGCATTTTGATTTCTCACTAGTCATGTCTCTCTCTACTCTGTGAGCCTTGATTTCTCCAAAACTGACCCTATAGGGTTTTTATGAAGGTAGGAAATGATGCATACAAACTGCTCAACCTTTGTAAAACAAAAAGCATCTTTAACTTTCAAACACACAGCAGAATGCAGAAAGCAACAGACTGTACACATGACTTGTCTTAGTCAGTGTTCCATTGCTGTGAAGAGACACCATGACCAAGGCAACTCTTATAAGAGAAAGCATTTAATTGGGGCTGGCTTACAGTTTCAGAGGTTTAGTCCATTGTCGTTATGGCAGGGAGCATGGAGGAAGGGATGGCAGGCATGGTGCTGGATGGCAGGCATGGTGCTGGAGAGTCATTGAAGCCACATCCTGATTCACAGAGACGGAGAGGAACACTGGGCTGGGTGTGGCTTTTGAAAACCTCAAAGCCCATTCATTCCCTGTGTCACACTTCCCCCAATACCTTCTAATCCTTCCAATCCTATCCGAGTTCCACTCCACAGTGACTAAGCATTCAAATATATGAGCCTATGGGGGCCATTTTTTCTATCTGTCTGTCTGTCTGTTTGTTTGTTTGGGTTTGTTTTTTGTTTTGGTTTGGTTTGGTTTTTTGAGACAGGGTTTCTCTGTGTAACTTTGCGCCTTTCCTGGTGGAGGCCATTCTTAAACCACAATGTTACTCTTCTCCTAGCTTCAATACTGTCTACATCTTCTTTTTTTTCTTTCTTTAAAACATGAATTAGGAGTTGGGAGTGTGGCTGTGAGTGCAGGCATACATTTGCCATGCCATGGGTGTGTTGGGGCAGCTCAAAGGACACCTCTCAGGAGTCAGTCTTTTCCTTCCACCTTGTGTGGAGGGGTCTCTCCTACTGTTTTTACCGCTGAGCTGCGTATTCCAGGCTAGCTGCCCCTCAGATTTCTGGACGGGGATCCAGTCTCTGCCTTCCATCTTGATTACAGATACACAGCACCACATCTGGCCTTTTATATGGGTTCTGGGGCTTGAACTCTGGTTGGTTGTCAGGTTTACATGGCCAGCAATTCTGCTTCCTGAGGAATCTCCCCAGCCAGAAACCCTCTTCTTTCGTCTACTCCCCAGGCCCCTCTTTTGTGTTAGACTGATTGGATAACTATTAATTTTTAATTTGTGTGTATGCATGTGTGTGCAATGTGTTTGTATGCATGTGTGTGCAATGTGTATGTATGCATGTATGTGCAATGTGTGTGTATGCACAATCACCCCGGTATGTGTGGTTGTGCACATGCCATGGCCAGAGGACACCTCGGGTGTCAGCCTTTGCCTTTTACCTCGTTTGAGACAGGGTTTCCTTCTTGTTTTTCTATTGCATATGCTGGACTAGCTGGCTTGCAAGCTTCCAGGATTCTCCTGCCTCTGTTTCACATCTCCCCTGCTCCCAGGAGTGTTAGAATTACAGGTGTCCACATTTACACAGCCAGCTTTTCTCTTACATGGGTTCTGGGCATTCGCAATCAGATCCTAACACTTCCACAGCAAGCATTTTATCCACTGAGTCATTTCCCCAGCCCCAGTCTCAACTGTGTTATTTCATTCATAAATATATCAGTATCTATCTCTGTATTAGTTACTTTTCTAATGCTGCGCTAAGACCCCATGATCAAGGCAAATTATAAAAGAAAGTATTTAATTGGGGGTTTATAGTTTCAGAAGATTAGCGTCCATGACCATCATTTCAGGGAGCATGGCATCAGGTAGGTTTCCATTCCCAGCCCCCACACAGTGGTTTACAACCTTCTGTAACTCCAGTTCAAGGGGGATCTGATACCCTTTTGTGGTCTCCATAGGCACCAGGCACTTATGAGTTGCACAGACATACACGTAGGCAAGACATCCACATATATATAAAAATAAAAATAAAAATTTTTTAATATTTTGAAAGAAAAGTGTTTTACTAGTTTTTGCCTGAGGAGAAGAAATATTACCTGTATTTTATAAGCTTGTATAGCAAGAGATAGACAACAGTCTGGAGCCAATATTCCCCCTCTGGGTTGTAAGTGAGTGAGTGTGTGTGTGTGTGTGTGTGTGTGTGTGTGTGTGTGTGTGTGTAAAGAATAAAGCTATAGCTTGTCTCTGAAGCTACAGCAAAGGCCTGTGTGTTGTAGGCTGATTCCTCAGCTTGATGTTGTTAGGAAGTAGTGGAATCCCTAGCCTAGTGGGAGGTGTGCAGTCTCTGGGGAAATCCTCTTGAGTGGGTGGTGAAAACCCAGCCCCTTCTCCTCCCTTCCCAGCCACCACAGGTGAGTGACTTTGTTCCACTCTGCCATTACCACCGTATGTTGCCTTGATATAGGCCCCCAAGCACGGTTCTGCCTGCTGAGAGGTTGAGCCAAAGAAAATGTCTCTCTTCATAAATAGGGTAGCTCTGGTATTTTCTTACAGCATAAATAAGGATGCAGCCCACTTATGGGCTCACAAGCCAGTTCAAGTAATAAAGTCTGTCAGGTGTGGCGGCCCACGCCCATGCTCCTAGCACTTTGGAGACTGAGGCAGAAGGATTGGTGTAGGTTTTTGGCCAGCCTGGGCTACATAGTGCCAGACCAACCAGAGCTACATAGCAAAATACATCTCAAAACATAAAAATGAACAATAACAAAAAGTTAATGAAATCCCCCTGTGGGAGCCCACAGAGGTTTCCTAGTGAGATATGAGCTTGCTTTACCCAGCAGGGCTGCATAAGGGGATGGATTGACCATGGGCATGGTTACCAGGTATTTGGAAGGGTCAGCACTTGGCTGTGCAGTGTGCTTTGATCTAACAAGAGGAGGTCCTTTGCCCCGCCCCTTGGCATTCCTATAAAAAGCCCTTTTGAAGAGGCAGAATGGGCCAGTGGATTTTGATCCAGGTCCTCCTGAAGCTATCCTGTGTTTCTGTCTGTCTCCTCTCCACTATCTTTCTAGCTACTAAGTCCTTATGCCTCTCTCCTCCTCATAGGAACCCTGTAAAAGGTGGGGGCGGGCCCCCACATCCCCGGCAGTGTTCACCTTCTCAATGCCATTTACCTCATAACCTCATAATAGTCTTCTATAGTTCTTCTTGCTGTGGAACGATTAGAGTTTATACTTTTTTCTATATTTTCATTTCAGTGGGAAGAAGATGAAAGACAAACACGGATACTTGTTAAACGCCTTGAATTCTAGCTTTGGAACTTCTCAGTCTCAAAGCCAGTGGCTTGAAATATGTGGGAATATCATAGGCTCCTGAAAGTCTATGATGATGCCTATATAATATACCAAAAGGCATGCATATTGAAGCTTGCCACACAATTTATGAAGACTGAACACCTTAAGGCTGTTCTAGGAAGACACATTGAAATAGGTGAAATAGTGGCCTCAGAGCAGAGGAGGGATGATTCCTGTGTTACATAATCTGTACACTTCAAATTTTATGTATATTGCAAACATTGCAATTGAATGCTTTAAAGTAGGTGGTTAATGTACTGGTTGTCTTATCACCGAGAGCAAAATTCTCAGCAGGGACAGATTAAGAGAGGAAACTTATTTTTTTGGGTTCAGAGTTCGAAGAGGTTTTGTGACTGTGGCAGGAAAGCAAAGCAGTGCAGAGCAGGTCACTTCAGGAAGGGGGAGCAATGGAGAGCAGGTCACTGCAGGAGGGGGAGCAATGGAGAGCAGGTCACTGCAGGAGGGGGAGCAATGGAGAGCAGGTCACTGCAGGAGGGGGAGCAATGGAGAGCAGGTCACTGCAGGAGGGGGAGCAATGGAGAGCAGGTCACTGCAGGAGGGGGAGCAATGGAGAGCAGGTCACTGCAGGAGGGGGAGCAGTGCACAGCAGGTCACTGCAGGAGGAGGGAGTAGTACCTGCTTTCATGGCAGTAGACAAAGAAGCAGAGAGCATCCAGAACAAGGGGCTAGCCTATAATCCTCAAAGTCTCATCCTCATGGAAGATAAAGGGATCCAAAATCCCTGAAACTTTAAAAAAAGAATTAAAACTCACTCTTAGCAAATATAAGTTCCTTAAATTCATACTTGTAAGCATTTTTAATGTTCATTTTCTTTCTTTTTTTTTATTTTTTTTTTTTATTTTTTTTTATTTTTTATTTATTTTTTTTTTTTTTTGGGTTTTTCGAGACAGGGTTTCTCTGTGTAGCTTTGCGCCTTTCCTGGAACTCACTTTGGAGACCAGGCTGGCCTCGAACTCACAGAGATCCACCTGCCTCTGCCTCCCGAGTGCTGGGATTAAAGGCGTGCGCCACCACCGCCCGGCCTTTCTTTTTTTTTTAAATAATTTATTTATTATGTATACAGTGCACATATCCCTGCAGACCAGAAGAGGGCACCAGATCTCATTACAGATGGTTGTGAGCCAGCATGTGGTTGCTGGGAATTGAACTCAGGACCTTTGGAAGAGCAAGCAGTGCTCTTAACCACTGAGCCATCTCTCCAGCCCCTAATGTTCATTTTCTTGTGAACAAGCAATGATAGTGGAGAACGGGGAAATCTGACTCCCTAATTACCTAAGCAGGCAGCCAGGCTACTCTTATGCCAACATCACATATCTTGAGCACTCTACCAATGCACAGCACTTGAAGGCATAGCCTCAGGCAGGCGTGTGTGTGTGTGTGTGTGTGTGTGTGTGTGTGTGTGTGTGTGTGTGTGTGTAGCAGCCTTTTTGTTGTCACCAGACTCAACTCTAGATGATTCTGAAACTATTCCCACCTAGAGGATCGGGGGCGCCTTTGGTGGCCTAGCAGAGGGACCCCTGAGACTGGCACCAAGAGGCAAGGCTGTGGTTGGTCCCAACACCCACTCTAGCTATGGAGGCCAGATGCTCAGGCTCAATTAGTGAGTCTGCTGGAAGACAGCTCCTCCAATGCTGTAGTTAAGGGCAATAGAGGCCTTCTCTCCGGTGGTCTTTTCTTGCATACTTCCAGTCAGGCATGCCACAATGCTTCTATAGAGAAAGAAGCAGTTGACAGCAGCAGAAGCAGCAGAGCAGCAGTGACAGCCAAGCAGTTGGCATGCCAAACTGAGTTGTTGTAGGGGCAAAGGAACCAATCTGATGGCTGAAGAAAAGGCAGTTGAACAATGTGAGAGGCCAGCTCCCACCATTTCAAAGGTTCTTAGGAGGAGGAAAGAGGAATAAGAAAATATTAGAAAGAAAGATAGCGTGAAGAGGAGAAAGACAGAAACACAGGATAGCTTTGGGAGGACCTGGGTCAATACCCAATGGCCTTTTCCATTTATTCAAGAGGACTTTTTATAACAATGCCAAGGGGCAGGGCAAAAGATCTCCTCCTTGCTAGATCAAAGCACACCACACAGCCAAGTGTAGACCCTTCCAAATACCTGGTAACCACGCCTGTGGTCAAGTCACCCCCTTATGCACCCCTGCTGGGTAAAGCAAGCTCAGATTCTTGGACCCTGAATAAGTTCTTACTAGGAAACCTCTGTGGGTCTCTACAACTCCCCCTTCTTAATATTTTAAAGGGCCCCTCAGACCCCTTAGATAGACTGTGTCTGTCAGAGGTCAACCTTCTTCTTCTTCACTAATCAATATTACCCATCATGGAGATATACTTTCTGCCAAGTGTACTCTGGCTTGGGTTGGCAGCTAGCTACCTATCTCTGACTACCAGCCTCTGGCAGGGGAACATACAGAGCTTAACTCTATGCAGCTCTGAATCAGGTCCCTACCAAGAGCTTGCAAGTAGCTGGAACAACCACAGCAATGCTCCTGGTCCCTGGGGCTGCCACATCTCCCAGTAAAGGAGTAGAAGGTGACCAAGATGGAATGTCTTTTTTGAATGGTCTAAGATGTCTGTAGCAGCCTCAGCTCCACCAAGAATTTTTTAAATTTAATAAACTCTTGATGTGATCGTATCAAATAAATCAGTAAACTCCTGATGCAACTGCATCAAACCTAGAGACTTCTTTAGCATCACCAAACCATGGTTCATTAATATCAACAGGTTAACATAATTCTAGCATGAATATTAGTATACATATTTACAATTCTTACAAAATTACATCCAAAAGCAAACTCTCAACAGGACTATTTACACTTTTACAAACTTTAGCAAACATCCAAAAGCAATTTCTTAATATAACTATATTTCATAGACTTTAGCAAACACCCAAAAGCAATTTCTTAATAGAGCTATACAAACACAGGGTACACTAACACAAGTTAACATTAATCCACTCAAGGGACAGGAAAATATTTTTCAAAAATTAAAGATGCTGAGGAATAAATATTAACACCCTCTTTTCTTTATAATTTTTTAAACTGCATCTTGAGCATAGGTAGAAAAACCAAAACTTCTCCATTTAAACATTTCCATCCATTCTTATATAACAGTTCCATAAACAGTTCTATTTCTACAAAGTTTGTGAGTTCACCACAGTTAATAAAACATATATGCATACACAAAACAGTTCATAAGTTATCAGTTGATAGAATCTACATGCATAAGTAAATTCAAAATTATCCAGCCAGGCAGTGGTGGCACACACCTTTAATCCCAGCACTCAGGAGGCAGAGGTAAGTGAATCTCTGTGAGTTTGAGGCCAGCCTGGTCTACAAAGAAAGCTTCAGAGCTACACAGAAAAACCCTGTCTCAAAAATTTTTTTTTCAAAATTGTCCCATTGCAATTGAATCACTCCTGTCCATCCCATTTCTTAAGTCTGAAAAGTTCAAAAAGACAGTTCTGGTAACAGTCTTAAAGTTCCAAATATGAAGAAACCCGCAACCAAAACCTTTTTGCAGTTCCCCTGAATGCACCAATTCAGTTCAAACAGTCTCTGAAACTTTTCTTCTCAGCTCTCGAATGCACTTTGTAGGCTGTAGCCTTCTCCTAAGGCAATTTTTCTCCAGAGCAAAAACTATTAGCTCCACAATATCTGGCTGGTGCATAGTCCTCTCAAAAGAGACCTTCTTGTAGCCAGCAAACAGAAACTGCATGGCTTTTCTTTACAGCCCCAGTCTGTCTGTGCCTCTCATCTCCAGACATGCCTACCTAGAGACCCTGGCATCCTGAGGTCTTAAGGGCTTTCTCATGCCTAGTGCTGAATGCCTGAATGCCACCTGCTTCTATAAACTATGGTTCTCAAGCAGCCCTTCTGGGTCCGGGAGGAAACCCAGCTGCGGCCAGTCATGGCTGCTGCACCCTGGCTCTGTTACCTGCTTTGCTGGGGTCTCTCCTCCAGGTGCTGCCTTGCTTGCATGGCCAAATGCCACTCCCAGGGTAGCCACACAGCTCTGCCTCATTCTGTCACTGGAAGCTCAGGCTGCTCTAGGTTCCAGTGTCCCTGTCATTCAGCCTGGAGCACAGCTCTGTGTCACCTCAGCATTTCTAGCTGCCATTCCATGCAGGGGCATGCCTCAGCTGCTGGTCTGGCTGCTGCCTCGCCCATGGCATCTCTGCTGGGCACTGGCCGCCAGGGTCCGCTCTCTCTGCTGCACTCCAAGCACCTGCCGTTCACCTCTCTCCTGGTGTGGTGTCTCCGCTTGGCTCCTCACTGCAGCTTCTTCTCGGCAGGAAGCTTGCAGACTCCCACGGCTTGCACTGCTTTCTCAGTGTCTGCTGCCTCTGCAATGCTGCCCTGAGGGTCTCAGCTGCAGAAGCCTGGCTGGGGCAGCCTCTCATGCTCTGCTTCTTCTGCTGGCAGCTTCCGGAGCTTCTGAAGCTGCTCAGACTGCTAAGTTCACAGTGGCTGCTAGATCCTGGATGCTGCTTTGTGTGTCCCAGTCTGTAAACCTTCATCATATTCCTAGACCTAAAGCCTATATTCTCCACCATCACTAAAACTTTTTTATAACTTTAGAGAGAGAGAAACAGAGAAATATAGACATAGACAGAGACAGAGAGAGGTACTTGCTGCAGCCTAACTTTTACTACTTGCTTTGGCTTAACTTTTAGCCACTCTGCTTTATCTATATACAGTTTTACTCCCAAAGAATAGAATACCACGGCCTAACCCTTAATTCATTACTCTAATTCATTATCGGGCATGCCCCCCTGCTTCGCACGGTGCCCCCTCTCTCTTATCCTTTGTACATAAGTCCCACATTCTGGCACCATCTGTGGGGGACTGTGGGAGTCCAGCTCCTACCTTTCCCACCTTTTCTAGGGTTCTTAGGAGGAGGAGGAGAAAAGGATAAGAAAACATTAGATAGAAAGTTAGCGAAGAGGAGAAAGACAGAAACACAGGATAGCTTCAGAAAGACCTGGGTCTAATACCCAATGACCTCTTCTGTTTATTCAAAAGGGATTTTTATAACAATGCCAAGGGGTGGGGCAAAAGACCTCCCCCTTGCTAAGTCAAAGCACACCACACAGCCAAGTGTAGACCCTTCCAAATACCTGGTAACCACACCCATGGTCAAATCATCCCCTTATGCAGCCCTGCTGGGTAAAGCAAGCTCAGATTCTCAGACCCTGAGTAAATTCTTACTAGGAAACCTCTGTGGGTCTCTACAGAACAACTCCAAAACAGCTAGGGCAGAAAGGAGAGCAGAAGGACAGATATGGTAAGAGAAGGCAGAGAGCCAAAGCTGAAGAAAGATAAAAGCCATTAGGAGCCAGAGAAGACAAACTACAGCCCCAGTCACCGGCCGAGTTCCAGAGAGCCATCGAATGTTTAGGGCCAAGGGGCTCAGAGCCTGGGCAAAGAGCAGTTGACACTGATCAGTGCTAGGGGCTAATGCTGTGGGATATTTGTACACTGTATGAAGATGTGTCATTGTGTCTGATTTAATAAGAAGATGAACAGCCAATAGCTAGGCAGCAGAGACTTCCAGACAGAGACAACTCAGAGTTAGAATCTGGCCCAGCAGGAGACACCAGCAAGACACAGAGGGAGTGGAACATACAGTTTGGATGAGAGGTAAAAAGCCACGTGATGGAATGTAGATTAATAAAAACTGGTTAAGTTATAAGAACTAGTTGGGAACAAGCTTAAGCTAAAGGCTAAGTTTTCATAATTAATAATGACTCAGTGTTGTTATTTGGGAGCTGGTGGTCTCAAAAGAAAGTCTCAAAAGAAAGCCTATAGCCTGCTATAGGCTAATGAATCCTGACTTCCTAGGTCTACCTCAGAGCTGTATCACCAGCTGTCAAGGACTGAGGAATCCTGGTGCCTTGGACTTCCTGAAGGTTGCTGTGGCTACTATGACAGTCTGAGAAGCCCCCATTTCTTAGGTCTTTACAGAGCTATAAAACTCATAGGGCAGCCGGCGGTGATGGCACACGCCTTTAATCCCAGCACTTGGGAGGCAGAGCCAGGCGGATCTCTGTGAGTTCGAGGCCAGCCTGGTCTACAGAGCAAGTTCCAGGAAAGGTGCAAAACTACACAGAGAAACCCTGTCTCAAAAAACCAAAAAAACAAATCCTCATAGGGCTAAGGGCCAGTACCTGAAGGCTGCAGTACCACAGGGCCACCCCCTGCTGCGCTCCCATCTGCCTACCATGGCTGCTTACCGCTATTGAGCACTGGGGAAAACTAGGGCTGCCGTAGACCAGCACTGGAAGAGCTTCCTCGGCCACCTGTGATTTCTGACTGATATCCAGCCAGCTGATGATATCCCTAATGACCCATTTCCACCAACTAGACCCCACCTCCCACATGCCCCTCAGCCTCTATTGACAGTTCCACCAGGAGGGGAGCAGATGGCTCACTTCAGACTGGGGGGCAAGGGGACACGTTTCCGATTCAGCTACAACAGTTATCACTTATATATTGAAGAGACAGGATCTCGGGCTGGCCTCAGGATCCTCGCTCTAAGCAACAATCCTGCTTCAGCCTTGTGAGTCGCTGGAACTGTAGGCATCCACACCTGCACTAGGCTTTTAGTTGGGAATTGAAAGGCATGTCTGTCCCACCCCCTCAGGGTGATGGCCTGTTCATATGCCTTTGGTTGAACTGAACTGTACTGGGTGTAGGATGATGATAGAGGTGGCAGCTGGGGTCAAACTGGGGATAAATTCTCTAAGTTTTCATATTCCACTGAAAGTGCTCAAATCCAACACCATGAAGAGCATTGCTCTGATCAAGTCCTTGCCTTGACTAATAGGGCTGCAAGACCATAGCAGCCTATGTGTAGAGTGGCTTGAAGCCATGAGTTTGTTTCTGAAGCTTCCTGGGAAGTCAGTGTGTCCTCATGAGCAGAGCATGCTAAGTCTCTGAGGTAGCAGAGGCAGAAAGAAATACCTTCGGTATGGCCTGTGTGGTGCTGAGAGCAGTGAGGTCTGCATGATGTCATTTTCTCAAAGAAAGGAGGACCGACCTCCCTTCTCCTGGCATGTCCAGCCCCGCCTGGGAAATGCTCCCAGACAGATGGAGACCGGAGGCAGGTTCGCAGGTGGGCATGATAAACAGCGCGAGGCAGGGGGCAGCCAAGAAGTGCTTTTATTAGGGCAGGCAAAGAGCAGGGCCTTGAAAGGTCAAACCTGAGTCTCCTTCAGTGGAAATGAGAGAAGGGCTGGATTCCAAACCACATGAACAGTATGGGATTGGCAGTTCTAAGCTGTGGCTGGAGAGATGGCTCAGGGGTTAAGAGCACTGGCTGCTCTCCCAAAGGCCTAGGTTGGGTTCCAGCACCCGGACAGTGGCTCACAACTGCTTGTAACTTCTGTTCCAGCAGATGGAACCCTCTCCTGGTTTCCATGGGTAGCAGGCACACATGTGGTACTTACCTTACATGTAGGCAGAACACTCATACACATTAAATAAATTAATTTTTCGAATGTTTCAAGGTAGAAAATCCATAAGCTCCTTGAGCTGAGAATTCATGGGAGTCAACCTTGGGAGGGGGAATACAAGGATTAAGGTTAGCTCATCCTCACCCCATCTTCTCATTACCTTTGAACAGAGCTGAGGCATGCTTTTTCTCGTGACTGTCTAAGTTTGTGGAGCCAATGCTCTCAGCCACTAGAACATCCTAAGAAAAACTTGGCTGGGATCCCAGGACCCCATCATGCTTCCCTGACTTAGGGGACCCTGAGGAAAGAGGTCCGCTAAGGCCTAGAGCACGAATTCTAATTGGTCTTAATAATAAAAATTTGGAGTCAGATACTGGGGTAAATGCTGAAAGATCAGAGAGACAAAGGAGCAGCCACAGCCACCTCCCACCTCCCCAACTCCTCAGCCTGAAAGTGAGCCTAAGTGCCTGTCTCCTCCCACCTTATATTCCTCTCTCCACCCAGCCATATCACTTCCTGTTTCCACCTCCCTGGTGCGGGGATTAAGTGTGTGAGCTTCCACTGCCCGGCTCGGTTTCTCTTTTAGACTGTATCAATCTCATGTAGCCCAGGGTGGCCTTGAACTTCTGATCTTCCTACTTCCTCTTCCCAAGTGCTGGGATTAAAGGTGTGTACTATCACTGCCTGGCCTCTATGGTGGCTGGCTCTGCCCTCTAATCTTCAAGCAAGTTTTATTTGTTAGAGCACAAACAAAATATCACTATGTCTTTTGTTTATGGCCCTCCCAGAAACTGCTTGCTTAAGTCTCAGGAAACTGAAATTGAGGCCTGATCTCTGAGAGGAGACTGGGAAGCCTGTCACGGCATCTGCTTAGTCCTTTCGTCATCGCAGAGGCCCAAGAAGGACATGTATGCCACTTAGTGACTTAGAGGAATCATCCACATAGTCAACCCACTGCAGACTGAAAGTGCTTTTGAAAACTCGCTCAGCTGGGACCGGAGAGATGGCCTGGCAGTTGGGAGCACAGACCGCTCAACCATGAGGACCAGCAGGTAAGTAACAAGTCAGGTGTCTCACAAACAGCCACAGCTCCAGTTCCTCGTGTGGCCTGGGCTGTACACGTGCACAGGGGCACACCCACAAATAGATAAAATAATGGAATATTTGGTTAAGCCCCAGCATTGAAAAAGTAGAACTTTTTTCCTATCGACAATGCATGTAGCAGCTGTTCGTATGACATTTACACTGGATTGGGTTTGATAAGTCATCTAGAAAGGATCTGAAGTACAGGAGGGGTTGTGGGTTGAACTCAGAGGTGGGATCCTTGATATGGGGTTTGAGGCCCCAAGTTTGATTTCTCCAGATACACACACAAGGAACTGTATAGTTTATATTCTTCAATGACAGTTTTTATTTTTATATATCGATGGAACCAAGTGCTGCAGGTGCTAAGGGGCAATTACACTATAATTATTCTCCATTTCCAGACGAAGACGAAGCTCTGAGGGGTGAGATTTCCTCGTACAAGTCAGAGCTGGGATTCCTACTCAGACTCATCCACACAGATGGCTTCAGAGCCCACACACATCAGATACACCAAGTTCCCTAACGCAGCAACAGGCAGCGCCTCCAGCAGCCAGGGTTTGATGGGAGCAAATGGTACACAGATACCGTTTATAGCACACAAAGCCTTCAGATGCAGGACCCCGGACACCACCAGCCAAGGGTTTTCACCTGCTCCATTTCCCCTAGGGACTGCCCAGGAAACTGGCAATAGCAAAGAATGTGAGTCCATTTGTCCACTGGCCTTCAACAGCTACAGCAACACCTGGTATGTGTTTTTTAAATTTGTTATTATTTTAAATTATGTGTGTGTGTGTGTGTGTGTGTATGTGTGTGTGTGTGTGTGTGTGTGTATGTGTGCACACAAATGCAGTCGCCCATGCAAGTCACGGCGTTGGATCCCATGGAGCTGGAATTATAGGTGGTTTGTGACCACCAGCTAGACGTGGGTGCTGGGAACTGAACTCCCAGTCCTCTGGGAAAGTAGCAAATACTTTTAACCACAGAACCATCTCTCCGGCCTCACTTGGTCATGGTTGAGCATCTGGAAGAGAACACCTTAATGAAAATCTGCTACATACAAGTAAGAGTTAGCGTTAAAGAGTCAATTGGAGAATTGACCATAAGGCAGGCAGAATACAGCAGGTTCTCCAAGAAACGGTGCTAACAGCACAGAGAGAATTTTGTGATCACAGAAGATTTGGATTTCTGGCAAACCTTTCCTTTATTCCAGAGGACATGACAGGCCTCATTGCCAGGAAGGGCTCCATTTGCATCTTTTGCCTCTACATTTCATAAACGACCAAGGAACACCTACAGCAGGATCGCAAGAACCCATCAAAGCCCATGTGTCGTGAAAGATGAGCCGGCCGAGAGAGGTGCAGTTGGGAGGTGGTGAAATCTTCACAAGGTTAGGGAGGCCTTTAGGACATTGAGGGCACGCCCCTGAAGCAGCGGGTGTCACCTCTCCACTTATTCTCTTCCCTTTCTGTCCCTTGCCGTGAGTGTGTTGTCCGCTGTGTGCAGCTGCCCCTCTAGTTCCGTCCTGCCCACCCTGGTGATAACCTAGAACTCTGTCCCAGCATACTGCGGCAGCCACTGGAAGAGACTGGGGCTTGGTGGCTGAAGCATTTCTCTGCTGCCACCAATGTTGTGCCCCCCAACTCCCACCTCTCTCTCTCTCTCTCTCTCTCTCTCTCTCTCTCTCTCTCTCTCTCTCTCTCTCCCTCTCCCTCCCTCCTTCCCTCCTTCTCTCTCTCTCTCTCTCTCCCTCTCCCTCCCTCCTTCCCTCCTTCTCTCTCTCTCTCCCTCTCCCTCCCTCCTTCCCTCCTTCTCTCTCTCTCTCTCCCTCTCCCCCTCCCTCTCCCCCTCTCCCCCCTCTCTCTCCCCCCCCCTCTCCACTTTCTATTTAGCCTGGACTGAACTAGAACTCGCTATATAGCCCACACTGGCTTTACTTCCCTCCAGCCTCAACCTACGGAACGCCAGAATTAGAGGTGTCACAACCACACACCCTGTTTGCTTATCTGTCTGTGCAAAGACCTTTGAAAAGGGTGGGCTGGCATTTTCTGTGAATTTTGACACGCTTATGATGACTAAATTTCTAAAACCTTTGAAGTCAGGCATAAGGTTTGAGCACTCAATCCTGGTACTCAGAAAGCTGACACAGTTAGATTGCTTTGTGTTTGAGGCATTCCTGGGCTACCTGGAGGGTTCTAGGCCAGCTGGGACATCAGTGTAAGTCTACTTTCTCTCTCTCTCTCTCTCTCTCTCTCTCTCTCTCTCTCTCCCTCCCTCCCTCCTGCCCTCCCTCCCTCTCTCTCCCCCTCTCCCTCTCTCTCTCTCTTACACACACACACACACACACACACACACACACACACACACACACAATCACATGCATGCATGGTTGCTCACACACACACAGCCTCACACTGCATCATTATTCTTAGCTCCTAGGAAGAACTGAATGGGGTAAATGAAGATTCCTGAGCCAGCTCTTCTGCCAATGCACCTGGGTAAAGAGCAGAGCTTAGATTTATTGACTAGTCTCTTGAACTGTCTTGACTCATCTGATTTGAGCTACCTAGCTTCATTAGGACCCAGTTTCTACCACTTCTTCCAGGAGGAATTTTCTGAGAAATTAACAAAGAAGACTGCTGCCTAGGCTTCCATTAACAGGATCTCTGTAGAGCCAGGCCTGGTGGCTCATACCTTTAATCCAAGCATTCAGGAGGCAGAGGTAGGTAAATCTTTATGAGTTTGAGGCCAGCCTGGTCTACATAGGGAGATTCAGGACAGCCAGGGCTACATAGAGAGACCCTGTCTCAAAAAATAAAGATAGAAAGCTTCTCTGGGAAGGATGTCCTCACACTGTCCCTGTCATGATTCTGCTAGGCAGCCAGGGTTAGCTGCATCCGCAGATGGACACAGCAGCAGTGCATGAACCAGGGCTAACAAGTCAAAGATGGCTGCATGTGAAAGCCAGAAAGCTGCACTTTCTAGGTGATCCAATAGTGGAGAGGATGCAGGGACCTCACAGTCTAGATGACTGTCCCCTCAGCAACACCCTGGATATTCAGTCTCCCTGATGGAGATGGCCAGCAGCATTGCCTCTGCAAAATGTTTATCAGGAGCCACTGCTGGGTGTCACAAGCACTGACGGCACCTGGCATCATATTAACTGTATGTCACCAATCCCCACGACGTCCTCCTTGGTAGGCAGCACATGAACCACCCACACACCCGTGTAAGGCAACAATTTCTCCAGAGTAGGGCTGTCCTTCCAAGGGGATGTAGGTGGGCTGTGGCTGCCTGAAGCCTGAATTCTCTGCCCCCACAGTGAAGCACTTTGGACAATCACCCCAAAACTTCATGAGAGTGGGGCACTCACTGATTCACAGTCACAGAACCTTTGGAAATGCTCCAGGTGAGCAGACCAGCCCAAGAACTCCCGCTGCAAATCACCGTAAGAAGTAATAAAGTAAATGTCACATCACTTGCTGCTGTAAAAGTTTGGGGCTTCTGTCTGCACAGAGTAGGGTCTGCAGCCTGGCACTCTGCTGGCATTTATGGACTTTATGTGTGGAAAGCCCAGTGCCACAGCCTGGGCCCTGAGAAATGAAAGGAAGTGTGAAGACCAGCCTCCTACTCTCTCCGTGGCCTTGAGAACGACAAGGAGCAGAGAGGTTGCTAGAGGGGGCCGCAGATCCCAGACCTCATTCTACCCTGGTTCTGTGGGTTCTACCCTCACAGCGCTGCTGACATCCAAAGTCCAACAGCTGGGCCAGGCTCTGAACCGTGAAGCCAAGCAACACTGTCTTGTCTGCTGTGGGACGGTCTGTATGTCAAATTGCTCTGATTGGTCAATAAATAAAACACTGATTGGCCAGTGGCCAGGCAGGAAGTAGGTGGGATAAGGAGAGAGGAGAATTGTGGGAAGCAGAAGGCTGAGGCGGAGAGACACTGCAGCCGCCGCCATGACCAGCAGCATGTGAAGACGCCGGTAAGCCACCAGCCACGTGGCAAGGTATAGATTTATGGAAATGGTTAATTTAAGATAAAAGAACAGTTAGCAAGAAGCCTGCCACGGCCATACAGTTTGTAAGCAATATAAGTCTCTGTGTTTACTTGGTTGTGTCTGAGCGGCTGTGGGACTGGAGGGTGACAAAGATTTGTCCTGACTATGGGCAAGGCAGGAAAACTCCCGCTACACTTGTCAGCTAAGGGCTGGGGCTGGAGCTGGAGTCCCATCCGTAGAGCGGACGCCTAGCATGCACGAAGCTTTGTGTTTGATCCCCAGTACCACATAAACTGGGTGTGGGGACACACACTTGTAACTCTGTCTCTCCATAGGTGGAGGCAGGAAGATCAAAAGTTCAAAAGGTTGGGTTACCTGGGGAGTCCAAGGCCATCCTGGGCCATATGCAACCTTGTCTCAAAAATAAAAGAGGAGCCATGAGATGGCTCCATCGGGAAAGGAACTTGCTGCCAGGTGATAGATGACCTGAGATTGAGCCTCAGAACCCACACGGTGGAAGGGGAGCAGCAGCTTGTCCACACCCACACCATTTCACACACACATTAAATAATAAAAACAGACTAAAAATTAAAGGGGGGCGGGGGAGGTTTGCCTTGGCTGTATCGGTCTCCTTTCCCTACCAGAAGTCCTAGGGCACTAAGTGATTTGGCCTCCACCACATCCCAGATCCCTGAACACAGCAGGAATGGGGTCTCCCGCAGAGCCTAGCTTTGAACATAGGGTAAACCTCTGCTGCCACCTGATGGTCACTCCAGGATCTGTCCTAGCCTAGCGCCTGGGCTCTTGGGCACATCTGGAGTCCGAAGTACTGGAGATTGTGACCTCTCTTTTTCAAGGTACTCTGCACCATTTATTGTGTGGAGTCCTCTCCACAATTCTGAGGGATAAGGAGAGCAGATGATCTCATGCCCACTTTACAAATGAGTGGCAGCATCCAGGATGCTCAGATCCACCCTTTATCTGAGCTTGGCAAGTCAACTTCCAACTCCCAGCCTCAGCTACCTTTCTGTTCAATAGGAGTGCACAAGACAGCAGAACAGGCTCCTATGTGTGCCCAGATTCTCAGAGGGGAGTGCTCACTTGCCTGAGATCAGAGTGTATCAGGACAGAGACATTCCCAAGCTGCATTTTCCAATGCAGATCAGAAAAAAAAAAAAGTGTCACAGCAAACGTAAAAACTAGTCTCTCCACCTCTGTACTCTGTGTTGAAGGGTCACATGCATGGGTGCATAGGTGTGTGAGTGGATGGATAGATTGGAAGGTGTATAACTAGATGGATAGGTAGGTGAATGGGTGAGTGGAGAGGTGGATAGGAGGATAGGTAGGTGGATGGATAGCTGGATAATAAGATGGATGGATGGATGAATAGATGAATGAATAGATGAATGAATCGATGGATAAATAGATGGATGGACAGACAGACAGTGGATGTATGAATAGGTGAGGGGACCGATGGATAGTTTGGTGGGTAGATGTATAGATCAGTGGGCATATGGATATGAGGGTGGGTGGATGAAAGAGGGAGAAACCTAAGATTCCAGCCACCTTGCTCCTTTTCCAGGCTGCTCTGCATCCACTGAACTGGAGTTCTGAAACCACTGGCCCTAACTGACAGCTGTGATGAGCAGTGAGGTGACTGAAGAAGGCTTCCTGACTTTGCTGTTGTCTACCACTGTACTCAACAGCTGTTGTCTACCACTGTACTCAAGAGCTGTTGTCTACCACTGTACTCAAGAGCTGTTGTCTACCACTGTACTCAACAGCCGTTGTCTACCACTGTACTCAACAGCCGTTGTCTACCACTGTACTCAACAGCCGTTGTCTACCACTGTACTCAACAGCCGTTGTCTACCACTGTACTCAACAGCCGTTGTCTGCCACTGTACTCAACAGCCGTTGTCTACCACTGTACTCAACAGCCGTTGTCTACCACTGTACTCAAGAGCCGTTGTCTACCACTGTACTCAACAGATATTGTCTACCACTGTACTCAAGAGCCGTTGTCTACCACTGTACTCAAGAGCCGTTGTCTGCCACTGTACTCAACAGCCGTTGTCTGCCACTGTACTCAACAGCCGTTGTCTGCCACTGTACTCAACAGCCGTTGTCTGCCACTGTACTCAATAGCCGTTGTCTACCACTGTACTCAACAGCCACAGCCCGGGGACTTGGGGGTACAATCGAGATCTGCAACGGGACATTTGTCAAAAGCAAGCTTCTTCGGCCAACCACGGCTGAGGGTAAACTCTACTCGAAAGGAAGTTCAGACCTGAGGGTGTGGGCTGGCATGTGACGAGCATGCACTGTGCTGGCAAGCTCCTTTAGCTCTGTATGGGTTTTCCCACCTGTAAATGGGTGACACAAGGCAAGTGTATAAGGAATGAAGGAGGTAAATATAAAACAGACTGCCTGTCACAGGTCTCAGGAAGTAGAAGATCCCTTCCATTTGTCCTTGATCATGGAGAAATTCTAGAGAAGGAAGGAACATGACCTCTGCACATATGACAAGTTGGGGTTTTTTTGGGGAGCGGGGTTCAAGACAGTTTCTCTGTGTAGCTTTGCGCCTTTCCTGGAACTCATTTTGTAGCCCAGGTTGGCCTTGAACTCGTAGAGATCCGCCTGGCTCTGCCTCCCGAGTGCTGGGATTAAAGGCATGCGCCACCACTGCCTGGTGGTTTTGTTTTGTTTTAATTGAGAATTTGTCCCAAGTCCTTTGAGGTAACAAAGCGCATTTGAGGGCAGTGGCAGAAGGAGTGAGTGGAGTTCTGGTAGGGGCTTTGGGCACAAGGATTCTCAGAACACCTTTAAAGGCTCCGGGACAGTAGTCAGAACTGTGACGCCCTTGACTTTGGACAAATACCTCCACCACCCATGTCTCCCTAGCCTAACCTAACTTCTCTTAATTGCCTTAATGGTTGACAAGGTCTTCAGCCACCTGCTAGAAGACACCTGGGTTTAGTTCAGGTCTGCTGACATGACATTACAACACAGACTATGAAATCATGCAGACGAGATCAAGGATGAGCTGTGCTCCAGGTCCAGCTCTGCCCTCCCCCTCCCCCTCCCCCTGCTGCGACAAGCCAGGGAGCCAGGCAAGCCAGACTCTGCTCCGTAGGTGAGCTTCTTCTTCAGCTCAGGACAGGTGTAGGTTTGCCTTCGATGCCTACCAAATGTATGTCTTTGCACAGGATTCAGAGTCTCTAAACTTCAGATCTCACCCACAAAAGAGGGCTATAAAATCATGTTGTGCTGGGACAGTGGTGGCGCACGCCTTTAATCCCAGCACTCGGGAGGCAGAGCCAAGGGGATCTCTGAGTTCGAGGCCAGCCTGGTCTACAGAGTGAGATCCAGGACAGGCACCAAACTACACAGAGAAACCGTGTCTCAACATAAATAAAATAACAAAAATCATGTTGCAAGTACTCAGTGAGGTCATGCTTGAAACAAGTGGAGCCTGGCATGTGAATGTTCAGTGTTTTGTTTGGTTTACAGTGCTGGGGATGGAATCCAGGAACTTGCACATGCTACTCAAGTGCTCCACCATGAAGCTACATCCCCAGTCTAAGATATGTTGTTGTTGTTGTTGTTGTTTTTAATTATTGAAAGGGGTTTCTAGGTAATATTTCACTTGACCTGAGTTCCATGTGTATACACTGGACTATGGAATCTTTGAACCCTTCCAATTTTCTCACAAGTTCTTCCTATACAATACCTCTCCAGTCTTCTGTCATCGCTTTTCTCTGGCATTTCTTCCTCCCAATGCCCATGCAGCCTCTCCTGTATATAACCCTCATAAATGCATACTTTTGTTATGAAAAATTAAAGGATACTCAGATGATCAGAGGTGGCTTGTTAAATGCTCTCATTAGTGTGACACCAGGGGCAGGCTTCGAGGTTTCCAAAGATTTTGCCATTCCCAGTATCTGTCTCCCTCCCATCTCTCCTCCTCCCCCCCACTGCCCCCTCAGCAGCATTCCCTCCCCCCCCCCACTTCCTCATGGTTATGAGCTCTCAGCTCTGCCTTCGCTCAGCCATCATGGACTCTAACCCCCTGAAACCATAAGCCAAATTAAATGCTCTTTTTTATAAGTTGCTTTGATCACAACATAAAAGCAATAAAGACATTACATTTGCTTATTTTTGTATATGTGTATGCACACATGTGACACAGTATGTTCCTGGGGGTCAGATGATAATTTATGGGAGTTGGTTATCTTGTTCCACTGTGTGGGTCTCAAGGTTTAAACACATGTGGTCAGCGTGGCTAGCAGACCCTTAACCCACTGGGTCCTCTTGCTGGCCCCATATTGCTGACTTTCCATTCCTTTTGCCAGTTCTCTGTGTTGCTGACTTCTCCAGGTCCTGAGTTGATTACTCGTTCATCTATTCTCTTCGGCTCCTCTCGAAGTCACTGGTCAGTTTTGCTTGCATACCTTTGGGAGCGTTTGACCCACTTCAGTATATCTGAGTTCAGTAGTTGGGGAGTTGCGATCTTTTAGAGGAGTCCCACTGCCTTGCTCTCTCATGGTTCTTGGGTTTCTGTGTTGTGGTTTATGCACTGGCTGGTTTGGATAGCGCTTCCGATTTTATTGGAACATCTTAGTGAGCAGCTCACTCTTGAGGGCTAAATCACCACTACCACTCTGGGGAAGCAAACTACTATAGCAACAACATCACCGAAACACACAAGATACACAAATATATCACCAATTTCCACAAAACAGAAAGTGCTAACACTAATAGAGGCTACACTATGAAGTTAACAATTAAGAGGAACCTTGAAGCCAGGCCGTGGTGGTACTCACCTTTAATTCCAGCACCTGGGAGGCAGAGGCAGGTAGATCTCTGTGAGTTCGAGGCCAGCCTGGTCTACAGAGCGAGTTCCAGGACAGCCAAGACTACAAAGAGAAACCCTGTCTCAAAAAAACAAAAACAAAACAAAAAAGAGTAATCATGAAAGGATGGAGTTATGGAGTCATGAGAAATAGAGAAGAAATGAAATCAAAAGGAGTGAATTAACTCGAGCACTCGGGAGGCAGAGGCAGGCTGATCTCTGTGAGTTCAAGGCCAGCCTGGTCTACAGAGAGAGTTACAGGAAAGCCGGGGCTACACAGAGAAACCTCTCCCCCCCAAAACAAACAAACAAACAAACAAAAAAGTGGAGAAAAATGTTATAAAAGGGTAGAGAAAAGGGCAATAAATTAGAAAAAGAAAATGAACAAAAATTTCCCAATGATGAAAAAAATTGTAACCAAAATTGAATAAATGTAGAAAGGGGGTGTTACAAAATAAAAATATGGATGCTTTAAGAAAAATAGTAAGATAGTCAAAATACTACTGAAATATATATTAGAAAGAACAAATGAGAAAATATGAATCAAAATAAAGAAAAAGTGTGTGTGTGTGTGTGTGTGTGTGTGTGTGTGTGTGTGTGTGTGTGTCACAGCACACATGTGGAGGGCAGAGGACAACTTTGAGGGAGTTGGTTTTCTCCTCCCATGTGTGTTCTGAAGAGTGAACTCAAGACATCCTCTGTGGCAAGCACTTTTACATGCTGAACCATCTCTTGAGCGCCACAAAGTATTTAAGCAGGATAAGGTAAACAATACTGCTAAAATGTTGCCCAGTGGTGGTAGTTCACACCTTTAATCCCAACACTTGGGAGGTAGAAGCAGGCTGATCTCTGTGAGTTCAAGGCCAACCAGGTCTACAAATTGAGTTCCGGGACAACCAGAGCTGTTATACAGAGAGACCCCATCTCGAAAAACCAAAACCAAAAAAGAAAATACTGCTAAGATATAGTAAAAGAGCCAAAAAGAAAAACACAGAGAGCTCACACACAAGGACTGCATTTAAATGGCTTCCCTCTGAGTCCCAAAACTAGAGACTTCTAGGTACATGAAGGCTGATTCTTGTCTTATCGTTTTCCTGACGCTAACCCTGTATTGGACAAGTATCCAATGTCTTCCGGAGCTGTCTTCACTTTAGTAGCTTCTCTTCTTTGTGGACCAGACATCCTCTTCTGGCCACACATAATAGTGTTGTACCTGTTTCTCGAAACCCCCAGAGACCACCAAGGAGCCGGTTTCCGATGCAAGCACATAGGGGTCCTTTTATTCAGGTTCAACCTGGGCCACCACACAGCAGATGAAAGGAAATGTGGCAGCAGCCACAAGCCCAGGTGTAGAGAGTTTTTATAGGGAAAAACCGCAAGCTGGGAATTGGCAACCTGGGACTGGGTAGAAGGGATATGGGGTAAGGTTATTTTTTGAACTATTGGTCTAGACTTTGGGCGGGAAACCACATTTGAAACCATTGGGTTAGACTTTTGGCGGGGAACCACAAACCACTAAAGAGGATTATCTAGATTGCTCAGCAGGATTATCTAGATATCTCCAAGGGCCATAAACCATAGACAAAATGTCTGCAGGAGCATACTGCTCTGTATCTATTCTAGACGTCATGGCATATTCCTGAGATCTTTTCTGGAAGTGAGTACAGCAGGTATCTGAGTTGGTGGCCCTTCCCTAAGACGGGGTCTGTATTGCCTTCACAATAGCTTTGTTGTCTGTGGACTGGGCAGGTTTCCCACCCTCCTGGAACTCTGCAGACCATATCCCTGGGATGGTTAATGTTCTAGCAAGAGGGTGTTTCTCAAGTGTGTGGGACTTTGGGAAGAAAGCATGCCGCTGAGATCTACACAGGTCATCTGTCTTTGTCATTTCTAAACTTGGAACATGAATCCCCTTGCTGGATGGATGTGGCTGTGGATGTTCAGGGCTCTGCTGGAGCTGTGGAGTTAGCTTCAGACAACAGGGTGGAGATATCTCAGAGTAAAGGCATCTGCTGCCAAGTCTGTCAGCATGAGGTCCAGCTCCAGAACCTACATGGTACAAGGAGAGAACCATTCCTGCAAATTGTCCTCTGACCTCCACACACATGCTGTGACCTACATACACCTACACACATATACAAATGCATGAGTAAATGGAAACAGGAATGGGAGGAACCGACAACAAAGGACGGCTAGGAAGGAATCCATTGTGCCCAGCACAGTAAACCAGCAAACATCTAATGCCAACAGGGAAGAAAAAAAGAGGTAGGCAGCTGTGATAGCTCAGCCAGTGAATGTTTGCCACGCAAACATCAAGACCTGAGTTTGATCCTCAGAATCCAAGTTTGAAAAAAAAAAAAATGGGAAAGTAGTGTGTGCATTGGGGAGATGGAGACAGATTGCTGGGGCCTGCTAGCTAGTGAGCCTAACCAAATCAGAAAGCACCAGGCAATGAGAGACCCAGCTCTAAAACAAAGTAGTTGACTCCTGAGGAAGAACCAAAAGTTGTCCTCTGGTCTCCACATACATGTACAACATACATGTGTACCCACCCATAAGCATGCACATATACACACACCAAAGAAGAAAGAAAGAAAATCCAATCAACATTTGCAAGCCTGTCTAAATAATTTTAAATGTTAATGGCTTTGGCTCACCAATAAAAGGACTGAGACTAGATGACTGGATTAAATAAAAGAGATCCCATGTATCTATCTATTGTCTCCAATAAGTATATCTCACTAACAATGACATCCAACTGTGAGTCAACAAAGGGTGGAAATCAATTTACCATGCAAATGGAGCCCCCAACCTCCCCACAAAAAATTTATTTATCGTGTGTGTGTGTGTGTGTGTGTGTGTGTGTGTGTGTGTGTGTGTGTACACCATGGTGCATATATGGAAATCAGAAGACAGCTTATGGGAGTCAGTTCTCCCATTTCACCGTGTGGGGCCCGGATATCAAACTCAGGTCATCAGGCTTGGCAGCAAATGCCCTTACCCACTAAACCATCTTGCTGGCCCCAGAAGAAATAAAGGCGAATTTATACTAAAAAAAAGGAATAAGCATTCAAAAAGATACAATTGTGAAGTCTTGCGGGCCACAAGAATATCTTTAGAGATTCAGCTGTGTATTAAAGCTATACTTTGACCAGCCAAGGGTCCGTCAAAAGGCAAGCCATTTATTATATTTGGTGTTACACAGTTTTTAATATTTCAGCTGTCTTCTGCTATGAAATTCTTGCATGCCCAAATACTTGCAAACCATTTTGACAAACAGCTAAGCTTCTCAGAAACTGTTCCACTAGGTTCTAATAAACCCACAATCCCCTAACCCCCACCCCCACCCCGCTGAGCCTAAGAGACTAAAAGGCTACTAGATGCACAGCTTGGTTTATTATGCAAATCAAGTTCAGATCTTCCACAGATTTCTTAGAATAAAGGGGTTCCCCTCACCGGGTGCGTCAAGCTGTGATGCAGACTGACTAGCTATCAGTACTCCTCCCCGCCCTGTCAGAAAACTGGTAGCAGAGAAAAACAGTGGCAGTTTTATTTTTAGTGACTTATAGATTTCTTTACCCTATCACCTGTAAGTTTATAGTTTGAGCACATTTATGATAGACTTGTAATGTTTTCACCTAACCACAGTAAGGATATGTTCCTAGCACATAAATTCCTTCTCTGATTTATTCCAGCTCCTATCCAACTCTGCCTTTATTCTCTTCCCCTTTTTGAGTTGCAAATGATGCTGCCAGGAAGCTTCTGGTGGAGGCCTTGCAATTCTTATGTTGTATTGTAAGCGTGAAGGTGTGGCTGTCTTGGAAAAGATAGAGGCCAGTTCCGATAGAAGCAGGAAGAATTATGCTGGCAGAATGATGGTGGCGGACTAATACACAAGTTGGAAGAGAGAGCTCCACGTGTCTAGATTCATTCCCGCACCGCTGGTAGCGTCTCTTCTGGGCCCCCGGGAAGTGTGATATTAAGGCAGGTCCTACAATATTATAGGAAAGTACGTATGGAGTTGTGGTAGCATAGGCTGCTTCAAAGAAGGGGGGAGATGGCAATGGTAATTACGTAACAATTGTGTAAGCACCCAATTTGGGGCTCTTAATTTTAGAAAACAAATACTAAAGGGCATAAAAGGTCAGATAGGTCCTGATACAATAACAATGGGCAGTTTCAATACACCACCCTCTTCTTTAGATAGGTCTTTCAAACTGGAGTCAACAAAGACACCGCAGAGCTAAACTACACCATAGATCAAATGGACTTAACAGATTCTACTGGATATTCTATCCAAAAGATGCGGAAAGGGGAATGGGCAGGCTCCTGGACTCTGATGGAAGCTAACTTCACATGCTTGGAAAAGCTGAACTTGTAGGATTCAAGAGAGCCCCATCCCAAGGTTATGGAAAGAGTCAACTGTGCTGGAGTGGCTGAGGCAATGAGTCGGACCCACTAAGCTGTCTGGGAGAGACTCTCAGAGCTGTCAAACCACTCTCCAGCGCTGCAGCACCCCTAAGTCTTCACCTACATGGGGTCCTGTTTGTGAGTCCTTGCTCTCACAAGTAACCCCTTGACCAAATTGTAAGTATAATAAATGGACTCATTATCATACAATACATTCACCAGTTCACCAAGTTGGATTCTAGTGTGATCAGTACTTTGGTCTGTCATGGGTTCCCTATCTGGGGTGGGTAGACAAATGTTAAGTTGTGCCTCCTCAGGAAGGCTCACACAACAGTGATTCACACCTGTAATCCCAACACTAGGTGCCTAAGAGGAGTGTGATTCCAGGGCCATCAAGTGAAAAGACAGGGCTGGCAATATGCCTCAGTGGATAAAGGCACTTGCTGCCACACCTGACAAATTTGAGTTCGAGCCCCAAAACCCACATGCTAGAAGGAGAAAACCAACTCCTGAAAGTTGTCCACTGACCTCCACCTGGGCACTTGCACACACACACACACAAAAAAAAATAAATAAATAAATAAATAAAATAAAATAAAATTTTAAAGATTTTTAAAAGCAATATTGACAAACCTCTAGCTAGCCTAACCAAATAAAAGAAGGCTCAAATGAATAGATTTGAGATATAGAAGTGGATGTTAAAATAGACTTCAGGGCTGGAGAGATGACTCAGAGGTTAAGAGCAGTGGCCGCTCTTTCAGAGGTCCTGAGTTCAATTCCCAGCAACCACATTACAACCATCTGTAATGAGATCTGGTGCCCCCTTCTGGCCTGCAGGCAACATGCAGGAGGAATATTGTATACATAATAAATAAAAAAAACTTAAAAAATAAAGTAGACTTCAATGAAATCCAGGGAATTATTAGGGACTATTTTGAAAAATGTACATTTTAGAAGCTGGGAAACGTAGCCCAGTGAGATGGCTCAGGCCAGACAACTGAGTTCCATTTCTAGAATCCATGTAAAGGTGACAGGAAAGAACCAAATTCACAAAATTGTTCTCTGTCCCCTATATCTACACACAAACACACACACACACACACACACACACACACACACACACACACACACACACACACACACTAGCAAATGTGATGGATAATCTTGACTATCAACCTGAATATCTTTGGAATCAACTAAACTCCAGGCATCTGGGCACACCTGTGAGGGATTTTTCATGACTGGATCATGTGAGGTGGGAAGACCCACCCTAAATCTGGGCCACACCTTCTGGTAGCAGCCCACAGAAAGAAGGAGGAGCTTGTGATGTTTGCCTGCTTGCCCTCGCTCTCAGGGCAAGTTCATCTATGTTGTTGCTGAAGCTCTCCTTCACTGGCTTAGAACCTCCTTCTTGAGTACCTACCCAAGAAACAGTAAGTCGGCATAACACAGAAATATCTACACATACGTGTTTGTTAATGCAGTATTCACAATTGCCAGGAAATGAAACCATGCTAGATGTCCATCAACTGATGCATGGATTTTAAAATACACACACACACACACACACACACACACACACACACACACACACACACAAAGGAATTTTATTCAGCTGTAAATAAAAGTGATATTATATCTGCAGAAAAACAAATGTAGAGCCCGGCAGTGGTGGCGCACGCCTTTAATCCCAGCACTTGGGAAGCAGAGGCAGGCAGATCTCTGTGAGTTCAAGTCCAGCCTGGTCTACAGAGTGAGTTCCAGAACAGGCTCCAAAGCCACACAGAGAAACCCTGTCTCGGGGAAAACAAAAAACAAAAACCAAAAAAACGGAAAAACAAAATGTAATTGGATGTCATTCCATAAGGCAGAATAAATGACACAAATAGAGCATGCTTTCTCTCGAGTGTAGTAGGAAGGGGATTGTGAGGAAGGACTGAGTGTGTTAGCACACATCTATAATCCCAGCACCCAGGAGATAGAGGCAGGGGGATCAGGAGTTCAAGGCCATCCTCAGCTACATAGTGAGCTCAAGGCCAGAAAGGTCTACATTGTCATCGTCATCCTAGTCATTGTCATCATCATCATCACCATTATCATCATAGGGGCTGAAATAGCTTGGCTGTTAAGAGCACTGGATGTTCTTGCAGAGGAGCTGAATTTGATTCCCAGCACCCACATGGCGATCCCAACCCTCTGAAATCCCAACCCTCAGAGGATCCAGCGCTGCCTCTGGCCTCTGCAGGCAAAACACAAAATAAAAAGTCACAACTGGTCAAAATGCAGATATCAACTGGCCATGAGGTATCTGACCCCAAGTAATAAAATTATAATAGTACCCCATCCTTAAGGCTTGGGGGGACATCATGGAAGGGGACCAAAGTCAGAAGACAAGGACATCCGATTGGAGAGTTTTTCCTTAAAAAAGAGACATGAAAGCAGTGGGGATGGATAGGATCAAGAGACACTGTATGAAATTCTCTAGGACAAAATTTCCTAGATATTGTGATTAGAGATGTCAGTGTCACAGCCTGATCAGGAAGAAAAGTGTGTAAGCAAGTCAAAGCCAGTCAAATGCTTGGCACAGATCCAGGTGTGGGGACTGGGTACAGGAGTGGCCTATCCTCAGGGCTGGTTGGAGAAGCATCCAAAAGAGACCCATATCAAGACTGAGTGGGCTCTGACTTCCTGCCCTCAAGGTATACAATCTAATCCGGGCTAAGGACCAAGACCCGAGCTGCTATACTACAGGCAGAATGAAGCCACTAGAACCTAAAGTCGGTGAGAAAAGCAAGCATATGACTGAAGCAGGCTCTGGGGAGGGGTGGACAGGAGGCAGGAGGGCAGAGAGTGCTGCTTTGCAAAAGCCCCAGGAGGGCTGGGAGCCGATGGGCACTGCCATTATGACAGCAGTTGGAAAGATGAGCTCCTGGAAGCTGGTTGTCTTCCTATTGCCTGACTCTTTCAGATGAGGAAACAGGGGCCCAGGGAGGTTCCCAAGGTCATACAAGCTGGTAGGTGGCACTGTTTGGTGCCTCACCCTGACCTCCTTACCACTGGAATGTCACACAGTGGCATTACTCAGTCCTTTCCATCTAAGATGTCAACAGCCCCAGCACAGCTGGCAGATGTGCTACCCTGGATCTGGGGAGAGCGTGTGCTGAGAACAAGCAAAGTCCTGAGTTGTCTCCAGACCAAAGGAAGGAAGAAGGAAGGAAGGAAGGAAGGAAGGAAGGAAGGAAGGAAGGAAGGAAGGAAGGAAGGAAGGAAGGAAGGAAGAAAAAAAGGAGGGCAGAAGGGTGGGAGGGAGGGAGTGAGTGAAGGAGGGAGGGAAGGAGGGCAGAAGGGTGGGAGGGAGGGAGGGAGTGAAGGAGGGAGGGAAGGAGGGCAGAAGGGCGGGAGGGAGGGAGTGAAGGAGGGAGGGAGGGAGGGAGTGGAGAAGGGAGGAAGGGAGGGAAGGAGGGAGGGAAGGAGGGAGGGAGGGAGGGAGGGAGTGGAGAAGGGAGGAAGGGAGTGAAGGAGGGAGGGAGTGGAGAAGGGAGGAAGGGAGGGAAGGAGGGAGGGAAGGAGGGAGGGAGTGGAGAAGGGAGGAAGGGAGGGAAGGAGGGAGGGAAGGAGGAAGGAAGGAAGGGTTGACATGAAGGAGAGATGGAGAAAGTGGGGATGGTGGAGGGAAAGAGAGTAGGAAAAGAGAAAGAAAGAGAAATGTGGGCACAGACGTTTCCATGTTTGCACAAACCAGGGAGACCTGCTTGACACTCCCCCTTCCACCAAGCATCGGTCGACCTTTCACCGGAACAGAGGGGATGGAGGAGCAAGGCAGATTAGAACCGAGGACATGTTGTGCTCTTATTCTATCCGCGGCTTTCCTTTTATTGCTCCACCCTGGTGGAGACCAGCATGTTCCGGGGCTCCTCGGCTCTCACCAGGGTGGTTTCGGGCTCCTGGGACAGACCATTCTGCCAATGCTGCGGTGGCTGGCCGGCCGTCTAAGTCGAGGCTCTGTAGGCCCGTTGCCTATCCAAGTACTGCTGGGTGCTCAGAGAGTCCCGCCTCCAGCGCAGCATCTTTCTCAGCTGGTCCGTCATGAACTTTTTTTTCAGGTGGTCGTACAAGTGGCTCATTCTTCTCTTGGTCTTGTCAGAGGCTTTCATCTTACAAAAAACAGAGATGAATTTAGGATAATTTAGGATAAACAAGTCACTTGGTAACTAGAAGTAACCACACAGGACCTCGGTTTCCCTATTTTTCCAAGTGGGCATTGCGCTGGATAAAGTACTATGGCGCCCTCTGATGGTCTGCAGCTGCAGAGCCTGATTTCAACCGGAATAATCTGAAGACTAAGCTAAAGAAATGGGTATTTGCAAGGCTAGGAATGCAGCTCAATAGAGAACCGGCCTAGCGTGTGCGAAGCCCTAGGTCCAATTCCCAGCACCACATAATAAATAATAAGGGAAAATTGTAAGGGAATAAAGAAATAGAGCTTGCAGGAGCCAAAGAGGTCCATCTTGTTTCTTTCTCCTTCTATATATAAGTCTTATCCCCTGTCCTTGCTAATTACTGTGCTGTCTACATATTATCTGTAACCTATATCCATATATGTCTATCTAATATATGTCTACTCTCCTGTAACAGTTCTATATTACAGGGAATTCAAATTTCATCCACTCCCTAACTCCTGTTCTGTCTCAACAAGACTGTAAGGCTGGGAGGACAAGTCGTGTCGTCGTCGTCGTCATTGTGTCCCGTCCCGTGTCCCCCCCCTTCCCCGCCCCCCGCCCCCCCCCCCCCCCCCCCCCCCGCGCTCCTTATTCAGTTGTGTGTTACAATGAACTGCTGCAGGATGGGATGTGAGGAGGCAATGCAAGGGGTCCGCCTAACTTCAGCACAATTGGGATGTGAGACACATGTCAAATGCAGGGGATCCCCTAACTACAACACAATCAGTATATGAGATACATGCCCAACGCAGGTGTTCGCCCAAACTACAGCGTAATCAGGATGTGAGATACATGTGCAAGTATTTTTAAGTCAGGGAGAAAGGGATACACCCCTAAAAAATACAGACTCCAAAAGGCAGACAGCAAGAGCTGCCAGGGAAGCTGGGAAGCATATGTGTCGTCCTGTCCATCCATCCTTGCTTATGTGAACTCAAGTTCCCCATTCTGCTGAACTAGCTCAAATTTACTTTATAGAAACTGTAACTAAAAGAATTTCAAATGCTGCTTTAAAATAAAGAAAGTGTGACTCACTCAAGATCATACAGAACTGACCTATCCCCGAGTCCAGCCTGTTTCCCGGAGACCGCAGCATGGAAAGTCTAACCCAAGGGATGTGCATGGGGCCTACTTGGTCTTTGTCGTGCTGTGGCTTTGTTGTTGCTGCTGCTAGTCTTACTTCTCTTCTGGAAATGGGATAACTTTGCAAGAGAAAAAAACTAGCCAGACAGTGCTGATGCCAATTCAAGTTGTAAAGCCTGAGGTTCTGCATGAGACATGCTGTGTTTTGAGGAAACAAGCCATGAGCCAAGGGGTGAGGTCTCTCTCTCTCCTCCTCTCTCTCTCTCTCTCTCTCTCTCTCTCTCTCTCTCTCTCTCTCTCTCTCTCTCTCTCTCTCTCTCTCTCCAGCTCATGATGAGCAGGTGTGACACCTTGGGCAAGACACCAACCCCTACTGTCATCTGTCTCGTCCATGAAGATGGGGCGTGCATTAAAATACTCTCATGGCCCTCTAGGAGCTGAGAGTCCCACTTCCACCCTGGGCGCCATAGGCAGCTTTCTTAGGCAGGAAGGAGATATGAGTGTGGAATGGTCAGACCACTAACAGGCCCCAGCACAGAAGCTGGTGGGTACCCTACCTCCATCTCGTAGATGCGCTGTGCATTGAGGTTGTCCCGAATAATTACCCGAGATAAATGGCTCTTGGGTAAAATTTTCCTCACATTTGCATCATTGGAATTCATTATGCTAGAGTGGGCAGGGGAAGATAAAACAGGTTAGGGACAACCGGTCAAGGCCTGGTTTGACAGATGCTGGGATAGTGGTAGATACCTCCTTGGGTTTAATTTAATTTTGTTTTGCTTTGAGACAGGGTCTTGCTATGTAGCTCTGGGTGGTCTGAAACTCACTCTGTAGACAAAACTAGCCTGGAACTTATAGAGATTCACCTCCCCCTGCTTCCCAAGTGCTGGAACTAAAGGCCTGTGCCACCACCACCTGACTCCTTGGATTTCAAGATAAGTGGTTTTCTCACCTTCCGAGGATCAAGGAAACCACTAAGTTTTGCCTGTAGACAAGGTATGCTAAGAGGCTGCTTCCAGAACAGGGAGGAAAAGCATCCTGGGAGGACACAGAGAGGTCCAGAGCAGTCCACAAGAGAGGTCAGCATAGAATCAGAAGGGTCCTGGAGAACTGTTGTTCTTGTTGTTGTTGTTGTGATTGTTGTTACTCTGTGGCGGTGCTGGGTGGAACCTAGGACTGCACGTGCAGGTCATGCAGGTCCAGCGCTCCCCCGGAGCTCTTCCCAGAAGGCTGGGAGTGGTCATCTCAGTGAGAAACAGCAAGGGAAGAGCAAAGGTGGAGGAGGTCTCAGGTGAAGTTGGAAGGTGGAGGCAAACGATGAATTTGAGAGAGGCTGAGGTGGGGAGTTCTTCCTTCACAGCCTAGATCTAAGGGGACCTGGGAAGTGGGGGTAGAGCAGAACAGGATTTAAAAAAAAAAAAAAAAAGGAAAAGGAAAGCTGGTCGTATTTAGTGCATGCCAAGGGATTAGAAAATGTTCTCCAGACATGCAATGGTGGCGCACATCTTTAATCCCAGCACTTCTGAGGCAGAGCCAGGCTGATCTCTGTGAGCTGAGGCCAGCCTGGGCTACATAGGCAACTGTCTTTAAAAGGGAAGAAGGGAAAGAAGGAAAGAAGGAAGGAGGGAAGGAAGAAAAGGGCGAGGGAGGGAGGGAGGGAGGGAGGGAGGGAGGGAGGGAGGGAGGGAGGGGAAAAGAGATAAGGGAGGAGTTTGGGTGGGCACAGGGTTAGTTAATAAGGGAATTCTAATGAAAGAGTTTGGGAAGAGAGGGAAGTTTGGGGTGTTACAGGACTTCTGGAGACTCTATTAATGTGTTCCGCCTTTTGACACCGCAAGACAACCGTGTCATTGACAAAGTTCACACTCAGGAATCGCACAACTGAGTTACCAAAAAAAAAAAAAAGTTTCCTCCACCTGTGCCCAATCTCCTAGTGTTTTAAGTTTGCTACATCGTGTTGTGTTGGATGTTGGCATTCACAGGCATCCTGAGCCTCATGACATCTGTGGGTTGGAGACACCCACAAGGGTGAGAAGTACAGAGGAATATGAGAATGGGGAACTGGGGGGAGGCTCAGTTGGTAGAATGTGTGTTTATATGCACACAATCTTGGGTGATCTCCAGCACCAATAAAAACTCACCTACTGGGAGGCAGAAGCAGGAGGATTGGAAATTCAAGGCCATTCTTAGTTACATTGTGTGTTAAGCCAACCTGGGCCACATGTCTCAACAAATAAACATCAAGGGATGTTGCTGGCCAATGGGTTTTAATTTTCTGGTAATTTAGTTACACTGTGAAGCTTTTAAAATGGTTTTTCCCATTTAAAAAAAAAAAGTTCATGCATTTTAAAAATTGGAAGCCAAGTGCTCAACAAGGAAGAATGTGAATAATTGTGCTAAAACATCAGATAACATACATGTAACCAAGTATAAATATCTTGATGGGATAACTAGATAGAGAAAAAAGCAGATTACTAAACTGTGATTTTTTTTTTGTGCTGTTATGTTTTTAAAAAAATATAACATGCATACACACATACGGATTATCTCGGCCTCTTAGTTGCTGTGACAGAATACTAACCCAAAACAACCTGAGGGGGAGAGTGTTTATTTCCTCTTACAGGTTACAGTCACTCATCAAGTGAAACTGAGGCAGGAACTAAAGTAGGGAGGCTGCTTACTGGCTTGCTTTTCATGACTGTATACAAAGGAACCACCTGCCCAGGGATGGCTCCGCCCATAGTGGCTGCATATCCCCCGCCCCATCACTAGAAACCGCCCCCAGACACGCCCACAGCCAATCAGCTGTAGCTAACTCCACAAGCAGTTACCTTGAATGAAGGAACAAGTTTGTTTCAAGTTGACAAAAGCTAACCAGCATAGAACCTTAAACATACACATCAAAATGTTAACAGTGATTGTTTCTGGTCATTTCATTTTGCTAGTCTGTCTTCAGTTTGTCGTTGATGATGTTTTAATTAGTGTACATTACTTTTGTAGTGATTGACAAACCATTTTAAAAGAAACCAGAGAAATGATAGATGTGCTGGTGATGTGTTCCCTGAACACAGATTCCCAAACAAACAAGAACAAAAAAAGGAAGAACTACACACACATTTTCACAAATTGCCTGAAACAGAAATGCCTGTCTGTCTGATACACAATGAGAGACCCCCACCCCAGTTCCCCCTAAGGCCCGGAGAGCTGAGGAAAGGGACATCTAAAATAGCCAGAACCAAGTCAGTTCCCCATTCTCAGGGTGAAGTCAGAAGTTTTAAAAGTACAAAATCAGACTGTCTGGTGGTAACTAACCACGAGATGCCCCCCTTCCCCGAGATAACATGACCAAATTTTGGAGATGGGCTGTAAAACTCCTGACAGAGCAAAAAATAAGATAAAGTCCAAACTCAGGAAAACTGGACCAATCTAGGGTGGACCCGTACTAACCCCCTCCTCTCTGAAGAATTTGGTGGTTTTTGCCTTCAAAAGCTAATCTCCCCAAGAAAGAGGAAGTCTCCTCCCTGCCTCGCTGCGCCGGGCACTGCAGACGAGGGTTCCTTGCTAGCTCGTATTGTGCCAAGAAGTAAACCTTGCTATTGCATTCTGGATATCTCTGGTCTCCTGGTGGTCTCTTTGGGGGTCCTAATCTGGGCAGAATACACACAGGAACAGAAGGAACAACAAACATGAAAACTTATACTCATAAATTCTATTGGTTAGCACATCAGAACAATAAGATCATCAGAAAATACACTACTTTTATAATTAGGACAAAAAAAAAGATTTATTGTTTTGAGACAGGGTCTCATGTATCCCAGGCTGGCCTAGAACTCCATTTTAAGATGAGGATGATCTTGAATTTCTGCTGAGTGCTGGGATTACAAGCATGGGCAGCCATGCCTAGTTTAAGAAGCGGGGAGGGGGGTGGGGGTGTAAAAATAAATAAAACCTTTCAAGGGACTGAAAAATGTTTTTCAGAAAGGCAGTGGTGGCGCACACCTTTAATCCCAGCACTTGGGAGGCAGAGCCAGGCAGATCTCTGTGAGTTCAAGGCCAGCCTGGGCTACAAAGGTGCAAAGCTACACAGAGAGACCCTGTCTCAACCTACCCCCCATCCCCCCAAAAAAAAGAAAAAGAAAAGAAAATGTTTTCCAATTCGTTTTCTATCGGTAGGTAACAACTGGCTTCTGGGTGTGCTTACACTTACAAACACTACCAAGAAACCAACATCCCAAGCTTTCTATTTCCATTTTTTTCTGGCTTCTGCGAAGGATGACTCAACATACCCAGATGCTGACAGAAAAACAGGTTTAAAGGTCAGGAATTACCACACACTCTAAATCCTATTTTCAAGGAAAAGAGCCTAAATATGTAGAGATCCACTTTACTCAGTGGTGGCACCAAATTTATCAACTTTAGACATGAAAAAGGAGAAAGGTTGGATAATACTCTTTAAAGTAATAAATGGTCATTTTGAAGCAAATTGCTCTTCCATAATAAATCCTCTGTAGGAACTTGGCTGAGGCTGGGGAAAGGGTTGAGGAAGAAGGGCGGGATTGAGGCTTGTGAGGATTGGGGCCAACAACGCGGAACTGAAGGCTTTTCCAGAACCATGGAGAATGGACAGGCGTGAAAGCGGGGTGGGGGGTGGTGGGAGGGGTGTCAAGTAAATTTGGGCATGAGACCTCACTAGATGTCACCTCAAAGTGCCCTCGGACCGCACGATGTTAAGCCTACAGTAAGCCAGGGCCAGGATTCTTTCGGAGGGCTGGAAATGGGACTGCGCCTTCAGCCCGGAGTCCCGGCTTCTGATGGTCCTACGGCTTGGCCTGGGTCTGAAAAATCCCGACATTTCTGGGATCCGAGGAACTCGGATGGGCAGGGTGGGTGGGGGACACGGTTGGGGCAAAGCGGATCTGAAAGCTCGGATTCCCTCAGAGGTTCGGGGACTGAGGACCGCTCTGTACGCCAGAACCACACCTGAATAACAGCTTCGGGACTTGGGGCCGCGGCCGCAGGAAGTAGATCTGAGGGTGGATGCGGGGGCTAATCTCCGGCTGGCTCTCCATTCTCTCGCGCCGGAAGTCCGTGCCAGGGGAGGTGGTCTCCTTGGCAACGGACTCGAAATTCGAGCCCAGATCCCATTTGACCGAAGGCTTTCTGGGATGTGTGGCGGAGAACGAGTCGCGAGCGGCAGCTGAGTCGAAGGACATGGTGGAAGGGCGCGCGGACGCGGAGCGACTAACTACACAGAAGTCTGAGGAGGAGCTTTGTGCGTTGCCATGGGGGCAGGCAAGGGGGCGGAGCCTGCAGGCTGCCGGACCTCAGGATCTTTTGGCGCTCTTTGTGACGCTCGGCTAGGGTGTTGCTAGGAAACGCGCGGGGGGCGGGGCCTGCAGGCGGCCGGCCTGAGGATGGTCCTTCCGGGCTCTCCGAGACGCCGCGTTTCCGTGGAGATGGGGCGGGTAGGCTCTGCTGCAGCCCACCCGGCTTCTCCGTGAGGTCTAGTGACTGCGCGAGTCCTACGAGGCTGCGTCCGGGTGCACGGCAGGCCGCGGCTTCCCCCTAGCCCCAGAACTGCCCACTGTTGCGCGAGGAGAAGCCGTTGCTCCCGAGATCCAGGATCATGACGGGCCCTCTCGGAGACCGTCGCCCGCGGCTCCGCCCTACAGTCGCTTCCTGAAAGACTCCCGCGGTGCTGAGGGAAAGAGGTAAGATCGTGGGAGTCCTGTCACCATGTAGAGAGCCATGCCTGGGCCAGCTCCCTAGGAAGCGTCCTCGGCTTGAAGTGGCCTCCCCCACCCATCAACTTGTGAACTCTGGTCCACGTTTATGACCCAGCATTTAACCATCGCCCCACCTGTATTTGCCAGCTTTCTCCAGAAAGTGTAATTCACCAGAAATATCAGCCTTCAGAACTTGCTGTCTGACGATGAACAAAACTTTTCCCTCAGGTCTCACTTGCCACCGGTAACAAATTACCTGGATTCCAAAGGCCCCGTTGGCGGTCAAGTGCAGAAACAGCCGAAACCAAGTTTCTTGCTTCCTTCTCCTCAATCCAAACTGTTCATTTTTGTGGGGAATGGTACTGGGGTTGATCTTTTGTTGTGAGTTCCCCCCCCACCCCCCCACCCCGAGACAGGGTTTCTCTGTGTAGCTTTGCGCCTTTCCTGGAACTCACTGTGTAGCCCAGGCTGGCCTTGAACTCACAGAGATCCGACTGCCTCTGCCTCCCGAGTGCTGGGATTAAAGGCGTGCGCCACCACCACCCCGGCTGGTTGTTTTATTTGTTTTTTTTGGGTTTTGTTGTTGTTGTTGTTTTTTGTTAAGAATTTCAGTAGTCCAGGCTAGTCTAGAACCCCCCCCCCATCTTCTTGCCTCACCTTCAGGGTCTGCTCTACTATGCCCTACTGTCTGTGATTGCGTCAAAACTGTCTTTGCGACTCTGTACCGCCCTCAGCCTGAAAGCCATGCCTTTATTTGTCATCCCCACAAGGCTTTGC
This sequence comes from Peromyscus maniculatus bairdii, assembly GCF_049852395.1. Lineage (NCBI taxonomy): Eukaryota > Metazoa > Chordata > Mammalia > Rodentia > Cricetidae > Peromyscus > Peromyscus maniculatus. Next base: position 7,197,405 of record NC_134861.1, read on the forward strand.
ATTTTAACTTTCCTACAAGCCCTTGGGTGACCTCGTGTCATCATATCTATAGAAGGTGGGTGTGTTGCCCCATAGACCAACAGTTTAAAGATCTCATTTGGCTTTGTTTTCTATTAAGTTGTGCAACACTTCATTCTGTACAATAGAATATTCCAGTGAGCCAAGCAGAGGAGGTCTGTGGTTCTGTAGCTTGAAAAGGACTGAAGAGAGCAGAAACAAAAACATCAGTCACTTCAAAGTCACATTCCTGGGAAGATTCTTGATTGGCCAGATGTTATTTGGATGACCTTTTGTTATGAGAGAACTAAGACAGATGCCCATTATGCTAGCTGAAACCAGCCTGCTTGGGAAATCTACTTGTTTTCTCTGTAATCCAGATTTCTCAAAAGTTAAATTTAAGTAAACAGCTCTGTTTCATTGCCAAAGGAAAGAACTAAGGAATCCCTGCAGTTTGTTTCCCTGGCTCTTTATTAGGGGGGACCCATGAAAGAGGGCCCGCGGATCTGGAGCCCTCCACCTCCCTCTGCTGCCTTCTGATCGCTAGTGTTCCAGGTGAGCACCGGCAGGCTTTGCCTTCACTTGATCTCAGTTGACACACAGCTGAGTTTCCCATTAGCTTTGCTGTAGATGACACCATTTATGTGTCCAGTTGTGTGGGGACTCTTTAGGGACCAAGGCCCTGGTGCATACCAGCCTACTTCTCCTGAAGCCCTTCAGGACCTGACCTGAACCCACCCCAGGAAAGCCAAGGCCTGCAGGTCCTTTCTTTGTCCATGGTCTCTCAGGCCATGGCTGATTTCCTTCCACTCACTAGCCGAAGTCCCTTTAAAGTCTATCCCGTATCCCTGCCATGGGTGATTGTTTCATTTCCATTATTTTCTGTGTGAAAAGACCCCCAATGCTCCAATAACAGTTTCAGCTTAGTGACAAGGAACTTCGGTACAATTCATGAGTTCCCTGAATGCTTCTGCCATGCTGGTCAGAGGACCGCCTTGGCCAGCCCTAGAGGCCCGCCATCCACTTCCCAGAAGTCTTCCGAGTTCTTGCCCTTCTGAACTTGGTCCTCTTTCCCGCAGTGTTCCGTGAGCACAGCCTAGCAGAAAGATGGAAGCTTAGCACATCACCACCCGCTGACCCGTCACCTTGATGACTTCACCGTTGGGTGCCTTCCCAGTTCAGTTCCCACAGCCTTCACTCAGTGGCCTCTCACAGATCACCAAGAGCCTATTCATCAGCAATGGCGCGGCCGCCAACAACAAGCTGCTGCTGTCCAGCAATCACATCACCACGGTCATCAACGTCTCGGTAGAGGTTGCAAACACCTTCTATGAGGATATCCAGTACGTGCAGGTGCCCGTGGTCGATGCACCCGTCGCCCGTCTCTGCGATTTCTTCGACCCCATTGCCGACCACATCCATTCCGTGGAGATGAAGCAGGGCCGCACGCTGCTGCACTGTGCCGCTGGTGTGAGCCGCTCGGCTGCTCTGTGCCTCGCCTACCTCATGAAGTACCATGCGATGACCCTTCTAGATGCCCACACTTGGACCAAATCACGCCGGCCCATCATTCGACCCAACAATGGCTTTTGGGAGCAGCTCATCCATTATGAATTCCGGCTGTTTGGCAAGAATACGATGCACATGATTAACTCTCCAATGGGACTGATCCCAGACATCTATGAGAAAGAGATCCATCTGATGATTCCCCTGTAAGCCAACCCAACCAGCTCCTGTACCGGGGGCAGCAGTACAGCCCTGTCATTAACAGCACACCAAGGTCTAAACTTGAACATTCTACTTGTGTTGCTACAGGAAGACACAAGATGGTGCTTTTTTTTTTTTTGTAAGAAAACTGAGTTGCTATAACTTTTCATCTCATAATCCACGGGTTTGGTGGTACATGCCTGTAACCTTAGATGGCTGAAGCAGGAAGATTTCGAGGTGAGTTTGAGGCCAGCCTGGGCTACATAGTGAGACCCTGTCTCAAAAAAACAAGCAAACAAAAAACAACAATTACTGTCTTGTAATCTGTGTCTTTAGAGATTAAATTCGTTAATTATAGCATGGTGAAGGTAACTTCTGTGAGGAGTAGGTCACAGCTGCTGTCTAGAGAATGGGAGAGGCAAGTGGTGGCCAGGCCAAAGAGACCATGGCACAGTGCGTATGGCAGCCTTGGGATCCTGCAGCTTTCCCCTAGATGACCAACCCAGAGCTGAATCTGCCAAAATCCCACTTCATTCATTCCAAGCCAGAGCCTTAAGCATCCTGGTGCTCTCCAGTGTCTCACAGTGAGTGCCAACTTCCTAGCTAAGGGGCCTCCTCCTGCCTTCACCACAGTGGCCCAGCTCTGGTCTTCTGGTCAGACTTACACAGGGCTTGGACCACAGTGGGACCCCAGATCAGTAGTAGTCATCGTAGAGGCCATCCTGTCTACACACAGCCCTTTGTTTATACGTGTTCTCAGAAGCCTCCGTGTGAGAGAAGAAATCTTTGCTAGGCCTCATCTGAGAAGCCTTTTCCAGAGCTCCCACTGTGCAACCTAGGAGTCCCGACACATGGATGCAGGTCCAGCTTTCTCCGAAAGGCCTTATGCAGAATTACAGACCATGAGATCCAGGGTCCCAGGCTGGCTGACTGTTCAGGAGCTATTGAGGACAGAGGTCAGGACAAGTGAGTTGACTCCAGGAGGCCCTGAAATTCAGGGCTGCTCAGAACCCCTGGGTGTCAGGCTCCAACTCCAGAAGGCTGTTGGTTTGACGTAAGACATGTAACCCAGGCTGTGTAGCCTTACGCTCCTCAGATCCTTGCCTGTACTTTAGGAATGCTGGGATCACAGGTGTGTGCCACCATGCCCAGCCAAGACCAGTGTTCCAGCTTGCCTTTTGTAGTATAACACTCACCAAAAGCAGCTTGGGAAGGAAGGGGTTGATTTGACTTACAGGTCACACAGTCTGTCATGAAGAGACAGCAGGACAGGAACTCAAGGCAGGAACTGAAGCAGAACCAAGGAGGAATGCTGTTTACTGGCTTGTTTCCTCCCCATGGCTTGGCTCACCCCGATTTCTTACACAATCCAGGACCACCCTCTCACATCAGTTGTTAGTCCAGAAGCCCCACAGATATGCTCACCTCAGTGGAGGGACCCTTTCCCAGGTGACTAGTTTATGTCATGTTGACAAGCACTAACCAGTTAGTCTAATCTAGAACTTTTCAGACCGTTTATGAGGCAGACAGCAGCAGACTGCCCTGTCGGATGGCTTGATGTGTACCATGCATCTCAAGCGCTGTAGAGGCTGTAGACCTTCTTCCCCCTGTATTAGTCTGGTTCTCAGGAAGCATGGAACTGGTAGGATGAAAATAAAAGAATTTAACTTAGCGTATGGTAAATAGTTGTCTTATATCTGCAAGGCTGAGTCTCGGCCCTTGAGGCTGGACGCTCAGTAGTGGGAACGGTACCACAGCGTCTGTCTCTCACTGGAGAGACCACAGTCCATGAAGCTGGGACCTCAGCAGCCCCAACCTGGCCCCCAAAGCCTGGAGAGTCGGCAGAGAGCCTGGAAACGCTGGTTCTGATGTCAGTGGAGGAAGCAGCAACAACAGGGTAGTCCACACGGCGGCAAGTGGGAAGGCTGGGGCACAGGTGAAGGTCTTCCTGCCGCCAGGCGCCCTGTGCCATGCGCCGTGCCCTCCTTGCCTGAGCTGCTTCCAGATGTGGTGCACACTTGGGTAGGTCTTCCCACATCCATTATAGGCCACGAAGATAATTCTCCAGGTGTGGCTTCCTGCAGGTGATTCCGACTTATGGCAAATTGACATTTAAACCAACCACCACACCCAGCCTCCCTGTGCCCCATTTTCACAAAGGGAGTGCCCAGGGGTTTGAGGTGAGGCAGTCAAGGAGGGAGGAGGAGGCAACTGTTGCTCTGGGACTTTCAACAGGAGCAATCCCCCCCCCCCACACACACACACAAACAGCAGCTGGGTATGACTAAGCCCATACCATGCAACTCTCCTGGCAGAAACAGACATTTTCTTTTAAAAGAGTTTTATTTGAATCTTTCAGTCACTTTAAAACAACAACAACAACAACAACAACAAAATCCGGGGGTGCAGAGATGTCTCAGTGATGATGAGCACTTGCTGCTCTTACAGGTGACCTGGGTTGAATTCCCAGCCCTCACCTGGCTGTGACTCCAGTTCCAAGGAATCTGATGCCCTTTTCCGGCCTCCTAGGGCATCGGGCATGCATGCAGCACACATACATACATGTAGGGAAAACACTCATACACAGAAAGTAAAAATAAATCTCTTTTTAAAAGTTTAAGTTAGCATATAAATTCAACTTTTGAATTCACAATTTTCTGGGTCACCTCACTCCCAAATGGGATTCAAACCCACGGCCCCATGCATGCTAGGCAAGTGCCCTACTACCAAGTTAATCCCCAGTCCCGTTCTTTGAGGTTTGTTTGTTTTGAGTCAGGGCCTCCCTATGTGACTCTGGCTGGCCTGTAACTAGATATGTAGTCCAGGCTAACCTCAAACTCAGATCAGGCTGCCTCTCTGCCTCTGCCTCCTGAGTACGCATACCACCACCACACCCTGCTGGATTTTAACAGGCACATAGATGGACCTATTCACCACAACTCAGGACTGCTGCCCAAAAGATCCTGTCACAGGTCTCTTTGAGGTCAGACCTTAACCCGACCCTACCCCAGCCTCTGAAAAGTCAGCACGTGCCTGTTGTGTGTGTCCCTATGGGTTTGCCTCACCTTTCATGCAGCCAGGGCTTTGGTCTATGGGGTTTTGTATGGCCATGCCATTCTTGACTCATTGAAGGATATTTAGTTGTCAGGTTTAGGGGATTATAGATAAAATTACCATAAACATTTGCATACAGGTTTTTGTAAGTGTGAATGTAAGTTTTCATTTCTCTAGGATATGTACTATATGATGATGGCCTTCTCACTAGGATTGGATGAAAACTAATCATATTTACCCCCTCATTATCCTCTCTCATCCCTTTCCAGTTTTTCTGAACCCCGTTTTCTTCCCAGTAAGCTTCTCTCCGTGTTCATGACTTTTCTATGTATATAAGGAAGTGTCCATATTTTTAAAAAAAAAAAAAAAATTTTTTTTGTTTTGTTTTCCAAGACAGGGTTTCTCTGTGTAGCCCTGACTGTCCTTGAACTCAGAGACCTGCCTGCCTCTGCCTCCCAACTGCTGGGATTAAAGGTGTGCACCACTACCACCCAGCTACAAGTAAGGAGTTTTGGTATGTTATATTGATACATGTCATTACATTATTCTCGTTTGCTCCCCTCCCTCTTCTTGTCCTTATTTATTTATTTATTTATTTATTTATTTATTTATTTATTTATTTATTTATTTATTTGGTTTTTCGAGACAGGGTTTCTCTGTGTAGCTTTGCACCTTTCCTGGAACTCACTTGGTAGCCCAGGCTATCCTCGAACTCACAGAGGTACGCCTGCCTCTGCCTCCCGAGTGCTGGGATTAAAGGCGTGCACCACCACTGCCCGGCTTTGTATTTTTTAAATAATATATTTTTGGAGCATACACATTTATAGGATATATCTTGACCATCTCCATCCACCAGTACCTTCTCTAATTCCTCCTAGTGCCCTTGTGCTGCCTCCCAATAGCATATCCTCCTTTTTGTTGTTACTGATAACCCTGAAACCAGTCAATGCTGCCCAGATGCGCCCAGGTGTGGGATCATCCACTAGGGTGTGAGCAACTTACCAGGGGCCAGTGTTGCTAAAGGAGAGTGACCCTCCCTCCCTCGGCAGCCATCAACTGTCCCGAGGGTGGGGCTTGAGCCTGTGTAGGTGACAGTGGGTGCTATACGTTGACTGATGGTGACGTTACAACAGCCACGACAGTGATGTCCAGCAGCCAGCATGTCTCTCCTCTTCCTCCATCTCTTAAATTCTTCCCATGATGGGGGCATGAAAAGGAACAGGAGACGACTGGCTGATGCTTCCTGCAGATTTCTAGCACAATTAACATTTGTTGTAAAGGTTGCCAGCTAGGAGGTACTCTTTATTTGGAGATACTTTGTGTTAAAATAACAGTGAAGCGTGCTTAAGGCCTGAACCTATATGACCTTCAAGTGTGGCCTTACTCCTTTCCTAGGTATTTTCTGGGAATCTCAAAAACAAGACTTAATTAAAAATGTCTTAATTTCTCCGGCAACCCTGTGATCTGGGGCTTTACCTTAGCCGTGCCCTATCCATAGGAACTAACCTTGATCACACTGGGCTCAAGTCCAAAGCCACCAGAACAGTATGGATAGCTGCTATAAAGCCACTTGGCTGTGACTGAGACACCCAGACACGGGGATGTTGACTTTCTTCTCGGCTCCTCTTTTTCTAAATCCTTGTGCTTAAAGTGTTTGTGTTTTTAAATAAACTCTAACTGCTTCAGACTGGCTCTTCCTGAAATTCTTTTCTACTTGGAAGTCTAGAATCCAGCTCTACTTGGAATGGAGATCCCGAAAACTGTAAGGGAACTGCACAGGCTGCCACTCGGAGACACTGTTTCTCCACTAGCACCCGACACTTGAACAAAGCAACCATGGAGATCATATTCGGGGAGCCTAGACACATTCATACAGGAGCTGGCCCACTCCTGAGCATGCTCAGTTGGACTTCACAGTTGGAGGAGGAGAGCAGACACATTTGGGGCGTGCTGAGCTTCGGGTCAGGGAGCATATGTTTAAGGTAAAGATGGAAGGCAGGGATGCCTCCACATGCTCGGCTTGCCCCGTAAGGAGTTAGCTGAAAATAAATGCAGGAGCACTTTGGGGGTGTGTTAATTCAGGGTTCCGCCTGTAGAGGTGTCTGCCTCGACTAGTGGTTAGCAGAGGCAAGTACGGTTTCAGGGGTTCGTGGGATGAGCAGTGTCCTTGTCCTCAGGCTCAGCTGCTGGGTTTTTCTCTTCACCTGGGTAGAAGCCCCTCTGGGTGGTCTCATTAAGCCCTGCCTCCTAGGTTGGCCATTAAAACCTGTGTTGGTAGGAAAGAGACCTGCAGATGTCTCCCTCCACTTAGACTTTGTTTTGAGACAGGTTCTCAGTATGTAGCCCAGGCTGACCCGGAATTTACTTACTATGTAGCCTAGGCTGGCCTCAGATTCAAACCCATAGCAATCCTGCCTACCCCCAGTGCAGTGATTGCAGGTGTAAGACGCAATGTTTCTAGAAAAGGGCCACACTTGCTTATATAAAGTAGAGGAAGTGTTTAACTCAGCGGCATTGTTTGGAGTTCTGGGAAATGGCCGACAAAAGCAGAAGGGTGAACTTGAAGACAAGACCTTGAGATGGGTTATTAAAACCCAAGGAGCTGCTCATTTCCAAGTTAATGTGTTGGGGAGTAAGGGGTGAGGCTGGGGGCGGGGGGCATGACACCAGCTCTCTCCGCAGCCCAGGACTAGCAATCCTCTTTACCCTCCAGAGTGCTGGGATTACTGGCGTGTGGCGCCTGCCAGGCGGAGGGACACTCAGGTTACTTCAGGTTACCTTTTGATTAGAGGATTTAAACCCCATTGGCAGGCCAGTTACAGTCACCTGTTTGGGAACCTGGGCTGCCTTTCCTCCCTGGATTTCCACTAAATAGTAACTGAGTTTCAGTTTGTTGCTTGGAACTTGAGCAGTTTTAGTTTTTAATCTAGCATATTACAGCCTAGTGCAAAAGCTAATTCAAAATAGTGAACTTCCAGGATCCCCCTCTTCCCCCAGTCAGGATTTCTCTGTGTAGCCTTGTCTGTCCTAGGAGTCTTCTGTAGACTAGAACACAGAGATCACCTGCCTCTTGCCTCCCGAGTGCTGGGATTAAAGGTGTGAATCACCCTGCAAACTTGCAGAATTTTTAAACAATCCACCACTCTACTCTGCCCCTAGCTCTTCCCACATCGTCATCTGGCTGGCCCCGGGCCTTTTGGCTCCTCCAGTGCTTCTTCACCTGGGCTTAAACTGCACCGAAGGTCTAGTTACTCAACAAAGGAAGAAGCAGACTGGCAAGATGGCTCAGCAGGGAAGAAAGAGGCTGGCGGTGCCTCCTGGGGGAAGAAAAGAAGCAAGAAGAGTCCTTGCTTTGTTTTGTTGTGACTGTTGGTTTTATTTAAGTTTGTTCCCATGTAGCCCAGGCTGGCCCCCAAATCACTATGGAGCTGAAGATGACTGGATTTCTGAACCCCCTGCCTCCAGCCCCCGAGTGCTCGGATTACAGAGGTGAGCCACCGTGGTGCTGGAGGGAGGCACCTAGTACTTCGTGCCTCCTACCGATGGAGCCACATCCTCAGTCCCGAGAGGTCTTCTAGGACTAGACAGAGAGCTTGCCTAACGTGCACAAGACCCTTGGGTTCCGTCCCTAACACTGAAAAGAGGAGTCCTTGTTTGCCCTGGCCTTCTAGAATGACAACCCACGGGTACCAGGGCAGGATGGGAGGGGAACCCTGGTAGCTAAGGCTGAGACAAGGCTTTGCCTGAAATCCACAATGGCAGGATGCCCAACACAGCTCCAACTTCCTGGCTTCCCCCAAGACCTGGCAAGAAGCCTGGAGGCCAGGGCTGCACCCTGTTCTGTCCAGCAGGAGCGTGCCCTGAGGTTGTCTGTGCAGGGGGCCACAGAGGAAGGGTGGAGAGAAGACCACATTGCCTGGGGGCGGAACGCCGCAGCACCTGTAACTCTGACTCAGGACACTCGGGCTAAGCATTTCCCAGGCAGCTCCCCGGGGCTGCAGAGTTAGGTTTCAGTGCCCCATTTACAGCACAGAGGCACGGGAACCGAGTGCCCTTGCTCCAGGTCACAGCACGCCAGGGCCGGGACTCAAACCCAGTTCTGCCTCCAGAGCGCCTGTTTTTCACCATGCGACAGCACACCGCTGTCCCCATTTTCACTCCCCTCCATTCCTGGTACTGGTCTTTATGAAGGGCAGTTTTAACTGTCGCCCTGGGAAGACCTACCATTACCCAGGGACCTCTGGGCTTGCCTGTGGTGCATTATATTTTGACTTAGTTAACAGAGGTAGGGAGCGCTGCCCTCTGTGAGCAGCACCATTCCCTGAGCTGGGATCCTGGACTGTTTTAAAAAGGAGAAACTGACCCGAGCACAGGGATCCATCACTCTGACTCTTGACTGTGGCTGTGAGGTGGCCAATTGCTTCAGGCTCCTGCGCTTGACTTGCCTGGCATAAGGGACTGTGACCTCCAACTCTGAACCAAAGCAGCGGTCTCTTCCTTCAGTGTTGCTGTTGTCGGGGTGTCAGCAACAGAAAAAGTGACTAAGGCGACTGTCAACTACAGTCTGAAAATATCAAGTGGTAAATTCCTGCTTCTGCCCACCCAGGCCATTGAGTCATCTTCACAGTATAGGCTGTCCCACAGTCACACGGTTATGGTGTCTTGGTTATGGTTATTGGATGTGGTGTCACCATGGTTGTGTGTAGTAACTGTTGTTTTACTTAATAATAGCCCCAAACACAAGTGTAGCAGAGTGAACTCTGCATTTTGGATATGCCAATGAAGAAGCTTTAAAGTATGTGCTGTCAGTGGAAAGGTGAACGCTGTTGCCTTGCTAAGAAAGGCGTTGAACACTAATTGCTGAGATCAAGACTTGTAAGAACAAGTCTGTGACACTGTGAAAAAAGAAAAGCTATTTGTGGGAGTTTGCTGTTGTACTTCAGACTGCAGAAGTTAAGGCCAAGTGTGTGATAAGGGCTCAGTTAAGATAGAAATCACATGAAACACACTGGGAAAAAGAACGCGGCCAGTCTAGGGCTGTTTCCGGCATCACTGGAGGTCTTGCGATGCATCTGGCGTTACATCTGCTCCCTGCCACACCCTGTCCCAGTCCTGGAGGCACCGGTCTGGGAGGCGGGTCTGGTGGAAAGAGGAGAAAGGCTACTCTAACTCAGGTGACATGTGACCATGTGATGGGGCGGGGAGAGGGGGAGGGGAAGCGGGGAGGGGAAGCAGGGAGGAACTTGTGGAATGGTCACAGTCAGCTGGGGCTTCAGATTTGCTGTGGCAAAGGGGGCGGGGGCGGGGGTAGCAGTGGAGAAGGAGAGAAGAACTTTCCCAGGAAGGCAACGTTTGTTATCCTGGGCAAATCAGCAGTGACTGGATACAAAGATCATGAAGCCTCAGAGAGGTGAGGCCACTTGCCCAAGGCAACAGAGTCCCAGGACAGCAACCTTGCAGTGGGGTTCTTCCTACTGGTTATCCTGTGATCTTCACTGGCAGCGACACTGTGGGGCCAGGCAAGACTAAGCTAGAGTCGTGCTGTAGATAGAAAGATGTACTACTGAGACCCTGGCTTTCTGCTGCTGGTCTCTGTGCTTCTGCTGGAAACTGATTGGAGGGCCTTGGGGACATCAATTCAGTGACTGGTGACAGGCCAGCACCTAAGTCAAGCACAGATCCATCTAACCCCTATCCTGTCCTCACACCACCAGGCTTTGACCTGTGTGTGTGTGTGTGTGTGTGTGTGTGTGTGTGTGTGTGTGTGTGTGTGGACTGACTCCCCAGGCAGCAGGCATCTCCTGAGGCCAAAGAGCCTGGGTGAGGGCTGGGCAGGGACACTCCTAGAGTGGTGTGGAATCCCTCCAATAAGACGAGTCACCAAGGAGGCTGTCCCCAGCCAAAGCATGTCTTCTCTCCTGCCCAGCTAGGCCTGAGAGAGGAATCCAGCAACAGGCAAGCCGCGTAAGGGTGGGACAACCAAACCAGTGGCATCTCTGAGTCAGCGAGAGGTGGGTGGCTGTGACTCAGCAAGGCCCTCAATAAGGCCAGGCTGGGTGGAGGCTGAGGCTAGGGAACCCCACGCCTGTCTGGGTTCCTTGCCATTCACCGCCGTCTGTCTCCCACCCAGCCTCAGGTTACCCTCCACACGCCCTGGCATAGGAGTCCTTCATGAGTTATGTGAATGAATACGGAGTTCCTCTCTTGATCCAGGCCCTGTCTGCTCTAACTCTAACACTCAAAAGGAACCTATTTTCAGGTGGATCTGTAACCGTGGTGGGGAGCAGGGTGCGTGGGACTAGCCACCTGAGATAATGACAGTCATTTGGTACTGGTCACCCCCTCCTTCCTTACCACTGGGCTCCTCATTCGAACCCTCCCCACAGGGACCATCACAACCCCGAGCGTCATTAACTGGTGCTCAGAAAGGAGAGGGAGGGCTGGAGATGTCGCTCAGTTGGCAGGATGCTGCTTGCCTGGCATGCTTGAAGCCCCAGGACTGCATAAACCCAAGTGTTGAGATACACCTGCCCGTAATCCCAGCACTCGGGAGGCAGAGCCAGGCAGATCTCTGTGAGTTCGAAGCCAGCCTGGGCTACCAAGTGAGTTCCAGGAAAGGCGCAAAGCTACACAGAAAAACCCTGTCTCGAAAAACAAAAAACAAAACAAAACAACAACAACAAAAGAGTCCAAAGTCACCCTCAGCTACAGAGTGGCTTTGAAGCCAGCCTAGGCTACATAAAACCCTATCTCCAAAAAAATCAATTAATTAATTAAAAAAATTTTTTTAAAAAGGCAGTCTAAATGGGGTGAGCAGTTAGGTTGACAGAGCAGAGTTAGGTCCAGGCCTTTGGGCCTCAGGCTAGGTTCTTTTTTTTTTTTTTTTTTTTTTTAAGATTTATTTATTTAGTACAGTGTTCTGCCTGCATGTGTTCCTGCAGGCTAGAAGAGGGCACCAGATCTCACTATGGATGGTTGTGAGCCACCATGTGGTTGCTGGGAATTGAACTCAGGACCTCTGGAAGAGCAGTCAGTGCTCTTAACCACTGAGCCATCTCTCCAGCCCCCAGGCTAGGTTCTTACCCACTGTAATAGTATAGGGACTTAGAGGCTGAGAGGGTGGATAGACAAAGCTGGGACCAACCACTTGGGGAGCTCTGTGCTAGCCCTAAGGTAGGGATCTTGCCCTAAGTTCACTGCATGAAAAGCCTGCTCCCTGGGGCCCTGGACTCCTGGGTGCTTCCTTGGTGCCTGCTCCTCCATGAAGCTGCCCTTGTGACTGATCCTGTGCACCCAACAACCCTAGACTCAGCCCCTCATGAACAACCTCTCTCACTGGGCTTCTTTGAAGGGAGAGTAGCGTGCTGGAGTCTTTCTCTTATGGTAAGTATATGGCCAGGAGAAGGGAGGAGGTCGTATAACAAAAGGGACCAGATGGGATAGCCCAAGCGAAGGCTCTGGTGGGCGAGCTGGCACTGTTCTTGGTGAGACCGGTGCCCGAGAGAAGTGAGCCAGGAGTCTGGCAAGGACACAGGATAAGGGGACTTGTGGTATACAGCAGAAAGCCCTCAATTTGTCCTCAAAGTGGAGTAGAACTCCAAGAGAAGAGTGCCTGGAAGATGGCATAGGTGGGTGGGTGGGTGGGGATATATACCACCGTCCTGAAGCTGGACAATGGGAGCCTGGCCAGTAGAAGGATTTGTAGAGGACAGTGTTAGGCTGGAGGCCAACACAGGGTCAGGGAGTTAGGGAGAACCACGGGGTAGCCAACCAGTCCCTTTCTGTTCCCTTGACTTGTCGCCCCAAGGAATGAGACAGACGTCCAAGCAAAAATAGTTTATTTGAGGATGGAAGACCCAAATCCAGAGGAGGAGGCACCAGAGAGAGGCTGTAGTATTGACCTGAAGTTGGCACAGACTACCCCAAGTTTTTAGGGGAGCCCAGCAATGAAGAAGCCTTCTCTGGTGTCCCTCACGGCCTCCCCCACTGGAGGCAGGATTGTGCAAGCGCTGGGCGTGGGCTTCATCATAACACACTGAGGTTTTCTAAGTTTGCCCAGCAATTTTCATCATGGTCCTTGACACTGATCATAATGATTCATCTGACAGGCACACATGCCAGACTTGGACCCACCATCCAGTGGCAGGCCTTGCTCTCACAGGTGAGGCAGCCAGGGACAGGGGGTGGGTCTCTCTGAAAGTGCCTGGCCTCCCAGGCAGCCCTCCTGGAAGGCACCTCCTTTCCCTGGCCTGGCAGACATAGCACCTCCTCTCTGCTTTCCTCATGGCCGGTGTCCATGGTTAGATACAGGCTAGGGTTGCCCAGGTATGGCTCATGCGCTGCCCCAGGTCTCAAAGACCTTTGCCAGGCTGGTCCCTGCGCCACAACCCCCAACGGGTAGCCCGGGAGGCCACGAACTCGCAGTTGTGGTAAAGAAACATTCCTGAAAGGGTGAGTGCGATGCCCAGGTAGCTGAGAGCGCTGAGGTGGCTGCCGAACAGGAGCCTGGACAGGATGAGGTTGCCCACAACTGTGAGGTTGCCCAGGACGTGGACGGTGAGGGCGGAGGTGAGTGCCAGCAAGGAGAAGCTGGCCAGGTTGTAGATCACAGACAAGAGGCAGCTGAGCAGGACACAGGCCCAGAGGCGAGAGTCGGTGGGAGTCAGCGGTGGGGCCGCTCCAGCCTCCATGACCAGAGCAGCGCCTGCCAGCAGGCAGAAACTGGGCAGAGAGGTGGCGTACAGCAGAGTCACCGCGTCCAGCCTCTCTTCCTGCAGCAGGGCACCTGCAACCAAGATAGGGACTGTCATCACCGGGGATAGAGGCAGTACCCACTGAGCCAGCCCCATACAGTCCTGTCCTCAGTCCTCATGACCCAGCCTCCTGGAAGCCAGCCCTGATGCTGAGCAGGGTTAGTGGTTCCTGTGGTGAAGTGTCACTTTCAAGTGAGGAGGAGTTAGGCCACTTGTGGGCTTGTGTGGACTTGTGACCTGTGCCCACTCCTCCCTTATAGGTAAAATTTCACAAAGGTAACATGTACAAAAGCCTTAACATGGTAAGGGCTCAGGAAATGTAAAAAATAAAACTCATCCCTGCAGGGATGAGGGAAGCAGGGACTGAGCAGCAGGGGACCCAGTTCTAGCACTTACCAGTTCTAGCAGAACAGAGGTGAAGGGGCTGGGCGGGAGGGGAGAGTGCAGAGGAGGGGAGAGGAGAGTGCAGAGGAGGGGAGGGGAGTGTGCAGGGGAGGGGAGGGGAGTGTGCAGAGGAGGGAAGGGGAGTGTGCAGAGGAGGGAAGGGGAGGGGAGTGAGCAGGGGAGGGGAGAATGCAGAGGAGGGGAGGGGAGTGTGCAGAGGAGGGGAGGGGAGTGTGCAGAGGAGGGGAGGGGAGTGTGCAGAGGAGGGGAGGGGAGAGTGCAGAGGAGGGGAGAGTGCAGAGGAGGGGAGGGGAGTGTGCAGGGGAGGGGAGAATGCAGAGGAGGGGAGGGGAGTGTGCAGAGGAGGGGAGGGGAGTGTGCAGAGGAGGGGAGGGGAGTGTGCAGAGGAGGGGAGGGGAGTGTGCAGAGGAGGGGAGGGGAGTGTGCAGAGGAGGGAAGGGGAGGGGAGAGTGCAGAGGAGGGGAGGGGAGTGTGCAGGGGAGGGGAGGGGAGGGGAGTGTGCAGGGGAGGGGAGAATGCAGAGGAGGGGAGGGGAGTGTGCAGAGGAGGGGAGGGGAGTGAGCAGAGGAGGGGAGGGGAGTGAGCAGAGGAGGGAAGGGGAGGGGAGAGTGCAGAGGAGGGGAGGGGAGTGTGCAGGGGAGGGGAGGGGAGTGTGCAGAGGAGGGAAGGGGAGGGGAGTGAGCAGAGGAGGGGAGGGGAGAGAAGGAGAATAGTTTTGAGTCCGATGCTGGGATGGGCATCACCCCAGTCACTTAGGACACTGGGTGGCAAAGGCCAACAAGGCAGTCATTGTCGGCCCCTGGCAGCCACTCACTGTTTGTGATTTCAATCAGGGGGTTTGTTTGCTTTCAATGTTTTGAGACAAGACCTCATGTAGCCAAGGCTGGCCATGAGCTCTCCATGTAGCTGAGGCTTGCCTTGAATTCATCCTCTTGTCCTAACACTGTGCTGTCACCCCCACCCCCACCCCTCTGAAATGCTGGGATTACAGGTGTGCACCACCACGTCTGGCTGGATAGTCTGTGTATAATCTAACAACAACAACAACAAACAACAAACAAACAACCTGCCAGCAGTGGGGCTGGTGAAGATCAACACAGAATTCTAAGGAGAGAAGGGATCCTGCGGCCCGCACAGCGTGGCTGACTGCCTATGTGCACACCATGGCCGCCATCAGAGGCGGTGCACACCACGGCCGCCGCCATCAGAGGCCGTGCACACCATGGCTGCCGCCATCAGAGGCGGTGCACACCACGGCCACCATCAGAGGCCGGCAACAGTCTGCGGAAACGGCCGAGACCAGGCCGAGACCAGCGAGAGCCTTCTCCAGGTCTTCGGAGACAAGAATTGGTCCTGGTGCCCTCCTGGGCCCCCCGGGACCGCTGTTTCCTGATTCACACTTTCCAAAGAGCCACAGTGCTTACTCACAGCCCAGGCTTAGAACAGGAAATGATTTTTATTCCTCTCTCAGTTCATTCTGCTGTTTGGGCTTGGTTCTCTAGGAAACAGTCTCTCCAGCACAAGCCTTTCTAGACATGAACAGCTAATCAGAATGCCTCCTGCTCGTTCACGATGAACAGCTAATCAGAATGCCTCCTGCTCATTCACGCCAAAGTTAGTACCTGAGGAGCTGTCCGAGAGAGACGTGGGCCTTGAAGACACCAAGAGAGGAAGGGTCTGGTTCCGGGTGGACTTCACTCTCAGGCGTAGACCCTGCACCTGTCCTGCATCCTGCCCAACCTCTCTCTCCCTGCAGCCTGCCCCCCCCAGGGCAGTGATGCTTAGGGCAGAAGTGACTCCCTGCAGCCCCCCCCCCCAGGGCAGTGATGCTTAGGGCAGAAGTGACTAACTCCCCAAATACTCGCCTGTTGTGCTGACTCCTCAGTGACCCCGCCCCGCCAGACCATCCCCATCACCCTCTGCTTTTCCAAAGACATTGTGTTGTTGTTTCCTTCTGGAAAAACAATAACCCAGCCCAGGGCCTCCCCTCACTAAGAAAGCTCCTACTCCTGAGCTACCCAGCCCCAGCCTCTCCAAAGGCATTGTTATTTAGGTCTTTTGGGGGGTGGAGTTGAGACAGGGTCTTTAAACATTAAGAAATATTACATCGTGTATATGCACGATGTGTGCATATGTATACCACACGTATGCAATTTGTGTGATGCATGTATATGTGGAATATGTGGAGGTCACAGGACAACTTTCAGGAGTTGGTTCTTTCCTTACACGGTGGGTTCTGAACATGGCTTCACCCGCTAAAACACCTCACTAGTCCTGAGACAAGGGCTTCCCATGTAGCTCATGCTGGCCCAGAACACTCTATGGCTCCCAGGCTGGCCCATACTAGCCTAGCTGTGTGACACTCCTACCTCAGTTTCCCTCAGCGATGGGAATGCAGGCATATGCCGCCATGCCAGGCTGAAAAGGTTATTTTATTTTCCTGCTTATAGACAGAGTCTGACTTTGTAGCCCCAGCTGGCTTTGAACTCATGATCCTCCTGGAGTAGTGCAATTGCAGGCCGGCACCTCCATGCCTGCTTCAGAGGCCCTTTCCTGTCAGCATCTGAACAGGATGCTGCGGACACCCAGCAGTGACCTATTTGTAGACCCTGGCCTCTTGGCCTATTCCCACTTTGTCTCTTCCCTGGATGTGTTACATGGTCACCTCTGTCTCCGTCTCCTCCCGGACAGCACGGGGAGGAACAGCACACACACGCACACGCGCACGCGCGCACACACACACACACACACACACACACACACACACACACACACACACACACGCCGTGTACAGACTCAGCACTGGAGCTGCCCCCTATGCTCTGCTCCCGATGACTGACAGGACTCTCCTCCCGCAGCCTGCGCCTCATCCCAGGATGTCTTTCCTGCTCTGTAGCCATCGTTGTGGCTGCGCAGCTCCCTCAGCCGCCTCATGGAGCCCGCACCACACCTGCGCCCACCGCGCCCTACAGACCCTCCCTTGCCAAGTGCAGCCCTTCACTCTCCGAGGGCCCAAAGGATGAGGACCAAATGAGGTTCTGAAACACGGGTGGGCGCAGATAACAACAGGCCCGGCAGGCTGGCGCCTCACTCCCTGCCTGTCTGCGAATCAGCGTGGGATTGCTCCACTCCGCGTAGCCCCCTGCAGCTGGCCAAGTGGGAGGGGAGAGGCTGCTGGCTGCCTGGGCTCTCTTTCTGGACTCCTACCCCCTGCTCTCACCGCGGCGTCTGCTCTCAGGGAAGGAGCTAGCCCGCGTGTGAAGTCTACGCGCTAGTCTGAATCTGGCCCAAGAGCCTCTAGCAAAAAGAAACTTCCTCTTTTTAAAAGTCTGGCGCACGCCTTTAATCCCAGCACTCGGGAGGCAGAGCCAGGCGGATCTCTGTGAGTTCGAGGCCAGCCTGGGCTACCAAGTGAGTTCCAGGAAAGGCGCAAAGCTACACTGAGAAACCCTGTCTCGAAAAATTAAAAATAAAAAATAAAAGTCCATTCCAAACCCTGGATCCAGTCCACTCCCCCCTCTCAGCTGGGCTCCCATTTCTGTTAGCGGAACCTCTAGCTCCTAAGTGCCCTCTCTACCACCTGGCCCAAATCCATGCAGCCTAATCAGTTTACCAATCTGACGTCAACTGATATCAAAACCATCAATTAAAGACACCATTTGAATTTCTTCCCTATGCCAGACTCCAGGCCAAGTGCTGAAGACACAGAGATGCCCCAAAGCCGACGGGTAATCAATTGCCCCGAATACCCCATAGCTGGCGAAGCAGAGGGCCCCCGATGCACCCAGTCTAAGAAGCTGAGTCTTGAGAAGGTAGAAGGGAGCTGGCACAAGCCAAGAGGTGGCTTGGTGTCAATAACATGCCACTATGAACATGCCTGCACGCCCTGATGCCTGACTAGTCACGGCTCTTCCTAAGACAGGAGCGGCCCAGAGCCCGGCATGAGCACTTGGCTCTGGCAGGTGCATTGTGGGCCTGGAAGCTGGTGCCTTCTCTGCCTGGTGTCCGTCCCTCCCTGCCCAGGAAGGCCCTACAGGGTCGGGTTTCCCTGAGCCAACTCAAGGCCCAGCTCAGGCCTCAGCTCATGTAACCTGAGGGCTAAAATAGACTGGGCTTTCACCCTGCCCATGGCCTGGGAAGATGGGGACAGGACCTCTGGGTGCCAGTTGAAGATGCCAGGCAGGGTCAAGTCCCTCCCTTCACCATTCCTCAGCTGGAGGCCACCCCAACCGTAGCTCAGCACCCCTGGGGACCCCTAACTTTCCACCCTCGACTCGCCTACTTCTTCCCCGTGTCAAGGCGGAGAGGGTAAGGCCATGACTCAAATGCCCCTCCACTGCTCAGACAGGAAGTCAGCCTCCACCCCAGGCATACTGGAACTGGGCGGGGAATTATACCTGACTTCTGCTCTGAGTCCTGCTGCCCACTCCCAACAGAGCCAGCACCCGGTCACACAGACCGGACTTGGGAGTCCTTGGGAGCCATGTGACCCCGGGCCAATCATAAACCACTTCGGCGGCAGTTGAGAGGCTGAGACATGAGGACCACAAATTTGAGGCCAGCCTGGGCTTCACAGCAGGACAGCCTTCCCTCCCCACCCCGCCCCCATAAAATACTCCCTTATCAACACTATCACCTTCAGCCTGATGGGAAATGGACATGGCTGTGACAGGTTGCCAATCAACACACAGCCTGAAGCCTGTCACTGTGGCTCCCAGTCAACGCTTCCCTGGCTTGGATAAACCCAGGTTCCCAATCAGCTCCCGGCCTGACTGCTTTCCCTTTTCTTCCCTAGTTCACACTTCCTGGCCTTCTGGGTTCATAATCTTAGGACGGCACGGAGTCTGAAGGCCATGTTCAAATATCGCCTCTGCTGATTACTGGCACAAGGCCCAGGCTGAGACTCCCACCTGGCAAATGGGGCTACAGTACCTGACGGACTCTAGGAGAGGCCATAGGAGGATCCAGTGGGACAAAAGGCTTCTCGAGTTAGAGAACACACTCCACCAACTACTGTTATTAACTAAGCCTCTAAGGCTTAAGTTTGAGGCCTGAACTCCCTGAATTCTCCGAGCCTTATCTGCAAAAGGGGATCACTGCCACCCCCTTCACAGGAACATCCCAGCCACACACCCCACCTCCTCAGATGGAGACCAGGCACTCACTCTGTTGAACGGACTTGAAGCCTCGGAGACAGGTGGCCATTAGCAAGAAGCCACAGCCCGCTGCGGGTGCCCGGAGCTCTCCAGCCAGGCTGCATGCAGCTCCCAGGCAGAGCGGGCCCATGGCAGCAAACTGCAGGGGATGGTGTCTTCGGCCAAGGAGCAGCGCAGACAAGGCCAGTGTGAACAGTGGTGTGGTAGTAGTGGCCAGCTGTGCTAGGTCCAAGGGTACAGTGCTCAGGCCCACGTTGCCGCAGGCCATGGAGGTACCAAAGGTGAGGCTGAGGAGCAGCACTCTGCCTTGGATGCTGCGGGGCATGGGCCGCCGAGCCCCCCAGCGGCATGCCAGGGCAGCTGCCAGCATGTGCAGGGCTGAGAGCAGCAGGGGCCGTCCGAAGCCATGCACTGTGAAGATCCACTTGTTGAGGCTTGACATGCTGGCTCCTGCCAACAGCCACACCAGGGCTGCCACAACCACTCTGGCCCGAGCAGGCTGCCCAAGGATCTGAGGGTTGTCAGGAGGCCACTTGGGGCAGTCATGCTCCCGGGCACTTCCAGCCACAGCCACTGCTTCGGCTGAGGTCATCCTGCCTTCATGGCGCTCCAGTGGGCAGCGGCACATCCGCACCAGTAGGGCTGCGGCAGGAGGCAGGCTTTCCAGGGACTCGCTGGGCCAGGTCCTGATTCCTAGGACAAGAGAGGGCACCGCTTCAAGGGCTAGACCCGAGCCAGCCGATTATTCTAACTTCCTCAGGGCAGAACAGAGGTCGTGGCCGCTGAGATGCCGGACTGCCTGGTACCCACACAGGCCTGGTAAACCTTGGCACCTCTCGCACCCTCCTCCACGCCCCGGGCTCACGCGATGCTCTTACACGGAATCCTCTTGGCTTTTTTCCTCTTCGGTCCCCAGACCGTCAGGATGAAGACACTGACTCGGACCTCCTGCGTATTTGGTGCTCAGGCCGTGACCACACAGGGCAGGGGCGATCGCGCTCCGAGCGTGGGAGCGAAGGTCGCAGCAGCCGCTCCCCCAGTCCCCCTCGCCTCTGACAGCGCGGGGAATAGAGGCGGACAGGCCGGCAGGCACGGATCTGCGAGCACGGCCTGGTTGCAGCTGCTCTGGCTGCTCTGGCTGCTCTGCTGTTTGGCGGCTCGGCTCCCGTGGATCTGGCAGCGTCCAGCACTGGGTTCCAGACCGGCCCTGCGCGCCCGCGCTGCTCCGCGCTCCCGACCCCGCCCTCCCCGCGGCTACCGAAGCAGCGCTCCACCCGGAAAGTTGGGCTCAGCCCGGGCCCCGCCCCACGAGGCCCCGCCCCGGGGCCTGGAGGACGCCTAGCTCCTCCCACAGCCTTTGCGCCTCCTAGCTCGGCTTGCGCAGCTGCGAGCAGAGTCCCTTAGTGGGGAGTGTCGGCTGTACCCGCCACAAGCGGGAATCTGGGCGTCTCCAGCACCAAGAGCCTCCCTTAAAGACCGGTATCCAGCGCTGGAAACCCTGGGGTATCCTGCAGAGCTGTCCCAAAGCTGTCGTCAAGACGCAGGGCGTTGAAGAGGAACCACCTGATCCTAGACCACAATTGTCTCCTGAGACCTTGGAATTCAGCGGAGCTGGACCACGTGGTCCCTAAAGACGGCCTCATCTTGTTCCCCCTCCATTCCCCACCAAGTCTTTTCTCCCCTGCCAGGCCAGGGCGGCGCCCCCTCTGGGCCAGCAGAAGGGGAAATGAATCACCAGGGCTAACCACAGCTGTGAGAAGCAGGGTACCGAGGGCAGGCATCCATCCCGGGCTAGCCGACCCCCGTGCTGCTCCCTGGGTACTCCGAGGTGACTCACAGTTAGACTTCCTGGGGCCCACACCACAGAGTCCTGGGCCAAGAGGCAGAGCAGTTGCCACCAAGACCTTGCTCCTGGATGTTTCTCGGGTTTCCCATCCGAAAAATAGATGGTCTCTGAATTCAGGATAGGGTAAGCAGCTCACCCCAGAGGCCGATTCCAAGTCCAGCTTGTTCCAGGTGATCAAGAATCAAGGCCCATCCTGGAACCTAGCTTCTTTCCAGTCATTGGATTTCTGGGGAAGCTCCCGCTCACCTGGACAGGCACCGCCTGGTTCGGTCATCTGACAAGTCCTGGATGACAACCTGCCTAGAAAAACAAGATCGCAAAGCGGGACTGTGTCGCTTGGCCAGCAGCACCCTCTGCTGGTCATAACCCCGCATGGCAGTACGTGTTCCAAATCCCTTCACAACCATCCAAGGTGAAAATAAGCCAGTCCCACGGGAGACCTGAATCAGACCTCTGTCCCGGATGAACCAGGAATCTACATTGTCACACTTGTCTCTGATGAGTCTGATGCCCGTGGGAGCTGTAGATCGCTGCTGAGGAGCCCAAGTTGAAGGAGGACAGGGATTGTAGATATGGGACTTCCAGGCAAAGGGCCAAAATCTGGGGCGTTTAGTTTCTCCAAGAAGAGTCATGGGAGGGAAACTGAATCACACACTCACTCACACTCACACACACACACACACACACACACACACACTCACTCACACACTTTTTTTTTTATGAGAAGGAATCTGGGCTTCCTGTGAGCTATATTCCTCTGGGATTTTTTAATTCATTATCCGCTAAGCTTCTTTCAATTAAAAAGTACTACTTCCAAGCCGGGCGGTGGTGGCGCACGCCTTTAATCCCAGCACTCTGGAGGCAGAGGCAAAAAAAAGTACTACTTCCAGCCGGGTGGCGATGGCTAATACCTTTAACCCCAGCACTGGGAGGCAGAGCCAGGCTGATTTCTGTGAGTTCGAGGCCAGCCTGGGCTACCAAGTGAGTTCCAGGAAAGGCGCAAAGCTACACAGAGAAACCCAGTCTCAAAAAACCAGAGAGAGAGAGAGAGAGAGACAGAGAGAGAGAGAGAGACAGAGAGAGAGAGAGAGAGAGAGAGAGAGACAGAGAGAGAGAGAGAGACAGAGACAGAGAGAGAGAGAGAGAGAGAGAGAGAGAGAGAGAGAGAGAGAGAGAGAGAGAGAAACTGAGAGGAGGAATCTAGCAGACTCTAAGCAAGTCGGACTGCCATATTGAGGGAAGGTAAAGAGCCACTTGGCAAAAAATAGATTAAGAAATATGGGTTAGCTGGGCGGTGGTGGTGCACGCCTTTAATCCCAGCACTCCGGAGGCAGAGCCAGATGGATCTCTGTGAGTTCAAGACCAGCCTGGTCTACTGAGTGAGTTCCAGGACAGCTAGGACTGTTACAGAGACCCTGTCTCAAAAAATTAAAAAAAAAAAGAAAAGAAAAAAAAAAAAGAGCTAGTTGGAAACAAGCCTAAGCTAAAAGCCAAGCTTTCATAGTTAATAAGCAGTTTCTGCGTTGCTATTTGATGGTCCCATTGAGAAAGGACTACACCAGTTTATTATTTGTGGTGTGTGCGTGTACAGGAGTCCTGAGATTACAAGCATGTGTCACTGCCCACTTCTGAAGCCCATTTTAACCTGTCTCAAGTGCACAGACAGCGGGACTCTAGGTATTTGCGTGAGGGAGAATAGAGGGCCAGGAAACCCAGAATCAAGGAGCGCATCCCTGGAGGGCTCTTTCACATTCCTTGGGGTCCACTCAAAATCTCCAAGCAGCCTGCACTTCCCACAGCGCCCTCAAATCCGACCCCTGCTGTTTGAGGGTCCTGACAGCTCTTCTGTGAAGCAGGTGGTGCCGAAAACACTTCTGAGGGAGGCTGGAGAGGAAAAAAGAACCCATCCCCAGTGACGGGGCTGCAGATGTTGAGGTATGAGCTTTTTTTTCCTTTGGCTTCAACCCTGACTGGGTCATTTCTATACCAGAGCTCTAGGGTCCTGTATGTGACCTGTGAGGAAACCACAGTCACAAACACACCATGAACCAGAGCACCACCCCACAGTTTTGAATCAGAAGTAGATGGCACACAGGCTAGTCCCTATGACCCGGAAAGGGGGCCTTTTTTTTTTTTTTTTTTTTTGAGTTCATAGTGAGACCCTATTGGTGAAATTATTAAGGCCACTCCACATAGTTAAAAGGAAGATTTATTTAGTGGGTAACTTACAAATGAAGGGAAAGGTAGGTCGCAGGGTCTGGGGAAGGTGTATCGCAATCCAGCGATGTTCTCTGGAGCTCTGATTGGTCCACCTACACCTTCAAGGGTCCAGAAACAGAGCGAGCGCTCGCCCATCCAGCTCTCGGGTCTCCAGACTCCTCCCTTGGCCCCGCCTTGTAGGCATGACAGTTGCCGAAGCCTCAATGGGGGTTGGAACTTCTAGATCCAAGCTGGAATGGCTACCCACTACAAGACCCTGTACAGAATATGACTGTCCTTCTCATCCCTGGCTTCTCTGGGTCCCTGCTGAGTGTGCCAGACTAGACACCTGCTTTAGGATGTAAACTCAGAAAGAGGGACCTGGGAGCTGAAATTGGAAGTGGCAACAATTGTGGTTGGTCACACCCAGAAGAGGAAGAGGTGCAGAGCCCTCAGGTGGAGGTGAGGCAGGCAAGTCCCAACTTCAGGTTTTTGATTGCCCTTGGCTATCTTCAGATTGGTGGGTGGGAATCTTTGGGGCAGATATAGCTTTGTGGGGTTGGGGATTTAGCTCAGAGGTAGAGCACCAGCCTAGCAAGTGCAAGGCCCTGGGTTTGGTCCTCAGCTCCAAGTGTGTGTGTGTGTGTGTGTGTGTGTGTGTGTGTGTGTGTGTGTAGCTTTGTTTTAGTTTTTTTTGTTTTTTGACAGAGTTATAGCCCATGCTGGCCTCAAATCCCTCATGCAGATGAGAGTGACCTTAAGTTCCCAATGCTTCTGCCTCTCAAGCACTCAGATTTCAGGTGTGCTCCCCCAAGCCTGACTTTATATGGTACTAAACTTGGCGCTTTGCGCATGCTCGGCAGGCACCGTAACAAGGGAGCAATGTCCCCAGCCCATCAAATCTCCTTCAGCTCTTGTTTCATGCCGTTCTGGGATGCAGTCCTCTCTGTTGAGGGCCAGGCTTACAGGTGTGCACCGCCAAGGGAGACTTCCTTTTAAACAAGATGCTTTGGTATGACTGTGTCCCCCAAAATCCACATGCTTCAATCTAACCCCAAAGCGATGGTATTAGAAGGTGACTGGGAGGTGATTAGGTCTTCAAAGTCAGGTATGGTGGGGACACACTGGTAATCTCAGGAGGCTGAGTCATGAGGAATGTGAGTTCAAAGCCAGCCTAGGCTACATGCGGAAGGCTTTGTGCAAACTAAAGCAAGTGCTCTACTACTCAGCTACCTCCCAGTCCACAGCAATTATCTTCGGTCCATCAGGAGTCAGCAGCCACATCTGTCTCCGAAGTCATATCTCCTGCCTGACACTGCCTCCTACAGGGTCACTTCCTAGCTGTGACCTTGGGTGAGTCACTTTGACTTTTTTTTTTTAACCACTGGTTCCCTCATCTCTACAGTGAGATGAAAAGGCTGTACAATATTCAGAAAGGTGTATGGCTCTGTTTGTGACAATTCACTGCCTGACACATGGGAACGTACTCGAACATCCTGATAGAGTCCCCAGACATCTCTGCTCCTCACCCCCAGGCAGTGACCATGAGACACCAGAACACTGCAGCCATGCAAGGGAAATCAAGGCTTTAATCGTGTTGGAAGGCCCCGCTGAGGCCTGGCCAGCAGCTGCCTCCTGACCAACTCTGGGAATACCACCCTGACAATAAAGAGCGAGGCTGGGGGGTCAGAACCACAGCCTCTGGGCCGTGGAGGCCTCCTTGCAGGACTCCAGTCCCAGAGCAGTGGTACTCACAACACCCACAGCCAGCAGACTTCTGTGGAGGAGGTCAAGGGCAGCCTGTTCTTTAGATCACGTGAAAGGCCCCTGGGGTCAGGAGGGCCAGACTTAAAGAAGTAGCCTCCTTAGGAGAGGTTTGTTCCTTCCTGCTCCCAGGTAGGCAGTGGCTTAGGATCCTCTTTGCTGAGGTAGCGGAGGTGAACTGGGGTACATTGCTCCAAGTGCACTTGAGGTGGCAGCGGGGGTCCAAGGACATCGGGGGAGCCCAAGGCTACCAGCTAACTAGCCGAAGCTCAATGGTTTCCCCGTCCTGGGGTCTGTAGTCAGCAATGCCTGCAGAAACCAATGGAACAAAGGGGGTTAGCAAGGCAATGTCCCACCCCCAACTACATCATGTGACCACTACCCTGAAGCCACATCTGTAAGATGTAGGGTCCCACCACCAACTGGAGACCCTGATCCAGCCTGGGCAGGATCCCTCAGGCCACAGGCTCATACAGCAGAGAGCGCCCCCAGTGGGCAGACATGGGACTAACAAGCTCATACAGCAGAGGGGCGCCCCCAGTGGGCAGACATGGGACTAACAAGCTCATACAGCAGAGGGGCGCCCCCAGTGGGTAGACATGGGACTAACAAGCTCATACAGCAGAGAGCGCCCCCAGTGGGTAGACATGGGACTAACAAGCTCATACAGCAGAGAGCGCCCCCAGTGGGTAGATGTGGGGCTAACAGGCTCATACAGCAGAGAGCGCCCCCAGTGGGTAGACATGGGACTAACAAGCTCATACAGCAGAGAGCGCCCCCAATGGGTAGACATGGGACTAACAGGCTCATACAGCAGAGGGGCGCCCCCAGTGGGTAGACATGGAACTAACAAGCTCATACAGCAGAGGGGCGCCCCCAGTGGGTAGATGTGGGACTAACAGCTGGATAAGAGCATGAAAGAAACTGGGGCAGTCCCTCCTTGGCAAGGGTCACCATCTTCAAAATAGAGTTGTCAGACAGAGCAACTGTCTTGGTGTGGTCCAGGGAGTGTCATTAATGCATATCCCAGAAGTGACCTTTCAGTCTAGCAGATACCTGGCTTCAAGTCCCATCTCTGTCACTCACTAGCATAGTGAACACCACATTTTCACTGGAGAAAAATGGGAGGATAGTAAAATCAGCATCCAGGCTGGGTGTGGCTAAGTGGAAGGCCTGAGGCCCAAGTTCATTCCTAGTGCCAGGAAATTAACAACTTAGAAATAATATCAATAAACCTGGAGGAATTAGAAGGATCCCTTGAGAACCCAGGTGTCCAGAGACAGTTCCATTTGCTGACTCATTTTTATTTGGTAAGGACCAGGCTAGCCTCAAACTCACAGCAATCTTCCTGCACCACCAAGGGAGATTTTCTTTAAACAAGATACTTTGGTATGACTGTCTGTGTCCCCCAAAATTCATGTGCTGAAATCTAACCCCAAAGTGATGGTTTTAAAAGGTGACTGGTTGGTGATTAGGTCAAGAAGTGGAGCCTTCAAAGCCAGGTATGGTGAGAACACACTGTTAATCCAAGGAGCCCCAGACATGAAGATTGTGAGTTCAAGACCAGCTTAGGCTACATGCTAAAAAATTAACTTAAAAAAAAGAAAGAAAAACATGTAAATGTGTCATTAGTGATTTACATTGGGATTTTACATCTTTGAGTGATAATATCTGAGATATAGTGGGCTAAAATATATTATGTAATATTAGTTTTACCAACTAGAAAAAAATTTACACATATATCTGACATTTTATATCAGTTGGATAATATGATTCCATTTTTAAATGAAAATAAGCATTGTACATATTTCTTGTAGATATAAGAAAATCTATCAAAAGTTAAAAGACTTGAACTGGAGCGATGTCTCTGTGGTTAAGAGCATTGCTTGCTCTTCCAGAGGACCTGAGTTCAGTTCCCGGCACCCACATCAGGCAGCTCACAACCACCAAGGATCCAACCCTGCACTCATGTGCACCAAGGATCCAACCCTGCACTCATGTGCACCAAGGATCCAACCCTGCACTCATGTGCACCAACCCAAACCACACACATACACACTCACACATGCACACATATATACATAATCAAAATTAAACTTTAAAAAAATCTCTTTTAAAATATAGGATTTAATTTCTAGGTACTGAAATATAGACTTTTATTCTTTCTTGTTTCTTGGACTCTCCAAACTACTTCCATAAAAATTCTAAGAATTCAATGAAATATTTTGGATTCAACTTTGAGCATGAGTTGCCCCCTTTGGATGGGTTTCTGAAGCTGTGGCCCAGGAGGGCTGAGGGGAAAGGCTGGGCTGGGTGGCTGCAGCCTCACTTCACTGTGGTCAGGACTGGGCTAGGAGGTATCCAGGGCAGCTAGCAGGCCACCAGACTTACCTTGCAGCAGGGGGGTGTCAGGGTCTCGGAGGAGCTGCCAGAATTCTCGATCCCCAACTTCTTTTCCCAGTACAGATGTCAGGTAGGGGCCTGACGAGGAGGGTTGTGTCCCATACCTAGAAAACAGAGAAGTAAAGAGAGGAACTAGTGCTGTCCCCAAGGAAGAAAACGGGGTCTCACCCACACCAGCAGAAGCCTGCCTCCCCTCGGGGCCACCGTTCTCCTTCTGTGCTGGTTAGTTTGAATCAACTCGAAACAAGGGAGAGAGACACCTGGCCAGAGGAAGCTGAGAGATTGCTTCCATCAGATTGGCCAGTGGCTTCCATCAGATTGGCCAGTGGGCGTGTCTTTGGGGCATTGTCTTGATTGATGATTGACACTAGGTGTCACCCCCACAACACACCCACACATCCCCTACCCAAGTGCAGGTGATTCTGGGTTCCTGTCTCTAAGTTCCTGCCTTGAGTTCCTGCCTTGGCTTTCTCAATGATGGTCTATAGTCTATAAGTTATATAAACCCTCTCCGCCTCCAAATTGCTTTTGACTATGGGGTTTTTCACAGCAATGGAAAGCTAACCAGGACAGCTTCCTAGGCCATCTCACTGCAGGTCATGGCTCTCCCCTCTGCTCCTTCTCTACAGCTCCGCCAATGCTGCCCACCCAGGCGTTAGCCTCCATCATCCCTCAGCAGTTACTCTTGACCCTTGGTGTGTGGGTGTGGGTGTTTGCGGCTGATGGAGTTGAGAAGCAACCAGAGTGTGAAGCCGGAGCTCAGAGATGTGAGGACAGAGGCAGGAGCATAGCTGCAAGCTTGACACCTGTCTGAGCTACACCGAGAGCTCCAGGCCAGCCGGACTACAGAGTGAGACTGTCTCAAACAAAGGCAAAATTAGTGAGTGAAGCACTAGATCTAGGAAAGAGCCTGGGAAGCTGCGGCAGCCTGAGCAGACTCAATGAAGTCAGTGAGCAAGCCCAATGGAGTCAATGAGTGGACTCAATGGAATCAATGAGTGGACTCAATGGAGTCAATGAGCAGGCCCAATGGAGTCAATGAGTGGACTCAATGGAATCAATGAGTGGACTCAGTGGAGTCAGTGAGCAAGCCCAATGGAGTCAATGAGTGGACTCAATGGAATCAATGAGTGGACTCAGTGGAGTCAATGAGCAGGCCCAATGGAGTCAATGAGTGGACTCAATGGGATCAATGAGTGGACTCAATGGAATCAATGAGTGGACTTAATGGAGTCAATAAGTGGACTCAATGGAATCAATGAGCAGGCCCAATGGAGGCTCAAATACAAGGAAAGCTGAAGTCACCAGTCTGGCAATGCAGACGTGTACCTACAGGTTGGATGCTATTGATTTTAATACTTTCCTTTTTTAATTTTTATTTTTTTTGAGACATGGTCTGGTTATATAACAAAGGATGGCCTCAAATGCATGATCTTCCTGCCTCCATTCCCTGAATGTCAAGATTACAGACATATGCTATCACATCTGGTAGATTTGTTTTGTTTTTTATATATGATTTTTTCCCCTTTTAATTTGCAGAGTTGCTTAGGATTTATAACTGTCTAGAGATATTTTAATCCCAGCACCCAGAAGGCAGAAGCAGGAGGATCTTTGTGAGTTCAAGTCTAGATAGTAAGTATAAGCCTAGCCAGGAGTACATAATGAGATCCTGTCTAAGAGAGAGAGAGAGAGAGAGAGAGAGAGAGAGAGAGAGAGAAAGGGAGGGGAGAAAGGGCTTTATACTGAATAAACAAGTCAGTGCCTCTAAGTGACCTTATGGAAGTGACTTAGGACAGGCATGGTGCTATAGCAGGGTTGAAAGTTCAAGGCCAGCCTGGGAACTTATTGAGACACATGATAATTAGTCTTGATTGTCACCTTAAATGGGATTTAAAGTCACCATGAAACAGATTTCTAGGTATGTTTGTGGGAGATTTTCTAGATTAGATTCACTGAAGGAAAACTCCCTCCCATTGCATGGACTAGGTCCCGCACTGAGCAGAAAGGAGAGCAGACTGAGAACAGCGGCCTTCACTGTGCTTTCTGGACTGTGACCTGGAGTGGTCAGCTGCCTCCTGCCGCCACACCTTCCCACCATCAAGAACCATTTCCCCCAGAACCCCGAGTGCAAACCGGCCCTTCCCTTCTCAATTTGCTCTGTAAGGTCTTTTGTCATAGCGATAAGATTGTGACTAGCCAGACCTTGTTTCCAAATGAAAAGCAAAACTATGGTGGTTCAGTGGTAGAGCTTTTGTTTTGCAGGTTGAAGGCTCTAGATTCAATCCTCCCTGGGGATGTGGGAGGGATATGCCACTCAGCCTGGGAAGGGGGGCCATTTTGGTCCCTTAAAGACAGTAGCATTGTCAGGCACATGCCTTTAATCCCAGAATTCAGGGATTAAAGAGGCAGGTAGATCTCTGAGTTTGAGGCCAGCCTGGTATACAGAGTGAGTTCCAAGACAATCAGGGCTACACAGAGAAACCCTGTCTTGAAAAACCAACCAACCAACCAACCAACCAACCAACCAACCAAATAAATAAATAAATGGCGGTGGTATTTATACAGCTCTGGTCTGAGAGTTCCTGGTCCAAATGACCAAACAGTCCTCACCGTCAGCCCTCCCGGAACTCTTGCTGGGACCAGAAAGTAGGGATTCCTGCCAGGCGGTGATGGTGCACGCCTTTAATCCCAGCACTCGGGAGGCAGAGCCAGACGGATCTCTATGCGAGGCCAGCCTGGGCTACAAAGCGAGATCCAGGACAGGTACCAAAACTACACAGAGAAACCCTGTCTTGAAAAAAAAAAAGAAAGAAAGAAAGAAAGAAAGAAAGAAAGAAAGAAAGAAAGAAAGAAAGAAAGAGAAAGTAGGGATTCCTCAAGATGAGGCAAGAATCCAGGAGAGAGAGCAGGCTGGCAGAACTCAATTTCTCTGAGCCAGAGTTCCCCTGGTGAGTCATGTCCACCTCCAGGTATGGCCAGGGTCCAGGAAGGAGCAGCAATTAAGATATGCTCATTCCCAGGCTCATCAAATCTCAAGGGACAAAAGCATGTTGCCTATCTCCTCAGGGTTATTAATGGCAAGAGTTCATCTAGGTAATTTGATACTTTTAATCTTCCTGGAGTACTCACTGCATGCCAGGCATTAGACCTACACAAAGCATGTCCACCAATGACTGTGGCCTCCTCACGCTGGCCCTGTGAGGAGAGGGGCTGTCTCATGCCCTCACTGAATAACTGTCCAGGCTCACTAGCTGGGGCGGGGGTGGGGGTGGAAGAACTGGAATTCCCAGCCTGGGTCTCGGTTTCTAGAGCCAGCTCTCTTGATGACAGTGGTGGTCCATAGCTCCCACCACAGGCTAAACACCACAGGTCCAAAACACAGACCAGAATGGAGTGCAAAAGGCAGAAGCAGGTTAAAAATGGTGGCACACGCCTTTAATCCCAGTGCTCGGGAGGCAGAGAGAGGCAGGTGATCTCTGTGAGTTCGAGGTCAGCCTGGTCTACAGAGTGAGTTCCAGGACAGCCAAGTCTCCAGAGAAACCTTGTCTCAAACAATAAACAAAACAAAAAGAATAATAAATCATTTTGGGGGCTGGAGAGATGACTCAGCAGTTAAGAGCACTGACTGCTCTTCCAGAGGTCCTGAGTTCAATTCCCCACAAGTAGCTCACAACCATCTGTAATGAGATCTGGCGCCCTCTTCTGGCCTGCAGGCATACATGCAGACAGAATACTGTATACAAAATAAATCTTAAAAAAAAAAAAAAAAAAAAAAAAGGTAGAAGCAGAAATTAAGCCAGAATGTCTCCCAAGAAACGTGTCTGCTCCCCATCCTTCCCATGATACCATTTCAATCATGGAGGCCTGAGGGGGGTGAAGGCCAGGAATGGAATGGGAGTCTCACGTGAATCCTCCTGTGCTTTGAGCCATCTTCAGGACATCTTCCAAGGAGGACCCAGCAAGGATTAAAATTGTTTGTTTGTATGGTGGCAGGACACTGGAGACCTTCAGCGTGACACTGATGACCTCTGGCATGTGGGCTGGTGAAGGGCCCTCCGCGGCTGGTTCCAACATGGCTACGCCAGGGAGAAAGGGAAAGTGGCCGTCGTGAGGATGGGGAGCCTGGACATGAGTTCTTTCTTCCCCCACCGTAGCTCAGTCAATGCCATGAACACCTGCCCAGTTGAAACCTGGCTCTTATCCCAGCCCCCTTGGCCCTCAGCCTCCACAGCCTCCCACAGACCAAGTCTGAGGCCCTTGCTGGTGTCTCTGCTTCTTGCCTCCCCATCCACCTGCTACACTGCACCTCAGAGGACGCTACATTTGTTCACGTCACTTCCTGGTTATCTCTCATGGGCTCGTCTTCTTTCTACGCATTTATCTCCTACTCCTGCTCACTCTCCCAGACCCACGCTTTTCCAAGATGATGCCCCCCACTCGGCATTTTTGGTTTGTGCATTTGCTTTTGCTTTCCCCGATGATGTGCCCTCCCCTCCCACTTCTCTGGCAAATCCCACTCACTGCTTCAGGTTCTTCACCAAAATGGTGCGTGCCCAAAGGATTCAGTGCTGGGAATTAAGGCTCCTTAGGTATCAAAATTAACCAAACATGTCTCTCTCTACTCATTCAGTCACGCATCTGTGATGATCCATCAAGTAGTCAACCTGACTGGATCTAGAATCAACTAAAATGCAAGTCTCTGGGTATTCCTCGGACAGAGTTTTCCTGATTAGATTATTGGTAACAGGGAAGACCTCTGTAAATGTGGGCAGCACCTTCTGCTGGCAGCCCAGATGAGGGATCCAAAGGGAGTAGCTTTCTGGTTGCTTCCTCTCTCTCCTACTGTCAAGTTCATCTGTCCTATACTACAGCATTCCTTTGCTGATACTAGAACCCGCTTCTTCAGACTTCCAATGCAGATGGAAGACCAGCAGCTCTCCAGAATCCTTCGGGCCTTCGGCACCATGCTGGAGCTGCTGAGACATCCAGCCTCATGGACTGAGACACTCTGGGATTCTCATCCTCCACTGTTGGACTAGCTAGACCATAACCATATGGTGTATGTCTTTTTTTTTTTTTTTTTGGTTTTTCAAGACAGGGTTTCTCTGTGTAGCTTTGCGCCTTTCCTGGAACTCCCTTGGTAGCCCAGGCTGGCCTCGAACTCACAGAGATCCGCCTGCCTCTGCCTCCCGAGCGCTGGGATTAAAGGCGTGCACCACCACCGCCCGGCTGGTGTATGTCAATTTAAGAAATCATTCTATAAATTCTGCTCCTTTAGAGAATCTTGGCTAATACACTTCTCCATCCCTTCCCTCAAACATTTCCATGGTGGGTATCACACAGTGGGTACCACTTGGAGTACTTATTTACTGTCTCCACACCATGAGCATCAGAAGACTGGCCTCATTTTAGCGGCCGTGTCCTATGCAGACCCATACACTCATGTTGGCTCAGCAAAGCATCACTGGGACCCACAGAGAGCAGATTCCTCAGGAGACAGAAAGGGCTCAGCTACCTCTGGGCGCCTGGCAGTCTGGAAAGATAAGATCCAGGTAGGTCTTGTGGTTCAGGACCGGTAGCAGCTGGGAAATCATCAGAGGATTCTGGAAGGCCCCACCCTGTATGCTGGTCTGCAGAGAGGCCCTTGCCTTGAGGCATGCTGTGCCCAGTCCTACCCCAGACGCAGGGGAGGCCATCAGAAACTGTGGGGAAGAGAAGGAGGATGTAGGTCAACCCCTGGGGAGGAGCCAGGTCTTCCAGCCGCTCACCAGCCCTCCCTCCATTGACTTGCTGAGTGGTCATGGCTCCAAGGTCTCTTTCCTACCTGCAGTGCCAGTGGGGTGCTGTAGACATTCCCAAAATTGCCCTCAGGGGTCTGGGCCTTCAGGATCTTCTCTCGAATTGTCTCAATGGCCATGGTGATTCGTGGTCTCAGATCAGGGTTGAAAATGAACCGATCCAAACAGATGAAGGCCAAGCCGGCCATGGCTTCTGTGTCTAGGGAGATAAGGCCTAGGATGAACTGGATAGCTTGATGGGACCAGGCTAGGAAGGTTTTGGGGTTCAGGATCACCTTGGGTACCAATTAGGACTCCCCAATCCAAACACTGAACATATTGAGCCCCAGGACACCTCTCGGGCCTAGACAAACTGATTTGGTTGGTCACTGAGTGTCCTGAGAGCAGATGGACAGATTGAAGAAGAGAGTCCTAAGAGGATGGATCCTACAGTACCTGCTCCCAAGCCAGGATGCACATTGGGATCGCAGAGGGAGCTTTATTTTATTGATTAATTAATTTCTATTGTTTTTGTCGTGTTGGGTATTGGATTTAGGGTCCTGGGCATGCCTGGTGCTGGGTCACTGGGCTACATCTCCTGCCCCTCAGAGAATTTGGCGCTAACAGCTGCCTTATCTACCTTCAGGCAGTCTGATTCAATTGATAGGAGGGGCAGCCAGGGCCTGGGAATGTTTAAGTTCTCCTCCTCGCTAGGGTAAGGTGTCCACTGTGTTTCTCCACGAGCCTTTGAGACAGTTCAGTCCTGCTGCTGACAGAGGCCCTGGTGCCCTTTTCTCTCTGGGCAATCATCTACCCAACACCCCCCCCCCCATCTTACCCTCCTCCTAAAAGCGGTCCTACTCAGTCACTCATGGAAGCCCAGGCCTAGCAGAGACCTTGAATCATGATGATGTACCATGGATGTGGTAGTCCAAGGTCACACAACAAGGAACCAGATCAGAATCCAGGTATCAGGCTCCCCGGGTTGTATGGTGCCAAGAGCAGCCAGTGTGTGCTAAGACCTCTGTTTGTAATGCACGCTTTATTGAGCTGCTGCTGGGAGGTCATTTTTATAGGAAAAGCCTGAATGACAGGATGGGGATGACCTGCAGTGAGCATGTGATGGAACTGGGGTCAGGATCCAAGGCCAGTTCCAAAGCTGGCTCTCAGCCTCTACCGTTTCACTTCTAAGGCATCTGATGAGGTGCTTTCCAAGGAAGGGTGAGCACAGCAGTGGGTCATAGAGGCCTTCCCTGGGGTTGGCGGGAGGCTAGGCTAGGTCCACTCACCCACAGAGAGGTGGCCCTGGCGGATGTGGTGGTCGTGTTCAATAGCATACAGGAGCTTGCCCACCACGCTGTCATGGACCCGCTTCTGGTGGACACACAGTGCCAGGATGCTGAGGCTGTACTGGTAATAGCTGGTATGGGGGTGACCTTCATGATTGTGCCCTGAGATTAGGAAGGCAAGGAGTAAAGAGACATGTCAGGCTTGAGGGCTTCCCTTTTAGCCTCTTCCCAGCAAGAAGCCCCGTGGCTCATGGGACCCCATGGTCTGTATGCTCCAACACATTCCGTGGAGACCATGGCATCTGACACTCCTTCAGTGTCCAGCTCAGTGTAGGCCAGGTTCTGGGCTTGGAGGTCAGGGGAGAAGGTGACAGGCCAACACATGCTCACGAGACAGCACAGCTGTAACAGAAATGTGGCCCAAGGTCCCTGGAGCCACCTAACGGAAGTCTTCAAACAGCTGGGAGATTGAGACAGGACTCTTCACAGAAGTAACTCTGGAGTGGATGGAAGTGAGCACAGAGAGCTAGGGAGGATCTAGAAGGGGGATGGAGGAGTACACGTGAATATCCAAACTTGTGAGGAAATATCGTTGTGGTGGGAGGACACAGAGCAGAAACCAAACCAATGCCTAGAAAGTGTGAGAGGCAAGCCACCAGGCTGGGACTAGGGGCTGTGAATGGAAGAACGGGGGGCCTCTGCCGGGCTTAAGCTGCATGAAGAACAGGTTTATATTGAGAAGCCTTGCTTCAGCTCTTGGAATTAGGTCCGAGTCAGGAGGCCGGAAAGTTGACGGAGAGGCTGAGGGGTAAGTGGAAAGGAGGCTGGACAGGTGTCCCAGAGGTGGACAACAGGTCAGTCTTGGTGACTGAGCATCCTAGCAGATTGTTTCTGGGGGTCGGGCATGGCAACTAGATCCAGCCTGAGCCTCTAGGTCAGTGGTTCTCAACCTGTGGGTTACAACCCCTTTGTGGCTTGGATGATCTTTTCACAGTGGTTGCCTAAGACCATTGGAAAATACAGATATTTACATTAAGATTCATAACTAGCAAAATTTCATGGTTGGGGGTCACCACAACATGAGGAACTGTATTAAAGGGTGGCATTAGGAAGGGTGAGAACCACTGCTCTAGGTGGACTTGATGTGGACAGAGGGGAAGTGAGAAGAGGCCCGGGAGAAAACCCAAAGCTCTGACTCTCAAGAACATCATCTGCTGAGAACAATTATGAACCTGAGGCCTACCCCAAAACTACAAACAACAAAACCATCTGATGAGCCCTCCCAGAGTTCCCTAGTCCTCCTTACCAATGGCCTTCTTCTCATCCTCCAAGAACCACTTGAGCTTTGAGACCAGCCTGTCACCCTTCCGGCTCCCAATGAACTCGCAGTTGGCCCTAAGAGCAAGCAGGTAGAGGGCCAGGTGGCCTTCGGAAGGCTTGGTCTGGCAATCACTGTTGTCATCGCTGAAGGCAGACCTAGGACAAGGCAAGCCAGTAACACCTTTATGAGAAAATGCTCCCTTGGTAAGCCTGGCTTGGGACCACCTCCACTAAGGTCACAAAGTAGAATTATCAGTCAGCTGTGCTGGTATGGGACGCATGCCACAGATACTTAAAAGAAGAAAGGTTAAATTCAAGAATGAACCATAAGGGCACCGACACCCAGATCACCCGGTTTGACCCCCCCAGTTTGGCCATGCTATCTCCCCTTTATTTCCTCTCCCTTCCCTCATCTACTTCTTGAGAAGAAATGAAATCAGGAAGTATTTCATGCCCCCCCAACACTTTTTTTTTTTCAGACAGAATCTCTCTACATAGCCCTGGTTGTTCAAGAACTCATTCTGTAGACCAGAATGGCTACTTTGGTTCAAAGGCTGGCTTTGAACTCACAGAGATCTGCCTGTCTCTGCATCTCAAATGCTGGGATTAAATGCATGAACCACTATGCCTGGTGATTCATGGCATTTTCTTATTCTTCACTTTTCATTCACACCTCAGAGCAGGCGTCTCTTTAATGGCCACTCTTTGGAGGAGGAGCACAGAAATGTGCTCCTTCTAGGTTCTGCACAAAAGAACATAGTTGTGATAAGCAGTGTCTGCTTTAGCACATAAGTAAACTATAGAGTTAGATGCTGCTTCTTTGTATCAATATACAATCGTATATTTAGTTATGGATTAGTGATGTCTGCCTTAGGTATAGGTAGGGGGCACAGAAAGAGTTAGGTGCTACTTTGGGGCTCATGGATTAATGATGTCTGCCTCAGGCACAAGTCGGAAGCACAGGAAGAATTAGGTGTTGCTTCAGGAGTCAGGGGGATGTAGTTTCAGGACAAAGGACACATGTTAGCATCTCTGGCCTACTACCACTTACCCCTTTACTCTGCAGATGGAGAAAGGTCCAGGGAAGAGAAAATACGCCTAGAGTTTGTCAAAAAGCCACGAAATACCCAAATTAGAACCCAGTCTCCTATCTCTTATGACACGGATCAAGTCATGGGCAAAGAGTATCAATACCCTAGGAGGCACTGCTGATGGTCAAGCTTGAGGCTGTGCAGGTAGAAGTCTTCCTTGGTCCCAGCCTGCAGGCTGGAAAGGCGCAGGCCCACATAGATGCTGGGGTTCAATTGCTCTGAGGAGATCCGGTCCATCCAAGGTAAGAGATGCTGGCCCAGCTTCTCTACCAGCTGGCTGTCCATCTGTGGTATCACTGGGGAAAGAAAATGGTATGAGTGAGGCCTCAGGGCTATGCCATTAGCAAGCAATTATTCTGATCTCCCTACCAGATGAACCTTCTCCAGGAAATAAATGTCCCTATTCCCACACAGGCCACACCTCACCTATGTGGAGAAATGCCCGCTGTGGCAAAAGGCAGCCCCTAAGAGGATGTAGAGTGGGTCAAGGAGAGGCTGACATCAGAAGATGCTGTTGCCGGGCAACCCACCTATCAGTGGTGAGCCCAGGGACCCAGACCCTCACACCAGCTCTGTGCTGTAGATATATTCATCGCTGTTTTGCACAGAAGAGAAAGCAGAAGTTCAAAGTCAAGCTATGTCTTTTTTTTTTTTTTTTTAAAGATTTATTTGTCATGTATACAGTGTTCTGCCTGCATGTACATCTGCAGGCCAGAAGAGGGCACCAGATCTCATTATAGACGGTTGTGAGCCACCATGTGGTTGCTGGGGATTAAACTCAGGACCTCTGGAAGAGCAGCCAATGCTCTTAACCTCTGAGCCATCTCCCCAGCCCCAGGCTATGTCTTATATGATGCTTCAGAGCCAGGCCTAAGTCAGACTGCAGCCCCCTCCCCTGCCCAGATCAAAGCTCCAGCCCTCAGACAGTCAATGTTCTGCATCAAATTTTCACATGCCGTGTTCTACCACCGGATTCCCCCAGTGGCCTGAGGAAATTCCTCCACACAAACCTTGAAAGGCCACTTTTTCTGCCACCCCTATTTAAGTGAAAAGGGTCTCTGACTGGGAGACCAGCCACTAACAATCTGTCACAGCTTAGGATTTACCTGAAGATTCGTAACCAAGACGCTGAAAATACTCTGCAAGCAGAAATCTTAGGGATATGCCCCAATTCTAGCCGATGGCTGCCTGCCTTCCTTGGGAAGGGCCCCAGCTCAGGATAGGGAAGAGTAGATTGTCCTGGAGCCACTGTGGACTTTCTGTCCCACTTACTGACTTTCAGTCACTGCCCACTCCAGCTGTCCAATGGGCTATATCTCAGCATGCCAGGAAGTACCTTCTCCCG
The DNA here is from genome assembly GCF_049852395.1 of Peromyscus maniculatus bairdii. Taxonomy (NCBI): domain Eukaryota; kingdom Metazoa; phylum Chordata; class Mammalia; order Rodentia; family Cricetidae; genus Peromyscus; species Peromyscus maniculatus. The sequence continues at coordinate 7,235,511 of NC_134861.1, forward strand.
GAAGAATACGGAAAAGACCTGTCACAGGGCCCTTTGCCTGCTTTCTTGGGCTTCTTGCCCCAGGGCAAGGGGCCTGTGACCACAGCTCCATCTCTCTAAGTTTGGATCTGACCACCTTAGGCCTGCTTTCCAGAGTCATAGGTGTCTATGGTTTGTAAGTTGGAGTGGGGGCCATTTTTTAGTATTAACTCTAAATGACTGTTTGCTGTGTGAGCCAGGCCAGGGCACGTGGCTGGTTTCTCACACAATGTTCATTCTGACAGTCATGCACAGTGGACATGGTGGCACAGGCCTTTAACCTCAGCACTGGGGAGACCAAGGCCTGGGATGAATCATTGTAGTTGAATATTATTTTAAGGCGTGTTACTTTTGCTTGTGCTGCATTTGTTTACCTCTGCGACGCTGTGTTACTGTGCATGTGTAAAACGCCTGTTGGTTTAATAAAGAACTGGCCAATAGCAAGGCAGGAGAAAGGATAGGCGGGGCTGGCAGGCGGAGAGTATATATAAAAGGAAAAAACTGAGAGGGGGGATCTAAGAGCAGGAGCCAGAGAAGGAGGAGGACTCCAGGGGCCAGCCACCCAGACCCACAGCTATATACACGGCAAGCCAGGGCGTAAGAGTAAGATACAGAAGTTAGAGAACGGGAAAAACCCAGAGGCAAAAGGTAGACAGGATAATTTAAGTTAAGGAAAGCTGGCAAGAAATAAGCCAAGCTAAGGCTGAGCATTCATAATTAAGAATAAGCCTCCATATGTGATTTTTTTTCAGGAGCTGGGTGGTGGGCCCTCCAAAAGAGCAAAAACCTCCAACAACACATCATAGTGAGACCCTGATGGGGACAGTGGATTTACTTTTGGGGATTCTGTCTCTATTTTTCCAGAGTCCTGTCTGTATCTCTGAGGTCCTCTGTCTGGCTCTCTATCTTTCTGACTATCCCTCTAGGACTTTTATATTTTCCTGTTAAGCAGCAACTCATGTATTGCAGGCTGGCCTCAGAGTCAGTATGTTGTTGAGGCTGACCTTGAACTCCTGATCTTCCTGCCTCTCCTTCCCACATGTTGGGGTCACAGGTGCATGCCACCACTCCTGGATTATGCAGTGCTGGAGACTGAACCCAGGGCTTCATTTGTGATAAGCAGGCTCTCTACCGTCTGAGCTACCTCTCAGCTCTGGGACTATGGTCTTCTGCACTTCCCAGAGATTAGTAAAGGAGCCCAGAGACCCCACCCCAGGCTCTCACCTCCATCCTGCGCCAGCTTCTATTAAAGTGATGAGAAAGGGCACTGCCTATAATGGGAAGCTGGTAACCACAATTTACCCTCCTTAGAAGGAAGAAGCCAGGCAGATTCACTTGAGCCAGAAAAAGTGGCCTCAGGCAAGGTTCCTGTGATAGTTAATCTTGGTTGTCAATTAGACTGCATCTGGACTCAACTAAAACCCAAGCTCCTGGGCACTCTTTTAAGGTTTTGTTTTGTTTTGTTTTGTTTTTGAGACAGGGTTTGGCTCTGCCTCCCGAGTGCTAGGATTAAAGGCAGGTGCTACCACCACCTGGCTTAAGGGGTTTTCTTAATGAGATTACCATTCAAAGCAGGAAGACACTAAATCTCGACCAAACTTTCTGATGGCAGATAAGAGATGGAAGGACACTTTGCTTTTTGCCTGCTTGCCTTCCTCACTCTCACTGGCAAGTTCATCTACCCTGTTGCTGTGGTTGGTATTAAATTCACCTTCTTCATGATTCCAACATACACTGAAGACCAGTAAACTCTCCAGGAATCCTCCAGGACTCCAGCACCAGATTAGATCTGCTGAGATAGTCTGTCCTCGTAGACTGGACAGCTACGGGATTCTCAGCCTTTCCATCACGAGACAGCCGTTGTTGTACTACCGTGACCACACCCTGCAAGCCAGTCTAACAATCTCTTTTCAAATACATATTCATCCTCCAGAGGACTCTAACGAACACAGTCCTCCCACTCCCACACTAGGGTGTGCCGTTCACAGGGTTGCCCAGCCCTCTCACCTGAGGACAGACTGACTGGCATTCAGAAGCCCAGGAGCCTTCTTTGTGTAGGCTTTAGTGAACAGTGCTGTCCATTTCATTGCATACAGAGCCTTAAGCTGGAGAAGCAGGTGTGGTGTCCTCATGCTTCACCAGGGAGGAACAGCCTCAGCTCACTTTACAAAAGTCACAGGAAGACCAGGAGTGATGAAGGGACCACACCCCAAGCCCCCAAAGTTCTCATGATGGTGAAGGAAGGGGCTCTTGTGGCTGAGGTGGGCAAGAAAGGAATCTCTGGCTTGCTGACGGAATCCCTGAGGACTGTCTGGACAGTAACCAGGGGCCCAAGGATGAGGAGCTTTAGTGGGACATGGCCAGAGAATCCAGGTGCCTAGAAACAATGCTGGCCTGAAGTCCCAAGAATTGAGTGCAGTAAAGCTGGACCCCTTGAGTAGGCCATTTGGTCCCCTTGATCCTCGACTTCTTCATCTGACAGCTGTATCTCAGGCTTTGCCCAGGGGGACCTGGGAATGCAGGGTACATGGAAGGAAGGGGAGAAATGAGCCACACAGCCCTCTGCTTCCTGCCTGGTCCCAGTGCATGAGTGTGCCTGAACCTATAACCTGAGGGTCACAATCGTGTTTTGAGAGGCTCCTAAAATCCATGAGAGATCTCTTGGGGACTACAGCCCTGAGACAAATAGCCGGAGCAGGCAGGGCCTCCAAGTACCTGCTTCCCTCTGCCTGGAATGCTTGCCCCCTACTCCCTCCTTTCTTGGCTTCTTTTCAGGCTTTAGGTCTCAGCTCTGACCCAGCCTTCAAGTCTTTGGACATCCGTTCCCATCTCTCTCCATGAGTCGATGGGCCCCCGTGGCTGTCTATTGTTGCTTGGGTTGACTTGTTTTGCATGGCTCACAACCCAATCTGGCGTCCCATGCCATTTGCCAACCCCTTCCCTACAACAGAAATTCTAGGTGGGCTGGGGTCAGATCTGTGTACTCTCCATTCTCTCTCCAAATGAAATACTGCCCCCCCCCCGAGGTTTCATGTGTGCTGAGTGAGTAAATGAACAAACTGCTGGGTATTGGGGAGACGCTGGGGGTTGCGGGGCGGCAGGCATCCACTCAGCATGCCCAAGCACTAACATCCAGTTAAGCTAAAACTTCTGTGGGAGACCTGAGAGACAGGTAAGTTCCCCCATCCCCACCCCGAGCTTCTGATTCCCCAAATATATAACAAAGCGATCGGAGAGGCAGCCGTCCTCCTTGAGACTCAGGAAGCAACCGGCTCCAGACAGTTACTCACCACAGAGCTCAGCAAGAGCCCCGAGGACTCCGGACAGGAGCAGCAGCGCCTTCAGGGGCTCCATGGCAGGCACAGGTGGGAGGCTCCTGGGACCGGCCTTGAGGGCTTCTCGGACTGCCACGGCTCACTTGCCTAGAGAGAGACAGCTTCCTGTCACTGATTAATCGTCCCTCCAACGCCCCGAAGCACACTGCTAAGTCAGCGGAGAGAAAAGGGGAAAGGTCTGTTACGGGGCAAGAGGCCGAAGAACATCGGAAGGAAGGGTCCAGCAGCTGTCCTCCGGGTGGGGAACACAAGGAGGGACGGACCGGTAGGACCCTGTGGGACAACTTGAAGCCAACCCTGTCTGTCCCCACAGCTTTAAGAGTCCGGAAGCAACTCAGCGAACCTGTTGTCCCAAGTGTATCCGACCGTGCTTGCCGGGTGTCTCCACCTCTCACCCCCTCTCCCCACGCCCACCCCACCCCCTCTGCACCCCACAGTTCTGCTGCAGACGTTCAGGATTAGGGTACCTACCTGGTGCACTTCACAGAAGTCCCTTCAAGTACTCCCTCCGACTCTCGGGACAAGGAATGGAGCAGGGAGCTGCGGGTGGTCACGTGAGGGAGCTCTCTGGAGTCAGCTGTTTTCTGCCACCAGCCAGCCTGCCAAGGAGGTGGGGTAACTGCTGGACCCGGCCCAGACAAGCAAGTCTCCTCAATCAGCCGGACACAGCTGGGGCTTCCTAAGGGCAACAAAACAAGCTGAAGAATGAGGATGGATCCAGCAAGTCACAAAACTGATGGGAACAGGGCTGCGGGGCTGCTTGCCCCGAACTAGGAAAATTGCTTAATAACATCTACGTTAGAGAGAACAAACGATCCCTTATCTGCCCCGCCCCACCAGAAACTCAAAGTATGGACCTAGCAGTGCTGTGTGATCTTGGTTAGAGTGTTTAACCTCTCTGAGTTTCAAGTTGTTCCCCATATATGTAAGTTGAGAGTATTGAACCAGATTAAACTAACAGCATTTTTCCAGTTCTGCTTGTGAGGATGTTAGGGTCATAAAATGCCCCTAATCACCACCAGATGAGATGTTTGTTACAATTATTTTTAAGGCAAATTGCCAGAGGTCACATTTTCTAGAGAACATATTTTTGTGCCAGACTATTTATCACCAGTCAAGACATCAACAGGGATAAACATGGACCTGTATTAATTAGCAGTACTCCTTAATGTAACGTGTGTTTTGTTGCCACAGGGCTGGGCTGGCCTAGCCTAGGCCATGTTGTCAGAGAAAGTGAAAGAGACCAAGGACCACGTCGTAATGTAGGATTGCTATTTGAAGGGCTACAGCAAGAAAGTGAAAACTTGGACTCACGTGGGGGGGGGGGCACACCCCTAGCCCCAGCCACTCAGGAGACTGAAGTAGGACAGCTTGAGCCCAGGAATTCCCAGCCAGCCTGGGCAACCACGGAGATCCTATTTTTTTAAAAGGAGGAAGAAAAGATGGAAGAGGAGAGGGTGGGGAGCTGAACATGGTTCTTGGTGCACATCTATATACCAGAACTTTAGGAGAACTAAGAGGGAGAGGAAGGGAGGAAGGGAGGAAGGGAGGAAGGGAGGAAGGAAGGAAGGAAGGAAGGAAGGAAGGAAGGAAGGAAGGAAGGAAGGAAGGAAGGAAGGGAGCAGTGATTAGCTGGGAATAAAGAGAAGTCCGCACACACATTCATTTTGCTAGGATAAGATGCTACAGTGCCACCAGGAAACTGTGTTTCTACCAAGGTCGTGCATTCAGGTGTAAAGTGTCCAGACGACCAGTAATCTTTGAGGGTCTACTATTTTTTTAATGGGGATTTCTTTTTCTTCTCCTAACATCACAAGCTCTCAAACTTTTGTTCTTCAAAAACACTTTAGTAAGAACAAAACTCCCCACTCTAGCTTGGGCCGCTAAACACTCTGACCAAGATCAGGAGCCGCAGGGAAGAAATTTCTGGACTTCACATTCTACGCCTACCTTAACTCTGTAGTTTCTAAGAAAACAGACTCTCTGGAATGGCCGTGCTGTCCGGACTTGAAGCCGACCTTCCCACACAGCCCTGTTGCCTTGAGTACCTACCAAAATCTGCTTGGTTGGCCTTTTACTCAACCCCACCGTCCCTCAGGCCCGAGAGGACCTTTGCCTGTGAAGAATCCACAGTTCCTTTGTAGGAGCCTCCCCTACTGCAAAAGGTCAGCAGGTCCTGGGGCTCCTGGGTGAACAGGGTAGAACACAGCCCGCTGTTAGAAATGACCCCAAAGAGGTCAGAAGGCATGAGAAGAATGTATAGAACAAATATGGACCCGTATGGGTCCACAGAGAACATCCATTGTGTAATAAAAACTCACGTGTTATGATCTTTGTTTACATGAGTGACTGAAAAATGAGGACATGGGGTTTGGTTGAGGAGAAGGTATTTATTGTAGCTATGAGGGCGAGCACAGCCAGAGGCATCTGGAAGAGTCCAGACTGAACCAGACCATGAGGCGAGAGAAAGAGGGGGCAGGGAGAGGAGGAGCGGAGCAGAGGATGAAGAGGCTAAGAGCATCAAGAGAACGTGCGGCCGAAATGGCTGGGTCACGTAGGAGAAGAGAGAGGTGACGCTCAGGGCTGAGAGGTTTAGGGTAGAGGGCGGGGCATGGCAGCCAGGGTGACTCTGTAACGGGTACTGATGAGTGGGGAATGAGGGAGCCCACAGGTTAGCATCGACCTTGACCTGCTGATAGGCACCACGGGCATAGGTCAATGGAGGAGCCATGGTGCCCGTTTGCCAGAGATCAGGAGAATAACTCCTTTTAGCACTTCGGAACTTAAGTCCCTGAAGGAATGTCTCAATGCCAGACTTTGGGGAAAGGAATTTCTCGGGACCTAACAACAGAAGAGATCTGAAGGGGAGAAAGAGTGATGGAAATCGGGAGGGAACTATTGGGAGTCGGGGACCAGCAAGGAGCGGGAGGTAAGAGAATAATGGGAGAAGGGATGAATAAGAACAAAAGATAATGGCGTACGTGTGTGAAAATGACAGCGCCAGCCTCAGTGCTCTGTAGCGCTAACTTAAATGTGGGGGCTGTAGCTTAGTAGGTAGGGGGCCTGTCTAGCACACACAAGGCCCTGGGATCAAGCCCCAGCACCTCATAAACTGGGCATGGTGATACATGCTCATAATCCAAGTGCTCCAGAGGCCGAGGTAGAAGCATTGCTGAGAGTTTGAAGCCATCCTGTGCTAGATAGTGAGTTCTAGGTCAGTCTGAGCTATATAGTGAGTTCTAGGTCAGTCTGAGCCATATAGTGAGTTCTAGGTCAGTGTGGGCTATAGTTGTGAAGTTGTGAGACCTTACCGAGAGAGAGAGAGAGAGAGAGAGAGAGAGAGAGAGAGAGAGAGAGAGAGAGAGAGAGAGAGAGAAGAGAAGGGAAGGAAGAAGGAAAAGGAAAAATATATCCTTTTTTCTTTCTTTCTTTCTTTTTTTTTTGGCTATGGTTTGGTTTGGTTTTAGAGACAGGATCTCACTATGTGAGTCAGGCTAACCTCAAACTGGTCATCCTCCTGCCGTCACCCTGTGAGTGTCGGGGTTATAGTGTCGTCATAGCTAGCCTAGGAATGTCCTGGATAAAATGACAACAGGAGCAATTGATGACATCTAAAAGCAAAGTTAGACTGCCTGAAGAATTTAGACTCCAGCTGTGCAAACACATACACACATACACACACACACACACACACATACACACACACACACACACACACACACACACACACACACACACGGCTACAGCTTCCCCGAGCCTGCTTCTTTATAAATTGGGAATGTAGATGTCTTTGTGGTTTACAGCTTTATTTGGAGCTATTTGACAAAATCAGGGCACATTTAAGGTGTCCAACAGGACAGTTTGATAGTCACGAACACTGTGAAAAGCTTCTGGTTATAAAAACATTTAACATGTTTTGGACCACTGTCCACCACCATCCGTATCAGCAGCAGCTCTCCTGAGATGGGGGTCTGCTGACACTCTCTCTCAGAAGGAAGGGGTGGGGGGCCCCGTAGCCCCTCACTGGAGATGGCAGCCTCTTCCTGCACTTCCCTCCCAGGGGCTGTCCCAGTGTCAGGCTGCCTCTGGTCTCAGAGGTGCCCTTGAGGATGTGAGGTTAACTCAAGTCCAGACTCCATCTAGGCAGCTATTGGGAAGTCACCATCCCTGGTGAGAGAGACTTTTCTGGGTCACTCATGCTCTGTAAGTAAGTCCAATGAACTCATGGGTTCACCAAAGTCTGTCACTGGAGCTTTAGAGGAGTGGACATTTGTTCTCATCTCCCTAGAAAAGTTCACACAATATCCATCACCTCCTTAGTCATCAGTGTGTGCGTACGCGCGTGCACGTGTCTGTGTGTGTGTGTGTGTGTGTGTGTGTGTGTGTGTGTGTGTGTGTATGTGTGTGTTGGGCTTCATCACAGCCCTACACCTCCTCTCTTCAAATGGATCTCCTGGCCAGAGCTCTTGGAGGAGGGGCCCTGGGTTCCTGCTGACAAATCCAAGGAGAACTTTCTGTCCCTGGCCTTGACGCTGGTTTGTGTCTCCCCCCAGGAACTCTGAAGGCAGGCACTGCCAAAGCAGACATGGAATCTACCTGACTTGCTTTGACCACATCTCTGGCCAAGGAAAGGGAACAGGCAGGGGATGTGAGAGATGATGACACCTCCAGGTCCCACCTGACTCTGATGTCTTAGTCTCAGATAAGCGGCTGACCTCCGAGTGGACTTAACCCTGCCCCCTTTTCTCTCTGCTGCGGCTTCCTTTATTTCCAGTGCAACCAGAACAGTGCCCAAGGCTGGGATTACAGCTGTGTGATCCGCTACTCCTAGCTTGTTGCTTTATTTCGATTGCCATGTGATAATGGCTAGCCTGGTACTTGCCAAGTTGCTAAGGTTATAAATAAAGGGGCTCTCACACAGCGGGGGCTCCCTCCCAGGCACAAACCCCACCCAAACACCGGTTTTCACAGGGTGATCCTTTATTAAGCAGGGAAGAAAAGTTTAAGCGGCTGCTTTCTGACTCTGGCATAGAAACATCAGCAAATGACCTGGCAGGTGTGATTTGTAAGGGGGGAAAGAGGGGGCTCTGGGCTAGAATGAGCTGGGATGTGCCGGTAGAGGAGACAAAGAACAAGGGAGAGGGGGAAGGGGACAAGGGAGAGGGAGCGGGATATTTGTCCCAGATTGACAGGACTGCCTCTGGATAGAGGGGACACAGCCGTGGCCCATAGGCAAATGGTGGCTTATAAATAATGTAAAATGGAAAACACTGTGTTAGGATGAGGTATTTAATTTTAATTAAGAATGTTAATTAGGTGAGCCAAAGGGGGCTTTTAATTGCTGGATTTCAATACTTTGATAGCTGGACCTTGGTAGTCAGCCTCAGGGAGAGGAGGTGGCCAAATAAAGGAATAGATCTTGGGGGCTATTTTTAGGAGTATAATCCAGTGGTTTTTAGCAAGGCAGAGGAAATGGGGGCAGGGGAGGGCAAGGCCTGCCAGAGTGGGCTCGTGTCCCTTCAATAGATATATCACCACATCTTGCCCTGTAAATATTTTTAAATTTATTTTACTATTTATTATGTGTATGTGTCTATATGAGTGTCTCCCATTTGTCTGCCTAAGAAACAGCTTATGGTTAGAGGTATCATTATGAACTCATGTATAGCTTATATAGACAATTATACATACTATTTTTAAATGTTATGATGCTTAATTTTAATTGTCAATTTGATATAATCTTGATGTCCTGCCACTCGCCAACTTGACACAGGCTGGAATCATTTGGGAAGAGGGAACCTCAATTGAGAAAATGCCCCCACCAAATTGGCTTGTGGGAAAATCTGTCCAACATTTTCTTGATTGATGATTGATGTGGGAGGGCCCAGCCTACTGTAGGTAGTGGTCCTGGGTTGTATCATGTACCCCATACACCCAGTCTCAAATAACATGGTTGCAAGCTAATGATAATGATTGGGCCATATTGACATGCTCCATACAGGGTCAGTTTGATACTCACTACCCCTCCAATGATGTGTACCAGTTTTTTAAATTACATCCTATTATATTTCCCAAGAAAGTACAGACAACTCCTATTCCTCAGGCCCGTGTGGTATTTACTGATGGCACTTCACGTGGTTTTGCTATGGTAGTTTCTGTTAACATAGTAAAGAAAAGAAAAGTCCAGGGCACTTCCGCCCAGATGGTGGCGGTACAAGCACTATTGCTTGCTTTACAGATGTTTTCTGATGAGCTTGTAAACATTTATACTGATAGTCATCCAGATAGTTAAAACGTGTCCTATTTGTGTTGAATTTTTACCTGTTCCTCATTTGGGAGTTTATCCCTGAGGAATTTTACCTAATCATGTGTGGCAGATGGACATCACACACGTGCCTTCCTTTGGAAAATTACAATATGTCTATTGATACATATTCCTCTCTAATTTTTGCCTCTGCCCATTCAGGTGAAAAGGTTAAGGATGTGAAGAATCATTGTCTCCATGCTTTTGCTTATATGGGAGTGCCAAAATGCATAAAGACTGATAATGGTCCCGCCTACAGCAGTACAGGATTTTCAAAATTCTGCCAAGATTTTTCTATAGTTAATAAGACTGATATTCCTTATAATCCTCAAGGGCAGGCTATAGTAGAACGCTGCCATCGTACCTTAAAAACTTATATTGCTAAAGTAAAAAGGGGGGAGCTAGGGGCTCATCTTTCCTCTCCACATTCTATTCTTTCCCTTGTTTTATATATTTTAAATCTTTTTTTCTTTTTTTTTGGTTTTTCGAGACAGGGTTTCTCTGTGTAGCTTTGCGCCTTTCCTGGAACTCACTTGGTAGCCCAGGCTGGCCTCGAACTCACAGAGATCCGCCTGCCTCTGCCTCCCAAGTGCTGGGATTAAAGGCGTGCGCCACCACCGCCCGGCTATTTTAAATTTTTTATCGGTGGATTCTGCTGGATTATCTGCTGCAGATAAACACTGGAGGGCTCCTGTTGCAAATCATCCTCTGGTGCCATGGAAGGCTCTTTCTACTGGCACTTGGAAGGGACCCGATCCAGTGTTGGTGTGGGTTCTGTTTGTGTCTTTCTGCAGGACAATGATGTTCCTCTTTGGGTTCCTGAACGCTGTGTGCGCCCTGTGGCTGCTGCCGAATCCCAACACGACAGAGACCTATTGGGCCTTCATGAAAAACTCTCCCCTTCTGATGCCAATGGGGATTGAGAGCCCAGTACGGCCAGCCTTGACAAGCATTAATGTAAGCCTAAAAACTGCAGTCATGCGGTTGGATTCCTCAGAAGGTAATGTATGGTAACTGCTTTTTCAAATATGTCTGAGAATGTGTCACCTAGGCACCTTAGAGATGAAGGATAACCCTGAAGGTCGCTGACCTCCATTTGTTAACAGTAGCATGCCAACTAAGTCTTTTCATTTTTCACAATCCTCTTCAAGCTGATATAGTGCCTACCTTTTCAGGAGTGGCTCTGTGCAACATTTATTTACCTCCTGAAATTCATCTAGCCTCCTTTGAAGATACCTTAAAATTTATGAGCCTGAATGTAGCCATTATGAGACTATTAGTTATGCTCCTTGTGTGCTGTCTGTTTTTTCTTTATGGTTCTTAGTTGTTCTTTTGCAGAGCTGCCAGCTTAAGTCGTGCTGGGATCAAGAAAGACGGGCGTTGGTGGTTCGTGTTCCTGGAGTTGTGTCCATGCCAGTGGACCATGGCAGTTAGACACAGATGGTGCTCACACACTCCAAAAGAAAATTTGATTTCACTGTGGCTGTTCTTGCTACTACAGTGGTAGCGGCCACTGTTGCTACTGTTTCTGGGATTGCCATTTCATAATTAGTTACTACAGCTAGCATAGTGGAGACCCTGACAACAAAAGTAGCTACCACAGTTAATTAATCTTTCATTCTATTGAAATACATAACAAATTTAATTCAACAGTTATATACATTTCAATTGGCTTCAAAAGTTATAAAATTTATAAACTCAAGTTCCACTTGCTTTTGGGATACCATCTTATGAGGACTCCAAAATACAGTAAGGCTTGTTAAGGAAGGGATGGCTCAATTGCCTTTAGCCTACTGGCTATGGGTGGTTTAGGACTTCTGTCGATCTTTTCTGTGTCAACCGCACAGATTGCAAGCCCAGCGCCACTTCGAGATCTTTGGCAACAGTTAACTCTACAGCTCACACAAGGTTGAGCCTGTATGATAATGAGTATTCAGAGACGGGTAATGCCTGGGGGGCACTTACCAAACTAAGACTGTGTGGCCTGGGCAGGTGTCTCCATGAAGGGTAAGGTAACCTGCTGACGTCCCATGCAACCTAAGTCAGAAGCTCATTTTTTAGTAAAAAGGGGGGACCTGTAGGGCCCTGTCCCCACCCCACCCCCGTTTTGAGTAGCTGTTGCCTTGCTTGCTGACCTTGACCAGATGTCCTCCCTATGCTGATTTCCTGCTGGCTTCCTTCCTCCTGAATGCTCACTGGAGGTTCCTTGTTTGTGTGTCCTGCATATTGGGTATTAACAGATTAGATACAAGAATGTAGAACATCAGTAGCGAACTTCTGCCCTCCAGGGTTCTCCCATTGTGCTGTAAGCCTGTATTTAAGGTCGCCTCCCTCCTTTAATAAATGGCATTCAGCATTCTGCTGAAGCGAATGACCTGTTGTCTCTTGTCTCTGTTTTTTGATCCACAGCCCCTCACTCGGACATGGTAAACTGGTGGTGGTATCATGGGTGTTACTGCTACAATATTAGAAACCACACTGAGAAATCCATGAGGAGCAAGCCAGTAAGCAGCACTCCTCCATGGCTTCTGCTCCAGTTCCTGCCTCCAGGTTCCTGCCCTGACTTCCCTCAGAAGTGACCTGAGAGCTGTAAGATGAAATAAATTGTTTCCTCCCCAGGTTGCTTTTGGTCATGGTGCTTTATCACAGCAATAGAAAAGTAACTAAGACACCCCTGGATGCCAAAAGAGGGTACCAGATCCCCCTGAGCTGGAGTTGTAAATTCCTGTTGTAAGCGGCCCAATATGGGTGCTGGGAACTGAACTCTGGTCCACTGAAAGTGCCAAAAGTTCTCATAACTGCTGAGCCATGTCTCCAGTCCCTGTTTTTGTTTTTGTTTTTTGAGTCAGGTTCTGTGTAGCTCAGGCTCACCTCTGAACTTGCTATGTAGCTTAGGATGACTTTGAACTCCTGGGCCTCCTGCCTTTATATTTCACATGCTGGGATCACAGGTGTGTACCACCTTGTCCCAAAGCGTTAATAAATCTGATATTGATGGGTATATACATTAGAATAAAGCAATTAAGTAAAAGATGGCAAAGGAGGGTATCCTGGTTTCTACCTGTTAGATTTTATAAATAAGCAAAGGAGGAAAGTAGAATAATTTGCCTGAGTAACAGGTTATAGTTAGAGGTGTCACTGGGAACTCATGTGAAGCTGTGATAGTTATACATATTACTTTTTAATACTTCGATGGTTCATTTTAATTGTCAATTTGATATCATCTAGAATCACCTGGGAAGAGCATCTTAATGAAAGGTTGTCTGGATTAGGTTGGCACATCTATCAGGGCTTACCTTATTATAATGAGTTGAAAGAGCTGACAGAAAAGAAATTAAGACCCATGTATATACAACAGAAGAGAAGATACACATGTTTCCTCATTTTGTCAGCTGAGAGGGTCCAAAGGGAAGGACTTGTCTGTAGTGATGGGAACACCTGATACTCAGGTCGTGGTTTATAACTCTATCCTCCAATAAGAGAAACCACGAGGGCCTGGAGAGATGGCCCAGTGGTTAAGAGCACTGGGAGAACTTCCAGAGGACCTGAGTTCAATTCCCATCTCCCACAGGACAGCTTACAACTGTCTATAACTCCAGTTCCAGGGAATGCTATGCCCTCTTCTGGCCTCTGAGGGCACCAGGCAAGTGGTGCACATACATACATGCAGGAAAAACACCCATACACTTAAAATGAAATTTAAATTTAAAAAAGAGAGAGAGAGAAACAAGGAGTTAGGTGTGGTTGCTCATGCCTGTAGTCTCAACACTTGGGAGGCTGAGGCAGGAGAATCTCCAATTCTAGGCCAGCCTGAGCTACCTAACAAAAACCCTGTGGATGGTAGGGGGTTGGACCATTGCTTCTTAGTGAAATGGCTGATGCTAGGAAGACAGTGGTAAGAAATAGAAAAGAAAGGACAGGGGAAAGTGTTCAGAGTTCTTCAGCATGGGAGAGCTGTGCTCTCCATTTCAACCATTTCTCCTCACATTTGATTATTCATTTACATCAGTATGAACTCATGGTTTTTTTTCCCCCCCGTTAGGTTTTATTTTAATACCACTGTTTCAATTTGTTGGTCTAGTTGTCCTACTTGTGGCTATTGAGTTTGTTTCTGTTTTTTGTTTTTGAAAGTCTTTTTTTTAAGATTTATTATTTTATTTATTATGTATACAGTGTTCTGCCTACATGCATGCCGGCACTCAAGAAGAGGGCACCAGATCTCATTACAGATGGTTGTGAGCCACTATGGAGTTGTTGGGAATTGAACTCAGGACTTCTGGAAGAGCAGTCAGTGCTCCTAACCTCTGAGCCAGTTCTCCAGCCCTATTGAGAGATTCTTCCTGTTACTCTTGTAACCTTTGACGTACTCCGATTGTGGGCATATGTATGTAGTAGTCACACACGACTCCCCCTCACTCCATACTGGGTGTCGAACCCAAGGCCTTAGGCAGGCTAGACCAGTGTTCTCCACTGCCTCCTGCAAGGTCTCATTCTGTAGTCCAGACTGGATTTGAATTCCCAATCCTCCTGCCTCCACTTCCCAGGTACTGAGTGAGGTTACAGGCACATGACCACACGCCCAGCTTCTTAGCCCATTTTTGTATAGTATAAGAGAATACTTGGGACTGGGTGAGTTGTAAAGAAAAGAGGTATAAGTAGCTCTCAGTTGTGGAGGTTCAAGAACATGGTGCTGGCCTCTTCTCAGCCTCACGATGAAAAGGCAAACAGGCCCATGGCAGAGGGCAGAGGGCAGAGGACAGAGGGCAGAGGGCAGAGGGCAGAGGACAGAGGACAGAGGGCAGGGCTGCTCTATAACAACCAACTCTCCAAGGAACCAAGCCATTCCTGTGAGAACTTCTGTGGAAGAGGATTTCATCTCTCTAAAGGTCCCACTTCCCAACTGGCAACTATAGAGTAACTATCTCCTCCCAGTCACACAAAGTCATCATCATCTTGAAGCAAGTGTGTGATAACTCTCATGAGATTAGGCCTATTGACAGCCTCCTGGAGGGGAAGGAGAGAGTCATGAGACCCATAGGCCAGGCTTTCCGAGCTTCTCTAGAATCCTTTCCACAAGCTCACACAAGAGGGAAACGATTAAGGTGGGCTTCTTTTTTTTAATTTTTGAGACAGGGTCTCACTGCATAATTGTGGCTGTCCTTGAACTTGCTATGTAGACCAGGCTGACTTTGAATTTACAGGGATCCACCTGTCTCTGCCTCCAGAGTGATGGGATTAAAGGCATGCACCACCATGCCCAGCTAAGGTGGGTTTCTTGACAGTGTAGCTGACTATAAGGGTTCCCAGGAGGAAAAGTCAGTGGCTTCTCTGCCTCTGAGTGGCCTAATGCTTCTGTAGGAGACCCTAATAAATTCACCAGCCAAGATAGACTCTGGTAGAATTGTTTCTTTGGTTTGTGGGTGCCTTTCTATCTGGTGTGAATGGACATTTCTCTCTGTCTTCGCATCAATCTAACCTCAACAGTTGGGGCAGGGACAGACTAAGCCATGGAGCTCACGCCTGTCAAAGATATGAATAGCATTGGTGTGATGTGGTG
Source organism: Peromyscus maniculatus bairdii (assembly GCF_049852395.1). Taxonomy (NCBI): domain Eukaryota; kingdom Metazoa; phylum Chordata; class Mammalia; order Rodentia; family Cricetidae; genus Peromyscus; species Peromyscus maniculatus. The sequence goes on from NC_134861.1 coordinate 7,250,725, forward strand.
TGAACCTAGCATTCCAGAAGGCTGAGGAGGAGGATCAGCAGTCCAGGCCATTCCTGGGCTGCTTGAGACTTTGTCTCAAAACACACACACACACACACACACACACACACACACACACACACACACACACAATCTCAATGCCAAAATGATCACTGAGAGTGGGACCACTGTGAGCTAGACTTGAGGCTGGACTTTTTCTATTACATGGGCCCTATTCTAACAAGAACACCATAATAATGATTACTCATGCTGGAGAGATAGCTCAGAGGTTAAGAGCACTGGCAACTCTTCCAAAGATCCTGAGTTCAATTCTCAGCAACCACAGGGTGGCTCACAACCATCTATAATGAGGTCTGGTGCCCTCTTCTGGTGTGTAAGCATACATGCAGGCACAATACTGCATAATAAACAAACAAACAAACAAATAAATCTTTAAAAAATGATTACTCAATCATTATTAAGTCTTTCCCTGATTTAAGTGGCCACAGGTTCCATTTCAAGGACAATCATTGCAATCTATATACAGCATAATGTTAGAAAATCTTTTTTCCTAGGGATGGGCTGACTCTAAGCAATAAGTTCTACAACTGAAAAGTGAAAATACAGGATTGTGACTTTGTTTATAGAGACAGCCGAGCTCAGCTTCTACTGTAAAATTGCTACCTTTGTCTTCATTGTGACAGGTGCTGAACATTGCCCTGACCTAGTCCTCTGAGGATGGAGGAGAGAGCATTGTCTCCATTGATATGAACGACCCCAGCCACGCAGGCATCTGTCTTAATGTCAGGCACTTTTGCACACCGAGCCATCTCACTGGACTCCCACCACAGCACTCTCCAAATCTTTAGCAGCTGAGTCACCACCTAGTGGAAAGATCGGTGCTCTACCTCCCAACCAGTCCCACATCAGCTAAGAAAAAAGGTTCAAATAAAAAAAAAAAGAATAACAATGGGGACTTCTGGCCAATACTGCAGCAGAAGACCTTCAAATGCTTTCCTGTGAATTCTCATTCTGTCCTTGAAATGTGGTTATTGTGACTAAGGAAATCCATTTTTATTTACTTTTAACCATGTCAGACATGCTGGCACATGCCTGTGATGCCAGCACCCAAGAGAATAGGACAGGAGGATTGCCCAAGTATAAGGCCTGGCCGGGTCACGTAGTGAGTCCCAAGCCAGCTAAGGCTACATAGCAAGACCAAAAGGCCTGGCATTGGCTCAGCAGCTCTTTCAACAGTGCTGCAGTTCAAAAGGCCATAAATAAATAGATAAATAATAAAGTGTTTTGCATTTCAACAGCCGTAAGTGGGTGATGGTGAACTTCCCGGAAAATGCAAACCTTAGAGGCTGAATTCTTCACAAGTCAAATCCAACATTAGGGGCAGCAAGATGAGTCAGTGAGTAAGGTGCTCAATCACCAGAACCCACAAAAATAGAACCAACTCCCAGAAGTTATCCTCTGGCTTCCACATCCCTGCCACGACAACCTCCCTCCACAAACACACATCACACACACAACCATTACTTAATTAGGACGTAGTGGTGCATACCTATAATCTCAGTTCTTCAGAATTGAAGGAGAATCAGAGTTCAGGGCCATCCTCGGCTACCTAGTGAGTATGAGACCAGCCTGTGTTGCATGAGCCAAAAAATCCAATTATGACATGGATGCTTTGACTTTTATAGCACTTTCTGTTTCCAGTGCATTGTACTTCATATCTACCCTGTGGTCCTCTGAACAACTCCACAAGGAAAGGGAGGCTCAGAGAGAGAAAAGTATCTTCAGACTCCACAGGTGTGAGTGTTCCCCTGCCTACCTGCCTGGCTGCTGGCCTCTCACCACATTGCAAAGTCATGGTAAATCATGTTTCAATTCTTTAAACACACTCAAGTAAATGTCGACACATTCATGCTGGTATGGCCTGCTTTCCTACTGGAAAGCCTTACTCAGGCTTCTGGGAGTACCAAGAGGAATGACCAATGTCCACATACCACTTGTCATCCCATTAACTGTCTTGATTCCACAGTGGAACTTGATCATACAGCAAAAGCAGAGACAACTGGTCCTACTGTACTTTCCTGTTGCTGTGATAAAACATTCTAACTTAAAGCAATCTTGGGGGGAAAGAGGTTATCTCACACTTCTAGGTCTCACTTCATCAGTGAAAGAAGCCAGGATGGGAACTCAAGGTAGGAACTGAAGTAGAGACAACAGGGGAATGCTACTTACTGGTTTATCTCTAGCTCAAGCTCAGCCAGCTTCCCTTTACAGTTCAGGCTCATCTGCCTAGGGATGATGCCACCCACAGTAGACAGGACCTCCCACATCAACCATCAACCAAGACAATTTCTCACAGACATGGCCACAGGCAAATCTGATGAAGGCAATTCTTCAGTTGAGATTCTCTCTTCCCAGATGACTCTTAGTTGTGAGAAATTGATAATAAAACCTATCCATGACAAAATCTTTCTAGACAGTCTATCTTTTCTGTTTTAAGTTAGCATCCAGAGAATGAGTTTTATCATGGGATGTTCATACAGAAATTTATGGCATTTTTCTTAAATGTGGTAAATTGGAAATAAATTATAACTAGTAGTATTTGGCTGGGTGTGGTGTAATCTCAGTACCTGGCAAGCTAAGGCAGGAGGATCAAGAATAGTATGGACTATGTAAAAAGGTCCTGTAGCTGGTCTTTCTTTGGACAACCAGCTCCTGAATAATGACATGGAGATTTATAATTAATTATGAAAGTTTGGCCTTAGCTTAGGCTTGTTTCTAACTAGCTCTTATAACTTAAATTAATCCATTTATATTAATCTACATTCTTCCACGTGGCTCATTACCTCCCCTCCATAATGTATGTCCAACTTCCTCTGTGTCTCACTGGTGAAAACCCCCACCTCAGATTCTTCCCAGAGTTCCTATCCCTGCCCAGAAGTCCTGCCTATCATCTCCTGCCTAGCTATTGGCCATTCAACTTCTTATTAAACCAATCAGAAGGTAACTTGGACAGGCAAGGAAGGACAGAAACACATCTTGACACAGTGTGATCAAATATCACACAACATTTCCTCCTTTTTTGTCTAAATAAAAAGGAAAGGTTTTAACTTTAACATAGTAAAACTATATATAATAAGAACAATTATCAAGTAAAATTACATTCACAATGTCCAGTCCATTTTTATTTGGCAACTTTGGAGAAAGTACTCTATTATCCTATTTTTATGAGTCCAAAGTTTTGTACCTAAATCTATCATAACTTATATTACCAACTTATATTTCTATCATAACTTATATTACAACCTAAAATATCTTTTTATAGCTTAAGACATTTTCTCAGATAACAACTTAAGCTTTTATGTCTCTCAACCTTTATAAATTTTAAATCTCTTTTGTGAGTTTCTTTTTTGAATACAGTAACAAGGTAAACTGTAAAATTATGACTATTTAGTCTTCAGCTCCATCAGAGATCAGAGAAGGATAAAGTATTACCTGAATAAACAGAAAGTGCAGAGCAAGCAACTTCCAAAACTGTGGAAATGACAGAGACAGCTGGCTGCCTGGACAGTCACTCAAGGTTCCCCTGTTGGAGCACCCATCTTCAGCCTACAGGCCTAGAATATCTGACAGACTTTTCTGGGGAATTTTGAAGGACTGGCCTACCTTCTCTTGGCAAAGTTCAACAGTCAACTTCCTTTGTGTCCTGCTTGTCCAATTTGGACAGCATATTGTCAGCAGTCGAGGCAAGAGCAGTTTCTTGCCCAGTGGCTCCTTTGCTACATTTAAAGCAAACCCCATATGGAGATTCTGAAATGTTCATCATCTCTGAAGTAGATTGGTGCTGCCAAGAACAGACATATCACACTGTCATGAAAAGCCATGTTATTAAAACATCTTAAATGTCATAGTCTGTAGATCTCTGAAATGTTTGAAGACCACTTATCTATCTAAAATATATATCTCTGTTTAAAACATACTTAACATGACTACAAGTTTCATTGTTATAGATGACTAACAGCTAACCTGTATTTCTAAATTATCCTAAACTGTTAGTAATAATAGCTTTTAAGAACTAGAACTTAACATTACATTTAAAAATGAGCTACATAGGTATAATACCTTAAATAAGAATAGAAACATATATACAGTATGTTGTAATAAAAATAACCTTAAATTTGTATCAATATACATAAATTCATACCAATGTAAAATATTTGAGACTAGTAATTGCTTTTTAGTTTAAAAGTAGATTCAATAATCTACCCTTTTATCCTATCATTACTATATCCCCTGACCCTTTTTTCACTAGATAGGAAAGAAAGAAGGATAGAAGAAAGGGAAAGAAAGAAACAGAGACAAAGAGAGAGAGAGAGAGAGAGAGAGAGAGAGAGAGAGAGGAAGAGAGAGAAAGAAAGAAAAGAAAGAAGAAATTTGTATAGTTTCCTCCCTGACCTTGACCAATAACAACTTGCAACTAAGCCCCCTAAATGATGATAAAATATACATAACCCACTGAATGACCAAAAACCACCCACCCCACCTCTTGGGAATGTGGGTGTCATGTTCTTAAAATTGCTTCCTGCTATCTGGGTGTTGTGGACTATTACTTTAACTATATAAAGAGGTGTTGCATTTGTTTATCTTGCAAAAAATTACTTTAACTACATAAAGGTATGTTGTATTTGTTTATGCTGCATTTGTTTAACTCTGTAAAGATGTGTCACTGTTTTACCTTGCCTGCTTAAGGCACCTGATTAGTCTAATAAAAAGATAAACAGCCTGCTACATCTGGGGGGACAATGGCATCTTTAGAGAACTCGGAGAAAATTAGGATAACAGAGAACTAGCTATATCATTTGTTGTCCAGTCTCTGTGTGATGGAAAAGTGCAGGTCTTATCTGAAGTCCTGGATGACTCCGTAGTCTGTGAGGCTGGATCATCTCAGCTAATCACTTTGAAGTTGTTCTAGATGCAGAGTTTTGAGGAAACTGTAACAGTGGCATTCTGAGAGGCTGGATCACTTGGGCTACTTGTCTTCATTGGTGTCTGGTCCTTTTGTTTTGAAAACACACAAACTTTTAAAGGTAGTGTACATTTATGCATTAACACAAGCATGGAATGTGTAATGTGCACAAGTCAGTTAAAGATGATTTTCTCCTCTGTGTTTGAGGTAAAAGGCATCTGTCAACTTTATAAGTCTGTTTGGGCTGCATTACCAAACTGTCACGAGGACTCTGTAGCCAACAAGATTATCGTGTCTCACCCAGTCTCAGAGCTGTTCCCATGCAGAGGGAACAGCATATACATCGTCTGTCTTGTAGTTTTTCTTGGTGATTGCCAGTGGCCAGCTAGCAAACAAAATTGGAATCAGTTTGATAAATTTTAGCCAAAGAAGCTGAAATACTTGTGAGTTTATTGGTTATTAAATACATTTTTTTTCCACTGTGAAAAGACACGTCTATATTTCTGCCATTGCACACACATAACCACCTAAAGCAGGTGTGAACATATGAATCTTGTGATTGCTCCTTAAGGAAAACAACATGGAAATTGTCTTTTTTATATGTCTGTGTGTACTGTGTCTGTGCAGTGTGTGCATGTGTGTGCATACTCCTGTGAGTGCATGTGGGGCGTTTACCCACCACCCGAGGCTATCCTTTATTGCAGAGAATATCGCGGAGATAAACAGATAGAAAATAAAGGATAGCCTCAAGAGGGCCTGGAACCTATTCCAATGGGCCCAGACTGTCTCTGGTCCAGGGTTTTTATAGAGACGCCAAGGGGTGGAGCAAAAGACCTCCTCCCCCAGCACAGCCAAGTGCAGAGCATCTCAGACACCTGCACTCAGGCCCGTGGTCCTGATCATCCTCTATTCGGACCTGCTGGGTAAAGCCACGAGGAACCCGAGAATGGGCTCCCACAAGTGCAGGCATTCATGTGCCATGGGATGAGTGTGGAGGCCAGATGACAACTTAGGTATTTATTCTCACTTTCCACTGCTTGAAGCAGTTTCTTGTTCACTGACATAGTCCAGCGTCTGACTCCCATCTATCATAGGAGTTCTAGAATTATAGATTCAGCTTTACATGGGCTCTGATGATCCAAATGAGTCTTCATGATTGCCTGCAAATGATTTGTCTTACGGAGCCATGTCCTTAATCCCAACATGGAACTTCTTTGTTTAGCTTTTATTTAAGCTCAGATGTGTTAAATATACATTTAAAAATATTCATTGGGCCAGGCAGTGGTTGCACACACCTTTAATCCCAGCCCTTGGGAGGCAGAGGCAGGCGGATCTCTGTGAGTCCGAGGCCAGACTGGTCTACAAAGTGAGTTCCAGGATAGGCTCCAAAACTACAAAGAGAAACCCTGTCTCAAAAAACAAAAATAAATAAAAATTTTTTAAATATTTCATGAATTATCTAACTCTGCTTAACTTTAGGTGTGTGTGTGATAAACCTGTGTAGTGTTTGTAAGCCCCTTGAGGTGTGAGCAGCCAGGCACTGGCCCCTAGCTTATTCTAACAGCCCTTAAGGAGGCAAGTGGCCAAGCTCCACCTACAGAGAAAAAAAAAAAACAAGATCAGGCTACAGAATCCCACCAATTCCAGGCCACCCTAGAAAGTTCTGCCTCCCCTCCAAGAAACCCTAGATAACCTGCCTCCTGCTCAGTGCTTTGCTGCTTCTCTCCCAAGCAGAGGTGTCCACCCTCTTGTGTCTTTCCCAATACATCTGTTCTGTGAGGTTGGTTGTGTGGTGTGACTTGGTGGTATTCCTTGGCTCCTGACTGCTAGGATACCCTTCCCCTCAGAGCTTTAACACTTAACAATGTTCATCTGGGGGTGTGTACCTTAAGTTCAAGTGTGTCTTATTGTTGAATTTTTGTTTTTGTTTTTTTTGTTTTTTCCCAGACAGGGTTTCTTGGTGTAGTTCTGCCTGTCCTGGAACTCATTCTGTCAACCAGGCTGGCCTCGAACTCACAGAGCTCCACCTGGCTCTGCCTAACAAGTGCTGAGATTAAAGGCCTGGTGCCATCACTGCCTGACTGATGTTTTTTCTTTTTTGAAAACAGACTTCCTCGCTAAACTTAGAGCTACTAGATTTTGTTATGCTAGGCTGACTGGCCTGTAAGTTTAAGAGATCCGATGTCCAGTTATCGCATGTCCAGTTAGTGATTCCCCACTCCTTCCCGCCACTGCCTCCCTCCAGGCCCCCACTGTCACTGCAACATTTTGTTGCTGTTTTGTCTTTTGTTGTTTTCCGAGACAGAGTTTTCGTAGCTCTGCCTGTCCTGGAACTCGCTCAGAAGACCAGGCTGCCCTCGAACTGAAGAGATTCACCGGCCTCTGCCTCCTGAGTGCTGGGATTCAAGGTGTGTGTCACCACTGCTGGGCTGTCACTACAATTTTGTGTGTGTGTGTGTTGCGAATCTGAACGCGGGTCCTTATGCTTGCATGTCGGGAATTCTGTCCACTGGTCATCTCTCTAGCCGGTCTGTTTTCTTTATTTGGTTTTGTTGTTTTGAGACAGTATCTCTAGCCCAGGCTGGCCTGGAACTTGTGATTTCCCAGCCTCAGACTCCCGGGTGCTAGGAGTACAGGCTTCCACCGTCATGTTCTGCCTTCCATTATTTTTCTTTCTTTTTTGTTTGTTTTTGTTTTTAGATAAAGTCACATTGTGTAGCCCTTGCTGTCCTGGAACTCACAACGTAGATCCGGCTGGTCTCGAACTCATAGAGATCCGCCTGCTTCTGCTTTAACACATTCCTCCAAATTTAAGTGGCTCCTCAGATCTCTCCGCCCTGTGAGGTGAAAGGCAGGCCTTTGCGCTATTTTATCCTGACATGAGCAAACGAACTAGGAGCGGCTGAACCTACGACCAACAAGGCAAAGCCTGGCCAGCCCGGTTTTACCACGCCTAGCAACCGTTGCCACGACAATTCAACCCTGCTTTCGCCAGAAGAACGCGGTTCCTTCTGCAACCCCGAAAGCGCCGGGCGGTCCTCCAGCTTTCTGTCGTGCTCTATCCCGAAATGCAATGGGGCTTGCGTTGTCAAGCAACCGTCTTTAGGGTGGTTATAAGACTGCCTAAGTTTTCACGCTGGTTTAAAGCTCGTCTATATAGGGTTGGCAAATAAGAAAAGTATAGAAAGGACGACCCCAATGATTGAGTTTTATAAAGTTTGGTCGTAAATAAAGAAGTCAACTGCCCAACTTTCTCTGCAGCCGCACAGGCATATTTTTGGGCAACCCTGAGCTGGCGGCGTGGGGTCCTTCGGGGTCCCAGGCAGGGCACGTGCGGGAGGAAGTGGTTCTGCCTGTCCGCGCGGCCTTCGGAGGTTTCTCAACGTGGAGCTATGGGAGGACTGGAGAAGAAGAAGGTGAGTGGGTTCCTGGGATGGTAGGACCTCGGACTTGTCGCTTTCCCTGGCCGCCGGAGCAGAACTGCGCGCAGGCCCCGGAAGCCGCGGGGAGCTGTGATGTGCTTTCTGTGCAAGGAATTGTGAAGGCGGGCAGAGCGGCCAGACGGCAGTTCGAGTGATCCACAGGACGTAGAGCTCATCGTTAAGACTTAGGACTTTCTCAGCTGAGCCGAGCCTGGTCCTAGGTACTGGGGATTGAGAACTAAGCAATCACATGTGGCCCCGCTTTCCCGGAGTCACTTTTCCCGTTGGACAAAAATAACCAGATAAAGTGTCCAAGGATTGCTAAGCGCGCTCTAAGGGAAACTAACGAGGAGCAATAAAGTGCAGAGTAACAGAAGACACTTAATCCGATTAGTGTTGTCTTGGAGGCTCTCTTCTGACATAGCATTTCAGTGGAAGTCTGGACTGTCAGAACACTTTAGATGGGTGTCGGGCACGGAAGTGCGCGGGAAGGGGGGCGGTCCTCAACATTCCCCGACAAGAAATTCTCAGTGCAGCTGTAATCTCCAGCCGTAGCTTAAAGAGGCCCAGGCTCCTGCAGAAGTTTTTCATATATAGGGTTAGGCATTTTCACAGTCTTATGACTATCTTACGGTGATCTTTTTCTTCTTATACCAAAGGAGGCTTTTCTTAGAGGAAAGCAAGTTTACAGAAACTGAAAATTGCAGGTTTCTGGCAAAGACAGTTATCTTTAGCAAACAGAACTTGCTGTCTGAGTGGGTATTGGTGGAAAGCAGATGTATACCTTTTTCAGAAACACGGGGAAAGGTTTACCAAAGCAGAAGTCAGTAGTTCAGTTTCAGCTCTGTTGACTCAGAAAAGAGACAGTTTTTGTTTTGTTTTATTTTGAGTTTTTGTTTTGTTTGTTTGGTTTGTTGGTGTTTTTATTCATTTACTTATTTTTTGGTTTTTCAAGCAGGGTTTCTCTATGTAGCCCTGGCTGTCCTGGAACTCGCTCTATAGACCAGACTGGATCTCACAGAGATCCGCCTGTCTCTGCTTCCCAAACGCTGGGATTAAAGGCGTGCACCACCACCACCTGGCAAGACAGAGTTTATTTCTATGTGACCTATGTTTCCTAAGTAAGCGTGTTAATCATAATGTGAAAGCTTGCTATTTTCCTTTTCTCCTTCAGATGTACTTAGCAAAGGAAACTGCAGTGGACACTAAATGCCAAGGACAGTAGGTAGGAAAGGCTGGCAGTGTGCAGGTCGAGGACAGTAGGTAGGAAAGGCTGGCAGTGGGCAGGTCGAGGACAGTGGGTAGGAAAGGCTGGCGTGGGCAGGTCGAGGACAGTAGGTAGGAAAGGCTGGCAGTGGGCAGGGTCGAGGACAGGAGGTAGGAAAGGCTGGCAGTGGGCAGGGTCGAGGACAGTAGGTAGGAAAGGCTGGCAGTGGGCAGGTCGAGGACAGTAGGTAGGAAAGGCTGGCAGTGGGCAGGGTCGAGGACAGGAGGTAGGAAAGGCTGGCAGTGGGCAGGGTCGAGGACAGTAGGTAGGAAAGGCTGGCAGTGGGCAGGGTCGAGGACAGGAGGTAGGAAAGGCTGGCAGTGGGCAGGTCGAGGACAGTAGGTAGGAAAGGCTGGCAGTGGGCAGGGTTGTGGACAGTAGGTAGGAAAGGCTGGCAGTGGGCAGGTCGAGGACAGTGGGTAGGAAAGGCTGGCGTGGGCAGGTCGAGGACAGTAGGTAGGAAAGGCTGGCAGTGGGCAGGTCGAGGACAGTGGGTAGGAAAGGCTGGCAGTGTGCAGGTCGAGGACAGTAGGTAGGAAAGGCTGGCAGTGGGCAGGGTTAGGACAGGAGGTAGGAAAGGCTGGCAGTGGGCAGGGTTAGGACAGTAGGTAGGAAAGGCTGGCAGTGGGCAGGGTTGTGGACAGTAGGTAGGAAAGGCTGGCAGTGGGCAGGGTTGTGGAAAGACATCAATGTGGCTATGATACAGTGAATATATGCTCTGCCATCTAGGTGATGTTGAGGGCCTGTGAAGTGTAAGGCTTAGGATGCTTCTGAGTGGAGAAGACAACTAAAGAAGATGATTTGACCTGAGCTATTCTTGCTTTTGATGGAGAATGCCTGGGTCTGACTTCAGGATGGGGATAAGAAAGATGAGATGGGCTCAAGTCTTTCCTTTGGCTTGCAAGTTTCTGATACCAGTCTGTTTCATTGTTGTTTTTAATTATTTTTTGAGGCTATAATATAATTGCATTATTTCCCCCTTCCCTTTCTTTCCCTTCAAACTTCCCACATACTCCCACTGGCTCTCTTTCAAATTTATGGCCCCCCTTTTTAAAAATGAATTTGTTTCCTAAATTAATTGTTGGTGCATACATATATGTATGTATATGCATGTTTTCGAGGCTGACCACTTGGTATTGGGTAGCTGACTGGTGGCTCTTCCCTGGGGAAGACTATTTCTCCCACTCACAGCATTCCTTCGTTGTGTGTTGTGTAGGGTTGAGGTCTCTTGAGCTTTCTTTTATCCACATTAGCAAGTGTGTTGTCCTTGATCAGCTCATATTTGGGCATGTTGGTGAGACTTATGAGTATAGCTTCTGACATTCCTAGGAGACACAATCTCAACAAACGCCCTGATCCTCTGGCTCTCACAATTTTTCCATACCCTCTTCCACAGTGATCCCTGAGACTTGCTTTGTAGATGTATCCATTGGGATTGAGCTCCACAACTGCATTTTGATTGGTTGTGGATTTCTGTAATGGTCTCTGTTGGGAAGAAGTTTCTTTGATAAGAGGTGAGGCTTACGCTTACCTGTGGGTGTAAGGACAAATGTTTAGAGTGTGGTTAGGGATTATGCCGGTTTAGGAAAGTTGCAGTTGTAGGTTCTCTGTCAGGATCGGTGACTTTACCAGCCCTGGGTAGTTGGCATGATTTCCCTAGGTTGGAGGGTCTTAGGTCCAGTTGTAAAACTGTCGGTTCCTGCCATGGTATTCATGCCCACTACTGTACCCTTGAGGTTATCATGCCGTGGTGATTGTTATGGTTCATAGATAGCATAGCTGGCTGGGATTGTTGGTTGCTTCCCTTCTTTGGAAGCTGGCATGGCTCCTTCTGGTACCATGAAAGCTAGTCCTCAGGGAGGGGCTTTTGGGTCAGTTTCAGCTTAGTGGTCTCGGATCCCTGCATCTGAAGTGGGTGGTGTTTTCAGCAATGAGGACTTCCATCTCACGTGAGTAACCAAGGGCAACAGCAATAGCCTGTAATGTTTTGGAAGTCTCTTGAACAACACTGACCAACAACTCCAAAGGAGGCTTCCCATGCTTGGGGTTGGGGTTTTTGTTAGGTGGTCTTTGACTCTTGGAGGGAGCATTGTCAGGCCACATGAGAGAATTTCATTTAAGTGATATATGTATATTTATAGGCAGGCTTAATTTGTACCATCGGTTTGTTTGTAAACAGATAATTAATAGTATGATCCCTTAGGACTTTTTCAGACCTCCTTACTGTTATTTTACCCTCCTCACTCGTGTATCTATCTCCTGCCCCCTAATCAGAACCCCCTCCCTGTTGGTCCAGTTTACCTGTATCTGAGCACTTGTTCCCTGACATCCCTGTCTGCTGTGCACCGCCAGCACCACCCCATGGTCCTGACATCCCTGTCTGCTCTGCACCGCCAGCACCACCCCGATGGCCCCTTTTTACTTTCCCGGTTTCTGCAGTTACTCAAGGATATGTCCTCACATCTGAAGGTGTGGGGCCAGGAACCTCCAATGAGAGAGGACATGGGATGTTTACCTTTCTGGGTCTGGTTTACCTCACTCTGTGTGTTTTACTTATTTGTTTGTTTATTTAAGTTCCATCCATTTCTCAGGCTAGACCCTGAAGAAGGATCCCAATTTGTTTTTAACACACTCTTTTTTTTTGGGAGGGGGGTGTTGTTTTTGGTTTTTCGAGACAGGGTTTCTCTATGTAGCTTTGCACCTTTCCTAGAATTCACTTTGTAGCCCAGGCTGGACTCGAACTCACAGAGATCTACCTGTCTCTGCCTCCTGAGTGTTGGGATTAAAGGTGTGTGCCACCACTGCCCTTAACACACTCTTAATCATCCAGTAAGTGCTAGCCATTTGGAGCTATAATTATAAGAAGGAAAACCTGACTCTGGAGGTAGAGGCAGGCAGATCTCCATGAGTTTGAGGCTAACCTGGTCTACATTGTAAATTCTAGGCCAGCCAACATAGTGAGACCTTGTCTCAAAATAAAAAAGGGAAACCTCTCTTGGGTTGCAGGTGGAGATGTCTCAGCAAGCTGTTACACTCTTTACATGGGGTTCCAGAACCATTTTGACATTTGAGGCCAAATTATTTCTTGTCTTATGCATTGTAAGGTGTTTAGCAAAGTGTATTGTCTAACACACACCCTAATCCAAAAAGTTAAATCACCATGTGAACTAGGTTTCATGTTTAAAATGGCAGTACACAGTAACAAGAGATACACGTAAAACAAAACAAAACAAAAAACAAGAGATACACGTGCCACAGGAAAATGGGAAACATTTTGCTTTTCAGCATTGGAGTTAGTGGTGAGACAGGGTCTCCCTGTCTACCACAGGCTGGCCCGAAACTCATGTTCCTCCTGGTTCTACTTTCTGAGTACTGGGATTATAGGTGTTTACCATCATGGCTGGCTCAGTGGGAAACACTTTCCTTTTTTTACACTTACTTAACTTTGTGTGTGTGTATGTGTGTGTCCCCAAGAAGCACAGGCACATAAGGAAGTCAGAGGACAACTTGCAGGAGTCAGTTCTCTCCTTCCACTGTATGTGGCCACCAGGATTGGTGGCAAGTGCCACCTGCCGAGCCATGTCACTGGCCTTAGTGGAGAACACTTGTAATGAAAACTGTAAAGCTCTTCTTTGGCTCCCCCAAGACTCAGCATAGGCCTATTCCCAGTAGTCAGTGGGTGTCTACAGGAAAGGGTGAGTAGCGTGTTTTGTGCTGTGGGTTGTTTATAACATAGGTAGTCGAGGGGGCTCTGACTCTTTAGAGCTGGACCTGGGTTCAGAAGATCCTGCTGTCTCACTACAGAGGAAGATCTTATTTAGAGTGGACACAGGTGCTTAGTGTTTCAGGCTGTTTGGCAGAGGATGCCGCTTCTCTCTAGCAATGATGTGAATGAGAGGCAGCGTCTTGTCCTTCTCATCCTCATAGCATCTAGTTTAATGCTTTGAACATAGTTGCTGTCTGGTGAATGAAAGGGGTTGGCGGGGGTGGGGGTGTGGGGGGGGATGGTTGTGGTTCAGGACAAGCATTTTCAGTTAGAGTAATATCACCCCTGATTGAAGAAGAAAAATGGCTAGGGGATACCTCAGCTGTTACAGTAGACTTCGTCTAGCTCCCAAGGAACATCCTCTCTGAGTCTGTAGTATTAACATTTTGTTCGGCTGTGGGAGGAAAGTATGAACAGCTGCTTGTGGGTCCATGTGAAAAGGCTAATGGTGGTGAGGGGATTAAAAAGGGACAAATAAGATTATGAACACAGAATTAGTTAGGCATCCAGGTTCTGGACTCAGGCCTGGCTTTGGAGACCCAACCCCAGCTTTTAAGGTGTGTAGCTTGACCGGGCTGTTGCACTGAGCTTGTTTCTTGACTGAAAAATGGGCATTCTAGTGGCACTTATCCCACGAGCTTAAATTGCAGGTTCACTAACTATGTTAGACAGGATGTCGAGCTGGTGCTCAGTACTTCCAGCATCATGTGGATGCATGTATGCAGGGGCAGCACGGAGCTCCTTTGGGCAGACCCGACTGCACTCACCCCTACAGCAGTCCCCATCCGGAGATACGCCACCTGCCCAGCTAGCTCTTTCTAGAACTCACTTTCCCAGTTGGATGTCACTCACTGCACTATCACTAACAGAATTCTTTGTTTTCCTCCCTAAGTATGAACGAGGCTCTGCCACCAATTATATCACCCGGAACAAAGCCCGGAAGAAGCTGCAGCTGAGCCTGCCTGATTTCAGGTGAGGTTGGAGAGGAGCAGACTGGGGTCGTCTGGGAGCCTGGGAAATGAAATAAGGGCACAGTGAAAACTTACTTGAGCCATCCTAGCCTTCCTGTACTATCCTCCTCTTCCTCATCTCCTCTGCTGGTGAGCTGTGCTTTGCCAGGTGTGGCCTGAGAACTGGCTCTCCAGGTTGCACTGCTGGATGTCTGCACTTTACCTTCTCCCTTCTGACAGAGTCCTACCGAGTCCTTCCGGAGGCCTTCAGCTGGGGACTCCTTGTTGAGTCAAGTCCAGATGTCTCTGCAGTCTGTGGGTCCTTCCGTCAGGCTAATCCTGACCTCTGCAACCTCCCCCCTCTGTGTGTGTTATGTTGGGGGGTGGGGTGGGGTGGTTACAGGCTTTTGTTTTCGACAGAATTTTTTGGTTGTTTGCTTGGGTTTTTGTTTGTTTTCTGTAGAACTGGGCCTTGAACCAAGGGCCTCACACATGCTACTCAAGCACTCTGCCACTGAGCTGTATCTCCAAGCCTGTTTTTTCTACTTGTTTGAGACAAACTCACTCCCATAGTCCCGACTAGCCTCAAACTTCTGCTCCTCCTGCCTCAGCCTGCTGGGTGCTAGAACAAGTGAGCTGAATCACCGTGCTTGGCCGACCCTCTTCTTAGAATGGTCAACCCCTCTGCCTTCTATATGTTTGAAATGTTGACTTCTCGGTGTGGCGTTTCCTGGTTTAGGTGCCTGCCAACCTTTGTCAGGGTCCTGTCTGCTTCCACTGAAGTGCCTGGGACAGTCTGCTTGCACTGTGTTGAGGAACTTGTGACCGTCAGACTCACTCACTTGAGAGGTCCCTCAGCACAGACTCCCATGCTTCCTGGTCACTCTTGCTTTCTAGGTGCAGCTGTGGCTGGTGTTTTCCCCTTTGCTAGTTTAATAGGTGGCTTATCTTCCAGGCGGCTGTGCATCCTGAAAGGCATTTATCCCCATGAGCCCAAGCATAAGAAGAAAGTGAACAAGGGTTCCACAGCAGCCCGAACATTTTACCTTATCAAAGATATTAAATTCCTCCTCCATGAGCCCATCGTCAACAAGTTCCGAGAGTACAAGGTGAGGCCTGGGGTCTTGTGCTCGCAGCTTTGTAACTTACTGACCCTAGACAAGTTGCTGATCCACTTGGAGGGCCAGTCCTGGGGGAAGAGGGGAGGTCATCCTACCCCAAAAGGATGTCTCCAGGGCTCAGTGAGATCGCCTACCTACAAATCATTTGCACAGGACCTGCATATAATTGTTAGCCAATCCTGTACCCCTCCCCCACATTATTATTTTTTGCCCCCAAAGCAAAAATGGTACCATTTCAGGGCTTTTTGGTGCCTTTTGTGCTACCAAGCCCTCCTAGTCTAGTTCTTTGTGGGATTGCTCCCAGGGCTCCTGGGCTTCAGTTCCATACATAGAGAAACATTAATGCTTGAGTGCCACAGGGACAGCAGAAACCGATTTCCATTGGAAAGTAGACTAATTGCAATTAAACTGCTGTCTCTTGGCCCCTCTAGCTGGAAACAGGGTTCTCCGAGGAGTGGGCGCCACCTGGTGGCCAGCAGAAGACTGGGCAGCAACTGACTGGGTTTTGCAGCTACATCAAACAGTGCTCCAAGTGGGCAAGCCGTGGGAAATGTGTCCAAGACCTGCTGTTTTTAATTCCACATACTTTTTAGGCTTCTTAGGAGTCCTGGGCTGGGTTTGAATAACTCTTGGGAGGAAAAACATCTGTCAGTTTGGAAGATGTGACTTTATAGTTTATCTCAGTGGTTGTTTTTTTTTTTTTTTTTTTTTTTTCTGTGTAGCCTGTTTTCCATAGACGTGAACAAGTGGTTTTGGGTGCTGCTGAAAGCCCTTCCAGCCATGGTCTGCCTCAGTGCAGAGCAGCTATGCCTTCTCTTCCTAGGTAGAATGTGGTGTCAGCACATCCATGCATCATCAGAGGGGCCCTGGGCCTCCTCTGGTCATTGTCATGGGTCTGAGGCTCCATGGAATTGTCTGTTTGGCAAATCTTGGGCTGAGGGGCCTGATGGCCCAGACAAATAGCTGTTAGCAGTTTCAGAAGACCTTGAGAGACCCTGTCCTGTGTATCCCCTCTCCATGGAGGAGATGCTCGTAAGCCCTTGCCAGAGCATCATCGCTCCCTCCTTGCAGGTGTTTGTTCGGAAGCTCCGCAAAGCCTATGGGAAGAGTGAGTGGAACGCTGTGGAGCGCCTGAAGGACAACAAACCCAGCTACAAGCTTGACCACATTGTCAAGGAGCGGTGAGTCACGTCCCTCAGTGATGCAGTTGCTGCTGAGTGTTGTCCTAGTGTTGGAGATACAGTGGGGACAAGACCAAGACTTGACTGACAGAGTGCATGTCCTTTGAGAGGAGGTAGACCAGAAACCAAGCTGGCAGATCAGTGTCGTGACTCTAAGGTGCACTGGGTACAGGAAAGGTTGTAAGGCAGTGTGTAGAGAACTGGGGTGTGTGCTAGAGTTACATTGATTACATTGACTACATTTCCAGAGACCCCTCTGGAAAATGACCTGTTTCGGCCAGCCAGGAATGCACATTATGAGCAGAGACAGCAGCAAGTTCAAAGGCCCCATGGTAGAAGAGCCTGAGCCACGAGTTCCCACACTGCAGACATACTTCTGGTCCTGACTGTTCCTCATTCAACCTTCTCAGAAAGTTCCTCCCCTTCACTGGCTATTCAGTGATTCTTGCCTCTTCAGGAGAATTTGGCAAATGCCTGAAGACCCTTGTAGTTTCCAGTTTGGATGGAATGTGTTTGTTATCTGCTGGATAGAAGCCAGCATTGCTACTAAATCTTCTTCAGTGTTCATAATAGTTCCCACAATGCAGAACACTTGGGCCTGGAACTGATCCAGTGTAGAACCCTAGGCTAGTGTCTCCATTCTGTGGACTGATGGCCTAGGCACGCTCGGTTGGTTCCAGAGTGATGGGGCATGGCTTCTTTCCTGGGATATGGATGCCTTGGCCTGGGAGATAACAGTTGGTATCATGAGCTGGGTGGCCAGAGGACAGGGACAACTCTGATCAGGTACACATGACTACCATACATTTTAGTAGCAACTGTCCCATCTGTGACACAGCTGGTTATATAGACAAGGTGGGAAAAAAGAAAAAGAAAACCAAGCACCTGGGTTCATGGACAAAGCAAATAGCATCTGGTCTCCTCAACCAGAGCCAAAGCTTAGGGAAAGCCAAGAAGTCCAAAAGAGACATATACTTGTCCTACAAAGGAGAAAGTTAGGAAACTGAGGCACCAAGCAGGCTGAGGGAGGTTCTTGCCTCTGCCTCAGGAACTTAGACGGCTGTCCCTTCACCTGCTAGTTCCCTGCTAGGCCTTCCCTTCTTAGCCTGGTTTTGAAGACCTGGCAGATCTCTCAACTCAGTTGCAGTAAAACAGTGCTATTTGGGGCCTGGGACCTTGACCATTTGTAGTCCTGTGCCCTCCAGAGCCCTTTATGACATGGGAGATCATCATCATCCTTTTTGTTTTTCAAGACAGGGTTTCTCTGGCTGTCCTAGAACTCTCCCTGTAGACCAGGCTGGCCTAGAAATCCACCTGCCTCTCCTCCTGAGTGCTGGGGTTAAAGGCGTGCGCCACCAATGCTCTACCCTCTCCTTTTTTTGTTTTTGTTTTTTGTTTCATTTTGTTTTTTTCGAGACAGGGTTTCTCTGTGTATCCCTGGCTGTCCCAGAACTTGCTCTGTAGACAAGGCTGGCCACAGAGACTAGAAACTCACAGAGATCCACCTCCCTCTGCCTCCTGGGCGCTAGGATTAAAGGCATGTGCCACCACCGCCCAGATTTTTTATGGTTTTTTGACACCTATAGCTCTGAATGTCCTAGAATTCACTATGTAGACCAGGCTAGCCTCAGACTCCCGGAGATCATCCTCCTCCTGCCTCCCAGATGCTGGGATTAAAGGTGTGTACCACCCCTCCTAGCAGACCCTTTTCCTCAAATGAAGCTTCCTAGAATGTGGTTCAGATGCTACAACTCTAGGGCAGCCTGGCTTGAGGAGGGGACTAGAAGCCCTGTAGATATCTATACTCAGGGTGTGTTTAGAGCCACAAGAGGTAGATGGATGGGTGGCTTGGTTTGGTTGATTCTAGTTTGATTGTGAGATAAGGTAGATCTGTAGATGACCTGTAACTCATGATCCTCTTGCCTCCACCTCCCAAGTGCTAGGATTACAGGTATGTACCACTATATCTGATTAAAGACACCCTACTTTAAGTCAGCAAATTTTGTTCAGCAGTGTCATTTTCTAGATGAAGCTGGAGCTGGAGAAGGCTGAGTGAGCCAGTTGGCGTCACAGCTCAGAATGGGCTAGAGTCCAGGTGTCTCTGTGTGTAAACTATCAAAGCAGTGGCGGCTCTTGTCCAAGTGACTCTTTGTCTGCTTCCTCCTTTACCGTGGGGTTCCTGGAAATACGTTCTCACTCGAACTGGACAGAGTCCTAGTGCCAACATTTTACAGTGGTTCTGTCAGTTACATGGATCTGGATGGTAAGAAATGGGAAGACAAGACCCACTCAGGTGACCTATAGGCAAGCCCAGCAGGCCAGCTTCCTATTTTTCCCTTTTTCATTGTGGGCCTTTGAGGATTCCGCTTTCAAAGAGAGTCAGGGAGCCACCAGGTTGGTGTCCCCTCATTCACAACAAGGTAACAAGTAGTTGAGGCTTCTGTGCGGTGTCTTGAGGTCATCAGAGTTCACTGGGAACACCCTGGTTCTTCAGTGGCTATCGGACTGTTTCCAGATGTGTGTGCCAACTGTGGGGAAGTTGTTGCTGCCACCAGGTCAGGAAGTAGCTGTGGCAGTGCTTGGCTTGGGTGTCAGGGCCTCTGGGGCAGCTACTGGGAAGAGGCAAAGTGGTTAGAGACAGAATGGGCACACAAGCGCTGCCCTCACCACCTTACAGGTACCCCACATTTATCGATGCTCTGAGGGATCTTGACGATGCCCTGTCAATGTGCTTCCTCTTCTCCACCTTCCCACGGACCGGCAAGTGCCATGTGCAGACCATCCAGCTGTGTCGCCGGCTTACTGTGGAGTTCCTGCACTACGTCATTGCTGCCCGAGCCCTGCGCAAGGTGACCTAAGGCTCTCCTGGGGATCCCTGGTCCTCTCCTGTCACCATTGGTCTTCATACTGTCGTCCCTACCCTCCCTCCAGGTCTTCCTGTCCATCAAAGGCATTTACTATCAGGCTGAGGTGCTGGGGCAGCCCATCGTATGGATTGCACCCTATGCTTTCTCCCATGATGTAAGTGTGCCTTTTGGGGGTGTCTTGTGCTGGTTGGGTGTGGGTCAGGTGCTGTCTTTGGAGTCAGCCCTTGCTGGGTTCCTGATTCTTGGCCGCTGTGCAGAGGTGGGGTGAAGGGAAGGGTAGGGCATGTGCTTTACATCCCAGTCGGTCAATAGTGCTGGATCAGTCACAGAATTCTCAGTGTCGTGTGTACACTCAGACCCATAGGCTAATCCTTACTAAGCTTGCCTGCCTCCAGCACTTCTGCTAGAGTGCTGGTTCTCAATCTTCCAATGCTGCAACCCCTTAATACAGTTCCTTGTGTTGTGGGGACCCCCAACCATAGAATTATTTGTCGCTACTTCATAACTGTAGTTTTGCTACTGTTATGAATCACAGTGTAAGTATCTGATGTGCAGATAGTCTTAGGTGACTCACAGGTTAAGAACCACTGTGCTAGGTGATCTTGAACATGTTCCCTCACCTTTCTGCATCAGTAAATAACGGTTTCCATCTTCTCAGCCTTGCCATGAGGACTTGAGGGAAAAGAAGTCTTTTAATGGGCAGTGCGGACAGCTCTGGGGGCTGTGTGTGCCCAGTGTTTTGCACAGTTACCACCTGGATCGAGAGCCCAGCCCCCCCTCAGACCCACTGGGGTCCCTGTTCCCACTCTGCCGTTGGCATACCACAACAAAACTGCTCCATTCCCGTCTCCTCTCTGCTCCATCGTCCCCATAGCCTGGAACAGAGGGTGATCCAGGGGAGGGAGCACGAGAGAGGCACTTAGCACGTGGCACTGACTTACTGGCTTCCTTGGAAGAGCTTGGGATTGTTCCAGGGCCCTGCTAAGAGGAGTTTGGTTTTGCTCTCCGTGGAAGCCTTGTTATCTCCCAGTCCCCCAGAAGGTCACCCCTAGCCGGGCTTGCCCCCGAATTGTCTGTCTGTGGGCTGTACTTGACCTCCCTCCCTGCTTGTTCATTAAGCAGGAATTGGTACCTTGCATAGAGAACAGCTGTCACAGAGTGAGCTGAGGTCACAGAGTGAGCTGAGGTTCTGTGCTCCTGGGCTGCAGGGGGTGCCCGAGGCTAGAACCTGCCATGTCTGTGGTGTACCGGTAAGGGGCTTCTGTCTGTGGACACGAGGTGGCCTTGGAGCTCAGCAGTCCCTTGTCCAGTTCCTTGAAGCACGCTTGGGGAGCCATGGTGCATGGCCCTTCCTCCCTGCTCCTCCTCCTCCTCCTCCTCCTCCTCCTCCTCCTCCTCCTTCCTGCCTAACTTCTTTGGCTCTCTCTGTCTTTCCTTCCCTCTGGTGTCGAACCCCCGTGCTTCTCAGACTGCTCTTTGTGTGCCCTTGGGGTGCTGAATAGGGCCCTGTGAGGGCCAGCCTCCACACAGCTGGCCCTGGGGGAAGGGCAGAGCTGCCCATGCCTCCTTCCTCCCAGCTTGCTGCCAACTGCTTCCTCTCAGCAAAGGGTAGTTGTAACAAGGACCCTCGTGTGCCCCTGCCCTGGGCAGCCAGTGCTGAGCATACAGCCGTGGGACTTGGGGTAATAACAGTGGTGAGGGCCGAGTGTACCTGCCCTGCTCAGTACTGTGGGAAATGAAGTCTGTGCTCAAGTGCCTACCAGAAAAAAGCCTGTCTGGTAGCAAGATGGAGAGCTAGTTCAGAGTTATGGTGTCCCAAGCTGAGGGGATGTCGTGATCATTATCAACTTCGACATTTCTTAGAAATGTTTCCCAGTGGTTAGCAGGACTTGGTGGGGCCCTTGGGTGGGCCTCTGACTTTAGAGGGTGCAACCATTCCAGAGTTAGACACTTTGGTCCAGTTTGTAGGTCAGCTCCTTATGGTAATGGCAGAGGTAAGCCATGCACTTCCGTTGGCTGGATGGCAGCTTGGAAAGGTGGTCTGCCTCTGCTTCAGCCTACTCCTAGGCCCTAGGCTGGGTCTGAGATGGAAATGCTAAACTCTGAGCCTCATCACACTTCTCCAGGGTGTGGCTAGACTGAGTCCTGTTCACCTGCTACATCTGGCCACACCTGGCTTCCCAAGGCACCTTGGTCGGTAGATGTCGTCACCTCTTCTGGGCTATGGACCATGAGCTACACACAGGCCTTGCTGGGCTCCGGAGGGCTGCCTCTGCTCACAGTGGCCCTGAAGCCGTCTTAGGCACATACTGGGTTGGGTGGTAGGCAAGGTGTGTGCTCTGTCTAGGTCCCACTGATAACTGAGGAGGGGTGGGAGAGCCAGGTCCAGGAAGAGGTCGAGTTGGCCGCCATGGAGCACCTTAGACCGGTTCCCCTTGTCTTTATCCTGGCTCCCCTTTACCACATGGGAACCTGACACTGGTCTCCATGTACCCGTAGCCTTTGGGGCCTCTGTTCAGAGCCCCCCTTGTGCTTAAGATGCCTGTGGGTTTGTGGTCATAACACCTACTTCCACCCCTGTGCTAACAGTGCTGATGTCTCCTTATGCCCCCAGCATCCAACAGATGTGGACTACAGGGTCATGGCCACCTTCACCGAGTTCTATACCACTCTCCTGGGCTTTGTCAACTTCCGCCTCTACCAGTCTCTCAACCTCCACTACCCACCCAAGGTAGAGCCCTGGCACCTCCTCTCCTAGTTTGGATCTAGCCTTTCTGTCCTTACTCGGAGGCACGGGGCTGTAGGTGTCCTCTTCCTTCTTCCCAGCTCGAAGGTCAAGCCCAGGCAGAAACAAAGATCAGTGAGGACACATATGCCCTGGACTCTGAGAGCTCTATGGAGGTAAGAGGGGCTTGGGGGGCACTGGCCCTACATCGATCTGTCCCGTGAATAGTTGGTGATTTGGCTAGGGGGTGGTTTATGACTTACCCTTAGAGCCCAGCCCCAGAAGTGGCCTGGAGCTGTTTTTGCTCCCCACCTGCCCCACACCCAGGTGAGGTTCCCCGCCTGCAAGCAGGCCACCTTGCAGCTCTGCTTCCCCTACAGAAACTAGCAGCTCTCAGTGCCAGCCTGGCCCGAGTGATGGTGCCCACTATAGAGGAGGCTGAGGCCGATGAGTTTCCTGCTGATGGGGTGAGTGAGCACTGTGCTGCCTTCCCGGAATGCACGGGCTGGGGCAGGATGCGGGGCGGGACATCGCCTGCAATCTGGGACCTAGAAGGAAGCTGCCAGTCCCTTCCTCTCGGTGGGGCCGGGTGGCCTGGTGGTGTGCAGCTTGGCCCCTTCCCTGCAGGAGGTGTCAGAGCAGGAGGAAGGGCGCAGGAAAGAGCTGGAGGCACAGGAGAGACACAAGCGACTCTTCGAGGGCCTGAAGTTCTTCCTGAACCGAGAGGTGCCCCGTGAAGCACTGTCCTTCATCATCAGGTGGGCAGGCCGTCAGCCAGCCCATGGTTCTGGCTGTGCAGTAGTCCGGTCTCCATCCTGCAGTAGTCCGGTCTCGAGGCCTGATGAGGGTGTCTCCCCTCCTCACAAAGCAGTGTGTGCAGAGCATTCAGGCAGGCGGAGGGAGAGCTGCTGTTCTGCCACTAGCTAAGTCCTTACTGGAGCAGGACTGCAGGTGCTACACCAGACAGGGGGCTCTGGGGTGAGCACTTCCTAGAAGGGTGGGTTTGTGGGTAGTAGGTCCAGAGAAGTTCCCAGGGCAGGCAGCTCATGCCTGAAAGGCTTACGGTCTTCCCTGTACCTGTAGGAGTTTTGGTGGGGATGTATCCTGGGACAAGTCTTTGTGCATTGGAGCCACCTATGACATCACAGACTCGTGCATCACCCACCAGATTGTTGACCGGCCTGGGCAGCAGACCCCCGTCATTGGCAGGTAGACTCTGAAAGCCCTTGAGAGCCCTTTGGGAGGGGGTTCCAGCCCTGGTGGCGCAGTGGTCCCTCTGGCTGTCCTTTGTGACCTGTCTGCTGGCTGCTCTGCACCAGGTACTACATCCAGCCCCAGTGGGTGTTTGACTGTGTGAATGCCCGCCTCCTCCTCCCCGTGGCGGAGTACTTCCCTGGGGTGCAGCTGCCCCCACACCTTTCACCCTTCGTGTCCGAGAAGGAAGGGGATTACATTCCCCCCGAGAAGCTGAAGCTGCTGGCTCTGCAGCGGGGAGAAGACCCGGGTGAGCTGGGCAAGGACGGGAGAGGGTGGGCAGGCTCCAGAGGAGAGGCCAGCGGGAGCAGGAAGCCCCCACTTTCCAGCATTTGCAGTGTTAGTCTGTGCTGACCTTTGGAGTAGCTGAGCAGAATGGCCCGGGGTTGTCAGTGTTCTCATGGGTAGCAAGGGTGTTCGGGAGAGGCCGGAGAGCTGCCTCTGGAATGCTAAGTCACCTGCTCTCTGTAGGAGACCTGAAAGAGGAAGAGGAGGACGAGGAGGAGGAGGAGGAGGACAATGATGACAATGAAGGTGATGGTGATGTTGCGGAGGACAAGGAGGAGGAGGAGGATGTGGAAGCTGATTCAGAGAAGGAGGAGGAGGCGCACCTGTCGGCCTTGGAGCAGCAAAGGCTGGAAGGGAAGGTAGGGAAGCACTGCACAAAGCCCTCCCTGACTGCGAGGCACCCGTTACCCAGAAGGCCAGGCCCACATGCAGCTGCCTTGTTTCCCCAGAAGCCCCAGGTGGTGGCCGGCACTGTGAAACTGGAGGACAAGCAGCGGCTGGCCCAGGAGGAAGAAAGCGAGGCCAAGCGCCTGGCCATCATGATGATGAAAAAGCGAGAGAAGTACCTCTACCAAAAGATCATGTTTGGCAAGCGGCGCAAAATCCGAGAGGTAAGTTCCTGCTCTGATGAGGCCTCCACACATCCGCACGGTTGAGCTCCCCCGGCCCATTTGGCCAAGGCCTGTTTTCTTTGGAGTTTTGTTGGTTTGGGTTGGATTTACACAGCTGGGAATAGAACCAAGGCCTCTCTCATGCTAAGGAGTCCCCCCTCCCCCCATGCCTACCCATAGCTGTCCTGAGCATGGGACTAGCCCAGCGGACTCGGGAAGTCTTTCTGAAGCTCCTGGGTGCTTGTTCCGTGTGTTGACTGGGGGGTTTCACTTGAGCTTGAGCACTTGCTCAGCACTCACAGGTCCCAGGATTTGATCACAGCAGGGGAGGCAGGGGCAGAAAAAACAAAACACAACAAAGCAGTTGTGCACTGAGGCCTCCGGAGTGGCTGGCAGCCTTGCCTTGGGGCATCCCACCAGGTTCCTCTTCAATAACAGCATGGTAGTCTCTCAGGTCTTTCCATGACATTGTACAGTGTGACCTGTTCCCTGCTGAGGGTCATGCTCAGGAAACAGCAGACCCAGCCCAGGAAGGAGTCTCCTCCCTGTGCCCTCTCTGCCAGCTCCCAGTAAAGGTTTGAGTGGTATTGCCTTTTCCTGCTTCCTCAGGGGAGCTGGTGGAAGAGTCGGTCTAGATTCCCCAAGCTGGAGATTTGAGTCCATGAACTGAGTTATCTGGGCAACAGTGGGGTTCTATTCTTGGACCCTGAGGTGTGAGTCGGGGTCTTTGGGTATTTGCTTGTTAGCTTTTCTAGAAGCTCCACTAGTAATGGATAGCCCCAGTAAGGGAAGACATCCCTCCCTGCTCACTCTCCATCCTGTCCTGAGTTTCTCCTTCCTTCTCACAGGCTAACAAGCTGGCAGAGAAAAGGAAAGCCCATGATGACGCTGTGAGGTCTGAGAAAAAGGCCAAGAGGACAAGGCCTGTGTGAGCTCTGACTGGCCCTCACTGGGAGGGACATGGCAGAAGCAAGCCTGTGGAACGCATGCCACACACTCGTGCACCAGCCCGGCACCCTCATGCTTTTGGTGGTGTGTGGCCGGCCCTAGCCTCCTATGAAGTTCATGCCAGTGTCTGGACAGAGGCCTCTACCCAGCGCAGTTCTTACTCCAGGAATCTGACTACGAGCCTCATTTTGCTTGGCTTCCCACAGCCTCCTACACAGCTGTGTCCTTAATTCTCACGATGCTGTCATGGAATAAGGGTGGGGAGCTCTTATTAAATGGCTGGACTTTTGCAGCCAATTGGATTCTGTGTTCAGAAGCCTCCCTGGGGTTGGAAAGGAGTCACCTGGACAGACCCAGATGGGCCCAGGCACACTCAGAAGTCTGAGTCCAGGGATGCTGGGAAGGACACAGGTTCTGGGCTTGGGTTTCACACTCGCCCTGGTCTGGTTCCTGTTTCAGCTCAGGTGCTACTTTGAACCTGCTTCCTCAAGTTAGGGTTTGACATTCTGGAATCTTCCCACAGCAGTGTGCTGAGGGTTCACTTGTCTATTCATGGTCTATAAACATTAACTGGCTTCTTCACTTCCTGCTGGAGCTCATCAGAAGGTGTCTTAGGGTTCTATTGCTATGGTAAGACACTGACCAAAAGCAAGTTGGGGAGAAAAGGGTTTATTTGGCTTACACTTCCACATTGCTATTCATTATCGAAGGAAGTCAGGACAGGAACTCAAACAGGACAGGATCCTGGAGGCAGGAGCTGATGCAGACGCCGTGGAGGGGAGCTGCTTCCTGGCCCGCCACCATGGCTTGCTCAGCCTTCCTTATAGAACTGAGGACCAGCAGCCCAGGGATGGCTCCACTCACAATGGACTGGGCCCCCACTGATGATTAATTGAGAAAATGCCTGACAGCTGGATCTCACGGAGGCGTTTCTCCAACTGAGGCTCCTTCCTCGCTTGTTTCAATTTGACACAAAACCAGCAGTACAACGACCCCCTGTCAACTTGACACAGACATCATTAAGCCACAGCCCTTCCTTTCTTATTCCCCAAGATCTCACATTGAAAACATAAATAACTTTAAAAGTCCCACCGTCTTACAAATTCAAATTTCAGTCCCTTTAAAATAGCCAATCTATTAAAATTCAAAGTCTCTCAACTGAGGGCTCCAGTAAAATACTTTCTTACTTAAAGAGGGGAAAAAAGTCAGCACAATCAAATCAAAGCAAAACCAAATTCCAACCATCCGGTGTCTGGGTTCCACTCCTAATCATCTGGACTTCTCCAGAGGGCTTGGGTGACTTCTCCAGCTCCATCCTCTAAGGCACACACAGCTGTCTTCTAGGCTCTGGATGGCTCCACTCCTCTGCTGCTGCTGTGGGTAGTCATCCCATGGCACTGGCATCTCCAAAATGCTGGAGTCCCTCTGCAGCTGGGCTGTACTTCCACCAATAGCCTACCTATCACAGGCTCTCCTCATGGTGCTAAACTTCAGCTTCTCTGCATGATCCCTTCAGTCCTGGGCCTTCAGTGGCTGCTGAGGCTGCCCCTTCACCAGCGGCCTGTCAGTGCCAAGCCTCAGCTGCCCTCCATGACCCCTTCATGCCTTCCAGTCCAGCTACCAACGTGAGGTACAACCATGGGACACAACTTCCCTGTGCCTTCAGGAAACGCTTCCAGAAGATTTTACCAGTGATGCTAGTCTCTTCATTTGGTTGGTTGGTTGGTTGGTTGGTTGGTTGGTTGGTTGGTTGGTTGGTTGTGTGTGTGTGTCTGTGTTGGTTTTTTTCGAGATGGTTTCTCTATCCCTGGCTGTCACTCTGTAGACCTGAAGCTGCAGGCTGTCCTGGAACTCAGAGATTCACTTGCCTTTGCCTCTGGAGTGCTGGGATTAAAGGTGAGTGCTTAAAATTAAAAGCATGAAAAAGCATAAAAGCATAAAAGCACATGATTAAAAACATGTGCCACAACCACCCGACTCTGGTCTCTTAGTCACTGCTAATTTCTTAGCTCCAGCTAACCAGCATCAATTGTCCCAGTAGTGCACAGGTTTCTCTTCAGTGGTGCTGGTCCCTACTTAGTTATGGCTGACTGCACCTCCAGCTGATCAGAACAACAGAGTCTCAATTCAAAATAGCAAATAGCCTTGATAGTCTGTCTTAGTTGGGGTTTCTGTTGCTGTGAAGAGACCCATGACCATGGCAGCTTTTATAAAGGAAAACATTTAATTGAGGTGGTGGCTTACAGTTCAGAGGTTCAGTCGACTGTCGTCATGGTAGGCAGTTTGGCAGTCTGCTGGTAGATAAATGGTGCAGGAACAGTAGCTGAGAGACCTACATCTTGCAGGCAACAGGAAGTCACTGAACACTGAGCAAGATTCTGAGCATAGGAAACCTCAAATCCCGCCACCCCAGTGACACTGTTCCTCTAATAAGGCCATGCCCACTCCAACAAAGCCACACCTCCTAATAGTGCCACTCCCTGTGAGCTTATAGGGGCCAATTACATTTAAGCTACCATAGGTTTCTGTTGCTGTGAAGAGACACCATGACCACAGCAACTCAAAGGAAAAAAGTTCTGCTACTTGGGGGGGGGGGGGTGTTGGAATATGGCCCCCTCATTCAATTACATCTTCACTAGCTTTCTGTTTTTGATGGTCTCCTTCACTGCCTAAGCTTGGCTGTCCTGAAACGGGATCTGTAAATCAGGCTGGCCTCAAACTCAGAGATCTGCCAGCCTCTGCCTTCTGAGTGCTGGAATTAAAGGTGTGTGCCACCACACTATGCTTTAAGCTCTTCTTTAATTCCTTTTCACAAGTTGGAGACTTGGAAAGTTGGGTGGGATCTTGTCTTGAGGTCACCACTCCCTTTATTTCATTTCTTAATCTGTTTATCTCCTGGAACACAGAATGTAGCTTCATTCCACTTCCTGATGCCCCTTTTCTTCTCAATTTTCCTTGCTCAGCTTGCACCTTTTCATTATAAATCTTTGTAAGTATGAACACTAATAACCACATGAGAGTCTATACTAGGTTGTTTTAAGATTTCCTTTGCCAACGGGATTAATCCAAATCTCTTCACGTTAGCCTCAGGCAGACTCTTCAAACAAGGGCAATTTTTTCACCAAAATATCACAAGACTGGTCACATACTAACATTCTTCTCTGAAACCTCTGGAGCCAGGCACCCACAGTTCAAATCACCCTCAGCACCACTGTCATCCATGCTCCTACTGGGATGGCCCAGTAAGTTCAAGTGTTCAACTGCTTTTCTAAACCACAGTCCCAAGGTCCATATTCCTTCAAACAAAGCCTCAGTAAGGCCTGTCACAGCAATACCCCCGTCCTTAGCACCAGCTTCTGTCTTAGGGTTTCTATTGCTGTGAAGAGACACCATGATTACTGAAACTTCTACAAAGGAAAACATTTAATTGGGTGGCTTACAGTTGCAGAGGTTTAGTCCATTATCATCATGGTGGGACATGGTAGCATGAAGGCAGACATGGTGCTGGAGGAGGAACTGAGAATGGAGAATCCTACAGGTGACAGGAAATGCTCTGTCTCACTGGGCATGGCTTGAGCATATATGAGACCTCAAAGCCCACCTCCACAGTGACACACTTCCTCCAACAAGGCCACACCCCTAATAATGCCACTCCCTTTGGGGTCCATTTTCTTTCAAAACACCAAAGAACCTTTAAGTTTCTCTCTAAAACTTCATAAGGCAGGCCCTCCATCTGCATTGCTCTCCACATTTTTATCTTTGAAGCTCCTCAAGAACTCCCCACGGAGCTCTCACCACACGATGACTTTTCTAGCCTAAACTTCCAAAGTCCTTCCATAGTCCTCCCCAAAACATGGTCAGGTCTGTCACAGCAATACCCCACTCCTGGTACCAACTTGTTGTAGGATTTCTATGCTTCCATGAAACACCAGAACCAAAAAGCAAGAAAAGGGTTTGTCTTACACTTCCATATCGCTGTTCATCACTGAAGGAAGTCAGGATGGGAACTCAAGCAGGGCAGGATCCTGGAGGCAGGAGCTGATGCAGAACCCCCCCCCCCACTCCAACTCCCTCTGCTGATAGCCCTTACCTGGAACTGTCCATGCATCATAACTGGGTTCTAGTCACTGAGTCTTTCCTAGGACACCCTGGCTAAAGCCACTCCCCAGAGGCTGTGATGTCCTAAACGGGGTAGACTGGGCTCTGCTGTCTGTGAATCTAAGGACCTGGTGGTCTGGCCTGCCTGTTTTGTGCTGGCTCTGTATGTGGAGAATAAATCTGCCGCAGTGGCTGCACCTTCCCCAAAGAGGAGGGCAAGAGTTTTGGCAGGCTGTGGCTTGTGGACCCAAGAACACAGTGTCCCCCAAACTGATGGTCTCACTATATATGTGGATGAGAGGGCTCTGTCTGACGCCAGCTCTGGCATGGCAGCTGGGGGAGGCAGGAACCAAAGGAGTCGCACACAGCTATGTAGCGCAGATGACTCAGGCCTGCATGGGTATATGTGTATCTAGGGCCCACATGGACAAAGGCAAGCCCATCAGATATGGAAGAATGCCTGGCAGCCAGGCTGATGTGGAATTTTCCCCATTCCAGAGTTGCCTAGAAATGTCGGGGGCAGTGGGGCTCTGACGTGGCCCATGTTTCACTGGATGGCCAGCTGGTTTTGTACTGCCCACAACTGGGGCTAATTCCAGACGAGTTCCCATCCTTGGTTCTGCTTTGGGATGAAGGACAGCCTGAACCTAGACAGGCGCACCCACTTCCTACTTGCCCAGTCCTCTTGAGGATGGGCATCTACAAAAGGGAAGTTAGCTGAACCGTTTAAGTAACAGGACCCTTCGGAGCCAAGCCCCTTTCCTGGGTCGGCCCAGGGATCCTGGCTCATCTTCACCTGTTTTCCTTGGGTACCAAAAATGTGTCCCTGGCCTCCACAGAGGGAGCTGGGAAGACCTATGTTTCGCTGGATCCCCAGGAGCTCCAGTGCTGTCAATAAAAGGCTGGCAATTAGTACTGCCGCATTTTCCCCGGGCTCGGTTTTCCCTCCCCAACACTACCACCAAGCCCCAGGCACCCTCTATTCCCTTCTGGGGCTGGCAGAACAATGGTCCCCTTGGCCCATCGAAGACAAATGGGCCTTGTTGGGCCGGCGGCGGGGGCGCGATATTGCGCCCCAGAGAGTTGAATACGGCTTCTGTGCCTCTCCGGCTGGCGCGCAGGGGACAGGAGGGGGGGAGGGGGCCGTGGCGCCCATTGGCCGTGGCGCCAGGGGCCGGGCCAGGCTGCTAGCCTCACCTGGCCGAGAGTGGCGAGAGCGGGTGCAGCAGCCGCTGCGGCGGCGGGGCGGGGGCATGGACCAGGCCTGGCAGAGCGCGGGGCCCAGGCGAGTGCGCCCCGCCGCCCAGTGAGCGCCCCGGCGGCGGTGGCGGCGGCGGCGGCGGCGGGGGCCGGGGCGACCCCTGCCACCCCGAGCCCAAGGAGAACCGGGCTAAGGTATGTCGGGAGGTTCAGCACTCGACGCTGGCTGTGCCCTGCCTCAGTCTACTACCTGAGCACCCCTCCTACACTGTAGCCAAACTGGGATCGCATGCTCGCCCAGCGAGGGGTATAGGAGCGCTGCAGAGCTGCTTCACCGGCACTGTGTCCTGTAGGCGCAGGCTAACCGGTTACTCACCCCGCTCTGGGTGCCCCTCCTCCTCCGGACCCCGGAGTCCTGAAAGTGGGATGGGTGGGGCTTGAGAAGGCTGGCTGCTGCACTCTGCTGAAACTGTGAGTCCATCAATGATTAATCCTCTTGGACACCGTGGCCTGGGCCCTAGTGGAAAAGGAGGGGTAGAGAATCTCCCCTTACCTGCCTTTCCCTGGAGCGGCTGTCAAAGCAGAGACTGGGGGCCGTGGGTAGTGACAGACTCTTGTGCTTGAGGAAGGACACGTGCCCCTGAGGAGATGAGGCCCTCAAGGAGGGACTCTCCAGATAGGACAGGAAAGATCCTATGTGCAATTCACAGTTCCGGAGTCCTGGGCCGCTGCTCCATAAAGGGTTCCGCAAGGTTGCTCTGCTCCCTTAGTGAAAGGCCAGCACAGAGCATGACCGTCCCTCCCCAGTGGAACCCCTGCCCCTCCTCCTTCTCGAGCTGTCTCTGGTGACAGGCACACATCTGGCGGCAGCAACCCACACTAGGAAGGGCAGCAGGCCTGACATCTGACACCTGAGGTTACTGTGGTGATGGTGAGGGCGCAATGGAAATCTGCTAGAAGAAAGAGGTATGGAGGGAGAGCCATCCAGTCAGAAGAACTCAGCCTCTTCCTCTTTGGAGGGAGTGGCCTCAGGTCCAGGGGGTCCTGCAGGCAGCGCACAGTCACCCTAACCTTCTCTGCACCGCCCTACAAGGCACCGTTGCTACTTATCTAGAGGGATGTGGAATTCCAGAACCCCACTAGTCGGTTGCGTGGGGAGACTCAGTGACTGCCTGAAGGTCACACCGTTCAGAAGTTCACTCCAAGTCACAGGAATTTTTTGTGGTCACCATTTTAGGACCCCAGACCGACGCAGGACTCCTCTGCCCACTCGGGGTCCCACTTCTTTGATCTTCTTGGGCTCCATCAAGCCTCCCCTTTGCCCGGCACTGGTGAGCAGGCTGTTACCTCAGGCATAGAGACAGCAGAGCTGTGCTCCTAGCTGGCCCCTCAGGCTGCTTTGTAGTCTGCTTCTTGCTTGGGAATAGCTCTGCCTAAAGGAAGTTCCCTGTGGACACGGAGTGCCTACTTCCTGGGCATCTCTTGCCCTTACTGGGTTCTGAGGCCACTTGTCATCCAGCAAAGGATAGGTCTGTCTCCCACAGTGCCTCTCCCTGAGCTCCAAGGCACACAGGAAGCTGTCCTGTGCAGGAGGGCAGTGATTCACCTGGGAGAATGGCCCACAAATGGTGGGACTCTGGTCCCTGACTGTGAGCTGTGCTGTTTGTTTTTGTTTGGTTGTTTTGTGTTTTTTTTTTTGGGGGGGGGGTAGGGGGGATAGGTTCTCTCTGTGTAGCCCTGGCAGTTCTGAAACTTGCTCTGTAGTCCAGGCTGGTCTTGAAAAACCTCTGCCTCCCAAGTGCTGGGATTAAAGGCATGCCCCGCCATTGCCCGGCACGACAAACTTCCTGCTTTACTTTGACTCCATGAGAAATATGAATGACTCAAGAGAGGACGAGGCAGGATGGAGCAGAAGTGACCCCGGGGGTCACCAGATTGGAGACCTCTGGAATCATCAGGTGGGGGAGCTAATAGAATTTTCCAGGAGTTACCTGCCTTCCCATAAGCCATCTCCAGAGCAGAGAAATGAGGCCCACAGCAGTACCCTGGCTTTCTATGACACTGGACAAGCCCTCCCTGTCTGCCTTAATTTTGTTGGTCGTGGAATGTGAGTGTTGAGGCAAGTTGGGTATAAAACATGGGAAACATAGGTCATTGGAAGGGTAGGGTGGCATGTACATTGATCTAGAAGGATCTAAGGGGCCCATGATCCTAACCAGATCTACTGCTAAGTGCCAGACACTGAGCCAAGGACTCTGCATGCCTCATACTTTTTGATCTTCCCAGCAAGAGAGAGCCTCTTTCCAAAGACCACCCTGCTGGGGAAGTCTGGAGGCAGGCTGTACTGAGGGCATCCTGAGCGCAGGAGTGGAGCAGTGGATGTGCTTATCCTGGGCATTTATGCCTCCATAAAACATAAAGCTTTTCTACCGTGCTGTGTGTTTATGCACACAAGTGCATCTTCAGACTGTAAATAGTATGGCAGGAATGTTATAAAGCACTGATATTTATTGATGACTCCTCCGTGTTCAGCCCTGGGGACTCTATGTATTTAGAGGACTAAGGGAGTGGCTTGACTTTTGGCTGACATCTGTGACTTGTCACCTCCCACTAGAGCTGCTTTGGGTACTTGGATCTGCTTGGGTACAGGAAGGGTGGTGATTTTGCATGGGCAGGGGAGTGTCTCAGAAAGAGCTGTGAATGTGTTTCAAGTTCTGGCTTTGCCATGGATACTGGGCCCCTTTCTCCACCTGATACGTGGGGCTAGCATGTAATACTGAGAGGTTGTGTTGTGTGTGTGTGTGTGTGTTGTGATTGTGTGTTTGCCCTTTGACCCAATAGGTTGCTAGCATGGTGGCACAGGCCTATATTCCTAGCACTGGGAAACTGAGGCATGAGGATAACCAGTTTGAAATCAGTTAGAAACATAGTGAACTGGTTAACACAGTGAGACCGGACCAGACACACACACACACACACACACACACACACACACACACACACATGCACTCGCATGCACACGTGCAGAAAAAAAACCTGAGGGAAAAGGAGGAAGGAAAGAAGGTGCAGGTGACATTGTAACATTAAGAACTGTATCTGACGCTGGGCAGCGGTGGTGCACACCTTTAATCCCAGCACTTGGGAGGCAGAGGGAGGCGGATCTCTGTGAGTTCAAGGCCAGCCTGGTCTACAGAGTGAGTTCCAGGACAGCCAGGGCTATACAGAGAAATCGTGTTTGGAAAACCAAGCAAACAAAGAGGAACTGCATCGGAACCGTGAAAGACCACCCCATGTCAGCGGCCAGGCCTAGAACCATTGGCATTGTAACTCCAGCAAAGGAAGAGTAAGGCTGGCAA
The DNA here is from genome assembly GCF_049852395.1 of Peromyscus maniculatus bairdii. Lineage (NCBI taxonomy): Eukaryota > Metazoa > Chordata > Mammalia > Rodentia > Cricetidae > Peromyscus > Peromyscus maniculatus. Next base: position 7,284,742 of record NC_134861.1, read on the forward strand.
GATGCCAGGGCTGCCAGCTTGGAGGGGTCCTGTGAGCCAGCAAATTGGAGTCCAGACAAAATGCCCTGCTGGCTGATACGCCCCATCTCTGCTCTCTCTGCTCCACTCCAGAGAGCCTCGAAGTGAAGGAGCTGCTGGATCCTTGCAGGCCCAGGTCTAACCTCTCAATCAGACTGTCTACTGTGTGCCCCACACTTCCCAGCTCTCTTCTGCCCTTGGCTAGGCCTTTCGGTTCAGGCCACTAAGGTTTGGAAAGAGCAGGATGCCTGCTTCAGAAATGAGGTGTGGCCTGATTCCTACGATGGCAATAAACCTATTTTTGGTGTGTGTGTGTGTGTGTGTGTGTGTGTGTGTGTGTGTGTGTGTGTGTGTGTGTTATGTAAGTCAGAGGACAACTTCCAGGAATTGGCTCTCCACCGTGTGGGTGCTGGGGATCAAACTCGGGTACAAGCACATTTGCCTGCTGAGCCATTTTACTGGCCCATTACATATACATTTTTACTATTTTCCCAAAGCAATACAGACTCGGGTAAAATGTAAATGCATATATAGTTGCATTATATCTACCGAATCAAAATGTGTTATTGATGGTAAGTGACCCCATTCCTTGGGGAAGTACACTTTACATTTGGTATCATCTCAGACCCTTTAACCTAAGTACAAATGTACAGTTTTGCCCTTATGAATACATTCATTCTTTACAGTGTGTACTAAGCTAGCTCTTTTAACTTCTGGGCCTCAGTTTCTTTGTCTGTGAAATGGACATAAAGGCTCTATTCTGGTTTGCTTTCTGCCCAGGGATGGTACTGCCCACAGTGGGCTGAGCCCTCTTATGTGGTAAAAATACCCAACAGATAATTTTCTATCAGCTTGAGGTGCAGTATTGGTCTCCCTGGACCACAGTGACTATGTGCTGACCCTGAGGAGATACTTCTCAGAAGATTTTTGCCTCAGTGCTGCTGATCCCTTCTTAATCACCCCTGATTTCTCAGCCCTGGTTAAAAAGCATCAACTGAGCCGGGCGTGGTGGCGCACGCCTTTAATCCCAGCACTCGGGAGGCAGAGCCAGGCGGATCTTTGTGAGTTCGAGGCCAGCCTGGGCTACCAAGTGAGCTCCAGGAAAGGCGCAAAGCTACACAGAGAAACCCTGTCTTGAAAAAAACCAAAAAAAAAAAAAAAAAAAAAAAAAAAAAAAAAAAAGCATCAACTGTCCCAGCAAAGCAAAGGCTTCACTTCCAGAGTGTTAATCTAAATATTGCAAGAATGCCAGGCCTCCATGGCCTCCATGTCTCTTAGCATTATCTTATCTTCCGATTTCCCACAAACCTGGAAGTCAATCTCTGAGCACTCCATGCCTTTTCCAGCTCAAAGTTCCAAACACTTTCACAATCCCCGTGCCGCTCCCCCCCTCCCCGCCCCCAAATGACATGACATGATCAGGTCTGTCATAGCAACACCTCTGTTTTCCTGCTCCGATTCTGTTCCAGTTAGGTTTCTGCTGCTGTGATAAACACCATGACCAAAAGCAATGTGTGGAGGACAGGGTTTGCTTTAGCTTACCGGTTACAGTCTGTTGCTGGGGAAGCTGAGGCAGGAGCTCAAGGCAGGAAACAGAGAACACTGCTCAGCGGCTCATTCTCACTCAAGTCCAGCAACCTTCCCAGGCCCACCCACTTAGGCATGGTATTTCCCACGCTGGGCTGGACCCTCTTACATCAATTAGCAATCAAGAAAATGTGCCCCCCCCCCCCAGATATGACCGCAGATCAGTCAGGTGGAGACAAGTCTTCAATCGAGGGGTCCCTCTTCCCAGGTGTGTTTAGGTTTGTGTCAATTTGACAATAGAAACTAACAAGCTGTGATTTGGTGGCTTTAGTTCCAGTGGGAGGCAGAGACATATGATCTCTATGAGTTTGAGGCCAGCTTGGTCTGTATAGTGAATTCTAGACCAGCAAGAGCTACACAGTGAGACCCTGTCAAAGACCGCCCCCCCACACACCCGCAAAAGAAAAGGTAGCTTGTTCAGGGTCTGTGAACCTCAGGAAAGAAACCACAAAGACCAGCCCCTTAACTTCATTTGCTGTCATTATACTCATATTTCACTGACTCTGATTCAGTCACATGGGTCTCCCTCAACTGCAAGGGAAGATGAGAACTACAGTCTGTGTGACCATGGAGAAAAGAAAGCTATCTTTGGAAATTGGAATACCTCCTGAGGTCACCCCCTCCCAACCTCTTCCCCTACTGGATCAGAGCATTATTATTTTTTAATTGTAGTTCACACCTTTAATCCCAGAGTTTGGGAGGCAGAGGCAAGTGGATTTCTATGATTTTGAGGCCAGCCTGGTCTACATAGTGAGTTCCAGGCCAGCTAGAGCTACATAGAAAGCCCTGTCTCAAAAATAAATAAATAAATAAATAAATAAATAAATAAATAAATAAATAACAAAATGAAATAATTGCGAACCTATACTACTTTCATCATTTAAATATATGTGTGTGAACACATTATATATATAGGGAGAGAGAAAGAGAGAGAGAGAGAGAGAGAGAGAGAGAGAGAGAGAGAGAGAGAGAGAGAAAACAATGGATACTATCAGCCGGGAGAACCAGGTGAAATATGAGGAAACCAAGCCCCAGGAAGACATCTCCAAGCCTTGCACAGGGCTGAAGGTCCAGTTCTAGTTTTGCTTCGTTTCCATCTCCACTAAACCCACCACCCTCTTCCATCTTTCTAGGATGCCTGAACTCCACCCTGCCCCTACCCTGTGGGAGAAGGGACAGCAGGAAGTCCCTACCAGGAGTGTGAGGGTGTGTCCATTTAGGCAGTCCAGAGTCCACTTCCATAAATCACATTCCTGCTGTTTGAGCCACGCCATAAAGCTGTCCTCAAACTAGGTCAGCCCAGGAGGCAGAAACGCCGAGGGACGTTAGAAAGAAAAGAGAACCACCTCCCAGCCTGGCTCTGTGTGGCCCGTCAGGAGTGGTCTGTGAAAAGAGCCGACACACAAGTGCCCTTTAGGGACTCGTTATTAGGGGAAAGAGTCTGGAGACTGGGCTTGGAAGTGGGAGAGCATTGGAAAAGGAACAGAACAAAGCATACCAGAAACAGCAGAGCCCCAAAGGGAGAGGGGCTTCTCCTTAAAAACCCAGGGAGGAACTTAAGATGGACAGCCTCTGTAGACAGGAGGGTGGCAGAGGATGACCTTGACCAGCCCAGCTTTGCACTCTTATTAACTGTGATCCGTTGTGTCTTTTTTTTTTTTATTTTTTTTTTTATTTTTTTATTTTTTTATTTTTTTATTTTTTTTGGTTTTTCGAGACAGGGTTTCTCTGTGTAACTTTGCGCCTTTCCTGGAACTCACTTGGTAGCCCAGGCTGGCCTCGAACTCACAAAGATCCACCTGCCTCTGCCTCCCGAGTGCTGGGATTAAAGGCGTGCGCCACCACCGCCCGGCGATCCGTTGTGTCTTTAGAGCCTTCTCCTTGGGCCACCACGAGAGTGTGGACATCAAGGGAGGAATGGACTCATGGAGTCCCTCTGATGAAGAACAAAGCTCAGAGGAAGCTGAGCTGAACCTGAGATGGCTGTGTTGACTCAGTGTGAGTTTCAGGCTAGGAGCAGGGAGCCTAGGTACTGTTCCCCACCTCCCATCCCCCCCACCCCACCCCCCGAAAGGACTCGGACAGCATCTCCGGCAAACCCCAAACCTGCAAAACGGCTCCAAGCTGTGTGTGTGAGTCTATTCCTTGCTCAGGCAGGCTGCCGAGCATGGCATACACCCTTTGATGAAGGACTCCGTGCTCCTCCGAGATGCCACGCTTCCTTCCTCTGGACTTCTCAGCCTGTTAGCTGTCACCCTGGGGCTCCTGTAGAGGCTGATCAAGTTCAGTGCCTGCTCTGTCTTGGCATCTTCAGGTCTGAGCTCCCGGCAGGCATGCATTTGGCTCGTGACTTTGTTCTTCCCTGCTCTGCCTCACTTTCTTTTTTGTGATGGGCCTGAGGAGGGTACTTGGTCCACAGAGTAGCCAGGAAGCTTGAATGAGCTGCTCTCATAGGTGGATCAGTTCACCTCCCCCCCCCCCCCCCGCCCGCCCCAGCCTTCAAGCTGTGTGCCCTTGGCCCAAGGGCACATAGAACTTTGCTGAGCCCTTGGGTAAATGAGCTACCTGGCTGTTGGGGTCTAGAGAGGGGCGGGGATCACCCCCGAGCTGTCCAGCTGGAGGACGGCAAGAAGACCAGGGCACCACCTGAGCATTCCATTCATTATCCCCAGGGAGGGAGCTCATAAATATTCATATGCACTGGAGGGGGATGGAAGGAGCCAACCAGCCGCCTGCTGGGTATCATTGGAGCATTCTTGTCTCTGACTGCAGAGGCAGCCTGGGTGTTGGGAGAGGAAAGGGGCAGCTAGTCACAGCCCAAGGTGAGTGTGTCCCCTCTGCCCCAGCACGGAGAGCAGGGGGTCTGTGCAACACTCGCAGGGATCTCTACCATCTTGGGCAAGTTTCACGGTGTGCAGGTTGTCGTGGGTGGGTCCTGCTTCTCCTTCTGTCCTGCAGGGTCCTAGCTGAACTAGAGGATGTTGGGGCTGCTTGCTACCAGTTCTGGGGCAGATGCAGCTGGGGTAACCCACGAGAACAGGGATGGATGAGGGAAATGACGAGGAAGCCATCTGTCCCTGTCCTGGGTCTGTCACCACCATGGGCAGAGGAGGTAGGGAGCCCAGCTTCTGCTCTTGCCTCTGGCATCCCCTGTGCTGTGTGACCTTGAGGATATTCTTGCCTTCTCTGAGGTTTGACCTCCCTGCTTCTCTGGAAACTGAGTTCGCGGGCCGTTGGTTATCTATAAGACTCTGTTTTGGGCTAGTGGGTACACAATTGGACGGGGCCAGGCTAGGACCCTAAGAGGGTCATAAGAGCTATCAGCTCAGCAGATGTCTGTCCTGTGCCAGCCCTGTGGCTGCACGTTCCATCTGAGACAGTCAGACCAAATGATGACAGAACACTGGTGTTGTTCTGGAGGAAAAATTAAGACCCAGAGAAGGAAACAGCCTAATCAAGAGCATGCATATGAGTGTGTGTGTCTTAACACTTAAAAATTATATTTAGTTAGTTAGTACGGGGAAGAGGTGAGGGTCTGGAGGTCAGAGGATGACTTCTGGGACCTGGGGATCGAACCTAGGTTGTCAGTCTTGGTGGCAAGCACCTTTACCTGCTGAGCCATCTCGCTGGCCTTGTATTTAATTTCTTGAAACAGGGTCTCTCTGTATAGCCCAGTCTGTCCCCCAACCCACCCTCCTCCTGCCTCTGCCTCCCCAGTTGTTGGTATTACAGGTACCACCACACCTGGCTCCAGAGTTGCGCCTTAAAACCAGATCCCAGCCCAGGTGCTGGCTCTTTCTGGCTCTCTCGTGTGGCTCTCACAGGCATGTCCTTGCACATGCATGATTCTCTCATATAATTTCCGCATGTGGCTCACCCATGGTAGGGTACAGGAAGTTTATTTATTTGGCTCTTTGAGACAAGGTCTTAATCTGTAGCCCACTCTCTCTGGCCTCCAACTCAAAATCCTCAGTTTGGATCATAGGCCTCACCCAGTCAAGGAAATATATATATGTCATTATCATTATCGTCATCTTCATCATCACCATTCTTGGTGCTGGAGACAGAACCCAGGGGCTTGTGCGTGCTAAGCAAACTCTTTACCACAGATCTATACAGCTAAGCAAACGTTCATGGGGCCTTTGACATGCACGTCATGTATGACCCTCACAGAATGTCTGTCTTACCCACGCGCTATCTCCCTGTGTGGCTGACACTGAGGTGGTAGCTGCCTGACCAAGGGTCTTATCCATCCCCTGCCCCCAGATGCCCAGCCATGCATGGGGTGTCATTTAGCAAACAAACATTCACCAAGTGCTAGGCTCAAGCATCTCTGGGATGAATCACCTGCAGCTGACCATGGAGGGTGGGGCACCTCTCCGGTGAGGGTGAGGCAGAGCTGGGCCCTGGTCAACAGTGATGACAATGGGTAATCAGCATTGCTATTAATAATTAATACTCGGATTGATCACCTGGCATTGGAACCCGGTAGCTTTGGGGTTGTTCTCCGTCAAGCCAGACTCCGGGTCTAGCCAGCCCCTGGCTTCCCTCAGTTTCCTCAGAGACCGCTGCTTTCCCTGACTTCGCTACTGTGTATCCACCATCTGCAAGAGGGGAGTTTCTTTGCTAAATTCACAGCAAGGGGGTGAGGAGCCTTGAATACTTGAGGAGGCTGGCGCAGGAGAACCAGCCACCAGGGTCTTCTACCCCCCATCCCTTCATATTGACTGTCAGCTCTGCCCACCAGTGTGGGACAATCCTACGTTCCCAAGACAGAGCCCCAGGCTCTGACTTGACTTCTTCGCACTCCTGTGACTTCCTTCCCCGAGGCTTCAGATACTATCCGCAGACAGCAGCTGCTATACACGAAGCAGGAAGCTGCCTGTGGGAGATCCAGAGTCACGGGCTCAAAATCCTGCCCTGCTTTTACCCGCTGAGTGACCCTGAGCAAGCCACGTTACCTCTTCGAGCCTCATTCTCCCCATCTACAAAATGGGGTAATGGTACAACACAGCGGTACCCACTGAGGAGAGTCAGTCAGTTGCTAGCAGAGATTCTAGTGGCCCCATCAGGGCTCAGTACACCCAGGGACCTGGTGAGGTTTGGGAAAACCCAAACAGGAGAATGAGAGAATGAATCGGTGATGTTTCGCGGGTGGGGGAAGATGCTGTCTTGGACGGGCCAGAAAGGCCCTGATTGGCAGCTTAGGATGCTGGTCTGCCCCCTACCGCCAGTCCGCCACTGGAGACCTCCGCCACTGCGGCTTCTCGGACTTTCGGAGAGTACCCTGGTGAGTGCCGCTGCCGGGGCCGGGTGGACCCTCAGGTTTTACCGAGTGCCAGCTACAAGACTCTCGATCCCTCTAAGGCCAGAGAAACTAAGCCCCTGTGCTCACTGTTCTGGGCCCGAGCCTTGGTCTGTGAGCTGGTTTTCTGGGGGGCCTGCTCGGCATCACTGAGCACCACAAACCACGGAGCGGATTTGTGGTTGGTGGGCGGCTTCCCCAGACCCGCACCATTCTGAGTGATACCGGTGTACCGACCGCTCAGGAGGCTCCCCAGGGCCCAGCCAGACTCCCCTCCTCAGCTTCTTTCCAATTTATAGACGAGAAACAGATTCCGAGGGGATTCCCCCGCTTGTCAGAAGTCAGTGTCAAAGCCCAGCCCTGAGGGATCCAGATGCTGGGATCCTGCTGGGCAATGGGGGCGCACACCTTTAGCCCCAGCACTCGAGAGGCAGAGGCAGGCAGATCTCAGTGACTTCGAGACCAGCCTGGTCTACATAGTGAGTTTCAGGAGAGCCAGAACTACATAGTGAGGTCCTGTCTCTAAATAAATAAACAAAGAGGAGGTTGAGGTCCACACCTTCCCCTCTGACTGGGTTTTTGTTTAGTTTGTGTTTGAGGCTCTGTCTTACAATGTAGCCCAGGCTGGCCTGAAATCTTGACCCTCAGCTTTCCCCTGGATTACAGTTGTGTGTCACCACATCTGGTTTGCACTTCGTAAACTTTAAAGTGTGAGCGGGTGCAGAGCTCAGTGGTAGAGTTCTGGAGACTCCAGAATGCTGGAGACCCTAGGTTAATCCCAGCACTGCTGGGGGGGGGGGGAGGGAACAAAAACCTCAAACCTGATGCAGAGGCTGTGTATTGTCCCTTTTCCTAGTAAATAGAATGTGTGACCCTTTCAAAATGCAACCGTTGTGAAAATGAGTAATTTAGAGAAATAGTTCTATACTTCTCCCCAGATAGGTCAGATGATTAGACTGTGGAAATGTAGAACACAGGTTGGCTATCCTTAACCCAAAAATCTAAAATCTAAAATTGAAGATGGTCTAAAAATCTGAAACTTTTCGAATATCAAGATATTCAAAATTCCACATCTGACCTCATGTGATAAAGTCACAATCAAAACACAGGTGCATTGCAAATACCGTATAAAATCCTTTCTGGCGATGCATTTTAGACATATAACAAGTGAATTTCATGCTTAGTTTTTGGCTGTTACCAAGATATCTCATATGTGTATACACATGTTCATGTGAGTATATGCATGAGCATATGTATGCACATGCTTGTGGAGTTCAGAGGTCAACATGAAGTCTCTTCCTTGATCGTACTCCACCTTACATGTTTTTGTTTGGTTTTTCAAGACAGGGTTTCTCTGTGGATCCCTGGCTGTCCTGGAACTCACTCTGTAGACCAGGCTGGCCTCGAACTCAGAGATCTACCTGCCTCTGCCTCCCGAGTTCTGGGATTAAAGGCGTGCGCCACCTCCGCAGCCAACTTCATCCACCAAACTTTCTGAGGCGAGGTCTCTCACTAAACCTTTTCACTGAGAGCTCCAGGGTCCTCCTGCCTCCGTCTCCCCAGTAGTAGGGTGACAAGCGTACGTTGATCTGTCTTTTGTTTTTTAGTGTGGATGTTAGGAAAACTGAACTCATCTTCATGCTTGATTAGCAAGCATTTTGCCGGCTGTGATATCTCCCCAGCCCCGCTGAGATATCTCTTTGTGCACATGGAAATATTCCAAAGTAAAAGTACAAAATCAGAAGCATCACTGGTTCTAAGCATTTTTACTAAAGTATGCGCATTCTCCACTGCCCTTCAGTAGCATTTTGCTTTTATCCAGGCTTTCATATATATTCACCTAAGTGTGTGTGTGTGTGTGTGTGTGTGTGTGTGTGTGTGTGTGTGTATTAGGAGGAGGAGTGCTTGTCACTCTAGAATTAATTTTCTAGGTTGTTTTGTTTTGTTTTTGAAGCAGGGTCTCACTATATAGCCCTGGCTGGCCTGGATCTCACTCTGTAGGCCAGGCTGGCCTTGAACTCACAGAGATCTTCCTGACTCTGCCTCCCAAGTGCTGGGATTAAACATGTGCAGCCCTTATCCGGCTAAGATTTATTTATTCTAAAGTGTGTGTGTGTGTGTGTGTGTGTGTGTGTGTGTGTGTGTGTACTCCCATGGTGTCTAGAAGGGGACATCAGATCCCCTGGAAGCTGGAGTTACAGACAGTTGTGAATCACCCAACATGAGTGCTAGGAACTGAACTCCAGCCCAGCAAGTATGCTCATGTTTTCAATTGTGAGCTAGCCGTTACTGGCTGGGCCATCTCTCCAGCCTTCTGTTGATGTGTTGAGACAGGACCTTATGTAGTTCAGGTTGGTCTCAAACTGGACATGTAGCTAAGGCTGGCCTGGTCTCCCAGATGCCAGGCTTTGCTTGCTTTTTCTTTTTCATTGCTGGGGAATTGACCCAGGCCTCGAGCATGTTAACAAGCAACTAGATCGTGCTGTGTTTTCAGGTTGGCTCATATCTCTCTCTCTCTCTCTCTCTCTCTCTCTCTCTCTCTCTCTCTCTCTCTTTCTCTCTCTCTCCTCATCTATAGATGACTTCTGAGAGTGGGTCTTGTATATATGATGTCCCTTTTATCCCTTGCTGATACTCACTGAAGTTCTCTCTCTCTCTCTCTCTCTCTAGTAAAGTTGCCATAGGCACACACGACTTTGCACACTTTATACACTTGTCTGTAGTGACCAGCCAGTGAGCCTCATTTGACATCACTGCCCTCTGGAAACACTCTCCCCAGCCTTTACCCAGCCTTACAGAATGAGCGATGCGTCTCTCTGTCACGGGGAGGAAAAAGTCCCTCCTGAGTACTTTCCTTCTCTGACCATTGCTTCATGCCATCCTTTTCTGTGAGGCAGACTTCCTAGGTGATGAGCCACGGGCTTAGTAAGGCTGCCATCTTTTCTGGAGGAGGGCCTGGAGGGCTCCTCTAGGCAAGCGGTCATGGGCACGGTAGGTAACTTTCCTGTGGAGGCTACCTGGCCCTGCGGCCTCCAGATGCACTCAGTAGCACACCACGCATGTGGTCACAGGGCAGGTGTATGACCTCCCAAAGCCTCGGGGGCTTGGGAGCATCCGCTGGGAGAGAAGTGGAAAGTTTCAGACCTTGGCTTTACACCTACAGGGAGGTAGGAAAGTCCCCTGACCGCCAGCCTCAACTCTCTCCTGGGTTCCAGTTCTGAAGCTTGGACCTCACCTACTACCACTCACATCTCTGTCTCCTGTGGATAAGGCCCCCCAGACAAACAAATCCCACCACAGAAGCTCAGCAAGGCACCCTGTTAAAGTGAGTCAGCACCAGACTGGCCTCAAACTCCGAGATCCACCTGCCTCTCCCTCCTAAGGGCTGGGGTTAAAAGCTCATGGCACCACCGCCCAGTACATTTCATGCAGTATTTGGAACATACCTATAAACTAAATATCTTTTTTTTTAAAAAATCCAGCAGGGAGGGTGGCACAGGGGACAGGGAAGGCTGGCCCTACCTTCTGAAACAGACAAGATGCTAGTCTTCCCTGTGAGCAGGGCCCGGGGGCACAGGACAAGAGGAATCCTCTCCTTTTGTCCTCAGAATGCATTCATTATAAAACCCAAGCAGCCTATGAAGAAGGGCATCACACCCGTGTCCCTACTAGTCAGCTAAAAGTTAGAGCCGTGCCGGGAGGGCCTCCTCTCTGCCCGTTTGGCCTCCTCCCCTTGAGCTGAGTCCGCTGTCTTCTTCCTCTCTAAGGCTCTGACCCTGTCAGGATCCTGCCAGGGAGTTCCCGGTGGAGAGCCCTGGCTGCCGCGGAGGCTCTTGACCAGCCTCTTGACCTGTGTTCTGTCTGCCCTTGTCCCTAGCGGTTGCCTGAGATGCCTCTGCTGCCCAAGAAGCCCTGGGAGTCCCAGGCCAAGGGGCTGGTGCTGGGAGCCCTCTGTACCAGCTTCCTGTTGCTGCTCTACTCCTACGTGGCACCCCCGCTGCACCCCAACATGGCCTTCACGTGAGTGACGCCAAACCGTGGGAGCGGGGAGGGCAGGGCATCTTCACGGTCTGTGATCGAAGCCTTCTGCTAGACAGCGACCCTGTGCACGGGCACCGTGCTGTGTGGGGCAGGCATTCCGGCAGAACTCTCGGTGCCACCCAGGGCGCGGTGTGCGCCTCAGTGAAGGAGTGTCACTTGTCACGGTGTCCAGTGCCTGAATTATAATCTGAGGCTCCAACAGGGCCACAGTAGGGGCCAGGATAGAGATGGAGTGTGATTTGTCCCAAAACACTCGCCCGGCACAGGGCCCGGATTCAAGCTTTTCAAACTTGGGCCTATGTGACTGTGTCCCTCTTCCTAAGCGACCAGACTATCTCCTCTCCTCATGAGACTGCTCAGCACACATCTGGGGCAGCCTGTGCCACAGTTAGTGATATTAAGGTAATCTGAAAAGTATTGCCAATAGCTGATTAACCGCCCCCCCCCCAAAGAAAAACACATAGACAAATAAAAACCCTTGCAATTTCAGGCAGGGGAAATTTCATCTCAGTTGGCAGAGTGCTTGTCTAGCACCCACAAAGCAATGGGTCCAAACCTGCAGGGCTGCATTAGTGGGTCGTGGCTGCCAGGCCGGTGAGATCAAGTCCCTCGAAGCCTCTCTGATGGTACTGTCGCCTGCAATCCCCTGACCTCTCTCCATCCCTCTGTCTCCCCCAGGACCTCAGAGACCGCAGCGCCCTGCTCCCCTGCTCCCAGTGAGCCAGGGACGGCCACTCCGGTCAACGGCTCTGCCGGAGGGTGCCAACCTCGGCGAGACATCGTGTTCATGAAGACGCACAAGACCGCCAGCAGCACGCTGCTCAACATCCTCTTCCGCTTCGGCCAGAAGCATGGGCTCAAGTTCGCCTTCCCCAATGGCCGCAACGACTTCCACTACCCGTCCTTCTTCGCACGCAGCCTGGTGCAGGACTACCGGCCGGGGGCGTGCTTCAACATCATCTGCAACCACATGCGCTTCCACTACGAAGAGGTGCGCGGGCTGGTGCGGCCGGGCGCCGCCTTCATCACGGTCATCCGCGACCCGGCGCGTCTCTTCGAGTCCTCCTTCCATTATTTTGGGTCTGTGGTGCCGCTCACCTGGAAGCTGTCGAGCCGCGACAAGCTGGCAGAGTTCCTGCAGGACCCTGATCGCTACTACGACCCGAGTGGCTACAACGCGCACTACCTCCGCAACCTACTCTTCTTCGACCTGGGCTACGACAGCGGCCTGGACCCGGGCAGCCCGCGCGTGCAGGAGCACATCCTGGAGGTGGAGCGCCGCTTCCACCTGGTGCTGCTGCAGGAGTACTTCGACGAGTCCCTGGTGCTGCTCCGGGAGCTGCTGTGCTGGGACCTGGAGGACGTGCTGTACTTCAAGCTCAACGCGCGGCGCGACTCGCCGGTGCCGCGGCTCTCGGGTGAGCTGTACCGCCGTGCCACCGCCTGGAACCTGCTGGACGCGCGCCTCTACCACCACTTCAACGCCAGCTTCTGGCGAAAGGTGGAGGCCTTCGGGCGCGAGCGCATGGTGCGCGAGGTGGCCGAGCTGCGCCAAGCCAACGAGCGCATGCGCCGCATCTGCATCGATGGCGGCCAAGCAGTGGACGCCGAGGCCATCCAGGACTCGGCCATGCAGCCCTGGCAGCCCCTGGGCGTCAAGTCCATCCTGGGTTACAACCTCAAGAAGAGCATCGGGCCGCATCACGAGCAGCTCTGCCGGCGCATGCTCACGCCCGAGATCCAGTACCTGTCTGACCTCGGAGCCAATCTCTGGGTCACCAAGCTCTGGAAGTTCCTTAGGGACTGCCTAAGGTGGTGACGTTCCCCGCCCATCTTCCCGTCTGGCTCCCTGCTGCAGAAGGGCCGGCCAGGGAGCCTCTGGCACCCAGCCTTCCCCAGCCATGCCCGGTGCCACCCTGGGGTCCCCTGGGGTTATTAGCTGGCCAGGATTGGTCTTTCTGCACAAGGGAGAGCCTAACCGAGAAGTATTTGACTAATTATGCCATTTTTTAAAAATTAAATCTCCTTTATTTCCAGTCTCCTCTTACAAGGGGAGACTCAGAAGTAAAGGAATTTTATGTGTTTTTGTTAATCAGCCTCACTGTGGTGACTGGAGGGGCCCTGGGATGGGTGGGACCCTTGGGAGGGTGTCTGCAGGGCCTAGTGTGTTTGTTCCTTGCTGAAGTCGTGTGTGGTTCAAGGACTTCCACAAGCTGCCAAAGCCTGGAAAAATCGTGTGTGACTGAGCACTGGTTATGTCCATGGTACACTATAGTGGATGAGTGCTTTGTGGGTGTTATCACGAAAATTTGGTGACTTGGGGATTATAATTATTCTCATGTGACAAACCAGGGGGGAGGGGACATTACTGCCAAGTGATTACTGCCCGGGTTGGCAGAAGTGGGTGACCAGATTAGAGCAGAGATTAAGAATGGATGTGTGCATGCAGTGTGCGCGTGTGCATGTGCCTGCATGTGACAGGGAAGCTGGGCACATTCCACAGAGCACGGGGCAGCAGCCCCTGAGTCACGTCAACACTCACAGTAACTCATCCGAAGAGGGGGCAGGGCCAAGGACCCCCCAATATTTTTCCATTTTCAGTACCCATTCGCTTTATACTCAATGGCCTCTTCCTGGCCTCCAGCTAGCAGTTTCTATCTCCAATGCGCCTTTCACTCACTGCTACCCCGGACTGCTTCACACAGCTGCTCTTCAAGCTCAAAAATACCCAGCATCCACCCAATAGCCCACCTTTGAATCCTTTTGTGGATTATATCCAGAGATAAAGGTGGCTGCCAAAATCACTCCAGCATGGTGAGATGTCACCAGGGCAAAAGGTTGGCTGTAACTCCCTGCATCCAGTGCCCCCAGGTAACTGGGCCCTTTCAGGTTGCTCCAGCTAGGAGCTGAGTAGCCTAAGTCACAGCCAAGTGACAATTGTGGACTCCCTTGTGCCAGGTTCAATCTAAGTGTTGATATATCAAACTTAAATGTCTAATAACTTCCTGGCTTTACAAACCAAGGTTCAGAAAGGTAAACTTCGCTCTAGCTTCAGGGGATTCCCACACCCTCTCCTGACCTCTGCAGGCGCGTGCGCGCGCGCGTTCGCGCACACACACACACACACACACACACACACACACACACGCACACATCTTTTTTAAAAAATTGATGAAAGAGAAGATTATTTCTAGGAAAATATATTTTGCCCCAAATCTATATGCTAGAGATATGATGGTATAATATGATAGTATCCTTGCATTAAGAAACCTCATGATTACATTTCTTTTGGACTCAAAGAGCCTAGAAATGCTAATTATTATTAATTATATGTTCTTATATTATTAACTATTATTATGATTGACATATCTAGGCCATTGAAGAGCCAAGGAGAACAACTATGGCAGAGAGCAGGTTCCAGAAATATAGCATACTCCCTCGGCACTTACTATTTGCTGGTCCCAAGAGCTTTGCAGCCATTCACACATTTATTAATATAATTAATATTTGAATGAGTGGTTGCTGGGTAGTGAGCAGTGTGGGCACATGGGTGATCCTCGCTGCTCTCCTAAGGCTATGATAGAGACTCAGAGAGGCTGAGTGACTACCTTAGGGTCACAGAGAGGAAACAGTTTGGAGACTTAGATCCATCCGATGCTAACGCAGTCATGTCCACAGCCCGGGAACTGATGTCTCAGCACAGCGGGGGAGGTCTGGGGCCCCAGGCGTTTGAATAATGGTTCTGTGGGCTCCAGCGTGCTTTTGCCCCTTCCCGGATAGCAGAGGGCAGGAAGTATTGAGTTTGTGCAGGCCAGAGCACACTAGCACTAACCTGGCACCTGCTGACGGGATGTGTGACCCCCAAACAGTTGCTCCATTCAGAAATGCCCCAAAAACCACTTTTCTCTTCTTAGTGCAGTTGTGTCCTGCCCAAGTATATGTTGAGGTCCCTCTGATCAGGGCCTTGCTTGGAAATAAGATCTTTATAGATGCCATCAAATTAGGATGAGATAATTCTGCAGTAATATCTCTGTTGTACTTACAAAAAATCTAAAAGGAAGACAAGCATGGTGGTGTATGCCTATAATCCCAACACTCAAGAACCTGAGGCAGGGGCTGGAGAGATGGATCAGCGGTTAAGAGCATTGGCTGCTCTTCCAGAGGTCCTTGAGTTCAATTCCCAGCACTCACATAGCGACTCACAACAGTCTATTATCTGTAGTCCCATGGGTTCTGAGACCCTCTTTGGTGTGCAGATGTATATGCATACAAAACACCCAAATACATAAAATACATAAGTAAATAAATCTTAAAAAAAAATAAAAAAGAATCTGAGGCAGGAGGATCACAGACTCCAGGCCAACCTGAGCTGTTACAAATGAGCAAACAGGTTGGGCACAAATATCATCCCAGAACTTTGGAGACTGAGGCGTGGGGTCAAGCCTAGGCTACATAGCAAGACCCTAAAAAAAAAAAAAAAAAAAAAAAAAAAAAAAAAAAAAGTTTATAAGTATAGGGACTGGAGAGATGGCTCACTGGTTAGGAGCACTTACTGCTCTTCCAGAGGACCCAGATTTAGTTTCCAGAACATGCATCATGGCTCATAACCACCACTAACTCCAACTCTAGGGGATCCAACACCCTCCTCTGGACTCCATATGCACCTGGCATACATACATGCAGGCAAAACACTCATACACATAAAATTAAAATAAATAAATCTTTAAAATAATAAGATATAAAGAAATAGCCCAGGAAGGAATGTAGCTTAGTTTTCACAGTGCCCACCTGGCATGCAGGAACCCCTGGGCTCAATTGCTGGTACCGCATGAATTATCATCCATGGTGGTACGTGCACTCTTGTCATCCTAGCGAGTGGACTGTGGAAGAGGGAGGACCGGGAATATGAGGCCAGCCTGGGATATGCAGGGAGTTTGAGGCCAGCCTGGGATACGTAGGGAGTTTGAGGCCAGGGCAGGAGATATGAGACTCTCTTGAAAACAGAAAACTGGAGAAGAGGAAATGCCATGTGACTACAGGCAGGGGTCAGAGAGATGCTGAATGAGGTGGAGGAGCAAGGGGAAATGGCAGCGGGTAGAGAGAGGTAAGTGAAGTTCTGCCCAGAGTCTCAGAAGGAACACATCTCACAACCTGATCCAGACTTCCATCATCCAGGGCTTGTGACATCCAGAACAGGAAGGCTCTCTCCATGGGCAGCACCACCTGTGTGAGACCCACACCCCCTTCCCTTCCTGCCATGCTTGGGGAGAAGTCAGCACAGCTCCTGTGGCAATGAACATCTTTCCTCTTCCCTCTGCGGGCTGCTTTAGGCTGTTTTCTGTTGCTATGGCACTGGGGTTGGGAAATTTACATGCCCATATGTTTACCCCTGTGAGGGCCTCATGCTGTCATCATTTGGTGGGAAGCAGAAAGGCCCGAGGCAGGTCATGCCTCACAACAGTCTGCTCTTGCAAGAGCTAACCTCATCTCATGGAAGCTGTGCTGATCCAAGCGTGGAGCAGCCCACAACCTCATCACCCACACAGACCCCACACCTCTCAGAATTCTTACACTGGGAACGAAATTCCCGCACGGACTGCGGAGGACAAGCCTCGGTGAGCGCTCAGCTTCAGGACTGATTTCAGAACTATTCCTGCTTCCTCCAAGTTCCCCAACACCCAGGCTGTGGGCTACTTTCAGCCTGCAGGTTCACATGTCTGCCAGGGGCCCCCATCCAAACTCTGCTCTCACAGGGTACAAGTGTTGATGTGCCTATCTGGAATGTTCCATCTGTGGGCTCCTATAGGACAGGGACCCAGTCTGATAGGCACAGTTGATTTCCATGCCTAGACCAGGGCCTGCACACAGTAGGGTTGTTTTGTATTTTTGTTCTTGTGGTTTTTGTTTTTGTCTGTTTGTGACAGACTGTTGTCATGTAGCCCAGGCTGGCCTTAAACATATGACAATGCTCCTGCCTCGGGCTCCCAAGTGCTGGGATTGCATGTGCTACCATATCCAACAAGGTTATTTTTAAAGTTTTATTTCTTTTTTGTTTTTTGATTTATTATTTGTTATTTTAAATTATGTGTTGTGTGCTTGTGTGTGACTATGTACATGTGAGATGTCAGATCCCCCGGAGCTGTCCTGTGTTTCCCATAATTTGGGAAACAAATTATGGTCCTCGGCAAGAGCAGTGCACACTCTTTACCTCTGAGGTACTTCTCCAGCCCCTCTTGTTCTGTCTGAGGTTAGTTTGTTTTTATGTATGCTGCTTTGCCTGAATATCTGTACGCCAGTGCCTGAAGCGGCCAGAAGAGGGCGCCAGAGCCCATGGAACTAGCGTGAGCGTCTATGGCGAGCTGACAACTTGAACTCAAGGTTCTCTGGAAGTGCACCTTAACTGCAGGACATCTCCCTAGCCACAGTCCATAGTTTTTAATAACTGATGAAAGACGGGGGGAGGAAGAAAGTGAATGTGAAAGAAGCAGGGAGGAAGAGAAGTGTGGGCGAGGGCTAGAGCGTTTACTCTTTTTCCAGTTATAGCAAGGAATCTCAGGAGACGTTGGAGCAGGTGGGACAGATTTAGAAGCCAGCTTCAAGACCGGTCACCATGAAGGGGTTAAGATGATGGAGATGGCGGGTGTGCCCAGCTAGACAATGGGGTGGCCCGGGAAGAGTGTTGGGTTTCCTGCTGAGCTTAAAAGCACAGAGCTCTGTGCACCGCAGAGCATCACAGCCTCTGGGACCCCCGGACTGTCCAAGTTGATGCACCAACACCCCAGCTGCCTTCTCGGAGTCACGGACTCCCCTGCGGTTTACCGTGTCTCCTGGCCTGGCTTGGACAGAGGCCTGTTACCTGCTATCTCAGCCCAGAGAGGACATCTCACCCACACTCACCTTGAGCCTCCTTTATCCTCTAAGGCGTGTGCCACTGGCTCATTATCATCCCATTTCCCAGAGGGAGAAAAGGAGTCTGCATGGCTTGTCGGCAACAGCCCTGGACTCCCAGCTGCAGAGGCTCATCTTCACACAGACAGCCCCTTCTCTAGGGAGAGGAGAAATCTGCAGGCAGGGGACTGGCCTATCACCTGACGGCATCAGCTTGCTCCTGCTTTGTCCCCAGTTCTGCCTACCCTGCCCAATCCTGGTGACCCTTTTCTACAGCACTAGGTCTCAGGTAAGGCTGGGGGTGGCCTTGGATGAGGGTCAGAAGCAAACGAGACAAGTGTATCAGCCAGCTGTTGCTACGTAACAAATGACACCCAGCAAGACTGCTCAGGGGGTAAAGGTGCTTGATGAATTGAGTTAGATCCCCAGGTCCACATAAAGGTGGGGAGGGACTCCACAAAGCTGGTCCCTGGCTTCTAGACACATGGCATGGCATGCGCGTGCCCAAACACACAATACACTATTGTGACTGACTGAATGTCCTCCAAGCCAAGCAACTGCCATCTTGGGGCGTTCAGCTGTGTGCCCTGGTAAAAGGCTTTCCCAGCTGGGCTTGTTGATGGTTTATACCCCCACCCAGTATCCAACTGCTTTCTACCAACTGGCAACTCTTCCTGTAACACACATACATACACATATTCATACATACATACATACATACATACATACATACATACATACACACATACACATATTCATACATACATACACACATACATACACACACACGTACACGGGACAACTTGAGTAGGAGCTCTATCTATGCAGTATTGAAAAGCTCTTACCCCAGCTGCATAAGGCTTTCTAGGTGCGGCCTTTTGGAGGGGAGCATCCACACCCGTTAGCAACCCTTACCTCTGCTCTGTAAGGGAATCCGTACAGCCATTGGCTCCCCAGAGTGAGCTGTGGCAGAACTGTGCCTAGGGTTGTTGTCGGGACCATAGAAGGCATAAACATTGCTTATTTTTCCCCTGGGAAGGAATTTTAAGAACACAAAATAACAACAACAACAACAATAATAATAATAATAAACAAATTAAAAATATCCATTTTAAATTTTGGTATTCCCAATGGGTTGGTTTTAGGACATTTCCCAGAAAATACCACAGTCTGTGGGTACTCAGTGTCTCATATTCTAATACAGCCTACACACACCCTCTTTGCACATCTGAGCACATCTCTGGGTTACTCAGACTACAATTAAAATGCCCCATAGGTAACCGTTACACTACTGTTTACAGAATAGTCCAAGAAGAAAGTCTGTGTATGTCCAACAGATGCAATCTTTTTTTTTTTATTCTGTTTGTTTTATGAGACAGGGTTTCTCTGTGTAAAGCCCTGGCTGTTCTGGAACTCACTTTGTAGACCAGGTTGGCCTTGAACTCACAGAGATCCATCTGCTTCTGCTCCCAAGTGCTAGGATTAAAGGTGTGCATCACTATGCCTAGCTCCACTGAATCTTTTTTGTTGTTATTATTTTATGTGTGTGGTGTTTTGACTTAATGTACACCATCTGCATGATGGTGCCTGAGGAAGTCAGAAGATGGCATCAGATCTCCTGGACCTGAAGTTACAGACAGTCATGAGTCGCCGTGTGTGCTGGAAATTGAACCCAGGTCCTCTTCAAGAACAACTGCTCTTAACCTCTGAGCCATGTCTCCACACCCCCAACAGATGTAATCTTTAAAGAATTAGGATCTAGTCAATTGCACCCTGGAATCCAAGTATACAGGTTGAAGGCTAACTAACAAAAACTATAGCTGAAGTTTTTGTACTGTATTGTATTTGAAGTAGGGTCTTGCTATGTTTCCCAGACTGGTTTTGAACTTCTGGTCTCAAATGATCCTTCTGTCTCCGCCTCCTGGGTAGCTGCCCCCAGCTTAGTGCTGTGAGCATTCAGGTGCATACATGCCATAGTGTTGTGAAGTTCGGGAGACAACCTGCGTCTCGGGCTTCATCTTTGCCTTTGTTTGAGGCAGGGTCTCTCAAAGTTCTGTAGCATGCTGCACTTGCCGGCCCATGCACTGCTGGGGATGCTCCCATCTCTCCTTGCCATCTCACTGCAAGAGTCCTGGCGCTCCAGCTGCCGCCGTCAGGAGTTCCGTGGCTCCATCCTCAGGCCCTCACACTTGTGGAGTGAGCAAGCACTTCATCATTGAGCCATTTCTCCAACCTGTGTGAATACTTTGACAAAACCCTGTGTATACGGACGTATAAAATAGGTATGTAAATCAAATGTTACCTGGTTATAAATCCCAAAAGACTGAGCCTTGTGTAACGGTACATGGGTTTAATTCCAGCACTCAGGAGGCAGGAGGACCTCTGTGAGCTTAAAGCCAGCCTGGTTTACATAGCAAGTTCCAGACCAGCTAGGGCTACAAGATGAGACCCTGTCTCAAATAAAAAGTCTTTGGCATTTATAATTTTATCATGTATTAAAGACAAACCAGCCGGGCGTTGGTGGCGCACGCCTTTAATCCCAGCACTCGGGAGGCAGAGCCAGGCGGATCTCTGTGAGTTGGAGGCCAGCCTGGGCTACCAATTGAGCTCCAGGAAAGGCGCAAAGCTACACAGAGAAACCCTGTCTCAAAAAACCAAAAAAAAAAAAAAATAAATAAATAAAATAAAATAAAAAAAAAAGACAAACCAAAACTGCACTCTAGAGTTTACAAAAAGTCAGCGTGCTTGTTTCCTTTTACATAAGGAATTCTCGCTGAGTGGCCAGCACAGCAGGACAGAGCGCATCAACACTGTTGGAAGTTAGCTGACATTTCTGCTTGTTTTGTTGCAAATTCTCTCCTAATCCCAAACCCAAATCCCAAACCCATTTAATGACTTTTTTTAAAAATGAAAGTCAAGTCAGCAACTCCAATAATTTTGAAAATCGAACATTCTACTCTATGTACTATAGTGGAATCCCAAAATAGACTGATTTGATAATTCCATGGTGAGAGATTCCAATAGGAACACATTAAGGCTTTGTTTACTGTAACTGAACCATTACATTTCTACAGGAGCAGAAAACGTAGCCAAGTGTGGTAGTACACACCTTCAATCCCAGGCAGAGGCAGGGGGATCCCTGCGAGTTTGAGGCCAGCCTGGTCTGCGTATAGAGTTCCAGTCGAGCCACAGTGAAGGATGAGACCTTGTCTCAGACAAACAACAGAAAGTGCTGTGTGCACAGTGGAAGCACTTCGAGTCACGTGACTCTCCAGTCTCGCAGGGCTGTTTGAGCAGCATTTGTTGCAGTGGGACGGTATGCAAACTGCAAAGTGCATGCATTGAATGGTCAGAACCAGGGCCGCAGCGAAGTTTCGAGACGCAACACAGATGAACACCGCCAGAAACACTTCAGGCTAATTACACGTTCGGCTGTGGGGATTGATGCTGTGACTGTTTTTTGGAGACAACAGGATCTCTAATCACCCAGGTTAACCTTCTACTTGCTATGAACTTGAAACTGGCCTCAATTTTCTGATCTTCCTGCCTTCACAAGTGCTACGATTACAGGCATGAACTACAGCGAGATTGCGAATTTGATTTTCAATTAATTTTGTCGTTGTGAATTCAGAAACCTTTTACCATTAGCAAATAGCTCACAGCCCTGACACACAGCTGTGTGACAGCACACACACACACACACACACACACACACACACACACACACACACACACACACACACCCCATACGGGTTTGCAGCACCAATACCAGACGCTAGGGCTCAGAGAAGCAAAGATTTATCCTGGCTGATCATTTCAGAAGCATAGTCCATGGTCGCTTGGCTCTGTTTGCGTTAGAGCCCATGCTGAGGAGAACATAGTGGCTGAACGGAGCTCACTCTGTGGTAACAGAACCCCAGTGAGGTTAGTATTGCTGTTAGCCTCATTTTTGCACTGGGAGAGTGGAGGGATCCCGATATCCCCTTCCAGGGCCCATTGCCCATGATCTAATTTCCTCCTGCCAGGCCCCACCTTCTGAAAGTCCCACCACCTGCCAATGGCACTACAGGCTGGGAACAAGTCTTCAGTATATGGGTCTCAGGGGACACATTTAGGAAACGAACCCTAACATCTCATGAGGCACATCCATCCCTTATTCCACTGACCGCACAACCCAGACATTCTCTGTGTGAGAGGGACTGAACAGGTGTGCACATGCCAGGGGTAAGGGCACTGATGGCCATCTTAAAGGTGGCTACTGCCAAGGGCTGTAGTGGATGTGGCTGGATTCTGAACAGTAATGTGTTCCAGGAAGTATGTAGAGAGAAAGCTGGTCATTCTCCCTCCCTCGTCACTTGCCACTTTTCCTCCTCCTTCTCCTTTCTCCATAGTCACCCAATCAGATTAGTGCTGCCAAATGTCCCATTTCTCCCCTGGAGGAAACTGTCGCTTAGAAAGCTTAGGCCGCTTGACCAAGATGATGAAACTCATAGGTGGCAGAGCCAGGTCAGTCCAACTGCAGAGGGGCCGATTCCTTAACATCTTCCCAGGTGAAAAGCTGAGGCACAGGGAGAGGGAAGAGGAGGGTTTTGGAGATTCATGTTGACATTCTGAGATCCCAGTGTGAAAGCAGGAGACCCTGTCTTTCTCTGTAGACTTGAGGCTGTGGATCGGGTAAGGGTGAGGATGGGATGTGGATTGGGTAAGGGTGAGGCTGGGATGTGGATCAGGTTAGGGTGAGGATGGGATGTGGATCAGGTTAGGGTGAGGGTAGGCTGTGAATTGGGTTAGGGTGAGGATGGCATGTGGATCAGGTTAGGGTGAGGATAGGATGTGGATCAGGTTAGGGTGAGGGTGGGATGTGGATCAGGTTAGGGTGAGGGTGGGATGTGGATCAGGTTAGGGTGAGGGTGGGATGTGGATCAGGTTAGGGTGAGGCTGGGATGTGGATCAGGTTAGGGTGAGGCTGGGATGTGGATCGGGTTAGGGTGAGGCTGGGATGTGGATCGGGTTAGGGTGAGGATGGGATGTGGATCGGGTTAGGGTGAGGCTGGGATGTGGATCGGGTTAGGGTGAGGCTGGGCTGTGGATCAGGTTAGGGTGAGGCTGGGATGTGGATCAGGTTAGGGTGAGGCTGGGATGTGGATCGGGTTAGGGTGAGGGTGGGATGTGGATCGGGTTAGGGTGAGGGTGGGATGTGGATCAGGTTAGGGTGAGGCTAGGATGTGGATTGGGTTAGGGTGAGGATGGGATGTGGATCGGGTTAGGGTGAGGATGGGATGTGGATCAGGTTAGGGTGATTGTTTCAATGGGATTGTTTCAATGCTATGATGGAACTCTATGAAGTCCTGTTAATTAGCATGCAAAGGATACAGGAATTCAAATCCCTGATGGCAAAGAAACCCTAGAATATCTACTATGTGATAAACAGTCTTCACTGGACATGTGGAGGCAGCTTGCTTCTGAGCCATGCAGAGTTCATATGAGTTATGATATCAGCTAACAGGATTTCCCGGATCACGGTCTTTGTTCAGCCAACCACCTAGAAGGTCCAATTCATATGGGTCCCCTCCCAGTTGCTTTAACAAAATACTGGAAGCTAGATGATTTATTAAGAAGATGTTTAGGGACCAAAGGAATGCCGTAACAGGTAAAGACACCTGTCATCAGGCCTGAGCACCTAAGTTTGATTGCCAGGACCCACGTGATGAAAGGAGAGAAGCAAAACTCACGAGTTGTCCTTTGCCTTCCAGATAGGCGCTGTGGCCACTCCCAGGAAATAGATAAGTGTAATGAGAAATAGAGGATTGGCTTGACTTATGGTTTTGGAAATTTCTATCTATGCTCATGTGTGTGTAAGGATCTGGAGCAGAGTCCTTCACATCATGGTGGTCCAGAGGCAGAACGAAAGAATGCCTGTGGTGGGGGCTCTCTCTTCACCCCACTTCTCTGTTGATGCACCCGGTCTGTGGGATAGAGCCAGATACTCAGGGCAGGTCTCCCTGCCATGGCAGCCTCTCTGGAAATTGACACACACACACACACACACACACACACTTTACTAATTTAGGTGCTTCCAAATCCTGTTAACCCTACAACCAGAATTAACCATCAGAGCAGAAACCAGATGCTTTCCTCGCAAACAGATAAGGAAATTGGGTCTGGAATGACTTCCAAAGCCCTTAGTGTGGCAGGGTGGGGAGCCCACAGGGACTTAAGAGGTAGGACTGACCTAGGGGAGTTCTTGGTAAATGTATTGGTTGCTTTTCCTTGTAGCTGTGACAAAATGCCTGATGGCGATGACTTCAGGGAAAAGGGGTTTAGCTGGGCTCTGTGTTAGGGGCCCTTGTCCATCATGGCAGGGAAGGCATGGCTTTGGGGTTCCAGCCACGGCAGCAGGAGCTTGCTGAGTGCCCTGGAAGGTCCCAGCTGATCAGGACACAGAGCCGGACAAGAACTAGAGGCAGACAGCACATTTAAGGCAAGCCCAGCATCAGATTTCAGCTAGCTGGGCCTCCAAAGAGTGCCACCAGCTGGGTACCAAGTGTTCAAAAGCGTGAGCCTTTGGCGACTTTTCACATCCAAACCCTCACAACAGGGATTGTGGAACCCTGGCCTTTTCTCTCTTTCGTTTTTTTGGTTGTGGTGAAAGGTTTTGCCCAGCACCCGCTCTGCTGTGGTGGGCTGCCTGCTCCCGAAAGATGAAAAGCAACAGGTCCACCCAGATCATGAACTAGTTGTGTGTGTGTGTGTGTGTGTGTGTGTGTGTGTGTGTGTGTGTGTGCGTGCGTGCGCACACATGTACCAGTGTGGAGCCCAGAGGTGACAATGAGTGTCTTCCTCAATTGCTGCACCTTATCTTCAAAGCAGTGTGTCTTGCTATTTTGACCATATAACTGGACATTGAGCCCCAGGGACCCTCCTGTTTCCATGGTCCCAGCACTGAACTTACAGATCGGGTGTTGAGAGTTCAAACCCAGGTCTTCATGCTTGCACAGTAGGCCCTTCACTGACTAAGCTATTCCCCTGTCCCTAGAATCCTTTCCTCTCTTAAAAGAGAATCTCTGTCCCTGTTGAAATCTAAGCCCCGTTTTCCCTCTGGAATCATGTAACGGTGTGATCTGTCTGTGTGTGCTCATTACACCAGTGCCCTCAAGGTCCAGCCACACTGATGCATGTGACTGTAGAAGAGCAAGTCAAGTCCTGAGTGGATATATGTTGTTGATATGAGCTGGCCACGTCAAGGATCAAAGCCTCAGACCCATAGGAAAATGGCAAAACCTTCCCCAGGCCAGGCTCGGGAAAATGGTAAAACCTCCCTTCCCAATTTGAGTGTGTCTACTTTTCAACTGCTGTGACTGTTGTAGTCCCCAATAGCAACAAAATCCTTGAACCTGGTCTGCTGGCCAGCCCGAGTCTGCTTCTGCACTGGCATGATATTTAGAACCTCATCCTTTAGGGGTGCACCCAGGAAAAGAAATCAATAATCTTGGCTTCCTTAATGGGCAGGGGGAACAGGTAGATCTCCTCCAGGGACTTGATCTTTATGTCTATAGGCAGTCCAGTTTGGTGATGGGGATCCATTCCTTGTCTTAGGCCCCTAAGACTGCTGCCAAATCCTCCATGGAAGCCACTGAGTCCTCCTGATACACTGGTGTCACCTGCCATTTGGTGGTGTTTTTCCCTAAGAAGAAGAAGAAGAAGTGAGAGCATACATCTTGAACTGCAGCCTGGAGGGCCTTCTGGACCCACTTTCCTGTCAATATGTAAGTTTAAACCAAGCCTCTATTGTTCTATTTACCAACAAAGACTTGGAAGTCAGATGTGGGGCATGAAAACCTGCTAGATCAGAGAAGCTGAGAAACAACCAGCTGACCTTGCTTTTGGGTCAGAGACCTAGCAAGAAATGTATCTTTTCACTCAATCCAAAACCAAAAGAAGTGCCAAACTCTAGTCCCACACTTTCCTTCCTTTTTGTCTTCTCTATCCAAATTCCTGGCTTCTCTATGACTAATGCTGGTTAGCTAGTCACTAGCTCTGCCCCTGATTCAAGATTAACTTTATTAACAGTCTCAGAGTGTCACAGTGTAATCAAATATCCTGCAGCATTTCCCCCTTTTGTCTAAATAAAAAGGAAAGGTTTTATTCTAACATAATAAAACTATATATGACAAGAACAATTATCAGGTAAGAATTACATTCACAATATTCAATCCATTTGTATTTGGCAAATTCAGAGAAAATACTATTTTTTAGCCTATCTTGATGAATCCAAAGTTATTGGGGTTTTTTGGTTTGGTTGGTTTGGGGGTTTGTTTGTTTGTTTGTTTTTTGTTTTTGTTGTTATTTTCCTAAACCACTTTCTATTATAATTTCTATTATCAGGCTAAAATTATCCTTTTAGACCTTAAAACATTTTATTAAATAAACAGCTTAAGCTTTTATGTCTCTCAACTTTTATAAACTTTACATCTTTTTTGTAAGTTTCCTTTTTGAATCTGGTAACAAAAGAAAATGATAAAACTCAACTATCTAGTCTTAACTCCATCAGAGACCCAAGGAGGATAAAATATTACCTGAGTAAACAGGAAATCCAGAGCCAGATCTCATTACAGATGGCTGTGAGCCACTATGTGGGTGCTGGGAATTGAACTCAGGACCTCTGGAAGAGCAGCCTGTGCTCTTAACTGCTGAGCCATCTCTCCAGCCCAGTTCTGAGTTCTTAACCCAATTGTGTTTTCCATTGTTGCAACAAATCACATCCCCATAAATTCATTGCTGTTAGCCACATATGGTTTTAATTTTCCTAGTTGTCCTTCTGGTCATATACTCAACTCATCTTGTACTTTGTTTTACCTGAGATAAAGTTCTAATCCCAAGAAGCTGAATATTTACCTCCTGAAGAGGTCAATCAGGATGCCCAAATTTTGATGAAATTATTGTTACATATGCTCCTGTGTCTACCAATCCCTCAATTTTGGGGCCATTTATTTGTATTTTTAGCTTTGATCTCTGATCATTTATAGAAGTTTTCCAAAATGCTTGTTTCCTGGTCTCTCCTGAACTTTTTATCTGTTGAAGCTGTTCTGTCCTTGATCACATCCAGAGTAGTGTGGTTTTTAACAACAGCTATTAAGTCTTAATTGTTCTGTGAATGAGTTTTTTCTGATACTGATAGGGAATGATTGAACTAGATTTTATATTGGGGCTTGCAGGAGGCCCCTTAGAGTGTTTCCTGATGGCAAAGGGTTACCTTGCCTGTCCCTTATTGATCTACATTCATAAGTCTAATGCTGGCCTTTGCCACATCTTCTGTATACTCCAAAAAGCTGGGGCCTTCTGTTTAGATTATCTCTTGATAATCCAAACATTGTTTCTAGGGATACTTTGCCTACAATCCCTTTTTTTTTTTTTTTTTTTTTTTTTTTTTTTTTTTTTTTTTTTTTTGGTTTTTCGAGACAGGGTTTCTCTGTGTAGCTTTGCGCCTTTCCTGGGACTCACTTGGTAGCCCAGGCTGGCCTCGAACTCACAGAGATCCACCTGGCTCTGCCTCCTGAGTGCTGGGATTAAAGGCGTGCGCCACCACTGCCCGTCCATACAATCCCTTTTCAAATGACCTTGTTTGCCACAATTAAAACATCTGACATGTTGATTTTTCTTAAAATTTCTAGAAATTACTTTTATCAAAGCAGTATCATATTGTGAGATGAATGGATTAGAAAATTTATATTCTGAATTAGCACTTTCAAAAGCCAAAGATCCAATTAATATTTGTCTGACTTCTGGATCTGATACTGTTCTATTTAGAGCTGAAGTCAATCTTTTTTTTAATTGGTGTTTTGGCTGTATGTATATCTGTGTGAGAGTGTTGGATCCTGGAGTTACAGATAGTTATAAGCTACCATGTGGGTGCTGGGAATTGAACCTGGGTTCTTTGGAAGATCAGTCAGTACTCTCGACCAATAAGCCATCTCTTTGTCCCCCAATGTTAATCTTTGTTTAAAAAAAAAATCAGTGAAGCCTTCTTTTAGGCCTTATATAATTTTAGTAAATCACTCAGTCCTCTTTCCTGATTCTTCAGCTCTGTACCAAGCATTCCATTTAAAGCTTCTAAATGACATACAGCCAAGGTATGATATATATAAACTGTCTTTGCAATTCAGCATATTGGCTTTCACCATAAAGCTGATCTTGGGAAATATCAATACCTCTAGCGCTGTTTCATTGTTTTATGACCTTAGCTTCCTCTTTCAACCATGTTTTCCATTGTAACTGAGGACCAGCTTCCCTTATAGCTAAATCTTTCCAGTCTTGAGGGATAATTCTGTTCTAAGTTGCCCATGAATTTAACATCTACTTCACAAAGGGTGAATGTATACCATATGAAAAGACTGCTTCTTTAAATCTCCTCAAATCTAACATTTCTATAGGATTCCATTTAACTTCTACATAACCTTGGGATGCCTATTGTCTGATGGTCATTCTTGTATAGTAACTGGATAAGCTAAGGTTGGTTTTCTAATAACCTTTGGCCACCCCTCTTCAGTTTCATCATGCAGTGGTGAGGTAGGTTCTTGTCTAAAGTCCTTTGTGTCTGAGTATTTTTCTTATTTTCATTAGTAGATCTTTCTAAGACTTGTATCTTAGCAGTAGTAAGTCTTTTTAAAGCTTGTATCTTATTAATAGTAAGTCTTTTTAAGTCTTGTATCTTATCAGTCAAATTTTCATATTTGGCACAGTTATCAAACCACTTTGTTAAGGATAAAATATGAATTGCCAAACAAATAGTAATTACAATTGTCATTATGTTAATCCCAGCTAAGTGGTTTATCCCTTCATTTATTTTTTCCATTTGCAAGCCATCCATAGTAGCATTATACAGAGTCCTAACTCCCTGAATTGTGATATTCCCAATTCTTTTTTTTTTTTTTTAAGATTTATTTATTTATTATGTATACAGTGTTCTGTTTGTATGTATCCCCGCAGGCCAGAAGAGGGAGCCCGATCTCATTACAGATGGTTTTCAGCCACCATGTGGGTGCTGGGAATTGAACTCAGGACCTCTGGAAGAACAGCCAGTGTTCTTAACCTCTGAGCCATCTCTCCAGCCCGATATTCCCAATTCTTAACACAGGAAAGAATTTCTTTTTAGTATTATTTAAGTCTCTCCTTAAGGACTTCCCAGTTTTCTCACCAAATATGCTGACTTTTCAGTTTGTCCGCAGCAACAGCACCCTCAGTGGAAGTCTCAAGCCCCTCCTGTAATTTCCAAGTATGAGCCCACTTTTTGGAGTCCCATGAGTGGTAGCTGACTGCTCACAGAGAGACTGCTGTGATGGCTGGCATGACTTCTTTGTCCTCATGGTCGTGCACCACATGGGGTACCAAATGATATTTTTCTATTGTCTTAGCGGCTGCACATGAATCTGCTGATATTTTAATTATTGTCTGAAGCCCTATGGCTCCCAGGTCAGTGCCCCACTGGCCACTCAGGCTGTGGCTTGGAGGGCCTTCTGATCCCATGGCTGTAGCTTGAGTTTTCCAGCCTTGCCCACAGTCAGGACAAATCTCTGTCACCCGCCAGTCCCACAGCCGCTCAGACCCAACCAAGTAAACACAGAGACTTATATTGCTTACAAACTGTATGGCCGTGGCAGGCTTCTTGCTAACTGTTCTTATAGCTTAAATTAATCCATTTCCATAAATCTATTTGTAAGCAATATAAGTCTCCGTGTTTACTTGGTTGGGTCTGAGCGGCTGTGGGACTGGCGGGTGACAGAGATTTGTCCTAACTGTGGGCCAGGCAGGAAAACTCTAGCTACAAATGGCGCCCTACGTGTTGGCAAGAGTTTCTACCTAAAACCTGAGAAAAGATTCTAAAATGGAGCTAAAAACAGCTTCCTAATTGTCTCTCTCAAATGAGCGGCAGCCTGTCGGTTTGAGCTACTTGTGGGTTCCCGGCTTGCGAGATTGACCTGCAGTATGGCGGGAATGAGGCCTCTGCAAGTGGCACATTAAGCTGCGTGGTGGATTTAGCCTTTGCTAGTATAAAACAAAAAAAGAGGTTTCTGGGCTACACGCTGCTTGGATAAAAGCATAGACCCACGATGGCTCCCAGAGCTGGTGGAAAAAGTACCACTGCCATGTTGGGAAGCTGAAGTGGGCGGAGCCAGCAGCCACAGCGCCGTTTCAGGCTTAGAAGGCTACAGTTTAAAGCAATAAGTTCGCAATAAGACTGATTCAGATGAAATAGTTTATAATGCATGTAAAAATGTACGTAGGCTTAAAAGAAAAAAAAATACCGTTATATAGACAATAGTATCTAAAAATAAAGTGTTTAAAAAAAACAGTAAAGGTAATAAGCCACGTAAAGATGGCTACCACACAGAAAATCTGGATTATGTTCTCTTTGATATTCGTAACTGAAGAAAAACATTTGATTACAAAAGCTGTTGAGTTACGCCAAAATGTATATTTTAAAGGTACCTTGACTTCAAAATTTGGATGTAAGGATATGTTGCTTTGGAAAGGAGGCTCTGTTTTTGTTTCTACAGAAAGCCAGAGGCTATGGATTTGTTCCAGATTAAGATACATCAGGTTTGACCAGCCAAGACCACCTGAAAGGTCTCCAATGACACCATGGCCCAGATGATCCAACATCCGGAATCGTTTCAAGGCAACTGGCTCAGATGATACAGTCTCACGGACTACTCCATGATCCTAAAATTTTCTTTGTATCCCCATAAGGATACAGTGCCCCCCTCCAGCAGGAAGTAGTAAGAGAAGCTACGCCCAAATTCCCAAATATACCAAGCTGGCTTTGGAGATGTATAAAAGTTAAAACCTTCCTTTTTAAAAAAAGAAAAGGGAAAGTGCTGTGGGATGGTTTGTATGTCAAATTGCTCTGATTGGTCAATAAATAAAATACTGATTGGCCAGTGGCCAGGCAGGAAGTAGGTGGGACAAGGAGAGAGGAGAATTCTGGGAAGTGGAAGGCTGAGGAGGGAGACACTGCAGCCACTGCCATGACAAGCAGCATGTAAAGACTCTGGTAAGCCACCAGCCACGTGGCAAGGTATAGATTTATAAAAATGGGTTAATTTAAAATAAAAGAACAGAGCCGGGCGGTGGTGGCGCACGCCTTTAATCCCAGCACTCGGGAGGCAGAGCCAGGTGGATCTCTGTGAGTTCGAGGCCAGCCTGGGCTACCAAGTGAGTTCCAGGAAAGGCGCAAAGCTACACAGAGAAACCCTGTCTCGAAAAACCAAAAAAAAAAAAAAAAAAAAAAAAAAAAAAAAAAAAAAAATAAAATAAAATAAAAGAACAGTTAGTAAGAAGCCTGCCACGGCCATACAGTTTATAAGTGATATAAGCGTCTGAGTGATTATTTTATAAATGGATTGTGGGACTGCGGGTCTTGGGGAACCTGGAGAGAAGCCCTCCAGCAACACATGGCCCCAGAGATATATAGGTTTAAACTAAGTCTCTATTGTTCCGATTACCAAGAAAGACTCAGAAGTCAGATGTGGGGGTGAAAACCTGCTAGATCAGGGAAGCCAAGAAGCAATCAGCTGACTTGACTTTTTGGTCAGAGACACAGCAAGAGAACATTTCTCTTCACTCATCCCCAAACCAAAAGAAGGGCCAGACTAGTCCTGCCCTTTCCTTCCTGTGTGTATTCTCTACTCAAATTCCTGGCTTCTCTATGGCTAATTCTAGTCAGCTAGTCATTGGCTCCACCCCCTGATTCAAGGTAAACTTTATTAACAGTCTAGGAATGTCACAGTTCAATCAAAGATCCCACAACACTCACTATGTGGCCAAGAATGGCCTTCAGCTCATGATCCACCTGTCGCTAGTTACCGAGTGCTGGGATTAGAGGTGTGCAGCATGCGCAGTGGGAAGTGACCTTTTATTTACCCTCCCTATGTATTCACAATCAAGACTAGTGTTCCCAGGACTGGGGGGACGGCTCAGTGGGTGAAGATGCTTGCTGCACACGCACGAGGACCTGTGTGAGAATCCCCAGCACCCACATAAAAGCCAAGCACAGTGCAAACCTGACAGAGACAGGAGGGTTGTTGAGGTTTGCTGGCCAATCAGTCTAGCTGAATTGGAGAGCTTCAGGTTCAGTGAGAGACCCTGTCTCCAAAAATAAGGTGGAGTGATTGAGGAAGACACTCAACACTAGTCTCCAGCCTCCACACACATGGGCACACAATACACTTGAACCCACACACACTTGAACCCACACACACATACACACACACACACACACACACACACACACACACACACGAAACCTCTTCACAGATAACACCAGAGATGTGGCATTTCAGGGATTCCAAATCCAGTCAAGTTGACAATGGGGGTGTGGGATTTCTGATAACAAGATAGACTCACCCTGAGAAATGTGTCCTTCAGTGATTCCCTTGAGTGGGCAGCACAGAGTGTAATTAAGTAACAATACAGTGTTACTGTGATATCATCAATGGTACTGTCCTTGTATATGTAATAAATTTATTTTTTTTTAGGCAAAGTCTCCCTGTGTAGCACAGGCTACTCTAGGGCTTAAAATCCTCCTGCTTTGGAGTGTTATTATGCACTATGTATTTGTCATTGTGTTTTATGTCAACTTGAACAAGATGGAGTCATCTGAGAGGAGGTAACCTCAATTAAGAAAATCCCTCCATAAGATTCAGCTGTAGGGCATTTTCTTAGTGATTGATGGGGATGGCACAGCCCATTGATTGATGGTGAGTGGTGCCAACCCTGGGTCTGCAGTCTTGGGTTCTACAAAAAAGCAGGTTGAGAAAGCCATGAGGAGCAAGCCAGTAAGCAGCATTCTTCCATGGCTTCTGCATCAGTTCCTTATGGTGGTATTTTATTTGTACTGAAATGTGATTTTAATTGTATGTTACTAAATAAAGTTGCTTGGAGGTCAGAGCTAATAGCAAACCATAGCAGAGCTGGGCATTCTTGGCACATGCCTTTAATCCCAGCACTTGGTAGAAGAGCTAGGTAGATCTCTGTGTGGTCAAAGATACAGCCAGCATTGGAGACACATGACTTTAATCTCAATACCATAGAAGACCTGGAGGGCTGTACATACAGGCAGTGACGAGGCAGTCATGTGTTTGGGTTTACAACTAATGAACAGGCAGAACAGAAAGACTATATAAAGGCAAACACACAGGAAGTAGGTCTCTTTCAGAGAGATAGGACCATCGCAGGAGGAAGGGTAAGGTTTTAGCTCTGAGCTCTGACCTCTTGGCTTTCTTCTTTACATTGGTTCTGTGTTTCTTATTTAATGAGACAGTTGGTTACATCTACAGTTCCTGCCTCCAGGTTCCTGCCTTGTGTGAGTTCCTGCCCTGATTTCCTTCAGTGATGAACAGTGATGTGGAAATGTAAGCCAAATAAACCCTTTTCTCCCCATCTTGCTTTTTGGTCATGGTGTTTCATCACAGTAATAGAAACTCTAAGACAGACATGCTCAAAAGAATCATCTAGAATGAGTTGGTAATTAAATATATCATTCCCTTTGATCAAGATACAGGCAATTGCTGGCCTTTGATAGTCCATAATTAAACTGGCCACCAACAGAGCTCCAGTATAGGGTAGAAGTGAGATGCAATGTCTCTCTGATTCCTAATGGCTTCTATGAGGTTCTCTCCCACACCCCTGCACCGTGAATTTTTACAACAACCTCCCAACTTGGTTCTCTACTCTCAACATCCATCACCTCCAGGTCATTTTCCGCATTTGGTTATCTTCCTGGCACAGTTAGAATAGTATTGGTCTCTTCCTCTGAGAAGGTGTCTTAGTTATGGCTAGCACTGCTGTGACAAAACACCATGACTAAAAACAAGTTGGGGAGGAAAGGGTTTATTGATTTGGCTTACACTTGCACATTGTAGTCCATTAGTGAAGGAAGTCAGGACAGGAACTCAAACAGGGCAGGAACCTGAAGGCAGGAGCTAATGCAGAGGCCATGGAGGGGTGCTGCTTGTTGACTTGCTCCCCATAGCTTGCTCAGCTTGCTTTCTTTTAGAACCCAGGACAATTAGGACTCAAAGGGTTGGGCCCTCCCACATCAATCACTAATTAAGAAAATGCCTACAGGCTTGCCTACAGCCCAATCTTATAGAAGCACTTTCTCAATTGAGGTTCCCTCCCATCTGATAACTCTAGCTTGTGTCAAGCTGACATAAAACTAGCCAGCTCAGAAGAGATGGCCCAATGTCAGGACCTGAAGTTCCTTGGTGACCTGACCTCAATCTCTTTGAGCCCTATGACCTCACAGCTCCCCACTTCTTTATCATCTTTGTGACTTTCTTTGGCTGCTCTCCCTCACCTAGAATGTGCTCTTACCATTTCCACCCAAGAGGCTCAACTCAACACCATCTCATCCAAGAACCAGTCTGGAACTCCCTAGTTTAGTGGTCATGCTTGGATCTCAACTAAGGAGTTTATCTTTCAACAGCCTAGGTAGGTGGCAGTCAAGGATGTAGGATTTAGGTTACAGACAAGGCAAGAGTTCATACCTTGACTCATCGCTCCTAACTTCTGAAGCTCAGCCCGCACGTGTGTAACACCAGGAGATTAGTTCAGAGATGCCCATGCTTCCTGAGCCAGACCTTAAGACAGAGAAACAGTCATGGAAAGAAATGTGCAATGGGAACAATTTCTGCAAAAGACACAGCAACCTCTGTCCAAAGAGGCATACCTTGGCGTTGTGTGGAAAGAGGTGAGAGGAGCATTCAAGTAGAGAGAAGAGCATGTGCAAAGGCCCTCAGCTAGGCGGAAGCAATAGGAATGATCTATAGCCCCATATTCTCCTCACCCAACACTGCATCATGGGAAGGGCTGGAGACCTCTTAGCTTGTTGAAGAAATGAGACAGAAGTCCAAAGGTGGCCTCAGGGCCCCGACTAACCCACTCCTTTTCTGATCCTGGGTCTCAAGAGCAGTTAGTCAGGTAACCCTTGCTCACCCTTCTCCACCTCCCTGCCCCACCTCTACCGTCATCTTCCTTCCTGAAGAGTAGGATGTGAGGGGTGCACCAGGCCATACCTTTCTTTGGGGTCACTCTTGAATGGATAGGGGTTGATCCCTAGCAACCTGGGAGCCAAATTTCTACTTCCCAGGTAGGCCAAGATATGAGGCCACTTACTAGGTTCTGTGCCAGGTGAGTCTCTGTCCAAACTAGTCTTCCAGCATCAACAAACTAAGGCCTACATGTCCGGAAGGACATCCAGTGACATCTGTCTAGCCAGGAGTCTGAGGGTCAAGACCAAAATAATTATGGTGTAGGGGTGGAGCAAAGGAGGTCCTGGGAAGCCCCTTGTCACTCGTCATGATGCCAGGACCCTGTATCCCAAAGCATTTCCTTCTCTTGGCAGGTCACCTGCTTTAGCTGAAGCTGCCAGAGGAACACCTGTGACCCATGAAAGAGGCAGTAACTTCAGGAACACCTGCGAGCCTGCCATGGGTGTGGGATGTGGGTCACATCATGACCACACCAGTATCTAGCTTCTCGGCTCCTGGGGCAGGCTGAACTCCAGGCACAAGGCAGGGAGAGACAAGGACATAATGGAGGATGAAGTGCTGTAGTCAGGTTTCTGTTACTGTGATAGACACCATGACCAAAGCAACTTGAGAGGAAAGTGTTTATTTCATCATACAACTCTCAGGTCACAGTCCATCACTGAGGGAAGTCAGGGCAGGAACTCAAGGCAGGAACGTGATGACTAGAACAGAAGCAGAGGCCATGGAGGGGTACTGCTTACTGGCTCGTTACCCATGGCTTCTTGCTCAGCCTGCTTTCTTATAGAACCCAGGACCACCAGCCCAGGGCAGCACTGCCCACAGTGATCTGTGCCTTCCTATGTCAATCATCAATCAAGAAATTGCCCCCCAAGTGGCTAGAGAGATGGCTCAGCGGTTAAGAGCACTGACTGCTCTTCTGGAGGACCCGGATTCAATTCCCTGTACCACATGGTAGCTCACAACTGTCTATAACTCCAAGATCTGACACCCTCACACAGACATACATGCAGGCAAAACATCAATGTACATACACTAAAAATAAATAAATTTTTAAAAGTGCCCCCCATTTTGACACTTTGGATCCAAGTAAAGCTGAGCTTTAAAAAAATGGAAAGGAAAGGAAAGAAGGAAAAAAAGTAAAGTCTCCACAGACTTACCTACACCTAATCTATTTGATGCATTTTCTCAATTGAGATTCCTTCTTTATAGATATATCTAGGTTTGTGTTAAGTTGACAAAAACAAAAAACAAAAACAAGCAGGACAGGGAATCATCTGCTCTCCAAACCACTGGCCCAGATGGTGAAATGCCCTCCATGCCAACAGCAGCTAATGTGTGCGGTGTCATGACCTACTATAGGCTCAGGGAAGGACTGGAGGGCCACCTGCAACACGGGACTCAGGCAGGCAGAAAGACAGCGTGGTAGAAAACGGCCTGGCCCTGTTCCACCTGCCTGGGTTCCAGTCCTGTTTTTGCTGCTGGGTGGCCCTGAGAAATGGGAGACCTGAGCTCTTTTCTTGATTCCTAGGCGGGAAGAGTCAAGAGGCAACCTGCAGGAGTCAATGTGGCAGCCACTCATCCCTGCACCAAGGCTGTGGGACGAAGTTCCCAACTTGAGTGGCTCAAACAACATGAGTTTATCCTCTCGAGGCTCTAGAGCCTGGAAGTCGAAGATCAAGAAGTCAACAGTTAGTTCCTTGAAGGACTAGAAGGGAGGACCCAGCCTCCACCTTTCCCCAGCTGCCGACAGTTTACTGTAATCTGTTTGTGGAGGCGTCATCCCAACTTCAGCCTACATCTTCATGGGGTGGTGGCTCCCCCTGTGTCCAGATTGTCCCCTTTCTGCAGTGCTAGACACAGAGCCCAGGGCCTCGTGTATGATAGGCAAACACCCCCATGCAGCTCCACCCCTGGACAAATTGTTCCTTTTTATAAGGTCGTACTAGATTGGAGGTCCACTCTACACTCAGCTTCTAATAGAGACCTACTAGTGGGCTCCCACTCCACTGTAACTAATTACATCTGTGATGACTAAGGTCACTTTGGAATGACTGAGTATTGGTGTGGTGAAAGTATAATTTATCCATAACACCACTTGTGGGCTACTGAACACTCAGAATGAGTCTAGGGGTCTTGACATGTGCAGTGTTAAATATATACTGGGGTTAGAAGATTTAGAACCCCCTTACAAAATATAAGACATCTCAATATAACTTAAATATAAATGATATTGTTTGCCCCATCTCTTAATCGTATTGGTCATATGCTGAAGCGATAATATTGTCGATTTATCCTTTGGGAGTATTTCTAGGGGTTGAACACAGGGCCTCGGGTGCTATCATGCTACCACTAAGTTGCAAAAAAAAAAATGATTTATTTATTTATTTTATGTGCACTGGTGTTTTGTCTGCATGTATCTGTGTAAAAGTGTCAGAAGCTGTGGAACTGGAGTTACAGACAGTTGTGAGCTGCCACGTAGGTGCTGAGAACTGAACCCGGGTCCTCTGGAAGAGCAACCAGTGCTCTTAACCACTGAGCCGTTTCTTCAGCTTCCCCTGTTTTATTTTATGACAAAGTGTCACTGTGTAGCCCAGGCTGGGCTTGATTTTTCTATCCTCCTGCCTCAGCCTTCTGTGAGCTGAGATAACAAACAGGTAACATTGCCTCTGGCTGCAGACACAAATTTAAAGTTTTTTGTGCCATCTATGGTTTCACTGATGTGAAGGGTTTTGTTGCTTTGTTTGTTTCTAGTTTTTGAGACAGCATCTCCTGGCATCTGGAATTTTCAATCCTCCTGCCTCTGACTCCTGAGAATCTGGGATTAGAGGCTTGCACTACTGGCACAACTGTGCTTGGTTATAGAAATGAATATATGCCGGGCAGTGGTGTTGCACGCCTTTAATCCCAGCACTCGGGAGGCAGAGCAAAGCGGGTCTCTGTGAGTTCGAGGCCAGCCTGGTCTACAGAGCGAGATCCAGGACAGGCACCTAAACTACATGGAGAAACCCTGTTTCAGAAAAAAAAGAAAGAAAGAAAGAAAGAAAGAAAGAAAGAAAGAAAGAAAGAAAGAAAGAAAGAAAGAAAGAAAGAAAGAAAGAAAGAAAGAAAGAAAGAAAGAAAAGAAATGAATATATATGGTTCTGGAGAGATAACTCAGTGGGTAAAGATGCTTTCCATCAAGCTGATTGACTAAGTTCCGTCCCTGGGACCCACATAGTAGAAGAAGAGTGCTAACTCAGAGAGTTCTCCTCTGACCTCCACATTCACGTGGTGGGATACACACACACACACACACACACACACACACACACACAAAATCAATCAATCAATCAATCAATCGGTGGAAAACTTAAAACCCAGAGTATGTTTTCTGCTTCTCAGTTTTTATTAGTGTAAGTTTTGCTGCTGTTGTTTTGTTATTGTTTGTGGGGATTGCTTTTAGGTTTTTGAGTCAAGGACTTGCCACATAGCCAAGGCAAGGATGGATTCATACTCTCCACTGCCCTTCAGCCTTCCAAGTGAAACCACATCCAGCTGTGTGAGAGTGTGTGTGTGTGTGTGTGTGTGTGTGTGTGTGTGTGTGTGTGCGCACATAGAAGTCAAAGTTGGCTACCCGGTGTGTTCATCAATCACTATCCACTCTGTTATTATTATTATTATTATTATTATTATTAGTTTATCAAGACAGGGTTTCTCTGTGTAGTTTTGGTGCCTGTCCTGGATCTCGCTCTGTAGACCAGGCTGGCCTCGAACTCACAGAGATCCTCCTGGCTCTGCCTCCTGTGGGCTGGGATTAAAGGCGTGTGCTATCACTACCCAGATTTTTTTTTTTCCTAATAGGTAATTTCTTCTCCTAGTGGTCACAGCAAACACTTGATCATCCTGACTGGGGCTCCAATGTGTGGAGCCACCACCTCCTCGCTGAATAGAGACACTGGGAATTCAAAGTGCTTTTAAATGAATTTCCCCACCTCCAGTGGCCTGAGAACTTCAGGTCACTGTATGCCTCTGTTGTTCTTCTGTTAGTCACACTGAACTAATATTGACAAGCCCTTAGAGCGGAACTGGTGAACACAGGCTTGGCTTTGCTGGAGGCCCGTCACTGCTGCCTTTTCCTCTCCCTGGAGATGGGAAAGTTAAGCACGTTTCTTTCCATGTTCAAGCCTTCTTCACTGAGTGGGTTTGTCTCACCTCCCAGAAGTGTGAGGCACACGCCATCTGGTCCCATCTTTTTCAAGTTGATTCATGGTTATTTTTTCCCATGTGTTATAAATTCTTCACCAACTACATCAAAGACCATAGTTTACTTAAACTTGTTTCAGATTCTTGTTAACAATGCTTGAACAATATATACATATTCTGGGTTTTAATTTTTCTCACTGGTGTGTGTGTGTGTGTGTGTGTGTGTGTGTGTGTGTGTGTGTATCCCGTGATGTGAATGTGGAGGTTAGAGGAGATCTCTCTGGAGTTAGCACTCTTCTCCACTATGTGGGTCCCAGGGATGGAACTCAGTTATCAGCTTTATAGAAAGCATCTTTACATGCTGAGCCATCTCCCCAGAACTATATACAACTTCTTTTCAATATAAGTGTAAACCTGAACTATTTTCCATAGGATTATCACTGAGCAAAGTGGTAAAATGTTTGGGTGTTGTCAAGTAATTTCTAGAGAAACAGCTGCTGCTCCTACCAGTAATATATGAAAGTCTTGGGGCTGGAGAGGTGGTTCAGTGGTTAGGAGTACTGGCTGCTCTTTCAGAGGATCAGGGTTTGATTCTCAGCACCCACATGGCAGCTCACAACCATCTAAAGCTCCATTTCCAGGGATATGGCACCCTCTTCTAGACAGTGCATGCAGGGGATGCACAGACATATATGCAGGCAAAACACCCATACACATAAAGTTAAAATTAAATTATATATGTAATATCAATATATATGAAGGTCTTCATTTCACCAACTCCCCCTAACATTATCATCATTTTTTACACAGCGTGTGTTGCTTTTTCTCTCTCTTTCTCTCTGATTTCTCAGGGGTGTAAGGCACCTCACTTGAACATCTGTGAATATCAGGACCTGGGGAGGGAGCGCTGATCCACCTGACAGAAGTGTCCACATTTGCTTCTCTGAGAACTGGTGCTTGGGACCCACTTTCCTTATTTTCCTCATAAACTTGCATTTGTTCTTTATGAAGAAACCAATTTTTGTACATCTGCTTTCTCTAAACTCACACCAGCAGATACCAACAGTAGCTTTTTTTTTCTTTTTACTTTTGTTTGTTTGTTTGTTTGTTTTTCGAGACAGAGTTTCACTGTGTAGCTTTGGAGCCTGTCTTGGAACTCACTCTGTAGCCCAGGCTGGCCTCAAACTCATAGAGATCCGCCTGGCTCTGCCTCCTGAGTGCCGGGATTAAAGACATGCACCACCACCTCCCTGTCCCAACAGTATCTTAAAATCAGTTTCTTTTAAACATAATCTCACGTAGCCCAGGCTGGCCTCCAATTGGCTGCATAGCCAAAGATGACCTTGAATTTCTGTCCCTACCTCTCAGATTCTAGTATTACAGGTATGAGCCTCTGTATAATGGTTTCTCTCTTTTTAAAAATACTTTATTTATATTTTATATGCATATTTGTCTGTGTTAGGGTATTGGATCCCCTGGAACTGGGGTTAAAGACTGTTGTCAGCTGCCATGTGGTTGCTGGGAATTGAAACTGGGTCTCCTGGAAGAGCAGCCA
This sequence comes from Peromyscus maniculatus bairdii, assembly GCF_049852395.1. Taxonomy (NCBI): domain Eukaryota; kingdom Metazoa; phylum Chordata; class Mammalia; order Rodentia; family Cricetidae; genus Peromyscus; species Peromyscus maniculatus. The sequence goes on from NC_134861.1 coordinate 7,325,369, forward strand.
GTGCTCTTAACTGCTGAGCCATCTCTCCAGGCCCAAGTACCTGCATTTTCAAAAAAGAAAAAGAAAAAACAGAGCATCAAGAGTTTGTAGGGCAGTGAGAGTATTATCTCTGAAAGCCCTGCTGGGGACATGCCATTAGACAGTCCCGAACCTTCGCTGACTCTTCACTGGTGGAAATCACAGACTGAAAACAGAAGTGTCCCACCCGGTTCCAGGAGTGGTGGGTACGACAGGGGACGTATGAAAACTCTGCTTTGTGATTTGCCAGAGGAAATCCTAAAACTGCCCTAAAGAATAAACTCTTATCAATTACAAAATTCAAAACAGGCCAGCACTCAGGAGGCAGAGGCAGGAGGATCTCTATGAGTTTGAGGTCAGCCTGGTCTACAGAGTGAGTTCCAAGTTAGTGACACTTTGTCTGGAAAAACAAAAACTAGGAACAAAAATAATAAAGTCAATGCATTTTGTGCTGGTTCACCCTGAGTCCTCTCGCCCAAGGAATAGCTCATTTTGTAGAGTGATTGTCCCGTGTTCCATCTCCAGAACCACATAGACCAGATGTCCTAGTTAGCGAGACTATTGCTTCGGTGAAACAGTGTGTCCAAAGCAACTTGGGGAGGAAAGGGTTTATTTGGCTTACACTTCCACATTGCTGTTCATTATTGAAGGAAGTCAGGACAGGAACTTGGAGGCAAGAGCTGATGCAGAGACCATGGAGGGGTGCTGCTTACTGGCTTGCTCCCCATGGCTTGCTCAGCCTGCTTTCTTATAGACCCAGGACCACCAGCCCAGAGATGGCCCCACCCACAATAGACTGGGCCCTTCCCATCAATCACTAATTAAGAAATGCCCTAGAGGTTTGCCTATAGCCCAATCTGATGGAGGCATTTTCTCAACTGATGCTGCCTTCTTTATGGTGACTAGCGAATGTCAGGTTGTTATAAACTTAGGTAGCACACCAGGCAGGGCGGCACCTGCCTGTCATCCCAGCACTGGGGTCAGAAAGCTGCAAGATGAAGAGTTCAATATTCGCCTTGATTACATAGATTGTTTGAAACCATCTTGGACTACATAAGAACCCTGTCTTTTTTAAAAAATGTATTTTATATATTTCAGTATATCTGAAATTATCCTATCAACATATAATCAATAGCAAAAATAATGAATAAAATATTAACTGTTTCTGGTACTACGTCATTGAAATCTGGTTTGTGGTTTCTACCCCGCACAGCCCATACTTGCCAGTGACCAATCACACCTTCAGTGGGCAACAGTCTCACATGAGCCCATGCTTGGTCATCTCATATCTGGAACTTGATTTGACCCATGGGAGGACAGAGGGGAAAGGTCTCAGTGGCCTGTTTTCACTGCCTCTTCCCCCTCCCTCGCCACCCGCTGTCCAGAAAATTCATGCCAAGGCCGCTGCCCGCCCAGTGTTTTCTCACCCTCCCCAGAAAGATCAGCTTACTCAGGGCCAGCCACCCCGACCCACTCCTTGGCCCTCTAGCTGTCAAAGGTCCCCGGGACTGACTCACCACCTGGGCCATCCTGTAGCTCCTGAGCCTTCCTAACCGTTTTGAAACTGTGTCCCTAACAGCGAGTGTGACATGCCAGGCATTCTGCTAGCACAGGAGGAACCTCTTACCTAATCCTTCTCAACGGCTAGTGGGCTGGAGCCATTTGGCACGTAAGGGCTCTCCTCCTGGCCAGTGAACATTCATGAAGTCCAGCTTGTGTTCAAGGTCAGGGGAAGGCGGCTGGGCTCTCCTTAGGCAAAAGGACTCAGAGGTGGTGACATCCTCAACTCCCACTTGACTCTGAAGAGCCTGGCCCCATGCATGTGTCCTTTGGCGAATCCCCCACACACCTGCATCCCACCACGACCTGAGCGTCAGAGCCCTGATCATGAGAAGTCCTGGAGATGGGGGCCACTTGCTCCCTCAGACTCTCAAGACACCTCCTGAGGTCAAGCCACCCCTCTGCCCCTTAGGCTAGGCCTGATGACCTGGGCAGACGAAACAAAAACAAAGACCAGGGAGCACTGGCTAGGGCGGGGCCCAAACAGCGACTCTCCCTTGGGGCGGGACCAGCATCAGACCGGCCAGGCAAAACCCGGTGAGGGTGGTGGCAGCTGAGGCCAGGCGGAGAGCACCATGAGCGGACACGTCGGGGATCTGAGCCCGCAGCAGGAGGAGGCACTGGCCAGGGTGAGGGGTGCGGCGGGCGGGAAGGTGCGAGAGCCAAGCTGAACCCACGCGGCCCACATTGGCTGTAGCTCTGCATGGGGACTGGATGGTGAAGCCCAGTGCCTCCTGAGCACTGTTCCGGGAGCCTCCTAAGCCTCTGCAGGCTGCACTCCCTCCTCTCTCTCCCTCTGGTGTGTGTGTGTGTGTGTGTGTGTGTGTGTGTGTGTGTGTGTGTGTGTGTGCCTTCCAGAGCAGCGTGCCCACCCGCTGCCCTCTGTTCCCAGCCTGTGGCTACTGCCAGGCAGATCCGGAGATCGCTGCCCAGATTGCAACAGTACTTGGTTTGCTTAGGTTTCTGTTGCCCAGGTTCCCAGTCTTCTTATCAGATGTATTTGTTTACTTTTAATTATTACAGAGAAATAGAAGGCTTGGGGGTCTGATTCTGAGAGCATCCTGCAGGCTGTACCTGGAGAAAGGTAGGGCTATCAGGAAGGGAAGGCCCAGGCCTTAGGAGTCCAGCCCAAGCTCACACTCCCCCTTGTTTGAAAGGGAAGTTTAAGATCTGTGACAGAAAGCTAGGCACTGGTGGCATGACTCTAGAATCCCAGCCTTGAGGGGGCAAAGACCAGAAGGTTGTCAAGTTCAAGACCAGCTGAACCTAGTAACATGGTCTCAAAGAACAAGAGATGAATGGCTTGTTTTGAAGTGTCTCCCATGGGGAAGGACCCTACAGGGAGAAATGAGGGTCCTGGGAATTCAGCCAAGGCTCTCCGAGTGAAAGGGGTCCTTAGTGAAACAGGGGGGATCCTCTGACAAGCCTCCCAGTGCTGATGGTCTCAGGAAGCATCAGGCACAAGGTTCTTTCGGAACTAGACCCCTGGCCTCTGGGAGTGGACTGATTGTGACAGAGAACCCAGCTAGGCAGTCTTATGTTCCCCATTATTTAAAAATAACAAAAGCTTACCATTTTTTAAACTATAAGAAAGGAAAGGAGGAAGAAGGGGAAAAGCTGAGGATGGCCCAGAGATCCACACAACTGCACCAGGGTCATTTCCTTCTAGAGTCTTCCTGAGTTTAGCGTGGACCACTGTGGTCACACTTCCAGATTCATACGATACCATTCGGTGGCTTTTCTCCAGGCTGAGTGAATAGTCACCCAGAGGTGATAAGGAGTGTAGCGTTAATGTTTCTTAAGGCTAACTGTCCCTCTTCATGCCCCCCCCACCTCCAACATTTCCTCTGGTCCCAGAGGCTGCCGCTGTCTTCAGGTGTGACAATCCCATTGCCTGCTGGGAGTCATGCTTTACCTGTCCCTTGCTAGCACCAGAGACTGTCACACCGAATGACAGCAGCAGGCTAGGTACACAAAGGCTACGAATTTACCAAAAGGAAAACGCGAAGAGGAGACTCTGTTCAACGCTCAGCCACACAGTGACACCTGCAAGCTCCCGGAGAAGGTGACGGAGGAGGTGCTGTGGGTTGGTCTGTCACGGCAGCTGACTAGAAGTTTGGTTAGTCATCGAATAAGCTGTTTGTGAAGGACTGGGAGCTGCCCCTGAGGCTGACGTGAGGAAATTCTAGAGCACCACTTGTTTCCAGACTAGCCATTAGGAGTTAGGCTGTATTTGTTTGCATACAGCATTGTGGGCCCTCAGCCCCAAGGGCTCGTGGTCTGGTTGTTACAGTGTGGGACTGTCTACCTTCACGCTTGGTCATTTGTCTTCACATATTCCTTTTTAATTATGTTAGCACAGCAAGATGTATTCGAGTTTTATTCTTTTTTTGGATTATTACTATTGGCCAGGCATGGCGGCACATAAATAAAGGTATTTAATCCCAATGCTTGGGAAGCAGAGGGAAGCCTGGTCTACATAGTAAGACCCCATCTCAAAATAAAGCAATTATTATTGCTACTTTTCAGGGGTTTGGAGGTACCTAGCCCTGACTAGCTTCAAACTCACAAGATCTACCTACCTCTGCTTCTTAGGTACTAGGCCCAGGCTTACAGAGGTGTGTGTGTGTGTGTGTGTGTGTGTGTGTGTGTGTGTGTGTGTGTGTGTATGTGTGTGTGTGTGTTTTATGGGTGTTTTACCTACATGTGTATCTGTATACCACATGCATGCCTGGTGCCATGTGGGTGCTAGGAATCAAACTTGGGTCCTCTGGAAGAACATCCAGTTATCTTTAACTGTTGAGTCATCTTTTCAGCCCTGTAGGTTCTTTTTTTAGATATGTTCTCCATATGTAGCACAGGCTAGTCTCAAACTCCCAATCCTCCTTCCTCAGCTTCCTGAGTGCTGGGGTTAAGATACGTATGACCAAACCTGTTTTACATATTTATTTTAAACACATTCAAGTGTGTTTGATGGGACAGATTTGATATTACCTTCATTTCACCAGTGAGGGAACTGAAAGAGAGTACCCCTCTCTGATCCAGCCCATCAGGGTGCAATTTCTGGGGTAATGTCTCTAGAACTGTCAGGCTACCCTTCATCAGAATCACCCAGAAATTAAGGGAGAAAAGGCTGGAGTTCTGGAGCTTATTTGGAAAAGACTCTGGCACTAGCCAAAAGAGGAACTTGTCTCCCAAGGAGAGATTCTCACAGTTCTAAGAGCTTCTCAGACAGACTGAAGTCCAAACACGATGGGTCAGTGGTGGATCGAACCACCCCGTCAGGACTGCTTAGTTATGCATACCTCTTGCCCTTTGTTTAAACTTAAGCCTCGTTCCTGGACCACTTGTGGGTAGGGATCACTGGGCCTCCTTATTTGTTTTTTATTTGTGGCCCCATCAAATAACTCTCAGCTTTTCATTGTTGCTTGTCTCCTGATTGGCCGACTGAGGACAGTTGGCCACGCCTCCCTTGTTTGAGCTGTCAGGGCGCAGGCTCTGATCCAGAGGACTCCAGTAACCCTCTGGCCTGCCCATCCTTTTCCTCTTAGTTCCGGGAGACCCTCCAGGACGTGCTGCCCACCCTGCCCAAGGCTGATGACTACTTCCTTCTGCGCTGGCTCCGAGGTGAGGTCATGGGGACCAGGGAGGCAGAGAGCAAGGGAAAGAGAGAGATGGCAGGAAAGTGAGGCGGGCACTTCAGGGGACCACCCTGCTGAGACACGCTTCCAATTGGCCTGCTCTAGGCTGGAATCCCAGCTCCATTGCCACTACATGCACAGTGCAGACTCATCTGAGCCTTAGTCTCTCCTGTCTACGGAGTGGACATGAGTCGCTTGTATGAAAAAGAACTGAAGACATGGTTGCTCCTAGGTATGGATGAGGAGGAGGTTTATTGTAGATGTGGGGAGAGAACAGCTGGAGGCATCTGGAAGGGTCCAGACTGAAGCAGGCCATGACCGTGAGAGGAGAGGGGTGGGAGATGGGGGGGGCACCTGGAGGCCAGGTGCCTTCCTTAATCACTCTCCACTTTATTATTGAGCAGGATCTCCTGCTGAACTAGAGCTTGCTGATTAGCTAGCCTGATTGGACAGCTTGCCCCAGGGGATCCTCTGTCTCTTTGTTCTATGTCTGTCCTGATCTCCTAATACTTCCACCCCAGTGCCTTTGGCTTCTACAGATTAAATGGCCTCCCCAGCTGGCCTTGAGTCAAGTATCAGTGACCCTACCTTTAGGGCTTGGGTCTGCCGTCGGTCCCCTGGGAACAGTGAATTGAAGTAACAGCAGAGGAGGGCTTCTTCTGGAAGTCATGGCAGTCTGGAAAAGTAACACCAGAACTGGCACTGAGGCTGGGGGATGGGTGGGGACTGCTTTTAACTCACTAGTTTGCATGGGATAGAGTTTGCACTCGAGGTAGGAGAGAGTCAAGACTCATCGCAGGAAGTGGACACAGGGGCGTGGTTTAAGCAGTTGCTGACATGACAGGCTTGTAACTGTGATCCACACTGTGTTAGCAGAGCATCATGAGAAGCCCGTCTCCCAGCCTGGCTTTCTTCTGTGCCGTCCTAGGCATGGTAGTGAGCCCTGTCTTCAAGGTGCTGAGTCCAATAGGAGGTCACCAGGCTCACATGAAGGAAGCCTCCACCCAAGGGCCACTCTTCCCTGTCTTTTTGTTCTTTCTGTGTTTTTAAGTTTTATTTTTAAAACAGTTTTGGGTTTTCAGGGGGAAAAAAAAAACCACAGCCAAAAGGGTCCACAAAAAACTAGTAGAGTTCTTATCTGAAGCAATACCCAATTATAAAATATGGTGAAATCTCAGCTAAGCCTGTAAAACTCCTAGAATTAGAACAGAAAAGATCTAGACACACCAAACAGACAAACCTTTAAATGCCAATATATTTAGAACTGCTCTATTATTCAGTTTGGTAGTCTCTGGACATGTTTAACTATTCAAATTATATTAAATTAAGACTGCAGGTCCTGGACTCACTGGCTCCATGTCAGTTGCTCAGTAGCCACATGCAGCTAGTGACTGCCACATTGAGCAGTTGAGACATGGCTGGTCCTGTCATCACAGACCATTCAACGGGCCGGCACCCAATGCAGGTGGCGCTAGTTAACACATAGGACAGGGCAGACTGTAACCGCAGGGGCTTGTGGGTGGTGATGCCCACACCGACAAGCAGCTGTGTATGTTTGTTTAGCCTGTGACTATAGGACTGGAGCCCTTGTGAGACAGGTTTGGGCTCAGTCGAAGCTGCTGAGGAGTGGGGTGGACTGCCTGTGTATGCAGGGAACGACTTGTCGCAGGAGATGGTGGAGGCTGAGCTAGTGGCCTTCACGGTTCTTTCTTGCGCTGATTAATGAACAGGGCAAAGGCTGTCTGGCAGGAAAGTCACCTTTCACTTGAACATCTCTGATGTCACATTTCACTTCAGCTCCAACAGTGGAAAATTGGATAACGAGCTAGTCGCCATAAAAAGAAGCTGCCAAGGCGTGTCTAAAATAGACTGTACCCGTGGGCTGGAGGCATGCTTGTAGTCCCAGCTGTGTTCATTAAGGTACTTGCTGAGCTAATGTGAGGACCAAGTTCCTTCTCCCAGCACCCATATGAAGAGCAAGAGCCAGCATGGTCTGTGTGTAACCTCAGAACTGGAGGAGATCAGGCCTTCTGGTCAGCCATTATTCTGGCCAATTGATGAGCTCTATGCTTAGTGAGAAAGTGATTGAGGACACCCAATATCAACCCCTGTCCTCCACACTCATGTGCACACATGTGCACGAATAGACACACATATAGATTTCTAAGCCCCAAGTGTATTTTAAGGATATAAGGAAAAGTAAGGACACCCTAATTTAGTTTGTCCTCTTAAGTCTCTAGGGACCAGCTTATCCTAACACTTTTAAATTATTTTTATATCTGTTTGTTTGTTTATTGAGAGGGGGAGTACTTATGCAGCCAATGCACATGGAGGCAATAGAAGTTTGCTGATTGATTTCTCTCTGTATGTGGGTTCCAGAGATCAAATTCAGGTCATCAGGCATGGTGGCTGAATAATAATTAAAATAAATAAATAAAAAAGGAAGGACATGACTGCTCCTAGCTATGGTGGAAGAGAAGGTTTATTGTAGATAAAAGGGAGAGCATAGCCAGAGGCAGAGTCATCTGGGAGAGTCCAGAGTGGACATGACCCTGAGCCATGTGAGCAGAGGGGGATGGGAAGAGGGGAGAACCAGACCAAGAGGTCAGGAGGGTACAGGGTAGATGAAGAAAACCGAGTAATCAAAATGGCTGGATTATACAGGGAAGGGGAGATGGGGGAGTGTAGCTGGAGAATTTCCTCTCTGGGTCCCACCAAGTCCCGACAGTCCAACAGCCCATGGCATCTTCACATGCTGTTTGTCATGGTGGCAGCTGGCAGTGTCTCTCCCCTCAGCCTTCCACATCCCAGAATTCTCTTCTCTGCTTGTCCCGCCTATACTTCCTGCCTGGCCACTGACCAATCAGCATTTTATTTATACAGAGTGATATCTACATCAGGGGAGGGCAACACAGCCCCTAGGCTGGAGAAATTTAGGGATTGGGGGTAGGGTATATCAGCCATAAACCCTGTAACTGGTAGGGACTGAAGGATGCTGAGAGAACCTGGAAGACGGGTCCACTTTGGTATGTTAAATAGGCACCTCAGTTAGTGTCTTAGTTATGGTTTCTGTTGCTGTGAAGAGACACCATGACCATGACAACTCTTATAAAGGAAAACATTGAATTGGGTGGCTTCTATTTTCAGAGGTTCAGTCCATGGTGGGACATGGTGGCGTGCAGGCAGGCATGGTGCTGGAGAAGTAACTGAGATTTCTACATCTTGCACAGGCAACAGGAAGTGGTCTGTCTCACTGAGCTGGCTTGATCATATATGATACCTCAAAGCCCGCCTCCACAGTGACACACTTCCTCCAACAAGACCACACCTACTCCAACATGGCCACATCTCCTAATAGTACTACTCCCTTGGGTGGGGGGGGGGCATTTTCCTTCAAACCACCGCAGTTAGCCATTTGTCCCGGGTTTGGGACTAACAGTGGCAAGTGCCCCACCTTTACCTGCTGAGCCATCTTGCTGAACCCCCAAGGCCAGCTCATTCCAGATCTGACCTCTCCTTCCCATGTTTTTGCAGCTCGGAACTTTGACGTTAAGAAATCTGAGGACATGCTCCGGAAGGTAGGACCCTGCCTCTCTGCGTCTCTTCTCATGTTTCTTTTTCCATCCTCCCGGATCCTTTTTGAACAAGGCCTGAGTCCCTCCGCCTTGTGCCCTTCCCCCACCTCCATCCCCAGTTCTGTGGAGCCTAAGGGTGCTCTGGCAGTCTTGGAGCTGTGGGCAGGGAGACCTGGCTTTGTGCTGCCAATACCTGCAAAGGCTTTTGGAGACAGGCAGCTTCTGCAGCTTCTGCATGTTTCTGCAGCATGTGGAGTTCCGGAATCAGCAGGACCTGGACCACATCCTCATGTGGCAGCCACCAGAGGTGAGCCCCTTGCAGGATCTCTTAGGTCTCCTGATGCCCTCTCCCCCATCTGGCCACCTGATGGCGCAGTGTGGGCTTGAATCAGGACTTTGTCCGTTTGTCCAGGTGATCCAACTCTATGACTCGGGTGGTCTGTCTGGCTATGACTATGAAGGCTGCCCTGTGTGGTTCGACATCATCGGGACAATGGACCCCAAGGGGCTGCTGATGTCGGCCTCTAAGCAGGACATGATCCGCAAGCGTATCAAAGTCTGTGAGCTGCTTCAGCATGAGTGTGAGCAGCAGAGTCAGAAGGTGAGCATCGGGCTTCAGGCCGCGTGCTTGGTGACCTTAGGTGTCCAAGTGGAGACACTAGGCCTAGGGAAGGACAGCACCTTGTCTCTCTAACTCTCACCAGCTCTCAGTATGATTTTTCTGCCACTTTGATCCCTCTGTGAGCATCAGTGTGTGTGTGTGTGTGTGTGTGTGAGTGAGACTCTCTGCTGGCGTGAAGTAAGGTCACCAATGCCTTCTCTTCTGGCTGAGTTCATAAAGTGCTTGCTGAGCAAGCATAAAGACCACGTTCAGATTCCCAACCCCCACACAAAAAGCCAGGCCCTGATGTTGACGATGGGTGTAGTGAATTTCTTGGAACAGCCAGCCAGCTTTACCCACAGAAAAGATAGTCGCCACTAAAATTCTCTAACTATGAAAACTGATAGCCAAGCCATGACTCTGTGCATCCTCCATGGGACTCAAGGAGATACTACAGAGTTACTAAAATAAATATATGGGATCCTAGGCCCAGTGAGATGGTTCAGAGGGTAAAGGCACGTGCAACCATGCCAAACAACCTGAGTCCTTCCTGGAACTAACATGGTGGGAGGAGAGAACTGACTCCCGGGAGTTGTCTTCTCACTTCCAGACAGGCACCATGGTGTGCACCTGCACACACACACCGGCCACACATGATAGATAGGTAGGTAGGTAGGTATATAGAGATAGACAGACAGACAGATAGATAAACAGACAGATTACAGATAGATAGATAGATAGATAGATAGATAGATAGATAGATAGACAGATAGACAGACAGATAGATTACAGATAGATATATAATAGAAAGAAAGATGATAGATATTTAGACATAAAAAATATATGGAAAGTCGGATGTGGTAGTGCCTCCCCTTAATCCCAGTATTTGGGAGACAGAGACAGATATATCTCTGTGAGTTCGAGGCCAGCCTGGCCTATAGAGAGAGTTCCAGGACAGACAGGGATACATACAGAGAACCTGTCTTGAAAACCAAATAAACTTTATATATGGAGCCCTCAAGAGTGAGGCTTGTACTCCAAGAAGGCCTTCAGATTTGCTTAGACAGGTGTCATCTCCTGCCCCGGAACTGCCCTCTGACCTCTGTGTCCTTCAGAGTAAATCCAGTGTAGAAGGCAGCCTTGTTGGTTTTGTGAATCCGAACTATGAGCCCAGCACATGCTACAGTACACATGCAGAAATAGAGGACAACTTGTGGGAATCAGCTCTCTTTCCACCATGTGGGTCCCAGGAATTGAACTCAGGTCCTCGGTCTTGGCAGCAAGTGCCTTTACTTGTGAGCCATCTTGCCCGCCCGAGTCAAGCTTTACTGATGCTCTAGGCAATAGTGTTGAGCACACCATGATTGATACTCTAAGAACCTACAGCCTCTGCTAGGACTCAGACTCAACGTCTCCTCACACCCTAGATAAATACCATTTGCTTGGGATGCCATGGGTTTGCCAGGCCTCCCTACCAGGGCTTATTGGATGACAGGAAGACAGAGAGAGGTGGCCAGGATCCCCTGCGTAAATCAATGATCTAACCAGTGTGCCTGCTCTGATACCGCAGTTGGGCAGGAAGATCGAGAGGATGGTGATGGTGTTTGATATGGAAGGGTTGAGCCTGAGGCACCTCTGGAAGCCAGCTGTGGAGGTCTACCAGCAGGTAAGGCAGGAGACAAGATTAGTAATGGCTCCAGGCCAAGAGGGACCCACAGCCCACACCAGCTTCCCATCCATGGACAAGTAGAGATACCCTCCGGGGGCCTTGAGATGCTGGCCTTGGGGCCACCCAAGGAGGATGAGGAGCAAGGACTCCCAGAGGAGGATGCACACGTCGTGGGGAAGGCTGGGTTGGGCCTCTTGCTTCAGCAGCATCAGAGCTACAGAAGTCTGGACATCCAAGGTGCTGGGTCCAGCCATGACCGATGTCGTTTGACTTCACAGTTTTTTGCCATCTTGGAAGCAAATTATCCTGAGACGGTGAAAAATTTAGTTGTTATTCGAGGTGAGTTTGTGGCCGAGATGACCCCTGCCTGGGGGAGGAAGGCTGGGGTGGGGATGACAGTAAAGAAGCCTTTGGGTTAGAGCTGCTTCTCAAAAGCATCTTCTGGGAAGAGTAAGGTTTTCGTTTGTTTTTCACTCCATTCCTTCGCAGACTGACATTTTTGTAATATGCAAACTCCTGCCCTGGTATGTTGCAGCCGTATTAGGTTTCTAGATGTTTGCTGCTGTTTTCTTACTCACTTTAGTGTAGATTGGGCCATGAGCCACACTGTCAGCAAGAGCGGTCCCTGTCTTCCACGGCCATCCTATAGTCCCTTGGTTCAGATGGCCTGGACTCACGTCCCCCCCTTACCAGAAAGTTAGGATATTAAAGGCGAGTCTGCCAAATGAGAAGATTGCACACAAAACCTGGCCCACAGGAAGTGCTCAGTGAGCAAGCAGGTATCTTTGGGGTGGGACAGAATATTTAAAGCAGGTCCCCAACTACTATCACCCCAAAGGATTCTGAGGTCACCTAGCAAAACCGAGTGGGGAAAGGAAGGGGTGTCCTCAAGGAATCATGGTTGCTGACCCTGGGCCCAGCTTGAGCCCAACACTCTACAACTAGATTACAGGACACCACTGATTGTTGAGACCCGAACACCATGCTGTTGTCACTTTACAGCTGACAGCGCTAAGGCTCGGAGGTGTAAGTCCTTAACTAACGCTCATGCAGCAGGGCACGGCAGATTGCAGATCCACACAACTCCCACCCAGCACAGGACCTTGCCTGTGGCTTCGGGCCCGGCACTGGTCTCTGGCCCAGCTTCCCAGTGGGGTTCTGTGTCTTTCAGCTCCCAGGCTTTTCCCGGTGGCCTTCAACCTGGTCAAGTCCTTCATGGGCGAGGTGACGCAGAAGAAGATTGTGATTCTGGGAGGTGAGTGACTTGACCCTTGGCCCCCAGCTGGGGCTGGCTCTGGGGATGTCTGGAAAGCAGGGGATGCAGCCAGAGGCCCCTTCTCCTGGGATATCCTCTTCCCTTTGACTTGGGCTCATCAGCGCATAGAGCCGGGCTTCCAATTCTGGATCATGGCCTAAGAGCCAGAAAGCAAGCTCATGAGTGCTCTGAGGAGTAGACTCGCAGTGAGCAAGGGGTCCTCTACGGGGGCTCTCTGTTGATCTCCTAGAGCCCCCCAGAGCCCTCTGTTTCTCACACAGAAAACTGGAAACAGGAGCTTCTCAAGTTCATGAGCCCTGACCAGCTGCCTGTGGAATTTGGGGGGACCATGACTGATCCTGATGGTAACCCCAAGTGCCTGACCAAGGTACAGAGTGCCCAGAGGATGGGGAGGGAGGAGACCACTGTGGTCCACTGTCAACTTACCCACCCCTGACTCACAGATCAACTATGGGGGTGACGTGCCCAAGAGCTATTACATGTGCAGACAGGAGAGGCTGCAGTATGAGCACACAGTGGTCGTGGGCCGAGGCTCCTCCCACCAGGTGGAGAATGAGATCCTGTTCCCAGGCTGTGTGCTCAGGTAGGAACAGGGGCTGGGCACACCTGGAGGGGCCTCCCAGTCCACACAGGAGGTGGTCGGTCAGTGGGCTCTCTCTGCTGCAGGTGGCAATTTGCATCAGATGGTGGAGACATTGGCTTTGGAATTTTCCTGAAGACCAGGATGGGGGAGCGGCAGAAGGCTGGAGAGATGGCAGAGGTGCTGCCCAGCCAGCGCTACAATGCCCACCTAGTGCCTGAGGACGGGAGCCTCACCTGCCTCAAGGCCGGAGTCTGTAAGAGCTTTGGGTTTTCCGGCAGTGCCCTTTGCAATAGAAGGGAAGCCAGTCACCTCGGGCCACCTCGGGCCAGTCCGGCTTCTCTGGCTTCTATGTCCAGCTCTCAGGGAAAGTACAAGGACTGTACCTAAGGGCTCCAGGGGTGCAGTCTTCAGGGTCTTGGATCTGATGGGTGGATGTAAGGGAAGAGGGGCATTGCACAAAGTCCTGAGACTCAGAGCCCAGAAGCAGAGCAGTCTAAGAGACAGCTAACTAAGTCGCCATGGACTTTTGTCAGAGGTCTCCATAAAGGGCCTGCCCAGTTGTCTGAACTCCAAATACCCCAAAGAGCTGGCTAGAACTGGCGTCAGTTCCACCAGAAACAAAATGGTCTAGTGTCTTAGCTAGCTTCTCATACTATAACAAAATACCCAAGGCAATTAGCTTAGAAAAAAAATGGGAGGGTTATTTACCATACTGCACAGTTCTGGAGATTCTAGCTCAAGATCCAGTGAGCTTATTGCTCCGAGGCTCTGACAAGGGTGCACACCATGGCAACAGCACTCAGAGCAAAAACACCTACGTCACAAGCCAAGGATGCCAAAGGGGAGGGAAGGGAGAAGCCAAGCGTCCTGGCACACACCTGTAATCCCAGGCTTGAGAAGCTGAGTCAAGAGGGCCAGGAGCTCAAGGCCAGCATGGAGAGCGTGTCTCTCCCCCTCCAAGGTGCCCACTACCTTCTGACAGTGCTGCCAGGGAAGCATGCCTTCACCACACGGCTCTTCTAGGAGCGCTTACCCCAACCATAGCAACAGGGATGACACCCTTTATCCTGGGGCTGTAAAGTGCTGGTGTAATGCTGGGGTGCCAGAAGGGACCATGCCCTTACGGTGGTCACCACAGTCCCAGGAGGTGGTCACGAGCAATGGGTCACGAGCTTGGGGGGCAGGGCAGTGGCTGACACTCAGGTCTCACCCACGGGCCTGGTCAGCGTGTTCCCCACATCACCAGGAGTGCACACGAGCTGGGCTCACGCTGTCTGTCACCGCCCTGTCCCTGCAGATGTCCTGCGCTTTGACAACACCTACAGCCTGCTGCACACCAAGAAAGTCGGCTACACTGCAGAGGTGCTGCTTCCGGACAAGGCCTGTGAGGAGAAGTTGCAGGGCCTCAGGGCAGGGAGCCCTCCTCAGGACAGTGAAGACTCTGGCCGCCTCTGACCCTGCTCCATCCAACTCCTTCACACACCCCTGCCCCTGGCCCCCTAGGCAGGGTGGTGCTGAAGGTGGCTTCAGAGATCTCCAACCCCCATCTCCATCCGAGCCTCCCTTGGGACCACTTAGACACAGACCAGCACTTTCATTCCTGTACCTAGAGAATGGGGCCGAGGGGGGTGACACCACACATCCACTAGGAAAGGACCCTGCCCTTGTTCTTGTCCTCTTGAAGACACCCACCCACCCAGGACTCAGTCAGGCCTCGTATCCCAGCTGGGGTCCAGTCCATGAATCCTGTCCCTCACACGGAGCACAGCTGCATGGTTTCTATCCAACTGGAGGTCAGCAAGGATGGAAGGGCCAGCTGGAGGCAGCTGGGCAGCCCGTGAAGGAGGGGTGAGGCCCCAGCTCCAGCATAGCATCAAGGCCTCTCTAAATTCCGCCGCCTTTGGAAGGAATAGCAGAAGTGGAGAGGCAGGGTGCGGCAGGGGAGCCATTGGAGGGAAAGCCGCACTCAGCTTTACAAGGTTGAGCAGGTTGTTGAGTCTAATGAAGAGATATGCACATGCGCACATATGCACATGCACCCCCCCCCACGCACATCTGCTGGGATCCTGCTGATCCTCAACTTTGACTATTTCTTTTTTCTTAAGGCGCTTCCCCCTGCCAAGCCATCTCCAAATTCACCATGTAGCCCAGGCTGGCCTTGCTTTAGCCTGCCTTCTTCGATGTCCTGTGTGCTGGGATTGCAGATGTGTGCCACTGTGCCTGGCTATCTTTAGTTCTTTCTGGCCTGAGTGGAGCTCACAGTCAAAGCCAAGCTACAGGGAGATATTGGTACTGGAGTGTAGGGTGAATCACTCTGGGGGTTCATCCTGACTTCTAACATGCTTCTTGGAGAACCTTCCAGCCTTCTATACGTCTGCATGTCTCTAAGGAGAGAGGTGAAAGGCAGCTGCCAACATCCCTTCCCCATGTGACCCAGGAACTGGCCAGTGACAGCTTCTGGATGTAATATCTCACAGGCTGGTCCTCCTAGCATCCACAGGCAGTCAGCCAGCCCACCACTGCTCTGTTGGGTGGACTGAACCTAACAGCAGACACTGCCAAGCTTGATCCAGTGTGGATGGCTCATGCAAGCATTACCTGGAGCCTA
Organism: Peromyscus maniculatus bairdii; assembly: GCF_049852395.1. NCBI lineage: Eukaryota > Metazoa > Chordata > Mammalia > Rodentia > Cricetidae > Peromyscus > Peromyscus maniculatus. The sequence continues at coordinate 7,340,900 of NC_134861.1, forward strand.
GTAGCCTGGGCTGTGCTGTACTGCTTCCTCCTGGACCTCTGGCTGGGACAGAAGACCTGTGTCCCAAGCAGGGTGGCTCAGGATCACTGATATTGCCTTCTTTGTCCTTCTGTGCTGCTAGGCCAAATGTCCCTGGAAGTGAATGATGAGATGCTCCTGGAAAGGGAGTCCTTATTTCAAAGTGCCTGTCATCCTAGAAGCCTTAGCAGATGCCACCTTGTCTAGGAATCTTGCAAGCACAGGGCCATGCCCCGGCCCCTCTCCTGCTTCCAGATACCATTTGATTTTCTCTGCTTGCTAGATGTCGTCATTATCGAAGACATTTTAATGGAGAAAACAATAAACCTTGAAGATGAGGGAGGGGCTCTTCAGGGTAGCTCCTAGCCACTGTATCTGGACCATTTACCGTCAAGGTTTAGAGTCTGGATGGAGGACAAATGCCAAAGGACAGTGCCATGAGAAATTCTTGCCAAAGATCAGCTTAAGCAGGTTGGCAAGAGGGGAAAAAAATCTCTGGTTTTGCTGGATCCAAAGAGAGCCTGGAACCGTCAGACAGGAGTCGCAAGGCATTTCCAAGTCCAGGGCTGCTCCTGCACTCATGGTATGGCAAGCACGACGCCCCTCTTGTCTCCCCGAGGCGTTCCAGCTTCTTGGGGTCATTTCCCCACATCCTTTGGCAGACTGAAAGGGCTGTCACTAAGTCTGGTTAGGATTATCGTGAGTTCATTCATCTCACTTCATGTCATGATGAGTACTCAAAACGACTCAACGTGGCCTTAAAATAAAAGGCTTTCAAACTTGAACCCTGACCCTTGCCCTTCTAACCACCCACAGCCAATTTTCCCTGTTAGTACAGCCTCACCAGTATTTCCTTGCTGGTAACAGAAGGACCTGGCCTGTGTACAAGGACAGCTGATGCTCCCATCACAGAGAACAGACACACAGCGTTGCTAGGAGCAGAGCGGCAGGCACCAAGGAGAAGCTGCAGGTACCAGCGGCTCTGGATCCCAGAGCTGGCACAACATGCCTCCTGCTTAAGCAATGACCACCTGAGGTCACCTGAGGAGGTGATGCCGAACCTGCGTGGCAAGTGGACAGGGCATCGAGAGCTCGGGAAGTCCTGTGTCCTCAGCAAACCTCGCTCTTGCAGGCACGTCCAACCCTCTGGCATTGCAACATGATGCTGTCATCTATAAACTTCATAAGTGAGAACCGTGCCAACTGAGTTACAAAACAATCCAAAAAGCCACAGGAAACACCCACATAACATTTCATGCAATTTTATGGGTTTTGTTTGTGGCCAGGTTTGTAGAGACCCCAGGCCTCATACAGCCTATACAGCCAGGTTGGAAACCCCTATAGAGTGCCAGGTTTTTTTGTTTTTTTTTTTTCCTTTTTGTGGTTCTGGAGCTAGAAGTCACATCCTTGGACATGCTAGACAAGCACTCTGCTTGTGGGCTGCATCCACCGCCAAAAAACTGATGATTTCTTACAAAAAAAAAAAAAGTTTGTGTCTTCACTTATTTACTCATCATTCTTTAGCATTTGTTGAGCATCTGTCCAGCACCAGGCCTTGCAAGCCCTGAGGGCAGTGAGGAGGCTCCACTGATCTAACTCCACCCACAGGAAGCTTGCCCACACTGAGGAAACCAGAAATGACCTGGACAATCAGAAATCAAATGTGCATGCTGGAGTCTTCTGGAGTCTTGTGAGGGCAGGAACCAAGTTTGTGGGGCACACCCAGGAAAGAAGCTTTGGCTCAAGGAAGTGACCATGGAAGGGCTTGGGGGAAAGGGGGTTAGATGGGGGCACGCCTCCAGGGTGAGGAATGGGAAATGGGTGGCCATAAGGTGTTTGGGGCCAGAGGAAAGTTAATAGATATCAATAAATCACGCTTTGACGTAAGTTACAAAATGGCTGTAAGAGTGTGTGGTGTGCCAGGGGTGGGGTGGCATTTTTGACAAGGGGTTTGTAGATCCAAGCCCTTCAAATAAGGTGCTGGGAACCCTGAGGCCTCCTCTATCTAGGGCATGGAGACAAGGCTTCCCAGACCACCTCCTAGAGAAAGTCCTCACAGCCTTTGGAAGAAGGCACATGCGGCATTTGTAGGGTGCTTTCCTGGCAGTTCCCCTGGGGGCAGCACCCGCCCCCAGATTCCCACCCCAGCCAAGCTCACGAAGCTGAAAGGGACACAACACTCACTGGTGTCCAGGGCAGGTTTTCAGCTATGTTCTAGGGCCCAGCCCTCCACAGTTTACACAGCTTCTCGTGGGCCGCCCTGAAGCAGACAGAGATGAAGTCCCATTTTACAGGCCAGGACACTGAGGCTTAGCAAAGTGGGGGTACTCTTTGAACAAAGCCTGTCTAATAGCAAACTGGGGCAGGTACCCAGGCCAGCCCCCCCCCCCCGTGCCCTCATTGCCCTCTGAGAGGAGAGGGTTGACTTGAACACGTGGGCCTCTATGAAGGAGGGCTGTGTGGGGTGGGGCTTCAGTGTGAGCCAGAGGGAGGCATGGAGTTCCAGGGGCTAGAAAAAGTCCAGCTCACTCCGAACTTACTCTGTGCCCAGGACAGTCTGTGGCAGGAAGGTTTATGTACCATTATAGGTGCAGAGATCCAGGCTTGAGGTAGGAAGTGACTTGTCCTGAGATACAACGTAAGAGAAAGTACAGCCAGGTGGGGGCGCACACTTTAATCCCAGCACTCAGGAGGCAGAGGCAGGTGGATCTCTGTGAGTTCGAGGCCAATCAGGGATACACAGAGAAACACTGTCTTTTAAAAAAAAACTTAAAAAAAAATGAGAAGGTAAGATATGAACTTGAGGAAATGGGCAAGGGCAGGGATACAGTTTGGTGGTAGAGCACTTACTTAGCATGTGCAAGGCCCTAGGTTCGATCCCTTGGACCACCAAAACAACAACAAAATCCCACAGACTGAAGTCCATCTACCTGTGGAAGTGGGAGGGCATAGGCGTGGTGACTTCACAGGAAGAACAGTGTAGCGAGCACATACCCTGGTGATGGGGGAGGAATAATCACTCTTGATTCAGACTTGGTATACCACTCATTTATTCACACAGTAAGATTACAAGCACTCTTCATCCTGTCTTCCAAACGGAAGCAGGGGTACCTCTCCGGGTGTACAGGTCTGGACTCGCCACATCTGTTCCTCTGGATCTTGGGTCAGCCTTCCTCAGGTCAGCCACGTCTGCACTGGGGACAGGATCTCACGTCTCTGGCAGAGGAGAGTCGTCTCACGCGAGGGCCTGATGAGCTCGGTTGGTCGGGTCTGAGGCTTCATCTTTTCTATCCCTTTTTGGCTAGGTTTCTAGTCTTATCCCTACTTCCACACATAGCGTATCACTACTCCATTTGTGGTTTACTTAGGTCATTCTGTTGCTTATCACTCCTGACCAGGCTTGTTCACCCTAGGCCTTACATGTTCCTTACAAACAGCCTGGCCAGCCAGGCACTGAGACTGCTCCTGTGCTCCTGTGGCCTTGTGACCTCCATCTTCCTCCACCAGGGGGCAGTGTTGGGCCAGACATCCCTCTGCTCACCAGGGACTCAAATAAGAGTCCATTTGCCTCCTGAGGGACCACTTTACCTCACAGGATGAGGTCCTGGAGGCCAAGCTCACCAGCCCTAGCTGTTTGAGGCTGCTCAAAGTGGTGGGAAGAGGCGGTCCGACCCCACTTCAGACCCTGCCTCGGTTGCTTGTTCTGACTGGACCGCGTCTTCCTCCCACAGGCCCTGCTCTGTCACCTACACCCCCAGCTTAGATGATTGGCCATTGCTACCTTCCCTCCCAGACTGCAGAAGCCGTAAGTGTCCCTGAAATGACAGCTGGATTGCATCTCTCTGTGTAAGTCCTCAAGTGCCCCTGTGTGTGTCTTATGAGGCCCTCTGTGGCCGGCCACAACCCTCCTTCCTGCCCCAGCTGCACCTGTTAACCTGAATCTACCAAGCCCTGATTACCCAGCCTGCTTGAGCTATGCCCTCAGCCCAGGACTCACTCTCCCAGCGAGGATCTGTGGAGCCCCCGGGCCTCAGGAATCCCACCTCCACCTTCACCCAGCAGAGTGCAGGTCTCTTTCCCATACTGTAGAGCATCAGGATCAGTTTTCAGCACAAGACAGCACCATCATCTGCCTCAACTCTCCTCTCCTACTCATCCTAGCAACCAACCCCGGGCTATATGTCCTGTACATCTGGCCATAGATAATAGTCACCATTTACTGAGTCCTGCCCGGCCTAGTGGCCATCTCCCACTAGGGCCTCAGAGACAGTGACTGGTTCAGAGGTCATACTCAGACTGCAAGTAGGGACATCTGACTCCATAGCCATGGGCCTCTGTTAACTTTCCACCGCAGTGCCGAAATATCTGAAACAATTGACTGATAAAGAGACAAGTTTTCCCTTGGTCCATGGTTCTGGAAGTTCCATTCTAAAATCAGGTGCCCCCTTGCTTTTGGGGGCTCCTGCTAAGGGAAATGCAAGTTAGTTCATTAGTGTATCAAGGCTTGTCTTGGGCTTAGCTCTATTTGAGGTGCCCTGTGGCTGGTCCATTTACTGTTTACCTTGGGAGCATGAGGACAGTGCTGAATCAGTAGGATACATGTTCAAAAGCTGCACATGGTGACACAGGCCTGTAATCCCAACATGGAGGAGACAGGTGGATCCCTGGGGCTGGCCAGTCAGCCAGCCTAGCCTAATTGGTGAGCTACCGGCCAGCGAGAGACTCTGCATCCATAAAACAAGGTGGATGGCCACTGAAAAAACAACACACATGCAATTCTGACACATGTCACTAATTGTTTAGTGGGCAGAGTTTCGGCTGTTGATAATAATTGCATGGCAATTGGAATGTAGGTAACTCAAAGGACTGAGCCGACCCAGGACACACCAAGACCAGTTCTCTGCACAAAGATTATTTGCCCTAGAGGGACAAAGTGGGGGGTGGATAGGAGATAAAGGAGAGGGGAGTGAGGGGGCAAAGGAGGGGTGGGGGGGCTGGGGAGAGCATATTTGCCCCAGAGGGACAAAGGACTGCCTCTGGGTAGAGGGGAGACAGATGCAGCCCGAAGGCCAATGACAGTTTATAAAGGGAAAGGGGAAACCCAGGTTGGAACGAGTTGGTTTGTGTTGATTAGACATGTTAATTAGGGTAGTCAGAAGAGGGCTTTTGACTGCTGGACTTCAATACTTTGATACTGGACCTTGGTGGTCAGCTTCAGGAGGAGGAAGTGGCCAAATAAGGCAATAGACCTTGGTGCCTAGCTTCAGGAATGCAATCTCACTGTTCAGCAAGGACAAAGGAATGGGGGAGAGCCGTGTTTGCCATGCTCGGGCCTGCTAGAGCCCTTGAGTAATGGTACTGAGTTGTACACTGAAAATTATTGAATTGGAGCCAAACTTGGTGGCACAGGCCTTTAATCCCAGCACTCGGGAGGCAGAGCCAGGTGGATCTCTGTGGTTTGGAGGCCAGCCTGGTCTACAGAGCAAGTTCCAGGACAGCCAGAGCTACATAGTGAGACTCTGTCTTGAAAAACAAACAATGAAAAGAAAAGTAACAAAGCAGAGTCACATTGCAGAGGGATGCAATGCTAGGCTGTGTGAACTTGACAGGGGATTTATACAAATGCAGACGGCACAGCCCATTGTTCCCAGGTCACAAACAGGTTTACTGAATGAACACTACAAGCAGGTGTAATATACAGCTAAGTATGACTATATCTAAGTATAGGAAAGTATGTAAAATGCTAGGATTTGGGGACTGGAGAGGTGGCTCAGTGGCTAAGAGCATTGACTGCTCTTCCAGAGGATCTGGGTTCAACTCCTAGTACTCACATAGCCACTTATAACTGTCTGTAACTCTAAGATCTGACACCCTCACACAGATATACACGCAGACAAAACAACAATATGTATATATATTGGTTTTTTGAGACAGGGTTTCTCTGTGTAGCTTTGGAGCCTTTCCTGAAACTCGCTCTGTAGACCAGGCTGGCCTCGAACTCACAGAGATCTGCCTGCCTCTGCCTCCCGAATGCTGGGATTAAAGGCGTGCACCACCACAGCCTGGCTAAATAATTTCTTAAAAATTCTAGGACTTTGTAAGTTTTCAGCTCCATTACACCCTCCTGGGACTATGATGGCCTGTGCAGCAGACTGTTGACTGAACGCTGTTAAGAAACACTGACTGAATTGATACACAATGTAACTCGGGGGAGCCTCACAAACATCATGTTAAATGAAAGAAGCCAGTCACTGAAGGTCAGGTACATTCTGGATTCCATTCATGGGAAATATCTGGAGGTGGGAAATCTACAGAGCTAGGATGTTTGGTTTTCAGGCCTGGGACAGGGCAGCAGGGGTGCGGAATGGTTGATGATGGGCTTGGGAATTTGGGGTGGGGAAACAGATGATGTAAATTACATGCCATTACTGGAGTCCTAGACCAGAAGGTCCTAACAGATCGGATTTGAACATTTCTACAAAAATCAAATGTAGGGGCCTAGGAGGCTAATTCGGTAGATAAATTGCTGGCTCTGCAAGTATGAGTTTGGATTACTAACACCCGTATAAGAAGCCTGAAATGGGGACCCTCATCGGTCATCCTAGCACTGAGGGAGCAGAGCAGGATCCTGGGAGATCCTGGCCAGCCAGACTGAAAAAACAGTGAGCTCCAGTTCAGTGAGAGACATTGCCCCAAAGAATAATGGGGAGAAGCCAGGCAGTGGTGGCACACGCCTTTAATACACACACATATACACACACACACACACACACACACACACACACACACACACACACACACATACCAGTACTAGTAAGACAGGGGAAATGTGGGAGACCTGCTCCCACTTTTACCCCAGGGTACTCTTGAGGAGGGAGAAGTGAGAAATATTTAGATAGACATACAGAGGGGAGAGAGACAGACAGAAACACAGGATAGCTCTGAGGGCCTGGATCCTTTATCCACTGGCCCCTTCTGTCTTTTCTAAAGGGCATTTTAAAGGAATGTCAAGGGGCAGGGCAAAAGACCTCCCCTTGCTAGATCAAAGCACACTGCACAGCCAAGTGCAGACCCTTCCAAACATCTAGTAACCACGCCCATGATCAAGCAATCCTTTAATGCAGCTCTACTGGGTAAAGCAAGCTCACTAGCAAACCTTTGTGGGCTCCCACAGGAAGGATTTTATTATTTAGTGTGAGCACACTGGAAACTGGATGACCACCAGCCTATCTTCTAGGAGCTATCAAGAGCTTGAGGCCATACAAGGCAATAACAAACTTGGAGGAGGGGAAGAAGTATGTGTATCATCTGGGCATGTCACAAACCCATAACCCTGGCACATGGGAGGTCTGGGAGGGAGGATCAGGGTCACCTTTGGCTACAGAGCCAGTTTTGGAGAACCTGGGCTACATGAGACCCTATCTGAAAAAAAAAAATTAAATGTGCATAGTTAGGCATTCTTGGTTAAACTGTGGTCTGCTTGGCCATTGTTTTAGTTTTAACTCCTGCAAGGGTCTTCTGGCTTTAAAAACTCTCATTTCTTGAAGGGACAATTAGTTTCCTAAGATATGATTGTTCTTCCTTGACCAGGTAGCTTCAGTTTCTAACTCAGGCTACTTACCCGCACTCTGGATGAGGGCTGGAACCATCTTTATTTAAGGCAGATTAACTTTGTGTTGCCAATTTTTAGACAGACTCTCCAAGATTTTTTTTTTTAATGTGTGCGTGTCTGTGTGGGGGTATGTGCACATGAGTGCAGGTGTCCTTGGAGACCACTGGGGTCAGATTTCCCCTGGAGCTGGAGTAATGGGCTCTTGTGAGCAGCCCAGAATGGATGCTGGGAGCTAAATTTAAGTTTCCTGACAGAGCCTTCTCTTCTGTCCCCAGACAGACACTCCAAACAAACATAGCTATGGAGAGAGATGAACTGGAATCTGACCCGACATTTAATGCAGCCAAGAAGACAGCTGCAAAATGAAGGTGGAGATGCCACGTGTTAATCCTTTTAGCTATTCATTGGGAAGCAAAGGCCTGAGTGAAAACTTCATGGTTTTTAGCCGAAGCGGCCTCTGCACCTTTGTTGCAGTTAGTTCAGATGTTTGCACACAACCCCGTGAATATGCTGAAAACCACCGAGCTGTAGATGAATAATGAAGCGTTTCTATTGTGTGTGCGGATCATAGTTCATTAAAATTTTCTCCCGTTTTCTTTGACAAAAGCTCAGTAGTGGTGCTCCCCACCAGCATGCACTAGTCCTGGGTTTGATCCCTAGCTTTGGAAAAAGATTATAAAGAAATAAATAGGGTGGCGGTGGCACACGCCTTTAATCCCAGCACTTGAGAGGCAGAGGCAGGCGGATCTCTGTGAGTTCGAGGCCAGCCTGGTCTACAAAGTGAGTTCCAGGACAGGCTCCAAAGCTACACAGAGAAACTCTGTCTTGAAAAAAAAAAAAAGAAAGGAAGGAAGAAAGGGAGGGAGGAAGAAAGAAAGAAAGAAAGAAAGAAAGAAAGAAACAAACAAACAAACAAACAAACAAACAAACAAACAAACCTGCCCCAGGGTAATAAAGCCTGGCAAGTACCCTGCCAGAAGGTATGACAGAACACCGCTGGGTGCATGTGCATCCTCCCCCTCCCCCCCCAGCCTCCCTTTCCTGTGGTCAGAGCTCTCTCCTGCCTTCTTCCTAGCAATGTTTGCTCACAGGGAGGCCTCTGCACTCCCCGCAGGCTCTCTTAGCTGGTTCCAGCGTGATCTACTTAGGGAAGGTGGGCAGGAATGTGTGGACACTGGAGCTGGTGGGGAGCAGCCCTTTCCCATTGCCTAGAAACCTAGGAAGATTCTCGGGTGAGGTGAGGCGGTTCTGTCAACTCCCCCACCTGTGTTTACTTGTGTGTGTTGTGGTTGTCGCCTTGGTCTCCTGAATCCTTGACAAATGAGTTGTTCCACACAGCCTGGGGGTGTTTACCTGGGAGGGTAGCTCTGGGTGTGTACCGGTGGTCTCCTTTCTCGGCTCCTTTGTTTCAAAGAAGGGAACGTTAAACTTCAGTTGGCTCCACGTACTCTGCAGTCCAGAGTGTGTGTGGAGGTGGGGCAGACCAACGTACTTCTGCCTGTTTACCGAACTCTCACTCTCGAGATGTCGCCAGGCCTGGGGTTAAGGCTTGGGGTGAGGTGGGAGATGGGGGGCAAGGGTGGGGCTTGCTCCGGTTCCCCTGTAGGTAGCAGAATCAGACAGGCTGGGCTCCAGTTCCAGCTGCACCACTGCCGAAGGTCCCTTGACCTCTGCGAATACCCATTGCTTTGGCTAGGAAAGAGGGCCACTGCTTCCATGAGGACTAATGAGGAAGTGGTCAGCAACCGGGAAGCCAAGTGCTCTGAAGAATCCCTGCCGCTTCCCCCAAAAACAGCTCACAATCTTTACTATTTAGATATGCAGTCCCCCTCCAAAGGCTAATGTGTGGAAGGCCTTGGCTCCAGCTGATGCTATTGAGAGATGGTTGGACCATCCAGGTATGAACTTCAGCAGTGGCTAATAGACTAGTGAGTCCATACTGAATGTCTGGTGGTCAGGGCCTACTTGGAGGAGGTGTGTTCATGGAGGATATGCCTTTGAAGGGCATATCTTGTCCCTGTCACCCCCTCCCTCTTCAACTTCCTGGCCACTAGGAGACAGGCAGCCATATGCTACTTCACATCGAGTGAACTCTATACTGGGTCCCTTTTTTTTTTTTTCTTTTCTTTCTATTTATTCTTTTCTTGTACAGTATATCCCAGCTGCTGCCTCCCCTCCCTCCACTCCTCCCAGTTCCTCCTCACACACACCCCCTCAAGATCCATGCTCTTCTGTTTCCTTTCAGAAAATAGCAGCTCTCCCAGGGATATCAACCAGACATGGCATAACAAGATGCAACAAGACCAGACAGAAACCCTCTTATGGAGGCCAGATGGGGCAACCCAATAGGAGGAAAGGGGTTCCAAGAGCAGGCAAAAGAGTCAGACACCATACTCACTCACTGCTATGAGTCTCACAAAACCCCAAGCTAAACAACCACAGCATGTATGCAGAGGACCTAGCACAGACCCATGCAGGCTCCATGATCGTCACCAGTCTCTGTGAACCCCTATGACCCTGCTCAGTTGATTCTGTGGGCTGTGTTCTCCTGTGTCCTTGACCCCTCTGTTCCTATAGTCCTTTACCAGTGTGAAGCTCCTGGAGCTGAGGCTGTGGGACAGTCAAGTCCCTGGATGAGCTATTTAGCTGCCCCATGTCATGCCTTGATTTACTCATCTGTAGAATACACTAAGCAATGGTACCCATCCCTTCTAGGGAGGTTCTTAAGTCTGGTAGAGATGCTGTGCTCAGAATTGGGCTTGGCATTCGACAAGACTTCACTAAATGTGATCATTCTAGCTATAAGCCACATGGGGGAATTAAAGTTCAAATAAACGCCAGGCCCAGTGGTACAGACCTGTGATCTCAGCTACTCGGGACACTGATCAGGAAGATCACAAGTTTAAGGTTTGGCTGGGCTACAGAGTGAATACAAGGCCATCCTGGGCAATTTAGTGAGACCCTGTTTCAATATAAAAAGTTAAAAGGAGGTAGTGTAGTTCAGTGGTAAGACACCTGCATAGCCTAGTCTAAGGCCCTGGGCTCATTCTCCAATACCAGAGAGAAAGAAAGGAGGTTGGAGAAGGATTCAGTTAAAAACCACAGGTCTACCAGTCATGGTGCACACTGGTAATCAGCAAGCGTCAGCATCTGCCCTGGCTACAGTTTTATGTGCTACAGTGCACACCTGTAATCCCAGTACTTGGGAGATAAATCAGAAGGTTCTCGAGTTTTGAGGCCAGCCTGGGTTACACTGGGAAACACAGACTCACAACAACAACAACAACAACAACAAAAACCCAGACTTTGGTTATTCTGTTATTTCACACAGGAGGCGTGGCCACTAAATGCGTTAACCAGGACAGGTTAGGTACGGCCGGTGCCCACCATCACAGGAAGTTCTGTTGACGGCTCATGCACAGTAAACTGCTAGGCACGTTTGTGGTCCAGTCAGAAGGGTTCAGAGCTCCTACAAAGATCCACAGCTCCTGGAAGGACGCTCACCTCTCCTCCTGACCCGCCTTCCCAGCCTGGGGTGTCAGGGCCCCTCCCATTAGAAGGATTAGGGAGAGAACGGAGACTGGTGAGAAACGGGCAGGATTAGGAGCTAATGACAGAGCAGCTGTGGAACTCAATCTCCACAGGTCTCCAGCCGGGGGGAAGTGGGGAGCTGGAATGTGAAGTGGGGTGGGGTTGGGCGTGGAGAGTTACCTAACTGCTCCAGAGTGACACACAGGGCCCCGGACAGAGGGGAATGGACAAAGGTAGCCCCTTCTCCTGTGGACCCAACTGGATCAGGGGCACAAGTCAGGCAAGGTACCAGCAGGCGGCGTCTGGAGCCCCACATCCATCTCCTTAAAGAACCCTGAGATAGCCCAGAAAAGAGGCCCAGGATTGCCCCAAAATTGGACATCTAGGATGCTGAAGGTTAGGAATAGTGGACCTGGGACAGTCTTGAGCAGAGTGGCTTGGGCTAGCCTAGTTATGTTAACTAAGGCTAGCCCAGGATAGTTTCTGCCCATGCAAATTCTCTTGAGACAGCTTTGCTTGTTGGTTGGTTGCTTGCTTGTTGATTGATTGGTTGGTTGGTTGGTTGGTTGGTTGGTTGGTTCTGAGACAGGGTCTTGGTGTGTAGACCAGACTGTCCTTGAACTTTACAACCCTCCTGCCTCATCCTCCTGAGTGCCGGGTTGAAGGTTTTAATAGAGAACGTAATTGACAGGATGTTTTTTTTTTTCCCTTATCAGAGCTCCAGAGAAGGGGAAAGGAACAATCCCCTAGCAGTGCACAAAAACCCAGGCAGTCAGTGTTCTCGTCCTTGTAAGCGGGCAGAGCTGGCAGCCCTCTGTTAGGAATGAGTGGCCCCAGCAAACATCAGGCTGAAAGGCTTTACAAGGAAATCCAGAGCAGGGATAGGCCTCAGGCCCATCTGGTGGTAGGATGTCAGAATGGGACAGAGAGCAAATGACCCAGGAACCTTCTGGCCTTCCCTGAGCACCTGCTGTGAATGACCTACCAGCTTCTTCACCCCCAGGTGGATGCTTCTTGCTGGCCATATATGGAAATCCCCCAAAGACATCCTTGCCTCCAAGACTATGCTCCTGTCCAGCCTGAACCCTCAATACTAATGGGAGCTGTACATAACCAGAGGCCCCCCACATAGGGTTCTAGGTAGACATGGGGGGGGATGTCTGGCCTTTCCCTATGTTCAAGTGTATAGGGCCAGTTCCTCACAATGTAGTTTGAAAGACATTAGGAAAGATAGCTTTGGCCCTGTGAAGAGACAACCTTCACTATGGACCTTTGAGTTCCATCTTCAGCTCTTTTTGCAATACTGGGACTTGAACCCAGGACTGTGGGTACACTAGGCAAGCTCTACCCAAAACGGCATCTCATCCCACAGCCTGTCTACCTCCTGACTGTGAATGTTCGCTGCAGCTGAAGCGTGTGAGCCTCTCCTGACTCTGAACATAGCGCAGGGCTGCTCAGGAGGCCAAGCACCCTGCCTGTAGGAGCCGGGGGAGACTTTGGGGAGCTCCTCCATCAGAAGAACAAGGAGACCGAGGCTTAGGGAAAGGCTGTACCTCTGAGGAGTGGGGCTCATCCGCATGGGACTCCCCCTTCTCCAGGACAGTGGTCACTCGCAGGGAAGGCCAGCCTCCCTCCTTTACAGCGGCCTCATCTGGCAGAGGTCCTGACACACCCTCGGGTCTGCCGTTTCCTCCAGACCTGTCCCAGGGCCAAGCACGGGACCTTACCTAATCCCAGTTATGTAATGTCCAATCTAAAGAACTGGCCTGGAGGAGGCACCTGAGCCACACCCAGAGGTGGGGGCAAAAGGCTCCAGCTGGGTCTGGACAGACAGAGGAGGCTGGGCCTCTGCCTGCAGTGGTCACTGCTCTTCAGTCTCAGCCATCACCATGAGTGGCCGAGTCGGAGACCTGAGCCCCAAGCAGGCAGAGACCCTGGCCAAGGTAAGAGACGCCCCTCCTGTAGGTCCTCAGGAGGGAATGACTGGGGGGTGGGGTGGAAGGGATCGCCGGGCCCCTACCTCCATCTGCATGTCATCCTTGACATTGTTTCTTTGCTGTCCCTCTAAAGGGACATCCTACACAGCTCAGTGACATCAGTCCTGACCAGAACAGGTGTTACATGTGCAGTAGACTTGCACTTAGCCAGGAGCCGGACCCAGGGGACTCTACTTGGCAGTGGCCCACCTCTCTGCCCCCTGGGTGGGAGTTGGAGGATGCAGATGTCTGTCCTCTGATGGATTCTTCTTTCCTGGGACTGAAAGGAAAGCTAGTCTGTGGGATCCAGATGGGAGAGACAGAACAGTATCGGTGTGCCCACAGCTGAAGGGGAAGAGGACCCTTGATCATGAGTCTCTCTCTCTCTCTCTCTCTCTCTCTCTCTCTCTCTCTCTCTCTCTCTTTCTTTCCTTCAGAATCACGTTTTTTGTAAAAGATGGGAAGATGAGCGAACGCAGGAAGGGAACTAGGAAAACACCCACCGTCCTCTCTACTCACCCACCGCCCATTTATCTATTCCTCTTTCCACTCACTCACTGTCCTGTTCACCTGCCCATCTCTCCTCTTGCCTACCTATGCATAGATCCATCTGTCCATCCATCCATTGATCAACTGATCCTTCACTTTTTCTTTCCACCCACCAATGCATTCATCCCTCCGTTCTGCCTTTGATCTCACAACTCTCCATTCTTCCACCCATGCATTCATCCCTCCGTTCTGCCTTTGATCTCACAACTCTCCATTCTTCCACTCGCCCACCTATGCCACTGTCAGGCTGAGGGAGGGAGGGAGGGAGGGAGGGAGGGAGGGAGGGAGGGAGGGAGGGAGGGAGGGAGGGAGAGGTGATGATCAAGTCTTCAAGTTGAGAGGCCAAGGCTCAGTGTGAGAAGCACATCAACAGGCATCTTTCTTTCCAGTTCCGAGAAAATGTCCAGGACGTGCTGCCCGCCCTGCCAAACCCTGATGATTATTTCCTTCTCCGCTGGCTCCGAGGTGAGGGAAGAGGTGGGGAAGTTGAAGATGGGGGGACAGAAAGAAGACCCGGGTCCCCGCAGCTCCACGGCAATCTGTGGCTCTCAGGATCTGACCACATCATCTTGCTTCCCATGCTCAGGTCTAGGAGAGGGGAGGAAGAGGCAGGGTCCTACTCAAATTCCCAGGGTCCCCCATTGCTTTCATAAGTTAGGGGCAAGGCAAGACAGCCCTGTCCCACCTTCCCCTTCCCCCATCTTTCCTCAGCTCGGAACTTTGACCTGCAGAAATCGGAGGCCATGCTCCGCAAGGTAAAGCATCACCCAGGATTTGGAGATGGTATTCATGGGTGGGGGGCAATCAGTGTCTCATACCCCTACCTCTATGCCCTTTTCAGAGTGCTGGGAGCCCCATGGGGCCTAACCACCCCTTTCATTTTCAGTACATGGAGTTCCGGAAGACCATGGACATTGACCACATCTTTGATTGGCAGCCCCCAGAGGTGAGCCCCCAACCCTAAACACTTCAATCTCTGTGGACATATCACCCAAGCAGCCTCTGGTCACTGGACACCATGAGGAAAGGACAGCAAGCAGAGCCCTTGGAAGCCATTAGCCTCACAGGGCCTTTTCTGTAAGAGTAATGCATAATTTCTGTGTCAAGAATTCTAGCATTGGCTGGGCATGGTGGCAGACACCTTTAAGTCCAGCACTTGGGAGGCAGAGACAGGTGGATTTCTGAGTTCAAGGCCAGCCTGATCTACAGAGTGAGTTCCAGGACATCCTGGGCTACATAGAGAAACCCTGTCTTGAAAAACCAAAAAGAAAGGAAGGAAGAGAGATAGATAGATAGATAGATAGAGAGAGAGAGAGAGAGAGAGAGAGAGAGAGAGAGAGAGAGAGAGAGAGAGAGAGAAAAGAAATGGTCCCAGCATGAGTTCATTTAATCACCTGAACACTGTGAGGCAAGTATTGTCACTCTTTCCATTCAGCAAAAGTCCAGCAACTTGCCAAAGTCCCATGATGAGGCTGGGGTCTGAGCTTAGTCCTGTCTGGCCTCCCAAACTTGTATCTGAGCCACTGTGGCCCATCAGTCCCCAGTTCCTCTGTGCCCCCACTCCAGAGTTTCAAAACATCCTGTCCAGGTTAGAAAGCAACAACCTATCAAGGGACTGGTAAGGGTGGTACCCATGCTGGGGTCACAGTAACATGATGGTCACAATGTGGACAGTATACCATGTTTCCCAGCATTTATTAGAGAGTGAGAATCTGAGCCATCTTATGCAAGAGGAGGTGAGATGGAGCCCAGAGAGGTGGCATCGCTTGCTCAAGAACAGGGAAACAGCAGTGTCTGTATTTGAACCAGATCTGCTGACCTTCAGTATTGACCTTCTCTATCACTGAAGAAGACAGAGAAGACATTGCAGGCAGGACCAGTGAACCCAGAAGCCTGAAGCCAGGCCTGGCTGGTACTGGGCTTTCGTATTCATTGCTGTGAACAAGGCCCTCCCTTGCAAGACCCTCAATTTTCTCACTTGGGACAGAGTAGGCCAATGTTTTGTCCCATGGCAGGGTATAGACTTGGATCTGATAGGTTAGTCAGGTCTGGGGGCCCCCAGAGAGGTGTGTGATGCCGGGTGTCATGTATCTTTCCATGCCTAGGTGATCCAGAAGTACATGCCTGGTGGCCTGTGTGGCTATGACCGTGACGGATGCCCCGTATGGTATGACATCATCGGGCCACTGGACCCCAAAGGGTTGCTTTTCTCAGTAACCAAGCAGGACCTGTTGAAGACCAAGATGAGGGACTGTGAGCGTATCCTGCATGAATGTGACCTGCAGACAGAGCGGGTGAGGTTCTGGCCGGATGGGTGAGTGATTGGATGCAGGAGAAGCTGTTGGGGGCATGGTCCCAAGAATGCACCAGTGTTCTCTCTACTGCCATGGTCAGAGGGCTCTCAGGTCACATAGTGCCACTGCTTATCAGCTGTGTGAACTTGGAAAGTTTCTTAACTCTCTGAGCCTATCTCCTCACCCTTGGCAGGACAGTCTGCAAAGAGCAAAAAGTTGGTGACAGTGAGGATGTTCCCCAACTTATGATGGGGTTACATCCTAATAAACCCACTCTAAGTTTAAAATACCATTAGTTGGAGATACACAAATGCCTAACCCACTCAGCATCATAGCTTAGCCTAGCCTGCCTCAAACATGTACAGAGTACTTTTATTAAACCACAGTTGGACATCAAAAGATGACATCGTCCTGAATATTCCTAGCCCATAAAAACAAATCAAAATTCAACATTCAGACTAAGGATTTGACTGAATTTGTGTTGCTTCACACCATCATAAATTTTTTTAAAAAAAATTAAGTCTAGCTATTGTCAGTGAAAGGAGGGTGGATGGACGAATAGATGAATGGGCAGATGGATGGATGGTTAGATCGATAGATGGGTGGATGGATGGATGGATGGGTGGATGGGTGGATAGATGATGGATGGATAGATAGATGATGGATGGGTGGGTGGATGGATGAGTGGGTAGATGGATGGGTGGGTGGATGGGTGGATGGATGGATAGATAGATGATGGATGGGTAGGTGGATGGATGGTTGGGTGGATTGGTGGATGAGTGGATGGATGGATGCATGGATGGATGGATGGATGGATGGATAGATAGATGGATGAGTGAATGGGTGGGTAGATAGGTGAATGGATGAATGAGTGGGGAGATGCATTCATTCTTGTCCTCTTGCTACTCTGAGGACATAATGGAGGCTTGGAAGCATCCTAAGGGGTCATGTACTTGGGTCACCAACTCCCAAGACTACACTTTGACCCCGGCACTGCCCCTTGCTCATCCTCACAGCTGGGGAGGAAGATTGAAACCATTGTGATGATATTTGACTGCGAAGGTCTGGGACTGAAGCACTTCTGGAAACCTCTGGTGGAAGTGTACCAGGAGGTAAGGAGGCCCAGGGATGGACAGACAGACAGACACACACACACACACACACACTCTTGGGTGACAAGCTTGGCCTGCTTTGACCCTTATGTTCACTTAGAATACAAATTAATAAAAGGTGGTTTCCTTCCAAGCCCCGGCCCCCAAAGGAAACCTTACTAGGGCTCCTAGAAAGTCCACAGAGAGAGTCCCAGGAGAGCACAGGGCCTGTTCCCACAAACGGTCCCAGCCCTGTCATTCCCATGCTCTGAACCCTGGGCAAGTCATCTGCCCCCCACCCCCACCCCACCCCCATCTGCCCTGTGACCCCACCATTCTTCCGGTTCCTCACCTCCAGAACGGGAACAGTGAGACCGGAAGGTTTGATGAGTCAGTCCATAAAGCATGTGCACAGTGCTGGGCTGATACTGAACAGCTGACCCATGTGTAGTCACATGACTATCATCTGCTGTTAAAATGATTATTGGTTACTATGAGTTACTATGAGCATTGGTGCTAATAGTCCGAGGTGAGGAGGTTCCCTTCAGAGGGCAATGGAGGTGATACCAAAAAGGAAAACTTGTCTAAAATCTCCAGGCAGGAGACGGCAAAGGAGGGGGAGGGGAGAAGGTGTGGGCTCTCAGGAGGCTTTCTTGGTTCCACAGTTCTTTGCCCTCCTTGAAGCGAACTACCCAGAGACCCTGAAGTACATGCTCATTGTGAAAGGTAAGTGAGAAGTGATTCCCCTGCCTGGGTTTCCATGCCCTCATCATCCACCCTCAGGGCTCAGTGCCTTCTCCCAGGGCTGTTGTGGGGAGGTTTGCTTGCTGACTACATGCAAACCACTTGGCTCTGGCACAGAGGAAGTGCCCAGGAAATGCTAACAGCTAGCTTCCCTAGCTTCTCTAGAAAAGCCTTTCCCCTCTTCCAGCCATGACCAACATTTCCTTCTTGGACTGTCTCTGGCCCTAAGCTGCCCAGGCTGGCTGTGAACTCACTCCATAGCCCACATAGGCCTTGCACTTGCAATCCTCCTGCCTCAGCCTTCAGAATGTATGAGATTGCAGTCCTGCACCACCAGGCCTATACTACTATTCATTCTGTTTTTCTTTCTTTCTTTTTTTTTTGGGGGGGGGTCATTTTGTGTTTGTTTATTTGTTTGTTTGTTGAGGGAGGGTCTGACTGTGTAGCTCTGCTTTCCTGGAACTCATTCTGTAGACCAGGCTGACCTTGAGCTCACAGTGATCCTCCTGTCTCTGCCTCCTGAGTGCTGAGACTAAAGGCATGTACCACCACCACCCAGCTCATTGTGTTTTTCTGAGCAAGTTATCTGCTTGCTCTATGAAGGACTCTAAGCCTATGCCCATGGTGCACATTCCAGGCCTGGCGCCATTCTGGGTGCTCACTAGCCACTCAGGTGGCGGTTCCCTGGGTAGGTAGGTAGATAGAAGAACGGCTTGTTTGATAGTTGGTTAACTCATTGCTTGGCTAGTTGTCCAGATGATTAGCTAATTAGTTGTCTGACTAGCCAAGTAGCTAGTGATGTGTTAGAGAGTTGACTGGGCTGGCTGACTAGTTGACTGGTGTTGGACTTGGTTGATTGAGTGTCTGGCTAGCATTTTGGTAATGGATGTTTGGGTGGTTGCCTGGCATATTGGTCGACTGTCTGATTTGTTCTTCAGCTGAATTTGCATGGTCAGCTGGTTATCTAGATCACTGGCTCTTTGTGTGAATGTTTGGAGAGAGCAGTTGATTAGCTGTCTAGCTGGTTGGTCAGCGGGCTGATTGATCTTCTGTTTGGCTGACTTGGTAAGTTTGACTTCGGTGGGTTGGTGAACTGGGAGATTATTTGTTAGCAGGCTGACCAGTTTGGAAGGCTTGTTAGCTTACTGGCTGGATAAGGAGGAGGCTGGTGACCAGCTCATTTGTGGGGTGGGTAGGTGGCTGATGACTGGTTAATTGGCTATTTCTTGGGTGACTGGGTCAGGGTCTGGGCTGGCCGAGTCCGTCATGATTCTGTATCACGGGCTGTGTCTGTTGTAGAAAAGTGGCCTGTGGCTTGACTTCTTCCTGTTATTCTTCTTGTGTCCTTACAGCCACCAAACTGTTCCCTGTGGGCTACAACCTCATGAAGCCATTCCTGAGTGAGGACACACGGAGGAAAATTGTGGTGTTGGGAAGTAAGTTGTTCCAGTGGCCCTGGCTCTGTGCCTCACACATCAGCTTTAGAGTGATGTTGGTCCCTTCCAGCACTCAGCATGTACTTGCAGTCACAGGCTCCTTCTTCCCACAGTAAGATGGGGCTCATCATGTAGGGCCAAGTCATCTCCTAAGCCTTATTCTCTGCCTTGGTCCTTGGGTGAGCTGGGAGTAAGGTATCCATGCTCCCTACCCCTGTAGGTTTCTGCTCTGTTGCTCCTCAGCCTTGGCTCTCTATGTGCCCTGGCTTCCCTTCTGCACTTGGACACCCAGTGCTTCTAATGGCAACTCAGGCTGAGGAGGAAAAGCAGGAGAAGTAGCCAAGATTCAAAGAAGGCAGTCGGACACAAAGGGTCTGGATAAGTGCAGAATGATGCATCCACTCAGTGAATTCTGGGCAGCTGCAGAAGCTGTGCTGTGGCTGGATGTTGCTTTTTGCTGTTTTGTTTTGTTCTTTGAGGCAGGCTATCATGGAGCTCATGCTGGCTTCAAACTCACTAAGTAGCCAAAGAGAACCTTGAACTCCTGATCCCTCTTCCTCTAGCTGATTACAAGAGTGCACCATCCTACCCAGAAATTCACAACTGAATAATGGCAAAAGAAATGTTGCCAAGTGGGAAAAAAATGGAAGTAGATCAGAAAGCCATATGGTGCGCGGGGAAGGTTCAGTTAGTGATGGCCTACCTTGAAGCATGGCAGACACGGTTCTCACCTCAGAATTCATGGTGAAAAGAAAAACCTGAGTGTGCCAGCACACACTTTGTAATCCCAGCACTGAGGATGTGGAGATAGGAAGATCCCCAGGGCTCACTGGCCAGAAGCCTGGCCTGATTGGTGATCCCAGGCCAATGAGAGACTCATCTCAGAGGAAAAAAAAAATCAAAGTAGATAGGCCCTGAAGAATGCTGCTATAGATTGCCCTCTGACCTCCATAAAGGTGCACATATGTGCATGCATGTTGATATGCACACACATGTGCACCTACACACCAGCCATAGAAAAAATGATTTGTTTTTCTAAAACTAAGTGTACGGGGTCAGAGTGGTTCAGCCGCCAGCAGGCTGGTGACCTGAGTGCCACCCGGAACCCACACAGGAGAAGGAGAAAACTGACTCCCACAAGTTATCCTCTGACTTCTACATGTGTGCTGTGATGTGTGACCCCTCCACACACAAAATAAATATGTACAAAACAAACAGGTGTTTAGAAGGAAATACAAACAGAATAGATGATGTTTTTAAAGGTATTGTTTGTCTTTTCCTGTTTTCTCAATTTTGCATATTACCATAAGTAAGAAAAACAACTTACTTTTATTTTTTGTTTTGTTTTTTGAGACAGAGTGGCCTCAAACTCACCATCTTCCTGCCGCAGTCTCACGAGTGCCGAGACTACAATTGTATTCCATTGCCCTGACAAGAATTGCTTTTAATAGTAGCAGAAGTGGGTTGTGGGTATAGCTCAGCCAAGCACTTTCCCAGCACATAGGAGGCCCTGGGTTCTATCCATGGCAAGGTTAAATAAGTAGATAGATAGATAGATAGATTGATTGATAGATAGATAGATAGATAGATAGATAGATTGATTGATTGATTGATAGATAGATAGATAGATTGATAGATAGATTGATAGATAGATTGATGATAGATAGATAGATAGATAGATAGATAGATAGATAGATAGATAGGATAAAATGAAGAAAACTCATTCTCAAGTATAAATCAGGGAGCCTGAGCTTAGAGGAAAACCATCTCCCATGCAGAATGTTCAGATCATCTAATTATGTGATCTAGAAATGGGGTGGGAGTCTTATATTCCTCAATTTCTCTTCTTCCCAATACCCCAGCTCCTACCTCTACCCAGTTTCACTATGAAGGAGAGCTTGATGGATGACAAGATAGCCTCATTGTGGGGAGGCACCAAATCCTAACACAGTATGAACCCAAGTCTATGCCCTCTACTCCCCTTGGTGCCCCACAAGGCTCAGTACATTTGGCCCCAGCATTCCAGACACTGTGATATTTCCAACTGGAGAGAAGAAATATCCCACAGCTATAAGGGTTAATTAGGTTAGCCACAGGGCTAGGATTACAGAAAACCCCAGGACCCAGAACCCCTAGAGGTTCACATATGAATAACAGTAGTGAGCCTTATATCTGACAGCTGTGGTGATGAAAGGGACAGAGGTCTCTCTAGACAGAGCTGCTCTCACCACAAGATCTGACTTACTGACTAGGTAATCTCAACAAGGTCCTGAACTCACAGGGCTTTACAGTCCCCTTGAGACAATGAAGCAACTTTCAGCTTTACTGCTCATGACTGGGAGACCTTCAAGAATGTCCAAGCCCAAAAGCCAAGGATACACGTTTCCATAGCAACTGGATGCTATGAAAGCCATTTCCTATAGCCCGAGGTCTAGGAGACCTGGAAGTTATCCCCGGCAGCCTAACTCCCAGAGAGCTAGCAGACACACGTTCAGGGGATCCTGGCTGGTGTGGGGGATGTTTGGTCCTTTCCACATGTGATAACCGCCGTTCAATCTCCCTGCTCCCAGACAGCTGGAAGGAAGGTTTGCTGAAACTCATCAGTCCTGAGGAACTGCCTGCTCATTTTGGGGGAACTCTGACTGACCCAGATGGGAACCCCAAATGTGTGACCAAGGTATACAGAGCCTGAGGATAGGAAGGAGCTGGAGGAGTAGAGATGGGTTCCTTTCCCATCCACCTATTCATTCCACAAACATATCCAGATAGACCTCTGGGTATAGAGACCAGGTATTGAGCTGGGTGGGTCCAGCTTATTGGGACTTATGGGAGCTCCTGAGAAGATACACAGAGAAAGATGAAATGGAGTTTTGATTTGGAAATAAGCCGGAAGAAGGAGCTTCCAGGGGAAGTGCTGGCCCAGCCTAGAGAGCCAGGAAAGAATTCGGGGAGGGGGAGCAGAAATCTTCCCAGTGATGATAAGAGTGTCTCTGGCAAGAAAAATGACCCTAGATTCTGTTATAGATCAACTATGGTGGGGAGATCCCCAAGTCCATGTACGTGCGGGACCAGGTGAAGACTCAGTATGAGCACTCAGTGCAGATCAGCCGTGGCTCCTCACACCAGGTGGAATATGAGATCCTGTTTCCAGGCTGTGTCCTCAGGTAGGGACAGACCATCGCTCCTCCCATGGCTGGGCTCTGACCCCTCAGGGACCAATCACACTGAGCAGCAACCCGACCTCTCCCAGGTGGCAGTTCTCATCTGATGGTGCAGACATTGGCTTCGGAATTTTCCTCAAGACCAAGATGGGGGAGAGGCAGAAAGCCGGGGAGATGACTGAGGTGCTAACCAGCCAGCGCTACAATGCCCACATGGTACCTGAGGACGGGAGCCTCACCTGTGCAGAGGCTGGTGTCTGTAAGTCCACACCCCCTGCTGTGCATGGGCTCTGAAGACAGGAGCCACCTTCCATGTGGTTTAAAGGATGAACATGGGCAGTGGCCCCTTTCCCCAGACATATGCCAGGACCTACAGTCCAGGTTAGAGCTTTCATTCACTCCCAAGCCACATTCAAGAACACCTAGTATGCGCCACGGATCAGAAACACTCGAGCCCTGAAGGATTGAGAGTGCTTGGGCCACAGGACATAAGCAAAGGATAATAGGGCAGGTTTTTTTCCCCCGTGAGGCCATGCGAAGTAAGCCAACTTATGCACAGCTTCAAAGCTGAATGCCATGCTGTCTCAGCTGCATGCCAGCCTCTGTACAGCTGCACAAGGGCAGAATTCTGCCCTATCTGGGAAGGACTGTCTGCTGGGTCACCCGTGGTCTGAGGGTGAAGACCATTACCTCAGGCTTTGCCCAGCCCCCACTTTGTCCAAGAGGTCTAGGGAGCTTCTGTTGCTCTCAAGGTCTGTCTCATCATGTGGGCACGCAGATGTGAAAACAATGGGATGTAATTAACACCCATTGTTCTCACTGTCTGTTGATGCAACTAAAGCCTGGCTTGGGTGAATGCCAGGAGGAGGTAATGTCAGTTCACAGGCTCTGCTCAGGGTGACAGGTCCCACGGGGAGGTAAAAGGTACAGTGGGGAGTTACACCAGGCTGGCAAGCACAACCAGTGAGAACTAATCTCCCATTTGTCTCCTAGATGTCCTGCGCTTTGACAATACCTACAGCTTCGTCCACGCCAAGAAGGTCAGCTTCACAGTTGAAGTGCTTCTCCCAGACGAGGGCATGCAGAAATACGACGAGGAGCTCACCCCTGTCTAGGCGGGTCCTCCACTTCTCGGAGACCCCGAACCTCAGTTTCCTCTCTACTCCCCCTTTCATTCCTAAAATCGATCATTAGTCCGGCTGACTATGTGATACCAGTGAGTAGAGAAAGAGATAGTGAGGAGAAGATTTATCTGCTGTAATCAAATTTTAAAAGTACGAAAGGTTGGAGGGTGTAAAGGCTGCAAAAGAGAACGAAGCAAGAAGGAGGATGAGATATGGGTGTCACTGAGGCCCAAGAATAGGGAAATGACTCTGCTTGACCTCATCTACCCTAAGACATTTATGCTTGGCTCCCTCCCTGTGAGCTGCGAGCAACTTGAGCTGAAGATTAGATGAATCCCTTTTACTTCCACTCACCATATAGTAGATGATAAGTGTATTCCTGTAAGTTAAACAGAGGACCAGAAGGCAGGGAGCACATGGCTCACAGGAGCCGTAAGGAAGAAACCAGACCGCAGATTTCAGCACCCCGGACAGAGCCACACTTGGTGAAGACCCAGGCCTTCCAACCTGACAGCGGTTTGTCCCTTTGGGAGTTTCAGACACACAGGCTCCACACCTCTGGCAGGAGGCACCTGCTCCTGACTTTGTCTGACCCATCATTCCCTTAGATACCTCCTTCCTTTTGAGCTCACAGCTCACATTTTAAGCAATTAAAATAATTTTCCCCGAAGCAAAAGAAGTCACATCCTACTCTCTCTGCTGCTGGGCAAAACAATAACAGCAGCTGTTGTTTGGTGAGGATCGTCTCTGTTTCAAGCACTTTACAAGTTTAGCTCACACCGTCTTCACACCACCCCAATATACCTGATTAAAGCCGCTTTATGAATCAAGAAACTGGGCTCAGAGAGGCTAAACTAGGCATTCAATGTCACATAGTCTTAAGCGGCAAATCTAGGACCTGAGGTTTTTTTTGTTGTTGTTGTTTTTGTTTTTTTTCTTTATTTAGTCAGAAGGTGCACTTTGCTCTAAAGTGCACCATGATAATAAGGAGATAAGGAATGGATTGATTGTCCTGCATGTTTCAGCAGAGTGTACTGGGTATCCCAGCCCTCCAGTCCCTTTTTTATAGACTTCCTGCCCCATGCATGATACATAGACACTGGCTTGAATCCCTGGCTCCTGACACAAATCTTGCCAAGAAATGATCAGTCCAGAGGATGAGAATGGGCCAGAACCCAGGGGCCCTTCTGGTACCAGGAGATGCACCGTGGGAATTGGCTGAACACTGAGTGTGAAGCCTGACTCTCACCAAGCCATTGTTATTCTGTGGAGGGGAGCAGAGTCGTGCACACACTTAAGGGCACAGGCTCTTACACCCATCTTCTAGATGGGAACCATCTTAGGGTTTCCATTGCTGTGATGAAACACCATGACCAAAAGCAACTTGGGGGAAAAAGGGTTTAATTCACTCACAGTTCCACATAACAGTTCATCATCAAAAGCAGTGAGGACAGGAGCTCACACAGAGCAGGATCCTGGAGGCAGGAGCTGATGCAGAGGCCATGGAGGGGTGCTGCTTACTGGCTTGCTCCTCATGGCTTGCTCAGCCTGCTTTCTTACAGAACCCAGAACCACCATACCAGGATTGGCACCTCCCACCATGGGCTGGACCCTCCCCTATTGATCACTAATTGAGAAAATGCCCTACAGCCAGATCTTGTGACGGCATTTTCTCAATCGAGGCTCCCTCCTCTCAGATGACTCTGGATTGTGTCATGCTGACATAAGACTAGCCAGGACAGGAACGGAGCTTCCAACAGCACTGGCCCCACTTTCTTCAGCCTGTGGATGGTAGAATTGGACCAGAGCCAAAGTGCTTTGACCTCTAGGTTCCTGAGTGACTTTCCAAACAGGATACGACTCCTCCCTCCTGAGTAGGCAGGGGGAGGGCAAAGTAACTGGAATCACAAAAGAGGGGAGGAAAGGGGAGGAAGAGAAAGCTGTCAGACTTTGAAAGAGTAAAAGGGTGATATCGGATGGTGATTAGAATGTATTCATTACCTAACATTAAAGTCTAACTGAACATCCCATACCTTTTCGAAACTTTTGACTTGTTCCTTGGTAATCTCACACAGAAATACAGTGTGTTTAGATCATATTCCCTCCTCCTTCTCCCATCCCAGCTCCGCCCAGAACCCCCCACATACACATCCTCTCAACTTCACGTCTCCCTTTGTTTCTCTAACCCACTGAGTCCAATTAGTGCCGTCCATATGCCCAGTGCTCGCGGACAGGACTTCACCCACTGCAGCATGGGTGACTGCCATGGGTCACACCGTCCAAGAAGATAACCTCTTTCTTCCAGAGGCCGTCAACTACCAATGGCTCTTCAGCCCAGAGGCGGGCCTCGTGAGCCCCTCCCTTTACATTCTGGAGTGTCGTCTGATGGTGTGCTGGCAGCCACCGCTACTGTGGGTTTATGAGTGCGCTGACATCATTTCCCAGCAAGCTTGCCCAGCCTCTGGCTCTTACACACTTCCTGTGCCCTCTTCTGTGCCTTGCAGAGGAGGGAGTGACACAAATGTCCACAGTCACTTACTCTCTGCACTTTGATGAGTGTGAGTCTCCGTATTCACCACCATGTGCCGTGTAAAGAAGTTTCTCTGGGGAGGGTGAGAGCTGCATATGGCGAAAAGGTTAAGTATAAAAGGTATTGTGGGCCGGGCGGTGGTGGCGCACGCCTTTAATCCCAGCACTCGGGAGGCAGAGGCAGGCGGATCTTTGTGAGTTCGAGGCCAGCCTGGGCTACCAAGTGAGTTCCAGGAAAGGCGCAAAGCTACACAGAGAAACCCTGTCTTGAAAAAACCAAAAAAAAAAAAAAAAAAAAAAAAAAAAAAAAAAAAAAGGTATTGTGATACTATATTCCTCCTTTAGCAAAATAACAATTCTATGACCTCTCCAGCCACGGATCCTTGGTCGGGTTTACAGTACCAGGCACAGTTGACTCCTGCAGAATACGCCTTAATTCCAATTAGAACGCTGTTGGTCACCCCAATAAGATCCATGCCATTATTGCACCATATCTTTCCAGGCTGCTCATTATTGTAGCTCACACCATTCACATCTGGGTAATAAGATTCTTGATGACTTTTCTATGCCGTCAGCCTGCACAGCACCTCCTGGCACTGTGGAATCTAGCCATCAGGGAGGATGTTTCCAGGCCAATGCCAGCTTGATCTCTCCATGTCCTGTGATCAAAGTGTGTGGTGTCTTCAGCAGCTGAGGCTTACCTATTCTAGTAAGGTCTGAGGGGTGGGGGAAGGGTGTCAGTGGACCCCACACCAACCATGACAAAAGGTGTCCCACACCTGGCACTGGCTTTTTAATTATCTACAGCTTCTGGGAGGAACATTCTGTGTAAGGAAATGTTAATGAAACTTTTTGAATACATGTATTTTTTAGGGAGTTTGTAAAACAGTAGTTTTTATATAGCTTTTCCTTTTTTTTCATATTGCTTTTTCAAACATCCCTCTCCCTACAGCATCCTGTATTTTATCTGGCAAGCCTATCATGAAGAATGAGGGAGAGAGGTGTAAGGGGGGCTGGAGAGATGGCTCAGAGGTCAAGAGCACTTCCTGATTTCCCAGGAAACCGGAGCTTGGCTCCCAGCTCACAAACACCTCTTACTTCGACTCCAGGGGATCCAGTGCCCTCTTTTGGCCTCTGTCAGCACTGCACCTATGTGCTCGCACAGATTAAAAATATTTTTTAAAAGAAGTGAGAAGGATAAAAAGAATTGAGTAGAGAGAGCGGAAAAAAGGAGTAAGTTCATCCAAAGAACACAGTGTGGCTGAGACACAAGGATAGCCGGTCTGAAGCCAGTCTGGGCTACAAAATAAGTCTCAGGCCATCCTGGACTACATGGCAAAATCCTATCAAGAGCCTTACCACATGAAGTGCTGTGTCTCTGGGGCCACGAGGAGCAGTTCACTAAGAGATGCTATCAGGGACCAGTTGGATCAACCAATAAGGGCATGTTGGTGCATGCTGCCCCCTGGTGGACATTTTGAATGTTCCCTCAAACTAGCCAGGGCTTGCCTGGGGACCCAGGCCAAGATGTTCTAGGACAAAAACCATAAGGCCTGGGGGCTGACAGCCATACCAACTCACCATGGCCACCTGCCATCACTCTCCCCTGAAGATGCATGTGTCCAACGTAAGCCCTGCTAGCCTCCTTTGGGGTAGACCTTACCCTCTTCCTGTTGTACCAATTTCTTTGGGAGGGGACCCTTCTGGGCATATTCCATGTGAGCCTCAAGGAGCCCAGTGGACTGCCCTGAATCAAACAAGGATCCTGCCATGAGAAGAAATTAAGAGTCTTGCAGAGAGAGCTGGGCGATGGTGGCGCCCACCTTTAATCCTAGCAGAGGCAGAGGCAGAGGCAGAGGCAGGCAGCTGTCTATGAGTTCGAGGCTGCACTGGCCAATGGAGCAAGTTTCAGGACAGCCAAGACTACACAGACAAACAAACAAACAAACAAACAAACAAAGGCTTGTGCTGTGGAATAACCCTCTTGAATGCTGTAAAGATTTGTCACTCAAATTGATTTAATAAAATGCTGATTGGCCAGTAGCCAGGCAGGGCAACCAAACTAAGGATGATAGGAAGGAGAAGGGCAGAGTCAGAGGTCACCAGCCAGATGCAGAGAGAGCAGGAGATGAATGTGCCATGCTTATAAAGGTACTGCCACGGGGCAGAGCATAAATAAGGAATATGGGTTAACTTAAAATGTAAGAGCTAGTTAGTAACAAGTCTGAGCTATCGACCAAGCATTTATGAGTAATATTCAGCCTCTGTGTGATAATTTGGAAAGTGGCTACCAGGTATTGGGAATAGGCAGTTGAAATAGGCAATGTCCATTTGCAGTCTTGCAGAGAAATAGTGACTACCAAGCTCTTACCAAGTAGATAAGGGAACAGCTTGTTTGCCATATGGCATCATCTGGACTGTTAGGTGACTTCCCAGCCCATTTTGGCAGAAAACACCTCAAAAGTGCTGAGGTGGGAGCAAAGATCTGAGGCAGACGTTATCTCCTCTCCTTGGCTCTGCCTGAAGCACAAGTCAGGTGCCACTAAGACCCTGGCCTGGGCCCTCACAGCCTAGTTCTCCCAGGGATGCAACCTCATTATGGGAAACTTGTACCCAAGTCTGGATTATCAGGGACCTTTAGGGGTCCCATGACCACTGGTAAGGCTAGAGAGGAACCCTGGAAGCCCGGTCAAGCTAATTATAAATTTTAAATTTATTTTCTCCTTCTTCTTCTTGCTCTGTAGACTGGGCTAGCCTCAAACTCAGAGATCCATCTGCCTCTGTCTCTGCCTCCCATGTGCTGGGATTAAAGGCTTGAGCTACCATGCCTGGCTCAAGGTTTTTGTTTTTTTTTTTGTTTGGTTTGGTTTGGTTTGGTTTTTTGTTTGTTTTTATTTTTGGTGGGTTTTGTTTGTTTGTTTTTTTAGATAGGGTTTTTCTGTGTAGTTTTGGTGCCTGTCCTGGATCTTGCTGTGTAGACCAGGCTGGCCTTGAACTCACAGAGATCCACCTGGCTCTGCCTCCCAAGTGCTGGGATCAAAGGTGTGCACCACCACCGCCTGGCCTGGCTAAAGTTTTTAAACCCAAAAGTTTGGAAGACATGTAATTCTTTGCACCTCCTTACACTCAAGGAGAGTAATCAACTGCTGCCCACTATGCTGTTAAGAAATGCTTGTCTTAAATACTGCCTGCCTGTCTATTGTTTAACCCTCCTAATAATCCTTTCCTAAGGTCCTCCACAGCAGCCACAAGCAGACCCACTTCAGAGATGAAGAAATTGAGACTTTAGGTCACATAGGTTGAAACCTAGTAATGCCATCCCTTGGTTATCCACAGAGGATTGGCTTTAGGACAACACCATCCCAATGATATTAAAATCAGAGGACACTCAAGTCCCTTATAGAGAGTGGCATTGTGATGGTTTGAATCTCAAGTGTCCCCACAGGCTCACATTTGAATACTTGGTCCCCAGTCCTATACTGGTACCTTTAGGAGGCGGGGCCTGCCTGGGCCCGTCTTTGATAGTTATACCTGAGCCCTGCTTCTTGTCCCACGTTCTCTCTGCTTTTTGATCCACCGTAGTGTGAGGAGTCTCTCATGTTCCCACAGCCTCCTCTGCCATGATAGGCTAAAACCGTCTGGAAGCATGAACCTTTCTTATGTTTCTGTCCGGTGCTGTGGTCACACCAATGCAGAAGCAACTAGTCCAGGTGTGACAGGATCGTGCAGCCTGCACACCCACGCACTTTCCATCGTGTGATTACTGATCACACAGAATATAAAAAAGACTGGCCGTTCCTTGATGCAGGAGCAGGCTCCCTGTGGCCTTTCCCAGACTTCTGGAGCACCAGAAAACCCATGTTCTCCAGCCCAGAGGCCAGGGAGGGACAGACCTGCTTCATTGACAGCTGTATCCAGAGGTTTCTAGAAGTCACTGGAGGTCGGAGTTCCTAGGCTGCAAGTGGGGGAGGTGAATGCTATGATTCCTATACGCATTTTCATTAGCTGTTATCAGTCACGATGGTGGTGTGTTAGATAGAACAGGACAGGGCAAGAGCTCGGGCCACTGTGAAAGCTCAGCCTTCACACAGGGGCCCAAGCAGACCAGCCACGAGCAGATCGAAGCTCCTCTGAAGTGTTAGACAATCCTCAAGCCCAGCAATGCCATCCTATGGGCATCCTTCTCTATCACACTTGGATGCCATTGCAGGTGGTCCTGAGATTGCCACCAGTTGTACCAATCTGGAGGACCTGAGGATAGCAGAATTCTAGAAGCTGGTTGGTTGTTTTTGTTTTGTTTGAGACGTAATTCTTTGCACCTCCTGGCTAGCCAGGATTCTGTGTAGATCAGGTGATCTTGAACTCAGAGATCCACCTATCTCTGTCTCCCAAGTGCTCAGATAAAGGCATGCACCACATCACCATGCCTGGTTAGAGGATTCTTTCTTATGACCCCTTTCTTCTCAATTTGCCCTTTCGTTTTCCATTACACCAGAGTGTGAAGCCATTACCCTTGACTTTATTACACTTTATTACACACTCCTGTCTCCCGTGGTACATTAAGGCCAAGCTTCCAGAAGCCATTATCTCAGATTTGGGCACTGGTGGATCTCAGTAGCGCCTCCAAGGTTCCAAATGCTTTTACCCACTGAGCCACCTCGTCGGCCCGTCGAGATTATTTATATCTACGGTCATCAGCCTCATGTTTTCATTTCTATGCAGCATTACCTGCGGTCCGCTGCAATCTGAGAACTAAATGGAAAATTCCAGAAACAATCAGTTTGTAAGTTTTGAATAGCTCTCACTACAGTATGTGCTTACAATTGTTCTCGCTTAGTATTGTCCTTGTAGTTTGTTGCACAGGACTCTCCTAAGAGCCAAACTGCCACCGTGCTCATGAGTTCAGCTGTGGCTGCTTACAGATCATCACAGCTGGCCTTTGTTGACAGTTGGCTTTTTTCATAGGGCAGTGTCCCCCCCTCCTCTCAGCATGCAAGTCCGTTCTAAGGGCACGAGTCCTCAGGTAAGAGCTAGAGATACCTAGGTTGGGCAGGAGTAGGGAGGGGCTTCATCTATACAGCCATGGGAAGCCATCACCCATGCTGGGTGCGAGCCTTCCTGTGTGGCAGCTTGAGGGTCACCCATGCTCCTGTTTGCAACTCCTCACACATGCTCTGTAAGTCGGCCTAAGGAGCTCATTGGCTCCCCAGGGAGAACCTCGGTGGAAACAAGCTTTGGTTTGTCACCAGGATCTTATGAGCTGAGTAGATGTTGCCTAGTGCCACCCCCACCCCCACCACTAGAGGGTGGCTTCCAGGACATAGCTGTTATAGGTAATCTTTCTTGGTCCTAATTTATAAATTAAACTTGATCACAGACGTGTATTGCCGGATAAGACACAGTACAGAGGGGCTGATGGCATCTGTAGTTTGAGGCATCCTTCAGAGGAATTGCTCTGGCAGCCACCTATATAATGTGATGCTCCCAGCTTGGTTCAGGGGCTTCACTCGGGTGGCTTTCGAGGGGACATGATGGGAGCATTTTCACCATGGAAATGAATGACAGAGTCCTTCTATCCTAGAGAAGCCAGTGGTTAAACACAGACTAGCAGCATATTGCTCTGGCCTTCCCACCAACCCAGGAGGAGGGAGGATGGCAGGACTCTCCTTTCCAGATCTAAATTCTAAGGATCAGAGAAGGCAAGCAACCTAGCAGAGGTCTCACAGCATAAACAGTTATAAGATTCAGACACGCTCTTCTATCCATTTCCCTTACATTTTCATTTCATTTTTATGGCTAAATAAAAGTCCATTGTGTACTACATTTTTATTACCCATTCATCTGTTGGTGGGCTGGTTCCATTTCCTAGCTATCGTGAATGGAGTGGCAATGAACATGGATGTGCAAGCGTCTCTGTCCAGTACAGAGTTCTTTGGGCATAAACCCAGGAGTGGTATGGCTGGGTCACATAATCATTCTATTTTTAATTTTTTTGAGGAGCCTCCATACTGACTTCCATAATGGCTACACTAGTTTCTATTTCACCAACAACAAATATGGGTTCCTCTTCCTCCACATCTTCTCCAGGATTTTCCAACCACCTTCCCCCCCCCCCCCCCCCCCCCCCGGAGCTGGGGACCGAACCCAGGGCCTTGCAACCACCTTTTTTTGTTTGTTTGGTTTTGTTTTTGTTTTTGGAGACAGGGTTTCTCTGTATAGTTTTGGTGCCTGTCCTGGATCTCGCTCTGTAGACCAGGCTGGTCTCCAACTCACAGAGATCCACCTGCCTCTGCCTCCCCAGTGCCAGGATTACAGGTGTGTGCCACTGCCACCGGGCTTCCAACCACTTCTTACAAGGTGTAGAATACAGTCCCGATTCCCTGCCACCACTCTTGAGCGCTCGTGCGCGCACACACACACACACCCGCCGCTGCCGCCGCCCCAATCACCTGGACGATACCACACCACCTTTCAACACAAAACACCCTCCCATTTCTCCCCACCTAAACCTTCATTTCAAACTCTCCCTTCCTTCCCTCCCTCCCTCCCTCCCTCCCTCCCTCCCTCTCTTTAGGCTTGGGGACATTCCTGCCTTGTTCTCCCTACACCTCTTCCTGTAGAGGCAGGAAAGCAGCCCACCTCTCCCTCAGTTTACCTGCTCCAGAAGTGTCGCTCGTGTGGCTGCATCCCTACTTTTCCCCATGAAGAAAAGAAGACACCATTTTTTAAGGGTTTATTGGGCTAGCACTTGGTGTGTGATTGTCCTGCCTCCCAGCCAGGCCCCAACAGCTGCTGCAGCAGGGATGGCTGGCCAGAGACTCTGTCCTGAGTGTCCCAAATGCGGCACCTCTGCGTTTTGCCCTAAGTCACTCAGCCACACCACAGTGACTTAGAGCAGCTGGACAGCCTGGTCCTTGGCTTGTCACGTGACCTTAGGAGCATCCCTTGCCCTCTCTGGGCTTTAGTGTCCTTCTCCTCCATGGGAGGGTTTAACGTTTCCACCAGAAGATAGGCCCAGAGGCTGAGAGGTACTTCAGTGCTTAGGAACACTGGCTGCCCTTGCAGAGAAACCAGGTTCAGTTCTCAGCACCCACATGGTGGCTCACAACCATCCCTAATTCCAGTTTCAGGGGGTCCAATGACCTCTTTAAACCTCCAAGGGTGGTACACAAACATACACACATGCAGGTAAAACACTGATACACATAAAATACCTAAGAAAATATTTCAAAAGACATGCCCAGCCAGCGTCCGCTCCCACTCAGTACAACTGCTGCCGCTAATGCAGACAGGGTCGGGTCCCACCTCTGGGACTCAGTGAAGTCACCACTCCTCAAGGCCTTTGTCTCTAAGCATCCATGAGTTTGAACCCACTCGGGTGCCATGGACCCCAAACAGCCAAGCATCCACATTCTCTGGTGTGAGTGGGCCAGCCATGGGCAGCGCACAGGAGAGGGTCAGGAGGAGCTGGGCTTCCCCACTGATGGGTACAGTTTGCGCAGGCTGGAATCCAGGAGGAAGTCTACTGACCTACAAGGAGAGAAGGCATGGTGAGCAGGCAGCCAAGAGTAAGGAAACGCACTGGACTTGGGGAAGAACTCCCAGATGTGGGGTACCAACAGCAACCAGGGTGGCACCCATTTTATCACTCTCCTCCTGCTTGAGCTACTTAGGAAAGTCAAACTTAACTCCCAAGAATAACAACCATTTCCTTCTCTTTCTACAATTGGGGGAAGCCGAGGCCCAGGGGGTAAAGTGATCACTGTGACACTCAGGGCCAGTTATGCCCCACCCACCTCCAGACCCCTCCTCATGCTACACATTGGTCAATTTGGATTGATACCTCCCTCTGGTTCTTTTTGTTTGTTTGTTTTTTGTTTTCCTTTTTGTTTTTCAAGACAGGGTTTTTCTTTTTTCTTTTTCTTTTTTTTTTTAAGATTTATTTTTTATGTATACAGCATGTATGACTGCAGACCAGAAGAGGGCACCAGATCTCATTTCAGATGGTTGTGAACCACCATGTGGTTGCTGGGAATTGAACTCAGGACCTCTGGAAGAGCAGCAGTCAGTGCTCTTAACCTCTGAGCCATCTCTCCAGCCCAAGACAGAGTTTTTCTGTGTAGCTTTGGAGCCTGTCCTGTAACTCGCTCTGTAGACCAGGCTGGCCTCAAACTCACAGAGATCTGCCTGCCTCTGCCTCCCGGGTACTGGGATTAAAGGCGTGTGCATCACTGCCCAGCTTAAGATTTTTAAAAATATATTTCTGTATTTTTTATGTATGTTTAAGTATTCTATTTGCATATATGCCTGCATGCCAAAAGAGGGCATTAGATCCCATTACAGATGGTTGTGAGCCACCATGTGGTTGCTGAAACTCAGGACCTCTGGAAGAGCAGCCAGTGCTCTTAACCACTGAACCATCTCTCCAGCCAAGTCCTACCTCTAGTTCTAAGAGCAAGCACATGACCCAGGGTTGACTAAGCAGAAGGACAATGGCTCAGACACAGGTACCCTGCCTGAACGAACCAATGAAAATCTTCCTTGGGATTTTTTTTTTTTCCTTTTTGGTTTTTCGAGACAGGGTTTCTCTGTGTAGCTTTGCGCCTTTCCTGGAGCTCACTTGGTAGCCCAGGCTGGCCTCGAACTCACAGAGATCCGCCTGGCTCTGCCTCCCGAGTGCTGGGATTAAAGGCGTGCGCCACCGACGCCCGGCTATTCCTTGGGATTTTTGTTATCATGAAAATCTTCCTTGGGATTTTTGTTATCACGATGGAGAAGTTTTCATGGGGCTTAAGACGTTAGAAGAGACAGATGCTGTAAGTCACCGGGGAACATAGCAGGAGAGTGAATAAGACCAACGAGGAGACAAGCTTGAGGATGGGGAGATCCCTGCCAGCATCACTTGGATGCCTGGATCCAGTCATGCCTGAACACATCCCTCCCAAGACTTTGATTTTTCATTTACTTAACAAACGGAGTTTGGCTCACACCACTATCACAGCCCTGAAGGCCACCATTCTGGGCACCAGCTACTGACTGCCTCTGGCTGTTTCACAACAATCTTTCTTTTGTTCAGTGCCCTCGAGGCTCTCTGCTTCCTTTTCTGCCAAAGTATCTGCCACATCATATGACAAGGGTACAGATGCCCTCTCTACTTCAGTCCTGCCTCTGCTGCCATGGTTCTGTGCCCACAGCTCTCAAAGCCCACTCTACCTGCAGAATGACTGGTCCCTGAGGCCAGAAGGGCACCTACCTGTCAATGGGGTGGACGATGACCGGGATGGCCAGGAGCCCAAGTGTGGTGGTGGTCCATTTGCGGACAGCCAGGGGCCAGCGGGTCATAGTACCCAGGACGTAGAGAGAGGCAGCACACAGACGGTTGATAGTGAAGCCTGGGATGGCTACAGAGGCCAGAGACTGCCACACAAAGGTGTCGACCACAGCCAGGGCCATTCTGGTGCTGCGGCCTGCTTCAGGGCTTGGCACCTGGTAGGTACAAAGACATTTAACCCAGCTGGAGCAGAAGCAGGAAACCTGTAGACAGAAGCATGAGGGCCAAGCAGGGGGGAGGACGGAGGGTGAGGGGGTAGCAGGGCAGAAGGAAGCTCGGAGGCGGACTCTGGGCTGTACTGCAGTCAGGGTTGGGGGTGGCCTGCCTACATCCAGAAGAATGACTGTCACTTCCAACCTGGGATGCACTATCCTACAAACAGGATTAGCTTATGGACTGCGCGATGTTGATACGGATAGGACTGTCCCACATGCAAGGCTGCACACTGATCCACACCAGAATGGGGTTGGAAGGGCAAACTCACACTCACCTCTCCTGCCTTCTTGCCTTTGTCTACCGCATCAGCCAGGACGTAGGAGCTGGACACGCCATAGCTCAGCCACACCACCGCTGTAGGCACCAGGGAGCGGAAAGCCTCCCCCACCTCATTAGCGTAGCCTGGAGGGAAAAGGCATTTAATTCTCGGGCCCGCGGGCTGTTCCACAAGGGGGCGCCACACCGAGAGCTGCTTCTAATCCTAGTCTGCTAAACGACAGTGGGGCAGGTGACCTAAGTCAAGTGACTTTTGGTTTCTGGGCTGTGGACTGACGCCGACAATGAAGTCCATGGCTCATTGATCAGTCCCTAGCTGTGGTTCTGGGGATCTGCACCAATGAAGCGACGGGCGGCCAGCGAATGACTGACCTTGGTCTCCACTGACGCTTACGTGTCAAGGCCTCAGTCCACCCTTATTATCAGCACCCGACAAGAGTGCCTGTGTTCAACCCTTTTTGCAGAAGAGGAAACTGAGGCTCCGGAAGAGCCAGGGAATGGCAGGCTGTAGGAGTCCAGATCCTCTGACCCCGTGGCTAGTGCGCCGCCGTCATGGCAGACGGCTAACCATGCACTTGGCTTGTGCCCCCAGCAGCCCCCCCCCCCACAGTGTTGTGTGACTTTGGACAAGTCCCTAGCCCTCTCCTGAGCCCAGTCTCCTGCCCAAGCCGAATAAGAACTAAACCCTTTCCTTCAGACCCCAGCTCCGCATCCCATGACCAGTGTTTCCCAGAGTTGGTGGGGTCGCCGCGACCCTCACTCCCACGCTCACCCAGGTAGCGCACCCACGTGTCCCGGTAGAGGTCGCGCTCGGCGCCCTGCCGCTGCTGCTCCGACATGACTTCCCCAGCACGGTCCGAGTCACTGCAAGGTAGAGCCTCGCCACCACCTCCGTCCCCACCAGCACTGCGCTAACACCAGTCAAGGACCCGCCAGAAGTCCGACGCTGAAGGACAGGTCGGTCTATCGCCACTGCAGGGAGTGTCTGAAAATTGCCTTGTACACCCAAGCCCCTCTCCGAGGCTTGGATCTTGCAGATAGTCGTGTTTTCTCCGAGCAGTTAATGCAAAACTCCCCCAGGCGTGATTAGTTTTTGGAGCGAAACAGGTCGGGGTTCCAATCTGAGGATGGTATCTTAGGCGTGGGAGTTGTTGCAAAGGTGTATTTCTCTAAGCCTCACCTGGTGTATAAACGCGAGGCACGCCAGTATTCGCTACTTTAGACAGTCACAAGGACTAATTGTGACAGGCATCATGTATTCAGCCAACTCGGGTTTGCTTCCTTAAGCTCTTGCACTAGCATCGGGTCCCATTTTACAGAGGGAAAATAGAGGCCCAGAGAGGAAGGTCACTCTCCTGACTCACACTGGGATATGGATCTAGACTAGGTGTTTTCAGGTCCCATGCTCTGAAAGCGGATTCAGCAACCGAGGCAGGCAGAGTCAATGGTGAATGCTCTAGAGAGGTGGGGGCCAAGACCTCAGGCCCTCCCCTGCAGTGCATGCTTATCGTTGATACGCTCTGAGCTAACTGGATCTTCTTGGGGCCAGTCATCAAATGAATGACCAAATTAATCAGGCAAGAAGTCAAGGTTTGGCAAACAGAACTCCAGGGAAATGAGCAGAATAAAAAGGAGGGAGTTAGGGAAAAGCACTCTGGGATAGCAGAGAGGCAATGGTGTGTTCCCTGGAGACAAATTCTAGTGTGTCACCTTGGAGATGTTAGGCTCCCCCTCTCCAAATCCCAGGGTCCATGTTAGTAAAACAAAACGTATGAGGCTGGAGAGATCGCTCAGTGGCTAACAGCGCTTCCCAGAACTACACAGGTGACTCACAGTCACCTGTAACTCCACCTTCAGGGGATCTGACACGTCTGGCCTCCACAGGCATCCACACGCGTGATATACACTCACATAGAGACACACACACACATAAATACAAATTGTCTTACAGCTTTTCAAAAGTCAGACACGGTGGTGAATGCTTTTAATCCCAAAATTTAGGAGGCAGAAACAGGCGGCATTACATGAGTTCGAGACCAGATTGTCTACATAGGGAGTTCCAGGCCTGGCCAGGGCTACATAGTTTGTTTGTTGTTTTTTTTTTAAATCTTTGCAACAATTCCAGGTGGTTAAGAACAGAGTTTCTTCTGTACAGCTCTTTTAGCATTTCTTTTTTTTTTTTTTTTTTTTGCCCAGTGACTAAAGATCCGAAAGGTTGATACCGACTCCCTTTGGAGGTCACCGTTTTCAGCCTGCGTCCTCATCGGATCTTGAGGGTCAGGGGGAACAGGGCCCAGCGCGGGTGGGGAAGGTGGATCAGTCTGCAGGCCCTGAAACACCGGCAGTGCTGGAGTGGAATTAGGAGACGGTCCCTAAAACCACGTGACGCTAATCCCCTGCCTCCCTCCCACTTAGTACCCGTTGCAGACGCAGCACACGCTAGCCGCAGCCGGTCCGCGCGGACGAACCACCCAGCACGTCTGGAACCACCGAATGGGGCGGAGCCTCCGCCCTCACCGTGAAGGCTGTCGGGAGCATCTTCATGCCATGAACAAAGATGGCGGACGAACCTCACTAGCTGAACCAATCAGAAGACAACCTGGTAGGGGACTTCGGGGAAAGTTCACGCGAGAGGAGAGGAACAGACCGCCTCTGTGTGCGCACGCGCGTCATCTCAGCCCGAGTCCGCTGCTTGGCTTCTGAGATGGGGAAGTTTGCATCTAGTGTCAAGAGACCGCTCGGAAGCCGGCGACGGGCAGTGAATTCTGCAGCCTTCGCTTTGAAAATTGTTTTATTCATTGGTTAATGTACCTAACAGCATTGTAAACCAAGGCCAGGAAATGCGCCTGAGATATGTGCCTAGATCCTGGGTAGCGTCGGCTCTCCGGTCGCGAGCGCTGCACCTGCTCAGTGCTCCCTCTGCTTAGTGAATGAGTCCTCAGGCTGGGCCGGGGCCTCGTTCCGAGGAGAAGGGGGGTCCCCGCAAGGGCCTGGGGCCGCGTTCCAGGCATTCTGGGCGGTCTGTAACCTGGCGTTCGCTCGCAAGTTGTGTAGGGTCAAGAGCTGCTATTGCAAGGTCGCTTGTGGCCGCCCCGCGCCCCTGGCTCACATGCTTGCCTGACGTGTGGCCACCTTCCCGGGCAGCCTCCCTCCCTGGGTGCTTGTGTTCACAGGCAAGAGGAACCCACTGCTGCCCTTACACGCCGCCCCAGAGAAGGGCCTGCCAAGCCCTCGCTCAGGTCAGGCAGGAGACTGGTTCTCAGGCACTGTGGGAGCCTCAGACTGGGAAGTGCCCACTTCTCATTCTTGGGTAGGGCTGCTCAGGTAGTGGCTTCCTTCGTGAGAGGCTTAGGACCCACCCACAGCCTCCTTGGCCCTTTCAGATCTGTGATCCCTGAGGGTAATTACCCTTGTGCTTTTGGAAGGTTTCACTTTTCCACTGGACAACAGTGGCTAGGTACCCGAGTCCCACAAAACTCCGGGCCCCTGGCAGCCAGTGGGGCCCAGGAGTCGGTGAGGTTCTCAAGGGAAGAGAGAAGCTCTCCATTTGCCTTCCAGTGCTGATTTGGGTCACCCCTGAGACTTGGGGGGCGGGAGAAGATACTCAAGCCTTTTACAAAAAGTTTGGAAGAGCTCTGGATTCCCATCACGTGTTTAGCAGCCGGCTCCCTTGCAGCCATCATTACGATCATGGAGGTTTGTTCCATGTTCATTTCGGAGCAAGTGTCGCCCCAGCAGCTGGCTTCCCTGAGTGTGACATGCCAATCTCTTCCCTTCTTTCTAATTTCTTCCCTGCTGCCATCCTGGGTACCCTTCCCCTCCCTGTCTCAGCTGTCGCTGGACGGGTGAAGTTGGCAAGTCTCCAAGGGTAGACATTTCAGACAGTCTCTGGAGACCCCTTAGCAGTCTGGTGACAAGGACCCACTCTAGCTGTTCGTCCTCTTTGGGAGTCTCCTGTGCGGTCTGAAGTCTTCCCTCCAGCCCAGTTTCTTCGGGCTACTAGATTGTAGGAAAAGTGACTACTACAAGAAACTGAGCGGGGCAGGCCTGCCGCTGCCGGAGGAGCTGTTATTTGGGGGCGGGCGCCCCCTGCTGGTTCATCTTCTCCTCTGCTGCTTTGTCTGGAAGCAGGACCTCCACAGTGAAACTGACTTTCTTGGCATGGATGAAGCTGTAGGTGTTGTCAAACCGCAGGACATCTGAGGGAGCAGAAAAAGAAACATTCAGGCAGTTCCCACCGGGAGGTGACCGAGCAAGACCGTGTGGTGGGAGATGGAGGTGAAGGTAGAATAATAGTCCTCGGCCTTCTGGAACTCAGTCTCACTGGGTTGACAATGTGTTCATAAAGTAGAAAAAAAAAATGTGTGACACAGCACAGGCCTAGTGAGATGAGTCACAGAGAGACTCACATCTGTAACAGCTTGGAAGAAAAAGGCCTTCAAGACCCAAAGTCATGGCTTCTTCAGACCAGCAGAATAATGTTAGGAGCCACAGTGTTTGTGATGATGCTGTCTATGTGTGAAGGCACAGGCTTTGTAGTCTATATGTGTGATCACACTCTTCCTCACAACAACTCTGAATTCAGCAGTAGTCCCGCTTGGCATCCGCTAAAAGGGTTTGATGTCACACAGTGAGGCAATGGCGGGGTTGGACTTTCCCTCTGGTTTGCATCCCTGCCCATAGTCCTGCCTGATTTCAACCCAGGGAAGCCCGGCCCATTCCATTTCTCTGCAGAATGTATGAACCAGGTGCTTACCCTCTAGGAAGAGTACTGGGGTAAGGAAAGGGTGCTCCCTGCATGCCTGCCCATAATGATAAAAGGATGGGCTGTTCACCAAAGGAGAGTTGCCCAAGCAATCTGTGCTGTAATCCATGTACTGGAACACTGTTCTGATATAAAGTGTTGTGATCCATAGACTGGAACACTGTTCTGATATAAAGTGTTGTGATCCATATACTGGAACACTGTTCTGATATAAAAAGAAAGAGCTTAGCTGGACATGGGGGCACACACCTGTAATCCAACACTTAGGAAGGTAAGGAGGTTTGAGACCAGCCTTGGCTATGTACTGTTTGAGTCCAGCTACGTCGACAACGGAGGGGGCGTAGGGGAGAGTGTCTAAGATACATGCAGAAGACAAAAAAAAACTGCAGAACAGTTTGTAACATTTTTGTTAATTTATGTGTAAAAATAATCTTTTGGGGGGAAAGCTTTTTTATTTGTCTCCACTTTGAGGTTCTCTGTGCTAGCACCTGGGAGCGACACTGTTCTAAAGGGAAGGTTTTCTCACACCCTGGGGTGAGCTTCACACTGCCAGACTTTCTGCAAACAGTCACCGAATAAGAGGCATGGTCCTTGCGAGTGGGACTGTGCAGGTCCTTGCCAGGCTTGTTGCAGAAGTGCGCCTCTAAAGGGACGGACAGCACAGCGTTTGGTAGGCTGGCAGGTGAGAATGCTGTTGGCAAGGACAGTTTCCTCTAGGCGGGGGCAAGGGCACAGTTGGCAGGGACAGCTTCTCGGCCTTGGCAACTGAACAGGCTTGCTTTCACCCTCACCCGGTTTCTTTGCAAGCTTGTTCTGTCCCGCTCAAATGCCCCTTCAAGACAGCTAAGCATGAACACGGAAGCTCCAGCATTGCCCTTCTGCGCTGCTCTTCTCTCGCTTTCTCGGGGCCTGTCCCTTCCCTCACCCCGGGATGAACTGCTTTGGGCCAGCAGTCAGCAACGCGCCTACTCCTTTCTCCTGGTGTCAAGTGTCAGTTTTCTGTTTCCCACCTCTACCAGAGAACCTGCAGATCACACACTCCCTTCCTCTGGGCATCCAGAGTTCACCGTACATTGATCTCCTTAGACCAGGATTGAGATGCTTTGCTCAGCAAAATATCTGCCCTCGGACACAAGGAAGGGCTTTGTAGGAGGCACAGGCACAGGGGAAGTGCAATCACTGAGGCTCCAGGGCCCGCACGCACGGCTCAGTGTGACATTAGTCATGTATTCACAGGCTCATGGAGTCCGTGGGGGCCCTCCAGTCAAGGGCTTCTCAACACGTGTTGGGTAATTGGCCCCTTTGAGAACCTTCAGGTATCAAGGGCCGTGTCCCAAAGGGAAAGATGCTGTTCTTTAGGGAAGCAGGGGGATGGGTGTCATCTTGCCCTCCCATGTGTTAGTGAATATAAATTCTAGGTCTGGGGCTTGGGGTTAGAGCACTTGCCTAGCATGCAGGAAGCCCTGGGTTGAATCCTTGGTGCCTCATAATTATTATATTCAAATTGACTTCCTTTTGTTTCTCTTTTATATTACAGATAG
Source organism: Peromyscus maniculatus bairdii (assembly GCF_049852395.1). Lineage (NCBI taxonomy): Eukaryota > Metazoa > Chordata > Mammalia > Rodentia > Cricetidae > Peromyscus > Peromyscus maniculatus. The sequence continues at coordinate 7,383,094 of NC_134861.1, forward strand.
AGTACATTGGTTTTAAAATTATATGTGTAGGTGGGTTACATTATCTGTGAGTCATGGGAACAATAGACATTATTTATAAGAAGGATTCAGAAGCACTTCTCTGGGGAGTTCCTAGGCCCCAGAAGGAAATCCGCACTAGCCTACTCCCTCATTTCACAGCGAGGGAAAGCCAAGTCTATTCTTTAGAGCTACTTGCTGGGAACACTCTGGGAGAGGTTGTGGAAAGCTAGACATTCTCAGCTAGCAGGCAGCGGTGCCCAGCGGGTCTCTTCTCCCAGCACCGTCTGGCCCCTTCCTACAGTGTCTCAGATCTTCCTGTCCACATTGTATCCTGCTCAAAGTCCATTTCATTCTTTTCTCCCTTCTTTCCATCCTTCGGTGAGCGTTCCACACAGTAGGCGCTCAGAAAGTAATTGGGAGAAGGTGAACCCCACCAAAATGTTGGCCTCCCCTCAGTACACCTGAACAAGGGGCAGAGAAGCCCAGGCAAGGCTGTGTTCCTACCATTGGAAGTGGATGTACCCCAAGGTTTAATTCTCTAGCAGTGGTCATGCTCCTTGCAGGGGTTACCTGGTCCTCAGAGGCATTGCCCTCCCACAGGTGAGCTTTTACCTAATCCTCAGATCTCCAGGCCCTGGTCTCAACAACCCTGCCTCCTAATGACTTCTGACCCTACCTCACTGCCTTTCCATCTGGGGAGGGGAATTTCATCCTGTGGCCTGACTCTGCTCCTCCATCGAATAAGCAGATCCCAGGCAGGTAAGGGTTCTTGTGGGGAACAGATCCAGGAAGCATTAAAATAAATTGAAGACTTAGTTCCCATCCTGGTTATGTTAAAAGGCTGTTTATCCTTCAGATAAACAGTGCTGGGGCCCTCCTGCTACCTCCCTGGCCTTTGAGGAAGTACTTCCTTGACCTTTGTCACAGCAAGGATAAATGCCTTTTCTCTCAGACACTCTGTGACTAGGAGCCTCTAGTACCTTCTCTTGGCATCCATGCTAACTACTTGATAGGAGAGAAAACATCTCTTATCTGTGCCTCAGCTGCTAAAGAAAAATCTACCGTGTGAGTGTAAAGTGCTTTCTCCTTTGTGGATGACAGTGCCTGGGCTGTGCCAACCCTTGTTCTGGGTGCAGCACAGAGTATGCTCGCCCCTGCGACTTGGCTGCTCACTATCACGGGTGATCCTGCTCCTCAGGGAGCCGGATTGCGCCCATTGTAGCCGTGGGGAGGGAGTACCAGCACTGCAGGGTGCTGGATGGGAGGGAAGAAGCAGATAACTGGGGAGTTAGTGCTGACCCCTCAGCAGCGGAGCCCAAGGAGTCTCCCGTCTTGCCCCATGGTCCCTGGGGACAGTCCTGCTCTCCTAGTTGCCCTAACAATAGCAATAATGATGGTGGCCGGTGCCGAGTTACATGCTCTGTCTCTGGCATCATACCCCTCGCCTCACAGATCTCATCAGGTGTGAGCTGGCACCTCTGTAAGATCCCAGTTGCAGCAATCGGGAGACACACTTAGGAAGGCTGAGTCCTTTGCCCAAGTTCACGCACTAGCCCATGGTCAAGTCCAGCTCAGATCTGAGCGTAATTCCCTTGCTTGTCGCTTTTCTGCCCATGGTCTCCTGGCTCTGTCAGGAAGAAAACTAGAAATTGCCTGGCTTGTGTGTAGCTAGTGTGTTGGTGCTTTTTTCACTGTACTACATAACACTGTAAAACATATTTGCAGAAACAGAGGCAAATGAAATCCCTCTGTAAGCCCTCGTACCCTCATTAGTGTGGATTTCCCAGAATTCCTTTCTGTTTATGCACTGTCCCCCTCAACCTCAGTGAATATGTGCCACACATGCTGTGTTTCGTGTTTACCTGCTTAACATGAATTAACCTCTTAACTGTCAGTGTGTTCTCTTTAATGACTACATGGTGTTCTGTTGTATGGATGGACCTTCCTATGGCCATGTGCTGTGTGGCTGGCTTTCTGGGCTGCTAGGAGCTTCTTGGTACCCCTGGCTTTATGTGTTTGTAATGGTTTCTGTAGGACACATTTCAGAAGTAGGATTCTGGGTCTAAAGGGGTTTTAACCAATGCCAAATGAGCTCCTCTAAGTGCTTTCGTTGTGTGTAAGCTGCCGTCTTGTGTCCTGTACCTGCTCTTTAGTCAACCTGGAGGTGGGTGGTTCTCAGGGTGTTCAAGGCTGGCATTTGCGGGGGGGGGGGGGGGCATGCTGTGCCTTGTGAGATCCTTACACCCCCACAGTCAGTTCTGCCTCTCGGGCTTCTAGGGGACAAGCATCCCTTAAAAATGTCTGTCTGCTGTCTCAGGCCTAGTTAGCCTTGGACAAAGCCTGTGCGGCCCAGGCTGGCCTCAACTTCAGGCCTGCTTCAGCCTCCTAAGTGTTGGGATTACAAGTGTGCTCCACCATGCCCAGCTTCCAAAAGCAGGAGTTCTGAGCCCGGTACTTACCTGTTATGGCAATCACCTCTACTTGGGAATATCAGAGGAGAGTCCCGCCCTGCTGTGAACTATCTGGCCCCCCTTAAGGAAGTCACTGCATCTCTCCAGATCTAGTTTTCCTCCTCTGTGTCAGGAGAGGTGACCTCATAGAGTGCCCCTTCCTGTTCTGACACTGAGGTGACCCGTGCGCTGAGGAAGAGGTGTGGTGTAAGCAGAAAGGTGATGGCGTTCACGTGTTGCCAGGACCCGGATACTTACAGATGCCTGGCTCACTGCAGGTGAGGGTCCCGTCCTCAGGAACCATGTGGGAATTGTACCTCTGGCTGGGCAGCACCTCTGTCATCTCCCCTGCCCGCTGCCGTTCCCCCATCTTGGTCTTCAGGAAAATCCCAAAACCCACGTCTGATCCCTCCGACATAAACTGCCACCTGCAGAGGACATCCACCTGTGTGTGTGTCCGTGCCCATGGCGACTGGGTTTCTTGCATCCCAGACCAGCCACTGGCACTGACAAAAGCTCAGGTCCCTGGAAGCACCCAGCCTTACCTGAGCACACAGCCCGGGAAAAGGATCTCGTACTCCACCTGGTGGGAGGAGCCTCGGGAGATCTGCACGCTGTGCTCATACTGCTGGTTCACCTGGTCCCGCACGTAATACTGCTTGGGGATGTCACCCCCATAGTTGATCTAGAAGCAGAGCACAGGGTGAGTTGGGGTGCCCACCTGAGCAAAGACTCTCCCCGTTGACCTCCAGCTGGTGGCCCATACCTTGGATTTACACTTGGGGTTTCCATCAGGGTCGGTCATAGTGCCTCCATACTCCACGGGCAACTGTTCAGGGCTGACATGTTTGAGTAAAACCTCCTTCCAGTTCGCTGGCAGGAGAGGGAAGGACAGAAAGGTGTCACTAGGCAGGACTTCATACCCGGTGGTCAGCCCTGAAGAGGCAGAAAAGGCTGGCCCTGCCTTCAAAGGAAGCATCATGGGTTGGTCATGGTGTACAGTTGGGCGCTCAAGGGGCTGCAGGCAGGAGAACCGTTAGTTTGAGGCCAGCCTTGGCTCCATAGTGAGACTGTGTCTCGGAGGAAAATGGAGTACTTCATGAGCACGTGGTGCATACACAGCACTACACAGAGTTAGAAAGAGCCATTACCCAGAGAACAACGCTACCTGGTCCAGGATTCAGAATCCTGGGCTGCTGTCATGGTGACCGACCACCAGCTCAGCAACCTTAGGGACCCGCTTCATCCTGAGCTGCCTACTGCGTGCAACTGTGAAGGCAGCTAAATGAACTGAGGATGCACGGGAGGACTTTGTAAATTACTATATTACCACACCCAGGAAACGATACAAACATTCAAATAAAAGCCGGATGGGGATGGGGGATGGAGGGGTCATGGAGAGGAGCATGCTGCAGGGCCAGAGAAGTCTTAAATCACATGTTCTTATCCAGTTACACTGAACTCCTGTCTTCTCCTACACTGGCTGAATGAGTACCCCGCTGGAGAGTGACCCCTCAAATGGGCTGGCATGGCTTGACCCAGCCAACCTCACTTCTGTTCTTGTTGTTTTGGGCTGGCTGACTGTTTTTTATTGTTGTTGTTTGGTTGGTTAGTTGGTTGGTTTTTCTGAAACAGGGTTTCTCTGTGTAGCTTTCGTGCCTGTCCTGGAACTCTCTCTGTAGCCCAGGCTGACTTTGAACTCACAGAGATCTGCCTGGCTCTGCTCCCCCAGTGCTGGGATTAAAGGTGTGTGCCGCCAATCAGCTTGTTTGTTTGTTTTCTAACCAAATCTTCTCCTGGTTGGAGCAACTAACTCTTGAGTGTCTGGTGCCAAGAACCATTTCCCCAAGAAATACCAACCTAGTGCAATGCTTTAGTACCGGAAACCACGCTGACTGTATAGACCGTCTATACCCAGCAGCTCCAGGCCAGGGACTAGCCGAGTATCCTCTGCATAGAAGCCTGGGACACTGACTGTCCTGTGTCTGCCAACCCTCAGGTGGTTAAGGATTCCCAAACCATGTGACTCTTGAGAACACAGTGCCTGAGCCTTGGGGTGATTTCATCGGCACTGCTGAACTCCAGTGACCACCCTGGAGTAACTTTGATCCCTCCTCTGTTGGAGATCTTGTTCCTACCCAGTCTGCCCAAGGCACATTTGGTTGAAAGAATTTTGAGTGTGGGAAGGAGAACAGACCGAACCTCCTACATAGCTCTGCTGCCAGGGAACCAAACCTGCCTCACACACTTGGTGGGTGGTAGCAGCAGAAAAACCAAAAACCAAAAAAACCTACTGCTCTCATTTTGCTGTTTCTTCTCCCAGCTGAGCCGGAGAGCTGGGAGAAAATCAAGAGAGGTCTTCCCATCCTGCACAGAGCAGCATTGGCCACAGCCAAAGCTGGGCTTCAGTACAGAAGTCCGGACATCCTTTTGTTTGAAATAGGGTCTCACTGTGCAACCCAGGCTGGCCTGGAATTCACTGTGTAGTTTCAACCTTCTTCTGCCTCCCTAGTCCTGAGGTGTCTTAAAATGCATTTTTGGTCTTTTAAAATTTTTATAGCTATTACATGTGTGTATGATTTGTGTGTGTGTGTGTGTGTGTGTGTGTGTGTGTGTGTGTGTGTGTGTGTGTATGATGTATGTGTGTTGGGTGATGCATTTGTGGAAGCTAAAGAACAACTTTTGGAGATTGTTTCTCTCCTTCCACTGTGGGATCAGGGATCAAACTCAGGTCATCAGCCTTGTATAACAAGTATGTTTCACCTGTGGAGCCAGCCCACACTCGTTTTGAGACAGGGTCTCACTATGTAACCTGGGTTGGCCTTGAACTTAGAATGTAGCCCATACAGACCTGGAACTGGAGATCCTCCCCCTCCAAAGTGCTGGGGAAATAGACATTCACCACCTTCCCAGTCCAAAGTTGCCACTCTCACTTTGTCTTAGCCCAAAGGTAAAGAAGCAAACCAAAATTGCCCCATGCAATGTGTTACGTAAAGGCAGCCCCGCAGACACCGTTGGAATCACTATTATGACTGCCAGTTCAACTCCAGAGCCTGTCCTGGTCCACCTCTGTAGCCCGTCAATCCACTCCCTGTCTCCAGTAGGCTGGTTCCTGAGTGTCTGGCTAGTCTAGGGTCATGAATTCCCTATGCCCTGGCTGGTCTGGGGTAGGCCTGGTTCCTGCGTGTCCGGCTGGTCTGGGGTGGGCCTGGTTTCTGCATGTCCGGCTGGTATGGGGTAGGACTGGTTCCTGCGTGTCTGGCTGGTATGGGGTCGTGCGTTCCCTGTGCCCTGGCCCTCTCCCCACCTCTCTGCCAGCCTCACTAATCACTCCTCACTGTCTTCAGGGGCTCCTCTTATTCTGCCTGTATTTGAACTTGGATCCTCAACATAGAGAGGTCTCGCATTTTAACCTCCTCTCTGCAGCCAGTTGAACTCTGCTGCTCGGCTTCCTAGGCAGGTTTTAAGTCCAGCCTTTCCTCCTTTCCCCTGACGCCGCTGCCTCGGCTTACACCAGCCCTTGCATGGGCAAGAGCATGGCGTGCAGACTGGTATCTGGCTTCTGTTGACCCTCGCTGCTAAGTACAAGTCCATTGAAAATCTGACCATGGCTCTCCCCGCCAAGCACTTCTCTGCTTCCTAGGGGCCTGAAGAGTCATGCCCCAGCCTCTCAACATGGTGTCCTGGTGTCTGTGTGACCTGGCTCCTGGCTCCTTCTGCAGCCTCATCTCTTGATGCCCTCTGCCTCACATTCCATGACGACTGCCTGCATCATCCTAAGGGAGGTCTTCACCGCTCAGTTCTCCTCTTTCTGCTTTGTTCCATGTGGCTTAGGTAGCCGCGGCTCTCCCCTCAACTCTGGTGGGGATGAATGTTGCTGCTAGGTGTGACTGTACACTGTGGTTTACCTTTCTTCCTTGTATCTCATCACGATGATGAGCATGTTTGTGCCTCCCTCCCCCGAGAGCTAGCCTAAGGACTGTTTTAATAATCCTGGCAGCCTGGCACCTAGTCCTGGATCTGGCACAGAAAAGGTATTTGTAAAAGTGGATCTGCTCCTGCTCGCCCCCAGATGATCTCCACGCACCCTCTTGACGCCCTTTCTAGTGCCTTCTGGTTCCTACCATAGCCTTCTCTCTGCACGGGTGTCTCCCTGTAACACTGTAAGCCCCTTAAGGATAAGCGCTGGAATTCCATTCATCTTGGAATTTGCATGGGGAGCCCAGTGCTTGCTTCCAGAGTATGTGAGAAAAGGTGTCTTGATGGAAACACAAGAAGACACAGACCTGTCTCCACTTGCCCCTGTGTCCCAACCACTCCCAAAGTAGAAGACAGGCCTTTGCCCTGCAGGCGTGACCATACCACCAGAGCCAGACCCAATTTGAACCACACACCAAGGTGGAGCATTTGGGCCACTTACCCCCCAAGACCATAATCTTCTTACGAGTGTCCTCACTTAGGAAGGGCTTGATGAGGTTATAGGCCACAGGAAACAGCTTGGGGGCTGGAAGAGAGACAAGGCCACGTGAAGCAGAGAGTGAGGGTAACTCAGGTGCCGATAGCATCATCCACCACCCGCCTCTGCACACGGGGCAGCTGAGCCTGGGGCTCAGCCAGGCAGGTCTGAAGTGTAGCCCCCAATCTGTACAAGGGCTGTGGCCAACCAGTCTCCTCCTGTGACATCACCAACCTGAATGCTATTGGGCCAGGTGGCTCAAATGCTCTGGGAACTGTAAAGCATCTGTACAGGTCAAGGTTAAGGTCAAGGTCAGGCTCCTGGACAGGTCCTTGGGTCTCTCCTTTGGCTCACTGTTCACTCAGTCTGCCCCCAGGCAATGGTTTGGGCCTCTTGCTCTCATTTGGTTCATCACCAGAAATTCCCAGCTTACCTTTAACCACAAACAGACGCTTTAGTGTTTCCGGATAATTTTCTTCGAACATGGAGAGAAACTGTGGAAGCAAAACGGGTCTCGTTTCAGTAGCTCAGGCCTCCAGGCCACGGCGCCCTTGTTTCCTGAGTCAGCCCAGCTGAGCGGTCCCTCCCGCCTCCACTTCCTGCCTCTTACCTCTCCATAGGCCTCCACTGCTGGCTTCCAGAGGTGCTTGAGGCCCAGTCCCTCACAGTCGTAAATCATGGTGATGGTCTCGATCTTCTTCCCCAGCTACAGGGAACAGACAGCGGAAGACGGATCACTGGCCTGCTGTAGAACTCACTGAATTCGGGGCCAGTGCTGACTACACCTCTTACAAACAGAGCACGCAGCAGAGGGCCAGGCTGGGCCCAGATGCAGCTTTTCAGATGCAGATGTCATCTAGGGTGGAATTGTGACCTAGACAAACTGTTCTCATTTGGCAAATCACCGGGGTGGCTCAAGATCACATCTGAGGTCCTCACTGTCCTGCGGGTTCTCCCGATGGTCTCTGTCTTGCTGTCAATCATGGTGGGCTTCCTGGACAGCCTTCATGTGGCGGGCGCCTGAGTCTAAACCACCCCTCCCGCAGACATAGATGCCCCATTCTACCTAAGCTCTAAGGAAGCATCAGGTTGAACCCCTTTTGTGTCCCCAGCCTCTCAGAGGTTCTGTACTGAGTGGGCTCTATTGTGAACTTTTGCAGATAACAGTACTGAGATGTCCCATGCTTTAACACATCAACTGCGTGTGTGTGTGTGTGTGTGTGTGTGTGTGTGTGTGTGTGTGTGTGTGTGTGTGTGCAGGGCAAGGGATGGCTCCAGCTTGGTCCTCAGTCCTTCTTCTCTTTTTTAAAAAATACATCTCTCTCTCTCTCTCTCTCTCTCTCTCTCTCTCTCTCTCTCTCTCTCTCTCTCTCGTGTGTGTGTGTGTGTGTGTGTGTGTGTGTGTGTGTGTGTGTGTGTGTGTGTGTGTACACATGGCACAGTGGGAGTGTGTAGCTCCAAAGATAACTTGGGGAAGTTGCTTCTCACCTTCCACCATGTAGGTTCTCAGGCTTGCTGGCAAGTCCATTTACCTGCTGAGCCATCCCTCCAGCCCCTCAGTCTCTTTCTTAGCAGGGAATTGTCTTGAAATAAACTTGGAGGAGCAGGGATTCTGGGTTCATCTACACCAGGACTACCCCCGGTCCCCCATAGCTGCCCAAGGGTAGTTTAGTGCAAGACAAGATCTCACTGGTCCCCACAGAAACAAGAGAAGTAGCAACAATGTAGTGAGGCGGTTTTCTTAGTCTTTCTGGGTTTTTGTGGTACTGAGAATTAAAACCTAGGCACTTTGCCTGTGATAGGTGACTGCATGTCACTGAGTGACATCTCCAGCTGTAGTCATTTATAGTTTTTTGTTTTTCTTTTTTAAAGATTTATTTTATTTATTATGTAAACAGTGTTCTTTCTGCAAGTTTGCCATATGCCAGAAGGGGGCATCATATCTCATTATAGATGGTCGTGAGCCAACATGTGGTTGCTGGGAATTGAACTCAGGACCTCTGGAAGAGCAGACAGTGCTCTTAACCTCTGAGCCATCTCTCCAGCCCTGTCTTGCTTTTTCAAGGCAGGGTTTCTTTGTGTAACAGCCCCGGCTGTCCTGGAACTCACTCTGTAGACCAAGCTGGCCTCCAACTCACAGAGATCTGCCTGCCTCTGCCTCTGCCGGGATTGAAGGTGTGCGCCACCACCGCCCAGCTAGTTCTTTGCTTTCTTTTGTTTGTTTTTAAGGTCTCACTGTATAGCCCAGGTTAGTTTCAAATTCAAGGCCCTCCTGCCTCAGCCTTGTGAATCGTGGGATTACAGGTGTATACCACCCAACTCCACCGCATCGGGTGGGGGCCCTGGGTGTGCAGGGTGAGTGTTGTACCCACTGAGCTCCGGCCCTCGCCCTGGTGAAGTTTTTATTAAGCCAAGCGTCTTCGGTGTAAAGAACTGCTTTTGATTCTCAGATCTTTCCTATATATACCATTCCTGTAGTTTGGGGGATTCATCATGGCAATAATAGATGGCTATTTTAAGTTTTTACTCAGCAAAATGAAAGTGTGACAAGGTGGGGATAGAGTTGAGTGGTAGAGTAGAGATCACTTGCCTACATGCACAAGGCCCTGGGATCAAACTCCAGTCCAAGGAATGGAGAGAGGGAGGAAAGGAGAGAAGGAGAGAGGGAAGAAGAGAAGAGGAAAACAGATGGATTGGTGACATGATGTTCATCTAAAACCTGGAGATTTCAGGTCTATGGAACCCAACCCCCGAGACTGGTAAACTGGTGTTTCTCTCCCTGCGTGACATTCCTGCTTCTCCTTGAATGTCTCCACCATGATCAAATCGCTCTCTATGGCAGACAGACCACCCACCTTTGTGGTCTGGTTGGCACACTCCTGCAGAAGCAGCTCACAGTCTCTCATCTTGGTCCTGAGCAGGTCCTGCTTGGAGGCGGAGAATAGCAGACCCTTGGCATCCAGAGGCCCAATGATGTCGTACCAGACTGGGCAGCCATCCAGGTCGTAGCCACACCTGCCGCCTGCCAGATACTGTTGGATCACCTGGCCAAGACATAGTAAAAGCACCTCGTGGACAGGCCTAAGACATCCATCCCTTCCTCTGGTTCACAAGTCTCTCCCTCACATCCTCCCCTGGGTGCCAAGAGATACCTGTTTTGGAATTATAGTGACTCCTCTGGCATTGTCAGACCTGTCCTCTGAGGCTCCCAGTCCAGTGGACCAGGGTACAGACTGTGAGTCTAATAAGCATCCTTACACAGGGATGGAGTGGGATAATTTGTCCTCACCTCTGGTGGCTGCCAGCTGATGATGTTGTCAATGTCCTTTTGTTTCCGGAATTCCACATGCTGCAAATACACAAAGATGTAGGAAGCACAAGGTGCAAGAACAGGTATGTGGTGGTAGGGGGTTATTGGATAGGAATGAATAGGTGATCGCCACAGATGACCCCCACAGAAGTGGAAAAGGAGGCCCCAGTTTCTTCCGGTATCTCAGCAAAATATCATTCCCGGCTGGTCAGGACGTAGGAAAGCCCAATGTTTCCAGGGAAGGAAATGCACTTTGTCCCTCAGGGATAAAGCAACAATTGTTGGCTAATAGCTACGTAACACAAACCAAAACCTATGATGGGGTGGGTGACGGGTAGGCAGAAGTCCAGGCAAAAAGTGGCTCTGACAGGAGGAACCGTAGCGGCAGAAACTCACCTTCCGGAGCATGGCCTCTGACTTCTGCAGGTCAAAGTTTCGGGCTGTAACAAAAGCATGACCGGGGTTGGCCATCAGACTGCATGTCTAAGGACCTGTTCCCAGGCTGGGGCCAAGTCCCCTCGTGGGTTCCCCCATCCAACAGTCAGATTCGTAAAACACCATAGCCCTGGGTTTGTGGGGTAGACAGGTCAAGTTCAAAGGAGTTGGGAGTAGGCAGTATTGCAACCCTGGGGTCAGAGTATTCTGATAGATAATCAGGTGAAGGGTCTTATCTCAGAGAAAATGAACCCTGGATCCTCTTATCAATCAGCCATTTCCCACAAGGACAAAATATATCTCCTCCACAGTATAGCATCCATCCCTGAGAAACTGACCCACAGTTCAAAGATGAACATAGCTGCCCCAGGAGCTGGGCAGAGCTGGCCAAACATCCTGGAGAGGTAGAAGAGTCAGTACGCCTCTAGGCAACCCTGACATTTCCCGAAAAGACCCACACATTCCTGAAAGAAGCACAGTGGGGTCTTGAGTCCGTCTACCTGGACCCACCCCATCAAGTTGTCCTGCTCAAATCTGGACCCAAGATTTCACTGTCCCCAGAGCTGCCATCTGCACTCATTTGTTGTAGGCAGCAGCCTACTCCAGAGGCACCCCAAGAACAGGGTTATCCCCCATCATACAGCAGTCCTCCCAAACATGAATTCTCTGCTGCCCCCCTGGGCCTGCCCTCCCATTGTGCTGTCCGTCCTTCGAGCCTCCGTTTCTCACACTCAGCTCCACAACACATCCTAATCACTTCCCTTTGGATGTTGTTCCCCGGGTCGGGGCCCCTCCTAGGTGAACTTTAAGCTAAGCCTGGGTGTTGTTTGCCCCTTCTCCAATAAGTCCTCAGAACTCTCTTGGCAACAGTCACACCTTTGGTTCAGGTGGCACTTAGAGTCAACTGAAACCCCAAATCCCTCACACCTGTGCTCTGGCTAAGCCTCCAATCCCCCCATAGAGAGAGAGGCAGGCCCTTCACGGCATCCTTCTCACATTTCACCTCTGGAGTTTACTTCCACCATTTAAAGAGTTACTGAGATTCTGATAGGTTTGGCCTCTGAGCTATGTTCATAGGTCATATATCTCTCCTGATTGTACATCCTCCATGGATTTAATTGGCATCTAGATCTGCTGATAGCCCTGGAACTGAACATCCAGGCTGCCCTTTGGGCTGTCTGTCAGCTGTCCCTTCATCATTGCTCTCTGGAAGTAGGGGAGCATACTCCCTGATTCTGCATTCATGAAGTCCCGTCCTCCATCTGAGTCAGGATGGTTTGTCTAAAGGTCTGACCAAGCCTAGGTGCGGTGCCTGGGTAACCAGGCCTGGCTGTGGTTCCTTGGTAGGCTGAGACACCAGGGTCTCAAGTTTGAAGTCAGCCTGGGCCGCATAGGAAGTTCATGCTAACTTGGGCTACATATTGAAATATTATCTTAAGAAAGAAAACAAAATGGTCAGTAAGATGGTTTAGTCGGTGGGCTGGAGAGATGGCTTAATGGTTAAGAGCACTGCCTGCTCTTCCAGAGGTCCTGAGTTCAATTCCCAGCAACCACATGTTGGCTCACAACCATCTATAATGTGATCTGATGCCCTCTTTGCCTCTTCTGGCCTGCAGGCAAATATGCCGAGAGCACTCATACCTAAAAAAATACATTAAAAAAGACGGTTCAGCGGGTAGAGGAGTTGCTGTGCCAGCCTGGCAGCCTGACAACTTGAGTTTGCTCCCCAGAACCTGTGCAAAGGCAGATAACCCCACAGCCATCCTCTCACCCCATGTGTGCATGGTGGCATGCACTGGCCACCCCACTCTCTCCCCCCCATCCTCCCCCCGACCACTACACATTTTAAAATACTTCTTAAAAACAAGAGAAAGGGTTGGCCAGGCCGCCGCCACTATGCATGCCAGATCCTTTCTGGCAGATCTGAACAGCCACTCTGGCAAGTTGGGCTTAGGCGTTCCCTCACTGCCACCCTTCCTGTGCCACCAGCAGCCCAGGGCAGCTGTTAGGGGAATTTAATGTGGGTCTTCGTCCTAGCTCTTCCTTCTTGTGTGTTTACAAGATACTGCGGTGCCCGACCGTACCACTGAAGGAGAATGTCCTTTGGAACAGAGGAGCCAGACCACGAAAATGAGAGTTTCTCACAGAAAGGACAACCCTCTAGAGAGGAGAGCCCTTATCTCCATAATAACAGGGATCCAGGAGTAGTAAACTGAGTGCCCTTATCTGGGACAACCTCTCCAGTTAACCCTAACTGCCAAGGTCCAACATTCAGGGTCCCCCCCCCCCATGTCTGTTGAGTCAGGTCTTTCTAGGCTCCTGACGCCCTGCTCAGAAGCAGCTGAAAGCCTGGCATGGAGCATTGCACAATAACCTGGCCCAGGAACAGCCAGGGTGGGCTCTGGTTTACTCATACCATAGCCCTATAAACTGCAGCTCACCTCTCATTTATGCTCACCTCTCTCCCAGGGCCCCTCCCACCTCTACTCTGTCTTGCTCACTGGCCTTCCTCGCTGGGGTACCCAGATCTCACTTTCAGCCAGAGAGAGGCAGTGGGCACTTGTGTGCCTGCTGGGGAGGGTCAGCAGAGAACTGAACCCCAAACTCACACCACATTCTACTGCAAAGGACTCCTTTAGAATCAATGGGATGGGGGAATGCTTTTTTTTCTTAAGGCAACAAAACCCCAATTCAAATTCGTAATAGGGTGTGAGCAGGCCAGAGCTCCTGCCCAGAAAATGTGAGGCACAAATGAACTGCAGAGGGAAACTTCTCTGCTCTCAGAAGCAGAGTTTGAAACTGGGAGTGTAACTCAGCGGTAAAATGCTTGCCTGGCATGCCCCAGACTCCGGGTTCGATCCTCAGCAGCTCAAAACCAATTACGAAGCAATGCTTGGCCTCAGGAGCAGTTCACTGGGAAGGAGTCCGCGGCTTACTGGAAAAGGTGCTGGCTAGGAAACCAGAGCCCTGGGCTCCACTCTAATTGGGCTTTCCGTTTCCTCGTGCCTTCAGTAAGTCCCTCGCCCTATAGGAGCCTAAGTTTTCTCCTCTGGAAAATGAGAATTACCATCCTATGAGGGTGGGGCTGGTGCCCGATGTGGGCCCTGACTAAACTATCAAGCAAATGGTTTCTCCCATCCCAGAACTCTGATGATAAAAGTTTAGTGTCTGGGAGACCAGCCGCCAAGACCTCACATTGGCCCGTGCCTAAATAAAGTAGAGCTGTGGAGCTGTTCAATGGGCCGCTCACGCGTCCCTTCCTTCTAGCAGCAGCTCCAGAGTTGGTTGGATCATCTTGCAGCTGGCCCTTTAAGGAGGCTACTACTTCCCACTCTCTCCACCCACCTGCTTCTAGCTGTAGCCTTTCAGCAAATGTTAGGCCAAAATTTCCTCCAGCAGAGACAGACTTCATTGCCACCCCCACACTACCCTCTCCCCTCTCCAGGTGGGCTGGGAGAGGGTCAGATTACAGGGAGGTGGGGTAAGGGTGAGCAGGTGATACTTCCAGGGGACCACGAGCCCCACATGGCTCTCCTGGGTACACCTGTCCTGCGGTGTTGCTAGCGGGCCTTCAAGGATATGCCAGCTTCATTACATTTCTGGAAAGCAAAAATTACATCTTTTTATCTATTGCAAGTCTTCCCGAGCTGGGAGATGTGTGAGTGTGTCTGCAGAGAGCAGAGAAGTCTCAAGGCAGGCCCTGTACTCTAAGATTACAACAGAATTCTACATCACAACTGGAGCACAGCTAGTCAAGCGCTCTCTCTCTCTCTCTCTGGTTTTTCAAGACAGGGTTTCTCTGTGTAGTTTTGGTGCTTGTCCTGTGTTCTGGATCTCACTCTGTAGACCAGGCTGTCCTCGAACTCACAGAGATCTGCCTGGGTCTGCCTCCCAAGTGCTGGGATCAAAGGCATGCGCCACCACCTCCTGACTCTCTCTCTCTCTCTCTCTCTCTCTCTCTCTCTCTCTCTCTCTCTCTCTCTGGTAATAAAGATTCTACAGAGAAAAATGAACATGCGTCAGAAGAGCCCAGAAGATGGCACAAGCCTTGGATGACGGTAAGGAGAGGGAAGAGGACAAAAAGGTACAAGGAGTGGAGGTTGAGTCTGATCTTGACACTAGCAGCAACATGTTCCCATTATAACACAAACAGACCTTGTCTTGCCATAGCTTGCAAAAAATCTGGGCACCGTATCTAATCCACATCTCATAGGAGGAGCCTAGATAACTGTGACCTTAGCCCAGGTGTCACAGCCAAGCTAGCACATGGCTGGGACTAGAACTCCAGACCCTGGCCTGTGGAGGGGAGGGGGCACCCTCCTCAGTCCCCATGCACAGTGCCCTTCATTTAAGCTGACAGGACTAGGACCCTGGTTCTAATCTCAGCTCTGCCTCCAACTTCCTACATAGTGTGGCCTTTCTGGGCCTGGATTTTCCTTCATCTGTCTGCAGAGCAGATTGACAGGTAGATGAAAAGGACGCCAACAGTCCATAACCTGAGGTTTGAGTCTTCTTTCTGACTGCAGCTCACCCAGCAAGGCCCTTCACCTCTCTGAGCTTCCATATCCTGTAGAAGGGCTGGAAGAGGAGCCCCCCCCCCCCTTTTTTTTTGTCTCAGCTTGCCAGGGTTTCCAGAGGACATGAACATGCCCCTGCCCCAGCCCCCCACAGCCCCTCTTCCCTCACCTCGGAGCCATCGAAGGAGAAAGTAGTCATCTGGATTGGGCAGGGTGGGCAGCACGTCCTGGACATTTTCACGAAACTACAGGGAGAGACAGCTGGATGAGTAGGAGCTCCCCGGAGTGGCCCTCCATTGGGGGCCTTTGCCAGAGCCCTCCTTTACATACTGATGTAGCCGCTGGCTGAGTGAGGTCGCGGGCTGTGTGGCCATGAGTGCTGGGGAGGAGAGGGGGCACAGAAAGTGACTAGGACCCTGCCACGCCTCACTTCTGAGCATGTCTCCACACTCCTCTGGTGGGCAAGTGGGTGTGTCCCCAGCTAACAGTGATAGACCGGCAGGCGCTCTGGCCAAGCCACAGTGTGCCGTCTGTATACCTAGCACCTGCTCTGTGCACGGCACTCATCTGGACTCTGTCTCTTCCATGTCACCCAGAGGCCCTAGAGGCGTCGCTGTCCCATTTTACAGACAAGACATGAAAGCACGGAGGCTCGGCAACACACCCAACAGCTGGGATACGAATCAGAGTCCAGATCCCGGGCTCTTCCCTGGGCAGTCTTCCCGCCCCCTCGGTAATAACGGAGTGGGGAGCAGAGGGAGGGAAGGGGGTCGTCTCAAATGACTGAGCTGAGTCTGAAAGACCACAAAAGCAGCAGGCGGAGGGAGGAGGGAGACGGACAACCCAGATGGAGGGAACAGCTCCAGCAGGTAGCCACAGAAGGAAACTGTACTACGAGAGCCACCCTGTGAGGTGGACAAGTGACCCCAAGGGGCAGCCACACCTAACTCCAACCGCTCACTACCCAGGAGTGGTCAGGGCCCCCTGCGGCTCTCCCCAAGCCTCCTGCGCCAGCAGTGACCTTTATCTGGTCACTGAACTGTAGGACACCCCCAGAGGGGACCAATGAGGACTGGCCACCTCTGCCCTTTGCCTTAGGTCAGGTAGGTCTGGCCAGACCCTCCCATCCCCCAAAAGCAGCTCCCAGCGTTGGGGCAATGGTCATCTAAACAGCAAGGGAGGTCACCTAACCTAGCCCCTGCCTTAAGCACCACCAAACCCATGTCCACCAGACTTCTCCTGCAGGTCAGCAGTACACTTGACATGGGAAAAAAAAAAAAAAAAACACCCACAGCAGCCACATCTGCTGCTACACTCGAGAATACATAAGAAACTGCCTGGCTGTGGAGTCTCCGAACATTGGGGCTGGACCTCAACCAGTTCTGATCCAGCGCAACTGAGGAGATTAAGTCTTTGGGGCAGAAGGGCCAGCCCCTGAACTCGAATGGAGTAGATAGGTCCCTCCCTGCCCGGGTGCCAAGGCAAAGCCTGGTCATGCCCTTTCCTTCTGAGTGGCAAGGGTCTGGGTTGCCAGAGGGAGGGGGGCTCTTTTCTCGGAAAGTAAGCCAAACTAGTTAGTGCCGGCATCTTCGACTTCACGCACAGAGGTGCCCCGCGGCCAGCCCCTTCTAATTTCATCAAAGAGCACACAGGACAGGGCTTGGCCCAAGGTCGCACAGTAACTTGGTGCCTCGCAAAGGCTATGGGGAGTTTGCCAGGGAGCTGTCCAGGACCCTTCCATATGCCACTGCCCACGCAAGAGGAAAACCTCCCGGAAATGGGAGGAAACCTGGGGCCCTGCCCCTGTCCCACGGCCCTGCTGCCAGTCCCTGCCAGCCCCGAGGATGAATGTTGCCTTTGTGCCCTCAGCTGCTTCTGAGGGCTTCCAAGCAACCACTTCTTCCCACGGGGCACCGCCAGGGCTGCCCGTGCTGGAGACGGCGACGACCAAACTTCCCGAGGTCCTCACACTGAGCGAGAAGCGGCCCTCTGGGCACTGTCCAAGCAGGGGGGCGACCGGCCGGCTCTCCCTCGGTCGCTCGCCCGCGGGGACCGTCCCTCGCAGCCGCTTCCAGCAGGAGGGCGAGGGCCACAGCTGCGCCAGGATCAGGCTCACCTTGGCCAATGCCTCCTCCTGTTTGGGACTCAGGTCACCCACTCTGCCGCTCATCGCGTCTCAGCCTCGGGGCGCGGCGCCTGCGGCAGCTGATGGAGCTCTAACTGGTTTGCCGCCGCCGCAGCCGCTGGAGTAAAGTCCCAGTCTTTGGCGGAGGCCCCGGGGCTGGCGGCCAAGACCCGCCTCTTAAAGGAGCCCGAGAGGCGGGGCCAGACGCGCAGAGGCCCTGGAGGCGAGCCAGGATGCCACACCTGAGCGACTTGGGCGTACTCCTCATCCGATCCAAAAGGAGGCTGAAAAGAGCTGGCTAATGACCTCTTCTAAGGAGCGACTCCACAGGGCTGGCTTTCCTTACCCCAAAATGTTGACAGCTCTCCTCGTGCGCACGGGGATGGTCTGCCCCTATGCGGCGTCGTTTTGCTTCTAGAAACTGTGGTGCTGATTGCCATCCGCTTATGATCACTACTACCAGCTCCGCTTGGGGGACATTCAGAGTTGACACTCAGGGTTCCGATGTAACTCAGTTGGTGGCCTAGCATGCACAGTCTTGAGTTGGATCCCCAGCACTGCGTGGTCAGGATGGTACATTTCTACACTTACCTGTGATCCCAGCATTGGGGAGGTGGAGGCTGAAGAATCACAAGTTCACGATCACCCTTAGTTACTTATTGAGTTTGAGGCTAGCCTGGACTACGAACAAACAAACCAGAACTGGTATCCTTTTGCCTCTCCCTGCAGAACAGGCATGGTGGAGAACATGGTATCTGGGTGAGGGGCAAGAAAGAACAGCCTCCCCACCTAGGACCCAGTTCTCTGTGTCTCACCTGCCCTGCATTCTGGGAGCCGCCTACTCCCAAAGTTCGCACGTCTCAGCATGCGCTGCTTCCTCTCTGGAAATCTGGAGGCTTGAGTCTGAGTGCCCACGTTCCACAACTTTCTACAAGTCCCTTTGCCTCTACATTGTTGCTCCTTCACTCATCGGGGGTGATTTGGGGCCTATAAGTCAGCAGGAGGCTAGAAAGAGTTAATAGGCATAATTCTTAGGCTTGACTTCTGGTGGCCACTTCCTAGCTGGCCCTGCACAGTCATGCTCTGCTGGCTCCCTGGTCAGAGCTCAGCCATAGGCTAGACAAAGAGGAGAACCACAGCAGCCCTACTGTGCCTTATCTGCTTCCCAGCACTGGCCAAGGGCCTGTGGGCTCCCCACTGGTGACAGATGTGACTTGTGGGTGGACTCTGAAAGCCACAGCCTAGCAGCTTCACGTCTAGCCTGTGCCGCCAGACTGCCCCCCTCAACCCCAGTTACTGCCTCTGCCTTACACAGTAAAACAACTTCCTCTTCTCAGAGTCCAGCGGCCCCCTCCTTCTGCTGGAACCCCCTGCTACTCTGATCTTATTTCCAGGCATCTGGCACCTGGTCACAAGTCCAGGGCCACTTTTTCTTCCTGCTGTATGCCAAGCAGCAGGCACTGTTCTGGAATCCAGCCATGTTCGCACACCACCCTTTGGTCCCAAACATCCTAAAGAGAACACAAAAGCCAGGCAGGTGGCCAAGGAGAGGATCAAACAGCCAGAGATTGGAAAGGACACCGTTTGCTTTGGATGAAGGGACCCTAGAAGGCTCCGTGGAGAGAAGAGACTCTGACCCTGCACCTTAAGATGTGGGGGACATGGAAGAAGGTCCTCTCAGCCTATATCAGCACAGTAGCATGAGCAAAGTTCTGGTGGTGGGTGCAAAGTGTGGCTACAACCAGGGATGCAGAGGCAGCATGGGGGGGAGGGGCTTAAAGCCTTGGTGTGACCTTGCTTAGGAACATCTACCTTCTAGACCACACTTCCTTGCTTCAATTACCAGAGTCCCCACAAATCCTGTATCCCCCAGCCTAGGCTCCTGTAGACAGGGGTGGAGTGTGGTGGCATGTATATGCAATACAGCACTCAGGGCTGAGGCAGGAAATCACAAATTTAAGGCCCGCCTGGCCTCCAAAAAACTGGAGGGGAAAGCAGGGGGCGGGGTGTGGGGGGAGGAAGAAGAGGATGTGGTGAGCTTCAAACCAGAGCTCAGTGCTGGGAATGGCCTGGAAGGAAGGTGAAACAAACAGCTTCCCAGAGTTCGTGTGGCCTCACTTAACAGTGGGGGAAACTGAGGCTCAGAGAGGCCATGGCTTGCCCAAAGTCATTAGGAACACAACAGATGTAGGGTGCCCAGTGGCTGGTCAACGGGGAGTACCGGTTGGACCCACTCCCTCTTGCCTGGAATTAATGCAGAAGTAACCCTCGGCTACCTCAAATGCAGGTCTCCAGGACTGTAGGGAGCAGAGTGTCCTTCATGTCTCTCCTCACCCAGAGTCAAGGCAGGCGGCAACAGGCCTGTCCATGGCATAAGAAAGGACGGTGCTGTGCCCCTGGTGTGGCCTCCTCCTAAGAGACCTGATGAAGGGTGATGAAGAGACCCCCCCAGCCTGACCTCAGCAGGGTTTCCAGGCAGTGCGGGGCGGGGGGCGGGGGGTCCCTGCCCTGGCTATGGCTTCTTGGCTTCTGACTTAGCCCAGGACAGAGCTTATGGAGCCCCTCACAGTTTATAACGCCCTTCAAGATGGCTTCTCTTAGAAGGGCTGGCCAGTCCTCCAAAGTGGCAAGTCACTTGCTGTATGGAGGCACCTGAGGAGGGGGAGGTTACAGAAGAGCGCTTTCAGTCAGGACAAACCTGGCTGTACCCTCTGCTGCAGGGCCCGCTCAGAAAACCGCAAGGGACATGTTCATCCCAAAGGATGAAGTTCCTGGAGTCGCCCCCCAAGCCCGAGTCTATAGCTGTCTACGCAAAGAATTCTCCCTCTTGTCTGTCCCTTTCCAGTTCCCTGGCTACTCACTGCTTCCACTGAGATTTACTGTGTCCCGTCCACCGGGAAGCCACTGGTTAATCTGATAATATAATCCTGGCTAAATAGTCCGGTAAACTCCTCCAACCTGGTTCCTGCGATGCTCCTTCCTACACTTACCTTTCCTCTACTTCCCACCCCCTATCCCACACTTCTCCCTCCCTGCAAGGTATATTGCTTCCCTCTGCTCAAGAACCATCACTGGCTCCCTAGTTCCTTCAGAAGTCACCCCAGTCCCATTGACTGGCTTCAAGACCTACTCCAGCTCTTCCCAGCATCCCCTGTGGCTTCAACTGCCAGAGTCCCCCTTTCCATACACTTTCTTATCGGTCAGAGATGTCCCTGCTGTTCCCTAAACACACTTCCACCTCCTGCCTCTGTCAGAGTTATCCTCTCTTATTTCTTCCAGCCAATGCCTCCTTGGCCCTCAAAGCCCTGACCCAAAGCTGTTTCCAGAAACTTCTCTCTTATCTGCCACTGAAATGGGACCTCTGCCAACCAGAAGCCCTTTCCCCCTGACCTTAATAAGGACTCTTCTGCATTGTGACTGTCACCTGGACTGACAGGAAGGACCTGGCCTCCAGGGTCAGACAGCCTGGAGGTAAGCTTTGGGAACATGAGTGTGCCTGGCTCCAAGGGCACCATGCTGGGAACGGAGGAAGTGGGGACTAGCAGAAGAGGAACTTGGGAGTCTTAGTTTTGGAAGTCAGGGCCCTGGAGTTTAGACTCTTCCAGGGGGCAACGCTGGCCCAGGGAGAGCTCTGGACTGGGAGTCCCGAGCGGCAGGCTTGCTCTGTGTCCCAGAACTAATGTGCTGCAGGGACTGTCCACACCATCACGCACAGGGGTGGGAGTGAGAGCGGAGGCACCGTGTTCCCTTCATGGCTGCTGGCTCGGACCTCCAGGGCCTCCGTGGCTTCCTCGTCAAACGGAGAACATTGACCTCAGAATCAGAGTCCCTCCCCTGGTGCCCTGACCTCAGATCTCCTGATGCCCGTGGCAGGTAAAGTGCCACTAAGATTGGCACGGTGACTTGGGACAAATATTTGTGGAACACTCTACTTCTACAACGCCAGGGCCATTCTAAAAGCCCTTGAACCCAGAGGGCAGCCCCCTAGGAAGGTTCCCTCCTCTTCACCCTGCCTTGTGGGGCTGCAGGTGCCTCGGGCTACCTCTGCTCTCTGAATGCCAGTAGCCTGGAGTGAAATCTAATCCCTTGCCTTTCTCCCAGGGGGCACCGCGATGATTCCAAGTGCCTGCTGGGAACGCTGTGGGTGCACAGGGTGCAGCTTGTTGTTATTAGTGCCTCCCTGGGTTATTTGTGAAGTCACAAGAGAAAATGAGAACCCGGATCCATCCCTCGCCTCCCCTGGGCCCCACTTCCTTCTTGCTTCCGCAGTCCACCCTGGCTTTGTCGAGAGGTACAAATCCTCTCCCAGCCTCACTTCCTGCACCTGAACTCCCCTGATTAAGTCCTTCACCTTCCCGGGGTATCACTGTTTAATCCCTAAGTCCTTTCTCACCAGTCTCCAGTAGTCTCGGGGAGAGTCAAATCCCTTTAGAATGAGGTGGCCCAGTTAGCTGCCAAGGGAGAGGCTGGGGGCAGGGAGCTGGGACCTCTGTACTACCTCAGAGGAGACTGGAGGATGGGAAGGGTCTCAAGGGCCTGACTTCAGTTCTGGCACTAGCTGGCACGAGGCCAGAGACTTCCCTGAGGGGAGGTGGGCCACCCCTTCTGCCCCGACCCTGCATCCAAGATGGAGGCCAGATCACCCCACACCCCCAGGCCTGTTCGCTCTACACCAGAGACTTCGGAAACAGAATGGTGGCCTGTCAACTCTGGAACCAGACCACCTGGTTGTGTCATCTAATAAAGAACAAAGTTAGCGGTCCCCATCCTCAGTGTCCTATTGAGAAAACGGCCTGACAATCTTACTACCTCGTCGGCTGGGATGAAGTAAGTGAACCAGTTTCTGAAAAGTGCCTAGAACCTGGAGCAGTTTCTGTCTGCTCGCACTTCCTGTTTCCTGCCCCAGACACTCTGTAGGCGTCCACCCACACTCCTGGAGTGCCTTTCCTGCCCCTGTCTTGAGACTGAAGTGACCCCTGATCCTCACGCCTGTCTCATTCTGTTTATTCTCCTCCTCGTGGCACTTAACTGTGGTCTGAAATGATGTTACAGTGTATGTGGCTGGCTTGCTCTCTGCTCGCAAGGGCAGGAGCCGCTGTGGGGCAGGGCCACCACTGTGTGCCCAGTGTCTGGACCTCAGGTGGACTGACAAAGGGAGGAGGGGGTCTCTTCTCCCACCGTGTGACAAGTGGCTGCTGCTACCCTCCACCTGACCTCTGAGATCCTCTCTGGGCATCCAGGTGAGTCGAGGGAGCTGTGTGATGACACCTGTTTTGTTTTGGGTCTCATGTCTGCAAGGTGAAGAGACTTCTGAATTCTAAAATTACCTCCCCATCCTCCACCCCACCCCAGCTGTCTCTTGCTGGCACTGAATCTCAGGCCCCCTGGCCGGGGATTTGATCCTGTGAGCTGGGCATTTCTTCCCTCCAGGCCCTTTTTGTGTTAAACAGCACACCAAACCATGCATTCCAAGGTGGTAAGCTTTCCCCTGGGACCGGGATGCCACCTGGTGGCAGCGTGCTGGCAGTGGCCCTTCCTGATCCTAAGAGTGCATAACCTCCAAGTGGATTTGCACTCCTTACTCTTCCTCCCTGGCCAGCACCACGGTCCATGGCCGGCCTTCCCCACCCCAGTGGCATTTACACAGCCTAACAGCCAGTGGAGGAATTCACTTCACAGTAAAGTGAGCGATCAGAAGGGAGCTCTTAGGGACCTCACCGGCCTCACTGTGCTCCCCATTACTGGTACCCATCCTTCCATCTGCCATTGGGGGCATCTCTCGCCTCACCCTGGATCTTCCTACAGCTTTAGGGCTTAAGATAAGACAGGAGCTGGGAGCCTCTCTGTGCAAGTCAGCTCAGGCCAGGGCTAGGAAACCTGGTATGACCGGAAACAAGGCAGTTGGAATTGGAGCATGTGTGGTGAAAAGGCCCAAATCTTTTCATCAAAGATCCATAAGAGCTGGCAAAGGGGGGGATGGCCTGCTTGGAGGCACATGCTAAGAGCATGGCTGTCCTGTCCCCACTTGCTCCCCATCCTGTCCTAGAAGTCAAGCAAGCTGGGGGCTGCAGGCCTGACTTCTTCAAAGAGGTTGAAAGAGTTGAGCATCCTGTCTATCCATTCCTGGGGCCAGGTGGTCTGCCTCACTCCAGTCCACTCCAGTCTACTCCAGGCTGGGCCAATGTCCTAGGCTCTTTGCAGCCAGTGTCCTAGACTTAGCTGCCCCATTCCCTGGGCTCGCTGTCCTCTGAAACACTGCTCTTTTATATACCCACACCACACCACACCACACCCACAGCAGCAGGGGGTCTGACCCACATTACAATGATGCTCTTAATCTTTGCCACTATGATAAGAGGGGCCACTCCAGGGGAAGACAGAGCGCAGGGTGCCTTTAATCACCCACTGTGCTTTCTCAGGGAGCTCTGGCTGCCACTGATGGAAGGCTGGGATGTGGATATTTACTGGGATGCAAAATGTGCCCCCAGGGGTCAAGGATGAACAAGGCTCTATGTCTTTCTGGGTCGTTTGTTTGGGGAGAGGGGGAAGCCAATGAAGATGCTCTGCTCAGGCCTCAGGGTAGGGCAGAGAGCAAGAAACAGAAACAGGGAGAGCCAGCAGCTCTGTTGATGGCAGAGTGGATCTCTGCAGCCCTGTCACTGGGGCATACAAATGGGCTGAAACAGTCACAAAACGAAAGAAGAAAGACTCTTAGTGGAAGCTGGGTGTGGTGGCTCATGCGTGTAACCCAGCACTTGGAGGCAGAGGCAGAAGGATTATCAAGAGTTCAAAGCCACCCTGGGCCACACAGTGAGTTGCAGGCCTCACCCACCCGAGTGGCTTTTACACAGCCTAAGAGCCGGTGGAGGAACACAGTAAAGTGAGTGATCAGCAGGGAGCTCTTAGGGGGCTGCAGCCTGTACTAGAGTGAGAGCCTGTCTCAAAGAGCACGGAGAT
Organism: Peromyscus maniculatus bairdii; assembly: GCF_049852395.1. NCBI lineage: Eukaryota > Metazoa > Chordata > Mammalia > Rodentia > Cricetidae > Peromyscus > Peromyscus maniculatus. Next base: position 7,407,344 of record NC_134861.1, read on the forward strand.
CCTTTAGAGTATATCTTACAACTTAGGATGCGTTATTTTACACATGCATGTTAATGACATATACAAAGAATAGACTAGCTGGGCACTAGTGAGCCTAAAGCAAGAGGATCACAGGTTCAAGTCTAACCTGGCCCACACAGCAACACTCTGTTTCAAAAGTAGCAGTAGTAGTAATAATAATAATAATAATAAATTACATAAGAGTACTCATATTATTTAAAAGCAGAGTGTGGTTAGGGCTAAGTGCTTACTTGGCATGCATTAGGCCCTCGGCTGGATCCCAGCACCACTGTACCCCATTCTGATGACCAAATGTCTCCCTGATTTTCTTCATAGCTTTACTATAATGACCACATCCCTATAAAGTATAGTTCAGCTGGTGTGGTGGATTGTTTTCTTTTTAATTGAGAAATTAAATTCACAGAACATAAGACTAGCCTATTTAAAATGGGAAATTCAGTGACATTTAGTAATTCATAGTGTTGTCCAATCATCACCTGTTTCTAGTTCTGAAATGTTCGTTATCCATTTAGCAGTCATTTTTCATCCTCCAGCCACCAGTAAACTTTCTGTATCTATGGGGTTCATTTTTCTGGATATTTCATATAAGTGTGAAATTTAAGTCTGGCTTCTTAGCATCATGTTTTCAAGGTTCATCCTTCCCACCTCCCACCCCCACCCCTCACCCCCACCTCTGTGTAGCCCTGGACTTTTAAGTGAGCATGGATCTTCCGACTTGATCCTTCTGTTTCAATATGTTCTGGCTGTTAGGGGGCTGGGTTCTTCCTTCACTGAAGACCATCACTGTTGTGCTGGGATTGCACTGGATCTTTCAGTTGCTCTGGGCAGCACTGGTACCTTAACAATATTAATTCCGCTAACCACTGGTGCCTTTCTGGTTTTGTTTGTTAAGGTCTTCTTGTGCATTTCTGTAGTTTCATGCATGTGTCTTTTACTTCCTTGTTTGTATTTATCCAAAAGTATTTCATTATTTTGTATGCTATTATTATTGTAAGTGAGGTTATTGCTTTCGTTTCTTTTTTAAATTGTTCCTTGCTGGTTTATGAAAAGACATTGCAGACTGACCTATGTGAGTTGATCTTAGATAGCCCAATGAGCTTATTGTTGGCTTTTTTTTTTGTTTTGTTTTGTTTTGTTTTGTTTTGTTTTCCGAGACAGGGTTTCTCTATGTAGCCCTGGCTGTCCTGGAACTCACTCTGGAGACCAGGCTGGCTTCAAACTCAGAGATCTACCTGCCTTTTCCCCCACCTTCCCCCACCCCATGCTGGAATTAAAGGCGTTAAGTTGCTTTTTGCATTCAGCATCCTGTAAGAATCATTCATGCTGCAAAACATTTATTTCTGTTGTATGATTGTCTACATATGAAGAATCCATTATTTCTCTTGTCCTAGTGATGGAGAGCTGAGCTATTTTTAGTCTTTCCCAATGCAACCTTGTCGTTTTGTATATCACAGTGGGCTGGTTCTCTGCTGAGACTGTACATAGGAATTATCTCTCTGGGAAACCTTTTCAACTAACAAAAACAAACCTACCTCCAGGGGTGCTGGTGCTGATTTAAAGTCTGAGGTCAGGGCTTTGGGGGAGTGGGTTATTTATTGGAGACAGGTCTCACTGTGTTTTCAAGGCTGGCTTCAACTCCTGGCTCACCTGACCCCTCTGCCACAGTCTAAGTATCTGGATTACTTGCCACAGCATCCTGTTTTATTTGTTTGTTTGTCAACAGGGGTCTCACTTTGTGGCTCAGGCTGGCCTTGAACCCACTATCTGCTTGCTTCTACCTCCCAAATGTTGAGTGTACAGGTGTGTGCCACCATCGAGAGCTTTTTTTTTTTTTTCCTGTGCATTGGTGTTTTGCCTGCATGTATGTCTGTGTGAGGGTGTCAGATCCCCTGGAGCTGGAGCTCCAGACAGCTGTGAGCTGCCTGCCATGTGGGTGCTGGGAATTGAACCAGAGTCCTCTGGAAAAGCAAACTGTGCTCCTAACTGCTGAGGCATCTCTCCAGCCCCCATCTATCTTGGGCTTTGTTAGACTTATTTTTAAGACAAAAAAAAAAAAAAACAAAAAAAAAAACACCACTAATATTCTGTCTGTGTGGAGAATCATTATTCTAGACTATATACTTAGTACTAGAATACCTAAAAATGTTTACTTCCAGTTTTCTTTGATAGTTTTCTAGTGTGACTGCACCTTGCTAGTACAGCAAAGCTGCACACGCGCACACACACACACACACACACACACACACACACACACACACACCCTGCCCTCCAGCTGTGTGGAGATGCCACATCCCTAGCAGCACCTGACATTGTCAGACTCCAGTTTATCTTTCACAGGATTTTAAATTTGTATTTTCCTGCTCAATAATTAATTTTGCTGGGTGGTGGTGGCACACATCTTTAATCCCAGCGCTCCAGTGGCAGAGGCAGGGGATCTCTGAGTTTGAGGCCAGCCTGGTCTACAGAGTTCGAGGACAGCCAGGGTGACACAGAGAAACCCTGTCTTGAATCCGCCTCCAAATAATTCAGTTTAATGTTTAACATCCCTCCCAGAGCTGAGAACTGAATGCATGGCCTCATGCATGTTAAACACACACTCTCCCAAACACACACTCTTCCACATTGACCATTCTTGTTTCCTCGTCTGTCCAGTCCTTACTGGTATCTTGTTCTCTTATGTGTGCATTACATATTCTAGGATGAGTCATTTAGTTACAAATATCTTCTTCCAGTTTGGAGCTCATGTTTCTATCACTTTATTTACATGCATACTCATGGAGGGGTTTTCTTGTTCATGTATGTAGGTACATGAGAGTGTTGGGGGAACATATTTGCATGCATGTGTAGAGGCCATAGGCTGAAGTTGATGTCTTCCTAGCTGGATCTCTGCTTATATATTGAGGTAGGTCTTTCACTTGAATCATAGCTAGCTAGCTCAAGGGGTTCTCTGACTTTGCCTCCCACGGGCTGGGATTGTAGGCAAGTTCCAGTTGGCCACCTGACATTTGCATGAGTCCTTATGCCTGCACTGTATCTCCTCAGCTCTTTTCTCACTTTAGTTTGGTATTTTCATTTTGTCATGGATACATTGTCTCTTTATATAGACATATAAACTTAAATAAAATATAACTTATTTTATTAATACTTTTTGCCTAGTTAGGTTTACTGCTGCTGTGATAAACACCATGACCAGGCTGGGCAGTGATGGTGCACGACCTTAATCCCAGCACTTGGGAGGCAGAGTCAGGTGGATCTCTGTGAGTGGAGGCCAGCCTGGTCTACAAAGCAAGCCAGGACAGGCACCAAAACTATACTGAGAAACCCTGTCTCGAAAAACCAAAACAAACAAACAAAACCAAAACAAACCCCACTATGACCAAAAGCAACTTGAGGAGGAAAGTGTTTATTTGGCTTACACTTCCATCCACATCACAGTCCATCACTGAAGGAAGTCAGGGCAGGAGCTGATGCAGAGGCTATGGAGAAGTTCCGCTTACCGACTTATTCCCTGTGGCTTGCTCAGCCTGCTTTCTTATAGAACCCAGGACCAGCACTCCTGGGATAGCACTGCTCAACAACAGACTGGGCCCTCCCTCATAAATCACTAATTAAGAAAAAGGAAATATCCTATAGGCTTGCTTACAGCCCGATCTCATGGAGGCATTCTCTTAATTGAGGTCCCCTCCTCTTAGATGACTCCAGCTTGTGTCAAGTTGACATAAAACTATCCAGCACACTTTGACGTTTATTTTGTGTGTAAGGGGAGCACTGTGTCATGGCACAGGTGTGGAAATGGGTGTGAAAATGTGGTTGTGGGTGTGGGAATGACGAGACATATGGAGATCAAAGGACATTGCAGGGGTTGGTTCTCTCCATCTATGATGTGAGTCCCAGGGATCAGACTCAGGCCACCAGGTCATCAGGCTTCACCGGCTGAGCCATCTAATGTGGTGATATATGGTGCACCCTAATAAACTTTGATGATCAGAGGACAGAACAAGCCACTAGATTAAACATAGAGGCCAGGCAGGGGTGGCACACACCTTTAATCCTAGCACTCGGGCGGCAGAGATCTGTCCAGATCTCTATGAGTTCAAAGCCACCCTGGACTACATGAGATTGGCTCAGGAGAGAAACAGAGCCAGGCAGTGGTGGCACACACTTTTAGTCCCAATACTTGGGAGTCCCATGGCTTTAATCCCAGCACTAGGAAAGCTGAGACAGGAAATGACATGACTGGGCAGAGAAAGGTATATAAGGCGTGAGGAGAAGGGAACTACAGGCTTTTCGGCAGAAGCCTCCCTTTCGGCTAGAGGCCCTTTCGGCTGGAGCTCTTTCAGGCTGAGGAGTTGGTGAGGTGAGAGGTGGTGGCTATGGCTCACTCTGCTTCTTAGGTCTTTCAGCTGTCACCCCAATATCTGGTTCCCGCTTTTGTTTTTTTAATTAAAAGACCTTTAGAAATTCATGTTACAATCTAATCAACACGGTTTTATATTTAAGAACTTTTTTTTTTCCAGCAGGGCAGTGGTGGCACATGCCTTTAACTCCAACACTCTGGATGAAGAGGCAGGTGAATCTCTGAGTTTGAGGCCAGCCTGATCTACAGAGTGAGTTCCAGGACAGCCAGGACTACACAGAGAGACCTCGTTTTGAAACATCAAAACCAAAAGGAGAAAGTAACTTTTTTCATTTTTATTTTATGCCTATGATTGTTTGCACGCATAGCTGTATACCATGTTCATGCAGTGCCTACAAAGGGCAGCAGGTCTCCTGGGACTGGAACTACAGGGGTTTGTGAACTGGCAGTTCATGTGGGTGCTGGAGGTGCTGAGAACCAAACCCAGGTCCTTTGGAAGAGCAGCCAGTGCTCTTACCTGCTGAGCCATCTCTCCAGTGGCTGCCCCACCATTTTACAGTTTTTGAAACAGGGTCTCACTGTGTAACCGGTGTTGACCTCAAATTCATGATCTTCCTGCCTCACTCTCCCAAGAGCTGAGATTACAGCCATGCCCATGATAATATAGTTTTTCTGTTATTAAAAAAACAAGATCAAACCAGAATACTCTCATGACCTTGAAATAATCCAAATCTTGTTTATTTAAAATGTTAACGTTTTACTTTTCACGTTTAAGTCTTTAATTCACATGAATTTGTTTTCTGTGCAGTAGGGGTCTAATTTCACTTTTGTTTATTTATTTATTTATTTATTTATTTATTTATTTATTTATTTATTTATCTGAGACAGGGTTTCTCTGTGTAACAGCCCTGGCTGTCCTGGAACTCTCTCTGTAGAACAGGCTGGCCTCGAACTCACTGAGATCCACCTGCCTCTTCCTTCCGTGCTGGGATTAAAGGCATGTGCCATCACCAACTGGCCAATATCACTTCTTTTCCCAGTGGTTATCTGACTTTGTAGCAGTTTGTCAAAGAGCAAGCCATACCATCTCCTCCCATCTCCCCAAAAGCAACACGTCCTCAACAGACCAGGTTAATGTGTGTGCCGGCCGGTTTTGTGTCAATTCCCTGTTTGCAGACTTTTTCTATACATCTCTATTTCTTTAGAAATATTTTGGTCATCACATACTGGTAGCTAAGCAGGTTTCTATTTTACATAGGTCTGAATATTTTATTAGAAAATAGGAGATGTGTTGCAGCTCATCTGCTCTTTGCCCTCTTATCAGGGTACAATTTGTAAAAGGCTCAAGTTTCAGATTGAGTCAGCTCCCAGCAACCACAGCCCTCAGGGTAAAGGACAAATTTTAGTACAAAATGGAACCTTCACAATCCAGCAAGCATTGGGGATTATGTTAGACGTGGAGTAGTGCAGGTTTAGATCAAGCTCATTTTACAGACGAGAGCTGTCCAGTTCTCAGTGCCACTATGGCTTTGTGTGGTTTGTCAAGCCTCACGCGCCAGCCCTTCTCCCTGCTCCTTTAAGACCATGGCCTCAATCTCTCGATCTGCTCTCCGTCGCTGATTCTCTGCCGCCTGCTATTTGATTCTATTAAGAAACGCAGACTCGGAGGAAGATATAACATAGCCTTGGCTATACCGTGGGTCCATCAGCTCAGGCCCTACACCTCCCTCGTTCCTGCCTTTCTCAGGTCCTGCGACTACCCAGCACCTGTCTCCACTGACAACCTGGCAAGCTCTCCGGAGCCTTCTGCTGTCAGGGAACCGGCTGCATCTCAGCATCCTCCGCCGCCTGCCCTAGGGTTCTCAGGGACCACTAGGGGGTGCGCGGAGCTGCCAAGCACGCAGCTCCCTCTCCCGGCGCCCCGCCCCCGCCGGCCGCGGCTCCGCCCCTACCGGCGCCCCGCCCCGTCCGGCGCGGCCTCGCTCTCTGTTCTGCGGGAGCCTGGGACCCCCCCACCCCACGGCCTCGCCAGCTCTTCGGTCCGACTATGGGCCCTGCCGATCGCCCCGCGCTGAGGTCGCCACCGTCGCCGCCACCTCCTCCATCGCCGCCGTCACCGCTGCTGCTGCTGCTCCCCCTGTTGCCTCTGTGGTTGGGCCTGGCGGGGCCCGGGGCCGCGGCGGATGGCAGCGAGCCGGCGGCCCGGGCGGGGCGGGGCGGAGCCCGCACGGTGCGAGTGGACGTGAAGCTGCCGCGGCAGGACGCCCTGGTTTTGGAGGGCGTCAGGATCGGCCCTGAAGCGGACCCCGAGCCGCTGCTGGGCGGCCGCCTGCTGCTGGTGAGCTCAACCCTGCCAAGACATGCCCATGACCAACCACGCATAGACAGGGCTCCCCAGAATCCGTCTTCATCCTTGACAGCCCAGAGCCGCTCTTCCTGGCATTCAGGATTTCACAGACCTGAGATCCACATGCCCCTTCCAAACTCATTCCCACACCCTGACCTTGCAACCCCTGTCAGACCCTGGCTGCCTCTTCCGCTCCCCTTGCCTCCCTCTTCTCGTGGCTCCTCACACAGATGGACGTCGTGGATGCTGAGCAAGAGATACCTGTAGACGGCTGGATTGCAGTGGCATATGTGGGCAAAGAGCAAGCCGCCCAGTTCCACCAGGAGAATCGAGGCAGTGGCCGGAAGGCATGTCCCAAGGCCCTGGTCCAGCAGGTGCAAAGGGTTTTTGGAGGGAAGGGGAGAAAGGAAATGCTTTCATAACGTCTACTGGAGCCAGGCTACCAGGTGGCCTATGAGGAGCCTTCCAGAGAAGGCCTGGCTTGAGTCAGGAGACCCCGCTATGGAGCGTCAGAGCAGTGTGATGGGGAGGTGGAAGATGTGCTGAGGAAAGAGGACCTGTTCTCAGAATACATGATTGGAGTCAGCAAGGGTGGGGAGAATGCTTTGCCAGGACTAGGGCAAATGACAAGGTTTTTTGGATCCTACAGAACGGGAGGAATGGACGTTTCACACATACATGATACTGTGCAAATTTCTTAAAATCACAGATATTCCTTATGTAACTATGGTATCCGAAATTAGGAAAGTTAACATCTCTAAAATACTGTAATCTGCGTCTCATAATTCAAATTGCCTCAGTCCACAACCATCGGGTGTTACCTTTGGCTGTCAAATCTCTTCAGCTTTAGCTTTGGCTTGGCTTGAGGGAGCTTAGAGCTAGTCTATCCAGCGGTCAGGCTCCTGAGCGTGGGGGGGCCACGGGGAAGGCAGGTGTGGCAGCTTCTCCCCTTCCATTTTCTCTTGCAGATGCGCCGTGCCCTCTTCCTGGGGGCCTCTGCCCTGCTTCTCCTCATCCTAAACCATAGTGTGGTCCGAGAGGTAAACTGGAATGGGCTGTGAGGGTGAGCAGGTAAGGGGACAGGGGACCAAAGCCTGCTGACCTCCCTGTCTCCCGCAGCTGGACATATCTCAGCTTCTGCTCAGGCCAGTGATTGTCCTCCATTATTCTTCCAATGTCACCAAGCTGTTGGAGGCACTTCTGCAGTGAGTTGGGTTTGCTTTAGGTGGTCTGCTGCCTGGTGCTGTGGGTCTCTGAGTCCAGTGGGCACTTGGGGAAGAGGGTATCTCTGGAGAAGGCCTTTACCTGACCTGTTAGCCCTAAAACTACTGTCCAAGATTGAAAACAGGGGAGGAGGTGGGAAGGAAGAGGCAGGACCTGGGAAAAGAGTTGCCCTATGGACAGAGGGACCAGCCCAGCATGAGGAAGCTGGATGCCTGGTTGACAGGCTGTCCCTTGGTCTGGCTGGGTGAGAGCCAGGAAAGGCCTGGGAGCCGAACCAGAAGGCCTGCGACGACAATATCCTGGGGTACCCACCGCAGAACCAGGTAGATGAATCTGGGCCTCCCTTCCCAAGGGTCCTTCTCTCTGTCCTCTCACCCCCTCATCCCGTGATTCCTCCTCTCAGGAGGACCCAGGCTACTGCTGAGATCACCAGTAGAGAGTCCCTGTCAGCCAACATCGAGTGGAAATTGACATTGTGGACCACCTGTGGCCTCTCCAAGGACAGCTACGGAGGCTGGCAGGATTTGGTGTGCCTGGGAGGTGGTCAGGCTCAGGAGCAGGTAGGTGCCAGTGGATCCTAGGGCTGGAGGCTCGGGTGGGGACAAACGTATGCCTTAAAAGGACAACCCTGCATATCTTAGAGCTGACTACTTAGTGACATGGTACAGTGGACACTGAGGGGACACTTGGCCTAGGGTCGTGGGCAGTGGTAGCTGCTGATGTCTTGTTGCCCTCTGCACGGGAGTCTTCACAGCTCTGTATGTGTTCCGTTTATTTTCCATTGGGGAAGAACCCAGGGCATGTACATGCTGAGAAGTGTTCTCCTGCAGAGCTTTACCCGACTGCTCCTTTATTTCTAGTCTTATTTCCAAGTCCCGGCTCCCTTGCCTTACTCACCGGCTCCCGTATGCCCCTGACCTCCTGCCTCTGGGCCTTGCCCTGTCGGCCCCTGGTGTTCACTCCCCTTTTCTCTGACTACACGAGTCCTTGGATGGTGGAACTTTCTCAGCTCACCCCACCTTCCTGCTTTGGACCGTCTCCCCCTAGTCCTCTGCTCACAGCCTTTCTCCATCTGCTCAGTCAGAGCTGCGCTTTGCCAGACTGTCTCGGCATTCTTAGGAGATCCAACCTGGTATGTTGGAGAGAGTGACTTTGTGTCCACGTATCCTAGTGTTTAGCTTCCAAGAGTTCAATCCACAGCATTTCTTGAACCCTGGGCTGTATAAGTTGGGGGGAGGAAGACATACCCTGTCTCCTAGTGTGCAGCCTCCAGTAGTTCATGACAAGGACCGCACTGAATGATTTGAAGTCAGACAAGTTAAAACCCTGGCTCCTAAACCATAGCTGAACAACCCGAGGCCAAGTGTTTTCATTGCCCTCACACGCACACTCTCTGACGCTGGGGTGGACCGCACAGACCTCTGGGTGAAGGAGGCATCTGGTGAGGGGCAGGGGGAAAGGCAACATCTGGGAGAGGAGCAGGCTGGGAAAGGGCCTGATGGCCTGGAGGTGAGACTGTACAGTGTTTAGGACAGGCTGGCAGGGAACAGCTGCGAAGGAACTGCCAGCCAGGTTGGGGGTGGCCACGGCAGATGAGGCGTCCAAATGATAGCTGCCCTGATGAACAGTGGACGCCAAGCGCTGCCCCAGGTCCAGCTCCCACCCTGAGCTGGGAATCAGGAAGCTGTGCTGAACAGCACCTTGGCTGACTTATTGGAGGGGCCCTGCCTGTCCTCTTCCTGCCTTGGGCTTCCAGCCGGGTGCTTCAGAGCCCAGCTTCATCGTGACTCTGCCTTGGTGGCCATTCAGCACGCCTTGCTGCCCGGCCTGCCCCAGTGTAGCACAGGACACAGCCCAGTTGCCCCAGCCTGGGCTCTGGCTGGGGAGCAGATAGATACCGTCCTTCTGTAGGAGTGAACCACAAACCCTTCCAGGTCATAGCAAACGCACCTGAGCCCAACCTAGTGCTCCAGAGTTTCCTGGAACAGGTGCCACCACCCCGCTGTGATTAGAGGGGAGAGGGAGAGGATTATAGACGCCACTAAGGGATGACTCCAGTGCTTTGACCCCAAGCAAGGGCTACTTTCACAACCCCAACCTGGTCTAGGATGGTGGCTTTCTGTCTGCTTGCTTTAGTACCCCTCCCCTGCTGGGATGGGAGTTGAACCCGTGTTAGAAAGAGCAGTCCCAGGGAAGTACCAGACTTGCATAAGACTGTTAGGATGTCCCACCCTGTATGCTGTGACAAAGACAGAGCTACTGAGAAGCTGAGTTTTTAAGTGACGGTGTTTATTAGTTACAGCACAGCTAAGTTCTGTGGGAAACAGCGCACCTGTGTGGGAGAGCCCATGTGGCTTGCTTACTCTGCCTCCTCAGTTTCATCCCACAAAGACGGAGGCTACAATGTGGCCATGTCAGACTTTGTTCTCAGGCACTGAAAGGGCCTTGACGACTACCCAGGGCAGCATCAAGGCAGCCCATGGTCAGTGGGTATTAGGAGGGCTGGGCAGGGGGCATACTCACCCTGCGGGGCGGGGTGTGCTCCTGGAACAGTAGGCCAAAAGTGTTGAAAGGCCAAGGGCAAGGGCAAACAGTTTTCAAGAGGGGGGGATGGGGCAGGGCGTGGACATGACGAGGGAGAAGACAGTGAAGGAGGGCATGGTGTTGTCAGATTGCCGCACGAGTCCCTGGATGGGGCTGGGGTCTGTGTGCTGGTGGTTGGAGAGAGAAATGATCGCAGGATAGAGGCGTACCAGCGTCTGCAGCTTCAGGGCTGAACGTCAGCTTAGATTGGGGGGGGGGGGGGGATGGTAGAGACTGAGAACATACCAGGAGGAAATCTACACTGGGAACAGAGTAGCAAAGGACTAAGGACAGATGTGGCTCCGCGCAGCTGGGGCAGACCCTGAGAAGCATGTGGGTAGGTGGGGTGGAGCCTGCAGAGACAGGCCCTCCGTGCATGTCACCTGCATTGTTACCAGTGTTCCTGGGGGTGGCGACTCCTGGGGGACGCATGTGGAGCCGCCCCAGAGCCCCCGACATCCTCTTCCCTCCCCAGAAGCCCCTGCAGCAGCTCTGGAACGCCATCTTGCTTGTGGCCATGCTCTTGTGCACAGGCCTTGTGGTTCAGGCCCAGCGGCAGGCATCAAGACAGAACCAGCAGGAGCCTGGAGGCCAGGTGGGAGCCGGATTGTGGAGGCCCTGGTGCCCACAGCCCTTGGGCCTGCAAGACTGTGGCCATCCTTTTCCCACAGGGGGATTTGTTTAAGCGCCGCGTGGTTCGGAGACTAGCATCCCTCAAGACCCGGCGCTGCCGGCTGAGCAGGACAGCCCACAGCCTTCCAGAGCCCGGCACTGAGACTTGTGCTGTTTGTCTAGATAACTTCTGTAACAAGCAGGTTAGTGCCTGGGCAAGGTCAGCCACCAGCTGACCTGTGGCATCCCAGATCCTGCTCCTGAGACCCTCAATACTCCAACCAGGACCTTCTTCCGGTCCTCATTATGGCTAACATAATGGGGAAGGCCCAGGAGTGCTCAGCGCTTAGCCCAGGCCAAGGGCACGGGTCTAGATCTGATCTAGAGCCTGTGCCCCTCCCCCACCCTGTAGTGGCTCCGGGTACTGCCCTGTAAGCATGAGTTCCACCGAGACTGCGTGGACCCCTGGCTGATGCTACAGCAGACCTGCCCACTATGCAAGTTCAATGTCCTGGGTGAGCATCAGGGGCAGGGGAGTCCTGGGCTAGCCGCCAGCCCCACCTGATCCCTCTCCCTGTTCTTCTTTCTCCCCTACAGGGAACCATTACTCAGATGACTAACTGCCCAAGTGGAGTTTCTACACTTTGGGATGGACCCTTCCCAGCCTACACTACAGGATAGTAGGTTGGACAGATCAACTAGCCCTATGGGCAAAGTCAAGACCCCGCCATACCCATGGTGGATAGGAGGGACTCACAGCCCCAGGCTGAAGCCACAGAGCCAGGACCCATCAGGCAAGGAGAAATCATTAGAGCCCTTCTCTGCAACCTTGGGATATCTGTCTGCTCTTATAGGCAGCTCCCAGAACCCGGAGGGAAAGAAAACATGGCCACTACATCTGTCTCCAGCATTCTGGGGCTTCTGTGATTGAATTTTATGCTATTTATTGGGGGATAGATTGAGGGAAAGATGTGTGGCTATGGGACCCGCTGGCATGACCCCAGGCTATAGCTTGGTCAAATCAAAGGTATAATGTTCAAATGAACCTCCTCCACTACCTGCTGCCTGTCCAGCCGGACGACTCCAGTCTGCCTGGGACCAGAGGCCTTAGAAACCATCTAGTGCTGTATTTCTTGGTTGGGCTAAATGTTACTGACCAGGATACTTGAAGCCACAGAATATATGTGGTGCATCTGCCAAGGGCATCGTTTAAAAAAACATTTGGGTAGGGAAGTTTTAATAGAAAAATAAACATGGAATATATTTTAACATAAGACATAAAATCTGTGCAGATGTTTTAAGATGTTAAGCAAGAGATGGGTATGTGGTGGTATATGCCGATAGTCCCAGAAACCTGGAGGCAGAGGCAGGAGGATTAAGAGTTCAAGGCCAGCTGGGCCTAATGGCATACCCCTTTCATCCCAGGACTGGGAAGGCAGAGGCAGGTGGATCTCTGAGTTCGCGGCCAGCCTGCTCTACAAAGCAAGTTCCAGGACAGCCAGGGCTACACAGAGAAACCCTGTCTCCAAAAACCAAAAGTTAATTAATTAAAAATTAAACAAAAAAGTTCAAGGCCAAACTGGGCTACTGGGCAGTCCATGCAATCTCTTTGTAGAAGGGAAACCAGAGGATCAGGAGTTCAAAATCATCCTCGGCTGCATAGTGGGTTTGAGGTCAGCCTTGGCCCCTCCCCAAAACAATCAAACAAAATAGCAGTCCCCTTGGCTTCTCCTGCTTGGAGCAGGGAGAATTCTTACAGTCCTCAAAACCTCGCATTCCTCTGCTGCGAGAGCATACCTTGCGTAATCTTTACAACATTGACTCTGAGAAGCTTAACCCCTGTGAGTAAGTTATATCAAACGGCCTGCAGACGAGAAAGGCAAGGCTGGGGCATGGCTCACTGGTAGAGCACTTGTCTAAGATGCACAAAGTCCTGTTGGATTCCCAGCACTAAACGGTGACAAGACAATGAAAAAGCATCAGGTCAGCACAGGAGCCCATGGGAAGCAGAGGCAAGTCAGAGACTGGAGGGGGATCTGTGTGGGAGACATACATTCTCTGCCTCCCCCCCCCTTTCTCTCTGTCTCTCCCTGTCTCTGTTTCTCCTCTCTGTCTCTGTCTCTCTCTCTCCAGGGTCTATATGTAGCTCTTGCTGTCCTGAAGCTTGCTTGCTCTGTAGCCCAGGCTGGCCTCAGACTCACAGAGATCTTCCTGCCTCTGCCTCCTGAGTGCTGGGATTAAAGGTGCGTGCCACCACCACCTGGCTCTACTGCTTTCTTGAAGACAGGCGGTACAAATCAGAAACCAGGCTAGAGCAGCGTGGCAATGGGGACCTCAGCCCCAAAGCCTGAGCCTAAGGATCAAGCTCTGCCACAGCCAGGAGTTTGTCAGAGGACTCTTCCCCAGAGTGTTCTAAAGGAGACATTTTGAATGATACCTTGATTTTTGACCTCTGAGCAGAGGACCTGGCCAAACAAACTGGACTTCTGAACTTTTTATTTGTTTCCTGTTGTTCTCTATTTGTCTGTCTGTCTGTCTATCTGTCTGTCTGAGTCAGGTCCTCCCTATACAGCAAAGGTTAGCCTTGAACTCTCAATCCTCCTGTTTGGGAAGGAGTCAGTGGAGGCCTGGGATGCTCAGTGGGAACAGGGCCTCTCTCAGGGAGCTGTGTCCAAAGCTGGCTCTCCCTGGCAGAGTGACTCAGAGCATCCGGTTTCCTCCAGAAACCCTGGGCTGTCAAGAGACGGAGTTGGGAGACCTGCCAACGCCAGCTCACTGCACATCCGGCTTCCTTTGGCTCTTCACTGTAAACTGAGGCACTCAACCTGATGGCCTCCTCATCACATAATAAATAATGCCACCTAGAAGGCCAGCAGAGTGTGACCTGAGAAATCCTCAGTAAGAATTTAGAGCCTGTCCTTCACAAACAAGGGGACTCCAGGCAGGCTAATGGCTTGCTTTAGAAAAATGACCACTGTGTGCATGGTGTGGCTGGTACATCCTTGCTTAGTGCCATGTCACCCTGAACTGGGTGAGCTCTCAAGTCTAATGCTCAGCAAACCATGGCTGGCTAAGGTGTCCAAAGGCCTGGGCTTACCTTCGGTGGCTTTGTGAGCCTTTGACCTCTAGGACCGAAGAGGGACCTCTCTGGTGTCCCTAATGGCAGCGAGCTCCTTGGTGAGCCACCTGGTGCCCTTGGGGCCTGCACCAGATGCAGAACCAAGGTGGAAGGCAAAGTACTGCTGTTCCCTGCCTGCCTTGCTGGACCAGAGACAAGGTCATGGCCTCTGGGTCCTTGTTTCAGATGCATCCTCACACCCCGAGCCCTACCCTAAGTGCTGGTCAGAAAACCCAGGGGTACCCCTCAAGCCCTTTCTATGGTGCTCTCTGTGTGCTCTCCCATAGTGCCTGTTAGGATGGAGACAGGAAGCTCCCACTCAATGGCAGGCCTCTATTGGCCAGTGACCTGCCTGGTGGGATCATAGAAGCCTTTGTCCAACGAAGAGGGAAGGTCTGTTCCCCCAGCTCAGCCACGCTGAGGCCAAGATCGCTGTGGGCAGATGGCTGGGGCTTTTATTCCACGGGAGATTGCTAGCCACCTGCCCTCCAGCCCTGCCCCTGCTTCGGGTTATGTGGGCCGCTCCTGGGGCTGATAGGTAGAGCCAGCCTGACCTCGGTTCGGTGAGAGTTTCCTCCTGAGCCTGGCCAAGGCCCGGATGGGGTTCTGGGTGCAGTTGGCTGAATAGGTTCTGTCTTCCAGAGAGGCTTTGCTGGGCCAGCTGCTGGGCTGCCGAGAGGGGGATGCTCGGGGCCCGCCTGGATGGGTTCTGCCTGTACTGCTTGTCCGGCTTCCAGAAAACTGCCGTCTGCCCATGGGCCTGAGGGAAGACAGGGACACCAAAATTCCCTGTGATCAAGGGGACCCTAGCACTTATCTGACCGACCTCAAGAAAAGCCTTACTCACCCTGGGGATGTACTCTGTGCCTGGGCTGAGGTTATCTCTCCCTGGGTGTCCTTGTAGGGAGGGGGCCAGAGCTGGCCCTGCGGGATCATCTGCAAAGAAGGTCAAGTTCATCAGGGCCCAGGAGCCCCTCCCTGAACTGCAGAGAGTGTCAAGAT
Source organism: Peromyscus maniculatus bairdii (assembly GCF_049852395.1). Lineage (NCBI taxonomy): Eukaryota > Metazoa > Chordata > Mammalia > Rodentia > Cricetidae > Peromyscus > Peromyscus maniculatus. Next base: position 7,422,608 of record NC_134861.1, read on the forward strand.
GGAGGGGGAGGCAGAATCCCCAGGCAAGCCCTCAGGTTCTCTTCACTAAGAGGCAGGGCTTGCGAAGCCATCCAAGGGCCAACCTAGCTGCGAAGCCTTGGACAGGTGATATATATTGACTCCGGAAGGAAAAGAATGAGGGGCTGTAGTGGGATTGTGAGCTGGAAGGCTCTGTCTTTCATAGTCTCATACCTTTTGACATATGGAAGAAGTTTTTCAAGTGTGGCCTAAAGCCACATGCCATGAGGCAGGTTCTCATGGCAGTCTCAAATCCTGCCTGGTAAGGACCCCTTCATATACCCAAGCCCCCCAAAGGCTCACTTTGAGGCCTCCCTGTTGGGCCACCTCTCGGATTTTGGTCAGCATGGACTGGAACCGCTTGTTCTCTTCCTGTAGGACCTGGATGCGGATATCATTGGCTTGCATCTGCCTCTCCATGTCATGGGTGACATTGCTAGAACCTGCAAAGACATTTGGGGCGCGACATCACTGGGCCTGCCTCTTGTGTCCAGTGGGACAGGACAGAGGCTGGGGAGGGGCAGCACCCAGGCATCCCATCACAGCTTCCTCTGGAGGCTCTTGTCCCTTCCTGTAGCCACCTACTGTAAAGGTGACATTACATTTTAGAATTGGTGAGCCCTCCAACTGCAGGTTTGGGTAGTGAGTAAAAGAATGGATCTTATTGAAGGTCACCTGTCTTTGGTCTGTCAGAGGGGTACTCTAGGTTGTGCAAAGGTACACTGGGGTTCACGTCACAGGAAGTCATCATGTATGTTCTTCCTTTCACGGTGTGGGGTTGATAGATGCCAGCTCCCAGCCCTACACACCTGAGCAAGTCGCCCGCCCATGCTAGATCTCAGTTTCCCGCTTCATAAGAAGGTTGTTGGGCTGGAGAGAAGGTGCAGTGAATGAGAGGACCGGGGTTCAACTCCCAGCACCCACATAGCAGCTCACATCCATCTAACTCTGGTTCCAGGGGATCTACCCCGTCTTCTGGCCTTCAGGCACCAGGAACCAACACAGTACATAGACATATATGTAGCCAAAACATCCACACACCAAAAAAAAAATTTTAAAATGTTTGTAGGGCTGGTGAGATGGCTCAGCAGGGAAGGAAAGATGCTGAAACCCAGCCTGACCACGTGAGTTTGGTCCTTGGACCCATATGGCAAAAGGAGAGAACCAACTTCCACAGCTGTCTTCTGACCACACTTGCGCCGTGGCAGGTGCACACACACACACAATGTCCAAAACCGGTTGTTAACAGGAATCCAGGTTAGCCTCCTGAGGCAGCCGTGGGCAGAGGAGGCGTGGCACTCAGTGCTCAGGAGTGAGCGACCACACTGTGAGCAGCTGAGCTACAGTGGATCTCGGATAGCTCTGGGGAGGGCGCCATCCACCCCAGGGCCTCAGAGACTGCCTGACAGGATCCTGTGCCAGTGGAGGCGCCCTGTGCTCCTACCCATGGGGTCCAAGACACTGAACAGCCAGGAGAAATGGCCTAGAAAATGGTCCCACGGTGGTATGACACCAGGAAAGGAAACCTGGGGAAGTTGAACAAGGACTGACGTGTGATGTCACAGATAACTAGGGCAGTTGTTCTCAACCTGTGGGTTGTGACCCCTTTGGGGGTCAAGTGACCCTTTCACAAGTGTCCTATATCAGATGTCCTTCATATCAGATAGTCACCTTATGCTTCATAACAGTAGCTGAATTCTAGTTATGAAGTAGCAGTGAAAATAACTGTATGGTTGGGGGTCACCACAACATGAGGAACTGTATTAAAGGGTCCCAGCATTAGGAAGGTTGAGAACCGCTGTACTAGGGTGAAAGGTGCAGTCACTTTGCCTTTGGGTTTTTGTGTGCTGTCTCCACAGAGAGGAGAACAACATAGGGAACCCTGTGGGTCATGGCGGCTCTAGAACACAGCTCACCCTCCTGCCCCCCCCCCCCCCCATCTCCTCTTGCTGAGGGCGAGAACAGTACCGGGTCCCATCCAGGCCCCGCCCCGCCCCGCCCTCAGCAGTACCCCAGGCCCCGCCCCGCCCCGCCCTCAGCAGTACCCCAGGCCCCTACTGTGGGTCTGGGCCTCCGTGGGCTGGTGCAGGTCTGGGAAGGCCACCAGCAGTCGTTCCCGCTCCTTTAGCTCCTCTAGCTCCCGTCGCAGCTCGGAGATGGTCAGCCTCAGGTCTGTAGTTTCCTGCTCCAGGTCCTGCTTCTCCTGCTGCAGGCTCCGCAGCAGCTCCTGGGGCAAAGGCGAGCTTAGTCCTGGCTCTGAGCTCCCTTGGGGACACACGGGCCCAGGGACACTCTAACGGCAGGTTAGAGGCTCCTCAGCGAAGAGGGCTGCACCCCCCCCAGCCCACCGCACCTGCTGGGCCTGCAGCTGGCACTGTCCCTGTTCCCTGTCGCTCTGGAGACTCTTCAGCTGCTCCTCCAACTCTGCCCGCTGGACCTCGGCCTCATCCAGACTTCCCCGCAGCTCTTCCCGCTCCTGGTCCAGACTGTCCAGCTGCTGGAGCAGAGTCCTCTGCTTGGCCTGCAGGGACTAAATGGGAATGGATAGTCAGGGCTGATGAAAGGATGCTGGAGCCAAACTAGCCATCTGGGACTAAGGAGGCTGCGGGGTGGTGGCTAGGACCCTCTGCTCTGTTTGGGTGCACACAGATGTTTCACTGCAGAAGTCAGGCAGCAGGCAGACAGTCATTCAGTCAGGACACCGCCAGGACCCACTATTCCGAAAGCAATTGGATGACCCACTCATCCAGCTCCCACCCAAAGGATTCTGGGAAACAGGCTTTATTTCTTTTCATCAAGTCTCTGGTGTCACATTTGCCTCTATCATTGAGACCCAAATATCCTGGCACCCATTGGCTCTGCCTCTCGGTAGCTGTGTGGCCTCAGGGCAACTTCTTTAGCCTCACCACGCCTCAGTTTCTCCATTCATAAAATGGAGCACATCGGGAGTATCTACCTTCTCCTATCGTGAGAGGGAACAGGGGTAAGAGGGCTGCAGAGGCTGAAGCCCAGTGCCTGGATTGTAGGCCTCACCTCCTGATGACGGACCATGCTGTCGACTCGGGCCTTCTCCTTGTCCAGCTCTGTGCTGGCCCAGCGGATCTGCTTGCCAGCTCCATCCAGCCGCCCTGCCAGCAGCTGCACTTGCTCCTCCAGCTGCTGCACTTGCTTCTCAGCGGCCGCCCTGCGCTCACCTTCCTCCTCCAGCCGCTGGGCCTTTGCCGCTGCAGGGTTGGGTGAGCAGATAGAAAAGGGATTGGGTAAAGGAGCTCTGAGTGAGAATCTCTGACTGGACTAAGGGGAGATCACATCACAGATCTGAAGCCCAGACCACAGCATGGGGCCCTGGACCCCCTGAGGTGGGTCTGGACTACAGACGGCACTTTCTGCCCACTGAAGTTGAGACTCCAGCTTGGACCATCACCAACAGTACAGTCAGAATCTTTCTCCTATGGTTCCCACTGTCTGCCCTAGAAGCTTGGAATGGAAACGGAGGTCCATGTCCAGCTATACAGTGAGTTGGCGATGTGGATGGGGTCACACAAAGGGGCGTCTTACCCATGGCCTGCATGGACTTCTGCTGCTGCTTCAGGTCTCCCTCCAGAATGGCCACCTTTGTCTTTAGGTCACACGTTTCTACGGCAGCCAAGAGAGAGGCCTTTCAGAGGATCACTTGGGCCTATGGCCTTTAAGGCCAGTGCACCCTGTGGAGTGGAGGCAATCATCCAGTGTGCAGGGGCTGCTTGAGAGAGGCCTGGGGTAATCCTAGGAGGCCTGGGGCCCTGGCGTGCTCCACTGGCTGGCTGCTGGATTACCTAGGCCTCTCTGGACCCAGTGATCTACATGGAGGCAATGGAGAGGCTCAGAAAGGACATTGACTACTTGCCCTAAGCCCTCGGCTGGTAACAGTGGGCAACGGTACCTTCCTTTTGCCCAAGAGCTTCTACTAAAGCCAAGAGGAGCTGGGGCTAAGGGGTCTCCCTGCAGGTACCTTTAGTGACCACCAGGAGAGAATGATGGATTAACACCCCAGCCCTCTCCCCTTCTGATGGACAAGTCTGAGGCTCAGGTGCTACCCAGACCTCCAGTACTCCCGAAGGAGACAGCGCCAGCCGCTCACAGGGTTGCCAGCTGGATGCCTACACCCTTCTTGCTGCCTTCCTTCCCTGGAACTCTTGCCCGCTCCCCAACCAGGGTTTCTTCCATGCAGACTATCAGGACTCGAAGCCTGGTCTCTGGGGGGGAGGAGGGATGACCGTCCTGAGGTTATGGCAGGGTCTGGCCTCTGGGGAGTAGACCTGTGAGCAGCTGGCGCCTGTCCTGCTCGCACTTGGCCAGGCTCCGCTCAGCCTCCTCTGTCTGCCGCTGTCGCTCTCCTTTCTCCTGCTGCAGGGCCTGCTCCAGCCTGCCCACCTGCTTCCGTAGTCCATCCTTCTGCCCCTCAGCCTCTTCCAGCTGGGTCCTGAGGGGCCCCACAAGCTGGGTGAGGGCCCCCACGTGCTTACTGAGCCGAGTCAGATCTTTGCTCTGCTCTGCTGCCCAGTGGCCCACGGTGGCAGCCGGCAGTGGCTTCAGCCCCATGCTGTCCTGCACCAGCTTCTGGAACTGGCCCAAGGACGAAGGCAAGTTTTGGCTCTGACACAGGCTGATGACCACCTTGCCCACCTCCCACAAGCTGCCCTGGACACTGGTGCAAGCATCACAGGGCACCAAGGCTGTCTCAATGGTCTGAGAGTGGACGCTCTTGGTTTTCTCAGAGGTCCCCGCCGGGCCCCGCAGAGAGACTCTGACAGGGATGCTCTGTAGCCCTTGGCAGATCATGGGCAAGCCTGCCACTGGGGAAGGAGGCTTGATGAACTTGGCAGTCATGCCTTCGGGGCTCCTGGCTGGTTCACCCTTGGCCGTGGGCTTGGCGATAGGAATCTCCCCTTGGTTTGCTCTTTTCTGGGGTCAGGAAAAGAAAGGGAAGGCAGGTGAGAGAGATGGGCGTGAGAGGTAAGCAGTTCCCCGGAGATGTTGGTGACAGCCTTGCCCAGTGCTCAGACCTTCAGATGTTGTGTGGCACCCACACAAATCACAGAGAACCTTCTCCCTTTCTCTGTGACTCAACCCAGCCCTGGCCTCCTGCTCCGCCCCCAGGCTTTACATGGTTAAATGTGCATGGTACTGGGAGGGTAATGGTGGCAGTTACAGCGAATTCTTACTGCGCTCTTGATTGCGCTCAGGCCACTATAACCACTCTGTTTTAGACTCCTCTCCCTCACAGTGATGGTGACCTTCCTAACTGGGTGACTGTGAGGATTATGGGATAATCTGTTATCAAATGGGGCTCATATAAAACCCGTTGTATAGATAAACAAACATTCAGAGTGGGAAGGCATTTCCCAAAGTCCCACTGTGTAAATAGCAAAGCCAGGGAGCCAGACTTGACCCCCCAAGGCCTGCTTTCTTAACTGCTAAGCCCATGGGACTTGAAGGGGAGGTTCTAGAATTTGAATGCTCCAGCTGGGCAGTGGAGAGCCCGCGAAGGACACAGTGCATGCAGTGACAGTAGGAAGCCAGAATTGTAACAGTATGTGAGGGTGACCATAGTCAGGGGCCAAGATGACCCACCTGGGGGACTGCCTGCTGGTAGAGCATGCCCAGCCTCAGCAGGTTGCTCCAGAAGCGGCGTACTGTGAGCCCCACAGACATGCATGGTCCTGCTGCTCGGGTAGGAGGCATCATCTGCTCCAAACTGAGGTTTTCCAGGTAGCTGGCACAGCTCTGAAGCAGCAGCAGGAGCCTGTGGGCAGAGTTACTAGGTGGGCTGGGGCCAACGCTGGTGCTAATACAGTCTTCATACAACTGGAGGCTTTGAGCTCTGGGGGACTGACCTGGACACCAAGGGCCTAGAGGGAGTCCGTGTCAGCTTCATGCTCAAACCGGGGGCCACCTCCTATCCCGTGCCCTCATCCTAGTTGGAAGTACTTTCTGCTTCGTGGTTCCCCACTTGACCAAGAAGCTGAGGGAAGGCAGCTTGGCTCAGAAAGTTCTGGGGGAGTAGCACCCTACTTTAATAAGAGGAGCCCAAAGTCACAGGGTAAGTAGGGCCGGGCAAGGGCATGTGCACGTTTTCCTGGTTCCTGTTGGGGGGGGGGCGGTCAGCCTCTGTGACAATTGGGACTTGGGGTACAGACAGCTAGGTCTCTTTAAGCCAACCTCCAAGTTCAAGTTTAGAGTCAAACGAATGCTAGGGAAAGGGGATGCTGGAAAGTGTGCCTTGGCATGGCCAAGACTTACCTTACAGGCAGAACTGTACGTTTGCAACACATACATGGAAGGAGGTAGGGGGTGGCAGGAGGCCCGAGGCCTGGAGGAGGAGGTACCCACTGCATGACCCTCTGGGCCACGCAAACAGTAACACTGGGGAATCAGGACACAGCAGGGAATTCAGCAGAGCAGTCTGGGTTCTCAGACAGCCACCTGTGGTGGGGGATGCTGTGATACGCATAGCCTTAGTCATGGTTCCACCATTGACATGTCCTGAGCCTCCAGAATGTCATACTGTGGGCTAGAGGCCACGGCCTTCCCGCTAGGGTTCCCAGGCTAAGCTTAGATTCAGTGGCCTCTCGCAGGAGTTACTTTTATACACAGCAGTCAGCTCTACACAAAGGAGGCCAGTACTAACTCGGAAGTAGACCATCCTCAGCCAGGGAGGGTGGGGGAGGTGTGTCAGCAACAGCTTTACAGGAAGGAGGTGAGTGACTGGGACCTTGGTGGGTGAAGGGGTGCTCTGCTGGAGCAGGAAGGGCTTAGCAGGGCAGGCCTAGACGCCTGCTTGCTCTGGGAGAGGAAGTGTTCCGTACTCACACCCATCCAGCCCTTCGGAAGATGCAAACACTGCTTTCATACTCAAGACTCCTCCAAGCCTTACAGGAGTACTCTGTCTTTTCTATCTCTAGACAGGTCAGTCCTCAATGTTTCTGATGCCCATTGGTCCCTGACAGCTTTGCTGGCATGAACGGTCTTTGAGTGCCAGAAGCCCGGGTTGTGTTCCCACGAGGAAACTTTAATGAGAGTGTAGAGATGGTGGGGCGACAGGGGAGCAACTGGGCTCTTCCTAGCAGGGCCAGGGGTGGGAAAAACATCCTCCGCCCTGTTTCCTGCCTTGTGAGGCACAGAGGGAACATAGCCCACAAAATGCCAGAGCCTGGGATGAGAATGCTAAGCAGCAGCTGTAGTGTTCCTGACACACAGAAACCTGAGGTGACAGCAGGCAGAGCTGTGGTATTGTGGGGACCAACAGCACAGGACAGAAGCGGGGTAAGGACAAGAACTCCCTGAGGTAGACGGGCTAGGGCAGCATAGTACAGCACACAATAGAAAGTGGGGTTACTCTGAGGGTCCTGAGTTGTGGCCCCTGACCTGTATAGTCAGTCCAGGGTTGACCGTTGTTCCCCATGTTGTCAGTGTGTCTAGAAACAGCTCCTACTGGTGCAAGGGGCGGGTTTGGCCCAGGCCTTACCTGTCAATGACCAGCTCCAGCAGCACAGCGTGGGACAACTGTGTGAACTCAGGGTCACCTGGCACATGGTCGTAGTGCTCCAGGAGGGCCACCATATCAAGATCACAGGCCAAACGGTCAGGGAACTTCCAGGATGGGAAACGCACAGGCCCAGCCCGGGAGAACACTTCCACAATGGTGCCCTGCAGGTCGGTGAGGTCCTTGCGCAGGCTGTCCATGCAGGCCTGGCTGCCCAGCAGGTGTGCCATCCCCACGGCTCCTGGGGCTGAGTGAGGAACCACGGTCAGCCAAAGTGATGTGGCTATTGCCTGGAGAACCTTATAAACCCCCTGACCTGTCTCGGTATTCCAGATCCCAAATCCACCTCTGATTTTAAGGAGAAATCCTGAGTGACAGGCCTTTTAGAACCTGGTTCTGGATGTCTCGGCCAGCCTCCCTTTCACCTACCCAGCCCTGGGGCCACCCTCCCTCCAGAGAACCTGTGTGGCCCAGGCCCCCTTGCTATATGGAGACAGGAAGTCTTCTACCTGTAGGGAACTGAGGAAGCCATGAATAAGTGAAGTCCTAAATGAATGGATGCTATTGATATGGGCACAGTAACATCAAGGACTCCAGAGCCTCAGCCCAGAGGGAAATGGCAAAGCCTTCCTTGGGGTACTGAGTGCCAGTGTTGACAGTATATTCAGACTATACCCACCATAGCTTTCTCCCCCTGAATGTTTACAGCCTGAGTATGGCCTCCCTAATGAGACTGTGCCTACCAAGATTAGCTAAACTGTAGTTGAAGTTTCTCTCCTGTGTCTTGCCAGGTCCCGTGGTCCCATAGTCCCACCGCCACTCAGACCCAAATGAACACACCGAGGCTTAATATTAATTAAAACTGCTCGACCATTATTAGCTCAGGCTAACTACTAACTAGCTCTTACACTTAAACTCAGCCCATTTCTGTTAATCTATATGTCGCCACATTCTCCTTGGCTTTACCTGTGTGTCATTACATGCTGCTCCCTAGATGGTGTCCTGGCATCTCCTGACTCAGCCTTCCACTTCCCAGAATTCTCCTTGTCTGTTTAGCCAGCCTATACTTCCTGCCTGGCTACTTGCCAATCAACTTTTTATTTATCCACCAATCAGAGCAACACATTCACAGCATACAGAACATCCCATAGCACTAAACCTGTCTCCTTGATCCACCTATATACCATAAGCCCTGCCTCCTTGTGTGTCTATAAGAACCCTGCCTCCTTGTTCAGCTGTATGCAATAACCTTGCCTCCCTGTCCAACTCTATGAACACGCTGGGCTCCTGGGATACTGCCGTTTCTCCATCCTAAGCCCAGCTTTCCTTTATGCCTGTCTTTTCATCACACGCTGTCTCTGCTCCCAGGCAGGGCCAAGTCTGGAGTCATGCTAGATACGCTATCTACCTTTCCCTCTGACACAGCCAAAACACATCATAGCTTCAGCATGACAGGGAATGCTAGGCTCCACCCCACCTTACCATCACCGCACCCCTACCATCACCCCACCCCTACCATCACCGCACCCCTACCATCACCGCACCCCTACCATCACCGCACCCCTACCATCACCCCACCCCTACCATCACCGCACCCCTGTAAACACATGGACTGTGCCCTCTGAGCTCATTACTGTATGACCTAGTCACCAAGTCTGAGACCTGGGGCTAAAAGTGCTGGGAAACTCAGAGGGGTGCTGGGGTCTGGAGTGGACTCTGGGTTTCCCAGAGGACTAGTTCTGCCCTTACCTCTCACAGATGTCTGCCCATGAAGCTGGAGTGACCGACTATGTCCACCTCTTGGACTCGGCTCTGAGGTCTGGGGCTCGTGCCGCTGCCTGGCTTTCTGGCTCTGGGCTTCCTGGTTCAGGTGTAGGGCTGGCCGCAAGCGGCCCTCCCATCCCTAGGAATGGATACACAACAGAGTGAGTGAGCACACAGGACGGCTTCCTAGGAGACTGCGTGGAAGCTGCCTGCCTACAAGAAGACATGTCCCAGGCTGGAGGAAGGGGATGAGGAAAAAGTGTACATGGGGAGTATACATGCCTTCAGCCTGACCACAGGAGTGCTACTCCCCCCAAATCTGTCCCCTTTATATATAACTGGAACCCAGAGAAATCACTCAGGCAGCGGGAGTTCTTAGTCTCCTCTCTTTCTTCCATCCTTAGGCCATGCTGCTTCTAGAACAGCCATGTCCAAAAGAAGTATAATGCAAGGAATGGGGGCTTGGAAATGGAGAGAACAGCAGAAGCACAGAGCTCGCTTTCCTTTCCCCTCGCCGTTCCCTGGAAAGGTTGCAAAACTCAGGGACACTGACTCCCCTCCCTTCTTCACTGAAGACCTCACATGATAGGCATCCTGTAGAAAATAAGGATATCACAGGAGAGTGAAAAGAAAGATCTGGAGTCAGTGAGATGGCTCAGCAGGTAAAACATTTGCCACCCAAGGATGACAACCTGAGTTCGATTCTTAGAACTCAGATGGTACAAGGAGAACATCAGTTCACAAAAGCTGTCCTCTGACCTCCACACATGCACTGTGACACATGCATGTGTGTTTGCGTACATCAGCACATATTATAATAGCAAACAAGTACTTTTTTTTGGTTTTTGTTTTTGTTTTTGTTTTTTTTCAAGACAGGATTTCTCTGTGAAGCAGTCCTGGCTGTCCTGGAACTCACTCTGTAGACCAGGCTGGCCTTGAACTCACAGAGATCCACTTGTCTCTTCCTCCTAAGTGCTGGGATTAAAGGCGTGTGCCACCACTGCATGCACCACCACTGCAAGCTACAAGTAAAATTTTTTAAAAAGAAAAAAAATGCAACAGTCTCTTTTGGTTTGAATGTGAATTGTCTCCCACGGGCATGTGTATTGGTTGCTTGGTTGCCCACTGGTGAGCTGCGGAGAGGTGACTAGACCTGGAAGGTTTTGATGTAGTCAATGGGTTCATCCTCTCCTAGATATATAATACAATGGCATTACTGAGAGGAAGTAGAAAGTTGAAGGTGGGGCCTGGTATGAAGAAGAAGGCCATTGCAAGTGTGTCCCTGGGGGCCATGCCTTGCCCTGGCCCTTCCTGTTTTCCCTCTCTGCTTCCTGTCTGTCAAGGGGTGAAGAGCCTCCTCCTCCACATGCTCCTGGTCTCAGAACCAGAGAGCCAAAATGACTCCCCCTTTAAGCACCAAGAAAAGATGTCCTATGTGTCCCCTCTTTATCACTGTTCGAGCATAGACTTTTATCCTCCAATTATATATATAACTTTTACATGACTGTCCATAAAAATACAAAGATGTCCTGGTGTCTTTTGGGTCTTTGTTTCTGAAAGTTCCAAAACATGGAAAGTTATTTATTATTTATTTATTTTAAAGAATGTGGTGGTTTGAATGAGAATGGTCCCCACAGGCTCACATGTTTGGGTCCCATTTAATGTTACTGTTTGGGAAGGATTAAGGAAGTGTGGCCTTGTTGAAGGAGGTGTGTCACTGGGGATGAGCTTTTAGGTTTCAAAAGGCCCAGCCTGGATCTCCCTCTGCCTGCATCTTTCGGATCAGATATGGATTCTCAGCTACTGCTCCAGCATCATGCTGCCTGCCTCCACCATGATTCCCATCCGAATGATCATGGATTCAACCTCTGAAGCTGTAAGCAAGCCTTCAACTAAATGCATCTTTCTTTAATTTTTTTTTTTGTTGTTTTTTTGTTTTTAGAGATAGGATTTCTCCATGTAGTTTTGGTGCTTGTCCTGGATCTCACTCTGTAGAGGAGGCTGGCCTCGAACTCACAGAGATCCCTCTGCCTCTGCCTCCTGAGTGCTGGGATTAAAGGCGTGAGCCACCACCGCCTGGCTAAATGCATCTTTCTATAAGCTGCCTTGGTCATGGTGTTTCTTCCCACCAATAAAACAGTAACTAAGACAAAGCATTTAAAATTTTAATTATTTATCGTATTTTATGTTTATGAATGATTTGCCTGGAGGTATACAAGTGCAACATTTACCTACCTGATATCTTCTGGGTTAGAAAAGGACATCAGATACTCTAGAACTGGAGTTATCAGTAGTTGTAAGCCATATGAGGGTGCCGGAAACTAAACCTGGGTCCTTTGCAAGAGTAGCCAGTACTCTTAACCTCTGAGTAATCTTTCAGCTCTCATAGAAAAACTTCTATTAAATACATTTTTATGCCTTTCTATCTTTTTTTTTTTAATAGGGTTTCACTATGTAGCCTTAGTTGGTTTGGAGCTTGCCATATAGACTAGACTGGCCTCCAACTCAGAAATCCACCTGCCTCTGCCTCCCAAGTGCTAGGATTAAAGGTTTGTATATGTAGCTCTGCTTTTCTTTTTCTTTCTTCCTTTCTTTCTTTCTTTCTTTCTTTCTTTCTTTCTTTCTTTCTTTCTTTCTTTCTTTCTTTCTTTCTTTCTTTCTTCCTTCCTTCCTTCCTTCCTTCCTTTCCTTCCTTCCTTCCTTCCTTCCTTCCTTCCTTCCTTCCTTCCTTCCTTCCTTCCTTCCTTCCTTCCTGCTTTCTTGCTTTCTTGCTTTCTCTCTCTCTTTTTTGCTGTGGAATAATCCTCTTGTACACTGTAAAGATTTGTCACTCAAAATGCTTTAATAAAATGCTAATTGGCCAGTAGCCAGGCAGGAAGTATAGGCAGGGTGACCAAACTAAGGATGATAGGAAAGAGAAAGGCAGAGTGAGGAGTCACCAGCCAGATGCAGAGGGGCAGGAGATGAATGTGCCATGCTAATAAAGGTATAGCCATGTGGTAAAGCATCAATAGCAATATGAGTTAATTTAAATGTATGAGTTAGCTAATAACAAGCCTGAGCTATTGGCTAAGCGTTTACAATTAATATACGCCTCAGAGTGGTTATTTGGGAATAGGTGGTAAGGACAAGAAACTTCCATCTACACTTTCTTTCCTTCCTTTTTTAAACATCTGTCTTTCTAGTTTTAGGGATCTCAGTTATGAACCTTGTGATAAGTAAGTTAAAACATTACTTTCTCTCTCTGTTTTGTTTTTTTTTTTTTTTTTCAAGACAGGGTTTCTCTGCGTAGTTTTGGTGCCTGTCCTGGATCTCGCTCTATAGACCAGGTTGGCCTTGAACTCATAGAGATCTGCCTGGCTCTGCCTCCCTAATGCTGGGATTAAAGGTGTGCACCACTGCTACTTTCCCTTTCTTAAACCACTCAAAAGGAGTAAAAAGAAAGCTGGAGAGATGGCCCTCTTGCAGAATACTCAGGTTCGGTTCTCAGCACCCACAGATGTCAATCTGTAACTCCAGTTCCAGAGGATGTGATGCCCTCTTTTGTCTCTGCAGGCACTGAACACTTGTAGTACTGGGACATGCCTGCAGGCAAAACACCCTTATACATAAAACATAAATAAATCTTTTTAAAAAAGAGTGTAGAAAGAAAATTTATTTAGCCTAATATACTCAAGGCATTATTTCAACAAAAACTCAATATGAAATTGAGATTTTTGTTTATTTTTTAATTTTTTGAGGCAGGGTCTCACTATGTAGCCCTGGTTGTCCTGAAGCTCATTACACAGACCCGGCTGACCTCCAACTCACAGAGATCTGCCTGTTTCTCACCCTCCCACCCCCCCAACCCCCGCCTTCCCCCGAGTGCTGGGACTAAAGGTGTGTGTATTCATATTTGACTATTTACTTATTTGTAATTTGTTCATTTTTTAAGTGTAAGTGTGTCTGTGTGATGTTTGTGGGTGCCTATGGAGTCTACTGGTGTTGGGTCCCATGGAGCTGACAGTACAGGAACTCAGCCACCTGACATGAGTACTGGAATCCAAGTGGGTCTCCTGGAAGAGCAATACATGGTCTTAATCTCGGAGTCATCTCTACAGCTTGGCTATTAATTTTTTTAAAAGACATGCTTGTGCTGTCTTGTGGCCCACGCCTTTAATCCCAGCACTGGGGAGGCAAAGACAGATAGATCTCTGTGACTTCAAGGTCAGCCTGGTCTACAAAGTGAGTTGCAGGACAGTCAGGGCTAGAAAAACTCTGTCTTCAAAAATAGAAAAAAGAAGGGAAGAAGGAAAGAAAAAAGACAGTCTGTATATCCCTGCTGGCCTTGACTTTGAGGAGGCTGACCTTCAAACTCTGATCCCCATGCCTTTACTTCCTACGTGCTGTAATCACAGGTGTTCACCACTGTACCCTACAAGTGGTGGTGGAGATTGAACTCAGGGTTTTGTACACGCTAGGTAAACACTCTACTGATTCAGCTATATACCCCCAAGCCCTTGAACTTTTTTTTAAAAATGCATTTAGTCACAAAGTCCTGTGCTTATTTGACCCTTATGGTACACCCTCAATTTGTACCAGAGAATATTTCAAAAACATTAATTTTTTTTGTTTGTTTTTTGAGACAGTGTCTCTCTACATAGCCCTAGCTGTCCTGGAACTCACTATGTAGACCAAGCTGGCCTCAAACTCACAGAGATCCACTGCCTCTGCCTCTCAAGTGCTGGGACCAAAGGTGGCCCCACCACACTTAGCCCTATTCAAGTACTTGAAAGCCACATGGGGCTAGTGGTTACTGTGCGGTGCAGTACAGGCATAGAGGGTCGAATGCTATGTGTTCAACAATGGGATTGAACATCTACTACCTGCTAGAGTGAGGCAGGGCATGGTGACACAGGCCTGTAACCCTAGCACTTAGGAGGCTAAGACAGGAGGAATGCAAGTTCAAGGCCAGCCTGGGCTATGAAGTGAAACTTGGGAGGAAGGGGAGAGATCCTTCAGGAACCACTAACCGTATCTGAGTTTTCCTGCAAGGAGTGCTGCCCATAATACTCACATACAAACAGATACATTTGACTCATGCCTCCTATGTGTTGACTTGGCAACTGCCTCTGGTGAGACAGTGCAGCCCAAGAGATTTTATGTCCCTAAGGAGTGAAGTGCAGACAGGAAGGAAAACAACAACACGAAGCATCCTGGCTTTCTTTCCTGGGAAGGACCCGAAGGAAATAAAGCAAGCAAGAAGTCCCAATCTGGGGAGAAGCATGGTCAGGAGGCAAAGCACCTGAGCTAAAAAAAAAAAAAAAAAAAAAAAAAAGGATCTGTTACTAGGGCCATCTTGGATACCAATTCCCATGAGATTCTGGGTCAAAACACCAAGAATACTCTAAGTTAAGCAGACACTGTAGCTTGGTAGTATGGCACTTGCTTAACATGTATGAAGCCCTGGGTCAATCGTCAGCACCACAAACATGTATACACACAGGATATCCAAAGTTACTTTCTACTGATTCTTTTAAAAATAGAGCTCATGGGAGGACAGAGAGATGGCTCAGCAGTTAAGAGCACTGGCTGTCCTTCCAGAGGTCCTGAGTTCAATTCCCAGCAACCACAAGGTGGCTCACAAACATCTGTAATGAGATCTGGTGCCCTCTTCTGGCCATATTCTGCATATTATGTATGCAGAATACTGTATACATAATAAATCTTTTTTTTTTTTTTTTAAAGGGAGCTCATGCAGATTCATAGTGTGGTGTTTGGAGTGGACGAGCACACAACATGGAGTGTCTCTGTAATTCCTAGGTCTTGAGTGAACCTGAAGCAGACCACACAGGTGATGGCTCTAAGGGAAACAACATTGTCATTAGGAAGGGCAGGAGCCTTCCTCTCCATTTCAACACTCAATCCTCCCTCTCTCAAACAACTGACACCATGGTTTAAGACATGCTTATTTCCCAGCCAGTATGCCCACTGAGGTCCAGTCACCACTGAGAAAGTATTTTTGAAACTCTAAAAGCACCTACAATGGCAATTGCCAATCTCTGACCTGAGTGAGCTATTGCCTGGACCCCTTGGGACATGAAAGTGA
This sequence comes from Peromyscus maniculatus bairdii, assembly GCF_049852395.1. Taxonomy (NCBI): domain Eukaryota; kingdom Metazoa; phylum Chordata; class Mammalia; order Rodentia; family Cricetidae; genus Peromyscus; species Peromyscus maniculatus. Next base: position 7,438,003 of record NC_134861.1, read on the forward strand.
CACAGTGAAGACACAGTAATAAACATCAGATTAGTAGAGGAAAAAGACTATGGATTCTTCCCCCCCCCCTCACATACGGAACTCCCCCGCCCCCGCCCCCGCCGCCGTGAGTATGACTTCTTATTTCACGGTCTTCACCAGCAAATAGCTTGCTATAAGGAGCAAATGATGCAATACCTGTAGTGTTTGACACAGGATCTAGCTTGCAGTAAATAAATGTCCAACTGATCCTAACTGTCCCTATTCTACATGAATAACAATGAAATAACCAGCTACAGTGTGGATGGAAAGGGACCTTGGGAGTTTTGTTGCTGTCCCATTTTACAGGTGAAGCGAGTCAAGATGAGCTCAGAACCCTCTTTCGGCATTCCGGAGTTGGGAGAGGAGAGGGAATGGGGACCTAAAGGATCTCAAGAGAGAAAGGCCGGTGATTGGAGGCGTGTCTCCGGGAGAGGCGTGGTCTGCAGGGCCGCACAGGTGGGAGTTTGGGGAACAGCTATGATTGGAGGAGGTCGGGTTTGAGGGCGGGGCTATGGAAGTTAAAGGTGCAACTTACAAAAGAGGCCAGAGGGAAGAGACCCTAGGGAATTGCGGGCTTGGGCACTGTAAGACGGGGTCCGGAAGAGGTGGTGCTGAACAGAAAAAAAGGGGCTAAAGGCGTAGTTAAGTGGGACTCTACCGCAACAGGTCTAAGGGGAGGAAAATTCTTCAAAATGACAGGCCAAGCAGGAAGGAAGACCGGAATGGGGGCCCTGGAAGGTGCAGTCGCAGGGAGCGAGAAACCGGCCAGGGCCGCGAGGGGAGTTCAGCGGATGATGTAGAACGGCTCACCTGTCTCCGGCGTCGCAGCCTCAGCTCTGTGTCTGGCCGGCTCACAAAACTTCGCCCAGAGCGCCAGCGGCTCCTAGGATCCCTTGAAACCCTTAGCGGCGCGCCCAGGCCGCTGCCATGGCAACGGCATAGCGCGCCGCCCTGCCCTCGGGGCGGGGTGGGAAGTGCGCCGTGGCCAGGGGGCGGGACCGGAAGTGTGTTCACTGTCTTCCGCGGCTTTTCTCTCGGTCGCCGCCATCTTGCCATTGCGTTGTAGCCTTCGTGTGCGGAGCTTAACCTTGCCGCCGTACCGGTTGTCGCCCTGAGGCGGACTGGCAGCCCTGAGCGTCGCAGTCATGCCGGCCGGACCCGTGCAGGCGGTGCCTCCGCCGCCGCCTGTAGCCACTGAGCCCAAACAGGTACCGCGCCCCGTGCTCCCCAGCCTGCAGTCCTGGGGAAGGCCTCGTCCCTCCCCTCCCGCGCCGGCGCTACGGCACTCCTGCTGGAAGCTCAGGCTGCCCGGCAGGGCTTGGAGGGACTGCAAGTCCCAGGAGTCAGCGCGCTGCGTTGCCTTCTGGTCCCCAAAGCGCCCTCCCTCCCTAGAACCGGGATTCTCAAAGTGGCCCGTGCACTAGTAGCCTCGGCCGCTCCTGGGGTCTTTTTAGAATCCCGAAACCTCCACTCTAAACCTTCTTGTTTCGTTCAAGTGTGAGAAGCATTCGGCCAGCCTCTTCACCGTCGCCGTTGGGCCTCCCAGTCGCTCAGCCTTTGTCCAGTAATCTCTAATTTCCTAGCCTGCCCCGTGTTTTTGGTTTTTTTTTTTTTTTTAAACACCTACGAGGTGCTTTCCCGAAACCAGAAAAGGTGCCAGTCTTCATTATTACAGAATGGGTGAGGTGTAGTCCCTGCCTTAAGAGAGAGCACAGACTAGTGAAAATATAGACATGCACAGATACTCAATGTGTATTGTCCGTGTCAGTGTAGATGATGAAGTGTCAGGCAACCTTTAAAAGCTTTCAAGGCTGGGCACAAGGCGAACATCAGTGATCCCAGCATTTGTAAGTTTGAGGCAGGAGGATCATGAATTGAAGGTTAGCTTGGGCTACAGGGTGAGACCCAAAAGCTCACAAACAGCTGAGGAGGAAGCATGCAGGAAAATAATTGCAGTTACGTTGAATACAAACAAACCATGAATTTAGTCAGCATTGCTTGCAGGAGTAGAGGGGAAATAAATGTGGGAGAAGTCCGCGGGAGTGAGAGGTGAGTGGCTGTTTTAAGAATGGATAGCCATGAAGCGTGATGGGGGAAAGGAAATTATTCAGCGTGCATTTGTCAGGCACATACTATATATGCTTATTGTTGCTTTTGGTTCAGAATACAATCCCAAACATGACAGATGAGGCCCATGTCCCTTCTCCCAACATTTGTGTGTTTGTGTGCCTGTGTATTTTCCTTGACACTGAGGGAAAACAGACAAGGTGATACCAAATAATGGTCACAAAACCACCAAGGTAGGAGTCACACGGTTCCTCTTTTGTTAAAGGTACGTGAGCAAGTGTGGCCCAAATGCACATTTGGGATAACGGTGTTAGGAGGTGCAGTTAGGATTTGAATATGTCCTTGAAGACATATTTAAGCTGGATAGTGACGTTTGTGTTTCAAAAACTTAGGATTACAGTGATGTAAAGAGGAGGAAGAGAAACAGTTAAGGTATTCAAAAGACACCGAGGGTGTCTGTCTAGATTAGGACAAGAGGGATGGGCAAGTGTTTGTCACAGATGACTCTTGGCACAGGCACTCCAGCCTAAGTGATGTGCTGGAATCCTGGTTCTGTCTGTGGGGCAGGTACACATTTATTATCCCCTGTTGTCTGTAATATGAGAATAAGAACACTTCCTCAAGGCTGTCATCAGGATCCTAAGAGTTAATACAGTTCAAGTGCCCGGGATATACTTTATGTTTGGTGAACGTTATTAGAGACTGAGGAGGCCTGGATTTCTGGCTTATGTGACTGGAAAACCATCATAGGTTAGAGATGAAAGTGTCCTAGAGTCTGTTGGGTCCAAAGCTTGGTGCCATTCAAGAGTTACCTGGGAGATTGATTTAGGCAGGATTTTTCAGCCTAAAGTAGGGAAAGGAAGTGTAGAACATAGTTTTCAAGAATGTCTGGCTGAAGACAGTTTGAATACTGAGAAGAAATTATAAACCATGTTTAGAGCAGTGATTCCTGACCTTCCTAATGCTGTGACCTTTAATACAGGTCTTCACGTTGTGACCCCAAACCATAAAGTCATTTTCATTGCTACTTCATAACTGTAATTTTGCTACTGTTATTTATCATAAACATCTGATATGATGGTTTTAGGCGGCCCCTGTGAAAGAACGGGTCGTTGGACCCTGAAGGAGTCAAATCCCACAGGTTGAGAACTGCTGGTTCAGAGGTTTCCAGTGGTAGAGTAGGAGGTAAAATACAGATGGGAGAAGACACAGAGGCTCCTGTAGCTGTAGTTGACTTTAGGCAGTTATTTTTATTTTTTACTTAGCCAAGAATATTTTAAATGAGCACTCCGGAAGCAGAGGCAGGAGGATCTCTGAGTTTGAGGCCAGCCTGGTCTACAAAGTGAGTTCCAGGATAGTCGGGTTTCCAGAGAAACCCTGTCTCAAAACAAACAAAGTTGAAGTAAATGAGAACCAAATAGGAGATGAGATGGATGTTCACCTGCCAGAGGGAGAATAAGAGAAGGCGGCAGCCCAAAGGAACTGAAGGTGGAGAGAAGTTATTTTTCTAAGATGAGAGCCCAGTCCTTAACTGAGAGGAAGAAGCTGCTGGATAAAGCATTAAAGAACCATTGGGGTCAAATTCCACTGAAGCTCCCCAAACATTTATGCCTTTAACAGTGGCTAGGTTGATGGAATGGATGTATGGAAAAATGGACAGTCAAGACAGAATGAACTCTCAGCCAGCCTTTTTTCTTCTTTTCTTTCCTCTGCCTTTATTTCTATTTGTGTTGAGTATAGAACCTAAGACCTCATGCAGGGTAAACACATTAAACCACTGAGCTACTTTCTGGCAGGCAGCCACTAAGTATCCTATACAAGACACAATACTAGGTTTAAGGCTAAAGACATGGCCATTTGGATTCTGAAATTTGGTTTCTTAGATTGTGGTTAACATCCCTGAGTCTGAATCACATGGACATTGGGTAAAAAGTGCAGATTTGGAGGCTAGGGATATAGTTTAGTGCCTTGTTTTGCATGTGTAAGGCTGAGTTTGAGCCCTAACTCTTCAGCAAAAAAACAAACAAAAAGAAGTGTATCTGATCCCACCAGTCTGTCTGTCTAAAGGAGAGCCAAGGAAGCCATTCTTTTCCCTGGTTCTTAGGAACGGCCGCATAAGTACACATAAGGAGCCTGCAGGACAAAGATTGTTGTCACCTGTATCATGGAGAAATGCTGGGAGCTGGTTTATGATAGCCTAACCCAAACCCAGAGCTTGAAGATCTTCCTTTTTCTGTTTTCACAGCCAGTTGAAGAAGAAGCATCGTCAAAGGAGGAATCCACACCTTCCAAGCCAGTGGTAGGGATTATTTACCCTCCTCCGGAGGTCAGGAATATCGTTGACAAGACTGCCAGTTTTGTGGCCAGGTAACAGCTGTTTCTGCACAGTGGGGTGGGGAAATTGTAGTAGAAAGGGCTTTTGAATCGGCGCAGGGGCAGCATGGGCGACATGGGGTTTTTTAGAGGCTCTGACTTAGGCTTGTTAGTTCTTCCAAAACCACAGTAGGGCAGTGAGGTAGGCAGTGGACAGGACTGGTGTCTTTGACGTTCCACACCAGTGACCACGGTGAGAGCCATACCCAGCTGTGTAGTCACAGGAGTTTCCACTTCTAAAACAAGCCGGAGGCAGTTCCTGGTAGCTTCCTTTAACTGGTGATGTGTATGTACGCTGTGTTTGAGCTGCTAGCTGGAGGAAAGAGAAAGCAGGGTTGATCATTCTCCTGTGTAAGGACTACTTTTCCACAGAGCCTCACTGACCATTTACAGATGAGTCAAAAGCAAGCTGATGGGACTGAGGGAAGCTCAGTTATGTTATAAACATTTAGTTATCTTCCCAGGCAGCGCTAAAATTGGTCAGGATTTCTCTCAGCCTCCTCATCCTGCATCCTTAGATGTAATCTTCTTTAGGGCCATTTGACTCCAAAGGTCAACATACCCCTGGACTGGAGCATTTATAGAGTATTCTTTTGCCAACCCATAGATATATCCAGTCCACAGATATTAGTTTGTCCTTAGGATCTTTAAAAAAAAAAAATTCTTATTGCCACACTTAAAAATGAGGCGATTTCACAATCTGTCTGGATTTCTGGTTTTCTTGAACTAGACTGCTTCTTACATGGCAGTACTACTTGGCCAGAACAGTGTCCAGGGTATGTGCCGTACAAGGCCCACACTTAGAGTCACTCCCCTGAAGCAACACCTCTACCACCTTGTATCATTTAATAGATGTTTCTTTCCCAACTTTCTAATAAAGTGAAACATCAAAAGAGATTCCGGTTGACATCTTTCACAGTGTCCACTCTACGAGAGTTCATGTCACTTTAAGGGCTTTAATTAACTTGGATTTTCACTTAAAAGCTGCCCTAAGATTAGGGCATTGAGTGTTATGTGTATTTGGCTAATGTTTCATAGCAACCTTAATCCTTCCCCCTTTCTCCTGAGATGTAAATAATTGGGAAAAGGATGTTGCATAAGGAATAAGTGCAATCTTACTGTCCAGACAATTCCTGCCAGCTGTTGTCACTTTTTCCTGTTTCCTTCAGCCCTTGGCATCCTTTTTTAGATACAGTAATACTAGCGCAAGTGCCATCATGTCTTGATTTTTCTTGCATGCTAAATTGTAAACATCTCCTGCATTACTGCATGATCTCCCTCATGCATGCTTTCTGAGGAGAGGATGCAGGTGTTTCTTGAGATGTTTCCAGTGTTTCTGATTGGTCAGTGAAGCTGTAAGAGGAGTTTGAACATGGTCTTTCCCATTTAGGTGGTTTCTTTTTTTTTAAGATTTATTTATTTATTATGTATACAGTATTCTGCCTGCATATTTTGCCTGAAGGCTAGAAGAGGGCATCAGATCTCTTTATAGGTGGTTGAGAGCCACCATGTGGTTGCTGGGAATTGAACTCAGGACCTTTGGAAGAACAGCCAGTGCTCTTAACCACTGAGCCATCTCTCCAGCCCAGGTGATTTCTTTAGAAGAAAATTCTACGTGATTATTAGCGGCTAAGAGAGCATCAAAAGAAAAGATGCTGGGGGCTGGAGAGATGGCTCCGTTCAGTGAAGTGCCTGTCACGGAAGTACGAGAACTTGAGTTTGGGTTCCCTGCACTCGTGTAAAAGCAAGATTTAGTGGTGCCTCCATCTGGTAACCTTAGAAATGGGGAATGGGGCTGGCAGATTTCTGAAGCTTGTTGGACAGGTAGTCTAGCACATTGGTGTGCTTCAGATTCAGTGAGAGACCTTGTCCCTTGCCTCAAAAACAAAGGTGGGCCAGTGTGTTGATGCACTCTGAAGGGAGAGGCAGGTCAATCAATGTGAGTTTCAGGCCACCCTGGTAGCATTTCAAGCTAGCCAGATACTATCTAAAATAGATATGTAGATCAATTTAAATAAGGTAGGAAATGATAGACACTTGACATCAGCCTCTGGCTTCCACAGGCATGCGTGCACACATGTATGCACTTAGAAACGTCTCAGTTTCCCAAGTGCTTTCCGATAATTGTGTCATCCTCTGCTGCCATAGACAAAAAAGCACGACTATCCACATTCTCTTAAAAAGGAAAGCCCATCATTGGTGTAGTGATGCACACCTGTAATCCTGTGTTAGAGATGAATGTGAATGTTGAAAGTTGGAGACCAGCCTGGCTAAATGGTGAGCTCTATTTTAAAAAAGGGAATAGGAGCTGGAGAAGTGGCTCAGAAGTTGGGGCCACTTCTGCTCCTTCAGAGGAACTGACTTTGGTTCTCCCTCTCCCTCTCCCTCTCCCTCTCCCTCTCCCTCTCCCTCTCCCTCTCCCTCTCCCTCTCCATCTCCATCTCCATCTCCATCTCCCTCCCTCTCTCTCTCTCTCTCTCTCTCACACACACACACACACACACACACACACACACACACACACACACACACACACACAGAGTTTTAGTTTTGGGTTTGTTGGTTTGTTTGTTTGTTTTGAAAAGGAAAACAAAGGAGCTGGAGAGATGGCTCAGAGGTTAAGAGCACCAACTGCTCTTCCAGAGGTCCTGAGTTCAATTCCCAGCAACCACATGGTGGCTCACAACCATCTGTAATGAGATCTGGCGCCCTCTTCTGGCCAGCAGGATACATGCAAACGGAACACTGTATACATAATAAATAAATCTTTAAAGAAAAGGAAAACAAAATGGATTGGACATACTTTGAAGTCCCATAATGTGTGAGGCAGAGGCAGGTGAATTTCTATGAGTTTAAGGCCAACCTGGTTTACAATGTGAGTTTCAGATCAGTCAAGGCCAGGACCTTATCTGAAAAAAAAAAGATATAAAAAAATAAAAGGGTTGAGTGTGTAGCTCAGTGATGGAGTGAGTGTATAACTTTATGTACAAGGATAGGAGTTCTATCTCTAGTAGTGTAAAAACCCACTGTGTTTCCAGATGAGTTTTAACCATGGCAATCACTTTGTAGGCATTCCAAAATCTGAACTTGGGATGGCCCAGTGGGTAGAATGCTTGCTGCACAGCATTAGGACTTGAGCTTGGATCTTTAGCACCACATAAAAATATGGTGTGTGTGTGTGTGTATGTATGTATGTATGTATGTATGTATGTATGTATGTGTATCGGGGGTGATTGTAACCCTAGCCTTGGTGGATAAAGATAGGCAAATTTTTGACTCCCCTGACTGGCCAGCCTACCTGACCATAATGATGAGCCCCAGGCTCAGTGCAAGACCCTGTCTCAAAAAAAAAAAAAAAGGCTGAAAATGATAGAGGAGGCTATCCAATGTCAACCTCTGGTTTCCATGTGAGCATACCCATGTACATACGCATTTTCTCTCTCTGTCTCTGTCTCTCAGAAATTTTAAGGAAAATCTGAACTTGATTTTGCATACTTCAAAATGAAGGGACAGGTCAAGATCTTGCTCTGGGAGAGAGCTGGTATTCAGGTCTGCTCTGTTAAGCCAGGTACTCAGGAGCAGGCAGTGGGTATCTGCAACCAAATCTGACTAAAAGGAACTTTTTCTCTGTAGGTAGGTCTTTCCAGTCCTGCATTTTCCTATCAAAAAGCTAAATTGGAAATTACCTTTAAAAAGCCCCGCCAGCTGGGCTGAGTCAGAGTCAGGCTTTTCTGCTGAAATCCATTCCTTGTGTTGGAGGATCTAATTCTAAAATTAGCAGTAAGCCAACTTCGAGCACTGGAATTTCTTGGAATAAGTACATCTGCCTTCTCATTATATCTTTCTAACTGTTCCCTGATGTGTAGAAGCTATGGCTTAGGCAGCACAGCAAGAGACGACCCAGACTTCCCTTTCTAGACGCCATTAATCTCCCTGGGTGGTTCCCAGGCATGGGGACCTGATTGAGAGGACCCAAATCTATATCCATCCTGCTGTGTGTGGTTTACATTACATAGGGAGGAAAATGCTCCTTTCCAAAGCATGAGGTTCTAGCTGAACTAATGCACAGTCAATTGAGACCTCAAGCTACAGGGTGTGACCAGAACTTGCTAGAGGACAGGCCTTCCATAGTCTGTGCCATGGGTGTCTCAGATTGTTGTGGCTAATCTTCATGTATACAGTGTTCTGCCTGCATGTATTCCTGCAGGCCAGAAGAGGACACCAAATCTCATTATAGGTGGTTGTGAGCCACTATGTGGTTGCTGGGAATTGAACTTGGGACCTCTGGAAGAACAGCCAGTTCTCTTAACCTCTGAGCCATCTCTCCAGCCCCTGTGGTGGGTGATTTCCCCACCCCCACCCCACCCCCCACGACAGGGTTTCTCTGTATAGCTTTGGAGCCTGTACTGGATCTTGCTGTGTAGACCAGGCTGGCCTCAAACTCAGAGCTCTGCCTTCTGAGCGCTGGGATTAAAGGTGTGCACCACCGCTGCCCAACTTAGTGGCTAAGCTTAATCATAAAGTCACCTGTATGTTGTCTTCTGCTCAGTTTAACTGACAGGGAGGGCCAGCGGTGTGAAAGTCTGAAGAAGGAGTGACCTGTCTGGCACTAGTCCCTGGAGCAATGGGACTTGGGAGCCAGAGAATCAGTGGAAGCCCCATGGGCCTCTCCTGAGAGGCCAGTCATGTCCAGTGTTGGTGGAACTGCCCCTTCTAGGCTACATAGCAATAACTGTCCCCTTTGTTCACGAGCCACTGCATTCAAAAAGCCTTGAGCATCTCTTTAAATACTACTTAAATATCAGTAATACTTGAAGGTACAGAGGGAAAGTGATGTTAGCCACATTTTATGTGAGGGAAAATCAGAGCAAGGAATACTTTGGAACCTTGCTCTGTGTGAGACTAAGTAGTGAAGCAGAAATTTGAAGGTGTCCATGTCTTGTGTCTTTCTAAGGCTGTGTGCTTTTAAGCTGACACAGATGTCATATGTAAGTATGACACTTGGAGCTAGGTTTGGTGGCACAGTTAACTGCACCTGGAAGGTAAAGGCAGTCAGATCAGGAGTTCAAGTCCAGTCTTGAGCCTGGACTTTATGAGATCCTATCTCAAAAAACTAAAACCAAAAAGTTATGGCCTCTTGAGTTATACCTACTGGAACTCTAAAAAATCAGCATTCCCCATTTTGTCATTGTCCTAGAGGATTGCATTTCTTTAGTGTAGATAAATATCTGTATGTGTGCATGTGCATATGCACTTACACATGGATCAGAGTACAACTTGTGAAAGTCAGTTCTTTCCTTTTACCACGTGGAACCAGGAGATCAAACTTAGGTTGTTGTCAGCAAGCACCTTTACCTATGCAGCCATTGTATCATGGCCTTACCCTGTGTGTGTGTGTGTGTGTGTGTGTGTGTGTGTGTGTGTGTGTGTGTGTGTGTGTGATATAACACACACACACACACACACATATATACATATATATATATATACATACATACATATACACAGAATATATAAATCTTGCAGAGCCTTGTAACCTTACAGAGCAATTTTTTCTTTGTGGGCCTCTCAACAATGAATGAAGTTACTTTAGGCAGTATTTGGACAAGACATTAACATTTATTAGCTGTTTGGGTTTTTTGTTCTTTGTTTTTGTGGAGCTGGGAGCCAAATCCAGGGCCTTGTGCACATTAGACAAGCACTCTACAATTGTGCTAAATCCTCAGCCAAGAACAAAGCGATTGTTCAGCTGGCTGTAGATGTTACAGGAGTGGCAGAGGGGCTGAGGGGTGACTGGTGGGAGTAGCCAGGCCCCTTTTGCAAATGGCACTGACTACTGATTCCTGGATACTCGAGGAGGAGCTCTGATATCCTGAGGGGTGGACTGGTTTGGTGAGTGGGTGGTGGCACAGATGTTGAAATGGATAGAAATTTGGATCTGAGTAGTCACAAAGGTTGTGGTATTCATTATTTGATGCGTTACTTTTTTTTCCCCCCAGAAATGGGCCTGAATTTGAAGCCAGGATCCGACAGAATGAGATCAACAACCCCAAGTTCAACTTCTTAAATCCCAATGACCCTTACCATGCTTACTACCGCCACAAGGTCAGCGAGTTTAAGGAGGGGAAGGCTCAGGAGCCCTCAGCTGCCATCCCCAAGGTTATGCAGCAGCAGCAGCAAGCCACCCAGCAACAGCTGCCCCAGAAGGTTTGGAGCCCAGCCCCTCTCTGTGGGTGAGGGAGGAAGCAAGGCGGGTGGGCATAATAGCTCTGCTGTCCACAATCACAGCCACCAGGGACGGAATTAAGTTACCTTCGTCTTCCTGATGGTACATAGCACTTGCCGAGCACTGGTTGGTCAAGCTCTGTGCTCTGGGCTCGGGTCATGAAGAGCTTAACAGAGCAACTGTTTAACAGATAACGAAGCTGAGGCTTGTCTAAATATGATTTTATTACTCCAAGGTGTGAGAGGTAGTTGTAGTGTGAGACCCTTTTGGCCTGGATGAGCCAAAGGAGGTGATGTAGCCTTGTGCCATTCCCTCCCTTTTGTTTGGGCTGCTCTAATACCCAGTTTGTGCTAGGGCCCAAGAGTGTTGAAGCCAGCAGCACTAGTGACAATCAGGAATGTCAGTGGGACAGAAAGTGCCATTCCCAGACTAGTGGGAAAAACAACCTTTTGTTGGCCATGAGAAATAAAAGTTGAAGTCATGTTTGAAGACCTTGGATTTCTATTGCTGCTTGTAAGGCCTAAATTTCTCATTAAAAAAAAAAAAAAAAACCATTCACAATATCTGTTCTGCCTCATGGTTCTCTTGGAGGTCATTGATGTATCTTATGCAATGGCATTCACTACACAAACACATGGGCCTTATTGTACAGCCTCTTAAGTTAGATTTTATAGCCTATTTCCTGTATATTTTGGCAACCTCTCTAGGTCTTTGATTTCAGGATGGGAGCAGAGATGTAGATTGAAGCAGATTAGGGAGTTGAGGCTCAGTTGCGTGAGACACCATTGCTCTTGGGTGCCCGTCTTCTAGCAAGTTCCAGTGATGCTAACAAGTAATAAAGCATCTGTCTGTTCTTGTTCACACTCTCTGTCTCAGGTCCAAGCCCAGGTGATCCAAGAGACCATAGTACCTAAGGAGCCCCCTCCTGAGTTTGAGTTCATCGCTGATCCCCCCTCTATCTCAGCCTTTGACCTGGATGTAGTGAAGCTCACAGCTCAGTTTGTGGCCAGGAATGGGCGCCAGTTTCTGACCCAGCTGATGCAGAAGGAGCAGCGCAACTACCAGTTTGACTTTCTCCGCCCACAGCACAGCCTCTTCAACTACTTCACAAAGCTGGTGGAGCAGTATACCAAGGTGCTGGGTCAGGGCGAGGGTGATGTCTCAGTGCTGGGAGTACAGTATTCCCTTTCTGTCCGCAAGGACACTTGCTCTGTGGGGTATCTGAGGAACTGTGAATCTCAACTTAATGTAAAATCTTGACTCGTGTGTATGTGTAAGACTGTAGGTCCTTTTGTGCCTTGCCATGGAGCACACTTGGAGTCAGAGAACAGCATTCAGTTCTCTCCTTTCACTGAGGATCAAACTCAGTACATCGGGATTGCATAGCATGTGCTTTTACCTGCTGAACCATCTCAGTGGCTCTAAATCTTGATTCCTGTTGTTTTGTTTTTTCAAAGATAGGGTCTTGCTTGCTGTGTAACCCTAACCCTGGCTGACCTTGAGCTCACTATGTAGACCAATCTGCCCTCAGAGATCCTCTTGTCTCTGGGATTAAAGGCATGGGCCCCCACACCCAGCTTCAATTGTTATCTCTTTAAATCTTGTTATTAAAGAGACATGTTTATAATGTTATTAGGTGGCCATCTGCTGTGTGACAAGACTAGGTAGCACTGGCTAATTTTAGGTGTATGTACATTGTTAGTTGTCTACTGTTTGGCCTGAGAAGCAGGCTCTTAACAGTTGCTTCCTATTACTTAATTTAATCCTCGCAGAACTTTAGTGGTATTTCCCCAACTTTCATAAGCAGAAACAGGCTAAGGAAGATGATTTTATGGGTACAGTTATACCTCAGTGGTAGAGTACTTTTCTAGCATGTATAAGGCCCTGGGGGAAAAAAGACCAAAAAAGGAATGAAACGTGAAGTCATAATCTCGACAGTTTTAAGCTAGTAAGCAAGCAGTGTTGCTGAGATTCAAATCTTTGTTATTTTACCCTATGGAGTAACTTACACTAGGAAAAGTTCAGTGTGAGTTTACTAACATTGAAAACACGTGCAGCATCTTCCCATTTGGTCCTGGTGACGTGTAGCCTGGGCTATAGACTGAAACTTGTTTGTTTGTTTGTTTGTTTCAAGACAGGGTTTCTCTGTGTAGCCTGCCTGTCCTGAATCTCGCTCTGTAGACCAGGATGGCCTCAAACTCACAGAGATCCGCCTGCCTGTACCTCCCAAGTACTGGGATTAAAGGCATTCACTATTACTGTAAAAAAAATCTGACATGGCAATCTGGTATTTAAAATTAATAAGTTGGCTGGGTGTAGTAGCTAACACTTCAAATCCCAGCTCTAGGAAGATTGAGGCATGAGCAACACCAGAAGTTCCAGGTTAGTCTGAGCTCTTGGAGAGACTTTGCTTTAAAAATCAATTTTTAATGGGTTATAAAAAAACAAAACAAAACAAACCACTCACTGGTATATGTGTACCAGTGGTACATTTTTCTTATTTTCCTTTTTAGTGGGATGCTCTACACATCTGTTCTTAACATTTAAAAATAATGTTAAAGATTTAAGTTGAAAGGACTCGTAAGGACCAGCTCTAAGTATAAAATTAAAAATATAAAAATATGTCTTAAGAATCTAGAAGCTAGGAGAACAACGGCTGAAATCCAAAGCCAAAGGGTTTCTATAAGTACACAGTATCAGGTTTTTGTGGATTTTTATATCTGTTTTATTTATTTTTATTATGCATGTATGAGTATTTTGCCTACGTGTATATCTCTGTACCACTCATGTGCCTGGTGCCATGGAGGTGAGAAGAGGCCATTAGATCCCCTGGAACTAGAGTTACAGATGGTTGTAAGCTGCCATATGGGTACTGGGAATTGAACCCAGGTCTCTGAAGAACAATCACTTCTCTTAGCTACATGCCATCTCTATCCCTGTAGTATCAGTTCTAAGTAAGGCCTGGGTTCAATTTGATCTGCTTCCATAGTTAGAAATCCTTAGTCTCTATTTTGTCACTTTTTTGTTTCTTCCTCTAAATTTGGATATTGGCATTGACTCATAACTTGAAGGCACTGGTGTCTACCCATTGAAAGCTGTACTAGTAGGTAGATTCTAGGGATAAAGGTACAAGAGGGGAGCAAGGTTCAGTTGTGCTGCTTTGTAGTGGAAGTGGATACTGTTGGACAGTTGGAATGGTTGTTAGAATCAAGGCAGTCAGTGTTCTTGGTAACTGCACATTAGACAAGGGGTTCTAGTAGTGAGATGAAAGAAATCTGTCTTTGTGGAGTTTTGTAGTGGGGACGAGACTACAGGTGAAGTTTGTGTGTTTCAGATGGTGATAGATACTCTAGATCAAAAGATGGGGGATGGAAATACTGGGAAGTAGGGAGGAGGTGGCTATGGTCTTGAACAGAACAGCAGAGAGGACTGAATACCATTTTCAAAATGATAGGAGCACATCAGTGTTATGTAAGCAGGTGTAATATAGCATGTTCTGGGTCACCTGCCAGTGGTTTGCATACTTGACTGGGAATTCTGGAAATGGCCTTCTCTAAAGTTCTAGTTGTTGAATAACTTGCGCAAAGTCTGACATGTAGAGCTGGGATTGAGGCTGAGTATCCATCTCTTATGTCCTGTGATGGGCCCAGCAAGTCTGCCTCTTTGTTTTATACTGCAATCTAATTCTCTTTCAGATCTTGATTCCACCCAAAGGCTTATTTGCAAAGCTCAAAAAAGAAGCTGAAAATCCTCGAGAAGTATTGGACCAGGTAAACACAGGATTTCCTGCTACCAGGTACCAATGCAGCAGGTTCTTGGTGTGGGTTTTGTTTTTGTTTAGAAACCATCTTTGAGGCAGTGCAGGTTGACCCTCCCTAATCTGAAATTTAAAACACTCTGGAACCTGAAACTTTTTGAGCCCACATGACACTAGGAATTCAAAATTCCACATCTGACCTCATGTGATGGGTCACTTTCAAAATGCAGGTTCGCTAACGTCATATAAAATGAACCTTCAGGCCATGTGTATGAGGTGCATATGGAATGTAATGACCTTCAGGTTTAGACATGGGTTCTATCCCTGGTGCATCTCATTCATCATATATATGCAAATATTCTAAAATTAGACACACTTCTGGTCCCAAGCATCTCAAGGAAGGGGTAGTCAGCCTGAACCTAGTTGTAGGGTGCTGAGAAAGAAAGCCTTGTGAAGACTACAAAGGCCAGCCAGAAGTGTAGCAGATCCCTGGGTAGAGAGGTGGTAGGAGCCTTTGGAAGTCACTCGCTTCTCACAGTTGGTGCTGGTTGGTTTTAACTGTGAGATGACTGTTTCTTAGACTCTTAGATTGTGGCTGCTTTTGAAGATACCAGATTTTCTTTTCTTAATTTTTAAAAATGTTTGCCAGATGTAGTATCTCATTTCTAATCCCAGAACAAGACCACTCTGGGTTACAGAGTGAGACTCTATCTCAAAGAACAAAGCGCCCCCTCCCCCCCCAAAATTTTTTTTTGGTAAGTTCCATACATGTGTACTGTATATACTAATTTTTAGATGTCTTTGCCCCCCCCCCTTATTCTTTCATTTCCCCTGCCTCTTCCACTGAAACCCTCAGTAAGGTCCGCCTCCTTTCTTGTCATCCTTTTTCTGTGACCCACTGCGTTTATTGGAGTTGCTTACATGAACATGGGTGAGAGATTATTTACTGGAGTGTGGCCAACTTGTCGTGACTACATCACTGAAGAAAATGACACCCTCAGCTAAGCCACGCTTTATTGCCAGTAGGCCCTCAAGGAGGAATGCCCCTCCTCCATTTGCGATGAACCGCTGATGGGTTCAGTATGGTGTAGGTAACCACAGCTGCAGTGAGTTCATGAGTACAGTGGCTTTGTTATGGCCAGAAGATGTCTTTTTGCTGTACATTTCTCCATCTTCTGGTTCTTACATTCTTTCTACTCTCTCTTCTACAAATGTTCACTGAGCCTTGGAAGGGGTAATATTAATGTCCTCTTTAGGACTGTATACCACTGTCACTTATCCTTGGCATTTGACCAGAGTCCCTGCATTAACTTCCACAAAGTTTAATAAGAAGTTTCTCTGCTGAGAACTAATCCTGATGTAAACTGTGAGCACTTTTAACAACATATGACCATCTAACAAAAGGGAAAAAAAAAGGTAATAGGGTCCTCCTAGGCCTATGACACTTCCAGCTCTTGGCAAGGTTAACAGTACCACTTACTAGGTTTTCTTGCACATTCACTGCACAAGAGTTTGCTGCTGTAAGCATAGAGCCCTTTGCCAACTCTGGTGGAACACTGGAAGTTTCCCCTCACAGACATAGTTGCCTCTTGGTCTGAAGCCTCATTGGAGGCACTTTGCTATTTCCTATCCCCATAGGTGTGTTACCGAGTAGAATGGGCCAAATTCCAGGAACGTGAGAGAAAGAAGGAAGAAGAAGAGAAAGAGAAGGAACGAGTGGCCTATGCTCAGATCGACTGGCATGATTTTGTGGTGGTGGAGACCGTGGATTTCCAACCCAATGAGCAAGGTAGGTCTGGGAGGAGAGTGCCTCCATGTGGGAGCCAGGAACTCTGGTGCTCCCAGGGAGCAGCAGAACCAGGCACAGTACTTTATTAGTGTTTGTCCCTCTGTTCCAGAAGGGGAAACATTGTTCATTTGCCCAAGTTAAATTCAGTTCAACAGCTGGTTATTATGTTAGACTCTGATGTCCTCTGCAGATAAGGATATCAGACAATTCCCTAGCCTTTGGGGAGCTCACAGATAGGACAAGGAATGCCTTCTCTCTCTCTTTCTCTGTCTCTCTCTTTCCCTCTCTTTTATTTTTGGAGACAGGGCATATTAATCATAGTTTCTAGAGGAACAGAACTGATAGAGTCAATCTGTGTATATAAAAGGGGAATTTATTAGAGTGACTTACAAGCTGTGGTCTAGCTAGTCCAACAATGGCTGTCTCCTAACAGAAAGTCCAGGAGGCTGGATGTCTCAGCTGGTCGTCAGTCTCATTGGAATCCCGACCAGGGAAAAAATGCCTCAGCAGCAGGATAGACAAACTTTCCATCAGGAGTGAGGGCAAGCAGGCAAAGAGCCAAACTTCCTCCTTTCATGTCCTTTTATGTAGGCTACCACCAGAAGGTGTGGCCCAGATTTAGGTTGGGTCTTCCCACCTAAAATGATCAACCAAAAGAATCCTTCACAGGTCCAGCTACTTGGGTTTTAGTTAATTACAAATGTAGTCAAGTTGCCAACCAAGAATAGCCATCACACAGGGTCTCAATGTAGTCCTGGCTGTCCTAGAACTCACTGTGTAAACAGACTGGCTACAAACTCATAGAAAAATCCACTTGCCTCAGCCTTCCTTCCAAGTGTTAGGATCAACGCTTTTCTTTTTTCTTTTTTCTTTTTTTTTGCTACCATGGTGTTTGCTACCATGCCCAACTCAGAATGCTTTTGACCCTGGTTTTACCCCTTTTAGGGAACTTCCCACCCCCAACAACACCAGAGGAACTGGGAGCCCGAATCCTCATTCAAGAGCGCTATGAGAAGTTTGGGGAAAGTGAGGAGGTGGAGATGGAGGTTGAGTCCGATGAGGAAGATGAGAAGCAGGAAAAGGCTGAGGAACCTCCTTCCCAGCTGGACCAGGATACTCAAGTACAGGACATGGATGAGGTAAATTCCCAGGTGTTTTAGCCTGACCTTTCTCCTAGAGCCCATGAGGTTGGATGATGTTCTTCTAGTCCAAGCTTCCACTCCTTGAGGCTTAAAAGATTGTGAGCCCTGGAGAAGGCCAGACTGACTGCTGCTGTTTAAGCCCAGGCAGCCTAACCCGTCTTTCCAGCTCCAGCAACAAAGATCAATTCATAGGAAAGATCTGAAAGCTGTGCCAGCCTTGTATAGTCTGTTGCTTTCCCTGTGGCTTGGCAGCCCTGCTCCCAACCCACCCTCCGCCAGCCCTGTTAGGGAGCCATATCACCCTGTGCTTTGATGCCTTTCTAGCACTTAGGCCTAAAGGATCACTAGTTCCCAAGCTTGTCTAAATGTAGCCTACACATCCTTTCAGGCATTTCCACCCTCTTCCAGCATGACCCTCCAAGTAGGCACAGAATCCTGAGCCAAGCTGCTTTCCCCACTCTGAAAGAATCTGTGTACAGCTTGAGAAGAAAGGGCCCCAGTGTCTGTGGGAATTGACTTTTTCTCTCCCTCCCAGCATTGCTCTGGGAGCAGCTACCATTGAGCGCTGACTTGGCCCCTGTATTCCTCCTCTGTGTGTTAAGTGCCTTTGGCCTCTTGGGATTGCCTGGTGCCAGCCGCTGAAAATGCCTGGGAGGAGTGTTAGCACCATGGTCCCTGATGCTCCCATTCATGTTGGGAGGAAACAGCTTGGCTGGCTGCCAGCTGACCTCAGCTGCTCCAGAAGGCTTAGCACATGGATGCTGGTTGGCAGGGGCCAAGGCTCCTTGCCACCCTGAGAGGTGCCACAGTCTTGAGCTTTGTGGAAGCGGCCTTTCATCTCCTGAGTTGTGCCCCTGCCTTGCTTTTCAGGGTTCAGACGATGAGGAAGAAGGACAGAAAGTGCCTCCACCCCCAGAGACACCCATGCCTCCGCCTTTGCCCCCAACTCCAGACCAAGTCATTGTGCGAAAGGACTATGACCCCAAAGGTAGGGCCTGCCTCCCAGTCCTTGTACTGCTAAAGAAAGTCCTGCATGGTCTTGTGTGTTCTTCAGATGGGCTGTTTCTAGGAGGGCTTGAGGTGACCCCTGTGTTGCAAGCCTCATGGTGGGAAACAGTGTAGTCATCCCAGTTTCGAGTTTCTGGTGTGACAGTGGCACTGAATGGATGTTTCCAGTGAATGATGTTTGAATACACCACCTTCTTAGCCTCAACTACTATCCAGAATTCTCACTTAGACATCTCTGTTTCCTCCTAGCTTCCAAGCCCCTTCCTCCAGCTCCTGCTCCTGATGAGTATCTTGTATCCCCCATCACTGGGGAGAAGATTCCTGCCAGCAAGATGCAAGAACACATGCGTATTGGGCTTCTTGACCCCCGCTGGCTGGAGCAGCGGGATCGCTCTATCCGAGAGAAACAGAGTGATGATGAGGTTTATGCACCAGGTAAGGTGGAGCTTCTCAGCCCATAGCTTGCTGTATGCAGACACAGAATGGTTATGGTCAGAGAGTTTAGGAGATAGGTGCAGCCTATGAAAGAAATCTGTATTTTCCAGAACGCTGTAGAGGAATCCTCCAAGGGCTGGTACTGACAGGATGTCACGTGCCCATTGCTATCCCATAACAAGACACTGGCAATAGCTGGGAGGGGTATTTAGTCTTTGGCTCTCTTGGATGGACTTGTGATTGAAATTTTCTATTCTTACTAATCCTGACAAAAGGGCAGGATAGGGCTTCCCGGGCTAGTGCACACCTTTAACCCAGCACTCGGGAGGCAGAAGCGGGTGGATCTCTGAGTTTGAGGTCAGCCTGGTCTACATGGAGAATTCTAGGACAACCAGCACTACATAGAGAGACCCTGCCTTTAAAAAAAAAAGGCATCAGGATAGGAAGGGGGCTGCCAAGGGCTAGGGACAGGTCTTTAGTCCTGTTAGTAGGGGTTGGACAAGTACCAGGTCTTTCGGCTTACTGCTTCTCTGGTAACCCTCCCCAGACAGGGGACAAGAGTGACGTGTTGGATCTGACTGCCAGCCTGTGCTGTGGATCCAGCCTCCACTCTGCGTTCCTAGAAAGCTGCTGACTTGGCAGAAGGGCACCAGGTTTAGCTTCCCTTTGTCTCCTTTCTGTTGCGGACAGGTCTGGACATTGAGAGCAGCTTAAAGCAGTTGGCTGAACGCCGTACTGATATCTTTGGGGTAGAAGAAACAGCCATTGGTAAGAAGATTGGTGAAGAGGAGATCCAGAAGCCAGAAGAAAAGGTACAATTCCATTGAGTCCTAGTGCCTTCCCTGCCCTCCGTCTCCCACATGTGGGCTCTGTTCCAGGAGTCCTGACAAGCTGTTTTTGCTCTTCCATGCAGGTGACTTGGGATGGCCATTCAGGTAGCATGGCCCGGACCCAGCAGGCTGCCCAGGCCAACATCACCCTCCAGGAGCAGATTGAGGCCATCCATAAGGCCAAGGGCCTGGTGCCAGAAGATGATACTAAGGAGAAAATTGGCCCTAGCAAGCCCAATGAAATTCCCCAGCAGCCCCCACCTCCATCTTCAGCCACCAACATCCCCAGCTCAGCACCCCCCATCACATCAGTGCCCCGGCCACCTGCGGTGAGTCAGAAGCCACCCTGTGACCAAGTGTTTTAAACGTCGGTCCTTAGGGTGGGAGGATGCTATTGTCTGGGAAGGGTAACTGTCAGAGTAGAGCCTGGCTGCTAGTTTGTCACGTGGAAAGTGGAAACTTGTAGCTTTGTCTTCCACTGCAGAGGGGAATTGGAGCTGGGTGGTGAAGCAGATTTGAGGCTAAGAAAGGGGCTGTGGGCTTAATATGTCTTTGAGAACTGATGGCCTGTAGCCAGGAGATCAAGTCAAGGTCAGCCTCTTTCGAGGTACTGTCTGCCATGAGCTGGTTGAATCTGAACCACCAAGCCCCAAGTGGGCAGAGTATTATCCTGGAATTCTCAGAAGCAAGTTGCTATCCTGGGTCTGATGTGAGACTTGAGTCTCAGTGATAAGCAGAATCCAAGTTGTCCAACCCCCATCTTGAGTGGCCAGTTATCGTGCCCTTGAACCTGAGCCTTCGTTTTCTATGACGCATGGGTCTCCTCTCACCCTCAGATGCCGCCTCCAGTTCGTACCACTGTTGTATCTGCTGTACCTGTCATGCCCCGGCCACCTATGGCGTCTGTGGTCCGGCTGCCTCCAGGCTCTGTGATCGCTCCCATGCCACCTATCATCCATGCACCCAGGATCAATGTGGTACCCATGCCTCCTGCTGCACCTCCCATCATGGCACCCCGCCCACCTCCCATGATTGTGCCAACAGGTCAGTCTGAGTGTTGCTTTCCCATCTGTTGGGTCAGTCCACAGAGCCATGGCTGGTGTTAATGGCAAATATTCCCACTGGGTATCCACCCAGAGGAAATCCAGACTGGGAACTGGGAGGCCATCGTTCTTGAGGAAGATGAGACTGAGATGGCATAGCTAGTGTGTCTGCATTTGGTGGTCAGGTCCTTGACAGGCTCAGAAGTTGACTGTTGTCTGGCTGATCTTGCCCTGCCTCTAGACCTCTGCTGCCTAGTCTGGGCATCCTTCCAAGGCTCCCTGCCAGGGAACCTGCTGAGTGCCAGACTTATCAAGGCAGGGCACGTCACACCTCTAAGGAGCAAAGCCTTCAAAATGTCCCCGGTCCTGCCTCCTGGACCTCTGTGTACTCATTGGGTGGCTGTACCATGTCTTTGCAGCCTTTGTGCCTGCCCCACCTGTGGCTCCAGTCCCAGCCCCAGCCCCAATGCCTCCTGTACACCCCCCACCTCCTATGGAAGATGAGCCTCCATCCAAGAAACTAAAGACTGAGGACAGCCTCATGCCTGAGGAAGAGTTCCTGCGCAGGAACAAGGTCTGTGGTTCAGAATGCTGCTGCCTGTTCCCCAGAGTGACTGGCAGCATCATGGGTTGCCCAAGCCTCAGCTATGTTCCATTCCCTTGCTGTTAGCTTCTGGGATGTAGGTCAGCCAGAAGTTTCTGGGTCTGGGGGGTTTTGCATCTTTTTGTTTTGTTTTGGGTTTTGGTTTTTCGAGACAGGGTTTCTCTGTGTAGTTTTGGTGCCTGTCCTGGATCTCTCTGTAGACCAGGCTGGCCTCGAACTCACAGAGATCTGCCTGCCTCTGCCTCCCGAGTGCTGGAATTAAAGGTGTGCACCACCACTGCCTGGCTCTGGATATGTGTTTAATGTGAGGTCAACAGCTGGGGGAGCAGAAAGCTCTCTAGTGGTGGTGGTTCTGGTAGTATGGACTTTTGTAGAGGTCAATGTGGAGATGCAGCTGCTGAGATAGTATCACCTGAGTGAAGTTCCAGGAGCACTAAACTAGCTAGAGGAAGGTCCTGGGCATGGTTCTTCAATTCAGTTCTACCCTCAGCCCTGGGGAGGCTGCCTTTTAGGGTAGGATTCTGCTGGCATTCTGGAACAAGGATTCTACCTTGGCATTGCTGGTCCCTAGGAAAGCTGTTAGGCTTCAGTGAGTCTGAAGCTCCCACTAGATTTGCCCTGTAAGTTTGACAAAATTATTTTTCCAAGACTAGGGTCTATTTCTTGAGCACCTACCAAAGATTCAGACTATTCTGTTTAGTGTTCCCAGCAGCCTGTGTCACAGGCAAGTAACATTAGCTCAGGTGTCTTGTCTGCTCTGGAGCTGAGTTGTGAACCACATTTTTTTTTTTTTTTGGTTTTTCGAGACAGGGTTTCTCTGTGTAGCTTTGCGCCTTTACTGGAGCTCACTTGGTAGCCCAGGCTGGCCTCGAACTCACAGAGATCCACCTGGCTCTGCCTCCCGAGTGCTGGGATTAAAGGCGTGCGCCACCACCGCCCGGCTGTGAACCACATTTTTTACCCTACTGGTCCTTGAGGTTGCAGAATATTTTCACCTTAGTTCCAAATTAACTGGAAAGCAAGCTCAGAAAACTGAGCATGGTAATATACTCTTAAAATCTCAGCACTCTAGAGGCAGAAAGATTGAGGCCAGCCTGGGCTACATATGAAACCCTGTCTAAAACTAAAAAGAAATGAAGCCTTTTGTAGTCACAAGTAGCATCAGTAGTAAATGAGGCCAGAGGGACAAGAATCATTGTGTGGATGGGCCCACTGTTCGCAGAACATAGTTCCTGGTTGACTTGGAGCTCTCCAGGCATAATGAGCACTCTGTTTTGCAGGGTCCAGTGTCCATCAAAGTGCAGGTACCCAACATGCAGGATAAGACGGAATGGAAGCTGAATGGGCAGGGGCTGGTCTTCACTCTCCCACTCACAGACCAGGTATGTGTTACCGTGGTACAAGTGCTTGGTAGCCAGTGGGTTAGGTTAGCTTTTTCCAGCTGATCTCAGCAAGGGAATAAATGACCTTTTTTTGGTCCCACAGGTCTCTGTCATCAAAGTGAAGATTCATGAGGCTACAGGCATGCCTGCAGGGAAACAGAAACTACAGTATGAAGTAAGTCAGGGTAACCCTGGTCCTGCCCCTTAGGTTCCAACTCTTCTGTCATCCCAGAAACAATCTCTTGTTACAAAGTATGATGGAGAGAGACCTGGATGTGGCAGTCTGAGTCCATCCTAGAAATGATATAGCTGGAATGCTGGGGCAGGTAAACCTGACAGTGCTGGATCTGACAGCACAGTCTAATGCAGGGTCTAAAAATGTTTAGAACTGGATGGGGACCGGCCCAGTTATGTGATCTTAGCCTGCCTCTCTCTGCAAAGGGGATCTTTCAGGTCTTCTGGGGCCTCTTCTCTTCTGTAAAAACAGGATGTTGAATTAGGTAATCACCAAGGGTCTTATGACCTAAGAAGTAGGCTGTTAATTGGAGTTGGTCATGGCTAGCATCTTGGGGAGTTGAAAATTGAACAAGATGTAGATAAAGGTTCCTTATATTTGTCAGTATCAGTTGGAAACAAGGAAAGAAAAAGTGTTCTAGAAGAAACTGAAGTTCGTAATCCACTGACCTCCTGGCCTTCCTTTAAGCATCCATATTGGTGCAGTCTAGAATATTAACAGCTGAGCTCAGTTGTGTGAGGCTGCATTGATGTGGTCAAAGACAGGTGCCATACCTAAGACATTTGTCTGTCTTCTAGGGCATTTTCATCAAGGATTCCAACTCCCTGGCTTACTACAACATGGCCAGTGGTGCTGTCATCCACTTGGCTCTCAAGGAGAGAGGCGGCAGGAAGAAGTAGTGAGACGTATCTACAGTTGGGCTCCTGCCTTGGACCTCTTCTTTCACCGCCACTTCCAGGAGCTTCTCTGGGACCTCGGGCACAACCTGTGCATTTGTTTCCTTCTTAATCAGTTTGAGATTCACCTTGTCCTTAGGAGAGTTGTTGCCCACTATCTAACCTGACATGGGTAAGAATAGCAGAGCTTTCTAAGCCAGGCTGTGGAATGATTTCTTGTTAGGTTCTGGATTGGAGGTCCTTCAGGAAGCTCATTAGGAATTGAAAACCCAGGGCTTTCCTACAAGGTAGTTTCATAGCTCCAAGTGACCGCTTAGTTGATAGAATATGGTTACTGTCATTCATCATTTTGTATCATGCTTGGTCTCTCTAATAAACCTCTCTAATGAAACCAGGCATAATACATGCATGCCTGTAATCTTGGGACTTGGGAGGTGCAGGCAGGAGAATTAGATGTTCAGAGTTAGCCTCAGCTATAAAGCTTGAGGCCAGCCTGGGCTGTGTGAGATACTGTGTTAAACAAGTATTTTTAAAATTAAAAACAAAACACCTCTTGGACCCTCGTGGAAGCAGTTTAATAAGATCTGTCTCTTGACCAACTGTGCCCACTGCTTCGTGCCGTGGAGCTCCTGGGGGGTCTCAGCAGTTGTGGTGTTTGTATATAAATTATTGCTGCCATCATTGATCTTTCTTCTAAAAAAAAAAAAACTGGGAAAATGGCTTGGTGAGTAAAGTGCTTATGGTGCAAGAATCCATGTAGAAGCTCCTACCTAGCACAAGCCACTCCAACCCCTGTGCCCTGGGAGACGGAAGACTGAGCCAGAATCATCCAAAGCAGGCCAGTGATCAAGAGAGAACTGTGAAGCCAGGTGGAAGGCAAGGCCTGACACCCATGGCTATCTTCTGGTTTCCCCGTGTGTGCCATGGCACATCTTTACATAGACACGCACATTTCATGTGTGTAAAGCATTGGGACCCTCCAGCATGCAGCATCCCACAGAACAAGGGCCACAATATATGGTGTAGTAGTTTCCTTCAGACGGGGAATCAATCACCCATCAACTGATTGACATAGTGGTTTTAGGTAGGTGCTTCATCCAGTGTGAGCACAGGGTGTTCTTTATGATTGTTGTTAATTATGCCACGTCCATGTGCTTATCTAAGGGCCTCATGTTTAGTTTACTATTTCATGGTTTTGTTGTCATTGCGTGGTTTTTGTTTTTGTGGTGGTGGTGGTGGTGGTGGTTGTGAGACAGCTGTCCTGGAACTTGCTATATAGACTAGCTTGGCTTTGAACATACAGAAATCAGTCTGCCCCTGCCTCTCCACTGCTGGGATCAAAAGCATGAGCTGTCAGACCTGACACTGCTTCCTGTTCAGGCACTTGTGTGGTAGTACTTCTGTGATTTTCCTGTTTGAGGTACCAAAGGCAAGTCACATGCCCACAATCACATGGTTCATAGATGAAGAGTATGTGCAATATATCAGTCTTGGTCACTGAGTGAGGTCCTGATGTAGGTTATTATTTTTGGAATTGTGCTATTACAGAGTCGTAGGTGCTGGTGTAAGTATTCAGAGGAAAGGAGGTGAGAGCCTATTGATGGATGATGTAAACAAAGCTGATTTCATTTTGAGGGTTATGCATGCTCAAAGACCCTAAGAGTTCCCATTGCCTTTTCATTTGTGGTCCCCCGATGTGATTCAGGTATGAGAGAGGAAACCATTTTCAGGATCATGGGAGCAGTATTCTAGTCCTCACCCTCCCTTCACCTTTCCTTTCCCTGCCTAAGCTTAAGCAGATCCTTGGCAGGGCCAGAAACTTGACTGCATTACAAACTCCTCACATTTAACCTTGCTGATGTCATGCCATTCTGTACCCTGTGTGACATTTGCCTTTCACCAAAGGTTGCCTAGGGACTAGTGCAAAATTTGGCTTGCTGGTGGGCTTTTCTGATTTAGGGACCTGAAAGCAAAGCTCACTGCTAGACACTAACTGGGCAGTACTAGAAATCCTCTGGAGGGATTTCCACAAGGGAAGGGCATCAGAAAGCCTTGGAGAATCCCATGCCCAAGAGCTCCCTATTTGTATTAGGGACAAGGCATGGTGTCAGGGCATATGCCTCTACAGACTGGCAGACCCCATAGTGCCTCTGTAGCTGAGGCTGTGACAAGAGTCCAGGAATGGGGCTGGGCAGAATGCAAGTGAATTGGTCCTTTGATTCACACGCGGTGGAGTTAACAGTTCCCAGAATTCCTGAATGAATGCCTGTCCTGGCTCACATTCACTGGAGGCTCATTGACCACAGAGCCTTGTGACCTTTGGTGACCATAGATGAACGTTGTTTTCTGGCACTGCACATCCTACAACATTGCAAGTTTAAAAAGTGCTTACTAATCCTTTTTTTTGTTTGTTTGTTTTTTTTGTTTTTAAGTTTTAAAAGGTATTTGTTTGTTTTTTTATTTCATTAAATGTTAAATAGTCAGGCATGGTGGCATACTCCTTTAATCTCAGTTCTTGGGAGGCAGAGGTAGGTGGATAGCTGAGATTGAGGCCAACCAGCCTGGTCTACAAAGTGAGTTCCAGGACAGTCAGCACTGTTACACAGAGAAACTCTCAAAAAAACAAAAAAAAGTATTATTTATATATAATACATATTATATTATATATAAAAGGCACTTTGGTCATATGCCCTCCATTATCATCATCTCTTCCTTTCTGCAACCGTTTTTTTTTTTTGGTAACAAGTTTCCTCCTTTCATGGGTGTGTGTGTGTGTGTGTGTGTGTGTGTGTGTGTGTGTGTGTGTGTGAGAGAGAGAGAGAGAGAGAGAGAGAGAGAGAGAGAGAGAGAGAGAGAGAGAGACTGCATTTAATTAGGGTTGTGTATTTGAAAGGACAACTTACCAGTGGATATACTACTGAAGTATATGCCTCTCTACTCAAGCAACTGTTAAAACTGCTGTAGATGCTCAGGGAAGGTGAGACCTTACAATCCCACCGCCATCCATGATAGAATGTTAGTAGGCCCAAGTTCCAGCAGGCCTGTGCTGTGAGTTCATGGGTACAAAAGCCATGTAACAGCCCCATTTCACTACAATCATACAGTGCTCATAGATTGCTGCCCTTTCCAGAGGACCCTAGATCAGTTCCCAGCATCCAAATCAGATTGGTCACAACTGCCTATAACTTTAGCTGGCCTGAGGACACCTATACACATATAACATACACAGACATATAAAATTTAAAAACATTAAAAAAAAAAATCTTAGCCAGGTGGTGATGGTGCATGCCTTTGATCTCTCAGCACTTGGGAGGCAGAGGCAGGTGGATCTCTGTGAGTTGAGGCCAGCCTGGTCTACAGAGTGAGTTCCAGGACAGCCAGGGCTATCCAGAGAAACCTTATCTCCAAAAACCAAACAACAACAAAAACTTTGAAAGTGCTCTGGCATTAAAGAAATTAACATTGGGAGGTGGAGAGATGGTTCAGTTAGGAGAATGCTTACCAAATAAACTTGAAAACCTGAGTTAGGTCCTTATACCATATAAAACTGGGGATCTCACCACATGGGAAGGCAGAAACAGGAGGATCCCTGGAGCTGGCTGGCCAGCCAGTCTGGCTGAATTGGTGAGTTCATTGAGAGACTGTTTTCAGAAAATAAGGTGGAGTATAATTGAGGAAGACACTTGACATGGACATCTGGCTTTTCTCATGCACCCACAATCATTTGTGAATGCTTATAGCCTGACACATATAACTAACAATGTGCCTGCTTTGTTCTGAAGGCTTCAGAATCAAAGCACATTGGCTCACCAAGTAATTGCTGACATTCCAATTTTTTCAGAAGAGGAAAATGGTGTTCTCAAATGATTTTGCACCAGTAATTTAGGACAGCCATGAAGCAACCCACATGGCTTGGATTAAGCTGTTAACTCCACTGCCACAGCTGTAGGCTACGGTGGAAAACAAGACATTCATGAACTTGCAATTTATGAATTTTGTCACCTCTGCCCACTGTTACTGGAAATTTCCATGTACCAAATACTTTAAGGACTTGTCATACTAAAATCTCAATAATTAAGGGTTTTGTTTTTGTTTTTTGTTTGTTTTTTCCCCCAGTATTTCATTTTACTGATGAGGAAATAGTCTAAAAGAAGCCAGGCATGGTAGTGCCTACCTGGTTCTAGCTACTTGATTAGTTAGGACAATTGCTTGAGCCAGGAGTTGGAGGCCAGCCTAGGTAACATAGACCCTGGATCAAAAGAAGAAAAGCCTCAGAATTGAGTTATCAACTTTGTCCTGATCCTGAAAGGCAGGTCCCCTTTCTCTGAGATCTCTGGATATCTGGGAGATGGCTAGTTTGCATCGTCAGCTTGACTGGATTTGGAGTTACTTAGGAGACACCTCCAGGCATATCCTTGAGGTTTCCAGGAAGGTTGAACTGAAGAGGGAGGAAGAGCCACTGTGAATGTGGGGGGCTGAGGTTCAGGACTAAATAAAACAGAAAAAGGAACTGGTGGCACATGCCTTGTATCCCAGGGGTTACAGAGCGAGATGTCTAAAAAAAAAACCAAGTAGAGCCACCCACCATGGTGACGGACTGCATCAAAGTAAGTCCCAGATATATGGACCACCCACCTTCCCTGGTGCTTTTGTTGGGTGTTTTGCCTCAGTGACAAGGTGCATCTGCTGTGGGACTGGATGGTAGCGCGTTTTGGATTGAGCCTTAGGACGAGGATTGTGAGGTCAAAGTGGATATTGCACCTATCCACTCCAGTTATATCTGGTTCCTCTCTCCTTCCCTGGGAGAGACTCACTGCCTCCTTGGAGCTGTGTTCAGCCATTGGAAAGGAGGAGGAATGTCCTCCTAGACAGGCTTTACGAGCAAAATGGCCTGTGCCTGCTCCCATGCCTGCTGTTGCTCTCTTTTTGTGGAAAACCGAAAGCAAATGGAATGTAGACTGCAGGTCTTCAAGAATGTCAGGCCATGTGGCATCAAGGAAATGGCTGGTGAGTCACTCTAGGCTGAATCCCTTTCTTGGAGCTTGTTGCAGACAGTTTGCAGCCTGTCTTGAGCCGGCAGCTCAGACTGTGTCTTTGCTTCCTCTCTGAGCCTGGTTCCCCCTTAGTTCTTTGTGGAGTGTCAGATGACACTGTGGTAAACCATAGAATACTAGATGAATGAGGAACCGTGCTAAGAGTTGACAATCTAGGGCCGGAAGTTGGATGTTGGGGTTGAGTGCATTGAAGTATAATTGGGCCAATTCTTCAAATACAAACATTGTAAGTCCTGGGACTGTCAAACTAGTCTGGGACCTTAGGCACCTGACTGCTTCATAGAACCTCAATTCATCTACCTGTAAAATAGGACATATATAATAAAATTACTAAAAGATTATAAGAAATGGCATAACCAGCCAGTTTTGAAAGCAATTCGCCAATTACTCAAAAGGTTAAATGGGGGGTTGGGGGTTTAGCTCAGTGGTAGAGCGCTTGCCTAGCAAGCACAAGGCCCTGGGTTCGGGCCTCAGCTCTGAAGAAAAAAAAGATTAAATAGGCCATCATGATGGTTGAGTAGATAAAGGCCCATGCTGCCAAACCTGATGACCTCAGTTTGATACCCAGGATCCATAAGGTGGAAGAAGAAAAATGACTCCTAAAGATTGTCTCTGACTGACTTCTGCATACATGCCATGCATGTACACACACATACACACTACTTATTTATTGTTTTTGATTTTTCAAGGCAGGGTTTCCCTGTGTAGCCCTGACTATCCTGGAACCCACTCTGTAGACTGAGTGCTGGGGTTAATTTTTTTTCTCTTTTTTTTAAGATTAGCTGGAGTTGCTGGGCGGTGGTGGCACATGCCTTTAATCCCAGCACTTGGGAGGCAGAGCCAGACTGATCTCTTGAGTTTGAGGCCAGCCTGGTCTACAGAATGAGATCTGGGACAGGCACCAAAACTACACAGAGAAACTCTGTCTTCAAAACAAAACAAAAAACAACAAAAAAGATTAACCAGAGTTACCATTAAAATCCAGAAATTCTACTCTTAAGAAATTCTAAGAAAAATGAAATGCTACATTACCTGATCAAACATTATTCCTAATAGAAAAAGAAAAAAGCATCCAAGTGGCATTCACTGATGAATAGCGTATAAATGTGGTATGTCAACACACACTAATAAGTGCTCAAATATAGATTTATCTTTGGAGCAATAAAAGAAAGCTTAAGGCCAGCCTGTATCACATAGCAAGACAAGATCCTCTCTTAAACAGAACTGGTTACACAAAATGGTTGGTAGCCACAGATAATTGAAATGTCTAGAAAAGCAAATCTGTAGGCACGAAGTAGAATAGTGGTTGCCAGAGACAGACTGGAAGTAACAGGTTACTGAATAGGAGTTTCTTTGGGCAATAAAAATTTCGAAAATTTGATTGCAATGATTGCACAACTCTTAAGGATACTAAAGAACCATAGTATTATACAACTTATTTGAGATAGGGACATTGTAGCCCAGTTGGCCCAGAAACTCAAAATCTGTCTTAGTCTACCAAGGAGATTGCAGGCATGCATTAATTTTTATTCATTTGTGCATGTGTGGGTGGGGTGATGGAATTCATACCTAGGAAGTATACACTTTAAACATGAATTTGTGGTATGGTACTCATAACAAAACCAATGGGGAGCCAGGCATGGTGACCCACAACTGTAAACCCAGCATTTGGAAGACGGGAGTACTTGGGCTACATAGTAAGCTCAAAGCGCTTTGGAGACCCTATCTCAAAACAAAACAGGACAAATCAACCCTCACTAAAAAAAAAAAAAGGTGTTGGGAAGGGAAACATTACAAAGGAAAGTAAAGCTTAGGTCAATTTTTTTGTTTTTGCTGTTATTTTGTTTTAGTTTTTCGAGATAGGCTTTCTCTGTGTAACAGGCTGGCTCGAACTCACAGATCTGCCTACCTCTGCCTCCCGGCTGCTGGGATTAAAGGCGTGCGCCACCACGCCTGGCTCAGTACTATTCTTACAGGGTCTCCCACGAGCTAATTTAAACGCCCCTAAGCAGAGCAGCAAGGTGATTCAGATCCCTAAACCCACTTGCGTCTCGTCACTATTCTTCAAAATGAACGGGCGAAGCAGCCCCACCCATGACCCTGTTTCGCAAGGAGCGGGCCAAGGAAGCGGAGGCGGGCAGGACCTCCGGGGAAGCCCTGGGCCTTCTTCCCGAGAGCCGCAGCAGGTGACACGCCAGCCCAGGGCCAACCCGGAAAAGCCAGAAGAGCTAGTCCAGGTGAGTTCTCGTGATTGGCAGCCAGGGAAGGAGGGACCCTGGTGACGGTTGTCCCGCCCCCTCACGTCCGTCCAGTTGGCGCCAGCCTGGAGGAGGGGCTGGGCCCGGGGCCCTCGGCACCCATTGGGCGCGTGGTGGGAGCTCCCTGGGGAGCCGCCCCCAGCTTTGCGGCAGCCAATGGGCGCGGCGCGTGGGCGGGGCGTCGGCAGCGTCGGCGGAGGCCGAGCGGCTGAGGCGGCTGAGGTGGCCGCTGGCGCTCTGGTGGCGGGCGCGGCTAGGATGGCGAAGAGCAGCCGAGAGAATGGGCCGCGCGCGCCCGCAGCGGGCGGGAGCCTGTCGGGGACCCGGGAGAGCCTGGCCCAGGGCCCCGACGCCGCCACTGCCGACGAGCTCAGCTCGCTCGGTTCCGACTCGGAGGCCAACGGCTTCGCCGAGCGCCGCATCGACAAGTTCGGCTTCATCGTGGGTTCGCAGGGCGCCGAGGGCGCGTGAGTAGCGCTGGGGTCTGGGCCGGGCGCGGGACCAGCGCGGGCGTGGGCCTGACCACCAACGTGTCTCCACTGCCCCATCCCCACGGACCCGCCCCGAGCGGCTGTCGACTTCCTACCTACGTCGGACAGACAGGCCACCCCCTTCCTCCCGGTCCCCACGCCGGCACCCCCCCCTTCCCCCCGACCGATTGATCCGCTCCCTCCGAGGGACTCACATTGGCCTCCCGACTGGGGGATAGCCACCACCACCACCAGCCCCTAGACTCACCAGGTCGCCCTGGCCTTAAGGCTGATTGACTTTGCCACCCCGTGACATGCGCACAGATAGCTGCCCCATACTTGCCCCATAGCTGTTCTCCATCCCTCCCCTCCCCTACAGAATCCTTGTCTCACCACCTCAGGACCCCCACCCCAGGAAATCTTAGATCGACTTCAGGACTCCCGGCCGGCTCCACCCCACTCCAGGTCACACTAATCCTTACATTTAGACACATAGACACATTGACACTGGCCACCTCCCTCCCAGACACTCCCATCTTGTCACCGACAGTTTCTTTCCATCATGGGAAAGTCAGAGAGTGTCTTTTTCTCTCGCGCACACACACACACACACACACACACACACACACACACACCTTCTGCCAAAAGGCAGCTTTGTCCATTGTCACAGGCAACAGGTGGGCAGACACTCCCCCTTCCTAGTAGTTATAGGGTGACAGTGCCTCACCTCTAGGATTCACTGCCAGCTTCATCACCACAGGATCCAGCCAGCAGACTCCCAGGCTGCTGTGTGTATGTATACTTCCTTCCCAAATCCAGATGTAGGGCAGGAGGAGGAGGGAGGCAGCAGGAGCCCCGCTTAAGTAGCACCCCACCCTTGAGCACCCAGGCACCCCACTGGCCATTAGAAAAAGATGAGCATGCTGGGCTACAGCCTTCTATCCCACAGAACCCCTGGAAGTCAGTCCTCCCAGAGACTTGTGAGTTCATCTGGTGGTCCCCTCAGGAAGATGGCCTCTAGATCCCACTTCATTCCAGCTGTCCTGTGGTATGAGACTAGTGCCACACAGAGAACTGATAAGCCTCCCTCCCATAGCGTGCCTCCCACTTTATAGAGACAGACAGAACCTCCCAGTCACCAGGAGAGCCTTACTCCACAGTATATCCCTCCCTCCCTCTGACTAGTTGTGACTGCCCCAGGTGTCCCCAGCTATTCTCAGGACTTACAGAAGTGCTTGACTATCTTAAGAAACCTACTCCATAAAGTCCCATATAAATGTCACTTCCGTAATCTCATAACTCCCCCCGCCAAGAGTCTCTTATTCACCAGGCCTCCTACTCCTTAGGAGGAAAATTTTACAAATCCAGGCTTCTGACCTAGATGGAGTTTCCTCCCACCCACTGGATCTGTCTCTACCCCCCGCCCCCCATCTAGACTTGCTCCCATTAGGCTAAGCCTAGTCCAGTCCCAAACCAGGAGAACTCCTCAGTCTCGCCCTCCATCCTGACTTTGTCCTGTTTCCTTGGTCTGAGCTTCATGTAGAGAGGATTTAGGATGTGTTTCAACTGGGGCCAGGGAGGGGTGAGGTCTTGAGCGGTGCGAAGGGACTGTCAGTTTTATTTGTGGGGTCTTGGAAGTAATAGCTCAGATCTGCTGGTAAATTCTAAAGCATGAAAATTCTTCTCCCATGCATATTAGGCATTTAACCAGATTTCAGGGTGCAGGGTGATGTGAGAAAGTGAGGAAGGGCCAGACTTAGGGCTCATACTTGTTGGCTGTGTGACCTTGGGCAGATCTTGAATCCCTATCCTGTTTATTCAAGGGCAAAATTAATGCCTATATCCAATGCTACTGAGAAAAGTGAAAATCTGATGCATGGGGTCACCCGGCACCATGCCTAGCACAAGTAATAGCCCAAGAAATAGTTTTCTTTCTCCTTCTAAGGGTCTGAGAAATGAAGAGAAAAATGAGGGCGTACCTCTGGTATTTGTGGGAAGAGTCGCCCAATGGGAGCACCTCCCTTTGGCTCTCGTCCCCAATCAGGCAGCCAGATGTCTGTCTTCTCCACCCTCCAACTGCAAACCTGGGTTGTGGCTCTGCAAGATGCCCTCTCCATCTCCGGTGTCTGTGAGGCCAAGGCTGAAGGAGATCCCCATCTACTTCTGTCTCCCTGCCTCATTTTCTTCCGCTTGTCTGTTAGCAAAATCTCTGGTATCAGAAAGCTTGGATCTTCCTTGTTTAGTTTATACTGTGGTTCTAAAAAAGCCAAAAGTCAGTCCCTGCCCAAGGCCATAAGAGGGGAAGTTGTGGGAAGTTTCAGGGTGACCGCCCTGAACCTAGTCTCGTGGTTGAGGGCTGGGAGTCCATGTGCTATCCCGGAGAAGTGAAACATTGCACAAAGGCCTGCAGTGGAGATGGTGGGGACTCTGTCTCCAGTTTAAGGTCCATTTCAGACACCCTGGGCCGAAGGTTGCCTCAATACAGGTCAGTTTTGGTAGTTGCCAGGGGCTGTGGGCATGGGAAAGAAACCAGAGGCTTCCTCATTCTAGTGTCTGTTGCATTCTGGCCTAAAGTATATCATAAAATTATAGGCTAAGCTGGAATGGATCTTAAGAGATTGACCAGTATAGCCTGTGTCTAGAAGATAAAATAGACCAGAGAAGCAAAAACTTGCTTAAGTTCACTTAGCCTATTACAGCAGAACTAGAATTGGGATCCAGGATGTGAGAATCCCATGAGGACCAGCTTCACCATCCATAATTGTGGCCCTTCACCACCATCAGGAAATCGGTTGGCAGGCAGGTAAAACTGAAGATAACTAATGGGAATCTACCTGCCATCACAATCCCTTGCTTCCTCCACACTTCTTACACCCTTGACCGTGTAGGGGCTAACAAGAATGGCCAGGAAGGGTAGGAGCATGTTTGTCATTGGTCTGATTAGCTTAGGTAGGGCTGGACCAACCAGGGTTATTCACCTTTTTCTCCTCAGATCTGCAGTGGAGTAAATGCTCAATATTTATTAATTGAATGATTTACTGCTAGGTATTCCAAGT
Source organism: Peromyscus maniculatus bairdii (assembly GCF_049852395.1). Classification (NCBI taxonomy): domain Eukaryota; kingdom Metazoa; phylum Chordata; class Mammalia; order Rodentia; family Cricetidae; genus Peromyscus; species Peromyscus maniculatus. Next base: position 7,472,430 of record NC_134861.1, read on the forward strand.
TAGAAAACTAAAAGTGAAGTGAACTTGGAGGTGACCACTGTCATACAGATAGGTGGGAAACAAGTATTAGCTTTGCTTTTTCAGTCTGTTAGGAGAAAAGCTGGGGGTTGACCCCCAAGTTACTATGCTGTTCCACTTTTCCATCTTGTCATTCAGCCTGCTCTGTAGGGAACCTTTTGTGGGACTGAACTGTTTCCTGTCTTCTCTTGAGCAGAAGCCAAAGGCAAGAAAGCAACTAGCCCATGAATGACCATGTGGGTGGCACAGCCACAGACAGAGGCCCTGGCAACATTAGTTCTGGGTTAGCCCAAGACTTAGCTGGATAGTGAAATTCCAAGAAGACCAGGTGTTGTGAGCAGGGAAGGGCGGGAGAGGATGAGTGATGTCACCCTTCCATCTCTTGAGGGAGAAGAGTGACCTATCTGATGGTCCTTCTGCAGCTGAAAGTTGGTCAGGAGGGGGAAGGACGTAAGTTAAAGCCCTGGTAGCTGGAGAGGTAAATCCCTAACCTTCCTCTCCTTTTCCCAAGTGATTATCAGCACTAGCCTGAGGCTGGAGCTTCCCACCCTGCCTCTCTTTCGGCTCAGTATGTAGGCCAGATGAGTCAGGAGTTACACTCTTTGGGATCCTGTGGGCATTGACTTCCTGTTCGGGAAGCAAGTGAGTTGAGCTGAGCTCAGGGAGAAACATATGGAACTGTAGTATTGTCTTCTTTAATCCCCTGGTTCCCTCTCTTCTAACCAATTTCAGTCCAATGACTTTGGAAGTCATAGAACTGGCTTAATTGGCATCCTTACAGATTGTTCTGTGCCAGTTTTTGTTGAGGTGGGGCCAGGGCTCTCCTGGCAAGCCAGAGCCTGCCTCTTCGCTGTGCTGCCTCCACTGCCTTTTTTAGTTTGTAAGCTCAGACTATGCACTTCTCTTGAGGTATTCCAGGTCCCAGGAGAGCATGGAGCTGGCAGTGAGTGGTCCCTGGGTAGTTCATTGGGAAGAATATAGCTGTACACGTGTGGCCCAGGTCCTTGACTCTAGACCATGAGCCTTCCCATTTGTTTCCCTCATTCCTTCTCTCGGCCTCTAAGGAAAGTCCAGTTTGATGGCCCTGTTCAAGATCCGACTTGGTAAAGGAGGAGGCAGCTCGACAGCTGCTGTCCTGGGAAGGTGCCTGTGTGTCCAGTTTCTAGAAACCCTAAGCTGTGGGAAAGAGATAAGCGGTGGAGCCTGCTTGATGTTTTGTCTTCCCAGCATCTGGCCTGAAACAGGACCTGGGGGTAGGGGATAACAATACCTGACTGAGCCGGGCCGTGGTGGCGCACACCCTTAATCCCAGCACTCGGGAGGCAGAGACAGACGGATCTCTGGGAGTTCAAGGCCAGCCTGAGCTACAGAGTGAGTTCCAGGACAGGCTCCAAAGCTACACAGAGAAACCCTGTCTCGAAAAACCCAAAGGAAAAAAAAAAAACTGACTGAGGCTCAGTCACCCAATCTGTTTGCATCAGGGTGAGGGAAGAAGGTAGAGCTGGGCCCTCTCCTAATACAACCTCTGGAGCCTGGCTGTCTGTGTGACTTAGAACATGTTGCCTCATTTCTGAACTTCAGTGTCTTACCCATGAAAAGACTATGCTAGTGCTGACTTTTTGGGGTTGCTGTGAGGTTTAAATGAACTGATGATGTGTGAAAAGAGCCTGGGACAGAGTAGGTGCTCAGTGACTATTAACTCCCCTTTTAAAGATGAGTAGTTAGTGATCTACCCTCCACCTCAGGCCATAGTGAGAAGAGAAAACCCTAATCCAGGTGAACCTCACTTCCCTTGAAGGGGTGGCAGTCTCAGTTCTGAACACAAGCACCTGAAGACCTCAGAAAAGAGTGCCCCAAACTTATCACCTGATAAATCCTGAAGCAACCAGGCCAATTTTCTTCCTCCCAGGTGGGTTCTGTGGGGAGAATCCTAGAAGGGAGAAAACTGGCCTGGCTGCCCCACTGTCAAGCCAGCAGTCCTGCTTATGAGCTCCCTTAGCCAGGAGTTTAGGGCAGCTGCCACCTTGGATTTCTTAGTTTCATCTTCCCTTTCTCCACCTCTCCTACCCGACACTACTCTGCAGCTTCTCTAGCTCTTCAGAAGCCAGCACAGATTAGCTCTTTACTTCTGCTTAGGTAGTGAGGTAGTCAGCCCATGCAGCAGCCTGGGGAGCCAGCTAAAGGCTTCGTTTTGCTAGCTTAGCCACTTTAGCAGTGAGCTTATTTCCCAGACACTCTTGAATACCTGCTCTGCCAGATGCTGTGATTGGGACAAGAACTGAACAAGACATCTCTGTCTTGGTACCCTCAAGGAATTCAGACTGGTTGAAAGACAGACCACAAACAAATCTTTGCAATGTTGAGTGATAAAGGCTGTAATTGAGGTGTGCAGCTGCTCTTAGAGTCTATAAGAGGAAGCAGCAGCTTTGCCTACAGGAGCCTATGAAGAAGTACCATTTGATCCCAGCACTCAGAAGGGACAACAAGATCTTTTTCATTGGCTAGGAAGGACTTCGTGCAACATCCCACCCAAAAGCCAGCTCTTTGAGAAGTTTAATGTGCTAAGAGCAGAGGTGGCAGGCAGGATGAAAGCAAGGGTAGGTTGGGAAAAGAGATTAGGCAGACAGCCCTGGATGCCAGCCTGAGTCCCCGTGTTCAGAGGGGTTAGGTGTTGAAGATGGCAGAAAGAGGAGCTAGATCACAGGCGATGAGATTGTCATGAGAATCCAAGATAGGCCAGAGGATCTATGGTGGGACTAGGAAGTCTCTAGCCAGGGGAGGAAGAGACTGGCAAGTCATTAGAGCTCGGACAGTGGCTAGCCCGAGAGTGACAGAGGTGGAAAGGCCTTTACACAGCCTATCCTGGAGCCTTTGCAGTGGGCTGCTGTTGATTGGCCTTTGTCATGTCCCCAAGGTGCATACTTGGCTGGAAGGCCCAGGGCACATCAAGGGGCTCTTTGTCTCCAGCAGGAGAGAGAGTTGGCTGACCTGGCTGGGGGAGGCAGGAGGGTGAGTAACACTGAGCTTTGTAGTTGCTGCCTGGTAAACAAATTGGATGGGAAGAAAAGCTACAAGGAGAGCCAGGCTTCTCTCCAAGGAGCTAGGAGTGAGACTGAGGACAGAGAAATCCTTCCTTAGGGTAGCATGGCAGCTAGGACAGATGACAACCAAGGGGCAGTCTGAGTTCACGGAGAATCGTTTTTTGTTGCTGTTTTGTTTTTGTTTTTTGAGACAGGGTTTTTCTGTGTAGCCCTGGCTGTCTTGGAACTCGCTTTGTAGACTAGGCTGGCCTCGAACTCACAGAGATCCTCCTGCCTCTGCCTCCCAAGTGCTAGGATTAAAGATGTGTGCCACCACCACCCGGCTTCATGGAGTGTCTATTTTCTTCTTCCAGCTGGTGCCTTAGCTGGGACAGATGAGTCCAGTATCTATGAGAGGCAAGCTTCTAGCAAGTCTTATAGAGTCTAGCTGGAAACATGGCTTTAGGCTATGGGATGGGGAAAGTACTACTACTAAGCACAGGGGTATGAGGGTGCTGGTGCCAGCTTTCCAATGGACTCCTGTGCTTCATGGCTTAAGCGTGTCTCCTCATTCAATCACAGAGCTAGTTCCCTGCTTTTTATCCAGCATTTACTATATGTGTAGCCCTGTGTCAGCTTCCAGATAGAAACCGGTCTTGCTTTCAAATGACTTATAGTCTAACAGGAAGTTATACATTAGACAAGTAGTTACTGGTGCAGCTATGTACAAAGGATTGTGAGGCTCAAATAAGATAACTGGATTAGGAACACAGTGCAAACAAAGGCTTCTGAGCAGGGATCAAAAGACCCTAGTCCTGGGTCTCCCTGAGCTACTAAGTAGCTGTGTGACCTTGAGAAGGCTGTTTGCTTTTTTCTTTTTTGGAGCTGAGGACTGAACCCTTACCACTGAGCTGAATCCCCAACCCCAAGAAGGCTGCTTTCTAAACCTCAGTTTCCCTGCAGAGAAAATAGAGTTCATCTATCTCAAACATTCTGAGAAATGACCTTGGAAAAATGCTTTGGTAGGTAGTCCCAACCCAAGGGGTCATTGTGGCACATTCCACAGAAGCCAGCACTTCAGTGTACTTTGTTCTTACCTGAGCTTTGTGCACAGAACCAGTGGTCCTCATGTGTGTGGAGATGTATTCAGACTGAAGGATGCTTTATCTCTTCTTCTTTTTTTTTTTTTGTTTTGTTTTGTTTTGTTTTTTGAGACAGGGTTTTTCTGTGTAACAGCCTTGTCTGTCCTGGAACTCTCTCTGTAGACCAGGCTGGCCTTGAACCCACAGAGATCTGCCTGCCTCTGCCTCCTGAGTGCTGGGACTAAAGGTTTGTACCACCACCCAGCAATTTATTTTTTTTTTTAATTTTTAAAAAAGCTTTTAGTTTTTGGATTATAATATAATTACATTATTTTCTCTTTCCCTTCCCTTCCTCCAAATCCTCACACATACTCCAGTCTGCTGAAATTTATGGCCTCGTCTTTAGTTGTCACTCATGTGCATTGTGTGTGTGTGTGTGTGTGTGTATTTCTAAACATATAAATACAACCTGCACAGTCAGTGTAATGTTACTTGTATGCATATGTGTTCAGGGCTGATCATTTGGTATTGGTTAACCTATAGGTGAGCTCTGTGAAGACTGTTTCTCCCAGTCTTCAGCTCTCATTCCTCAATTGTCTGTGGTTCTTTATTTAGTGTTGGTCCCTGTGTGCTTTCCTTCTTCCACATTAGTGTGTCTATTGGTGTCCGTGCCAGCCTTGTTCAGGTCATGGCAAGCAGCGTGTTGATAAGACTTTCTGGGTGTCTTTATTTAGTTTGAGTCAGTGTCTCACTATGGAGCCCTGGCTGGCCTGGAACCCCTATAGATCTCCTTGAGCTCAGGGAGATCTGCCTGATTCTGCCTCCTGAGTGCTGGGATTAAGAACTGGTGTAACTATGCCAAGCTTTATCTTTTTAGTCTCTGGTAATCATTACGGGAGCAATGGGAAATGGATGGAGTAAGGGTTATTTTGTTTGTTTACAGGCAGGGAAAGTGACTGTGCAAGGGATGGAACTGGGCCTGCTATCTGGGGTCCCAATTTTACACCCTACTAAAGCTGGTGATCGCCTTGTGGCCTCTCTTCCTGCCACAGTCTTAGGACTTCAGCCTAGCCCCAAATGTTTACTTTTCCTAGCAGGTCTTCTGTGTTGTTACACAGATAGTGCAACTCCTGTCCCCTCACATGTACCCTGAGATGAGACAGGAAAGCTAGGTGTGAGGGATCCAGGAGGGTGCGTAAGTTCCAGGAGCTCTTGCTCCGTCTTAGTGCATCTGGGCCCTGGACACTGCATGTACAGAACAGTCTTTCTAGTCTATCTTCTGGAAGATGCTGGTTTTTGTTTTTGTTTTCTTTTTCCTCCCTGTCTTGACTTACATGGAAGGACAACCTAGACTTGGGTCTGGGAGAGCCCAAGTTCAAGACATCAGCAGACTTAGCTCTCAGTCCTCCTTCTGACACTTTCCAGCCGTGTGACTTCTCTGAACCCCTAAATAGGACATTGGTGGCATTAGAAGAGGGAGATGTTAGGATGATGTTTAAAAAGCACCCAGCACATCTGCCACAGAGTAAGGGCTCTGTGTCCTCGATGCATGATGGCTTTCACACTTTATATTTATTTATCTATTTTTGGTTCTTTAAGACAGGGTTTTTCTTTGTAGCCTTGGCCGTCACTCTGTAGACCAAGCTGGCCTTGAACTCAGAGATCTGTCTGCCTCTACCTCCCAAGTGCTGGGATTAAAGACATGCCCCACCACCGTCCTACCAGCTTTCACACATCAAGTGTGAGATTTAAGAGCTAAGTGGATCTCTGTGAGTTTGAGGCCAGCCTGGTTTGCATAGTGAGGCCGTCTTGAGATACATACATACATACATACATACATACATACATACATACATACATACATACATGCAACAGACTCAGCTCTCTCCTCTCTTCCTCTGTCCCTCATGGGCTTTTAGTACAATTGTAAGGAAGTAAGGCAGTGTAGGCATGAAGATTGAGCTTCCCTCATGTGCTCGGCTCACTCACCCATGGTCTTGGGGGTAAGGCAGGAGCCAGTTGCACTCAGCTTGAGGTCAGGAGCTCCCTGACCTACCAGGGCAGGTTGGGAATTCCCCTGTTAGTTCCTTATTGAGTCATTTGCAGCAGGGTCCTCTGACCGCCCTGACTCTAGAACGGCTCTTCCTTCTCTGTGTCCTATGAAGAAGTGAGAGTAGAGAACTTCAGGGCCAGTGTGTGGCCAGAGGGCTGCCTGGGTCCTGTACCCTCCTAGGGCCACCTAGTAGTCACCTGAGAAAGAGTCCAAGTTTGCCTCATAATTATCACCACCACTCTCCCTCTCTGTGCCTTGTGGGTCTTTGTCCTGGCTTCCTGGCATGCCTAGGTGACCCCTCCATTCTCTCACCACCATCATCATAATGCCATTTCACCAAAGAGCCCGGGCTGTCATCTGCCTCTTCTCACTTAACTCTGTGAGATGTGATTATCATTATAAACCCCATTTTACATCGGCAGGAGCCAAATCCCAGAGAGCTAAAGTGACTTGCAAAGTGCTATGCTGCTTGTGAGTTGGAGTTCATTGATCTCTAAGCTCCCAGGGTCGGTGAAAGCTTCTGTGCATCCCACTGAGTGCTGAAGTTGGGTGGCACAGTCAGAGAAGAGCAGAGGGGCTACTTTCACCTGCCAGGGCTTGCTTGCCATAAACCCTAAGCAGTGATGATTAGCTTGCTGAAAATCTGAGTTTTCTCATCTGCCAAGTGGGGTTGGTAATTGGAGAATGCATCTCATGGGCTTTGTTACCAGGGTTAAATGAAATGATGTCAATTGGATGCTGAGCAGTGTCTGGTGCTTTAGCGAGCGCCTGGTAAGTGTTATCACAGACATTCAGTTAAGTTAATTGAATAAGAGAACTGTAATGTTGTAAAAGGCCATTCAAGCAAATCTGAGCTCAGCCTTGTGCTGGCCTTCAAGATCCAGAGCTGTGTTAGGCTGGAGAGGGTGTATTCCTACTGTGCACCTGCCTGGTCTCAAGGCAGAGTCAGTATTCCCAGCTTGTTGCTGAGAACTCAGGCCTGAGGTTTCCCTCCTCAGTATTCCCACCATGTATGTGTTGATCAAGTGCCAGCCAAGCAGGTACTAGGTAATGTTCTTAGCCTGAGACACACTGCAGAGAATGGCCCGATGGAGCTCTCTAGGAGCATACCTCCTCAAGGAATGCTGCCTCAGCAGAGCAGAGGTCAGGTGGGGAAGCTGGACCTGCTCTGCTGGACTGCTCACATTCCCCACACGAGCCGTGCCCTTCCTATTAGCTCGCACTTACACATACTGGGCCTTCTGCCTGGTATGTTCTTTCCTCCTTTCTCAGCCTAGCCACTTCCTGTCAGCCTTCAAACCCCAATTTAAAAGTCAGCTCCCCAAACTTCTCCACCCTCACCCTGGGGGGCTTCTTGTAGATTCCTAGCACCTTTCACAAGCTCTGTGCCTGCATTTCAATGTGTGTAAGTTAGTTATCCTCCCAGCTGCCTCTCTGCAACATTGGCTTTCTCAAGGGCAGGGGCTGTATTTTATTCATCTTTACAGCAAGGCTCCGGAGAGATGTGTATGGAATGAAATGTGCTGATTGTGCTGTGCCTGGAGCAGTTAGAGGTGATGGAAAGATGAGAGGCAGTTTGAATGAGGTGGTCATTCTGCAGTGGTCAGTAGGAGCCAGTTAGAAGTGGCTCAGGGAAGGGACACCTAGAGTTAAAACCAGGAGTGAAAAGAGGAATGTGCGAGGGGACAGGAGGATTGGAGAGCCAGAGCCTACAATTTCTGTTGTAGATGGGGACAGTAGGGAACCGTGAAGAAGTTTCACACGGAGAGACCTTGTGAACACAAGGAGCCAGGACAATTCGGTAAGAACTAACAAAACTGTGAGGATGGCTTGGGAGTCACACATAGATCAGGCTGGACTCTGGGCATCTGTAAGGGAGATTGTGATCCAAGTACTCAGTCAACAGGCAGAAAATTTCAAGCACCTCTCTGCCTGACCACGGTTAGGTTTTGGGGAAGTGATGTCTTCTGTTAAGAAAAGGCTCCCCAAGTTCCTATAGTTGTCAGGGAGAGCTGCCCTGGGGATTGTGCTATCTATGCCCTTTCCCAGCTCAGTGGACTAGAAGAGGATTCCTTGATTTTGGAGTCTGCAAAACAGAACAGGGTGGAGCTGAGTAGAGTGGAGAGCTGGGCAGAGGCCCAGGATGCCGAGGCCAGTGAAGGGTGGAGAGAACCTGTTTACCATTGTGCACTGACCCAGAGCCGGAAGGAGCAGAGCCAGTAAATGCCTCATGGGATAGAGAGGCTGGCCCAGAACTACCGCTGGGAGTGAGGAAGAGTGAAGCTAGCAAGCCAGACTCTCTCACCCAGACAGGAACCACTGCCAGCCAGAAAGCAGAGTGGCCAGGCCACAGGAGGGAACACTAGACTACTACAGACATCACCTTTCCCCTACCACTCACAGCATGTCCTTGGGCAAGTCACTTACCCTCTGGACACCAGACCTCCCCAGTTGTCTAGAAGGGGTATTCTTGCTGGGCAGTGGCAGCACATGCCTTTAGTTCCAGCACTCAGGAGGCAGAGCCAGGTGGATCTCTGTGAGTTCAAGGCCAGCCTGGTCTACAGAGCGAGATCCAGAACAGGCACCAAAACTACACAGAGAAATGCTATCTTGGGGCGGGGGGAGGGAATTGGGGGTATCTTTTTGTCTTTTGTTTGTTGTTTTTGTTTGTTTTTTTTGTTTGTTTGTTTGTTTGTTTGTTTGTTTGTTTTTCGAGACAGGGTTTCTCTGTGTAGCTTTGCGCCTTTCCTGGAACTCACTCTGTAGACCAGGCTGGCCTCGAACTCACAGAGATCCACCTGGCTCTGCCTCCCGAGTGCTGGGATTAAAGGCGTGCGCCACCACCGCCCGGCTTGTTTTGTTTTTTTGAGACAGGGTTTTTCTGTGTAACAGTCCTGACTGTCCTGGAACTCAGAGATGCATCCAGCTGCCTCTGCCTCCCACTGCTAGGATTAAAGGCATGCGCCACCTGGAAAGGGTATCTTAACTGTGTGATCTGTTGGGCCTGGCTGTCAGCCATTTGCACACCCTAACTACCTTCTCCCATACTCTAGTTTTCCTCTCCCTTTCTATGAAACTGGCTGTAAAGCTGTGTGCACTTTCAGGCATTACTGCCTCATAGATAGAGTAATGAACTCTAGAAGTTATCACCCAGTGTGTAGAGAGGGCTACCTTCTTTATCTTTATTTCTCTTCCCAGCTCTCCTTCCCTCACTGTCTCTGGACTCATAGTTAACCATACTTTCTCTGCATATTCCTAATTTTCCACACTTTGATTGAGACTTCCTCCAGTGACCCTGTCTCTATCCTAGAGGCCCAGCTGTGAAAGACTGTTTCATATCTTCTGTCTTTCTCAACTTAAAAAGTAGGGAAGAGGAGAGAAAGGGAGTATGACAAAAACAGAGTCTGTTATGTGTCGGGCACTTTATATCTATTAGACAGGTTAGTGTCTAAGTGGTAGTCTCCACTTACAGGCTAACTAATGTGGGCAGATTGCTTAACCATGCTGAATGGAGGTAATAAGAACTACTTCCAGAGGGAAATGTATGCCCTGTGGTGGCTTGGTAGAGTTAGTACATAGCCAGTTCTTGAGATATGTCATCTTTACTGTTGCTCCCTGGGCAGGTTATATAGCTGCCCTATTAGAGATGAGAAACTAGAAGCTTAGAGGATGGAGAAACAGAGCCCCTCTATGTTTCATATAGCTGTGATAGAAGCCAGGAATTATAGTTTATGTGTCATAGAGTAAATAGCATCATCTTGTGGGCCTCTATGACTTCCTAGGTAAAATGAGGATATCTTGTCCTCCCTACCTCCAGGAGCTGCATTTGGGAACTAGTTAGAAGAAAAAATGAGTGTGAAAGTTCTGTCTGTAAATACAAGTTGTGAACTAGCTGCCATTTTCTGGCTCTCCACAGTTTATGTTTATTCCTCATTGCAGTCCTGTGTAATACAAGGAGTGTATTGTGGTCCCAATAAAGATGAAGTAGTACTGGGGATGCAGCTCGGTGATGACTGCCGTTTTACATCATACCCAAGGCCCGAGGCTTAAACCCAGAAATCAGCAGCGGGGGAGAATGCACCAGCTCATGGTCTCCAGCTGGTAGATGGAGGAACTGTAATGCATTCGTAGGTGGGTTGGCTTCAGGAGTGTCCCCACTCTTGATTTTCTTCCATGTCCTATTTAGTATCCCTGATAAGTGAGATGAAAAGCACCAGTCCTGTGGTCTGTGACTTTAGAAAGAATGTCTAAATGTCTGCTTAGGGTTCATGGAGTGAGCTTGTAGGAGGGGAACCAAGGTATATCTTCCACAAAGGATATAGAGGTTCTGGCCATGTGCAGTACCCTTACTGAGTTTGCCAAGCTAGGGAGTTGAGAGCAGAAGTCTAAAAGGACTAGGGAGAGAAACTTCCAGGAACCTTGGGAACTGGGCTTGTCCCTCTGAGCTTTTGGAAGCCTCTAGCTTCTGAATTTTGGGAGAGCTTGCAGAGAGTAGAGTATATGAAATGTCACTGCCACCTTGGGCCATAGCATGGCACAACACAGCTAGGTCTGGGAGTCTGGGAGCCTGGAAGGATCTATAGCCAGTTACCACCTTCCTCTTCTCTGAGCTTCCTTCTCAGGAGGCAGGGCTATTGGCAAACAGCCTAGGCATACCATTTACAACTGAGGTTGTGCTTGCCAGCAATGCCTGTCCATCCTATTGGCCTTGCTGAGCCATGTTACACATAGGCTGACTACTCACTATAGCTGCAAGAACACGGAGTGGGAGATGAACTGTCTCCAAGGGCCTACAGGCCAGATAAGCCATGCAGTATCTGGAAAAGGGTCCAGTTTCTCCAGACTCCTGTAGGGAGTCAGAGGCAATGCAGGAGTTACTGTGGCAGAGGAGAAGCTCTGATTCAGCCACTTACTTTCTAGCTTTGTGACTTTGCCTAAACTTCTCTGGTCAGCTCTCTTTATTGCCCAAATGGAAATTATAGTTAACCAATTAGGGCTCCCTTTCATTGGACATTAGAGAGACGAAGACAATGACTATAGGTAGAAGTGACTTGTATGTCTGAATATAATATACATGGAAGTAATGATGTCATAGAATGTGGTATTGTGTTCCCTAAAATATTGTGCACCCTAATAAACTTATCTGGGGTCAGAGACAGAACAGCCACTAGATACAAAGGCTAGAAAATGGTGGCACTCACACCTTTAATCCCAGAAAGCGAGACTTTAATCCCAGGCAGTGGTGGTAGAAAGCAGAAAGGTATATAAGGCGTGAGGACCAGAAACTAGAAGCATTTGGCTGGTTAAGCATTTGGCTGGTTAAGCTTTCAGGCTTTCTAGCAGCACAGTTCAGCTGAGAGCCATTGGGATGAGGACACAGAAGCTTCCAGTCTGAGGAAACAAGACCAGCTGAGAAGTTGGCCAGGTGAGGTTAGCTGTGGCCTGTTCTGTATCTCTGATCTTCCAGCTTCACCCCAATACCTGGCTCACAGGTTTGATTTTATTAATAAGAACTGTTAAGATTCCTGCTACATCATAGAGAAAATCAGGAGTAGGAGTTACTGCAAAAGTGTGAGGCCTGATTCAACTTGGGGGGTAAGGGTAGGATAGTACTAAGAGTATGAGCAAACCCACACTGTAATGAACATTCATTTTAGACATAATGTCTCCATCCATTCGTGCAGTTACTGGAGTCAGTTCCAGAGGAGTATATGTAACTTTAAAAATTCTTTTTTTGCACACAGGAGGCAGAGGCAGGTGGGTCTCTGAGCTCAAGGCCAGCCTGGTCTACAGAGTAAATTCTAGGACAACCAGGATTACATAGAGAAACCCTATCTCAACCCCCCCCCCAAATAAATAAGATTATTTTGTTAATACTGTGTGTGTGTGTGTGTGTGTGTGTGTGTGTGTGTGTGTGTGTGTGTGTGTGTAAGGAAAACATGAGTCTCAGGGATTGAATTCTGGTGTCAAGCTTGGAGGCAAGTACCTTCACCCACTGAATCATCTCACTATCCTGTAAGTAGCTTTTTGGTTGTTTGGGTCTCAGTCTGTAGTCCAGGCTAGCCTCAAACTCATGGCACTCTTCCAGGTACTGGGATTTATGCTACTAAGCCCAGCTTGCCTAACTTTAAAAAATTGTATGACATTGGCTTGAAAATCAGAGTGCATATTTATTTATTTATTTATTTATTTATTTATTTATTTATTTATTGGTTTTTTGAGACAGAGTTTCTCTGTATAGCTTTGGAGCCTGTCCTGGAACTCGCTCTGTAGCCCAGGCTGGCCTCAAACTCACAGAGATCCGCCTGCCCCTGCCTCCTGAGTGCTGGAATTAAAGGCGTGCGCCACTGCCGCCGCCACCTGGCCAGAGTGCATATTTATACATGTAAGGGCTACTTATTTCATAAAACATTTCAGTTACGTGTATGTATACTTAGTATAGAATGTAGGTTTTACTGTGGGTCTCAATTTAAAGTATGAGAAACAGTGTTCTAGGCCAGGGTGAAGTTCTGCAAGTCGGGGGATAGTTATGGCACACAGGTGGGCAGGCTGTCAGGGTACTGAAGGCTTGGCTTCTGGGTGTGTAGGACTATAGTGTAAGGGTCAAGGACATGGACATGGCCACACAGCCCTGGGTTTCATCTCAACTTGCTTCGTACAGCTGTGCTTGTAGGTCTGGCATTCTATTGTTAACGGGGAGAGTGACCTTGTCCTGAGGTTACTAAGGAAATGTACATGTGATAAATTAGTTAAGTAGTAAGTGATGTATAAATGCTAACTACTGTTGTTGATGTTGCTATTGTTGTTGGGGGTTTTGATGGTATATGAGGCCCTGAAAGGGTGCTGACCAAGAGAAGAAAGAGCATTTCAGACAAGAGGGGTGGGTGGGTGACAAGGAATAAGCATGTGTGTGTGTGTCTGGTATAAGAGGGCATGAGCACTGTGTAGCACCAGAAGGCGGTGCTGAAATTATAGGGAGAAGATACCAGGAAACTTTTGTCCTAGCTTGGGAAAGAACATTGAGCAGTAGAACCTGTTCAGCAATAGGATGGCTGCCCTGGACTAGCCTGTGCAGTTCCAGGAAGGGCTGTTCCAGATTGTTCTTAGTAGGCTCTTTGGATGTAGAAACCCCCTCAGACCACCCTCAGAAACCACCTCTGAAGAGGGTTTTCTGGAAAGTAAGTGTGCTCCTGATCTGAGACACCCCACACAGAACATCCGGTCAGTTTCTCTCTCACTACTAGCAATTGGCTCACACACTCTACACTATTAGGAGGAAGCCACCTTAAGGCCTTTATGCCCCCATGCTGTTTGAAGTGTTCCCATCCTCTCAGCTTCATCCCACAGCTCTCTTCTTGGCATCCTTTCCAAGTCAATTCACATAGCCTGTCCACGTACAGAAGAAAACAAGCACAGGAAAGGAAGGGCTTAGCTTGTTGGCTTTGGTGGTGGTTTGGTTGTTGTTTTGTGTTTAGATTTTATTTTTATTTACTGTGTATGAGTGTTTTGCCTGCATGTATGTCTTTGTACCAGTGCTTGTGGAAGAAGAGGGCATCTGATCCTCTAGAACTGGAGTTATAGATAGCTGGTAGCTGTCATGTGAGTGCTGGGAACCAAACCCAGGTACTCTGGAAGAGCAACCAGTACTCTTAACTGCTGAGCCATCTCTCCAGCCCCAGTGGGACTTGGTTGTTGTAGAAAGAATTCCTTCATCCAGACAGATGTTTTCTAGGATACTGATGGACTTTATTGAAGGATCTTTTAAAACTGGTTTTTTTAAAATGGACATCCTGTGTGGGAAGACATTCCCACCTGTAGTTAGAGAATGTTATGAGTGCTAGGTAGGGACAGCCAGGCCTTAGTGTCAACCCTCCCAACATCCAGATTAAATTCTTTTACTGGAAGACAAGTCATTTAAAGGAGTGTATTTCCTAAAAATTTCCTCAGTTTAAGGTTTTAAATTTCAAACAGATCTTCTGGTTGATATACACATTGAGAGCAATAGCAGCTGTTTGTCTTTGAGAGCTTGCCTCATCATTGGTACAGCCTAGAATCAGTGGTGTCTTAGAACCCAGGAAATATGACCTTTTGTTTTGTACCCTCTTTGAATTCTGGCTTGATGTTTGACATTGGGGCTTTGGAACTGCCAAAGCTATCATCTGGCATCAGTTGAAAGAACTTTCAGCATGTTCCTCTGTTTGCAATTGGGAGAATAGGTATTTCTGAGGCCCTATAGCCATATTTTACCAACAAAACCAGACCCCAGGGTTGAGATGTCATATAGGCAGGGATTTAATCACATGGGGATTCTTTGGCAAGTAACAGTTTCAGTTGTAAGTCTCATCGTCTTTGAACCTTAGTTTCCTATCTGTACGGAGGGCTGAATCAGATGTTATCACATCCATAACTGCTAGAACTTCCTGTTGACTCGTGGGCACTCTACCCTCTGTTTAGTTAACTAGAAGGCTCATCCCCGACTTGTTGCATAAGTGAATACTGTTATTGGTATACGCGTCATTGTGGCGTGGGGTGTAGAGACCTTTGGTTTCTGCTTCTTGGTATTTGGGGGTTGCCTGAACATGTATATACTCTTGTTAATTACTTGACCCAAAGGCTTGAGCACTGCTTTGTTCTTATCCAAGAGAGAAAGAAAGTATCTTTGTGCCTTGGTTCTGCCTCTAGATAGAGAGAGAGCAGTTTAAGGCACAGTGACTAGTTTCAGTGTGTTGAGGGGCCCAGTTTATTATCTAGGCAAGTTCTATTCCAAGGCTCAGCTCAGGCTCAGTTACCCAGATAAAGTGCACTGAACAAGAGGACTTGCCTTTTGGTGTCCTGGAGGCCTCAGCTCTGCCATGGCCCCTCCCTCTGCTGTTGCAACCAGTTCAAGTCACATCAACATGTTTCCTTCCGGCAGAGAGAATCAGAAACTCCAAAACTGGGCCAGGCCCAGCTCCACCATGTCCTGTTCCAGAGAGCTACCCAGAGCTGCCTCAAGTGCCTCCTGCCCTGTGCCCCTTTCAGGGAAGTCAAATGGGACTGAATGCCAGCTTTGGGCTGTATAGGGTCTGGCTCGGAATTGAGTCCCAGGTTCCTTCCTGATTTTTTATCTGACTCTGAGTGGGATACCCTCCCTGGGTATGGTAACCTCTTGAGCCTGTTTCCTCGTCTGTAATCAGTCCTTCTTAATACTGTAAAGTACTTAATTTTTTAAAATGATTTATTTATTTTTATTTTATGTGCATTGGTGTATTGCCTGCCTACATGTCTGTGTGAGGGTGTTGGAACTACAGACAGTTGTGAACTGCCTTGTGGGTGCTGGGAATTGAACTGGGGTCCTCTGGAAAAGCAGCCAGTGCTCTTAACCGCCGGCTGAACCATCTCTCCAGCCCCCAAGGTTTTGTTTGTTTGTTTGTTTGTTTGTGGCAGGATGTCATGTTTCCCAGGCTGACCTCTTAAACTCCTGCCTCTACTTCCAGAGGGCTGGGATTATACCCAGTTTATAAAATACTACTTTTCTTTTTTTACTTTTTTTCTGGTGGTACTGAGAATTGAACATAGTACCTGGCACATGCTAGACATCCACTCTATCACGGAGCTACATATTACCAGACCAAGTACTTTCTTACTTGGGGAGTCGGGGAGGAGCTTCACAAAAACACAACAAAGAAATGTAAGATTTCAATAACCCAATACTTGAAAATGCACTTAAGGAAATTGTATGTGAGAGAGAGTTGTACATGTACATTTGTGTTATGTTTGTCTGCTTTGCCATGATTCTGTAGGTCAGATTAGAAGTAGTATGTAGAATGCCTGCACTAAAAATGTAGTTTCCTTCTCTCTGCCTTTGATAGTTCTGTGAACTGGATCTTCAGGGCTGGCTCCCTGAGGATGTGTACTCAATGGCTGTGCTCTCTGCTTAACACAAGGATTCCTCCCCCAGCCCACCTCTGCCTGCAGTGGTGCTGATCTGCCTGGGCTGAGCCTCGGCACCTATCACATGTCAACCCCACAGGGGTCTGGGAACAAGAATCTGCTTAGCCTGCCCAGGACTGACACAACTGCTCAGTCAGTAGGTGTGCAAATATAGAAGGTGGCATTTGAAGGGACTCTGAAGTGTCTGTATGATTTTATAGGTGGAGACCACTTGGGGAGCATTCCAGCCAAGGGGTTGGCGTGAGTAGAGGTTGAGAGGTGGGAAAGAGTGAGGATGTAATTGGGAAAAGTCTGAGTAACTAGTTTGGCTCAGGTGATGAAGAGGTGAGCATGTTATTTCTGTACTTGCTTGACTAGTTTTTGCATCCAACTTTACTCCTAGCATGCTGGCCCCTGAAGAGGCTTATTTACAAGGCAGGCCCTAGACAGGAATGCTTGACTTCAGTGCACAGAGGCACACAATCAGCCTTTGCCCCAGAGAGGCAAGGTGTCCCTGGCCCCTTGACTCATTGGGAGAGTAGGCACTTGCACCTGTTGTATCTGGCCTGTGGCTTTTGTGGCAGGGGCAGCGTTCTGCTCATCTACAGTAGAGCATCATAAGTCTGCAGACCTGAAGGAGGTGTAGAGGCAGAGTGTGGTGGGCTACAGGGCTGGCCAAAGCCAGGGTTTCTGTTTGTCTTGACACATCTGATACCCTGCCCTCTGATCCACAGGCTGGAGGAAGTTCCCCTGGAGGTGCTGAGGCAGAGGGAGTCCAAGTGGCTGGACATGCTCAACAACTGGGACAAATGGATGGCCAAGAAGCACAAAAAGGTAAGAGGCCTGCCCTTCGGCCTAGGGCTGAGAGTTGGCAGTCCAAGGAGGAGGAGGAGGAAGGGGGTGAACTTCATCACTGCAGCAAAATAGGGGCCTCTCCAACTGCCAGGCTGTCTTAGGTGTCCTCCATTGGTCAGGTGGGGAGCAGAAGCTGGCTTTGGGACAGGGACAAAGGACTTAGCATATGACTTCAGAGAAGAGATGCATAGAACTTTGTCCTGGAGTTAAACCTCAAAGCCACTCTGTAGCCAACAGCCCTCATGGGTAGTTTTGTGTTAGCCCTGCCCAGTGAAGGGCTTCTTGAAGAGCTTCTTAATATTAGTGCAGCTAACTTGTGGGAGCATTTTTAGGGTTCATGTCTTGACTGCAATAATCTACTAACACCCCGATGGAGTTAGTAGTAGTGGCGCTCTTGCTTTTATCAGTGACCTAAAAGTCAAGATTTGAAGCCAGGCAGCAAACTTTAGCATCTGCCCTATTGACCACCATAGTAAGGGCCTTCTTCACCGCCTAGACAAGTTGATGATTTTCCTCTTGTCTCCTGGCCAGGGTGAAAAGAAAGAAAAGCAGCCCTACAATTTACAAATAGTTTTATAAAAATGAGAACACCCATTCCCTGTCTAGTTAGACTGTCCTTAGGTAGAGGCTTGCTCAACCTATGGGAATACCATACTCACCTACCTTTCTGAAGTGTGTGTGTGTGTGAGTGTGTGTGTCCTTGGCAGCCCTTTGCAGAGTTTAATCACTGCCTGGCCTCTCATGGCCATAGTCTATGCACAATTTCCCATTGCCCATTGCCCCTGTCATCAGCTGACACACTGGTCTGCTGGCCTAGGACTGAAAGTCTGGAGTGAGTGTGGGCTCAGTCTCACACCCTGTCTTCATGCGTGAGCTATGTCATTTAGGAGAAGTCGTCTTCCTCTTTTCAGACTCAGAGTCTAGTGGGAGTGATCAGCCTTTTACAAGGATCCTTATAAGGTGGTAACAGGAAGTGCTTCACACACTGGGGGTGGGGGGCTCACCCAGGCTGGGACTCTTTCTTGATGTGTAGGGTTGGGAGTAGAATTCAGTGATAGAATATGTGCTTAGCATGTACAAGGAAAGAATCTCCCCGCTTCCTTCTCTCCCTCTCTCACCCTTCCTTTCTTTCCCCCAATGGAGTGAGTACCTGCTTGCATGTGTGTGTGTGCATACTTGTGTGCCTGTGTGTATGTGTGTATATCTGCCCGTGTGTGTGTTTTGCTCTGTAAATCAGGCTGGTCTCTAACTTGCTGTAGTTCTTCTGCCTCCTAAGTGCTGGGATATAGGCATGTGACACCATACCTGACAAACTGTATTTTTAGGACACTTACTCTTCGCTTGTTCCCCGACTAACTTTGGGGTCCTCCCTTGTCTTTCCTGCAGGTATAAACCTGAACTGTAGCTAGCTCTCTACCTCTTTTTTAGAGCACTCCACAGCCCTTCCTTTTCCCTTTGGCTTCCCTCATACTGTGGGTAGAGGCTAAGGGCTGCCTTTGTCCAGTAGAGACCTTCAGAGACATGCTTTATCCCACTGTACAGAAGCCCATACCAACACTGTGGCCTCAGCTGTGGCCACACTGGGTTCTGCCTGGGTAACCCCTGCCTGGTTCTGGAAGCATGGATTCTTCCATTCAGGAAGTCATGACACAGGAAATATAATAACCGTTTTGGGAAGTGAGCTCAGACCCAGCATTTCTCCTGGACTCATCCTTAGTCCTGCTAGGAGGATGCCTTCCTTCACCTCCCAGTTGTGCTTGGGACAGAAATGAAGGTCTGCAGGGAGTCAGGGCTCTGCCCCCCCAGAGTTCAGCAGGCAAGGGTGTGGCTTCACTTAGCTGTCATCAGTGACCGCCCTTCAAGTGTGCCATAGCAACTGGTGATCTTTTGAGTATTCTGCCTGCGCTTCCTCATGTGTTATCCTAACTCATTCTGTCCATCCTCCCTAAGACAGGGTGATGACCATCTCCAACACCTTTGTGCTAAAGAGGAGGGATCTGGGAAAGGTTGAATGTGCTCCTGACTCTCCATTCCCTGCCCTGGCCATGGTGTCCTGCAGCAGGCATGTGTGATGGGCTAAGAGAAGGTTATCTCATGCTGACCTTGCCC
The DNA here is from genome assembly GCF_049852395.1 of Peromyscus maniculatus bairdii. Lineage (NCBI taxonomy): Eukaryota > Metazoa > Chordata > Mammalia > Rodentia > Cricetidae > Peromyscus > Peromyscus maniculatus. The sequence goes on from NC_134861.1 coordinate 7,491,479, forward strand.
AAGTGTGGGAGCTTGAAGGTCCTGTGGCTCTGCACTGTCCTATGTCCCACTGCCAAAGCCTGCCTAAAGTGGCTTCCTTACGGTGACCCCTGTCCCACAGCAACAGGAAATTGTCCCCAGTGTCTGGTGCAGTTCTCTTCCGCTCCCTTCTCTCCCAGTTTTCAAGCTGTCAGAAGCTACTCTTCCTTACCGACTGCATTCTACAGCCTGGTGTCTGTCTCCTTCCTGGTCCTTAACTTGCTCTGAACTCTGGAAACTTCCTCTTGCTTATGCTGGTCATCAGGAAGGCCAGGTCCTTTGTGCTTCTCTCCTGAGGCTTCAAATGGGACTATCTGAGGGGCTTTCCAGGTGAGGAGAAGTTAGGCGGCGGCTGAAAGCTGACACTTTCTGTGCCAAGTGTCTTTCTGGGATGATGGTGGAGAGAAAGCCCCGCACTAAGCACGTTTCTCCCTCTAATGTAAGTTCTTCAACCTCACACAGTCATATGTAACATCTTCAGATCTTTTTTTTTTCCTTAAGAAAATTTTTTCATTCATTTTACACACCAATCAAAGATCCCCCTCTTCCCGCCCCCAGCCTCCCCCAACCCAACCCACAAGAAGGCAAGGCCTCCCATGGGGAGGCACATCCAGTAGAGGAAAGTCCAAGTCCTTCCCCCTGCCTCAAGCCTGGCTGCACGAGGTGTCCCGTCATTCAGCTCTTAAAGCAGGTGAGAAGTGGCACAGCCAAGGTCAGGGTGGGATTCAAACCCACAGCAGTTGTTCTCACGCCACAACTACTTGCCCCCTTGATCTCAGGCCAGGCTGCTTAGTTCAGGGGTGAAGGAGGGTTACTGTCTCCCAGCATCCTCTCTGCCACCATCCCACAAACTCAGGCCCTCTGCCTTTGCACTCACCCACCTGACAGGTCAGGCAACTGCCCTGACAGCTTCTTTTGGGGATCATGCCCTGGAGGAGCCTACTTCCTTTCACCCATCGGTTTCTGAGGGACTGGTGGGGTAGGAAGTACTCAGGGCTGGGTCTCTCTAGCCTGTGTGGCACAGTGTAGAGGCGGTAGGGTTTCTGATTCTGTGATAATAAGAGTTTTCCTTATTCTGAGGAAAAATGTTCTGTTCTTATTTGTTTTCAAATTTTCATAAAAGTATATATTGTACATAGAGCATATTCCTACCTGTGTCCCTTTCCTCTCTCCTTCCCTTTAATATCCTTTGTTCCCCTAAACAGTTTTGTGTCTTCTTAAAAGACATTATAGTTCGCTGGCCATGGTAGCACATGCCATTACTCTGTGGATATCTGTGAGTTCAAGGCCAGCCTGGTCTACACAGCAAGTTCCTGGCTAGCCTCCCTGAGCCTCCCTCTGAGACTCAAGGTGTGTGAATGACAATGAGGACATGATGCTCCAAGGTGTGGTTAAGGAAGTTGTTACTGTAGACACAGGGGAGAGAACAGCCAGAGGCATCTGGAAGAGTCCAGAGCAGGGCGAGAAAGTGGTGGACTGAGCTTGGCCAGCAGACTGAACCAGAAAATATGGAGGTGTGGGGGGGGGGGGGTCGGGGGAGATGGGGACAAGAGAGAAGACCAGGAACCAAGAGCAGAGGACAGAAATGGCAGGGTTATACAGGAAAGAGAAGCTGTGGGAAGGGAAGAGAAGTCCTTGGACTGGAGAAGTTTAAGGTGGGGCGTGGTGTGAAGAGCGGAGAGGAGCCACAGGTTCTGAGTGAACCTGGAGCCTTGCATTTGCTTTGATAGGCTAATAGGCACCACAGTTAGCCATTTGTCCGGATTTCTTTAAGATCTGACAGCATGTCCCATCATGCCTGACTTCTTTGTAAGAGGGATTTAAGTGAGTTTGGTGTCTACAGGGGATCCCAGAAACAATCTCCCATGGTTCCTAATAGTTGGCTATAGTCCTGGGGTCCAGAATTCTGTGGCTGACCTCAGGAGTGCCTGTGTTGTCATTAGAGAATGTATGTACACTTTGCCATTACCTGGGAGCAGCATGTCTGATTGCAGTCCCCACCCCCACTATGGGCTCTCCATTGCAGGTGGGAAAGCCCTCAGTTCTTCCCTTTCTGCTCTTGTGTGCATGCTCACAGAAGGCCCACCAATCCTTGGCGGAGGAGCTGCCAGGGTGGATGCAGGGGCATAGCTGTCCTTTTGACTTTCAGATTCGTCTTCGGTGCCAGAAGGGCATCCCACCTTCTCTTCGGGGACGAGCTTGGCAGTACCTGTCAGGAGGCAAGGTGAAACTTCAGCAGAACCCTGGAAAATTCGATGTGAGTTTTCTTTCCTTCACCTCCCTGTTATGTCTCTGGATTGGGTATGTCCCCTGGCTGTGGATCCCCCATGTGCTGTCCTAGACTTCAGTAAATGACAATTGGCAGGACCTCTACTCACAAGCCTCACTGCTCAAGACCCAGATTGGCCCAGTCAGTGAACCACATCTCCTAGAGGCTGGTGTTCATCTAAGGCTCTACCCTTAGCAGGCCTCAGTGGAATGGGCTTCATTACAGTTCTGCCACCCTATTCCAGCCCTTTCTCAGCAGTTACTCAGGTTTGCTTTGATGGTTGAGCTCAGTGCATTCCTTCACAGCCCTTGGCCATCAGGAAGTGACCCTCTGACCACATCCCCTCCTGATACCTTTAACATGTGCCGTAGTCTTGAGGGGCTTGCATGGTAGGACCACAAGAGCCTTCACATTTCTTGACCCCATCCTCTACTCTGTTTCCTGTCTCTAAGCCTCGCTAGACATGGTCCACTAGGTAGTCTTCAGGGCTACTTGGGGGTCAGAAGCCAGTCAATTGGTAGTCAGAGATGGTGCCTTCTGTAGTCATGCCCCACCGTCCTGCTCCCACCTACCTCCCCAGGGCTGACATGGCATAATACTCTTCTATTCGTTGAACTGAACTACAAAGCCTGTTCCCCCAGAGAATACCATGGTAGAAGTTGGCTACCCTGGGGTCGACCCAGCTTACCTCCAGACTTGGCTCCAGGCATCAGGGCTTTCCCCAGGCCATTGGAACTATGATAGGCAGTGAGACAGAGCTGTCAGCCACCAACTCTTTGTTGATATCCTTCATACTTCAGTAAATAACTTCTCTCTGGCCAAACCTGTTCTCTGTGAAGAGTGGTCAGGGACAGAGCAGGGCAGCCTGGAGTCTTCACTGTTGGCCTGGAGAGGGCTCGAGCTATTGGCAGCACTTGGCCCTGAAGGACAGAGGGCCTGGTGGGGTGGCAGCACTTGGCTAGAGGCAGCTGTGAATCAGGGTGATGGGATGTATATTCCCACACAGCACCCAGACCAGGTCCCACAAGAGCAACTTAACTCTATAATCTTCCTTCTAGTAGCTCTGTCTCCTATATTCCAGTGGGCTCCATCCTGGTCAGAGTTGGCGGTTCTGGGACAGGTGCTCCACCCAGAATCCATAGGGCCCAGACATGAGAGTGAAGGCTGTGAGTAGCTAGCCTCCTGGGTGCATTGTCCAGAAGGAGTGTGTCCACAGTGCAGTGAAACACAGATCTTTGGGTTTTGTTTTGTTGTAGTTGTTTTTTGTTTGTTTGTTTTTCAGGACAAGGTTTCTCTGTGTAGTCCCGACTGTCCTCACTTTGTAGACCAGGCTGGCCTCGAACTCAAGAAATCTGTTTGCCTTTGCCTTCTAAGTGCTGGGATTAAAGGCGTGCACCACTGTCTAGCAGAAGCACAGAACTTTGTATTTGTGTGTCTAGAATAGTGTCCAGAGAGGAACTGGCCACCTCTGAGATGGCTGGTAGGTTACTTATAAAAGGAGGCAGATTTGACAAGAAAGGCCTTCTTGGAACCCTAAAGATGGGTGGTGGGTCATCACAGCAGTCCCGGGGGCCCCAGTGTTTTCAAGCACACCTGGAAGGACTTAACCTATGGATGACCTTGAGGAAGTAGACAAGGGTGGGGTCTTCTTTCTGCTCTGAGTGCCTGAGCCCCAGGGAAGCACAGGCCCGACCTGGGGTGTCAGTGCTCTTATCTAGTCCTGTGCTTGGGGGCCTTTTGCCCACACTACAGGATCTGGTGGCTCCATTTCTCCAGCACTTGCTCTTTCTTGCCTCTTCCTTGGCAGAATCTTCTGGCTCTTTGTTGTTGTTGTTTTGTTCTCTGACTTCATCTCCTGAAGCACTTCCAGCACCACTTAGGTTCACAGAGGCTGCAGGCCCAATGATTATAGCACATCTGTCTGCTGGCAGCTGCACCGGCCTGTGGTATTTAGCATCCTTTCTCCCTGAAGACCCTGCAGCTACCCTTTTCCTTCCTTAGCAGTCCACATGGGATTATGTACCTTGGGCTGCTGAGGTACCAGATCCTACATCTGAGAAGCTGACTTTTGGGGTTCTCAGGAACCACCAGAAGAATTGAGTGAACTTGGGACTCCAGGGGGTGACACCCACTCCTTCCACTGAAAAATCCCAGCCCCTTCCTCTGCCCTGCAACCTTTAACACTCCATGAGTCTCTCCTCACTGATTTCTAGTCCAGTTTCTGACACACTAGAGACAGGAAACAGAGTAGAGGATGGAGCCAAGAAATGTGAAGGCTCTTGTGGTCCTACCATGCAAGCCCCTCAAGACTACGGCACATGTTAAAGGTATCAGGAGGGGATGTGGTCAGAGGGTCACTTCCTGATGGCCAAGGGCTGTGAAGGAATGCACTGAGCTCAACCGTCAAAGCAAACCTGAGTAACTGCTGAGAAAGGGCTGGAATAGGGTGGCAGAACTGTAATGAAGCCCATTCCACTGAGGCCTGCTAAGGGTAGAGCCTTAGATGAAGGCCAGCCTCCAGGAGATGTGGTTCACTGACTGGGCCACTCCTCCAGACTCTCTGTCCTTCAGGGCCAAGTGCTGCCAACAAACAGCTCGAGTCCTCTCCAGGCCAACAGTGAAGACTCCAGGCTGCCCTGCTCTGTCCCTGACCACTCTTCACAGAGAACAGGTCTGGCCAGAGAGAAGTGTGTCAGAGAACACACTAGTCCTTTAGTATTCTAAACACCACTACCTCAGGCTAGGAGAGAAAAGGGGCCTGTGTGAAGTCACTGTGAGCCAGGGCCAAAGCCCAGCCTGCACTCATCTGGTATGTTTGCCAAGGCCTCGCTTCATAGGACTTTCCCAGGTGTAGTGCTTGTTTAGTCTCCCTGCCCAGCCTTCTGGAGTTCCTTTGTATTTATTCTTTCTCTTCTGAAAATTGATATATGGGTTTACATAGAGTAAGATGGACAGACTTGAGCATAGAGCTCAGTGAGCCTGAGAAAACATGTGCATGATGTCAACAATCAGATCAAATGACGGTGCAACTTTTTTATTGTTAGAGCTTGGTGACTTTTCAAAAGTAAACACACTCAGGGTTTGAAGAAGAAGTAAAACTGTTGCCGGGCGGTGGTGGTGCACGCCTTTAATCCCAGCACTCGGGAGGCAGAGGCAGACGGATCTCTATGAGTTCGAGGCCAGCCTGGGCTACCAAGTGAGTTCCAGGAAAGGCGCAAAGCTACACAGAGAAACCCTGTCTCGAAAAACAAACAAACAAAAAACAAAAACAAAAAAACAAAAAAAAAAAGAAGTAAAACTGTTGAAACCTCAGTACCAAACAAGCACTTTTAGCCTATCGGATAGGGTGGTAGACCTGTAATGAAGTCCTGAACAGTGATACTTGTAACATGGGATGCAGGCAGCAGAGAATCTGGGTTTGGTGGCTCTGACTCACACCTGCTTTCCTGCCCCAGCTCCATCATTTTCATACTCTAGGCCTTGTGCAACTTTCTTGACCCTTCAGTTCTCTCATCTGTGAACAGGGTGTTATGACAAGATTCTGTTTTGGGGTAGGGAAGGGGCCAATGAGTCCTATGTGTGTTTCCCACTCAGCTCTGCATTTGGCTCTGAGCAGTCGTAACACCTGTAGCCATTGTCAAGAAGAAGCCTTCTATCTGAAGGACACGACATTATCCCTAGATAAACAGAGTCCTGACTCTGTGATTCCAGCCACAGCCAGGATAGATACTTGCTCATAAGAATCTTCTTATATTTTTGGTTGTGAGCCTAGCCTTTAACAGCTGAGCCATCTCTCCAGCCGGGCGGTGGTGGCACACGCCTTTAATCCCAGCACTCAGGAGGCAGAGGCAGGAGAATCTTTGTGAGTTCGAGGCCAGCCTGGGCTACCAAGTGAGTTCCAGAAAAGGCGCAAAGCTACACAGAGAAACCCTGTCTCGAAAAAACAAAAACAAAACAAAACAAAACACACACATACACACACACATACACACACACACACACACACCAAAAAAAAAAAAAAAGAATCTTCTAAGAGCCCAGCGGTGGTGGTACATGCCTTTGATCCCAGCACTCGGGAGGCAGAGACAGGTGGATCTCTGAGTTCAATACCAGCTTGGCCTATAGAGCGGGTTCTAGGACACCCAGGGCTACACAGAGAAACCCTGTCTCAAAAAACAAAAAACGAAACAAAACAAACAAGTCTTCTGAGAGCTAGGATCCCTCTCAGGCTTCCCAGGGTTCTGCCGTTCTTGCCTCTGGGTTTTCTTTTCTGTCTTCAGGAAGGCCTGGTTCAGAGATTGGGTCCTCTGGTGCCTCATCTGATACCCCAAACAATTATCTCCTACCAGGAGTGTCCCCCACTGCTTCTTGACATTATGTCCTTGCTTCCAGGAGCTGGACACGTCTCCTGGGGACCCCAAATGGCTAGATGTGATTGAACGTGACCTGCACCGGCAGTTCCCTTTCCATGAGATGTTCGTGTCCCGAGGAGGCCATGGGTAAGCAGGCTAAGCATGTGGGCTGTCTTAGGCTGTCAGGGAAGGTACAGTGACCTTGGGGGCATGTGCCCCAGACCCTGCTGTTATCCTTTACCTTCTGTGGTGTGCTTGACCCACTTGGGACTCTTTGGGCTGCTTGCATCATTTCTCTCTAGACTGTTAGACTTTCCTGGTTAGGCCTTTTTGATGTAGGGAGAGAGGTTGGAGGACCAAAACAGTAGTAGGCAGGAGGAGGTGATGTACTGGGCAAGGGGACAGAGCTACCTAGCAGGAGGGCCCTCTCTAGCCCCTCATCAGTCTGTATCTATCTGCTCTCCAGCCCTGGCCCAATCCCTGCTTTCTCTTTGGGCCCTGTCCCTGGGTCTCACAGGGGAGACTGGCCCATTGGTGACCACAAGCACCATCCTTTCCAGGGAAGGGCAGGTTCCGAGGCAGGTCTGGTCCAGTGAGGTCCAGGTGAAGTGGTAGGCAGCAGTCATACCTGCCATCCTCCCTGCTTGTCCTCTCCATAGCCAGCAGGACCTGTTCCGTGTGCTGAAGGCCTACACGCTGTACCGCCCGGAGGAGGGCTACTGCCAGGCCCAGGCCCCCATTGCTGCTGTGCTGCTCATGCACATGCCCGCTGAGGTACCCAGGACTGGGGGGGGCGGGCAGGGGACCTGACCCCGGCCACAAGGGCTCACACCTCTCTCACCCACAGCAAGCCTTCTGGTGTCTGGTACAAGTCTGCGAGAAGTACCTGCCCGGCTACTATAGTGAGAAATTGGTGAGTACCCACTGGCCTGGGACACTCTAGGCTGGATGTCTTCTGTGGCCACTCCAAGGCCTTCTCACTTCTCTCAGAGCCACTCTAGGCTAAAGTCCCGAGACCTGATAGAGGCCACTCACGCACCAGATTCATCAGTTACAATATTTCCATCTGTGCCTCTGACCATCTGATGTTCTCTGAGGCAGTGGGTCTCACTTGGCAGTATCAAAATACCTCAGGACTCCTGGTCCCTCCCTCCTTGACCTTGACATAGGCTTAAGAGCTCATGCTTGAGCCAGGCAATGGTGGTGCCTTTAATCCCAGTGCTTGGAAGGCAGAGACAGGCAAATCTCTTTGAGTTCAAGGCCAGCCTAGTCTATATAGTGAGTTCCAGGATAGCCATGGTTACAGAGAACCCTTCTTGAAGGTGGGGGTGGGAGGAGCTTCTACTTGAAGCTCCATTCTGTTCTTCCAGAATGCTTTTCCCTCAGCCTTCAACCCATGCATGGCCCTTCCCTGGCCTTGACAGGCTGGAGCTCCTGTTCCTTCCTTGTTTGGGATACTCAGCCCCATTGTTCCCTCCCCCATTCTGTAGGTTTGTTCACCTGTCTGCCAGTGCTATGAGCTCTACTACCTGATGAATTAATGTTGACCCAGCCTTAGGAGCCCCTCTGGGCTGTACTCATGGCTCTATGGCCTCGATGTTTCTTCAGGAGGCAATCCAGCTGGATGGCGAGATCCTCTTCTCACTACTACAGAAGGTGTCTCCTGTGGCTCACAAGCACCTCAGCCGGCAGAAGATCGACCCCCTGCTGTACATGACAGAGTGGTTCATGTGTGCCTTTGCACGTACCCTGCCTTGGAGCTCCGTGCTGCGAGTCTGGGACATGTTCTTTTGTGAAGGTACCAGGCTATGCTGGATTGTGGGGGGTGCAAAAGAAGCCCACAAGCCTCCCTTGGTCTCACCACCTGCCCCATACAGGAGTCAAGATCATCTTCCGTGTGGGGCTGGTACTGCTGAAGCACGCACTAGGCTCCCCTGAGAAGCTCAAAGCCTGCCAGGGCCAGTATGAAACCATCGAGCAGCTGCGGAGCCTCAGCCCCAAGATCATGCAGGAAGCCTTCTTGGTCCAAGAGGTGCGGCCCACACCTCCCACTTGCTATCGGAGGGAAGGGGAGCTGGCAATGGCTTTGGAGGAGACCTTACATGCCCCTGCTCCCAGGGTTGGTCAGCCCGGGTCAGGGTGGATGGACCTCATCCTCTTGCTAGGCGAGTGGAGCACTGAGGCCTAGCTTTGCAGTACTCTCCTTAGCTAATCCACTTTGGGAGTCGAGAAGAGCTGTGGTCTACAGCCCTCTCATTTTCCTTTTGTACATTTGTTTTTCCGGGGCTACAAATTAAGAGACACAGGCATGACCAGCTTCTGGGGGGGGGGGGGCAGGGCCAGGCTGATGCTAGTGCATGTTGCAGGGGCAGACATACAGGGCCATTTTGTATCCCACTTCCAGCATTGTCCCCATTGTAGGAAACAGAACCTCATACAGGCAAAATTTCAGTGACTCCCCTTAGTAACCAGCTGAAAATCAGTGGAACTGGAATTGAAGCCTGGACAGCCAGGTTGCCCTGGTCAGTAGGGGGCAATACTGGCTGAGAGTGGGGTTCCTCATTTCAGTCTGGCCCCTTCTGTCCAAGGAAGGTGAGTGGGCCTGTGAACTGTAGGTAGCCTTTTCTTCTGAGACAGTGGGTCTCAGTCATGTTTGACACTCAAACCACAACCATATCCTTCCTGGGTTCCGCTTTTAGCAGACACAGTTAGGGGGTGCTGGTGGGCAGGAGAGCCTAGGATTGGAGGCATTCTTACTGTGCTCACATACCCCTCATTGTCCAAAGGTGATAGAGTTGCCTGTGACAGAGCGCCAGATTGAGCGGGAGCACCTCATCCAGCTGCGGCGCTGGCAAGAGACCCGTGGTGAGCTGGAGTGTCGCTCTCCGCCTAGGATGCATGGTGCCAAGGCCATCCTGGATGCAGAGCCTGGTCCCCGACCTGCCCTGCAACCTTCACCGTCCATCCGCCTACCCCCAGATACAACCCTCCTCAGCTCCAAAGCTAAGCCATCCAAGCAGGTTCAGAAGGAGCAGAGGAGGACAAAGGCCAGTGGACAGATGGAAAAGTCCCCAGCCCCCACTCCAGGCACAGTGGTGACTGCTTCAGGAGATGCCTGTCCTCCTCAGGATGTGCCCCCAAAGAACTCAGTCTCCCAGGACCCAGTCCCGCAGGACTCTGCTCCCCAGGACTTAGTCTACCACCGTTCGCAGGAGAGCCTGACCTCCCAGGAGAGTGAGGACACCTACTTGTAACCCCGGGAGTTCAGGCCTCCAGGTGGGGTCTCCACACATCTTACACGGTTCAGAGACTGACAACACTCCAGGTCCTGTGTACCTGAAGGCTCATCTGCTTGGCCACTGGGCTGGGGTAGAATCTGGCTGGCCCAGTACAGATTCTGCCTGAGCCTCCTATTTATTTTCTCTTGAGTCAAGCTGGCCCAGCCAGCAGAGGCAGAAGCTATGGCCGAAGGAGTTGGGTCTCACTCAGCCCATCCTTCTGGGGTGTTTCCCAGGGCTGGGGTGCTGACATGCGGGGAAGCGGTGGGGTACTCTTTGTGTAAAATAGAAACATGGTTTTGTACGGAAATAAACAGGCTTGTATAGAGAGCTGGTGTGCAGCTAGGGATCCAGAAGGGTATCACCCTCATCCTGGGCCCCTAACCCAGCAGGAACCCCCTGAAACATACCTTCGATACAGGAGGCACCAATCCAGAGCCAGCTGCTGTTCTAGGCTCTATTCTCTCTGAACCCACCTCTGATGCCATGTCTATCTTCAGACTTAGATGAGTTGCTCCAGAGTTGAAGCCCACCACTGGGCAGAGCAGGAAGGAAATAATCCCCCAAGTCCCTGATTCCCTTTTTTGCCTTTTCGAGATAGGGTCTCTCTGTGAAGCCCTGGCTGTCTTGGAAGTCACTCTGTAGACCAGGAGGACCTGGTCTTGAATTTAACAGAGATCTGCCTGAGTGCTGGGATTAAAGAGGTGTGCCTGGCCTGGTACCTGACTTTTTATTGGGGGTTGGGAGTGAATCCCTGAACAGGTAGCTTAGAGCTCTTCCTCCTCCAGGGCCAGGCCTCCATGCCACTTCAGATCCCAATTAATTTCTAAGCACTTCCCGCTGTATCGGGGGCTGCCACCAGGGTGAGGCACTGTAGATGTCTGGCACAGGCTTCCCAGAGGCAGACAGGTAAGGGGAGAAGTTGGTCTCCTCGATACAATGCTACTTTCTTTCCATTTGCTGACACGGTCTACTTGTTAGGCTGGGCTGTGCCTGACAGAAAAGGAGTTCTATGCCCTCTCCCTCCAAGATCCACATTTGCACCCCAGGCCCCTCACCCAAGTGAGCAGACTGCCATGGAGGGGCAGGCAGGTGCTCAGTGACCACCTGATAACTGGTAATAGCAAGAACAGGGTGTCCCTGAGAGAGGGCCCCCCTTCTGCTGAGGAAGCAGCTTTTCTAGTCAAACAATAGTGGCTGTTCCTGGCCTGAGACCAAGCTGGGCCAGACCATAGGAGGGAACAGGGAGGGAGAAACAGATGCTCACTGAGAGCTTTCAGACACAGCCTGGGCCTAGAACATGTTGTCCTGGCACAGCGGGGGATACCGAGCCTAGCAAAGTGAATGGTCACCAGAGGCTCTGGACAGCTCACTCACTCTGCCTCCTGCCTCTCACCCCTGTGGTTTCCCACTCTCCACACCTGCCATGGTGAGATGGACTCAGCCTTTGGGAAGCACTCCCCGCCTCCCTCCAGTTCTCCAGAGGACAAGCCAGGATGTGGTGGCTGCACAGTGTTCCATGAGAATCATCTGGAGTTAGAAAAGCCAGGAACAGGGCTGAGCCCAGCTTCCGTCTGCCTGTGGTACAGGGTCCAGAGCATGAGGTCCTGCATGGGCCTGCTGGGTCCTGATCACTCCTGAAGCCAACTTTAACCTACCTTGTTCAAAGCCTCCAAGCTGAGGCTTGAGTGCCTGGGCCAAATAAGGGCCCCTCGGAGCATGCTGTATCCTGCCATGGAACCAACCTGTGCTTGTTCATTCCTGCTAAGCCTTGGGGTCTTCTTAAACCTTCAGATGCTTGATCATACCTGGGGTGTCTGCCAGTGCTTGGGGCCTTTTTGGATCTGAAGCAAATCTAGATGTGCTCAGACCAGTTGAATTCAGCTAATGGTGACAAGCTTTAAGGAGACTTACAAGGCTCAAGTCTCTGGCCTGAATACCCAGGGAGCCTCAAATGCAAGGGCCTGTCCTCTCAATGTCTGAGCTCTGGGCGTTCCCAGCTCAGGTACTTCCAGGTGGTTTCCCTGGAATAACCTCAAGCTTCCGTGCCCACAGTGTGTTCCTCAGATGGGTGATAGGGCTTTTTCTGTGCCTCCCCTTAGAGGGGTGCATTCTACTCTGGAAGTCGAGTGATTAAAAAACTGGGCCATGCAGGCCAGGTTTCAGCTGGTCAAAACGATGGCAAGGTAGGGGATGAAGTATTATCAATACCAACCCAGGGCAGCCCTTGCTTAGTAATCTTTAGTCCCCATCAGCCTGGTCAGCTCTGCAATCCCTGCCTCCAGCAATAAAAGGAAGGACAGCTGTACCGCTCGCGAGTCACCATCCGGCCTCCACGCTCCAGAGATCTGTGGACAGCACTCCGGCCGTAGCCGAACTCCGGCAAGTCTTGAAGCCCTCTGGAGTCTCGAGGACCTCAAACCATAAAGCCCACGTGCAGGCCTGGAGGATAGACAGGACCCCGAGCTTCCGGCACGTTCCCAAACCCAACACCGCAGGCGGCCAGCGGATAGGGCGTAGCCGGGGCGTGACCTGGACGCCCCGGAGGGGTGGAAGCAGGCTGTGATCCCCAGACAGGGGCTAGAGGAATGGACCGCAGGCCGAGGGCAGCCCGCAGGGCCGGGAAGGCAGGGCTCGGGAGGAGGCGTGGCCACCTCATAGCGGCTGAGGGGCGTGGCCGCCGAAGAGTGGGTCGCTGGCTGGGCGGGCCCGCGGCGTAGCGGGGCGGTGTGGAGCCCCTCACCGCCGCTTCTTTAAGCCGGGCGCCGCCCCGCCTCCTGCCTGGGTCTAGCTGGCGGCGGGGCCGTGGCCACGCGAACTGCGATGGAACTTCACATCCTAGAGCACCGGGTGCGGGTACTGAGCCTCGCCCGCTCGGGCCTCTGGCTCTACACCCACCCACTCATCAAGCTGCTCTTCCTGCCCCATCGCAGCCGGTGCGCACCCGGGGTCAGGGGCGCAGGTCAGACGGGTGGGGGCTCCTCTGTCCCTCTAGGTCAGGGGCGGAGGATTAGGGTCGCCGCGAGGGAGCGGGGACCGGGTGGGGACGCTGTCCGCTCTGGCCGCCATCCGGCCGGGGCCTACCCTTGCTGAGACGCCGCCTATCCGGCCTGGGGAGGTCTCCTCCCCGGGCTTGTCAAGGTGCAAGCTGCCTGGGATAGGCGGCAGTGTAATGGAGCATGCCTTCCTAGCCCTGCGTTAGCCCTTTCCCGAACGCCTCATGTCAAGTTTAAGAGTTGTCTAGGGTGTGGAATGCAGGGGAGATCTGGAGTTGGAAAACAGCGGGAGATCGGAGAGGTGGAACCCAGACCACATTTCTCCAGGGAAGAAATTGAAGCCTAAGGGCGGGTCGGGAAGGCGCCCCGCGGGGGGTCCTGTAGCGCTGCTGGAACAAAGTTCACTTGTCCTGTCCAGCCTGACAGTCTTCCCACCCCTTCCCTTCCCACTAGGTGCAAGTTCTTCAGCCTGACGGAGACCCCGGAAGATTACACACTCATGGTGGATGAGGAGGGCTTTAAAGGTGGGAACTGGCCCCTTGCTCGCCTCTAAACCGTATTCTTACAAGGTGCATGCGATCGATCTAGCTTCCCAAGAGCTTAGATCTCAAAGGCATGGGTCTGGGTTCGAATCCTCCACTCTTCGCTTAAGTACTGTTTTCTCTTATGTAAGATGTAGTCATGGCAGTTTAACAGTATTTAATGAGAGCTTTCTAAACTTAAAGCCCACAAAGGGCTGGATATGAGTCCCAGGCCAGCAAAGGCGGGGGTTCTCACAGTTTTTAGGCCAGATTAAGGGGGTTTCTGTCGCTGTTTTAACCCCTGGTCATTATTTCTTCTTGGAATTATCTCTCCAGTGAAAGCCAGCTTCTCCTTTCCTGGCCTGGGAAGGCTAGGAGTCTGAGGCTTGGGGAAGGAATGCAGGAACAGGCAGCAAGCCCAGAGCAGGGTCCTGGGGCCTCCTGGCTGTGCTTGGGCGAACAACAGCCACACTGGCCCTTGTCCCTCTTCAGCACTGGCACCAGGAGCAGACTTCTGGCTCCCATTTCTGCCTGCCTGTCCTGTCCTCTAAGGCCTAGAGTCTCAAGCCAGCCACCTGGAGCTTGGCCTAGCCTCCTTCCCAAAGGACTTTGTTTCCCCATTCTGCAGGGAAAATCTCTAGTCTACAAGTGAGCGCCTACCCATCAGTAGATCCCTCGGCGCCCTCTGGTGGTGTGATGAAGCCCATTCGGCCTCAGAAAAGTCTCGAGGAATATCCCATTTGCAGATAGGAAACTGAGACTAAACAGGGCTTGGAATCCCAGCACTTAGGAGGCTTTGGCAAGAGGATCAGTTTGAGTTCAAGCCCAGCCTAGTCTACATTGTAAGACTCTGTCTCAGAGCAAACAAACAATGAAAAACCACTGGCCTCGAGGCAGAATGGGAGACAACTCCTGACCTGCTTTGCTAGAACGAACTCACTAAGGTTCAGACTAACCAGGCACGTACCTCTCTGCCCACAGAGCTACCCCCATCCGAGTTCCTGCAAGTTGCCGAGGCCACGTGGCTGGTGATGAACGTATCATCTCACAGTGGGGCGGTGATGCAGGCCGCTGGAGTTACCAAGATTGCCCGGTCTGTCATTGCCCCACTGGCTGAGCACCACGTGTCTGTGTTGATGCTGTCCACATACCAGACAGACTTCATCCTGGTGGGTTTGGGCGGGTGCTGCTGCAGATTGTAAGCACAGGTGCCTGGGGCTGCATAATGTGTGTCGTTTGCCTTGACCCAGGTACGGGAGCAGGACCTATCTGTGGTGATCCACACACTGGCCCAGGAGTTCCAGATCTACCGTGAAGTAGGCGGGGAGCCTGTGCCTGTTGCCAAGGACGATTCCAGCAACGGCTTTCCCCGAGCCCAGCACGGTAAGGTCTGCCCTCCAACACCCAGACTTAGGTGGGACCTTTTCCCACAGGAGGGCTTGTCCCTTAAAGGGATGGGATGCATGGGTTGGGTATTTCCCTCGGACCAGCAAACACCATTTCTCAATGTGAGATGGGATAGGTACACCCAGGCCCTTCCCTGCCCAACCACCAGGGGTCGCCCCAGCCCAGGATTGCTTTTTCACCTTGTGGCCCATGTATCCTGAGCAGGGCCCAGTCCCACGGTGCATCCCATTCAGAGCCCGCAGAACCGATTTTGTGTCCTCACGCTGGACCCTGAGACATTGCCAGCTATTGCCACCACCCTCATTGATGTCCTCTTCTACTCACACAGGTGGGCCATGCATGCTCTCCATCTCTGGCCTCACTCTAGTGCTCTGGGCACGCTGACCTTTGTCTCATCCATCCCTTCTGTCACTCTGTATCCTGCTCAGTGTCTTAGGGTTCCTGACAGCCCGTCAGCCCTCAGCCAGAGGTGTTGACAGAACCACCCTGCCCAAGGCCCTGGGTCTTTGGCAGTTAGGGCTCATCCCTCAGGAAATCAGGATTCTCTTAGAAGGGCCTTTCCAGAACCATCCATCCTGGCTCCTCCTCTGTGTTCTGGTAGTCAGGAAATGGAGAGGGCCATGGGCCTGGCAGAGCCCTTGACCCTGTCATCCCTTTCCAGTGTCCCCAAGGAGGCAGCCTCAGGTGGTCCAGAGTCAAGCTCCATCCCATTTTTCGCTTTCTCCCTCATTGAGGGTTACATCTCCATTGTTATGGACGCAGAGACCCAGAAAAAGTATGTAACCCCTTCCCTGACCCCAAGAAGGCCATAGCCCCTCAGCCAGCCTCAGGAAAGGGGGAGGTAGGGTGCCAGGCTCTGTGGTGGGCAGGAGGACGTGCCCCGGGGATCAGGGCAGATAGGGATGCATGGGTACCCTTCCCATCACCCACCTGCCTCTCCAGGTTCCCCAGTGACCTCTTGCTGACCAGTTCCTCTGGAGAGCTGTGGAGGATGGTACGCATCGGGGGACAGCCCCTGGGTTTCGGTGAGGACCACTCATCCCCCGTATTGGGGGTCAGGGCGAGCCTATGGGTATCCACGGCATCTGTGCTGAGCCAATTGTGTCTCCACCCCTCAGATGAATGTGGGATTGTGGCCCAGATCGCGGGTCCCCTGGCGGCTGCTGACATCTCTGCTTATTACATCAGTACCTTCAACTTTGACCATGCCCTGGTGAGTGCCTGGGCTGGGCTGGGCTGGAGGTTGGGGGCAGGAAGAAATCCCAGCTGATTTAGGGAGTTGCGCGTCCCTGGCATCTCATGCTGTGCCCTTACCCCAGGTTCCTGAAGATGAGATCAGCAGTGTCATTGATGTGCTCCAGCGAAGGCAAGAAGGCCTGACTTCCAAAGGTCCCTAGGGAACACCAGGCTCCCAGCATTCCTTACCACTGGGCTCTCAGAGACTTTTCTGAGCTCTTTCCAGAAGCTGCAGAGTGAGCCCCTGATCCTGCCAAGGGACCCTGGTTCTGCTGTCTATATGTAAGGTGCATGGAGCTGGCACTCGTGGCCATGTGTGCACCCCTAGGCACGGTGGGCAGGTGCTGGCTCCAGATATCTGCCCGCAGATGACACCTTGGTGCTTGGGGCTTGGACCCCGAACCCATCCCTTTCCTCATGACCTCAGTATTTGCACAGTCCCTGCCTGAGGCCATCCCCCTCTCGCCTGGCTGGGTCCTGCTGCCCTGGGCTGGGCTCTGGCCTCCACCTTGGCTTGCCTCCCTGGCCAGGTGAGCTCCGACAGTGCCTTCCCGTCCCGGGCTCCCGAGGAAAGGGTTTTTACATCTCACTTGTTTTTATGACTGTTAAAATAAATAAAAGACTTGCTGAGCTGGGCCCTCTGGTTCTGAGTGACAGCCAGGGTCCCTCCCACCTCCGCGGCTTTTCAGGCAGTATGTATGCGTGACAGATGAGTAGCTGAGGCCTCTGGCACATTCGTGATAAGTCACATGCTTCCCGACCAAAGCTGTTCTAGAGTCTCTGGTCTAGAGTCTGTTCATTCTTAGTGACTTACAGGATGACCTAGAGAGTTCTGGACACTGAGAGAAATTCCCCCGTCCTCTTATCCAATAGTCCCCTGGCTGGACACTGGGAAACCTATTCAGGATCTCCCAAAGCACCTTTCTCCCAGACTACTGCCTGCGTTCCTATGGGCCTGGCCCAATTCTTACATCCCTCTTATGGAGAAACCACACCGTCTATGACACTTGGGATGGTGGTCAGGCCTTTTCCTGCTGAGGTGCAGGGCTAAGCAGACAGACCGGACCCTGGAGGCCACTTGGAGCCCTCCTCGCCCTCTGGTGCTATATGTCTGCGCACATCCGGGCCTGGGTTTTCCGTCATGGGGCCTCCTGCTCAGCAGGACCAGGACTCCATTGCAGCGCTCAGGGCCCCACACATGCCCCGGGAGGTTATCAGATGCCTTCAGCTCAGACCCACCCAGGCTCAGGAGGGGAAGAAGGGTGTGACTTCTGTGTACCCAGGTCAGAATGACTCCCTAGAAAAGCCAGCACACAGGCTAAGCTGCTGGCAGTGTGCCCACCTGGCTCTGGGGACCCGAAGGCTGGGGCCTCAGGCTGCAGATCCGATGAGCCTAGAGCACAGCCCGGCATGGTGAGTGAGTGCTGAGAGGCCTTGGCCAGTCCTCTTCTTCAGTCTCAGTTTCTCCACGCCCAGGAACCAGTTCCTGCTGGGACGTGGGAGGGAGCATTTCCGTGGAGCTGTCTGTGGTTGGGAACGGGATGGAGAAGTCCTGTCTGCTGTTCCGGGAGACTAGTGTAAGCCTGGAGCTGGGGCAGCCTGCACCAGAGGGGGTCAGGACACTCAGGGCTGCCTGCCTCTCCTGTGCCCAGCTGGCCCCTGGGGGGCCTGCCCGTGAGTCACTGTCAGGTGTGGGTACCTTTGTCATCCTGGCTCTCAAAAGCCTCAGGCCTTAACCAGGTCCACACCGGCCCAGCTGCCTCTCAGGACTGCCCACTGTCTGATCCAGCCAGGGCCACGAACCTCGGCCCAGCAGGCTGGCCAGGCTCACCGAGGCTGGGGCCTCGGGCTGCAGATTCAATGAGCCTAGATCTTGGTGGCAGGTACAGTATGTGGCTGTGTGCCGACTTCTATCTATGTCCACACCTGACTTCGTCAGTGTGAGGGCCTTGGCTCTCAAGGCATTAAGATCCTTGGGGCCCCAGGGCTGGGGTTCCAGCCTCTAGCAGGTCCACTGAGTTCCAAGGGGCCTCAGACATTTGAGGGCACAGACAGGGCTTAGAAGGTACCCCAGGGAGGGGCTTGCACCTCAGCCTGGTGCCTCAGGGAGGGGCTTGCACCCCAGCCTGGCGCCTTTCTAGAGGCTGATGGTCTAGGTTGGGCCTAGCAGTCTCCAGGTTGAGGTGGGACTGGGACCCAACCCTTTTGTTCTGTGTAGGCCTCCACGGTGGTCTCGGGACAATGGAGGTCAGTGTGTCAGCCTGGGCTGGCGTTGGCAGGTCTGCCCGAGAGGCCAGAGAAGGTACACTTAGGCATGCTTCCATCATGCAGCTCAGGGCCCCACTCTGGCTGAGGTGTGGGCCCAGACACATGGAGATGGACCAGGAGGAAACCTCAGCCAGGGCCCATTTCTGCCCTCAGGTCTTGTCAATACCGAGGAATCCATCTCAGGCCATCCTTGAAGATAGGAATAGAAATTCAGGGTTTCCAGACCTCTGTCCCCAGGGCTGCCTGGTCCTGTATGTCCCAAGTTGTATCACAGTTGGGTTTGTTGTTTTGTTTTGTCTTTTGAAGATTTGTTTATCTTATGTGTAGAAGTGTTTTTGCCTGCACGGGCATGCCTGGTACCCTCAGAGGTCAAAAGAGGGCATTGGAACCCCTGGAACTGAGTTATGGATGGCTGTGGGCCACCACGCGGCTGCTGGAAACTGAACCCTGGTCCTCTGTGAGAGCAACAAGCGCTCTTACCCATCGAGTCCATCTCTCCAGCCCTCACAGGTGGACTCCTGCTCCTCTGTAGGAGCGAGAAAAGAAAGCTGCTAGCCACCTCGCTCTGCCGAGATCCTGCCCTGCGGGAAAGGCCCCGCAGGAGCAGGAGGTGAGCGTGCGTGTGTGCAGCTGGCCCCGCATGCCCAGAGGAGGCTGCTGCTCTCCCTGACCTCAGTGCCCTCTCTGGGGGCAGGGCTAGAAAGGGGATATGCCCGGTGATTCACACGTGATCCGGTCTTTTTCTCCTCACTCTACATAGATGGAAATGAAGCACAGAGAGCCGAAGTGCCTTGCTCAAGGCCACCCAGTTAGGGCTAACAAAACAGAGTTCTAAAAGGGTCCGTGTGCCCGCCAGGCCTGGAAAGTGTGTGTGCGTGTCTGACACACATACATACACACACACACACACACACACACACACACACACACACACACACACACAGACTTTAACTGAGCCCTGAAGGATGGGAAGGGTTTTGTAAGATCCTTTGTAATCCAAGCTGTCTGCGTTGGTGGCCGGCCGTCTGCTCCTGGTGACAGCTGACGGCGGTTGTGTGGGCAGGCACGCGAGGCCTGGCCCTGGCCCTGGGCTGGATAGGGTGGAGATATTGAGCAATGGCCCCTGTCTGTATCACTTTCCCAAGAGGGTCATGGTGCTGGGGTTCTGAGCCATGAGTGTCTGTCATAGTGGTGCCCAGGGGATTGACTGTGGCATCATGTGGATGCTGGTGCTGCCCGTGTGTGTGTGTGTGTGTGTGTGTGTGTGTGTGTGTGTGTGTGTGTGTGTGTGTGTGTGTGTAAATACCCACCTATACGTATGTAGAAGGGACAGTGTCCTGGTGTGGTCATTACTCAATCCTCTTTGGTGGGCATGTGGATGTCTGTGCTGTATGAATGTTTCCTGTGGGCTTGACTCTCTGCATGTATGGCCACATGCGTCTCTGAATAGGGGGCATCTTTGGTGTTTACGTGATCACGTGCCCTCTGTCCCATGCGTCTCTCCAGGGCCCCTGGGTCCCCAAGGACAAGGTTGCCCCCTGCTCGCCTCCCGGTTTCAGCTCTTCTAGTGGCCTCCACTTCACCCCACTTCCGTTCCCTTGCCTGCCGCCCCCAAAGCAAGCGGGTATGGCTTTCTGCCTAGACCCCAAGATAGCACCCGCTCTCCAGCCCCTGCCCCTCCCGGGTCCCCCCGTCAGCACACAACACCTCATGGGTGTTCTTGTTCCTGGTCTCTGCTGACTGTAGAACCCTATTTCTCTTTCCTGTCGCTGCACACGTGAATTGTCCCCAGCACGTCCCTCGAGGAACACAGTCCCACAGCTCTGTTCCTTCTAAAGAAGACCCTGGCCTCCCACTCACTCACGTAACCTTGGAGACCCTTGGCTTTCCCGAGGTGGCTGTATGTCCGTCTCCCTCCCTCTGTCCTGCATCTTTCCTCCCCTCTCCGCCGTCCTTCTTTCCTCCCTCCCTTCCATACTGAAGACATCACCAGGGCTTCTCACGTACCGAGTAACACCCAGGCCCTTACTGTGTCTTTAAGCCCTTCTTTAATTTTTTTCTTAGCGTTTGTATGGTGTATGCACGCGTGTACATGTGTGTATGTGGATGCAGGGGTGCATGTCTGTGGAGGCCAGAGGTCAAAGTCACGTGTCTTCCCCTGTGGCCTGCCACCTCATTTCTGAGGTAGAGTCTCATGGAACCTGGGGCTCCATGTTCCTGCTAGCCTGGCCAGTGAGCCTGTGGGACACAGCTGTCCCTGACCCCCAGTGCCGGGGTTTCAGATGCCCGCCACCAAGCCCGGCTTTACATGGTGCTGGGGATCCGAACTCAGGTCTTCGTGTTAGCGCAGCAAGCGCTTTACCCACGGCCGTCTCCACGTCCCCAGCTAACACAACAGTTGTTCACGTCTGTGCACTGCGCGTGTGCGGTGCCTGCAGATGCCGGAAGAGGGTGTCAGACCCCCAGCACTGGAGTTGGAGGTGGTGTGAGTGCACGCGTGGTGCTGGGAACTGAATTTGGGTCCTCGAGTGAGCAACAGGTGCTCTTGACTGCTGAGCCATCTCTCCAGCTCCTTCCCCAATTTTTAA
This sequence comes from Peromyscus maniculatus bairdii, assembly GCF_049852395.1. Classification (NCBI taxonomy): domain Eukaryota; kingdom Metazoa; phylum Chordata; class Mammalia; order Rodentia; family Cricetidae; genus Peromyscus; species Peromyscus maniculatus. The sequence goes on from NC_134861.1 coordinate 7,512,412, forward strand.
ATTGGCATAAAACTTGCATAATTTTCCTTTTATTCCTCTCTTGGAACAGGGTCTTGTTTTTATGTCAGGCTGGCCCAGAACTCATGATCCTCATGATCCCAGGCTGGGATTACAGGCATCCTGATAGCTATTTCAAATGGAGTGATTCCGTGGTATTTGGCACATTTAGTTCAAAACCTTTTCACCACCCCGAAAGGAGGCCGTTGCTCCTTGCCCTGCCCATCCCCAGTCCACGTTCTCTCTGCATTTTCCTCTCAGTTCATATGCGTGGAGCCACACAACCACACAGTGTGTGAGCAGTGTGCCATAGCTTCCATCGAGCTTAATGTCCTTGAGTGCCATCCACACCGTGGCACGTGTCAGCGTGTCCTCTGCATGTGTCAGCGTGTCCTCTGCATGTGTCAGCGTGTCCTCGTCATGTGTCAGCGTGTCCTCGTCATGTGTCAGCGTGTCCTCATCATGTGTCAGAGTGTCCTCGTCATGTGTCAGCGTGTCCTCGTCATGTGTCAGCGTGTCCTCGTCATGTGTCAGCGTGTCCTCGTCATGTGTCCGTGTGTCCTCTGCATGTATCAGCATGTCCTCTGCATGTGTCAGCGTGTCCTCTGCATGGCTGCTCACACTCGGTTGTACAGCGTGCTGCATTTTGTTTGCCCATTACCTTTTGAAACGTTGGGGGTTGTCCACCTCAGGCTTTAGACTCAGAGTGTGAGGAAGGCGGTATCTAATTCTGAGTTCGTTCTAGAACACAGGACCAGCAGCCCCCTAACTCCCTCCCCTCCACTGAATGGCCACCTCACTTGGACACTGTGATGGCCTCTCTCCTGGGGTGCAGGATAAACTTCTTTTTTATATCAATGTAACCCTGTGGAGTTTTCTGGGGTCTCCCCAAGAACACACGTGGAAGAAGGTGACTTCACAGCCTCCCCCCAAGTCATCCAGGTGCTTCTTCCCACCTTTTCCTCGTGTGCATCTTCTACTTTTTTATTATTATTTAGTTAGTTAGTTATTATTTGAGACAGAGTTTCTCTGTGTAGCCCTGGGTGTCCTGGAACTTGTTCTGTAAACCAGACTGGCCTCAAATTCAGAGACCCACCTGCCTCTGCCTCCCGAGTGCTGGAAATAAAGGTGTACGCCACCACACCCGTCCATAACTTCTCTTTCCTGTTTGTCTCTGCTGCTCAGCTCCTGAGTGTAAAGAGTCAGCAATGTGCCTGCCTTACATGCGTGAGCATCTGAGTTCAGATGCCCAATATCCATGCAAAATCTGGGCCTGTGGTGCAGGTCTGTAACCCCAGCATTGGGAGGCAGAGATAGGCAGATCCCTAGAGCTTGCTGGATAGCAGTTCTAGTCAGGCTGGTGAGACCCAGGGTCAGTGTGAGACCCTGCCTATAAATAAATAAATGCATGAATGAATAATAAAGTGGAGAGTGACTGAGAAAGACACTGGGCGTTGACCTCTAGCCTCCACACCTGTGCATAGCACAGCACACACACATTCTCTCTCTCTCTCTCTCTCTCTCTCTCTCTCTCTCTCTCTCTCTCTCTCTCTCTTTCTCTCTCTCTTTCTCTCGGCCCCCCCCTCCCCGCCACCTCCCTGTCATACACAGTGGAGTCAGCCCTCCACTGGCAGCTCCCTTCTTTGCCAGGCCAGCAGGTGCCACTTTTGTGGAATGGGTGCCCAAGTGAATTTTACAAAGGAGGGGACGTGTGGCACTTTTTTTTTTTTTCAGTTACTTTTCCTGGAAAGTGTTGCAATCTTGAGTAGTCAAAAAAAGCAAGTTTTTGAACATGCTACAAAAGAGTCCAGGAAAAAGTCAGCATGTTTTCAGAGCTGCCCAGAAGGAAGATCACGTGCTCCGGTGTGACAAGGGGGACAGTCTTGATTCCTTTGGAAAGGGACCCAAGCAGCCAGACTGCCTGAGATCAGCTGCTCTGGGCAGCACCCCAGGGTGCTGTCCTCCCAGAAGCCTGGCCGCAGATGGTCAGTGCAGACGTGCCAGCAGAGCATGTCTGGCACGTCTGGCTCCCGCAGGCTGGCAGCCAGGAATCCCCCGTGTTGCAGCTTCTGTAGATGGCCACATCTGGACGGCCACGCAGATGTCCCCTGATGTTTCTTCACCGCTACTGTACCCTGGGCACTGTCTGCGCCCTGAGCACAGGGCACACTTTCCTTCCCTGTTTTCCTTCCTCCGCCTACCCCTGGTCCTGTGCCACTTACCCCGGCCCCTGTGAAGAGACTGTCATTTTTGTCACTTGGCAGCATCAGTTCTGGACAAGCCATTGAACATGCTGCCGGATCTCTTGGCCTAGGAAGGCTACCTGGACCCCAGCCTGCATTTTCTCCCCTTCCAGGATTCTGCCTTCTATGCCTCAGTTTCTCCATCTGCAAAATGGGGCTGGCTCCTAAAGTGGTTATGAGAATCCAGTGGTGTGCCCTGCAAGAATGTGTAATGCCAAGTCTGGCACATGAAAAATCTAGAGACATACCTGGTTTGGGGGGGGGCAGGGAAACCAAACATTTTAGGCAAGAATCTGATATTTCAAAATAGGTGCCCCAAAGGCCAGAGAGGTGGATCAGTCAGTAGAGTGCTTGCTTCCTACACGAAGCCCGGGATTCAGTCTCCACACCTTATAGGCCTTTGCAATGGCAGGCACTATAGTGGAGGTGATGGGGTCAGAAGTTCAGTGTCAGCTACACAGTAGTTCAAGGCCAGCCTGGGCTACGCGAGACCCTGTCTCAAAAAGTGGGCACTGTGCTCTACGTTGTCGTCACAAGAAACGTGGGCGTACAGCCGAAGTCCTACCACGTTACTGTTTGACGTGGTGTTTCCCTTGAAGGGACACAGCTCTGCCGGGGCTTTGGACCTTCTGTGGTCATTGTGCCTTCACTTATCTCACAGGTATAACCTGGGCTCATAGTGGGTGGTGGGGTCATCCTGGAGCAAACAGCCAATGGACTGCTGGGCAGCCTGCTCTGTTGTCAGCCTGTCAGTTTGCCTGACGTCACTGTCCCCAGGCTTCCCTCCGTCTGGGTTTCCCTGAGGCGGGTCTGGTCACAGGAGCTGTGGTAATGGCTGGTGTGTCAGAGAGAGAGAGAGAGAGAGAGAGAGAGAGAGAGAGAGAGAGAGAGAGAGAGAGAGAGAGAGCTGAAGGAACTCTCACTTTTTCTTGCTCTCCTCTGAATAAGGCTTCAGACCTGGGGTCAGTTACTCGATTTGGGAGGCATAGAGCACGCCTGTTGGGAGCCCAGGAAAGCTTCCTGGTGAGGTCCGAGCTTGCTTTACACAGCAGGGCTGCATTAGGGGAGGACTTGATCATGTGCAAGGTCACCAGGTGTCTTGTATAGTCTGCACTTGGCTGTGCTGGGGGCCGGGGTCTTTTGCTCCACCCCTTGGCATTCCTTTAAAAGCCCTTTAGTAGAGACAGACAGGGCTGGTGGGTTTTGACCCAGACCCTCCCGAGGCTAGCCTGTGTTTTCTGCCTGTCTCTTATATATACTCCTATCTACATATTCCTCGTTTCTCCCTGCTCAAGAGTACCCTGTGGGGGGTGGGGGGGGGAGAGGGAGCTAGTCTCTCTCACCAGGTCCCAGGAAGACTCTGGTAACTGGAGAACAAGGGATCCCCAGGGCCCATGACCTCCCTGACCCAGCATGTCCCTGTTCACTAGGTCTTACGTAACCCCACCTTTCCCAACTGCCCCCAAAACCACCCAATGACATAAACCAATGTGTGCCTTTGTGTGCCCCAGGAACTACCAGGTACATGTTTACCAAACTCCCCCTGAGGTCAGGCTCAGCCCTTGAGTGGCACTAAGTATCTTAAGAGGTCCCCTGCACCACTCACTACACTTATAAAAATCTAGATACAGCCCTCGATATTATCAGACTTACGCAGATCTGTGTTTTCCCTTCATTCAGGGTTACGTGGTCATCACCACTATCCAGTTCTTGACTAGTCCGTCATTCGTCCCCAGATTCTGCTAGCAGGCACTCCTCATCCCTGGGTTCCCACACTCTGGCCGCCATTCTGCTGCTGCCCGCCCCGCCCCGGTGTGTGCGCATCAGCATCAGCATCAGCATCAGCATCCCCATCAGCATCAGCATCCCCATCAGCATCATCACACAGTGTCAACGGCCTTTCCTATTGGCTTCCTTCGCCGGACAGAAGGTTTCCAAGGCTCATCCATGTTGTGACACATGTCAGTACTTCCCCATGTTTGGGACTTAATAGTCTACTGTGTTGTACTGTTTATCCATTTCTTCTGACCACTGGGCCTGTGCTTTGGGGGAATGCAGATAATCTCTCCTGTGATTCCTGAAGGTTTCTGTGGAGGCATGTATTTTCTGGTTTTGCTTCTTACTAGGACAAGGTTTTTTGGCCTGATGTGGTGGTGCACGCCTGTAATCCTAGTGCCTGGAAGGCTAAGGCAGAAAGATTGCCATGAGTTTGAGGCCAACCTTGATTAGTGAATTACAGACTAGCCTATGGTACAGAGTGGGGACTAGCCTGTGGTACAGAGTGAGGACTAGCCTATGGTACAGAGTGAGGCCCTGTCTCAGAAAAACAACTAAAAGGTGTTTTGGGTCGTGTTTTGGGGCATGAGGTTAGGAGTGGACTTGCTGGGCTTATTCTCGTGGTTGTCGTCTGCTTCCCAGGCACTGTCTTGCCTTCCTGCCCGTACTCTACAAGGGTTCCAGTGTCCCCGTATCGTCACCAACACTTGCTACCGTCTGTCTCCGACTTATCCCAGAACGGGGTGGCACGGTGCTGGCTCTGTACCTCCCTAGGACCTCCTGATGGGGAGCAACCTTTCACACACTTCTAGGACATTCCTGTACCTTTTTCTTCAGTGGGAAATGTCTGATCAAATCCTTTGTCAAGGGTGTGTGTGTGTGTGTGTGTGTGTGTGTGCTCGTGCGCGCACACGTGCGCACACATACTTGGAAGCTGGGGACAAGCTTGGGTGTCATCCTTAGGAATACCAGTGACCTCCTTTGAGACAGGGTCTCTTGTTAGCCCAGAGCTCACCAGTTAGGCTGGCTAGTGAACCTCTGGATGCCATTTCCACTGCCCAGCTGCCAGGTTCACAGGCGTAGGCCGCCATGCCTGACATTTCCATGCGGGTTCTGGGAATGAAATCCAGGCTTCATTGACTGCTCCATCGCCAGCACACTCTTCCCAGTTTCACTACCTCACCCATCCCCCAGGATCTCGTGAAGCACAGACTGCCTTGATCTCAAGGTGTAGTTGAGGCTGACCTTGAACTCCTGATCCTCCTGCTTCTACCTCTCGGTGCTAGGATCACAGGCATGTGCCACCACACCTTTTGCCCATTTTTAATCGAATTGTTTTTGCTTCTCGTTGTTGAATTGTGCCGCTGAGGTTTACAGGGAAGAGAAACCGAGGCCCTGAGAGAGGACGTGACTCGGTTGAGAACAATAGGCTCATGGGTAGCAGAGGCTAGAACTTGAATCTGTGTCCACCAGCAAGTGGGGGTCCACTCTCTCTGCCCAGTGGAGCAGCCTCCTGCACCCCACCTCGGGCTGTGGCAGGTCCTGTCCATGCATTTAAAGAGGCAGAGCCCTCACAGGCGGAGGGTGGGCCGGAAAGGCCGGGAGATAGCAGTTCTGAGGAAGTAAACCCACCCTCCCTTCCTCTCCGCATCACGAGGACCCGGCTGACGTGGCCCAGGAAGGGGGGACAGCCCGGGCCCTGTGGTTGAGGATCCTATTTATACGGGCTGTTGCAAGCCTTTCCTGCTGGCGACGGCGGCGACGTCACTAGGAGCTGACCTCACCAGAATCGCTGACGCATCTTCCCTCACGCTTGGCCTGGGTGGTGGTGAGGCTCCGCCTCTGGGCCTCTGGGCCACTCCCACGGCCCCTGCGTAGCCCCAAGGACCTCCACTGGTGTCTCACCCTCCAATCCCGACTCCTCTGTTAGGGTCTGGAGCCTGTTCCTGACGTCATCATGTACGATCCTAACTCACGGCATCTCAGATATGACTGTATTGGGAAATGGGGCCCTTAAAGAGGTAAACCAAAAAGGGTCATTGAGTGGGCTCTGATTCAGTGTAACTGGATTAGGGAAGAAATTGGGGGCTGGGGAGGTGGCTCCATCAGGAAAAAGCTTGCTTTGCAAGCATGAGGATCTGAGTTCAAATCCCCAGAATCCATGTGAAAAGCCAGATGTGGTCATGCAGGCCTGCAGCCCCAGCACTGTGGAGGAGCAGAAACGGAAATGCCTGGGGCTTTCAACTGCTAGCCTAGCTCCAGATTCAGACGAAAGATCTCATCTCAAGGGAATAAGACAGAATGCTAGAACAGGATGCATGGTGTCCTCTTGTGGCTTCTGTGTGCACGTACACACTCCCATGTATCCACAGATCACCACCACCACATACAGCATATACATCCACACACCTCCACATCCACCACACACACACACACACACACACACACACACACACACACACACACACACACACACACACCCTGTATGCAAATGTGGAGAGTAACAGAGGAAGACAGTTAACGACGCTTTAACTATGACCTCTGGCCTCCACAAGCACAGACACGATTTGTATGTGCACCCACCCTCATATGTACACAGGCATGCATGTGCCACACACAGAGATGGGGTACAGAATTGCAGAAGCAGCAAATGACTGTGTAAGGACCCAGTGAAAATGTGGCCACTTACAAGCCAAGGAACAGCCATGTGGGGTGGTATATTCCAATAATCCCAACACCAGAGAGGCCAAGGCGAGAGGATTGAGAACCTGAAGCCAATCTGGACTCCAGGGGGAGTCGGAGGCCAGCCTGGGCTACACCGTTGAGAAGCGGCCTAAATAAATAAACAGCTAAGGAGAGGTCCCTGAGAAAGAGCCAGCCCCGGTGAGAGCTTCACTCAAACGTCCAGCTCTACAGTGGTGGGAAGCACACAGCTGAGGCTGCATGGCCTGGGGGACAGTGCCCCACTTGTCCATCCATAGGCTCCACATCAGAGGACACAAAGAGGTGTGTGCAGAAAAGGAGCCCGACTGAGATGGGCTCCTCTGCAAGGAACATGCTCAGACGTTCTTTTCTGTGATTCCCCAACGACACGGTTGTTTGCTATAGCATGTGCCTTGTGCTGGGGATTATGTCATCTAGGGAGGTTTCGGTCCAAGGAGGCCAGATGGAGGTTCCATGAATGCACCACACCATTTTTAAAAGGGTCTGAGACTTCGGTAGATCTTGGTACCTTTGGGAAGGAGGCCCTGAAATCAGTCACTTGTATATACCAAGGGTCAGCTGTACACCATTATGACAATTCCAGGAAATAAATATGCACACACAGGTCTTGCCCTCGGTGACAGTGGTCCCAGGAGTCTGTGCACACAACACTCAGATTGGCCCCAGAGCTAAGAGCATGGGCCTTTAGACACCAGGGAAAGTGTACTTCCTTCCTTCCTTTTTTCTTTTCTTTGGTAGACACATCAAGTGTCCAGGCCAGCACCTCGCCTTGGCAGATGCTGGCAGCCCCCTTTCCTTTATTTAATTCAGTTTATTTCTTTCTTTGAGACAGAGTCTCCCTGTCAGCCACCGGCTCCTGAGCGCTGGGACCATATGCCCAGTTCGATTCCATTTTGAGATCGGGTCTCCCTGTCTCTCCCAGGCTGGCTTCTGGCTCACACTGCTGCCTCAGCCTCTCCAGAAGCTGGAATTACAAATGTGTACCACTATGACCAGCTTTGGATGACCTCTCAGCTCTGCAGAGGGACCTCTAGTGGGGGGGGGTCACCTCTTGCTTTGAACAGAGGAGACAGAGTAGGATTCATGATGGAGGAGGAAGAGCTGCGGTGATGGAGACCCTCGTGCCAACACAGTGGTCCAGAGGTGCTCTCCTGCCAGACCCCGGGGCTGCACAGAGCTGCCCTCTGTCTCCTCGCCACAGTGAGATGAGGTAGCTCCCTGCCGGGGCTTGGGTGTAGGGGGATAGGATGTCCCAGGATGACATCAGGGATATGAAATGCAGAAGGAGCCCTGTCCAGGGCCCTAGGGAACAGCACCCTGGGGTGGGCAGAGGTGAGAAATTCAGCAGAAGGAAATGAAGACCTCAAGAAGAGGATCTGGACCGGGCCAGTCTGGCGGTTTGCCGCCAAGGCGAGCACTCTGCTGGGCACAGGGAGTGGGTGGGTGCCTCAAGATGGGGGGTGGGGGTGAAGATCTTTGTTCAGTGGACACATGAGGACCAGCAGCAGGTGGTATGGCCGGGGCTGGGCTCCTTCTGCAGGGTCCCTGCACCTGGAGCAGCTCAGGTCCCCCCCAGTCCCAGGACCCACACCCAACCTCCTCAGGCTACCTCTGGTCCCCGAGGTTACAGCCTGAGGATGCTCATCCTAGCTGGGTAGGCATGCTGGGGCTTCCAAGCATGGACCGTGGACCTGGGTCAGCCTGGCTCAGTTTACCACAGCAAAGCCGCCAACAGACCAGGAGACGCTGTCTCCAGGGCCGAATGTCGTCATGTTCCGCTGCGGGTGCTAAGAAACAGAAGACCCACCCATGATGGATCACTATCTTTCAGAGAAAGTGAAACCTGGTCTCCAACTGCCACCGCCGCAGCCCCCCCCCCCCCCCCGACTCCAGCTTCCCCCTCTGAGCTCACAGCTTCCCCATCTCCCCCGCCCCCCTGCATCCCATCCCCCGAAAACCGGTACTTGGAATTCGAGTTTTGTCTTTTCTTTTCCTTCAAAGGCTTTTTTGCCTTTTATGTCCATGTTGGCGGTGGCCTTGTGGGGTGAAACCCAGAAATGCTTTTCTCCTCTTCGCTGTGCAGGTGAGACTCAGAGTGGCGAAGTGACCTGCCTCGGGCCACACAGCATGTCGGAAGGTTTGAGACCTAGTCTCTACTCTCTCCCTTTCCAAGTGTCCGGGTCTCCCTAGAGGATCCTCTCTCCAGAGAGGGGCTCTGGGATTGGGAAGGCTGTAGGGACCAGATAATGGGGAGAGCAGGGATGAGGAGCCGGGCTAGAGGATGCTGGCCTAGGATTAGATTCTCGGGGCCCGAGTCTGGCTCTGTGCCCAGAGCCTGGTGGTTTCCGCTCACAGATGTCCCGACAGCCCAAGCGAGAGGGTGGGAAGGGCACTCAACGAGGAAGATGTCTTAGCTCCCTTGAGCCCTGAACCTCAGTGTCCTGTGAGGTTGGCGGTTCCTGGGCCAAGGGTGGCCTGGGCTTCCAGAGGCCTGGCATGCAGCTCCTGCTCTGACCCCCGGGCTGACTCACCGAAGATGGCATGGACCCCCGTGCTGCCCGCTCACCCCAAAAAGGCTGAGGCTGCGGTTTACATCATCCTTGGGCGTGGGGCTGACCTCGAAGAACGAATTCGAAGAAAACGGGAGGAGGAGCGGGCTTGTCATGGCGCCTGGCGCCCATTGGCCGCCTGTGGAGACTTTGGTTTTTGGGGTCATGTTCCCAGAAGGCCTGCCCTTCCCCACCCACCTCACGAGGTGTTGGCCAATCGCCCTGTCGGGCATAAAGTGGCTGCCAGCCCGCAGGACACCCAGCCGAGCCGTGTCACCCCAGAGCGGCACGGGCCGAATCACCAGCGCCCAGCATGCAGACACAGCTTCCACAGAGAACACTGCTCAGTAAGTACTTCCTTCCTTTCTGCCATCCCAGGGCACAGCTGTGCCAACTGGCTGCGGTGGGCACCTTCTGCCCCTTGGGAGCTGGAGATCTGGCATCAGGTGAATGATGCTGATGAGAAGGAGAACTAGGAGGTCAGGGGTCCACTGAGACCCCAGAATACCCACAGATGGAGATGTGGTATTCCTGGAGGGCTTCCAGAGGGAGGTGAGATAGACTGTGTTGGTGCCCAGGGCATGAGGGAAGGGGATAGAGCGGGAAGAAGGTGGAGAAGCCGGAGGCAGGTGGAAGAGGAGCAGAAAAGGAAGTTGCAGATCTGTGAGGAAGTGCGGCAGGTCCTGGGATGGGGCCTCCTTCTTGTCCTGACTCAATTGCCAGGGTCTAGGGAGGATGGAAACTCAGCCGAGCTTCAGGGCCTCAGATCTGCACACACAGCCACACCCCCATGGGGACAAGCAAACAAAGCCCCCAATGTGGGTGAGGGTCTTCCCTCACACTGATGCAGGAAGGCTTACCTGCAGACCAGAAGCCCCAGTGAACGGGGCAGGTACCTCAGGGCTTCACACAGGCTCGCGGGCACACCCCTACAGACGCTGCTCCACGTGCACCTGTTACGTGCTCGCCGTGGGCCCTCGCTGGTAGTGTAGCTACAGACACCTGGGGAAGCTGGGGAGGGCACTTGTGGTTGGCATGCCTGGGCTCCTGGCCCTCCCCAAGGGGCTGGTCGGTTTGTAGGAAGGGAAGGATGGTGTCACAGCCTTCCGGGCCATTGCACCACAGGCCCCTTCCGACCACGTGGCTGCCGGTGCCTGAGGGTGGGGGCCAGCGAGCTGGAACTATGCTAGTCTACCCTCACCCCCACAACCTTCTTGGGGAGTCCCAGTATCCCTGGAGTGTGCATGTGTGGGGGTTTCTTGACTGAGGGGCAGGAAGGTCAAGCAGAGTTCTGGGCATGTGTGACCTGGGCAGGACTTTCTCTGGCACATAGTTCACCTTTCAGTAGACGGGGTATCAGCACTGGCAGGCCCTGTGGGTGGAGAGTGCCTTCCCTAGCTCTGTGAACAGAACTCAGGTGACCTGATGCCCAAGGCTGCACCCAGGTCCACTCCATTCGGTCTACATGGAATGTTAAGATTGTATGGGAGTCAGGGACTTGACCAGTCAGTCTTAGGTCTAGACCAACCCTTGTGTGAGGCCAGACGTCTTATAGTGGACTCATCGCCTCAGCCCGTGCCCTAAGGTCAGGACAGGGATGTTGTGTGCAAACACCCAGCTTCCGTGCTTAGTAATTGCACCCCCCTCACCCTGTTTGGTCTGCGTGGTGACTCACTGGGGAGGTGGCAGCCTGGGGGGTGTCCTGTGCAGACCTGGTGCCTGCTGCATGCCCAGCTCTTGCTCTGGGCTGCACCCCCAGGCGTAAGAACTGTACCATGCCACAAGTCAGGTAAACATACCCTTCCTTCTCTGCCCCAGGTCTGGCCCTCCGTCTCCTGTTCCTGAGCATGGCACAGGCCACACGCGGCTGCTCCAGCTCTTCCCCACAGCTCCTCAGCCAGCTGCAGAATCAGGCGAACATCACGGGGAACACGGGATCGCTCATGGAGCCCTATGTAAGCCTCAGCCAGCCCTTAGGGCGCGTGAGCCTCAGAGAATCTCGGGGACTAGTGAGAAAGTGGAGGGAGGGAGGACCAGTAAGGGGCAGGTGGAGCTGTCTGGATCCCAACTCCATCCCCTGGTCTGGATGGTTTGGCACTTTGTTTTAGATTCCCAGATGTGGTAGAGAGTGAACTAGTCCAGTGCTTCTGCAGACCCTCACCCCATCCACTGCGTGCACAGTGACCCCCCCCCCCGGGGCCCTGGAAGCACTCCCATCCCAGTTCTGCGTCCCATCTCTGCCGTTCTGGGTTATCTCTTCTTCCTTGGCTTTTGTGTCTCTTTGCTGGGAAAATCTAGTGTGAAACACACAAGAGCTAGTGTTGTAAAGGCAGCAAAGGCAGCTTCATCGGTGTGTATTTGGGGGAGGGGGCGGTTTCTGGCATGCATTCCTCACTCTTTCCCTTCCTCAGATTCTCCTCCAAAGCCTGAACACATCGGACCTGAGAGCTGCCTGCACAGAGAACCCTGTGACCTTCCCGAGTGAGGACACCCTACGGGCCCTGAGCAAGCCTCGCTTCCTGAACACTGTCCACGCCACACTGGGCAGAGTCTGGCGCCAACTGGGTGCTTTCAGACAGCAGTTTCCGAAGATTCAAGCTTTTCCAGAGCTGGAGAGGGCCAGGCAGAACATCCAAGGCATCAGAAACAATGTCTACTGCATGGCGCAGCTGCTCCACCATACCCTGGAGAAACCCGAGCCCACACAGGCCGGTTCTGGGACCTCACCGTCCACCTCTACAACACCAAGCATTTTCCAGGCCAAGCTAGACAGCTGCCGCTTCCTGTGGGGCTACCACTGCTTCATGAGCTCAGTGGGGAGGGTCTTCAGGGAGTGGGGAGATGGCTCCAGCCGCAGCCGGAGACACAGCCCGAGACACAGCCCGCTCCGGGCCTGGCGCAAGGGAGCCCGCAGAATCAGACCCTCCCGGAGCAGCCAGAGCCCCACGTCCAGGGTCCAGGTGCCCCGGTAGCCTGAGGACACATGGATGGACACGGCATAGTCTGTGGATGCGGGATGTCGCCTCTCAGAGGCTTTCGGAGATGCTCCTGCATTCAGAGCGGTGCAGAACAGCACTTTAAGGCGTGGCGCTGGGAGGCCCCTCCCACCACGGCTGGACGACGAGGATGGTCAGGTTGTGGTGGCCCGCTCCAAGCCTCCAGTCCGAGTGGGGCGTCTGGGTCAGGCCACGTGGGGACGGCTTTCCATTGATTCAGGGGTCTGATGACACAAGCTGACTCACGGCTGGGCTGAACCCCCGAGGCTGTTGGTCCTTTCCTCTCATGACTTGAAGCCGTTGCCTCCAGACTTCCTCCTTTCCCTGTGGCTGAGTTCCAAAGGCAAGGTCAGGTCCGGGGCTCTCTCCTGTGCCTCATCCCATTCAGACCAGATACCTGGACGTCTGGGAGACCTCACGCTGGACAGTTGCGACAGGGGCAGGGTGTCCTAAAAGGAGCACTGATCTAGGAGTTCAAGGGAAGAGAGCTCAGAACTCTAGTTTGTTCCCTGAGTCTCTGCGTGACTGTGGGCAGGACACTTTATGTATCTGAACGTCAGCGTTCTCTATGGAAAGCTGTGTCGAGTGTGTGTGTGTGTGTGTGTGTGTGTGTGTGTGTGTGTGTGTGTGTGTGTGTGTCCGTCCTTATGTAAGGCCCCTCCGCCTGTCAGCTGCTGGACTCTGTGCCATAGGGTGGACATCAAAGTCTCTGTAAATGGGAACATACGGTGCAAACGGTCGTGGGGTGGGTTTATGGGAGATCTCCCAGCGCCTGGAAGCCCCATCTTGGGTCCTCGCTGCTTGTTGCTCCCTCTGGTGGTGTATTGTGGAATTTTCACACGCTGAACCGGTCCTCCTGGAAGGGGACTCAAAAGCTGAAGAGCAATTACTTGGAGGGACATGACTAATTTATTGATTTTTTTTATCAGTTTTTAATCAGTTTTATATTTATAAGGCTTATTTATAATGTATATTTAATGTTAATATTTTGCTAACATATTTAAAACTTGCCGAGTTTCTAAAATTGGCGTCAGTCTTTTCTCATGGGAGAAGGTTTGGGGGCCTGCCTGTGGGGAGGTCTTTAGATGGCAAGGCCAAAGATGTCTGTGCTCTGGGATGGGTTAGAGGTTTGAGAATCACTCAGAAAGGGAAGCCACATGGCCACAGCTGTGTCACACACATGGGGCATCTCCTTTTCCTTAGTGGTGTGTGTGTGTGTGTGTGTGTGTGTGTGTGTGTGTGTGTGTGTGTGTGTGTGTTAGGCTTTTCCTGGGGAGATGCAACATACACACATCTATTCCTCCCAGAACGGGAGCCCATGACAGACTAAAGTTCAAGTCCAAGCTGGTGAACCAATGAGTTTTATTGGTGTTGCATACAGGAGTGTGGGTGAAGGGTTACTCACAGGAGTGGGGTGACCAAAAGCAGATCATCACTGCAAAGCCCACCCAACACAGACGACAGCTACAACGGAGTCTCTGAGTGGCGTCAGTTGGCAGTCCCTATCCCCGCTCCAAGTTATCACTCCCGTGCCCTTCTCCAGCAGTATGCCTCATTTTCTGGGGAGGGACCCTCCAGACTCTTGCAAGGTTTTGTTCACCCAGACCTAGGACCTTTGGTTTACCTCCTGTGGCTCTTAAGCCTCCTGTCTCCTGGAAGGGTTTCAGTTCTGAGGAAATTGCCACAGAACCCTGTCACTGAACCTGGAGTTCACTGTTTGCTAGGCTGTGTGCCTCTCCCTCCCCAGCTTGGGGGTAACAGACCTAGGCCACCTGCCCCATCCCCCCTTAAAGATTGTATTTTTGTCTGTGTATGTCTGTGAGTCTGTGCACATGAGTGCAGTGCTGGTGGAGGCCAGAAGAGGGCGTCAGAGCTCTTGGGACTGAAGTTAGAGATAGTTGTGAGGGCATGCGCGTGCTGTGATTCAAACCCCAGTCCTCTGCAAGACCAGTAAGTGTTCTTAACTGCTGAGTCATCTCCCCAGTCCTGGGCACACAGATTTTTACACCCAACATTTACATCTTTTTATTTTTTAAATTATTTATTTATTTTTATATATGAGTGTTCTGCATATGTATCTGCTTGCCAGAAGAGGGCATCAGGTCCTATTATAGACGGTTGTGAGCCACCATGTGGGTGCTGGGAATTGAACTTAGGACCTCTGGAAGAGCAGTCAGTGTTCTTAACCTCTGAGCCATCTCTCCAGCCCCCAAATTTACATCTTTTAAAAGAGATTTATTTATTTATTTATTTTATGTATATGTGTTTTATTTGCACACTAGAGGAGGTCATTAGACCCCACGAGACTACAGATATAGACAGCTGTGAGCCACCATGTAGCTGCTGGGAATTGAACCCAGGACCTCTGAAAGAGCAGCCAGTGCTTTTAATTGCTAAGCCATCTCTTCAGCTCCACAAATTTACACATTAAAAAAAAAAACTAGATGGAGGTACTCCCCCATATTGGCAGTCATGTGTACTCTATGGCTGTCTTGTTTGTGATGGGAGACAGTTTATATTAGGAGTATTTGGGCTGGGCACACGCCTTTAATCCCAGCACTCTGGAGGCAGAGGCAGGCAAATTTCTGAGTTGGAGGCCAGCCTGATCCTCAGGGTGGATCCTAGACAGCCAAGACTACACGGAGAAACCCTGTCTTAAAAAAAAAAAAAAGAAAAAGAAAAGAAAAAAAAGAGTATTTGTGGGGCTGGGCAGATGGCTCTGTGATGAAGAGCACTGGCTGCTCTTCCAGAGGACCCGGGTTCAGTTCCCAGCACCCACATGGCAGCTCACAGCTGTCTGTGACTCCAGTTTCAGGGGATCTGAAACTCTTGTATGGACATACATGCAGGCAAAACCACCAATGCACATGAAATAAAAACAAATAATAAAAACAGACTTCTTTTAAAAATAATATTTTAATATGATTTTCTGAGCCTATGACTATTATATAAATGAAATGAAGCTTTAAATTAAATTAATACAGTTACTTAGAACCTACTTTGAAATGCAATCTTTATCTCTCAATATATAGATATAAACATACATACACACCTATATAAGCTAAATTTTATAGATTAAAAAAAATCTTTATCTTATGACTCTAATGAATGTTGTTTTATATAAATAATTAGAATTTAAAGTTTTATAAATAGACTCAAAGACATCATTTTAATAGATTTTTAAGATGTTCAGAGCACTCAAGTTTATAAGGTAGTATGTGCTTATCAGGCCTTTAAATTTTTATTATTATTATTGTGTGTGTCATGTTTATTTTATGTACATGGGCGTTTTGCCTGCAAGTATGTCTGTACAACACCTGTGTGCCTGGTACCTGAGGAAGCCAGAAGAGGGTGTCAGATCCACTGAAACTGGAGTTACCAATGCTTTGAGATGCTACATAGGTTCTGGGAACCAAACCCGGGTCCTCTGGAAGAGAAGCCAGTGCTCTTAAGCACTGAACCATCTCTCCAGCCTCTTTATCAGACTTTTTATTTTATTTTAATTTTAGTTTCTCGAGATAGAGTTTCTCTGTGTAGACCTGGCTGGCCTGGAACTCACAGAGATCCACCTGCCTCTGCCTCTGCCTCTACCTCTGCTGGGGTTAAAGGTGTGTGCCACTAGGCTGAGTATTATCAGGCTTTTTAATACATCACCAAAATAGAGTTGTAAATCCTCACATGTATATTTTAACTAGGAATGCCAAAAATAAAAATAGTAATTTTAGTACACAATAAAAATGAATTCAAGAAATGAAGTAGTCAGAGTTTGTTAAATTGTTTCCCACACAAACAATACATGAAAACAGTTAGCATAGACGTACATGACACAATTACATGTAATCTAGGGGTCTCATTGAAAAAAGCAGGAAGTTTATGTCCCTGTATCTTTAAGATATGGAAAGGGGCTGGAGATCTGGCTCACAGGTTAAGAACACTGGCTGCTCCTCCAGAGGACCCAGGTTTAATTCCGAGCACCAGACGTGACAAAGGGTTAATAGCTGTGTTAGTTAGCTTCTTGTCAACGGGACACAAGCTAGGGTATCTGGGAAGAAAGAACATCAGTTGATAAAGTACCTCAATTAGATAGCCTGGTGGCAAGTCTGCAGAGCATTTTCTTGATAAATGATTGATGCAGGACGGCCCTGCCCATTGTGGATGGTTCCATCCCTGAGCAGGGGTCCTGGGTTCTATAATAAGGCAGGCTGAACACACCATGAGGTAAGCAGTACCTCCATGGCTTGTGCATCAGCTCCTGCCTCGAGAGTCCCTGGCCCGACTTCCTCCAGTGATGGAGTGTGACCCGAGGGTGAGCTGAAAAAGCATCTCCTCCCCAAGCTGCCTTTGGTCCTTGTGTTGTATGTCAGCAATGGAAACCCAAACTGAGATAGTAGCATAGAAGATCAAAAGATGGCCTTTGTCGTGCAGACTTAAGATACTATCACTTCCTCCTTTAAGAGCTGAACAGCCCAGAGGGAGATGCTTTTGCTGATGAAAATGTTTTTCTCAATGTTATTTAAACCTAAGATATGTGTGTGTGTGTGTGTGTGTGTGTGTGTGTGTGTAAATTTACCGTGAGGGCAAACCAAATCCCCCTGATTATATTTGTATATGAAAGAAAAAGGGACAGAAAGAAATGAAAGAAGTGTAAGTTTTGGATCAGGCATCATCTACTGCCCCGGTGTCCATCTGGACTTTGGTTCCCTTACCTAGATCTGGTGATGCTGGCCAATGTCTTCTCTTGCATTAGGGAACACAGACCTGTCCCATGCAGCCATTTCCCTAGCTACCTTTTCAAACATCTTATAAAGAGGCAACATGTGGAGCTTAAATGTACATATTTTGACCTTAAAAGTTAGAGAAGTCAACCTCTCCTTCAGAACACTGTGAGGGAGGAAGCCAGCGGACTCCTCCCTGCCCGTGCTGCTGGCCTTCCAGAGAGCAGAGACAGGTAAAAATGCCAAGAGCAGTGCTGAGACTCACGGGAAGCCAGGCAGCGGTGGCGCATGCCTCTAGGGAGGCAGAGGCAGGCAGATCTCTGAGTTTGAGGCCAGCCTGGGCTACAGAGTGAGTTCTAGGACAACCAGGGCTACATAGAGAAACCCTGTCTCGAAAAACCAAAACAAACAACAACAAACAAAACTGATGCCTTAAACTAAATATGTTGGAAACAGAAAGGGGTCTACCAAACAGGATACTTAAATAACCAGCTCAGAATAAAGAAATGAACATTGGCCAGACCAAGGGAGGTCTGAGAGAACCCGGGTAAGAGCCCCCTGCAGTCTGTGGATGCGGGATGTCGCCTCTCAGAGGCTTTCGGAGATGCTCCTGCATTCAGAGCTGTGCAGAACAGCACTTTAAGGCATGGTGTTGGGTGGCCCCTCCCACCACGGCTGGACGACGAGGATGGTCAGGTTGTGGTGGCCCGCTCCAAGCCTCCCGTCCCAGTGAGGCGTCTGGGTCAGGCCACGTGGGGACGGCTTTCCATTGATTCAGGGGTCTGAATGCGTCCACCCAGGTGACTCCTCCGGTAAAACGTACATTATTTTCAGAGCCCCATGTTTGGTGCGGTAAGAGTCAATGCAGAAACAGAGCTCTTACCTCAAATGGATTGAGAGATGGTTCCTTCTGGAGCAGAATATGAGTGACCATGGCTAAGGAACACAGCGTTTAGGGCCCTCCAAATTCCATGTTCCAATTCGGAAGTTGTTCCATTAAGTTTTTATAACAAACAGGATAAAGAATGTCACACCTTGGAGCTGGAGAGGTGGCTCAGCAGTTTGTCCAGAGGACTCAAGTTCAATTCCCAGCACCCACAGCAGGTGTATTTCCTGCTCCAGGGGAAATCTCACTCCTCTAGCCTCTGGAGGCACTGACCTCCACATACACATAATTTCAAATAATAACAATAAATCTTTAAAAAGTCATAAATGAGGCACTTTTCAAGTACATTAGAAGAAACATCAGAGAAGTAATTTCAACTTGAAGATGTAACTTTATTCTGGGATGGTGTGTGCATATGTGCATGTGCGTGCGTGCGTGCGTGCGTGTGTGCGTGTGTGTGTGTGTGTGTGTGTGTGTGTGTGTGTATTTGGGTATATATGATGAGTGTGTATGATGGATATGTGCACTGATGGGAATACATGATGAGGCTATTGCTGACAACTATATATGATGGGTGTGTGTGTTAAGTTTGTGTGCTAATATGTGCTGTGTATTTTTC
Source organism: Peromyscus maniculatus bairdii (assembly GCF_049852395.1). NCBI lineage: Eukaryota > Metazoa > Chordata > Mammalia > Rodentia > Cricetidae > Peromyscus > Peromyscus maniculatus. The sequence goes on from NC_134861.1 coordinate 7,530,917, forward strand.
CGGCCTCCTTTTGAAGGCTGAATGTTGAAACAGACACTTAGAAATGCAAATATGGGCCGGGCGGTGGTGGCGCACGCCTTTAATCCCAGCACTCGGGAGGCAGAGCCAGGCGGATCTCTGTGAGTTCGAGGCCAGCCTGGGCTACCAAGTGAGTCCCAGGAAAGGCGCAAAGCTACACAGGGAAACCCTGTCTCGAAAAACCAAAAAAAAAAAAAAAAAAAAAAAAAGAAATGCAAATATGGGGCTGCAGAGATGACTCAGAGGTTAAGAACACTGACTGCTCTTCCAGAGGTCCTGAGTTCAATTCCCAGCACCCACATGGTGGCTCACAACCATCTGTAATGAGATCTGGTGCCCTCTTCTGGTGTGCAGACATACATACAAACAGAACACTGTATACGCAATAAATAAATAAATCTTTAAAAAAAAAAAAGAAGCCGGGCAGTGGTGGCGCACGCCTTTAATCCCAGCACTCGGGAGGCAGAGCCAGGTGGATCTCTGTGAGTTCGAGGCCAACCTGGGCTACCAAGTGAGCTCCAGGAAAGGCACAAAGCTACACAGAGAAACCCTGTCTCAAAAAAAAAAAAAAAAAAAAAAAAAAAGAAATGCAAATATGTTTTGTGGTCACATATGTGGGAATAGGTGTGCTTCTAGGCCGGATGGTCATGTGAACAAGCCAGGTGTCCCACCCTTGTGTGTGTAGGAACATAGGGCACGGATCTGCCTGCTGCTTGGACCCCAGTAAGCGCTGTCATTAGTGTCCTGGCATGAATCACAGCCATACCCCTCCAGCCAATACCCTACTATCTGTGCACAAGGCAGAGCTTACGATGTGACTGTCTTAACTTGCTACTGGTGAGCCTTGAATTAGAGTTTATAGCTGAACCCCAGGAGATCGGGTCCCCGCCCCCAGGCCCACAGGTCCTCCCTTGGGAGAGGGACATGTCTGTAGGCAAGGCGGGGGTGGTACCAACAAAAGTCAAGAAACTGGCTTTTTTTCCCTCTTCTTTTTGAGATTATAATTTAATTACAACATTTCTTCCTTCCCTTTCCTTCCCCCAAACCCATCTACATACACCCCTCCTTCAAATTCATGGCTTCTTTTTTAGCTGTTATTGCATACGTAAATGTATTTGTGTATACAAACGTTTTTCTAAATATAACCTGTTCCATCTGTATAGTGTTACCTGTATGTATAGTTTCAGGGCTGGCCCTTTGGCACTGGGCAGCCCACTGGAGTGCTCTTCCCTGGGGAGGACCACCTCTCCCACTCCCAGCTTTCCCCGGTGGCCTGCAGGTCTGTGTAGGGTCGAGGCCTCATGGGCTTTTCCCGTCCACTTTGACTTGCCCATTGGTGTCCTCTGTGTTCAGCTCACATTTGGACAGTCATGTGGCTAAGACTTGAACTTGGCTTTCAATATGCCTTAGGCACATAGTAAATTTGTGTGTTCTTTTTTTCCTACAAAATGGGGTCCTGGGGATGTAGATCAGTGGCAGCACACTTGCCCAGTGTGAGTAAGGTCCCAGGTTTGACCCCAGGGTTCCTAGAAAGAAAAAAGAAACACATGAACATGACCCAATCAGTCCCCGGCTCCCCCACTTCCTGTAATAGGGGGGTCAGCAATAGATCTGAGGCTGCAGCGTGGGTGCCTGAGAGCCCCTCACAGTTCTGCAGCTAGTAGCTGTAGGCAGGGGCATCTTTCTGATCCTGTCCCTTGCCTCTGCAACTTGGCTGACAACTGCAAGAGTCCCTGGTGACACCGAGCTCCGGGGCAAGGGGCAGACAGACAGCAGACAGGCCAAGGGACCAACAGGAGCGTGAAGCAGGCCAACACGGGAGATGATGTAACACAGAGCGTGAGAAGCAGGCCATGTGGGTGGTCAGGCTAGTGTCTGGAGAGATGACGTCCTCGCTGTGGTCGGAATGACGTGCAGGTGTGATGGGGACAGCGAGGGCAAAGGCCACCAGTATTTAAGGGTCAGAGGTGAGTGAGTAAAGGGATTGCGCCTAATCAAAGAGCCCAGAGAGAGAGAACACCCTGCACGAGCCACTTGTGCAAAGGGCTAGAGCCAGACCTCCGGGCCCAGGACCCCCACACAGCAGTCATTGGCAGTACTTGGCTGCCTGTCTACCAAGTACTGAGTTGGGAAGATCCACTGCCCACACTGGCTGTCCCCAGGGCTCCTCACTACCGTACAGTCTTTGCCTATGCTGTTCCCACTCTCTTAAATGCTGTTCCTTGTTTTTTGTTGTTTTTGCTGTTTGGTTCCCAACAACCATGCCCGGTGGTTTGCATGGCCTGTAACTCCAGCCACAGAGGGGTCCGCTCCTCTGGCCCCCACAGGCCCCTGCACTCACACACATAATTAAAGATAAGCTAAACCTCAACACAAAAGCTTAGTTTTTCCCTATCCAGGGCCACCAAGTGGGCTGTGCGTTTTCTCAAAAACCGCTCGTGTGGAAGCATTCTTCCTGGCTGTTGGCATCATCCCTGACCACCTTCCCAACAGGCCTGTGGCCGCTACCTTCGCCACCTTCATTTGGTTCCAGCCTTGCACACTGTCTGATACACACTACCAGCGAGCTTAACGAGAAGGAGGCAGGAGAGGGCCCCGCCCAGAGAGGAAGAGGACGGCTGATCCTGAGCCCGCCTGAGGAGAGTTCACTCTACCCATCCCAACATCCCCACAGCTGGAGCACCAGGTCTGCTAAATCAGGGGATGGCTCTCTCTCTCTCTCTCAAGGCTGCCCTGACCACAGAGGAGAAGGGGGCTTTCCTTGGCCTGGGCTGCCGGGAAGCTGTGGGTGGGAGGTGGTACCCACAGAAAGACAGACACCCCCAGCTTCCTGAAGCAGAACCGGAGCGGGCTGCGGCAGGCGCTGAGGTTGCCCACAGAGAGGGCAGAGGTTGGTCTGCAGAGGCAGGGCAGCGCGACCTGTGGCTGCCCCGCCCTGGCTGAGTTCTGCACCCCTACCCAGGAGGCTGTGTGAGCGGTCTTTGGCCTGGAGCAGGACCCATCTCAGGAAGTAGCCGAGGATGCTCCCGGCGCTGTGGAAGAGTCTTAGGCACATCGCCTAAGTCGGCAAGGATTTATCCTCCACCGGGTCACAGAACTGATGTCTCCCAAGATTGGCCCCTGCTCCTCTGCGCCTCCAGAAGACATGAAGGTCCTTTAAATCCAGCTCACCATCATCTCGGCCAGCCCCACCCATTGTCGGCATTCTGTCTGGCCCACTCACAGTGTTGCTGAATCCCAGCTCACCCTTCCCTCTCCGCCGTTATTCAGGGCTCCACCCCCTGCCCCCGATGGTTCATGCCTCATCTCGCTCCATGCTTCTTTTCCCCTTCCTCAGCCATAGTGTAGACATCTCGGTGTTATCATATCTTCTTCCCCTCCCAGAATCCCACAGTATCTTCCTGCCTTCTAGCCTGAAGCTTCCGTTCCAGACTTGTCAGGTTCCAGCAGCTGGGCCACCTCTCAGGTCTTAGTCACTTGTTCTATTAACTGGAGGCTTGCTTACGGTTTCAAGAGTGAGTCCGTGATCACGGCAGGTAGCAGACAGGCATGGTGCTGAGAGCTTTGCATCCAGATCCACAGAGAGCAGGCAGAGAGAGAGAGACTGGGCCTGAGGCTTCTGAAACCTCAAAACCTAACCCCAGTGACACACCCCTTCCAACAAGGCCACACCTCCTAATCCTTCTCAAAATAGGTCCACTCCCTGATGACTAAACATTCAAATACATGAGCCTATGGGGGCCATTCTCATTCAAACCACCACAGCATCCTGAGAGAAGGTCAGGCCTTGCAGCCTGGCCTCCTCTCAGGCCCCTCACATCCCTGCCCTGCAGCCTGGCCTCCTCTCAGGCCCCTCACACCCCTGCCCTGCAGCCTGGCCTCCTCTCAGGCCCCCCACACCCCCTGCCCTGCAGCCTGGTCTCCTCTCAGGACTCCCACACCCCTGCCCTGCAGCCTGGCCTCCTCTCAGGCCCCTCACACCCCTGCCCTGCAGCCTGACCTCCTCTCAGGCCTCTCACACCCCTGCCCTGCAGCCTGACCTCCTCTCAGGCCCCTCACACCCCTGCCCTGCAGCCTGACCTCCTCTCAGGCCTCTCACACCTCTGCCCTGCAGCCTGGCCTCCTCTCAGGCCCCTCACACCTCTGCCCTGCAGCCTGGCCTCCTCTCAGGCCCCTCACACCCCTGCCCTGCAGCCTGGCCTCCTCTCAGGCCCCTCACACCCCTGCCCTGCAGCCTGGCCTCCCCTCAGGCCCCCTACACCCCTGCCCTGCAGCTGTCTTCTCTGAGCCCTCCTCCGTTCCCTACCCCTTGCATTGCCCTGCTCCAGTTCAAGTACCCCCATCTCCTTGGCCTCCCCAGGAGCATCTCCCAGAGTGCAACATGCAGAGCGTGCCCTGGCCCCAGGCACTGTGAAAGTCTCAGGCAGGGCTCTAAGCAGCAGCTTCTGAGCCCAGTGTACGAGGAGCCAGAAGGTAGCTTGCAGAGATGAACTGGTGTTCTCTCCACAGTCCTGGGAAGGGACAGAGAAGTCATTGCACTCCTCGGAGCTAGCCCCAAGCTCAGGAAGACAGAAGGCCCCCCAGGCCATTCGAAGCTGAGGTTTCGGGGTTTGTTTTTTGCTTGTTTGTTTGGCTGGGTTTTTTGTTTGTTTGGTTTGGTTTTGGTTTGGTTTTGTGGGGAGGCAGTGGCAGTCACAGACCTAGTCGCTGATATACATCATGCACTTAAAAGCTGAGCCTGGAGAAATGGCTGGCTCAGCTGCTGAGAGGATTTGCCGCTCTTGTACTCAGACGGCGGCTCTCAGCTGCCTGTAGCTTCAGTTCTAGGGGACCTGACCCTCTCCCATGGCCCCTGTGGGTGCCAGGTACCATATCTACGAAATTAAAAATAAATAAATACATAACATCGAGACGTTCTCTAGGATCCGGGGCCTGGTGATCGGAGAACAGGCCCTGGCGGATACAGTGCGTGTTCCAGCGAGTCCCCAGTCTGGACACTCATCCTGGACCCAATAGAGGCGGCATGAGCACCTGGGGCTTCCGAGCTCACTGTCCCAGCTCTTTCTTTGTTTTGGTGCTGGGAACAGAAACATTGGCCTTAGCCAGGCAGCGGTGGCGCACGCCTTTAGTCCCAGCCCTCGAGAGGCAGAGGCAGGCGGATCTCTGTGGGTTCAAAGCCAGTCTGGTCTACAGATCCAGTTCCAGGACAGCAGGGCTGCATAGTAAAACCCTGTATCTATCTATCTATCTATCTATCTATCTATCTATCTATCTATCTATCTATCTATCTATCTATCATCTATCTACCTATCCATATTATTTAAAAATCGTATAATCGTATGTATGTGTGTATGTGCATGTGAGTACAGGAGCCTGCAGGGACAGAGGAGTCGGATTCCTCTGGAGTTGGAATTACAGGCAGTTGTGAGCCGCCTGACATGGGCTCTGGGAAATGAACTTGGGTTCTCTGCAAAAATCTTCCCACTCTTTAACCGCTGAGCCGTCTCCCCAGTCTCTCCCACTTTATTATCTTTTAAGATTTATTTTATTTTATGTGTATTGTGTTTCCCCTGTGTGTATGTCTGTCCACCTGATGCCCTTGACTACTGGAAGATGATGCTGTATCCCCTGGAACGGGAGTTACATGAGCCATCACGTGGGTGCTGGAGACTGAACCTGGACCCTCTACAGGAGCAGCCAATGTTCTCAAGCGCTGAGCCATCTCTCCAGCCCCAGGCTACCTTTTTTTTTTTTTAAGTTATTTATTTATTTATTTATTTTTTATGTGTATCGGTGTTTGCCTGCATATCTGTGTGAGGGTGTCAGATCTTGGAGTTACAGACAGTTGTAGGCTGCCATGTAGGTGCTGGGAATTGAACCCAGGTCCTCTGGAAGAGCAGTCAGTGCTCTTAACCACTGAGCCATCTCTCCAGCCCCCTACCTTTTTTTGAGACACAGTCTCTCATTGAATCTGACCCTTAACCATTCGCCTAGGCTGCTTGACCATCTTGTGTCAGAGATGGCTGTCTGTCCCTCAGTGCTGGGCTCACAGGCCCCTGGTGCCGCGTGGGGACTCAGATTAGATTCATTTGCTCCTGCACCTGCTAACCGCTGTCCGGATTTGAACTTGTAAAGTGATTTTGTGTGTATGGGTGTCTTACCGGCTAGTGAGGGTGTGCCTGGTGCCTGAAGCATTAGAAGAGGATGTGAGTCCCCTGGGCCATCCCTCCAACACGCCCTCATCCCAGCTTTAATGATTACTTTCTTTTTAGTGAGAGATGGAGACCTTAGAGGCAAAAATGAATATGACCCCTGCTTTTACCTTACTTGGCCTTCAAAGGCCAAGCCTCAGTTTCCCTTCTGCATAGTGTATGGTTGAAGCCCACTTCCCCCCTGACAGGATTTCCTAGGCAAAGTGTAGGGCTAGCATTGCCTCAGGCAGGTATGTAAGCTGTAAATAGCTCCTCCCTCCCTCCCTCCCTCCCTCCCTCCTTCCCTCCCTCCCTCTCTCCCTCCCTCCCTCCTTCCCTCCCTCCCTCTCCTTCCCTCCCTCCCTCTCCTTCCCTCCCTCCTTCCCCCTCCCCTCCTTCCTTCCCCCTCTCTCTCCTTCCCTCCCTCCTTCCCTCCCTCCCTCTCCTTCCCTCCCTCCCTCTCCTTCCCTCTCTCCTTCCCTCTTCCTCCCTCCCTTCCCCTCCCTCCCTCTTCCTCCCTCCCTTCCCCTCCCTCCCTCTCCTTCCCTCCCTCCTTCACTTCCTCCCTCTCCCTCCCTCCCTCCTTCCCTCTTCCTCCCTCCCTTCCCCTCCCTCCCTCTTCCTCCCTCCCTTCCCCTCCCTCCCTCTCCTTCCCTCCCTCCTTCACTTCCTCCCTCTCCCTCCCTCCCTCCTTCCCTCTTCCTCCCTCCCTTCCCCTCCCTCCCTCTTCCTCCCTCCCTCCTTCACTTCCTCCCTCTCCTTCCCTCCCTCCTTCACTTCCTCCCTCTCCTTCCCTCCCTCCTTCCCCCTCCCTCCCTCCCTCCCTCCCTCCCTCCCTTCCCCTCCCTCCCTTCCCCTCCCTCCCTCCCCCTCCCTCCCTTCCCCTCCCTCCCTCCCTCCTTCCCTCCCTTCCCCTCCCTCCCTCTCTCTCTCCCTCCCTCCTTCACTTCCTCCCTCTCCTTCCCTCCCTCCTTCCCCCTCCCTCTCTCCCTCCCTCCCTCCCTCCCTTCCCCTCCCTCCCTCTCTCCCTCCCTCCCTCCCTCCCTCCCTTCCCCTCCCTCCCTCCCTCCCTCCCTCCCTTCCCCTCCCTCCCTCCCTCTCTCCCTCCCTCCTTCACTTCCTCCCTTCTTGATGCTTTTTTTTTGCCTTGCTGTTCTGTAAAGCTCTTCTCTTAGTCCCTGTCCCCTACCATCTTCTGCGGTCCACGCCAGGCCTGTCCGGGCCGTCCACAGAACCCCTTGTGGCACCAAGAAAAAGGTCACAGTCCACAGTGGATCAAGAGGCCTCAGCACAGGCAGCAAAGCTCCTTGCTTCCTGGAGTGTCCCCAAGGGCTGGGCTTGCCCAGGGAGGGACGAAGGTCCCAGAGCAGGTGGGGCCCTGAAGCCTGGGGCAGAGAGCAGATCAGAAGGGCCAGGTAGCTCCCCGGGTTCTGAGGTGGGTGCTGGGGCAGGGGCAGCTGTGGGCCTGTGGCTCTTAGGACAGAGGCAAGGGATGGCTGCTGTGCACACAGCCTGTGGCAGGTCTGAGTCAAAACACCTAAGGTCGACCCCAGCTGGTCATGAGGAGAGCTGCCCAGTCATTGCCTTATGCTGGCTCCCGTCACCCAGACAGGCTAGGCGCGGCCCAGTCAGCTGTGACTCAGGCCACAGTGGCCTTGCCACGCAGCCCAGGGGCATCAAGTACAGGGACGCCCCCTCCCCACACCCAACCCCGCTGCTTCTCCTAGCAACCCAGCAACACCTTCCCCACCCCTGTAGGCCCTGTCTGTGGTGTGGGCTCTTTACCTCTTGGGTCCTCAGCTCGGGCTTGGGGTGGAAGTGGGGGGAGCCTCAGGCCACCAGCTCTGGACGGAAGTCAGGTGGGGGGCAGGGTGAGGAGTCAACGCCAGAGAAGCCTCAGCAGGAGAGGGAAGCAGAGGGGCCCAACCACGATGGTGTCGCCCTGAAGACCGGACAATCTGTGCAGACTGTGGAGGGCTGCGGCAGGCACAGAGACCACGGTAGGCTTCCCTTGAGGGGGCAGGATTGAGGGCCTCTGCTGCTCCCCACGTTTATCCTCAGGAGGGTAGATGGTACATCAACTGCTCCTTGTGGCCTACACAGCTCTCCAGGACTCGGTCTCCCTGTCTGTAATGGATGCATTGTGAGGCAGGTTCGTAAGGCTCTCTTGGAGGATGTCCAGGCAAAGCTGGAGATGAGCTGTGAGAGTGCCCTGGGGGTTAAAGTTCACGGGAGGGGTAGAGGCCAGTGGGGACAGCACATGGATTCAAACCTTGCGTGGAATGATCGTCGGAGGGTTAGTAGGTTCCGAAGGCAGTCAGTCTTGATACCTGGGTGTCCGAGGGACATTCAGGTTCCTTTCTTTGTTCAGAGCAGCGGCGTTCTGAGAGTGCAGAGGCCTCATTTACCCTGTCCCCCCAGAATAGGCTGCAGTGGGCCACAGGGGCCCTTGTGGGTGCTCGGGGGAACTTGACTAGCCAAGGTCATCACTCCTCTGTCTTTGACCTTGGCCAGATCAGAACTTGGCTGTTCTGGGAACCTGGACATCCTAATCCCAGGACAGTGACAAAGTGGGGGAAAACCAGAGACCGAGTCTGTGCCGAGGCCCAAACCGGGGGCTTGTCGCCCCAAATGAAAAGAGACACTCATCTTTAGCTTGCGGTCAGTGTCTCTCCAAACTTGGTAGGGGCTGCCAAGAGGCTGGGAAGTTGTCCCCAGGATCCTGTCCATGCCGTACCATGCTGGGACAGGACGGGGCAGTGGGGATCCTGTGACTACAGATGGCACAGTCAGGTGTCCCTGGCTTGAATTTGGCTCTTGCCTCCTGCTGTGTGGATTAGGGTAGTTCATTTTCCTTCCCTGGGTCACCCTGGCTCCCCTGTAAAACCGGGAGCCTGATCCCCACCTGGAAGAACCGTCAGGTCAAGGTGGGAACAGGTAACAGGACCAAACGGGGCGCCGCCCTTCCTCCAAAGCCTTCTCACCAAGGCTGCACCCCATAGTCCACTGCATACAGTTCTGCCACCCCCTTGTGGCCAGGCTTTTGGACTTCACCCTGCAGATGTTAGGGTAAAGCCTCTCTGGGAATCTTCTTCCCCTGTGTTGGCTGATGGCCTCTGCCCACCCCCACCCTGCTCTGAGCCCCAGGCACCACTCACTTCCTCAAATCCACCCGTCCAGCCCCACCCACCTGCCTGCACCAGCTGAGCCGCTCTGCCTGCTGTCCCTGCCGCCCCTGGGAGGCGCTGCTGCCCAGGGCTTGGAGCTGCTAAAAGTGCCTGGCAAGAAGCCCTGAGCTCGGTTTTCCAGGACACTGGGGAGACAGACCATCCACATGCCCCAGATCAGTGACTGGATCTAGTCAGGGAAATGGGGTCTCAAGAAGCAAGTCCTCTCTGGAGTTCTCACAAGCACACCAGTTTTGAAGCTCTGGGGTCCCATCACCTTGGAAGCCCAGGACAGGCACCAGGCCACGTACCATTAAGGATGGCCCACTGATTTGCTGTGTGGCTTTTGGAAAGTGTCATCCCCTCTCTGGGCCTCACCTTTGAAGCTGTACCAGATAAAGATGTCAATAATAAAAGCGTACCTCTGGCTTTGCCAACATATGGTTGACGACACTGTTACCAAGTTCGCACATGTCGGAACAGGTTTGAGTGATGGTATCTCCTGCCTCAGGTGGCACAGCTCGTAGGTGACAGAGAGGAGACTGGATCGGAGGTCTGACAGATTCCAGGGCCCTTGGCCCCACTCTTCCAGCCAACAGAGTCACACCCTGCTTGGAGAGATAGGCAGGACTGTAGAGGGGTAGGGTGCCAAGGCAGGAGTTAGAGGCAACCGTCTTCGCGCTAAAAGGGTCCTCAGCTCTCAGCCTGTAGGTCAGAGTCGGCACTGGGGAAATGCCACAGCTGAGGGCTTCATAGAACCCACTGTGATACGAGTGCTGGGCACAGGTCCCACCTGGAAAGGGAGGGAACGGAAGCAGGGTCCAGGGGTGCGGTGGGGTGAGGCCAGTTGGGCAGGAGATCAGAGCGGATTGTGTCATGGAGCCATGTGGCTGATAAGCGCTGGCCACCTGGCCTAGGCAGGAGGAGGTGCTCCCCTGGGGTGACTGGAACAGAGCCCCTCACAGACCTTGCTGCCTTGAGTACCTCCTGAATGCCCCAAACACGGTTCAGCTTTCTAGGCCCATCTCAGAGAGGATGGGGTGGGATGGGGATGCAGAGCTTTGCACACTTTGTGACCCTGGACAATTCATTCAACTTCCTGAGCCTCAGTTTCCTACGGTGTCAAAGGAGAGATGCCTCCTGTGACAGATGGGGGGTGGGGATGGAGGTCTTAGGGTGTCTTCTAGGCACTCGGCCATGACTTTTTTTTTGGAGTGGAAGGGAGGTCCCTGGGGCTGGTGGACATGCTAGCCTTGTGCGCCGGGAGGGTCCCCAAGATTTGCAGAGGTCCCAGGGTTTGGGGCTGGTGTGAGACGGAGTCAGACCTATGCTTCCTGACAGGGGAGCCGGTCCTGGCTGTGTCCCTCTGGTCCCCGGCAGCTCCGGCGGCACTGTCCCCACAGAGTCCACGCTTATTCTTTTCTCTCCCAGAAAAAAGTAGACAGTTCACCCTGACGAGTCTTCCTCCTAACCTTCCAGGGGATTGAACCTTCATTCTTCTCATCTACCTCATATTATTCCGTTCCTAACATCCTCAAAAAGGTGTTTTTTTGTTGTTGTTGTTTCAAGTCACCCTGGCACTGAGGGTTAAGACAGGGCTCAGGCCACCCAGCATCACCTCTTGGTCCAGCTAGGTGGCCAGGCCCTACCTATGTGGTCAGTTCCCAGCTTCCTGTGTGTCTGTCCACTGTTGTTTCCGGTTCTGTTTATTGCATCTAAGTTCAGGAAACCAATAAGTGGCACCACACACACACCCGTGATTATTTAATAGCAGTCATGCTACGGTCTCTCTCTCTCTCTTTCTCTCTCTCTCTCTCTCTCTCTCTCTCTCTCTCTCTCTCTCTTTTGGAAAACCCAGTGGGAAAAGGAAGCTGTCAAGTCGGCTCTGACATCAGCGTTGTCCCTGTGCCAAAAGTCAGGGTGGCCGGGGTGGGAGGGGTAGGGCGGGGTGAGGAAGCCAGCTGCTGGTGGCCCCCGTGACATGAGGCTGCCCCATGGTTCCCAGGGGCAGGGGCTAGACAGTGAAAGGCAGGAATTGACAGAGACCCAGGGGCACATGCATACACACGCACAGGGTCATGCCTGTCTACCAACCAGACCTGCTGTGCTGTCCTTACAGGCACACACAGGCACACACACACACACACACACCAGAGGACTTGCAAAGTCCAGCTCTGTCATAACCCCCCCCACACACACACACAAACGGCATACTCGAATGCACACACATGCACAATAGGACCAGACACAGATAAACAGACTCATGCCGACACCGCTCTCTATACATGCACACAGCTCACCGAGACCGGCTCCACCAAGCTTCTGCCGCACAGGGAGTCCAGTCTGCAGGGCGCCCTCTTCTGGACTCAGCTGGGCCCCTGGGCATAGGCCACCCTGAAGAAGCCCGACCACTTCCTCCTCCTACCGTGTGTGTGAAGGGCTCCTGATGCCCATGAGGGAAAGGCTTGGTAGCTGTGACCGTCTCCAGCCTCACCCAGGTAAGGCCAGAGCAGGGTAAGGAGGGTCTGAGGGTCTGAGGCAGAGGAAGGAAGTGGCTTTGGAGAAGCTGGGTTCCACAAGGGACTTCATTACGGCTCACCCTGATGCCAGGCCTTGCCCCTGGCCTGCCCATACCTGGGCCCAAGATGCACCTCTGGCCCGTTTCTGGGCTGGCTTTAGTGGCAGCCATGGTAAAAGTCAGGCACTATGTGCTGCCAACTGCTGGGTGACCCTAGGCAAGTCACACAGACCTTCTGGGCCAGGCTTGCGCCACTGATTCACATAGCAAGAAACACGTGGGCACACACAGACAACTGGAGAGAACGCTTCAGGGAGCAGGCTCACCCTTGTTCTGGTGCCGTCTAGGGATTTGCCATTCTATTTCTCTTTGAAAGCGCTACTGGCGCCTTGTACCTCGAACCTGTAACCCATGGATGGGGTGGTAGAGGCCAGTGTGAAAGCATTGCTCTCCACCTCTGCCTGAGATAGTCCTGGGTATTCAGGGAGAAGAGGGCCATAGTCTAAGTGCTCACACAACATGGACACAAAATGCTGGCCCAGGAGTAGCCTAGTCCACAGATAGAGGGTTGGAAAGGTAGTGTCAGGGTGGGACCAGCCACCCACCATGCCACAACCTGGCCTCCGGCCCTGCTGATGCTCAGCTCTGTGGGCTGCCACTTCCTTCGCAATTTCTATCAGAAGTGAAGGGGAAAAAAAAATGCAGTCACTCTGATTCACCTCCAGGGGCTTGATTCCTGACGTAGGACTAGTCAGGAAATGTCGGGGTGATGCTGGGGCTGCTGGCCGTTGGCCAGGCTGCTTCTGGCTCTTCTTTGGCCCCGAGCGGGTGTCCTGGTGTCTGCCAGAGATGGGATGGGGTAAGGGTGAGAAGGGACAGATTCCATGCAGCCCTGGACCTCGCCAGGACTGTGAGACGGGAGGGCTTGCCGATACTCACTGAGGCTGCCTGCTCCCAGGGACCGTGCCCACCCCCGAGGACTGAGAGGCCCCCCAAGGCACCCCAGCTCTAACCATCAGGACTATGCTGAATTTCCAGGCTGGGTCCAAGCTCTTTGCTCCCGCTTAGCCAGAGTTGACAGAGTATTTATTCTGAATCTCCCTTGTTTTCCGAGGGGAAACTGAGGCGTCATCATCGCCCAGGGCTGCACAGCCCGTGTGTGGTTTGTGTTGGATTCCGACCTCACGGGTCTTCTTGGCTCAAGAGCCTGTACCACCCTTCATCTGGCAACACAGTCCCCTTGTTCCAAAAGTAACTATCGACTAAGGATGTCAGCTCCGTGGGGCACCAGAAGGAAGGCGGCAGGTCCAACGGCACCTTCACTTCTCAAGGTGGAAAATGGAGGTGACTCTGCCTTTTTGGACGTGGCATCCACTATCAGACCCATGCCAGCACCTTCCGGGGTTTCTCCCATTTCCTTTAACTACCTGTTGCCAGCTCTGGCCTTGAGAAGCACCCTCCAGGCCTCAGCTTCCTCTTCGAGCTCGCTCACCTTCCAGGTGAGGTCACCAAAGCCCAGCTAAGGCTTTGTTTTTTGAAGAACTGAGCTCCTCTAGGGGAGGGTGCAGGGAGAATGGGGCTGGCCTGGCTGGGGGGACAGCTCAGCATCTGGGTCACCAGTCTCGGGGAATTCCCAGTGCCCAGAGAGCTGCTTACTTACCTGCTGAGTAACCACTGCCCACACAGGATGCCTGGCTGACAGGCCACCTCCCCAAAACCCTGCCAGCTGCCACTGCTGCTCAGTCCTCTCTCCTGAGTCTCAGTGCCCCAGGGCCCAGGAAAGAGACAGAACAGCAGGCAGGCAAGGGGCTAGCCCCCACCCCCGCGTCCTTCCCCCAGGGACTCTGCAGGGGGCCAGCTGGTGATTCAAATTCCTCTGAGCTGAGCGTCTCAGATGGGGTCTGGGGGTGTGAATCAGCTCCTGGGGGTGGTAAGGTCCAGCCAGCCACTGTCTTCAGCTCAAGCCTTGACTGGGGTAGCTGTGTGTGTGTGTGTGTGTGTGTGTGTGTGTGTGTGTGTGTGTGAGAGAGAGAGAGAGAGAGAGAGAGAGAGAGAGAGAGAGAGAGAGAGAGAGAGAGAGAGAGAGGTATGTATATGGGGGTATGACAGGTTGTGTGTAGGTCTGTGTCACATGTGTATGTGGGGGTGACAGGTTGTGGGGGGATGTGTGACACAGAGAAGGCACACTACCACACCAGGCCCCTCTCCTGTCTGACCCTTCTGAGGTATCCCTGGAGCTGGAAGCTGTGGGTGAGGATCCCCCTTCTCCTGTCTGTTGTTACCTTGGCTCTGGAGTGCCTCAGTTTAGCGGCTCTGCATCACTCACAGGACAAAGACCTCTGTTTCCCATGAGTCTTTAGGGTCTATGCTGACACACAGGAGGCTTGCTGGGTGTCAGGAACCCTGCTGGACCTCAGGCTCTCCCAACGGACGATTATTGGCGTGTGTGCCATTCTTCTTACTCAGAGAGGAGGACACTGAGGACGAGGAGCGTCCGCTTCCCCAAAGCCACACGGCTTGTGCTTCACTGAGCCCAATCTCCAGCCCGTTTCCAAATGAGCTCAAAGTCTGCACACGCTTCACACCACCCGAGTTCCCACCTCTGCCCAGACCGCTCTCAAGGTGTGAGATGGATAATGACATACAAACAAAAACAAAGAGCGTCCGCTCTGATGCTCCCTCCCCCAGGGCTGTCGGGAGCAGACCCCCCCTCCGACCCTCAGAACAGGGCAGTGTGTTTCTACTCGAAACAAGAATGGGCAGGAGGGCACCAAGGCCAAATGAGCAGGTCAGGGCTGCAGGGGACTGAGGGGCTGGACTGCAGGGGGCTGGGGGTGGGGCTTCCTGTTAAGTCCTTAGTGGGTCATAGAGGAGGGACCACTGTGGCCTGCCAGCCAGAGTCTGGGCTCTGACGCTGGTACGTCTTTGTGCACCCTTGTGCGTGTGCCTTGACTTGCTAACTTTTAGCTTCCACAAGTGAAAAGCAAGCAGCCGTGATGTTCCAGGAGAGCTGCAAACGTTGAGTGAAAGTCAATGGGAAAATCAAGCCTAACTGGCCGTCTGTATCAAAGTGGATGGGAGAGCTCCGAGGGGCCGGGGCCCCTGGCCAGTCGACAGGCTGGCTTGCTGGAGAGAAGACACAGCCACCTGGGGACTGCACCTAGGGCCTGGCATGACAGTCCCCTATGCCCGCTGAGGGATTCCCCGTGTGAGAACTGCCCGTCCCCCTCCTCCTGAAGCCTCAAACCCCCCCCCCCCCCAAGCAGGCCCAGCGTGCAGGAGCTGGGCAGGCTGCAGATGAAATCACAGCTGGAAGGAGCTGGGCTGGGGCTGCCACTCCAGGGTGGGGCTCAGGGTCACAACCCTGGGAACCGGCAGCCAAAAAGGGAGGCTGCCTTGTGCGAGGGAGCCGGGGGAAACACACACAGCACACAGCGGCACAGAGAGGGAGGGCCGGAGGCAAACTCCAGCTGAAGCCAGCCACGTTGCAGGCAGCTTTGAGGACAGAGGCTCAGCTCTGCTTGGAGACCTTTCCTGGCATCTCCCCAGAGGCCCTGCGCAGGTGGTGCCTCAGACATGGACTGGAGCGGGAGGCAGGGCCTGGGGCACCGAGGGGCCCAGAGCGCTGGGGGAGAGCGGACTGAGTCAGGTACTGTGAGAGGGGAAACTGAGGCACAAAGAGAGTCAGCTAGAGGCCTGAAATGAAAAGGCCCTAATGTCAGTGTCTTCTAGAACTTATTCCCATTTCCTGTTTCCTGTAGGGTGGAGCTGAGATTAAATGGCCATTGAGGGGGGCCTGTAGTACCATCGTGTGGTTTAGAGATCCAGAGGTCAGTACAAGGCCTGAGCCCACGGGAAGGATGTGGAGAGGAAGGCATAGGAATCGAACAGTTAGGGCTGTGGCCTCCATGAGCACTGGGCACTCAGTGAGGGACTTCGCCTTGAGGGACCAGAGATGGATAGAAAGGACCATGATGGGTTTCTGGGATGATAGATTTGGGACCCATGCTAAGGAAGCTAGGCTGAGTCCGAGAGCAGATGTTTGGAAGACATGCTCTAGAGCTGGTCTAGAGTGCTCCAGGAGTTCTGGTGATGTGGAGCTGGGATTTCTCCAGTGTGTAGTTACCATCTCACTTGTGTGTACAGGAATGGTAAGCCCCAGGTGGGGCCACCAGGAAGAAACAAGAAGTGTCGGGGTACAGGGGGAAAGAAAGGGTGCCTGGCCTCTGGATGCGCCCCCCCCCCAACACACACACTGGAAAGTACTAGATGGGAGGGGCGGTTTTATCACTCCACTATCCAAGGCTCTGCCAAAAGACCACAAGGAACAAGAATCAGGACGGATCGGGGTGTATGTGTGGTGGGGGTGGGGAGGGGAGAGCAGCAGGCACAAAGGTTCATCCTGGTAGGATGCGAGAACATCCGAGCAGACCCTGGTTGTGCCTAGAGGCAGTAGCTGGGGACGCGGAGATGACCAAAGGTGCTTCAGCGGCTAGGCAAAGCTTTGGAAAACCCGTTGTCCCATTTCGACCCCGAGTTAGGTCAGGCAGAAGGGTTGGGGTAGGGTCCCCAGGGCTATGACATCTCCAGGTCTGGAAGGACCCAGTGGCTCTGGGCCCTAGGGAGGTGTGTCTGGTCAGTACTCGGTCATCTCATGCTTCTCTGTACGGCCTTACATTTAGTAAGGAGACCCTGATCTCATTTCACCCTGTCCTCTTCCTCACTGTCCCTGAGACATCCAGTAATCTACCAGCAAGGACCCACACCAGGTGTTGGGACCCTGCCTTAGACTGTAGAAACACCTGTTGAGAGTCACCTTCATACTCTGAGGCCACGCCCCAAGGGGTTTCCAAGGAGTGTCTGGTGGTGGTGGTGGTGGAGGGCATCAGCCATTCCTCAGCACCCTAAGGAATCTGGGGGTCCCATTTTGCCCAGCATCCCTGGATCACTGCTTTAGGGGTCCCTTCAGAATAGAGAGGCTGAGGTACCTTCCTGAAGTGCCTCCCCAGATGGTCCCAACGAGACACAATTTCATGTCTTCCCAGAGCTCACAAGTACCAATCAGTAGAGGGGGCATGCTGATGGACGTAAGGGGGTCAGAACCTTTGGTACACTGGCACCATAGCCCCTGTAGTATCTCTTTGCCTACTGGCAATGGGCAGGCTAGAGAAAGGCCACCCCTAAAGTAGCTTCCAGCGTCCACGTTCTGCTCTACTTTATGGCTGTCTAAAGTCCAAAAGGGCACAGCCCCCCTTCCTGGAAACAGCTCAGTGGAACCTCAGCCTGACTCCTTCTGCCGCCCGCAAAGCCCCCCCCCCCCCACCAGGAGTCACAGTCTGCCACCCCCCCCAAACCCAGATGAACCTGGGGCGTCTGAAGGGCACAAGGCTGGGGACCCCATCTGAGTCCCCCTGAGATCCCCTTCCCACCAGACCCATCTGCAAACGACGCCCAGAGCAAGCCACTCAGGAAAACCACAGGGCGTTTTTTTGTTAAGACTTCATTTTAATTTTATCAATCAAATTCTTAGAAGAAGGAAAAAGTCTGCCCTACCCACCCTCCCCCCTCACTCGTTCCCCCTCCCCCCCTCACTCTCACTTTCTTCCATTCATAATTTCCTATGATGCACCTCAAACAACTTCCTGGACTGGGGATCCCGGCTAAATATAGCTGTTTCTCTGTCTTACAACACAGGCTCCAGTATATAAATCAGGCAAATTCCCCATTTGAGCATGAACTTCTGAAAACGGCCTGCATCTAAGGTCTCCTCCAAGGCCCTCTGGAGTCCAGCCCATAATGAAGGTCTTGGCCGCAGGTAAATCCACGCGCCGGGCGCCGATTGCGAGCGAGTCCCCGCTGCGGACGCGCCGGCAGCCTGGGGCGCTGGGCGAGCACCCGCGGGACACCCGCCCGCCGCGCCACTCGGACACTTGGGGCGCCCGCGCAGTCCCGGGCCAGCCGGAGGCGCTGGGTGGCGGCCGGGAGCGAGCGCCGCACATGGCCCGGGCACCGCGCGCCCAGCCCGCCGGGGCCAGCAGGTTGGCGGCGAGGGACCCGGACGGCGCAGCCTTGCTCCAGCGCCTCCTCTCCTCGCCCCACTGCTCTCCCGCGCTGCTCTTGCTTCTCCGCTGTCGCCCGGATTCACCCTCCCTCTTTCTTTTTCTTTCTTTCTTTCCGCTTTCTCTTTTCCAACTGCGTCCCGGGCTGCTCCTTGGGAGGGGCGCAGGCGGCTGAGCAGCTTGCAAACTCCGGCCAGGACCGGCGCAGGTGCCGCTTCCGTCTGCTAGTCCCTGGAAAGCTGTGATTGGCGCGAGGTGAGATGCGGGTATGGGTACCCTCGCAGCCATCCCGGGGCCTTAACACTGTCTGGGGATGCTGGGATCATTAGGGGACACCAGGGGAGTGAATTTAAGGTTCTATGGTCTTTTCAGTCCCAACATGGAGAGTTCAGGTGGGAGGTCTCCAGCCTCCAAGAGTTGATTTCAGCCTCTATTACCTTCTGGTGTCTTCAGCCGGGTGTTGGAAAGGCCGGGCTGGGGTGAGGGGGCCGGTGTAGCTGGAAGTGAAGGAGGGGTAGGCGCCCCGGGGGAGGGGTGATCCTGGACAGGCCCGGACAGCTCCCCGCTCTCCTGACACCTTTCGCTTTCCTCTTGCGTGTCCGCCTGCGACCTTTTCCCTGGTCTCTTTCCTGGTTGCACCATTTCCTCTCACTCCAAAGTGTGTGGAGTTGGGGGGCGCGCGGGGGGTGGGGTGGGGGTGGGGAGCTGTAGCAAGTTGGGGTGACAGAAGATTTGGATGGAGAGTGGTGAAACTGCAGAACAAACAGGTGGAAGGTCCTCCATAGGGGACCCCATTGAGGAAGGCTAGAGATGGGATTAGAGGCAAGTGGCCTAGGGAGCCAGAATCAAGCTGCAGGTTTGGGAAGAGAGAGTCAACAGAAACCACAGCCCCCAGCCTCCACGGCCCGCAAGGGGTCCAGTTTGGAGTTCTAGGCTGCAATGGGCCAATGAACATCAAGTAAATTAAAAATCTGGCCCATCCTGGGAGGGGGAAGAGAGGCTTCATTTCTCTTCCCCTCTGCTGGACAGGGAAACTGAGGCCAGGGAGCAGAGAAAGAGAGAACTGCTTTAGAGAGAACTCTGGCAAGAGACCTGGAGTCAGGGGGCCCGGGAACTGCAGCAGAGCAGTGAAACCCTGGAGGGTGAGGGGAGGTGGGTCGGGCTCCTTACCCAGCCCCCAGGCAACAAGCTGAGAGCCTCAAGCCAGCCTCCCGGCTTTTCCATTCACCCTTCTCGTCTCTTCCCAGGAGTTGTGCCCTTACTGCTGGTTCTGCACTGGAAACACGGGGCAGGGAGTCCCCTTCCCATCACCCCTGTGAACGCCACCTGTGCCACACGCCACCCGTGCCACGGCAACCTCATGAACCAGATCAAGAATCAACTGACACAGCTCAATGGTAGTGCCAACGCGCTCTTCATTTCCTACGTAAGTTCCCTTCCCGGGACCCCCAGGATGGCGGGAAGCTGTGTGGGCTGCAGGGGAGCCCTGAGGAACTGGAAGACACAGTGGGAAGGGGCTTGGTTGAAGCAAGCCCATACCTCCATGGCTTCCTCCTCACATCCTAGCCTAGGCTAGGCAGTCACTCTTCCCAGTCGCCAGTGAGTGGGGAGCAGACCTGGGATGAGAGGTGAGGACTTGTCACGCAGCTCAGGGTGGGCAAAGAAGAGGGATAAGGCAGTGAGTGGACAAGGGGGTGTCATTGAAAACATTGGGGTGCCCAGGAAGAGACTGGGGTGATTGAAAGTGCAAGTGTGCGTGGTGTTCTGGCTGAGGTGACGCCTGTGAAATGCCACATTTCCTCTCTATCCATTTATGTCACAGTGACCTTGATGAGTGAGTTCACTCCTCTGATCACTGCTGACTCATGAGTCTAGTTGCCTACAGGGCAGTAAGTTGAGTCCCCATGTCACAGGTGGGGAAACTAAGGGGCAAAAGCTTGCCCCAAGGGGTGGTGGCAAGCTGGAACACTCACCCTGACTCCCATGACCTCTTTCCTTTGTTCTTTAGTACACAGCTCAAGGGGAGCCGTTTCCCAACAACGTGGACAAGCTGTGTGGGCCCAACATGACAGATTTCCCGCCTTTCCACGCCAATGGGACAGAGAAGACCAAGTTGGTGGAGCTGTATCGGATGGTGGCGTACCTGAGTGCCTCCCTGGGTAACATCACCCGGGATCAGAAGATCCTGAACCCCGGTGCCCTGAGCCTACACAGCAAGCTCAACACTACTATAGACATCATGCGTGGGCTCCTCAGCAACGTGCTGTGCCGGTTGTGCAACAAATACCGCGTGGGCCACGTGGACGTGACCTACGGCCCTGACACCTCCAGCAAAGATGTCTTCCAAAAGAAAAAGTTGGGCTGCCAGCTCCTGGGGACATACAAGCAAGTCATTAGCGTGGTGGCCCAGGCCTTCTAGACAGGGAGGTCTTGAGTATGCCATGGACTGAAGGATTTCAGGAGCAGGATCCAGATGCGGGGAGGGGGGCGGGACTCAAAGTGTGCTGGGGTTCAGGGCATTGCTAAACCCAAAGGGGACTGCTGGCAGACCCCAGGGATTTCTAGCCACTCATTGAACTCTGGGCTGGGCCATGATGGAGTCCAGCAAAGCTTGAACCTTCCATCGGCAGGGCCTCCATATAGCCCAGCGCCAGCTAGAAATAGCAACAAGAGTGTTGGATTGACTAAGTGTGATTGGGTGACGAGGTTAAGTGGGAGAGACTTCTGTCCCACCAACTCCCTCAGGCCCTTGTTCACTAGGCGTGTGAACAAGATGCACACATTGTCTACAGCGGAGAGCAAAGGTCTGAGGAGTCTCCTGGCCCCCCTGGAGAGTGACCACCACCTGGGCCTTTGCTGTCCCTTCGAGAGACTTTGGAAGGCTTGGTTGGAATGTGTGCGGGCCAGAGGGTCCAGAAGGACTCCTTATCTTTTTGAAATTTTGTGGGTGGAAGACAGAGAAGGTACCCTGTGATGGAATGTATCTTCTCTTGGGTTTGATTAGAGAATTCAGGCTTAGGGATTGTCATGTTAGGTGGAAGATTCTGGAAGGTCATTGGTGTGCAGGCTCCTAGGGAAGAAGCAAGGCCATCTTCAGGTCTGGAAAGGAAGTCCCTGGAAGAGGATGAGCCCATCAAAGTCCGATGGGCTCATTCTTTTCTCTGTAGTCTCCCCCACAGCCTGGATGGTTGGGGTCTCCTAGCTGGACCTAGAGGTGGGGTGTGCGCAGGAGGGAAGACGTAGGTTGCAAAGGCAGGTGAGGTGTTCAATAGGTCCCCAGAGTCCTCCCAGGGGAGGATCTCTAACTCTGGGAGCCAGGGAAGGAGCAAGCCGCCATGCTGGGGTGGTAGCGGACTCCAGGTTTCATCTGCTTTTATTGACCCTGGAGAACAGGTGATCCTAAACAGACAGACTGGTAGCTTAGAGTAGAAGGTCATGTCTGAGGCCCTGGAGGTCACACAAAGGTACTTGAGGGGACCAGAGGCTGCCTTGGGTCCCTAGAGCATGGAAAAGCTGAACTTGAGGTCAGGGTCTCAGGGAAGCTAGAGACCCTAGAGCGCTGTGTGTGATCCAGTGCTGCTGTCTATTTATTACTATATCCTATTTATGTTAACTTATTGGTGCTTTAAATGGCAAAGTTAATTCCCCGAAACAGTATGAGGCCCCTTACGTGGGAGCTGGGGTCGAGCCTCACCTAGTGGGGTTTGGTCTGGGAGCTGATGATGTTATAGGTAGAATAAGCCTCATGGGTGAAGCCTAGAGAAGGGTCAAGATCAAAGAGCTGGCTAGCTCCCCTGCCTCACTCACACTGTGACTCACTTTGAGGGTGTCAGGGTCCCCCAGAAGGAGCTGAGCCACTGTGTGGAGTGGCTGATTCCCCCCCCCCTTTCTGCTCTCCAGTGGGGTGGAGCCATTTGTGGTGGTTGTTGTTTTGTCCCACGGTGCTCTCTGGCGCCCCCTGGATTCCGGCTGTGTGTCACACCATTCATAATGAAATGAATGGCCCTGGAACCTTGGGCAAAGCGGATTCTTCGTTCCTCAAAGAGCAGCTGAAGAGCACTGAGACGTCCTGACCGGGGGGACCCCGCGTGCTTCCACCCCACCCAGCATGGAAGCTCCTCGGGTGGCCTGAACACCCACAGAATGCAGGAAGTTGGGGCAGTGCAGGCCCTGAACTGGGCCTGAACGGCTGCCCAGTGCTCCGGAGAAGGCGAGAGCAAAGCCTGAGACGCCTGGGACGCAGACCAGGAAGCTGTGGTCCTTGCTTCATCGCTGCCTTCCCACTCCCGCCCATGTCTGGGCTTCCAGGCAGGGAATCCGATCTGATCTCTCCTTTGTGCTGGGGCCAGGCAAGCAGAGGAACGCCCTCGATCTGGGAGCAGGGTAGCGAGGAAGGCAGCCAAGCTGGGGCAGTGGCTGCCTGCAGCACTAGCTGCTGCCTCTCAGCCTCCGAGCAGGGCGGTCCTTAGCAGTTTGGCCGCAGGATTCTGCTGCATGCATTTTTGCACCTTTTTCCGTCATTCTCCAAGCACTTTACCTGGACGGCAGGAGGCTAGCCCCTGAAGCTCTGGGTAGGACAAGGCCTGGAACCGTGCGCGGGAGCAGCCAGGAGACTCACAGGTGGTGTATGTGGCCCCGCTCTCCTGCGGCTGCATCAGGCCCAGCTCAGGACTTTGGAGGAGGCTGCCCTTCTCCAAACCGAGAGGCAACTTGTCGAAAAGCCAAGATGATTCCACAGCTGGGGCCTGCTGGGTCTTGCCATCACTTCACATTCCTATGGGCATGGATTCCCTGGGCTCAGCCCACCTGGCAGCTTTCAAGGTTCAGGGACCAATGGACTCTTCTTCCTCTGTGTGCACAGCCCCTGGCTCCACAATGCAACCGCCATCTGCCTACATCTGACTCCAGCAGTACCGAGACATTTTTGCACAGCATCCCAGAATCATGGAGCCTTTGGGAAAACAAAACAAAAACAAAAAAATCTTTAGGGGCAGGTAGCTGTGCACCTTGATATCTTACACCTGCTAGCGTTGACTCCCATCGGGCATGATGGGTAATGTGCCTGGGCCGGAGAAGGGGGTGGGGTGGGGCATTTTGCAGTTTATCAAGAGAGAAGCGTAGGGTCCTTTATTTATTATTTAAAACTTCAAGCCCGAAAGCACTGATAGTTCACTGGTCTCTCCTCTCTGTCCTCGCCTACTTCCATGTCCTTGATCCTCACTCTAGCAATCCAGCTCTGCTTTGCTGGCTCTCTGGAGCAGACATGGCATGTGGGCCAGGACCCCAGAATCTTGCGTGGGAGTGTCTTGAGAAGTGCAATGGTATGGCTGTTTGCATTTGAATGATCCCCATCCCAGCCCAGGCTCTCCTCTGCACTGCTGGTTCAGCCCGTGAGGCCTCAGCTCTTTCCCCTTTCCTTTTCACTGGAAGGGACTTGGCCTTGGGTGACAAATTCCTCTTTGATGAATGTACCCTGTGGGAATGTTTCATACTGACAGATTATTTTTATTTATTCAATGTCATATTTAAATATTTATTTTTTATACTGAAGGAGTACCATTTTTTAAGAAGAAAAAATGAATTAATAAAGAACCCACTCTTGTCAAGCTTTCTGGAGTGTATTGATATGGGGGGGCAGCTTGTTGGGACTTGGCTGGACAAAGGACAGAAGGGGTGGAAGATGAGGTCTCCCCCACTGGGCCAGCGTCAGCAGGGGTAGGGGGTGGGGTTTTACCCCAGGAATAACAAGGTGAGTGGTGTCTAGAATATGAGATGCTACCAAGAAAGGACAGATTGCTTCCATGGGTGCTACTGTATCATTTCACTAGCCACAAAACACTCACAACAGCCCAGCTGGGCTGTTTCCATTCAGCTGAGGAGGAGACTGGAGCCCAGAGAGATGGAACTACGTGTGCAGAATAATTTGACATGTGGAGGTCAACCCCTCCCAATGAGAGGTGCAGCTAGTCCCTAGACCAATGGGTGTGGGCCTGCTCAGCTTCCAGCCTCATGTTCTTCCCTTTGCATGGAGTTTCAGGGACTTGGAGATGCCGACTGTCTGGAGCTTTATCACCAGGAAGGGTCCATAGTGACGTAATGGGTATGGGCTCAAAAGACCCACGTGGAGGAGACAGGTCCTCCCGAATCCACGAGACACTGGGCTCTATCTGGGCTAACCAGCCAGACATGACAGCCTTTCTGTTAGACTTTTCAGGGTACAAGTGGCTCCTCAGGAGCACTGCTGTCAGCCCACTCTCTTCCACTGAAAGGTACCTTCTCCACAGTGACCTTTCTCCTATTCCTCGGGGAACAATGAGGTTCAAACTGGGTAGCCACAGACAGATGTGTTCTGGTGGGTCCCCTAAATATCTCTGGGGCTTTGGTCTGGAGTTTGAGTCTGGGGCTTCCCTGGGAGATTGACTTTGGAGAGCAGGGCACGGTTTCTGCATCTATGAATTGATGCACAGATGTGTGTGGGGGCTGCAGCCTGGCAGCTCAGGCTGGACGAGGTAAAGGCTAACCCTTCTGGGAAGATGCCAGCGACAAAACTTCCTAGGAGTCGGGGTCAGGGCCAGGAGGTTATGGACTTCCAGAGCCGTCGGGGTCCTTCAGCCAGAGTCCCCTTTTCTCCTCGGTGCCGGGATAGGATGGATCCACTGCCTCCCACCTCTCCAGAACTGCTTAGCATGCACTTCACTGGGGGCTGATTAGAAACGTGGATCATCATCTCCCTCCAGCAAGGACAGACTGCAGCATCAGAAACCAGCCAGATCCCCGGGCATCTGTGGGTGAGAGGGAGGCTACCCTAACCCGCTCCTCCTGAGATCTCTATGCCAGCTGGAGCAGTCACCCAGGCCTGGAAGTCAGTGGCAGAGAAGGCTCTGGCTCATCCCTTTGCGGGAAGCTGCAGTTGCCTGTCCACCTGCACGCAGCTGCACACTGCCCCACCCAAGCAGGGCCCTTATCCTGAATCCTTATCTATGGTTCGGGTAAAGCAGGCTGAAGGTTTTTAAGAGCCCAGGCAGGGGCTGCAGGGGTGTGACCTAAGGTGGCCTCTGGGGCTGGATTTCTCACCCAGGTTTTTGGTTCCTGGATTGAAATGACCACCTGCCTGCCCTCTGGGAGAGGGCCCTGCCCTGGCCTGATAGAGCAATGGACTATTAATTGGCTATTGGGTCATTCTTGAGAGGACAGTGGCAACTAACTGTGATTGGAGAAAGCGGTGTGACTGGCCTGCTGTGCTGGGAAAGGCTGGCTGGCTGGGGTCCTTGCCTCTCAGTGACCATCTACCTTTGTATCTGTGAACTTTCGAGAGCAATCGGTGATGAGATCCGTCCTCTACCTAATAGTGGTACCCGAGGGAGCGGAGGGGCGGGGAGACAGAGATGTCGTGTGCATTACATCTCTCTCCAAGTCTAGCCTGTCCTGCCATGGATGGCAGGGACCCAAAGCTGGGTGAATGTCACACACACCCCAGCTGTCTGCTTTGTGGTGAGAGTCTCAGTCCCCCGATGGGTGTGCCAAGGACAGTAGTTTTGCTATCTCTGAATCCAAGGCCGGGGCCAGGCTGCTGGCGACAAACTGGAGAGTGTGGATGAACCTCCCAACAACTGCTCCCCTGGTGGCAACTGAGACCCAGGTCCACAGGACCCAGGTGACAAAGGCCTCATGCCCTCAGGTACATGGTGGAGCTGTGGGACTAGAGACTTTGCCTATGGGACTCCCCCTGGAATTCAAGAGGACAAGGCCCCCGGTCTTAGAGGATGACTGCCGAAAGATATTCCACCGTATCCACAGGTTCATGGGCTCCGCAGTTTCCAAAGAGCTCATCTTTTGGTCTTCTGTTCCCTTCTGTTTCTAGCCGTCATCTGCACCTGGCCGCAGCAAACATGGTCAGAACTGATAAGGGCCTCTTTGTACCAGGCTTTTTACCTAGGGGGCTCAAGTGTTAACGTAGAAGAAAGAGGATTTTCTAAGTTAAAAACCCCAGTTTTGAAGATAATGCAGCAGGAGAATTCATTTATTGCATCAAACCACCCCGTTTTCAGTAATAAATGTGAATGGCATAATGGAGTCAGCGGTGTGTTTATCTCCTGATTACAGCCTTCATTGTCCACAACAGCAGCGACCAGCAGTTCACAATGGAAAGTGCTTTAAACCCACTGATAGCACGGAGCATCAAAGACACAGAAGATACGAGCTGAATGGGAAGACTAAGACGGGACGGGGTCCAGAGTGTAAGGGGCCACGCAGGGACTGTAGCTGGACTTCAAAGGGAAATGTCGTCTTGTTATGTGACTCTCACAGCTAGAAAGGAGGAGGCCTGAGGTAAGCAGAACCCGGGGAGGACTGCGCTCTGCTCCGAGGGAACTTCCCCTAGACACCCCTGGAAGGTGGAAGTGGGGCCTACTTTTAGCCATGCCTGTATCCCTAGGAGGCCGTTCCTACCGAAGTCTGTGCACATGCTGAGGCCCAGTGAAACCCAACGGGGACCCTACAAGGGGACAGGATGACAGGCATGTGGTAGGCCTTTGTCCCTCCTCTAAGGGGAGACTTTTGAATCCTGATACTGAATATGTCTCAGAAGTTTCCATCTGCCCTCAGGCTTTCAAAACTCACTAGGGGTCTGAGGAACAAGACAGAGTCTCATTAGGTGCCCCTGGCTAGGCTCAAACTCAGGATCCTTCTGCCTGCCTCAGCCTCCTGAGATCACAGGCAGGCACCATCATGCCCCATTCAGTCTCTCTCTCCCTCCCTTCCTCCCCCTCTCATTAGTTTTTCAAGACAGGGTTTCTCTGTGGAACAGTCCTGGCTGTCCTGGATCTCACTTTGTCAACCAGGCTGGCCTCAGACTCACGAGATCCACCTGAGTGCTGGGATTAAAGGCGTGCACCACCACCACCCAGCATGGCCCACTTTCCAAACCCTTTTTGGCTTATCTCTGTGTGTGAGTTGTGTGGTGTAAGTGTGTACATGTGTTTGTGTGCGCCCCAAGCCAGAGCGTCACAGCAAAGGTTTCCCTTCATTGCTTCTCTCCATCTTAGTCTTTGAGATAGAGTCACTCACTGAAACCGAAGCTCACCAGTTGTACTGACCACTGACCGGCCAGCAAGTCCTGAAATCCTCCTGCCTCTGTCTCCTCAGCATTAGGACTGCAGGGATGTGTTGCTGTGTCTCGGTTTTCTGTGGGTTCTGGGGATCCCAACTCTGGTCCTCGTGTTTGCACAGAAAGGAATTTACTGCTGTCTTTACATCTCTCCAGACCTTCAAAACCCCCCTTTACTGCTCTATAACAAACCCACAGAACAGGCAGCAGGGGCCTTCTCCGGAAGGTTCTGTGAAGGGCAGAGGTGGCAGCAAGAATGTTCTGAGGGAGGCTGAGGAAAGAGGACTCGGGAAGAGATTTAGGGCTTGCGGCCTTGAGTGTCTGCCCTCACCTTTTTCCAAGGCTACTTGGGTCCTCTGGGACCCTGACGGAAAGTCTTTGGCCACTGGCTTTGGCATCCTGGCAGCTTCTGGAGCTTCCTCCTGCAGTCAGAGGCCCAGCTTGAATCTGTCCCTTTGACTTGGGGAAGTCTGGCCTCACCCCAAGCGCCAAATATTTCAATTATGAGGACGTGGTCCAGCCCTGCCCACTCCATTCAGCCTCGGGGACCGGGGGCGGGTGTATGCGAAGAAGAGAGGGAGAGCCGCAGACGGACCACAGATGGGGACCAAGCCGGGGTTCAGCGAGCCCAGCAGACAGGCTCTCTCCACTGTACTGACACTGACTGAAACCGCTGGCGGAGAGGAAACTATGCACGAGGCATTTTTGTCATTCTTAGCAGCCTGGCCAACTCCTGCCCAGACGGTCAATGAATCAAAGCCAGAAGGCCCTTTACCTGCCAGGGCTCTTTCTGGGTCCCCCCCCCCCCTCACCGAGGCCCCAGGCCTCTGGGCCTAGCAGGCCAGCTGGAACCCTTCCAGGTCCCCAGAAAAGATGATCTTCAATCTTTATAGGGAAAAATGTGTCACAGGCAAGGACCAGGTGCGGCTAGCCCACGGGTTCAGAACCCTGAGTCCCCTTCTGCCTGATCTCCTCATCCTCGTCCCTTTCACGGGTGTTTTGAATTCTGCTCTACCCTGCCTAGAGTTAGGGCTGGTACTAATGCCCCAAGGCCTGTGTGATCCCAACTTTGGGACACAAATCTTGGCAGATGTCATGTATTAAGAATCTCAGCATGAGATATCTTGGATTATCCAGTCAGCCTGAATTCTAAGGACAAATGTCTTCATGGGACACACGCAAGGCGAGGCAGGGGGGACGGCTGTGGGAGGCAGACCGGGTGACACTGTGGCAGGCCAAGGGCTCCATGGGCCACTGGAAGCTAGAAGGGGCCAGCAAGGGCCTTCTTCGCCTGGAGGCTTTTTAGCAGAGTGTTCCTGCCATCTTATGTTTAGACTCATGGTTCCCAGAGAGTAGGAGACAGTTTGGTTGGCTGAAGCCACCTAGCTTGTGGCAATGTGTAAGGACAAACCTGAGACTGCTGTGCTTGGAGAAGTGTTCTCTGAAGGCTTGATTACCCGGAAGTAGTGGGGTCAGCCAGGCGGTGGAGGTGCACGTCTTTAATCCCAGCATTTGGGAGACAGAAGCAGGGGGATCTCTGTGAGTTCGAGGTCAGCCTGGTCTACAAAGCGAGTTCCAGGACAGTCAAGGCTACACAGAGAAATCCGGACTTAACAAACAAACAAAAAGTGTGGGGTCTAGGGAGCTGGAGAGATGACTCAACAGTTAAGAACATTTGTTCTGCCGGGTGGCGGTGGCGCACGCCTTTAATCCCAGCACTCGGGAGGCAGAGCCAGGCGGATCTCTGTGAGTTCAAGGCCAGCCTGGTCTACAGATTGAGTCCCAGGAGAGGCTCCAAAGCTACACAGAGAAACCCTGTCGGGGGTGGGGGTGGGGTGGGGGGAGAACACTTGTTCTTGCTGAGGACCCAGGTTTGACTCTTAGCACCCACATGGCAGCTCATAACCATCTATAACTCCAGTTCCAGGCCACACGACACCCTCTTCTGACCTCCGAGAGCACTAAGCACGCATGTGAGGGAAGCATCCATACTCATGAAATAAGAGAAATCTTAAAAAAAGAAAGAAAAAGGTGGGTCTAGTGGCAGGTCTTGGGTCCCTGGGAGCATGCCGCGATAGGGATTGTGGGAACTTAGCCCTTTCCAACCTCGGTTCCACCACACTGTCCTGCTCCACCAGATAGCAGGTCACGGAACACAGACTCAGACTTCCGACTCTGTGACCGAAGGAACAGCTCTTTTCAGGTTGTCTCAGGCATTTTGTTACAGCGACAGAGTCACCTGCCTCCTGTCCACCCCGATCTTTGCCATGTTGTCTCTCTACCTGTATCAAAACCGCTCAAATCAGACTCTCTGTGGCCTGAGGTCCCCACCACTGTCACAGCCACATCCCTCTGTGTTGTTGCGACAGCCTTTGGGCTCGTCTCCCTGCCTCAAGGCTTTCTGTGTGATCAAGCCATCTCACTTCAAAAGTTTTAAAGTTTCTGCACAAGATGCCAACAGGATAAGGCCCATGTCTTGTCAGTCACGATCTAATCCCCAGCTCAAGGCTGACTTCAAGTGCACGGACAGGGTGCTCCGGCAGAAGGGCCCTGAGCCTGTTAACAACCTGCTGTCGCTACCTGGCATATCCATCTCCCAAGCTAGCCTTCCCGGCTTGCCAGCTACGTGCGCGTGCGGCAGCTCCCATCAGCCACAGCAGAGGCTTAGACGTCTGCCGAGCGCGTCACATCCTCCACATCTTGACTGCTGCCTTTGTTTTGGCCCTTTGTCTAGGATGCCTGCTCTCTTTGGCTATGTGCAAGATTCTGATTCTTCAAGGTTATTTCCCTAGAGGCTGCCTATTTGTGAATTGTTCTCTGACTCCGTAAGTTGGGTTCTTCTGGACCAAGGTTCGAGTCTTTGTGAGCCTTTCCAGGGCTGTGGAATTTGTCCAACTTTCCCTTCATGGGATCACGTTTCCCGAGGACCTGTTGTTCGTTGAGCATCTACTGCATACCGAGCATGTGGTAGCTTCTCCCCCAGGTCCTAGCAATAACACTTTCACTATTCGAGGCCCGAGTTAGGTATCCAAACACGTTCTGCTGTATAAAATGAGGAACACACCAGCCAGCATTGTCCACACTAGTGAGAGTTTGGCAGGATAGACTCTCGCTGGGCCTGGGGGCGTGAGCCTGTAACCCCACCTATTCAGGAGGCTGAGGCAGGAGGATCACCAAGTACAGGACATGTCTGGACTTCGGAGTGCATTCAAGGCCAAGATGAGAACTTAGGGAGACCCTGTCTCAAAACAAAAAGTAAAAAGAGGAACATAGCTCAGTGGCAGAGACATTTCCTAGCATGTGTAAGACCCTGGGTTCAGTTCTTAGTAACAAACCGTCCTAAGAACAAAACAAAAACAAAAACAAACAAACAAAACAGCCAGAGTCTTGGCCTATCTCAAAAAAGAAAGGCAGGGAAAATTGGATGGGGGCGGGCAGAGAGAGGTAGCATGAGATGTCCCACCTCTCAGGCATCTGGTTGAAACGGACGCAACTAATTCCAGCCAAATTAACAACTGCTTAAGTCCATTCTCCTCCCCAGCTGTGAAGGCCAGTTTTCTAGAAATCACTGGAAGTCCCATTTACTGGGAAAGGGTAGGGCCTGGCTAGCGCTAAGACATTTTAACTGCTTACTGTCCCTTGAGGAGTTCATGCCCACACTTGGGCATGTCTCTCTTCTGGGAGCCTCTCTCCTAATGCTCATGCTTACACTTACATTAAAATCTTTACTAAGACCTTTAACTTGGCTTCATAAAATGAACTAGTTTTGAAATTGTTTTCGGAGTGGAAGGCACAAATTCGGGGTTGTCCTGATTCAAGATCCCTAAAAGATTAGGAGAGTTCCTCGGGCTGTCAGGGGTAGTAGTTACAGAGTTGTGTGTCCGTGGCTTCACAGCTGGCAAAGCCAGCCCATTGCAATCTGCACCTTGAGGGGACTCTCGGGGCTCTGTTCATCCCAGGTGACAGGAGCTGAGGAGCCATAAGGCATAGGCCCCGTGGCCTCTGTTAAGCTTCTTCAATCCTAGGGGCCACAGGCAGCTCCTGAATCCCATGAGTGGCAGCTGATAAAACCTCTATGCAGCCAGGTAGCACCTGCATGTCAATGCCCTATCCACCGACCTCAAGGGTCATTAATTTTGGGAATTCTCCAGCACCCACACTGCCATAGAAACTGTCAGAAGGTGAACCCCAACTCTCCTACTAGAGGAGGAACTACACAGGGTGTCTCCAGGTCCAGCGGAGAAAGCCCTGCTGCCTCCCTGCCCTTGTTCCGGGAGGTCCAGCTTCCTGGAAGCAGGGAAGGCCAGGCAGAGGGAGAGCAGAGGGAGACAGACGCCGGTGGAGGGGCCGGGCATGAGGTCAGGCCCACGTCAGCCCTTCTCTCGTTCTCCTAACGTGGCTGGGAAGAGGCTGCTGAGCGGGTGCCAGCCACAGAGGAGGTCTGTCCCCTGCTTTGGGGCCAGACCACAGGCAGCCGCGCTGGGCCTCGGCCAGGCCCGGGGGAGGGGTGTTCTCAGCCCCCAGCTCCTCTCTGTCTGGGCTTCGGGACCCCTCCCCATCCCAGATCCCAGCAGCGGTCCAGGGCTCTTCCAAGCAGGTGAGGTCATTGTCTCCACCAGACCAGCCTGACGCAGAGAAGTCAGCCACCCACATGGCAGGATGCATACACCACCCGGGTACCCCTCTCCCCATAGCAGCCCCAGCCCCTGACTCTCTCCAAGGGACCCACACGAATTCATTCCAACACCTGCTGGGGGGCAGAGGTGGGTGGGCTGGGAAAGAAAGAAAAGATAGACTCCAGGACCCTCCGAGCCAGCTTGTGTCCAGCAGAACACGCTAGAGTGAACCGGGAGTCGGTTTGGGGCAGCCAGGTTCTGGAAGCTTTCCCCTCAGCATTATTCTATATGCCCACGGGACTCTCTTCTGCTCAGGGCTTGGCAGCGTCAAGCCTTTAATTCTGCATTTGGGGTTTCCCAGTACTGCTTGGATCCTGGACACCAGAAAGTTCTTAGGGAATGCCTAGGGAGATCTGAGGCCCTTGGAGCAGGGAGGGAGGCCCTTAGGCCCAGCACAGGCAAAATCAGGAATTCTCATCCCTCACCAGGATGCTTGGCACTCAGGAGATATTTTTGGCTGGCACACACCACTGCTGGGGAATCCTGGCTTCTATGGGGCCAAAGCCAGTGCTGTAAGGCTGTTTAAGCATGTGCCACAGTCCTCTGGGCAGCTCCGCACCTGCCAACAACCATCGCTTTCAAACTGAATGCTGTGTCACCAAAATGAATCTGCCACCCCACCAGCCACCTCTCATTTCTCCCTATCCAGTCTGCTTCCCCTTCACAGTGACACCTGAGACATCACTGTCACTATGTGGTTCTTCGCTTTAGGTCTGTTTGTGCACACACACACGCTCTTGTACCTATCCACACACGCATACTCATGGTAATTAGAGAAGTCACCCACAGTCACCTTCATACATGGAAGTGAGGTGGCCCTGGAATCTGAACGAGAATAGGCAGCTCTTCACCCTAGCTGGGGGGGGAGGTGGAGAGGGGGGTTCCTTGTCTCTTGGACTCGAGATCCAGCACTTCACTCTCTGAGCTTCCGCTGTCAGATTATCATAAGGTAAGGCTGATGTGAGCTGATGTGAGCCGGGAGCTGACATGAGCCAGCTCAGGCTTTGGAGCCTAACTGCCCTGGCTCAGTCTCTGCCCCTCACTGGCCCTGGTGGTCAGGACTTCTCCTCTTTCTATCTCTCTCTCTCTCTTTCTTTTCTTTTCTTTTCTTTTCTTTCTTTCTTTCTTTCTTTCTTTCTTTCTTTCTTTTTTTTTTTTTTTTTTTTTTGAGACAGGGTTTCTCTGTGTAGTTTTGGTGCCTATCCTGGATCTCGCTCTGTAGCCCAGGCTGGCCTCAGACCCACAGAGATCCACCTGCCTCCCGAGTGCTGGAATTAAATGTGTGTACCACCACCACCTGGCTCCTGTTTCTTTTTGAGTTCCCATTTCCTTGAATGTAAAATGGTGGGCCCTGCCCAACTCCCAGGGCTGCTGGGAAGACATATGAGATGTTGTCCAGAAGACACACCTAACGCCACCTACACAGTAGCATTCCATGACAATGGTTGTTCCTTTCCTTTGGAGTTCCAAGCCAGTCCAGTCTACACCATGAGGTCAGTCAGCTATGCCCACCATCCTAGGGTTGCAGATAAAGTACATCTCAATGTCGCTGAGCATCCTGAATTTTGATATGCTCAGTTCAGCTGCCTGCCTGTTTTTTTTTCTTTTTGTAAATAAAGCTTTATTAGAACATAGCCAGGCCCAATAATTTACATATCCTCTGTATTTTTGTGCTGTACCAGAGATGGGTAGTGATGATAGAGACTGTGACAGTCCACGCGGATTGTGACCGCTGGAGTCTGACCCGCAGAAAAAGCTGCCTGAGTCCTCCTCTGTGTCTTGCTCCTGAGTGGTTGGTATGCGAGCGAAGCCTGTGGAGTCACTGCTCCTTGCTTAGGACAGTGAAAAAGGGATGCATGGGAGACAGGGGCCGTTCGCCATCACCCTGGAGTCACAGCCTGGAAGAAATTGGGAAGAGCCCTGCCCTGGGGCTGGGGGTGGGGATGGTAGCCTGGGTTCTAGACTTGGATTGTCACTGACTTTGAAATGACCTTCACAAAATCTATTTGAGTCCTTTATTAGTTTAACACATGCTTATGGAAGTTGTGGTATGTTCCACACGCTGGCTGCACGCAGGGCCCTTCTCCTAGGAGCATCCACTCCAGCTGGATGAAGAGTGGTGAGCGGTTCATAAACAGACAAGATGGCGTCCACTGCTAATAGGGTGCCCTGGAATCTGAGAAGGGGCTAGCTTAGCTGAGAAAGACCTGACCTAAGAGGAGACGCCTCAGTTTCCCCCTCTACTGCCCCATGGTACTGCCAAGGTTGCTTAGGGGAGAAATACAGTGGCCAGCCAACTGGCGTATGCCTCCTAAAGCCCTTTGGGTAAGAGCCCTTGGGAGGTGCAGGTGGCCAGCTGTTTCCTCTCTTGTTTTCCCAGGGAAGCATCCTGCACTGTACTGGACCCAGTGGAAAGGCTTGTCGTGTGGGCTCCCTGCACAGTTAGCCTCTGGGCAGAGCCTGTTTCTAGCCATTCTTGACAGTTTGGGTCACCCTCTCTTAAGCCTCTGACCAGTGTCCTTTCAGGTAGGTGACAGGGCCTAACTGAGGGTGGTGGCATTGTAGTGGTCAGTGCTCCCCGAGGCTCCTGGCACCCAACAGCCTGACCCCACACCGCAGACTCCCTCTGGTTCCAATCCTTGCTTATAGACCAGTCTCTGACGGGATTAATCTGGTGAGTGAGTCATCTGAGATGATGACTGATGATGGGGGAGGCAGGGTCAGGATGTCGGCAGCTCAGAAGAGACACTGGAGGCCACACATTCACATTTCCACTGGAGCCTTCAGTGCTGAGGCAAGTGGGTGACTAACAGACAAGTTTTAGGCCCAGGGCCAGTTGGTAGGTGTGCATGTGTGTGTGAGAGGTGGTGGTGGGGGGTCATACCCTTGATATATAATGTGTGCAAAACATTGTCCCTTACTGGCAAGCAGGGCTTTCAAAGTTTCCTACCTTGAGCTCACCTCATAGGCACTCAAAGATTTAATTCCACACTGCCTTTCTGGGAGAAGCAGGCCTCATTCCAGATTTTTCTGCAGGTGTTCATTCCGCACCAGGCACCAGAATCCTACTGGGAAGCACAGGGCCCTCTCACAGAGAGGCCCCATAGTCACTGCAGCTTGTAAGTCAGCGGCAGAATAGGAGCAAGGAGGAGAGGGAAGGCCCAAGACACGGCTGGTGTCCTTGTGAAGACTGTTTGTCATTCAGCCCTCCATGGTCTGGTGCTCTTTCCTCCGTAGCAGCATTGGCCCAAGACAGCTCTGATGTCCTCCTCTGCCAACAAGGGCGCTCATCAGTACTCAAAGAAAAATAAGATTTTTGTTTTGTGTTTTGTTTTGTGTTTTGTTTTTTGGAGACAGGGTTTCTCCGTGTAACAGCCCTGGCTGTCCTGGAAGTCACTTTGTAGACCAGGCTGGCCTCCAAACTCACAAAAATCAGCCTGCCTCTGCCTCCCCAGTGTCCGGATTAAAGGCGTTTGCCACCACCACCAGGCTGAAAAACAAGATTTTATATTCACAAAAGTTAGAGCAACAGTGGATTAAATAAAACAAAACAGCAAGTCTTTTTTTGTGAAGCTTCTCAAAGTCTTCAGGACAGCTGGGTGGGAAAGGCGTGGATGGCGTTCCAGGGACACCATCTGGGAAACGTTGACCTAACCACCTCCTTTGAGGTTCCATTAGCAAGTCCCTGCCTTGCCCTCGCCATAGGCCCTGCCCACAAGAAGGCTGGCCTTATGCTGAATTCTGTCAGAGGATCTCTGTCCACACCAGACCCTTTAGCCGTGGCCTGAGGAGTCTATCAGCGGGGAACAGGAGAGAATGAGACAGACAAAGCACTGCTTCTCCTGACCTAAATCCAAGCTTCACCCCACACCGGAGCTGAACTCAAAAGCGCCGCCCTCACCTCACTGGGTTCCTGTAGACACTCACCTGACCTCACTAAGTCAAAGTTGGGGCTAGGAAGACCTTTCCAAAATATAACTGGGACCTGGGAGATGGCTCAGCAGGCACTTGCTGCTAAGTCTGGTGATCTGAGTTTGATTCTGGATCCTACAGACTGTGGTCACCCGACTTCCATGTGTGCACGCACAAATAAATAAATGTTAAAAAAAAAAACCCACAATAAACCAAAAAGACAAATAACCGAGGTACCCCCTGCTTAAACCTTTGGCAGCCTTCTGGTAGCCTGAAGATCAAGCCGAAAGCCTACTTCTCTGTTTCATTTTCCATCAATTCCTGACTTGTACTCCATAAAACTGAACTGTGTTAGGGACCGGATGTGCCCTGCTCACTCCTGCTCTGTTCGTCTCCGCCTCTGTGCATCCAGCTCACACCCTGAGCATCCCTCCTAGTCACGTTCTCTCAATGGTGTTAGTCTTCCTTGGAGTGGCCCTCCACTGCCTTTTCCCTGTGAGAACACTTCACGCTCCTAGCAACATGCCCAATTTATTAATGACCTTGGATGGTTATTTCTCTCTAGTTAGACCCAGACTCCTTCTCCACCAGGGTCCCAGAATCCAGTCCCCACACACCTGCACTGATTGCTATGTACCCAAATTGTTCCGGACACCAGAAAACACAGGGATCCCAGGGGTACAGTAGAGCCACAGGGAGGCTTCATGGTCCAGATTCTCTCCATGTCTTCTTTTTCTGTGGAACAGGGATTTTTTTTGAGTCACCAGACACATAGCACAGAACAAGGTCTAGCCTGCACTAAATGATATGCATGTAGATCCTGCTGCATCTGGGGATCCCAGTGTCACTGAGTGGCACATATCCGAGCATCACAAACATAGCATGAGGCTATTGGATGACAAACTCCAGAAGTGGGTGGAACGATGTTCTACCCAAAAGACGGAACATGAGAGTGTGATCTCATTGGCCAACAGCGTGGTCACTGTGGATGTAACTAAGTCGGTCCCTACATGACATCATCCTGGACTGTGAGGGGTTCCTTCACTCTACCATCAGGTGTGCTAAGAGAAACGCAGAAGGTGCCTCTGACGCAAGCTGCAGAAAGCATAGCGAGATCCTCCCCAGGGCCTCTGGATGGACCTGACACCCCTGCTTCAGACTTCCGGCCTCCAGAACTGCAGATGAATGTAGATGAAATGTCTGTTGTTTTCCACCACAGTTTTTTGTGATTTACCATGGTAACCATAGAGAAAGAATTCTATTCCTCAGGGTCTCTCCCAGATCCAAGAAGATAGTCTCAGCACCCCTCTGAAGCTGAGAATCTAACTCTAGGAATATATATATATATAAATTCTAAGATATTTGTCATGGACACCCTGTTTCCTTTCACGTCACCCCTCAATGGCCTTCTAGCACCCATGGAAGTTACAGAAGAATCCCTCAAGATGTCTCGGTCTTAGCTTAGGTTGTGCCTGCCCTCGGGGGCGGGGCAAATGCGCTTCCCTAACACCTCCTCTGTCACGGGCCTGCACAGCCTGAAGATAGCTTAGATATTCTATTTCCGGCAGAACCTCTCTAACTGATCCCCCAATCAGCTGCCTTAACCAGCAGAGTAAACCTTAGCCCTCTGTCCTAGAGACCATATGTCTTCATCGACTTCTCAGTCATCAGCGGTTGACTCGATCCTGAACCCAGAGCAATCAATCACTCAGCCCAGGTTTGTTTCTGGTCCTCAGCTAACAGACTCATGTCAAATGTCCCAGTTTCCAAGTCAGCCCGCTTGGTTCAGGTGTGCTTTGGCCTTGGCAGACGTCTGACACAAAGCTGAGGCCTCCACCACTGGTAAGGGATGCCATCTCTCTGACTGTGAGTTTTCTCAACAGATAAAAATCAAAACAAAACAAAGACTTTCAGAGCAAAGCTCACGGGACGGAGCTGACGCTGGCATCACTTTCCAGAGCTCTAGCCTGGGACAGCTGTCTTCTGGAGGCTGTGCCCACAGCTGCCAGTCTAGGAGCAAAGTTGGGGTGTCTCCACTCCAGGCTTTGTCTTCTGAAATCAGCAGAGCCTGCCCAGGTCTGCTCAAGCACTCGGTCTGTAACCCTTTCTGGGATAGTGAGTCTTTGCCGAGTTCTGTGAATTCCTGTTTATACTGAGACCCACTGAAATAAACAGGTCCTCAGCTGACCAGAATTTTCCATTCTAGAATGTTCAGGGAAATCCCAGGCACAGTGCTCACCCTGGCCCCTGCCTCTGAATCGCCTAGCATCCACTCTGTTATATGGGGGTATATGCTACCATTAGGTGGGGGCAGTTGTAGCTTGAAGACCTCAGTCCCAGTTGGGGCTGTGGGGGGCCCCACAGTACTGTGAGGTCACCCACTGCCTCTCTGCATGAAATCTTCCTTTAAGAAGTAGGGGTTCTTTCACTGCAGACAAAATAAAAACACCCACAAACACTTGGAAACCACCAATTAGTTTGAATCTTAGTGTTTTACGAAAGAAACCCAGGAAAGGCGCCCTCACAGGGCTGTGGCTTCCATGTGGCCCTTCACAGGGCTGTGGCTCCCACGTAGCCTCTTGCAGAGCTGTGGCCTTCCTGAGGTCTGGGCTGTGGCTTCCACTTAGCCCAAATGCTCAGTGAACTGGGCCGTCTACCTCCTGTTTATTCCAAAGAGCTCTCCTTCCAGATCGGGAGAAAGGTGCCATTTGGGAGTCGGGGGTTTGGTGGACAAGGCTGGGGTCCCCCTACTCTTTAAGTCATCCCCTCTTCCAGGCTCTGTCCCACCCTGCAACATCCTTCTTGTGTAGTGAGCTGTCATCTGGGTCAGAGATCTGTCCCCACAGGGCCCTGGCAGAACACATCACCAGCAGGCTGTCTCCCGGGAATGCACTCGGGCCATGAGTGCACAGCTGGGCTGCCCGGGACGGGACCATTGCACAGCTGTATGTATTTCTCTTCTCACATATGACAGTTTCCAGAGTGCCGGACACGGGGACTCAGAGCTGAGCCACCCCCAGATGGCTCTCCAGAGGTCTGCTGCCCAGGGGGACGTCACGCACGGAGGCACACAAACTCTATGCCTTTTAGGGAATCACTGACAAGGGGGGTCGCGGGGGACCTGCATCAAGAGCGCCACTTCATCTAGAACATCTGTCAGAGTCGGAGAAAGCCTGGCTGAGGGTTGGGGAGTATGTCCTGAGAACAGAGTCACCAAGACAGCTAGGACATTAAACTTGGGTGATTCATCCACGGCTTAGCATCATAGAGGGCACAAGGCTCAAGACACGGGGGATTCTTGTGGTTGCTTGTGTACATGAAGACATCACAGGATCTCTGGGATCTTAAAGGTCATCTAAGCCAGTCGCTCTTAATCAGGGATGATTTTACCCCGGGTACACATGCACTGTCTGGGAAACGGTTCTCACTCTTTCACTGCCGGGAGAGCTGCTGGGATGGGTGGGTGAGGGGCAGGGATGCTGTCAGGGCAAAGGACAACCCCACCTCAGAGGCTGACCCTTGTGCCGAGCCTGTAAGGCAGGCGAGGCTCTGGGCTCACTCCCCTCAGAGTTCACTCTCCATACTCGCTCTCCCTGCTGAGCCTCATAGTGGTGCTTCAGCGCCCTTGGTGATGGGGAGCTCACTACCTGTTAGTTTGGCTTTTGCCCACGGTTCTGGCCTAAGACCCTGGCCCGCCTCGTCTGACGGTAGTTTAGAAGGCCGTTCGTGTTCCAGAGGGGCCCTGCTCCACACCCTGGAGGAAGGCTACAGAGACTAAGATCTGAAGAGAAGCCTCGCTGCCCTCCCAGTCTATTAGCATTCCTGAACACACATGAAGTCTTCCCAACCCCTAAAGACTGGGTTCAAGAAGTTTCTAGACACAGGGAGGTGCCTTCAGGGAAGTGTCAGAGAGATAGAAGGTCTCTCCTTTCTCCCATTCCTGCTCCCAGACACCCCTTCCTCTGCAACCTTTGGAATAATCCTACGATAATCCTGTGGACAGTGGTGCTTCCCGGGTTCTGTGAAAGGCTCAAGCTAACGGAAACTGGGAAGGGAGTGTGGGAGCCCTGGTTTGTAGCGGGCAGGTTAAAAGCCGGGGAGAACCACTGGCCTCTGAAGGCTGGTCCCGGAAACAGCCTCTGCCTGTGAGTGTTGAACTGAGTGAACTCAAGACACCCAGCTGTGTTATTCATTTCAGAGGGGCTCAATCTCTTGCTGCTGGGCAGAGATTTCCACGCCTATTATGTCCAGAGAAATGTTTAGGAGAGGAAACTGAGTCAGAGGCTTCTTCTTATCTAGCCTCAGATGGCCCCTTGGGCAGCCTGTTCCATCATGGTCCCTTGTCCGTGTTCATGTTACTCTGACCCTGGGATTGTCATGAACTAGTTTCATTTAGTCTTCGCCTATGAAGCTTCCGCACATTTGAAGATACCTGTGTGAACCCGCCATACAGAACACCCTCCACGGGACCCAGGGCATTGTCTTTGTTCTCTTTCTCTCTCTCTCTCTCTCTCTCTCTCTCTCTCTCTCTCTCTCTCTCTCTCTCTCTCTCTCTCTCTCTCTCTCTGTGTGTGTGTTGCTGTGAACCCAGGGCCTTGCCCATGCTAGGCAAGATTCTACCGGCTGACCCAGGACGCCCTGCTCATGTGCTCATGCAGGAAGCACAGGTATCATGTCACCCACCACTTCAGCTCAGAGCCAATGGGCTAAAGGGGAGTGTGATGGAACCCCAGGAACCCCAACACCTTGGCTGCCTCCACGAACCTCCGTTTATCTCCCACAGAATGGATACAGGACACCTGAGGCCTTCCTTCCTTGTGATGTCACCCCGAAGGGAGCGACAGCGAGGTGAAGTCACGGTCCAAGACGGCACAAGAGATGTCACTGTGCTGCAATTAGCCCTGCCCTAGAACCTGCGTGGCTGGCCAGGTGTTTTCAAGAGACCAGCAAGAGTGACACCCGTCCAGAGAACAAGTCTGCAGCGCAGGAGTGCTGTTCAGAGAGTCCCACTCACAAGGGGGAGGACGAGAAAAACGTCTTCTGCCTCCAGATCCGGGGCCCATGAACACCAGGAAACGGGGACTCACGGGCCAGGGGAGTAAGGAAGAAGCAGAGAGTGGAAGGATGGGGTGGGGAGCTGTGGGCTCTGTGTGGGTGGAGTGTGGCCCGTGCGGCCTCCACCCAGGCACCTGCCTCTCTCACACACCGGCGCCTCGTTTTTTCACTTCCTCCCGTGGCCTGTGTTTCCTTCCTCCCTTCAAAGCCCGCGAGCTGTCACCTCTGGAGTGCTCTCTGTCTTTTCTTGGAATTTGCCCAGGAGGCGACACCTGCGTTTCTGTTTCAATTTCTCCTCAGACACCAGTGTTTCCCCGGGGAGGCCCAGGAGCAGGGGTTCAGGGCAAGGGGAGGCAGGTGTCAGGGCCTGGGGTCATGAGTCTCCCTGGATTGCCCGCCCCATGGCCCTGGCATGTGCTGGCTAGTGTCCTGAATGGAACTGTTCACACATCTGTCCTCCCGGACTTAGGAGTTCTGACAAATCTCAACCTCAGATTTCTCCCTTTCTGCTTTCCAGACAGGGTCTCACTGCGGAGCTCAGGCTAGCCTCAACCTGGATCCTCCTGTCTCTGCTGCTGGAGTGCTGGGATCACAGGTGTCCAGCACCACGCCTGTCTCTAATTTGGCAGTTTTTTTTTTTTTTTTTTGTATTGTTTGTTTTTTCATGACAGGGTTTCTCTGTGTACTTTTGGTGCCTGCCCTGGATCTCGCTCTGTAGACCAGGCTAGTCTCACAGAGATCTGCCTGGCTCTGCCTCCCGAGTGCTGGAATTAAAGGGGTGCGCCGCCGCCGCCGCCGCCGCCGCCGCCACCACGGCCTGGCCTTACTTTTGCTTTTTAAAATAGCTTTACAGATTAGGATGCCCACAACATTCAACTCACATTTCAGTGGCTTCTAATGTATTCGAGTATGTACCCACCACCACAGGCAATTGTAGAGCATTTTCATGACTGTCAAAACAACCATGCTTGCTATGGTGGCCCAGGTCTGTAATTCTAGTACTTGTGAAGCTGGAGGCCAGCCTGGGCTACTGTCCTAATAAACAAAAAACAATGTATGCCCTTTGGCTATCCCCCTCCACCTTGGGCAACCTATAATCTGCCTTTTGTCTGCATGGAGTTCCCTATTTTGGAAGTTTCATATAAATGGAATCTTTGGGGATTGATGTCTAATCATTTGAGCTAGTGTTTTTAAAGACGGCCCAGTTGGAGCATAGCTTCATTCATTTCATGGTTGATAACATTCCATTGTTGGGATAGAACATATTCTCTGATGTCTGTCTATCGGCTTAGCGGCTGCACATGAATCTACTGATATTTTAATTATCATTTGCATCCT
The DNA here is from genome assembly GCF_049852395.1 of Peromyscus maniculatus bairdii. NCBI lineage: Eukaryota > Metazoa > Chordata > Mammalia > Rodentia > Cricetidae > Peromyscus > Peromyscus maniculatus. Next base: position 7,572,957 of record NC_134861.1, read on the forward strand.
CACAGGCCCCCCAAAGTCAGTGTCCTGCCGGCCACTCAGGCCTCAGCCAGTCCCTAGGAGGTGTGGTATGTAGGTTTAAATTAAGTCTCTATAATTCTATTTACAACAAAGACTCGGAAGTCAGATGTGGGGGTGAAAACCTGCTAGATCAGGGAAGCTGAGAAGCACCAGGTGACCTTGCTTTTTGGCCAGGGACCAGCAAGAGACATGTTTCTTCACTCGTCCCCAAACCCAAAGGAAGCTCAAACGCTAGCTCTTTCCTTCCTGTGCGTCTCCTCTATCAAAACTGCTGGCTTCTCTATGGCTAATTCTAGCCAGCTAGTCTCTGGCTCTGCCCCCTGATTCAAGGTAGACTTTATCGTCAGTCTTGGAGTATCAGAATGGTCAAGCCGGGCGGTGGTGGCGTACGCCTTTAATCCCAGCACTCGGGAGGCAGAGCCAGGCGGATCTCTGTGAGTTTGAGGCCAGCCTGGTCTACAGAGCAAGATCCAGGATAGGCACCAAAACTACACAGAGAAACCCTGTCTCAAAAAACAAAACAAAAAACAAAAAACAAACAAACAAACAAACAAACAAAAACGGAGTGTGATCAAAATATCCCACAATTTTTTTCCTCTGGTTAGGTAACCTCTACTTTCTCTACTTTTTAGAAACAGACTCATGGCCTTGAACTCACAGTGCAGCCAAGAATGCCCTTGAAGATCTGATCCTCCTTCTCCACCTCCCAAATGCTGAAATTACAGGCGCACACAACCATGTCCAGTTTTGGGGTGCTTAGGAATCAAACCCAGGGCTTCATGCACGCTAGGCAGGCACTCCCCATCCCCAGCCTACAAGTGTATTTCCACTACCCTGAAGAATGTTGCTGAGAACACTCTGTACGGGTACCAGCATGGACCCAGTCTTCATTTTCCTTCGATATGTATTGAGCTCCGTTTTCAGCCCTTGGAGGAACAGCAGCCAGTGACCCACAGCGTCTGCACCAAGCCACGCTCTCCGCAGCAGCGTCCATGGGTCCGGGTGCATCCCCACCTCATGGCTATCTCTGATTACAATCTGACTTTTGGATTCTAGCCATCTTAGTAGGTGTGAACCGATGAGTCTTAAACCTTGTTTGCTGAGCAATGAGGCCCGGCGGTGGAGGCCTGGAGGTGGCTCCGGGCTTGAGAGCTACCTGAAATTCTCAGCACGAATGGGATGGTGTGACAGCCTCAGTGTAGAGCCATGTAAAGTGCTAGTGTCGTTGCTGGCCTAAGACACGTGCTCAGGAAACAAGAGCACCAACAGTTGCTCAGACTGCCCTGAAAGGCTTGCCGAGAGGTCCTTGGTGGCAATGAGAGCTGGCTGGCATGCCATGAGGAGTCCAGGGTTGCTATTTCAGGATCTCATGCAGGAACCCTGTGGCCACAGCCTGTCTCCAGGCTGGCCCTTGTCTAGCCTGTGGAACTGCTTCTTTTTACGGTGGTTGGAGACTCAGCCCGAGGACGCCTCCTCCTGATGGTTTGAATTAGAAAGCAGTTGATGCTTTGTAGAAAAAGTTGAGGAAAACATTATTGTTGGAGGCCAGCTCCCTCACTGGCAGAGCAAACTGGCCTGGCCTGGCATTCCAGAGCACAAAAGCCTAAGCTGGCAAAATCGGAGCCTTCCTGTCGGGACTCCCCCCGACCTCCCTCCCTCCCATCTGGTCCGCTGGGCCTGGGAACCGCTGGCTGCCAGGTAGGAGTTGGTAGGAGTTGGAGGCTCTTCCTCTGGCTATGTGGGCTCCTCCAGCAAGCAGCCACTCAGTAGACTGAGCTCTGACTCAGCTCCTAGCCTGGCAAGGCCCTGGGTGTCTGGCAGTGTAGAGAAAGTATTTGCCAAAGAAAGAGAGACGCACTGGGGGGTGGGGTGGGGGTGGGGAGAGACAAGATGGCCAGAGGCTGGCTAGACACAGGTCAGAAGAGGAAAGGTGGTGTTACTGTTGTTTTATGGTTGTGGAAACTGAGGCTCAAAGGGGCGGTGTAGACAGATGTGCCTACAGTCTCATGGCCAGTGAGCCACGGACTGAGAACCGGGCCCAGGAAGCTCTGATGCCCTGCCAAAGGTATTGCATGAATGCCAGGAGCTTTAAGAATCCATGCTGGGCTCTCCATGTTCCTTCCCCCCGGACCCAGAGTGGCCCTGGAGGGGCCATAAGGTCCCAGGGAGGCCTCCCTTCACACTGGCTATTGTCCTTATGGTGGCATCTGCTTGGTCAGCAACAGTTAGAGCCCTGTGACCGGGACTGCCTTATCTTTGGCTTGTGACATGGTGGCCGGCGGTGTTCACAGAAGCCTGGCATCAGATAGGCAGCGTGATTGCCAGGCCCTGCAGGCTGCTGATAATACCCTATGTGGCACAGGATTGAGCAGGCAGAGGGTCCCGTGTGTCCGTTCTTCATGTTGTCCCAAGTCCCAGCTCCTCCTTCCTCGGGAAGACAGGCATCTGAGGGTCCAGGCCACTGAGCTAATGAGCCCCACCCCCAAGACCCCATTCAAGGTACCCCTCCCCTCCTTCACTTGGGCATGAGTTGACCCTGTTACAGTCAACAGGAGTGGGCACCCCAGATTTCCACCCGCAGCTGAGGGTCTCTGGTCTCCACCCATGAGTTGCTGAGATAACATGTGTTACCCATAACAGCAGTTGGCTTGTGGCAGGGGCGCCACAGACGGACACATTCACTTCCCAGCCCTTTTGCCTCCACGGGATGCTCCCCGGTCTGGAATGCCTCTTCTTTGTGGCCTTTCCAAACCCGTCCCCTCTTTTAAGGCCAAGTCCAAATTCCACTTTCTCCACAGGGTCATCCTGGACCTCCCTGGTCCCTGAGCACCCTGCCCCCACCCCCTACATCTCCTTTTTACAGCACTCAAAATAAGCCTTTCCAGAGGATGAATAAAAATCGGTTTGGAAGGGTGAGTTATCGGGTGATTTCAGCTCTCCTGCCTGCTGAGCTAGGGCGGGGTGTGCGCACGCGGTCGCAGATGCGGACACTCTGCCTTCCCCAAATTGTGCATAATTACATTTAAAGGATGTGCACGTCAAGCACATTGGTGCATATCTAAAGTTCCAGTCATTCAGGCAGCCACGTGATCAGCTTGGGCAACACAGGGGGACCCTGCCTCAGAAATATCACTTTAGCCAGGCGGTGGTGGTGCACACCTTTAATCCTAGCACATGGGAGGCAGAAGCAGGTGGATCTCTGTGAGTTGGAGGCCAGCCTGGTCTACAGAGTGAGTTCCAGCACAGCCAGGATTACACAGAGAAACCCTGTCTTGAAAAACAACAACAACAGTAACACATATACTTGGTAATTAGGAAAGAGTCCCACAGACGTGCTGTTGGGAGGGTCTGTCCCCTGGTCATGCGCTGTATCATGCTTCAGCTTTCCTTTTCACTGATGGGCCTGGGGGTCTCTTACTCTTGGACGTGGAGCCACTTCAGCCTTTGGGGTATGACAATCACTATTTCACACAGCCTTAGCCCTGTTGGCTCCAGCCCTGAGGTTCATCTGAAACAGACCTTCTGAGGAGTGTCCTCTCCCCTCCCCCCAGGCCCACTTCCGGCTTTCTGAGGGCCACGCCAGGTCCTCTCCAGTGGCACCTACCTACCAGAGACTCTCCAGTTTCCTTGGCTACTACAGTGACTAAGGAGCGGCTTCCCTTGCTAGATCACAAGTTCTTTAAGAGTGGGAGCAGGTCTTATGCCCTCGCCTCCTGGCTCAGTGCTCACCCATGGCCCAGCAGATGCTGTGGAGCCTAGAGAAGGAACCCTGCTTACGGATACAAGATACAACAATGATGACGACCGTCGCTGAGCTCTGAGCGCTGACCTTGAGCCTTTCTTTAATGGATTATGTCACACAGCACTGCCTGGCCATCCAAGGGTTGGTGCATCCTACTGAGCGGAAAGGGAGATTGGGGAAGACAATATCCTTCCCTTCCCCATCTGTGATGATCTGAGTGTTTCTGCAAGCCCATTGGCTGGGACAGCTGAGTACTCTTTGGCCTGCTGGGGCCAGGACATACTGGCAATGGAGACTTGGGCTATTGCCTTTTTCAGGATGACAGTGAGATTCCTAGACCCATTTGGGAAGACCTAGGCACTGGGAAGGCTAGCACTACCCACTTTCCCACTCCTGCCTCCATTAACTGCCTGGCTCCTCTCTTGATCGCTCGAGCTGGGCCACGTAGCTGACCTATACAGGCCACGCTCTGTCTTGAGGAGTTCTTCATTTCTGCTCCAGTGCCCACCAGCTCCCGGGTCTGTGAGATGTCAGCTGTGTGGGTAGCTTTTCCCAGCCCCCACCAGTCAACGCTGGAGGCTGGCAACAACCTCTGTGCCAACAAAACCGTCACACAGTGAGGCTTGTCTTGTCTGTCCCTATGCTTAATCTAGTGGCTTCCAGGAGCAGGGAGGGCCGGTCTTGTTCCTGCTGTCCTCAGGCTATGTATGGGACCACACAGGTGGACCAGAAGAGGGACTAATTGAGGGGCACTTCCTGCAGCTCCCTTCCTCAGCATGCAGCTCACCCATGAATCTCTTTGGGTTTCCCAGAGGATGCAACATGGGCCTGACCTGAGATTTTTTTTTTGCAACATATGACTCACAATCTGGAATTAGACAGAACTCCATTCCCTGCTGTGGTCCCTGGCTGTGCAATGTTGGGGAAGTTATGCAACCTCTCTGTGCAATGGCCCATTAGAGATGATAGCAACTACTTCCTCAGTGCTAAGGATGTGGGATTACACAAATAAAAGATCACAATGAGTATGGCTGTAATTATTATTGCTGGTAATGAATCAAAAGGTCCTTCTTTCCAATTAACATCTTTGTCCTTTAGCAGACACAGCCAAGGTCTTGGGGATAGAACTGGAAAGGACTGGGAGGTGAGCCAGAGGCTGAGACTGCAGCTCAGAGGACACGGGGAACAGGAGACCTGGAGAAAGTCCCTCCCTCTCAGTGCTACACGGATGACTAAGAGGCAGAGCAATCGTAGATCCTGATTTTCTACCTGCCAGGGCTGTGGGGGGAGCAGAGAAATGGAAGAGGATTTCCTTCACAGACAGTTGCTGAATACCTACTGTGTTCCGGGGTTTGGAGAGGGCCAAGTCAAGCAAGGGCATGACTTGGGCACGAGCTCTCTTCTAGTACACCTGACAGGGGGTCACTCTCGCATTGTAGGAGGCCAGCATGTAGGGCCAGGCATGGCTGTAATTCAGCCGTGTGACTTAACGGTCCAGTCCCGTTCTGTCCTCTTCCCACTCCCTGGGGAGCTCCTCTGAGCTCAGTGCCCGAGTCTGTGGTTGAAGGGACTTTGAGGTGGCCATGAAAACGCACCTTCCTCCTGGCTCTGGTGTGAGGATTAAGTGAGTTCATTCATGTAAAGGGCTCAGCGCTAAGCCAGACATGTCTGAGGCATCACTGAGTGCTGCCATAGTTCATGCCCTGCCGTGACCTTGCCATGACCTCGATGCCTGGCACCTGAAGATGCAGAGGTGACTCTGTCCTTCAAAGAGTCGGAGATGGGGAGCATGACTAACAATGGAGCGTGCCCTCTTCCTGTCACTGGGCTGTCTGGACCCACTAGCAACATTAGAAGATTTGACAAAAAATATCCCAAACTGTTCATCATAAGGTAGTTTTTTTGTTTGTTTTTGATACTGGGCATCAAACCCAGAGCCTCAGGCATGCTAATTCCATGCTGGATTTATATTTCAAACCTCATAAGCAAGGGCATGCCTGCTTTTATGCTCATGTACATACTATTTGAATAATTGAATGTTTGGTTTTGTTATGGTAAAATATACACTTTTCCATTATAGTCAGGTGTGTGTGTGTGTGTGTGTATGTGTGTGTGTGTGTGTGTGTGTACATATGTGATGCAGCTGGAGCTTAAAGTTGGGTGTCTCCCTCAATCATCCTTCATATTTTAAAGAAGATCTGTTATTTGTGTGCATACACGTCTTAGGGCATGTATTGCTATGAAGAGACACCATGACCGCAGCAACTCTTACAAAGGAAAACATTTAATTGGGGCTGGCTTACAGTTTCAGAGGTTTAGTCCATTATCATCATGGATCAACAAGGCAGTGTACAGGCAGACATGGTGCTGAAGAAGGAGCTGAGAGTTCTACATCTTGATTTGCAGGCAACAGGAAGTGACCTGTCTATCATACTGGACGTAGCCTGAGCACATGAGACCTCAAAGCCCATCCTCACAGAGACACACTCTCTCCAACAAGGCCACACCTCCTAGTAGTGTCATCCTTATGGGCCAAGCATTCAAACACATGAGTCTACGGAGGCCAGACCTATTCAAACCACCACAACATGTGTGCCTGCATGAGTTTCTATATACCCTAGGAGGCCAGAGGGCATTGTACCCTGGAACTGGAGTTATAGGCAGTTGTGAGCCAGCAGATGTGGGTGCCCAGCATCCAACCTGGGTCCTCTACAAAGGTAGTAAGTGCTCCTAATTGCTGAGCCAACTCTCCAACCCTCCACCTTATTTTTTGAGACAGGGACTCTTGCTGAACCTTGGGTTTACAACTAGATGGGCTGGCCAGCAAGCCTCAGGGACCCTCCCGTCCATACTCCCAGCACTGGGATTACAGGTGTGCTCCACCATGCCAAGCTCTCTGTGTAGCTTTGGAGCCTTTCCTGGAACTCACTTGGTAGCCCAGGCTGGCCTCGAACTCACAGAGATGCGCCTGCCTCTGCCTCCTGAGTGCTGGGATTAAAGGCGCGCGAAGTCACCGCCGCCACCACCCGGCCATGCCAAGCTTTTGTGTGGGTGCTTATGTTTGTGTTTTACCAACTGAGCTGCTCTCATTTTTGATAGTCATTTTTAAATTTTTAAATTTTAAAAAGTTTGGAGGCATGAATACATCCACATTCTTCTGTAGCCATTGCTACCAGCCATCCCCAGGACTTTCTCATCTTCTCCAACTGACACCAAACACTGAGTATTCCTCTCCCAGTTCCTGGGAACATTCATTCTTTCTGCCCTTGTTATTTGGGCTGCTGCTCAGGGTACCTTTTGTGCACGGTCCTTTTGTGTCTGGCCTATTTCATTTAGATTGGTGCCCTCAAGTTCATAAATGTAACGGGTGTTAGAATTTCATTCTTTTTGGAGTGAATAATATTCAATACATTACTCTTGCAAAGGATGACTGGGGGGAAAGCAATCTACTGAATGACTGAAAATCTGCCCAGTGGAGGGATTGGAGGAGGCAGAGGACTCCCTGGACTGGCTAGGATCTGTGGCTTTGTCACCGGAGCCACAGTCGAGCAGCTGACACTGAGGCAGGTGCCTGTAAACCAGCCCAAGGTCTCGTCAGACTTCCCACTAGGGTCCCAGCCTCCCTGTGCCGTGACCTGGGGACAAAGAAGAAACTCAGCTGAGGGTTATGACTCACGGGCCACTGAAGCCAGGCAGGGCCCCCGCACTTGGTCCTCGTGGCCCCTGTCATTCAACCTGGGTAGTGACCAGTTGTCTTGGAGTCTCTGCTCCCTTCTTCAGCCTGGGTCCCCAGGCTCTAGGGATGACCCAGTTGGCCCAGTGAGTAAGGGCCCCCGACAATTCCTCCTTTCATAAGCCTGCGCGCTGACTAATGCCTCTCGGTTGGGCTCATACTGGGCCCTTCCACTTCAAAACCAGGCCCTGGCCCGGAGCTGACCCAGGAGGTTTGTTCCCCTGGGGCTGCCCTCCCCCCGAGTTCCTCTTGGTGACCTGGACCTCTCTGGAGCCCTCTTCTTCCGGGGCCTTGCTGCCAAGCACTGGGCTGTCCCTGTGGTAAGCACTCCTTGCTGAGGGGCTGGCTCCTTGGGCCTCTCCTTCCCCGTTGTTAACCCTTAGGACATGATGGCCAGCCAGCTACTCACACATTGACTCCTGGGCACTCCCAGGAGTGACTCCACTGAGGGGACCTCAGGCACTCGGCCAATAGGGGAACTCTTTCCAAACTGCGGCCTAAGCTCCTTCAAGGCCTTCTGGAAAGACATGGGCTCTGGAATGAGAGCTAAGTTTGAATTCTACATGGCAGGAAGAACTATAGGACAGGGTTGGGAATAATTCTTCTCTACCAGGACGGGTATGAAGCACCTCCGGAGAGCAAGTCATCCTGGCCTTGAGTGGAGAGTGACAGCCGATGGGGGAGCTCAGAGGTAGACTCGGGGAAGACCGCGCTGCTCAGGAAGGGTTGATCTGGACTCATGGAACTGTGGAGACTGCGAGTCTGGAGCTGAGTTGGGACAGTTGCTCCCATGGGGGCAGGATGATGAGTACAGACAGTGTAAGACCTCTGATGGCTGAGAAGACGGCTCGGTCTGGGATAGGCTGTCTTGTCCCTTTGGTGGAGAGGGGAGGGTAAGACTGTGACCACCATGGCCGTTTGCCCTCACTATTAGATGACTATGGGAATAACTTGGCATGTTCTGAGAGGTGGCCAGGGAACTGAAAAGCTCCAGCCTGGGAGGCCGAGGCTATGATCTGGTCCCAGCTGGCTCTTGCACTGGCTGTGTGGCCACGGCTGAGTCACAGTCTCTGAGTGACACATCCCTTATCTACAAAGGATGGTAGTAAGTTGTGAGGCCTCTGGAGGTCCTTCCCAGCTCTGAGAGGCTGTAACTGCAGCCATCTTTACAAATGAAAAGCAAAGATGATGTGCTAAGAAAGATGTGGCCAATAAAGGCAGATGGTCAGGCCAGCAGTTTTTCTCTTCCAGTGTCCCACGTGGACAAGGCCTCGGGTGAATTCTGGCATTTGTTCATTTTGATAGATAATCAAGGCAACATCTGAGGGCTGGTGCTTCCAGAAGAGCCTGATCGAACAGTTCCCACCTTCAGCTCTAGCTCTTTCGGGCACAACCTGTGTGCCACAAGGACCTTCAAGTCCACAGCTTCCCTGAATTCTTACTAAGCCTTCTCTTCCCTCAGGTCTCGGCTGCCTCACCACCTCCCACGCTCACCCAGGGTCGGGGATGCCCGTGCCTCGAATGTGTCTTCCAAGGGACCGGTCCTGAAATAAGTTTGGGGAAACTTGTTTCCTGGCAGTGAGGTGACATCAGCTAAGATGGCCAGGCAGGGACACGTGACGTGCTCTGTGGGAAAAAGGGTGACAGCTTCAGCCAGGAGGGAGCTCTCTGTACAGCTCCAATCTCAGTCTAGAGCAGCCCCTCCCCCACCCGCCATCACAGCCCTGGCTTGTTTTCACCAGGGTCGTCTTAGCTCAAAAGCACACCGATGTATGGGGGGGGGGGGAGCTTTTCCTTCACCACTCTGCCTAGGACAGAGAAGGTTCTGGAAAGATCCATGTGCGGTGCCTAACGGCATTTGAGAGGCAGCACAAAGTTAAGCTTCAGATAGAGTTGCAAGGCTAAGTTGCAGTCACCCGGAGTCAACAGTTCCATCCTTTAAGAGCCTGGGACGTGTTTTTAGACTGTGGCTGTCTGTCTAATCAGTGGCTTTTTGCCTGTCACTGGCGCCCAGGGCTCCCAGCATCTGGACCTGGAACACGGATGTGTGTGGGTGGGATGGGAAGCTGTGCAGGCTGCCTGGAAGAATCCGCCTCTGTCTCCATCTTCACATGCACCTGCCATCCTCAGACCCTTGGAAAACATTGTGACTTTTACCTTCCAAACCTCTCTGGGCCTGGGGGGAGGGGGGTGCAGGCCGGGAGCCCACGGACCTGCATTCCTGGCATTCCAGCCTCCTGACAGCTCCTGGTACTGTAGCCACTGAGCCTGCAATGCCCAAAAATTCCAGCTGACTCATCCGTGGGTGAACAAGGCCAATTCGAGGGGCGGGTGGAACCTCGTGGGGCTATCTCTGTAGAGGTCCCCAATTCAAAGGGAGAGCAGGGCGTGGGGTGATGGCCTGGATGTGAGTCATTTCTGTGTGAGTGACATCCAGGTGTCACTTGAGACATCAGTGCAAGGTAACGGGTGAGGCATGACTGTGGAGCAGCAGTCTTAGCTCTGACCTCAGATCCCTGCATCAGGTTCCGCCGTTACCGCTCCTGTGGCCCCATTAGCTCCGGGAGTCTCAGACATCCTGTGGAGATGGTTGTGAGCAGTGGTTCCCAAGCAGCAGTGGCGAGGAGATGAAGCAAGAGTATGCAAATGAGCACTTTCCCTGACACACTGGAGCTGCTCAGCAATGATGACCTGGATTGGGATGTCACCCCTTTGATGCAATGACGTGAGACCTGCTTCCGGGTGGGCAGGAGGGTGTGTAATCATAGCTCACTTGGTCCCATGGGTCGAAAGGCTGCCAAATTGCACGGTGGTGGGAAGTCCCAGCCTGTTTTTGGGATTCAGAATGGCATTTCTCTTTGAATTTCCCCATCAGACCAGAGTAGGGCAGCTGAGCCTCCCGTGCATGGGGGGGGGGGGCTGGGGGGGCGCTGGGGGGGCTGTGGCCACAGACAGGGAACGGGGCTGAAGGGAGAGGGCAGTGGCTTTTCTAGTGTTCACAGCTCCAGATGGCTTTTCTAGTGCTCCTCCAGATGGCTGATAACCAGATCCCTGCCAAGTTCCTCCTGCCTCTCCCCAGACTTGTCCGATGCCAAAGTGTTTCTCAAAAGGGGGAAATATGGGCCCTTCGTCACTGCCTCATCACGGGTTCCCAGAGCCCCCAGCTTCGCCCAGCCTCCCGGTTGTCTTCCCAGGGAATGTCTCAGGAGGTTTATTCCCAGCTCCGTCCAGGGACCAGGAGCCTGAGGTGTGCAAACAGGAGAGGACATGGAAGGTGACAAGATATTGGGGCTCTCTTTCCCTGCCTGCAGAAGACACGCAGGAGACCAACACAAAGTATGATGGAGACTCACACGTGTCCTTCCTCGGCAGGCTAGTCCTGGGGTAGAGAGACAACCAGCTCTGGGTTCAAATCCTCACCCTATCCCCACAGCTGGGGCTTGTCCTGTCACTCTCCCATGTAAAGTGACTGTGACAACTGCCAGCTCCAGGGTTGTCTGAAGCACTGAGATGGCGAGCGTGCAGTGTGGAGTCATGCACTCCCAAAATGACATTTTTACTTGGCCCTCACAAACGAGGGCTTGTCTGACTTTGCCGGACTTGTCACCTTCCAGACAGAGAAACTGAGGCAGGTGGTGGGAAGAGAACTCAGATGTTGTTTCCATGCTTCAGTCACTATACCAGGTTAGCTCCAGAAGGAAGCCGCGATAACTCAGGGAAGAAGTCTGGCCGTCTGCTTCAGCCCCTCAGGCGGCTCTCAGGGCTGCTGCCAAGAGCTGCTTGGCGGCCGCTCTTCCCCTTGGTGCCATCAGCGTTGGTCCAGATGTTCCAGCAGCAGCCCTGGGAGCTGTTTCAGGTTTTGCCTCTCTGGGTCTCCTTCCCCATAGCCTCTCTTTCCTCTGTTTTCCCCCCGGCTGGTCCCTGTAGCTTTGAACACGAAAACCTGCAGCTCCGGTGACATTAGAAATCCATCAGTTTCTTCCTCAGATCTCTGGAAATGTCTCAGCCAGACTAAAAAGAGAGAGAGGGCTGGGGTGCCTGGAGATCTTGTAACGTGCACCTGGGAAGAGCACACCACAAACCGCCCTTAGTGGTTTCTGCTTCCAGGTCCTTAGCTCCCAATCCCAGCATGCCCAGCGTCCTACAGACTAGGAGCCTGGGAGATTCTGTACGCTGCGGTGTGTGCCGTTTCATTGACTGATCCCATCTTCCTGACTCTATGAGGCAGGTGCTCTCACCTCTTTTTCTGCTTGAGAAGCTGGACTCGGAAAGGGTCATGTGACTCATCTGTGGTCATTGAACTACTGTGCTTTCTCCACGATGGGTGGCTGGGGCGTCACTCTGTGACCAGTGCCTGCTGACCTGTGCACAGCCTGTGAGCTAGACTGTCGGCTTGAAAGGGAAAGCCAGTCCCGTGAGAAATCCTGGGCTTTGTGTTGTCATTAAAGAGAGGGTCAAATCCTTCACTTACATATAGCCTCATAAGGATCATAGGGAGAATTTCCAACAGTGTACATCTAACACGACCAACACAAAACCAGAAAGGTATGTGTATTAGTAAGGGTGAATGTGCATCTGTGAATGCGAGTGTATGTTTTCATAAGGAAGTGTAAGGATTTATGTGTGAGAGTGTATGTAGGTACACATGTGCCTAAGGATATGAGGGTGAATGTGTGCGCGCTAATGTATGTATGTAGGTGTTTACACATGGGCATGACAAAGTGTGCATCTGGGTTATACAAACATACCAAACATACCTGTATGCTGGGTGGAGTGAAGGCAGGCAGACGATACATAGAATGTATAATGAGAGCAAGGATACCGTCGTCTCGAGAGATTCATCTTTTGACTTTTGACATCTCCTTGGTGTAGAGCACCAGATGGCTGGTTCTCAGCACCAGCTGTGGTTTTTGTTTTGTTTTGTTTTGTTTGAGACAGGGTCTTGTGTAGCCCAGGCTGGCCCATGGCTTTGAATTGGTTATGTAGCCAAGGATGACCCTGAACTTCCTCCAGTTCCTCTTCGTCTGTCTCCTACATGGATTGTAGGCAAGTTGGGATTATAGGCAAGTTGGGATTATTAGGCTATGCTAGAAATCAAATCTAGGGCTTTGTGTGTGCCAGGCAAGTGCTTTACCGTATGGGCCTCATCTCACGCCCCAACCATATATATATGGATATATATATATATATGGATATATATATATATATATATATATATATATATATATATATATATATATATGAAATATCTGTGCAGCCCTGGCTGTCCTGGAACTATGGAAACCAGGCTGGCCTTGAAACTTACTGTGATCCACCTGTCTCTGCTTCCGTAGTGCGGGGATTAATGGTATGCACCACCACACCCCACCCACCTCCATAAATCTTTTAAAACACATTTATCTTTCTTACTATCAATCGAGACGCAGCCATCAAGCACACAGTCCCCTTCCTCGGTGACTGGCCACGCCCTCCTAGGCCCTGTGGCCTCCTCAGGCCCAGCTTCCTGAGCCGGGGTGCCCTGAGCCCACAGCTGGCTCTGTACCTCAGGGAGTGGCCCTGCTCTATCCAGGGCAGATTAACTTCCCTGGGACCGGCTTTGTCTTGGCTCGTACGTAAAGTAACAGCATGGGCTGAGAGCTGAACGCAGAGGCCTCTCCCTCCCACCCCGGGGCTGGTTCTGCTGAAAACATTTCATTTAGGCTTCTCAATTTGCTTTCCCTGGCTGGGAATCCTGGGCCGAGGGGAAACACCTAGGGCTCAGCTATTTTGTCTGCTGCAATTTGGGAGAGGGATTTGATATCCACACAGAGGAGGTTCCAGCCTCGCAGCGGGTTCGGGCTGTTTGTTTGCTGAGTACAGGGTGGGTGGGGTACGGCTAAGAATGCTGTAATTGGAAGCAGGAGCGTAGAGGCTGACACTTGTGCAGATCCCATTCTCTGCTGAGGGTCCGGCTTGTGTGATAGCGTGAGGGAGTCTGCTCCTCTCTTGTGCACATGTCCTGCCAAAGCAAGCCTGAGTTCATTTAAATCTGATGTTTCAAACACCCTCCCACGCTCCACCCCAAAGCCTTCCTTCATTTACATATTGCTTCTTAAGGATCATAAAGACCTTAAACTTCAACTCTGAAATCCCAGAGCTCGAGCCCAGCCATCTGCCCAGACCTTTTCAGGACCCACCAGCAGCTTCCGAAGGCCAGGCCTGCAGCATTCAGGTGTCCGTCATTGTCCTACTCCCTGCCTGGCACACAACAGACCTTGTACATATTTGTCAGATGAGTGAAGGATGAGCTAATTCACTACTGCTCCGGGTACATGGCCTTGGTAGACAGCCATATTTCAAAGATCCTTTGGATCTTTGAGCCAAAAGAATTTGAGCCAAACTCAACTTCCCTCGGAATGCCATCCCTGGAACGATACTGCTTAGGTGTACCAGGAAGGCCCTGATTATGTGAAGGTGGACATTATGCACCTCCAAAGGCCTGCAGCCAAGCTGAAAATAGTTCTCATAACCCTTTCTCACATCCTGAGGAAGACGATCCTTTAGGACCTGGTCCCTTTCTTCAGAACATGAGCAGAATTTTCGATACTTACTGAAATGTGGTCCCCAAATTATAGATGTAGTCTGGTCAGAGATAAGAACATTGGAAACTATGAGACTGTGGGCACCTTCCCGTCCTGTATGCTGACATCCTAACTCCCAGGTACAGAAAGAAGGACAGAAAGAGAAAATTATGGGGACATGGGAAGAGAAAAGGGCCCCTCACCAAGGTTCAAGCTTCTTGCGAACTAAGGATCAAGAATTCCAATACAATTAGCAACATTTGCTTAAGGCCATTCTCCCTTCCCAGCCGTAAACCTACAATTTTCTAGGAATCTCACCAGAAACCTCATTTACAGTAAAAAATCCCTTGTGCAACCCTAGTGGCTTCTGGTTTTACCTTATCAGATTATAATCCCACCCTATAATCTCACTTACCAAAGAGAAAAAAAAAATTTCTTAGCAACCTTTTGAGATTTACTGAGAACCGCCAAAACGGTCTATACAGCTAATGCTGGCACGTACGTACGTGGCTCCCCCTTAAGCTTGCGCCCACACTCGAGTGCACGTCATCCTCTCTCAGGTGCGGAGGGTGTCAGTACGCAGTTGTGCCTTGTCCCAGCAACGGCTGACAGTATCTTGTTTGTTAAGGGAGTTTTGCTAGATGTAGTCAAGCCAAGATGAAGCCATAAAACTCGAGGCCTGACAGCCTTATGCGTGAGATTTGGAGATAGACACATGGGAAAAAAGCCACGTGAGGACAGAGGCAGAAATTAGAGCGATGCATCTACCAGAGACTAGTGTGACCGCCAAGGGTTGCTGGCAACGCCTGGGAGCCCAGAGGGAGGCACGGAGTAGACCTGAGCTGAGCTTCCAGGAGGAATTAGCGGGCTGCCGTGTAGACTTCTGGCTTCCAGAACCGAGAGAGAATGTACATTTGATTGGGCTTGCTTTTTTTGTTTTGTTTTGTTTTTGAGATAGGTTCATGCTCTGGGCCCCATGCTGGGTTTGAACCCACAGTCCTCTGGCTTTGGCCTGGTGAGTGCTAGGGTGACAGCTGTCTGTGACCACAGATGACCCACCTTTGCTGCTTTAGACGACCTTGTTCATGGGGCTTCGTTACAGCAGTCCTGGAACATTAATATTTTGGACCACCACCTGCCTTGACTTTTATATCAATATAAAACATCATTCTTGGCAATCACGTGCTTGCAGACTTAAAAAAATTTCCTGAAACCCAAAAGTTACCAAGTAAATACAAAGCCCTAGAAAAATGATTGGATGTAAGATAAACATGAGATAAACAGGCTGAAGGCATTCGACTGGCCCCATAACCACAGCATTCTGATTACAATAGCATCCGAGGCCATGAATCTCCTAGCAACGAACTTGTGTGGGATCTTGATAAAGAATGAGAGGCAGCGTGGAGGGAAGGGAAACTCTAACCAAGATATATTCTGAGGGGAAAAAAAAAATCTATTTTCAATAAAAGGCGATTTTAAAAGAAATTTAAATAAAATGGGTATTGTGAAATAAGAAAATTAAATTTATAAATTTTCCTCAACTCCAAATTTCAATAAAAACCACCACAGAATTTGTAGATTTAAAAGTCCATATTTAGTGATCAGGAGAAAGTGACAAAGACAATTCTGGAAGCGGGGAGCGGCCAGTCCTAGAAATCCTCACACTGGCTAAGGCATTAAGGAGATAAAATGGCAGCACATCTGAACGAGTGTCCGGCCTCTCATCCCCTCTGAGAAACAGACTTGGACGGGGTGGAGGATGCTGAGAACTGGAGCCAGCTGAGGGCTTATGCAGAGTGAAGAAAGTGTCTTCCGGTGTGCTTGACAGACCACATCTCAGAACGCTTCTCTCTGACCCGACCAACTAAGTTGTTCTGGCACTGGCCACACTCTCCCCGTGTTGTTTCTGAATCAAGTCACCAAGGCAACGTTTTCTTAGCCCAGTCATTTCTGGGACCATATTGGCTCAGGGAAGCACCCCAAATGTACAGACTTTATATTCTCAGTTTTAATAAAAGTTTGCTGAACATCTAGAATGTGCAAAGCTCTATGCTAGGCCCCAAACGTTCCTGAAGATTAGTGACACATATTTATTGCTACAAGATGGATTTGCACCTGATACTTAGGAAGCCAGCCCACAGATTTGCCACAGAAGCACCCAGCTGAGCAGTCATATGCCACTGAACCAGCTTGGCTTTCCTCGACTCATTATGTGAGAGCGACCAGATGTGATGCAAACCCAATACAATTCAGTGAGAATGAAGAAGCATCTAAGATGCTGTTACACCTGCAAGCATTTTGTGGAGAAGGTCTTCTTCGCCACAGGATGGACCCAGAGGCTGCATCCCAGATGCTGACGTCTAGGGTGGAACCAGGGTTAGGAAAGGAAGGTGAAGCACTAGTACCTGCTTATGACTCTGGAAAGAAGGGCTGGAGAGATGGCTCAGTGGTTAAAAGCACTGGCTGCTCTTCCAAAGGATCCAGGTTCAGTTCCTAGCACCCACATGGGAGCTCACAACTGCCTGTAGCTCCAGTTCCAGGGCATCCAATGGTCTCATCTAGCCTCTTTAGGCAGTATGCATGACCATGGTGGACAGACAGACATGCAGGCAAAACACCCACACACATAAAATAAATAAACAACAACAAAAAGATCATGGAAAGCACTGGCACATGTGGCTTGATTTTGTGGGCTGACAGAGGGTAGTCCATCATAGGATGGGCCTAACTCAGGTGACAGGGCTTTAAAGAGGGGGTGGGGCCAGAGTCCAGGCCAGCTCAGTTCAACCAGAATCTTAGATGAGGCCCTTGAACACTCTGGCCTTGGCTGTTGTGGCCAATGCTCCTCAGGTCACATGCTGGTGAAAACGAAGGCTAGAGAGCAGATCTCTGCCCTCTTCTAAATTGCACGTGGGCTGGTACAAGTAGAAAGCACACACGCTCTTGCCCGTGTATGGGGTTTTGCCTGCTTTGTGTCTGCACTCCACACGCCTGCAGTGCTCAGGGAGGCCAGCAGAGGGTGTTGTGTCCCTGGAACTGGAGTAATGGACGGTTGGGAGCCTCCATATGGGTGCTGGGGATTGAACCAGGTCCTCTGCAGGTGCTTTTTCCTGCAGGGCTCTCTCTCCGGCCCACCATAGCTATATTTGGAGTGGTTTTCTTGTTGAGGGTCTCCCTCAGCCAGTTTCTTGGCAGGGGCATCATTATCCTGATGCCTTTTAAAGAGTGTGTCTGCATGGTATGGAGATGGGGAGCCATGAGGGGTTTCTTTTCTAGAAATTTCTATACCTCTCAGACAATTGCTGTAACGGTGCTATAATCATGGTTCTGCAGTAGGCTTTATCATACTGTTTGTTTGGCACATTTTATTTTAGAGGCCTTAGCCTGGTGCTTTGAATGTGAGCTGGTCATGATTGAATAATTCCCAAGGAAAGGAAGAGGCATCTCCAGGTTTGGGGATGATGTGTGTGTGTGTGTGTGTGTGTGTGTGTGTGTGTGTGTGTGTGTGCGTGTGTGTGTTTCAGTTCAGATTAAAATGAAGAACTTTAGAGGTACCCTTCCCCCACTCCTTTTTTGAGAAGCGATTTCAATGTGTAGCCATCCTAGAACTAACCTGCCCCTCTCTCCCGAATGCCCGACTAACAGGTGTGTGCCATGGCACCCAGCTGAGGAAGTCCAGTTCCTGTCAGGAGATGTGACTGTGTCCGGTCCCTGAGCAGCTCCTGCCCATCACCAGGGGGGAGCCTGCCCGAAGGCTCGGGTGCAGAGAAAACTCTTACTCAGA
Organism: Peromyscus maniculatus bairdii; assembly: GCF_049852395.1. NCBI lineage: Eukaryota > Metazoa > Chordata > Mammalia > Rodentia > Cricetidae > Peromyscus > Peromyscus maniculatus. Next base: position 7,590,794 of record NC_134861.1, read on the forward strand.
AAGAAACCAAGCGAAGAAGGAGCTAGACCGGAGATAACCAGACACCAACCAGTCTTCCAAGCAGCTAAAGGGTGTGGGGGTGGGGGTGGGGGGAGAGTCCTCATTTACATAGAAAATAAACTTCCTGTCCTATTAAACAATGAGGCATTCAAAATCTGCCCGAGTAAAAGTCCCCTGATGCAATGAGAGGGTGAGCAATTTCATGTCAGGCTGTTGTTATGGGATTTAAACATGTCCTAGCTAGGGCTTGAGGTGAAAGTCGGAGCCAAAGACAATAGCCCAAAACCCCACATGCGCAGGAGCCTCATTCCAGGGCAGCTTCCTTAAGAGAGCAGTGCAGACTTTTCACAGACCAAGTGACTTCAAAGGTGGGCCCGCATCACACGCCTCCCCCCTTGACTGGAGCCCAGACCACCACAGCCCCTTTGTTTCCTGGTTTATTTTATGAGATTCTCACACACATTACAACGCAATCATCTGAGCTCCCGGACCAACAGGAAAGCAGTCTTCCCTGAGTGCTTCCTTTGTCCAGCACCGACCCTTGGTCACTGTAAGCTGATGGGCGTGCTGGCCAAACTGGGCACCCAGGGACACGATGCTCTCCCACCCCAACACACCCAAGGCTCTCCGGTTGAATTCCCCAGGGAGGAGGTGGCCAGGGAGAGGGAGCGGGGAAATTTTCTTACATCACTTGACGTGCTTCCTTTCACTCACAAAATCCTGAGTCATGACTGCAGCCTCGTTGCCTCGGGCTCTGGCTGAAATCAGAGGCTATAGATTTGGAAACCTGACTCCACGGCTGACTCTTGTCCAATTCAAAGGAAATGTGTATTAGTTTAGTCGCCCCTCTTCAGGCTGAAGTGCCTTCTAATTGAGGGGATTACGTGAGGAAAGTGGCTAGGTCGTGGCTTAGTAAGCCGATGCCATGTTAGTGAACAATATCTGACATTCGGTGAGTTTACAAAAAGGGCAGTCTCTCTATTTGTTTGAACCGAGATTAAGTGAAAGGAAAAGTTTTTCTTTCCCATCCCAAGACAAATGGGAAACACATGTTTTCGTTTTTTTGACTTTGTAAGTACAAGGCTCCCCACACTTCCCCCGCCCCCTTCAGCTGTGAGTTTTCAAGGACTGCCTAACTTCCCTCTCTTCAGTGGCCAAAGCCAATACCCTGGGAGCCTTTAGATTTCCAGACAGCAGGGCTCAGGGCAAGGGCCTGATTCCAGGTCACCACGTGGGGTGTTCCCGAGCCTGTGATTTTATGAGCAGATAAAATGGTAAAAACTTAGCAGGGAGGTGGTGGACACGCCTTTAATCCCAGCACTTGGGAGGCAGAGGCAGGTGGGTCTCTGTGAGTTCTAGCCTGGTCTATAGAGTGAGTTCCAGGATATCCAGGTGCCACAGAGAACCCTGACTTGAAAAAAAAAAGATGGTAAAATTTAGTGCCAGGAGCCCCAGGTCAATGGGTAAACTTTTGCCCAAATAACCCCATCAGATGCCACTTTCTTTGTCTGTAAAATTATCCTTAAATGCCTATGTTAATTTTTCAACTCTGGAAAGAATGTTCATATTCAGTTTTTTTTTTTTAATTTTGTTTTGTTTTGTTTTTTTGTTTTTGTTTTTGTTTTTTTTTGAGATAGTGCCTCACTGTGTAGGCCTGGCCAGCTTGGAACTTGCTATTGTAGATCAGGCTGGCCTTGAACCCACAGAGATCCACCTACCTCTGAGCCCAGCCCCAGCCTCAGTTTTTTCTGGTGGGGGAAGATGTGTGTGGCTGACGGCACCCCGAATATGGTCTCAGGACAGAATGCAAGCCTGAGGGGTGAGAGGCCTCACTCAAGGAGCCGCCCTGGTCTTGACTCAGTGCGACCTTGAAGGGCTGGCTCCCTTCCCTATTTGTGAGCCTGCCTCTCTTATCTGCGAGATGAGACTGCGGGACAGTTCGGCCCTGATGTAGCCGTTCAGATATGTGACAAGCCTCACTGTGGCTAGAGTGTACAGTACTTGGAGTTCCTTGGAATGAAAGGATCATTCATCTTAGAAGATAAGTTTTGAAAAGGGGATAGCCCATAAATATTTCTTGGATTATCACAAGAACAAAGAAAAATCAATTTTTAAAACTTTCTGCTTTCATTGAGTGGCTACTTGTTTGGCCTAAGTGCCCAAATGCTGAGCACGGAATGTAAAGAACCGGAGCCACAACCCTCCACCTGACAGGATGACGTTCCCGACTGGCTTCATGATTCCTGCCTCAGGATTCCACCCAAACTGACCCGACTTCGACTTGCATTATTCCAATTAATTCAAGCCCAGAATCCACTGGGACCTCCACAAGAATGCTGGGGTTATCCTACGGCTCACTAATGTGTGTGTGTGTGTGGGGGGGAGCGCATCGGGGAGTGGTGTTTCTAGATGTGGATGCAGGAGAAACTTCTGGTACTCAAAGCAATCCAGACTTAGGATATTTTGTATATGAACCTGCATGTATGTTTGTGCACTGTGCGCATGCCTGGTGCCCACAGAGGCCAGAAGAGGGTATCAAATCCCCTGGAACTGCAGTTACAGGCACTTGTGAGCCTCCATGTGGATACTGGGAATGGAACCTGGGTCTACTCCATGAGCAACGAGTGCTCTTTAAAAAACAAACAAACAAACAAACAAACAAACTTTTTTTTTAAAGACAAGGTTTTTTTGGAACTCGCTCTGTAGATCAGGCTGGCTTCAAACTCACAGAGATCTTCCTGCCTCAGCCTCTCAAGTGCTGGGATTAAAGGTGTGGGCCACCACCGCACCCGGCTTAAAACATTTTTTAATGATTTACTTATTCTTATTTTTTTGTGTGTTGGTGTTTTGCCTGCATGTATGTCTGTATGAGGGTGTCAGATCCCCTGGAATTGGAGTTACAGACAGTTGTGAGCTGCCATGTGGGTGCTGGGAATTGAACCTGGGTCCTCTGGAAGAGCAGCCAGTGCTCTTAACTGCTGAGCCATCTCTCCAGCCCCCTGGGCTCAAACATTTTTATTACATATTTATTTACTGTGTGTGTGTACATATACTCACACGCATGCGCTTGCCGTGGTGCTCCTATGGAGGCCAGAGGAGAGGAGCCAGGTGTCAGTGCCTACCTCCACTAAGGGGGATTGAACTCAGGTCCTCAGGCTTGGCAGCAAGCACCTCTACTCACTGAGCCATCTCACCGGCCTGACCTTTGGGCTTTTTATAGTCAGTCCTCACAACAGAAACCTCAACCCTCTACTGATTAGAATCTGCTTCCTCATAAACCCTAACTATTCACAGGTCCCTGAGCTACCTCAGTTCAGTTTCGCTCATCTTTCTCTCTGAAAACAGTATCAGGGCAAGTGATCTCTTTTTCAGAATAAATGGCCATCTTTTAACAGGTTTTAAAGGACTCAGTTTTCAGATTCCTAAATTTCATTGTTATGTTTCCCTAGACAGGCTTCAGATTTACATACTCTCTTGAATATTAACATGAGTATGAGCACTTGAACATGGTCTTTAGTAGAATGCTAACAAGAAACCTAATCCCTTTCCATCTTGGACCTTGGCAGCCACCTACCTTGGACTGGAGAAGCAGACGGCTCAACAGTGAAGCTTCAGATTGAATGGTCAATGTCTCATAAGGCAAATGGCTCTGTGGACTAAATGTAATGTTCTAAGTCTGGAGTGTTTGGTGACACTCGGCTCTCTTCCTGTTAGGACTATTTTTAGACATCAGTTAGGTCAGGTAACGGTTAGACCAGGTAAGAGATAAGACAGTAGTCAGTGCTCTGAAGAACACAGAAAGCCTTTTCTCCATCAAGTAACTGCTCTTGGTGCGCGACTGAGGGTAGCAGGTGACCCCGTTCTTTGCTGTCATTGTGTGAACCGGGCCCCTTCCAACTGGGGCTCTGCTTTTCTGTGGGGTTCTCCAGTCCAAGGTAGGTGGCTGCCAAGGTCCAAGATGGAAAGGGAGTAGGTTTCTTGTTAGCATCCTACTCAAGACCATGTTCCAGTGCTCATACTCAAGGGAGTGTGTAAACCGCAGCTTAGCTTTTAACGGCTGTGCGGGAACTCCCATTACTGAGGACATCTGGGCGAATGAAGGTTGGTGGCCAAGTGGGCAGCTTTGTTCACAGGTCCCTGAGCTGCCCCAGTCAGTTTCACTCATCTTCCTGTCTGAAGATAGTAACGGGGCAACCCTTAGTGACTTTGTTTTGTTTGGTTTTGGTTTTGGTTTTTTGAGACAGGGTTTCTCTGTGTAGTTTTGGTGCCTTTCCTGGAACTCACTCTGTAGACCAGGCTGGCCTTGAACTCACAGAGATCCGCCTGGCTCTGCCTCCCAAGTGCTGGGATTAAAGGCGTGCGCCACCACCGCCTGGCTTGTTTTGTTTTTTGTTTTTGTTTTTGAAGACAGGGTTTCTCTGTGTAGCCCTAGCTGTCCTGGAACTCACTTTGTAGACCAGGCTGGCCTCAAACTCACAAAGATCTGCCAGCCACTGCCTCTTGAGTGCTGCGATTAAAGGCGTGAGCTACCACCTCCCAGCTGCTAAGTAATCTCTTTTTCAGAAACTGTAGCCAATGTACCCACTGTCCTGCTTGGCAATTGCTGCTTCCCACAGGCTCCTGCTTGTTCATCTGGCCTCAACTGAAATGCCATTTCCTCAGAGAGGCCTACCTACCTCATGAAAAGTGGTCCCAGCAATACCCTCTCTAGTTATGTCCTTTTAGACCCCTGCATGAGATTTCACAGATTTTAAATGTTTCTCCTCTCCCACTAACCTTTTGACATTCTATGTGTATGTATAGTGTGTGCATCTGTGTGGGGTATGTGCATATGAATGCAGGTGTCCACGGGTATTGGAAGAAGATATCACATTCCCTCTGTATTGGAGCTACAGGTGGTTGTGAGCTATAGGACATGGATGCTGGGAACTAAACTTAAGTCCTCTAAAAGAGTAGCACATGCTCTTAACTGCTGAGCTGTGTCTTTATCCCCTGTGGACTATTCCTTTACACTGTGTGACTATATGTCACTGTGATTAGTTTAATAAAGACGCTGACTAGCCTATAGCTAAGCAGGACAAGGTTAGGTGGGAGAACCAGACTAAGAGAATGCTGGGAAGAAGTGGGAGGAGTCAGTGTGGATTGCAAGGAGACTTGGAGAGGAAGCAGGAGATGTGACAGGTCATAGATAAGAAATACGGGTTAATTTAAAATATAAGAGTTAGCTAGTAACAAGTTTGAGCTATTTGCTGAGCATTTATAATTAATAATAAGTCTCTGTGTGGTTATTTGGGAATTGACTGGCAGGAAAGGAAAGTCCATCTACAAGCCCCTCTTTACCCTGTGGTTGTTTCTATCTCTCACTAAGCACTGGCTGTGTGAGGGCAGGAACTCTGTCTCATGCACAACACAGTACCCAACACATGCTATGGTAAATAAGGGATGGTTCAATGAAAGAATAGTGAATAGACTGGATATGATGACATACCATTAATCCCACCACTCAGGAAGCAGAGGCAGGTGATCTCTATGAGTTGGGGGCCAGCCTGGTCTACATAGTGAGTTCCAAGACCTCCAGGGCTATGTAGTGAGGCTGTGTTCCAAAACAAAAACAAAAGCAAAACAGTGTAAGAGACATGACTTGTCTACTAAACAGTCTTATTTGCCAAATGCCTCACCCTGCTGGGGCATATAGTAATCAGCCCAAACCCTCCACCTCTGTTCATATCAGTGGCTGGGAAGATCAATTTCTTCAGCTGCTATTGAGAATCTGATCCTAGATACAGTATCTTATATTTACACCTATTAGATTACAGATGCTTGTAATTATCATTCTGTCCAAAACATTTACTTATTTTTTAAGATTGTGTATGTATTTATCTATGTGTGGGTATGTGCATGTGAGGTCAGATGTTGTCAGATTCCCTGGAGCTGGAGTTACAGGCTGTTGTGAGCCACTGGACATGGGTGCTAGGAATCAAACCTTGGTCCTCAGCAAGAGCAGTATGTACTCTTAGGTGCTGAGCCATCTCTCCAGCCCCTAAATGACTGTATATTTTTTTCTCTCTAATTTTTTCAACTCTAATTTTTTCAGAGGTCTTTTTTAATTTTAACACGCATTATGCCATAAGTTCACAGGGAATGTGTTCCCAGCTCAGGCTGTTTTCTGTTGGTTCACCTCAAGTGGGAATCTCTAGCTAGAGCAGGCTGCCTCTCAGTGGAACCACAGACTTTCTCTCAGGCCTTTTTCTTTTCCTTAATGTTCTCTATCACATGCCTCAGGAAGCAATCTTGGCTTTTTGGTGCTTGATATGGGCAATATGCATGTTAGTCCTGTTGACAAAAAGCATGCCTTATTTAAAATGTGAACAGCATGCTGGGTAACTATGGTGGTTTGAAAGAAAATGACCCCTAAAGGGAGTGGCACTATTAGGAGGTATGGCCTTGTTAAAGTAGGTGTCGCCTTGTTGGAGAAAGTGTGTTACTGTGGGGGCAGGCTTTGAGGGCTCTTTTGTTCAAGGTTTGTTCAGTGTGACACTCAGACTACTTCCTGTTGCCTGCAAGATGTAGAACTCTCAGCTCCTTCTCCAGCACCATGTCTGCCTGCACACTGCCATGTCCCACCATAATGATAATGGACTGAACCTCTGAACTGCAAACCACCCAATTAAATGTTTTCCTTTATAAGAGTTGCTGTGATCATAGTGTCTCTTCATAGCCATATAAAGCCTAAGACAGTAACAGTCTGGACTTCCACTTTACCACAGTAACATCTTTTCTTTCGGTTTATCAAGATAGTTTCTCTGCATAGCTTTGGAACCTGTCCTGGAACTCACTTTGTAGACCAAGCAGGCCTTGAACTCACAGAGATCCTCCTGGCTCTGCCTCCCAAGTGCTGGGATTAAAGGTGTGCACCACCACTGCCAGGCACATAGTAACATTTCTGGGGTGTTCCTTTTGTACTATTCCTTTGACATCTGCAAGGTCACTTTATTAGATTCATATATATATATATATATATATATATATATATATATATGGGCATAGTGAAACCACAGAAACAGACCACTCCATGGGTAGAAAGAAAGATTTATTGGGGATCAAACAGCAAAGGCTGTCTCTGGGGGGTGTGGTGGGGACAGAGAGGAGTAAAATGGCAGAAAAGCAAGAGGATTTTACATGACAGTCAGCGGGGTGGGGTGGGGTCTGTTTAGGGGGACAGATCAAAGTGGAGTTTCTGGGAGATTAAGGGAGGTTCCTGGTAAACCAAAACCCACCTTTAGTCTTCTGTTTACCCAGTAACAATTCTTCTGTTTACCCAAAGTCCTCCAGTTTAGGATAATGCCACCAGCACTGCCATTTGGGGGGCTTAACATTCCAACTTTTTTTGATAGTCCTTTGGCTACTTCCTGTTGATGTGGGGAGGAGGGCTTGAGAAGAGGCAGGGCTAGAATGCTGGTTCAAAGCTGGCTGGCCGGCAATGTAGCAGACCTGAGGAAATCCCGCTGGAAGCATCTGGTTACTGACTACGGGATTATTTCACTAATTGTGTCCTGAAGGAGCCTGAAGAGACAAGGAGCAGTCACTATGACGAGAAGGACAGAAGCCAGTGGGCTGAGGAGATGGAGGAGCTAGGGGCCCAAGGGATACCAAAAGGAGAGCCCTTCCCAGGAGTCTGCCCGTGGAGGCTGTAGTTCGTGAGCTGGCTGGCTCATGTCAATCTTTAATCCTTGGCTGCACTAGTTTACATGGTGACAACATTCCTCACCAGGGTAAAGACAGTGTCTCCTTTTTTGTCTGTCAGCAAGTTGAGGACTCACTGCTTTTGTGAGACTACGGAGGCTAGGGGAGGTGAGGCCATTTTGGAGCAGTTGCAGGGTCAAAGTTGATTCCTGGGTGGTGTCTGTCAGCTGAGTGGAAATCTGTGGGACAGAGACTGGACAGAAGGTACTGTCAGGGAGCTTAGGGGGATCTTTATCTTGGGTACATGCTTGAAGTCTCCAGTCATTCACCCCACTCCCTAAAGCTTACATGAATTTCTTTAAAGTTGACCAAAAGAGCTACACATTTCTGATGTATGAGCAGGACCACTCTGTAATCTATGCTCAATCTCACTGCAGAGGGAGCCGTCAACTCCTGCAAACCGCTTGAGCAGATACATACCTTTGAGCTATAGCAAAATAGCCTAGAAAGTTATCTACATAACATGAACAAGTTTAAAATGCCCAAAGGACATTTAATTTTTCTTGAGTCTGTAATATGATAATTTTAATTGTTTTTAAAGTTTTAGTAGTCAGTACCTCAGTACCTATAATTTAACAAAAATAGATTAATCACTTAGGACAAGTCTATTGATTTAAGTAAGGGTTTAACATTGATGTGTTAAATTTTGAACTTTGAAAATTGAATATCATATTATCATCTCCAAGTTTAATTTTTCACATAGCTTAAATCACTTGCTCACACGCTTACAACTTGCACAAATCTTCTATTTTTCCTTCCATTCCGGAAACATCTCATTTACCATGAGATATAGGTGCTTAATTCTTGAGAGTAGTCGCTGAAAAAAGCAAGTCAAGACCTTTTAAAATCATCATTGGAGCATAAAGGCTGAGTAAAAAGTAATTTTTAAAAGACTTTTTTTATGTATACTTGTCTGCATATACACCTACCTGCACTTCAGATCCCATAGACAGTTGTGAGCCGCCATGGAGTTGCTGGGAATTGAGCTCAGGACCTCTGGAAAAGCAGCCAGTGCTCTTAACTACTTAAGCCATCTCTCCAGCCCAAGCCAGAATGTTTTTAAGGTGAATGTACTCTCTAGCTATGCATGGAGTGGCCAGGCACCTACAGCCTCTGGGGAGGAGCTGGCCAGGCCTGCTGGCTGCTGTAGCAGCAGGTGGCAGGGCCGCTAAACTGTCTGGTGAAGACAGGTAATGTGTAACGTGTTGGGAGGGATTCAGAGCCATAGGAGTCAGGCTTGGAGGAAGCAAAGAATAAAGGAAGGAGGGTGGGGGGTTGGCTGACTTTGCACTTCCCAAAGCTCTAGCATTAGTAGGACCTGGCACACTCTAACCCGATCAGACGGGACTACAGCATAGTCTGCTTGGCGGGAGCCAGTGCGGTGAGAGCTGAGCTTCCGTCCGTGAACTGAGTACAGCCAGGATGTGACAGAGGGCAAACAGAAAGTTGTAGATTTTGTAGGTAAAGGTTTCAAGTGATTTGAGGCAGGAATGACTGAGGGTAGTGGCCTTGGGAGGGCGTATGGCAGGGTTGAGAGGAGGGCAGGAATCAAGTGAGACAGTGGATTTTCTAGGAAGGTGATGGGAACAAGTCGAAGTTCAGAAGGGAAGAGTATAGAGGCTGTTCTTGACAGGAGATCCTTGAGCCTGTGTGGTGGGAGGACAGAGAAGGTGACCAAATGTGAGCTTAGAGTTCTCCTGTGCCAATAAGGAGGCTGCTGCTAGTGCCTGTAGGCAAGGTTGCCAGACCTTGATTTAGCTGTTTGGGAAGACAGGCAACAGGGGCAGAGGTGGGATGCTGTGGCATGGTCTGTATGTCAAATTGCTCTGATTGGTCAATAAATAAAACACTGATTGGCCAGTGGCTAGGCAGGAAGTATAGGCGGGACTAACAGAGAGGAGAAAAGAAAGAACAGGAAGGCAGAAGGAGTCACCGCCAGCCGCCGCCAGGAGAAGCAGCATGTGAAGATGCTGGTAAGCCATGAGCCATGTGGCAAGGTATAGATTTATGGAAATGGATTAATTTAAGCTATAAGAATAGTTAGTAAGAAGCCTGCCTGCCACGGCCATACAGTTTGTAAGCAATATAAGTCTCTGTGTTTACTTGGTTGAGTCTGAGTGGCTGTGGGACTGGCGGGTGACAAAGATTTGTCCTGACTGTGGGCAAGGCAGGAAAACTCTAGCTACAGTGGGACTTTTGGAACTTCTTTCTTTCTTTCTTTCTTTCTTTCTTTCTTTCTTTCTTTCTTTCTTTCTTTCTTTCTTTCTTTCTTTCTCTCTCTCTCTCTCTCTCTCTCTCTCTCTCTCTCTCTCTCTCTCTCTCTCTCTCTCTCTTTTTTTTTTCTGAGACAGGGTTTCTCTGTGTAGCTTTGCGCCTTTCCTAGATCTCACTTGGTAGTCCAGGCTGGTCTCAAACTCACAGAAATTGGCCTGGCTCTGCCTCCCGAGTGCTAGGATTAAAGGCGTGCACTATCACCACCCGGCTTTTTGGAACTATTTTTTCTGTTGTATCCAGAATAAAGGGTTGGTCAAGCTCTGGAGAACCGGAGCAGGAGCCTGGAGAGTGCCTCTCAGAGGCCACAGAGCAGGTGTGACAGGCTTGGTAGAGCCTAGGGGCTCAGTTAGGGGACCTTAGCTGCTTCATAGAGGGATGAACAAGAAGAGCAAAGTTGGGAATCCAGGTTCAGAGGCACCCACCTGGATAAGGACAAGAAAGGAGAGACTCCCTTTCTTGGTGGTTGGAGATGTGAGAGACCGCAGGTACTGTCTGCGATTGGGAGTTCATGGCATTAGGGGATAGCAGAAAACCTAGATGCTTGACCTGAATGACAGAAAACTGAGCTTTGAGAGGTCAGTGTTTTCTGTTTCCTAGAAAGTTAAGAAACTGAGCACATGCTGCTGTGAGAACAAGGGACTCCATGGTAGAGGTCATCAACATTGGATTAAGAGGCTGGGAGACAGCTTGACAGAAAGGAGGTCAAAGCACAGAGCCCGGCCCAAGAAGTTGGGAGCTGTCTCAGAACCCCTGGGGAAGGACAGTCTGTTAATATTCTGATCCGCCCCTTGAAATCCCGCCCCTTGCCACTGCCCTGCATCCTGATGTAAAAGCCTCTTTTTAAGGAAAAATTGCTCCCTTCTCTCTCTTTTGCTTTTCCTCTCATGAGGTGCGCACCCTGGACCCCCCCCCCCCGCCCCACTTTCCTTTCTCTTCATCTCTCTATTGTAATAAACCCTCCACATAGATGCAGTGTCTGGGTTGTGAATTACTGGCTGCCACTACTGCCATGACCACACGGCATGCATCTGCCTAGCATGTTTCCCTGCACACAAGAGATACCCTCAGGGGTCCTCCCCCTCCACAGTAATTTATAACATTGGCACCCAACATCGCCAGGCAATCCCACTGCTTTCTCCTGCCCATCGGCAGTCTGAGGAGCTCTGGGATCCTGTACCACCTGCCATTTCTCAGGCTGGAGCGCTGCGGGGACTCTTCACCCTGTCACATCCATAAGATTCCTCCCTTCCCTTCTGGCCATTTTCCCACAAGTGAGGATTCGTCTTGTTTCGCTTGCTGGTACCACGTGTCTTTTGGTCTCACAGCCCTTTGGCCCTGTCCCTGTGCGATGGCATATGGAGATGGCCTGTGCCCTCTCAATTCCATGGCCCATAGCCTTTGTGATGATGGTCCATTGGCTACCTTGTGCTGTTATCCTTGGCCCTCGCTGAGCTCTGGGACTCCAGAGGTCAGTCTGCTGGGCCTTATACCTCACTGTGGAAAAATGCGCCTATGCGCCCCCCCCCCCACTGCTGCAGACCCATGACTTGGGTCCATTCCCCTGTAGCTGCTCGCACCGTTCCACAGCCCAGGGAGGGGGCCCTCTCTCTCACATGGCTGCTCTGCTACTTCTCCTTAAAGTCCATTTCCTATGTGTGAATGAAAATGTATGATTGATATGGCCATCTATATTTCTGGCAGACCTTTAAATGCTTCAATTTATCTGTTCCTCATCTGCTCAGTTTATTAAAAAAAATACCCACATGAACACGTGGTCAGGTGCCATATTTGATAGGGCAATCATGTGATCAGGTGGCCATCTTAAATAAGGGGAACCACATGGTCTAGCCACCATCTTGGCTAAGGTCAAAACAGGCAGGTCATATGACTTCACTGCCATCTTTACTAAGGGCAGCATAGGCAGGGCACCCGGTTTCAGGCCATTGGTATGGGGGAGGTTAGGGAATTGCCTTCTACTGCCCATTGTTTCACCATTGGTTGATGGGCCGAGGAAAAGTCCTCTGGCCTTCACCTGGCATTCCCCAGCTGCCTCTCTCAGGCTCCAGTCGTCTGGGCAGGATGGAGGTCCAGCTGTGGTCTGGCATTCATTCCTCCACAGCCACTTGAGTCCTTAAATGGAGTTTTAACCCTTATGCCATGATGTAAATCCCTTCCAGGGGCTTTACAGATACCTACAGGCTCCTGAGGAAAGCTTTCTTATTGCATCAAGAGATCTGGTCTGATGAAAACTAACACTCTCCAGAGCCCATTTCTGACCCCACCTATTTTTCGAGCATATTTTGCAGATTCATTGTTCCCGCCTGACCTCCAGAGAAACAGCAGATGCCATGGCTTCTATACTCCTGATTTGGCATGCCATTTCCCCTCAAGCTCCTGGAACACCACTGCTGTAATCTGCCTCCTCAGCTCCCTCAAGGAACGTTAGTGAGATCTTCCGCCATGCAAGACTCCTGGTTCCCCTCTCCCTACTTCACCCCTTGTCAGTTTGAAGTAGCCTCAAGAATTCAGTGCCCTTGTTCCCCCACTTGCTCCCATAACTCACCTCTTTTTATAATATCAAAACAGAAAAATGTTAATATTCTAATCCACCCCTTGAAATCACACCCCTTGACACCACCCTGCATCCTGACATAAAAGCCCCATCCTAAGGAAAAGCGCCTCCCCTTCCTCTCTCTTCTGCTTTTCCTCCCATGAGGTGCATACCCTTGACCTCTCTCTCTTCTTCTGTCTCTCTCTTTCCTATCTTTCTCTTCATCTCTTTATTATAATAAACTCTCCACATGGAAGCAGTGTCTAGGTTGTGAATTACTGGTCACCGCCACCACCATGCCAGCATGGCATGCATCTGCCCAGCCCACCACTGCATTTGCTCAGCCTGTTTCCCTGCATTTGGGGAGACCCTCAGGGGTCCCCCATGCAATAATTCATAGTAAGCTAATGTGCTGTTGTGGTGTTAGGGTCCTTCTCAGTGAAGGCAAAGAACCATGTGACTCTGGGTATGAAGGAATGGTGAAGAAGTGTCCTCATGGTCTGGAATGGCAGGACAGGCAAGGGAGTGTGTTATGGAGGAGGGTGAACAGACTTGAGGATACCTGTAGTTGTTTGTTTTTTAACTCTTTGGCTCTTTTGGCTCTTGTTCTTTGGGGGGCCCACCACCTAGCTCCCAAATAAATGCACAAACAGAGGCTTATTATTACTCACAAATGCCCAGCCTTAGCTTGGCTTGTTTCTAGCCAGCCTTTCTTAAATTAGCCTGTCTACCTTTTGCTTCTGGGCTTTTATCTTTCTCTATTTCTGTATATCTTTTCTTTACTTCTTTTTCCATGGCTTCTTATGTAGCTGGGTGGCTGGACCCTGGAGCCTTCCTCCTTCTCTTGCTCCTAGCTCTTTCTCCCCAGATTTCTCCTCATATTTATTCTCTCTGTCTGCCAGACATGCCTATGCTGTCTCCTGCCTTGCTATTGGCCGTTCAGCTCTTTAGTAGACCAATCAGGTGTTTTAGACAGGCAAAGTAACACAGCTTCACAGAGTTAAGCAAATGCAACATAAAGAAATGCAACACATAGCCGGGCGTTGGTGGCGCACGCCTTTAATCCCAGCACTCGGGAGGCAGAGCCAGGCGGATCTTTGTGAGTTCGAGGCCAGCCTGGGCTACCAAGTGAGTTCCAGGAAAGGCGCAAAGCTACACAGAGAAACCCTGTCTCGAAAAACCAAAAAAAAAAAAAAAAAGAAATGCAACACATATTTGCATCATTAAACAAATGTTCCACAGCATAAATGAATGTAACACATCTTTATTAAGAAGGCACTGTATGGTAGGTTTTAGGCCTTGTCTGTTTTTTTTTTTTTTTTTTTTTTTGGTTTTTCGAGACAGGGTTTCTCTGCGTAGCTTTGCGCCTTTCCTGGAGCTCACTTGGTAGCCCAGGCTGGCCTCGAACTCACAGAGATCCGCCTGGCTCTGCCTCCCGAGTGCTGGGATTAAAGGCGTGCGCCACCACCGCCCGGCTTGGCCTTGTCTGTTTTAAAGGGATATGGTATTGAGAGTGACAGGGGTAGGTATGGTCCTGGAGTAGGAACTTAGTAGGGGGATGATGGGAAGCCACAGAGGAGAGGAGGTGTCCCATACTTTTGAGTCAATGAAGGAGTCTTGAAGAGGATAGGGTGAAGCATTAGTGTCGACAAGAAGACTCTTCAGAGGCTGGAAAGAGATGGAAAATTCCAAAAGGAGGTGGATGAAAAGAAAAGAAAAGTGTGATTTAGCCATGATACCCCTGCTCAACATGGGGTTGGGCAACTAGGCAAAATGAGAAGAGTGAGGAGTTAAGTGGCCCAGGGAGAACAGAGTGAGGACCTGTGGCCCTAGGTGGGTGGAGCTGGCCATTACCACCTACCACAAAGATCTGAAAAGGAGAACTCTTACCAGAGTGAGCAGGAAGTATAGCCCCAGAATCTATTAAAAACAACAGAGACTTCACCCTGGACTCCTCTACGGTTGCTGGAGGCAGAGTTCCAGGGCAGCATCAGTCTTTGGCTGCCAGACACAGAAGATCAGAAAGATTTTTCTTCGGAGGAGGAACCTGGGGACTGGCCTACCTTGGCAAGGCAGAGAGAACCTTCCATTGTCCCACCTGTCCACCCTGGGGCAGGGTCCTGAGGTGAAGTGCAGTCTTCATCCAGTGACCAGTGTTGCCAAACTTGAAGAAAGCTCCAGGCAGGGTCTGTTGGTGCCCCATCACCTCCTCCTGGGGTGGCGCCAGGGATGCTGCCAGAGCTGGTATTTCTGTCTTTGGTGGGAAGCCTTTTCCCTCTTTCCTGCTTATCCCTTTCATTAAGCACCTTAAATGCCATATTCAACAGATCTCAGAAGGGGTAGAGGGCCATCGTCTAGTCTCTTAAGTTTCCTCTCTGTCTCTCTCTCTACATAACCCTGGCTGTCCTGGAACTCATTATGTAGATCCAAGCTGGCCTTGAACTCACAGAGATCTGCCTGCTTCTGCCTCCCTAGTGCTGGGAATAAAGGCGTGTTCTACCATGCCTGGCAAGTTGTCTCTTAATACACATGATTTTGAATATTATTTTATATTAAACAAATTTTTTATTTTAAATGTATTTTTAGTTACTTGCCTTAGGCTTAACCTTGACAACATATACAGAAGACTGTAATGGGAGATATAAATTGATCTCTCCCTCCAAAGCTTGTCCCTCTAAATGAATTACATTTGTACTTAGCATGACTAAAAATATAGTTCTGAGTACATTAAAGAATTTGACCATTTTTAAGATGACTGACTGACCATTAACTTGCATGTCGTAATTATCTTTAACAGTTTATAACAAGTTAGTAAAATTAGGATTTTAGAATTTTATTCTTGTTAAATTTGAGCCTTAAAATTTCTAATTTTGAATTTAGCAAAACAAACTTTAAACCACAAATACAGTCCATGGAGAGACTGGGAAGCCCATTTTCCCAATCCTTTCATAGTATACATTTACAAAATATCACAGTTTCTTATGACTCGGTTTATTCAAATAGCTAAAAGCTTAACAAAGTTAGCAAAGGCATAAATGGTTAGATATACATCTTTAAGTCAGTTTCTGTCAGCCAGAACAGACCATTAGAACCTGAGGAGTTTATATACCTTAATTATCAAGTTTAAGTCCTATTTTCCATAAACCCCATTCATGATTTTGTCCTCATCTGTCAGTTTTACTCTTAGGACAAAAATCATCATAAAAAAAAATCCACCTTTGTCCCAAAATATCTTAGAGGCTTGGTGTTGTCTTATTAGTCTAGGGAAAATAAAATAAAACAAACCATCTTCAAACACCTCTATTTTTCTAAACAAGTGTTGAATCCAAATTACATATATGATATGCTGTAGCAAATTAAGATTACCTATACATAGGTTTTTTAACTATCAACCCTTTTTGTTACAAGGTTTAAGCTAATTTTTTCTCTGCTTGGAATTTTTACACTCTCCCAACCTCTCCTCATCCCCCCATCCCCAGACAGGTTCTCTCTTGTGTTGCCTTGGCTGTCCGGGAACTGTAGATCAGGCTGGCCTCGAATTCATAGAGATCCTCCTGCCTCTGCTTCCTGAGTGCTGGGATTAAAGTTGTGCAACACCACCACCTGGCTTTACACATTTTTTTTTTTAAAGCACAACCTAATGATTTTACAAATCCTGAGATAAAGTTTACATTTCAGCAAAAGTTTCAACGATAGTAAACAGAACCCCACAAAGGGTTGGGGTGGGGGCAGTGGCATTGAGAGCCAAAATCTGTTTCTCTTTGGAAACAGATTACCTCTTACTTGTTCTCAAGCACTTCGTGTCTTTTTTCTGAGCTGTTCTGTTTTGTACTTTTTCAACCCATCACAGAGTCAGGTGGCCCACCTGACCCAGGACAAAGGCTTTGGAGGAAACTTTTAAGCAAATATATTTGGTCTGTAGTGGGCAGGCCAAATTTCATCTCCAGAGCTTTTCAGTAGAGTAGAACAGCATGTGAGAATATCCAACATTATCCATACTTAAAAGACATTTAAGTCTCTGTAAGCCAGAACCAGGGATCAGAGGGAGGATGAGAGCGAACACCCAGCAAAGAAGGCTTAGAGATAAGAGATTTTCAAGAGCAGAGAGAAGAGAAAACAGAGATAAAGTGATTTTCAAATCATTTGTGTGGTGGCAGAAGTCGTCACAATCTGTTAAGAATTTGGAAATCAGGTGTGCCATTTTCTGGTCACTGAGAGTGATTATTTAGTTTGTACTGAGGTCAAGTTGTTTTGTAGCCATACAGTGTGACTTAATGGAGTCTCTGAGGAGGAAAATCTGAGGAAGGAAAGAGATGAGAAGCCAGGGGAGAGAAGTGAGTCTAAGAGCACATGGTTAGTTCAGGCTCCAGAGGCAAGTGAGAGGAACAGAGCAAGCTCCAGGAGTGGGCAAGAGAGAGGGCAGGCAGAAAGGCCAGGAGTGGGCAAGAGAGAGGGCAGGCAGAAAGGCCAGGTCCTGGGAAGGGTGGCAGTGAAGAATTTCCAGGAGCAGAGCAAGGGGGAGCTGGAAGAGACTTAGAAAAGGACCATAAACAGGAAGGGATTCTGCCACAGGGATTTCTGTGTGCAGGAGCCACAGGAAGGGCAACATTGTAGGGGTAAGTGTTGTGGGACAGAGTCTCAATTCAAGGGCACCCCCAAGCGGACAAAGACTCATCAGAGAGATGCCCAGATCAGAGGATCAGTGGAAGGGCGTCCCTTCTCCACATAATGGGACTGAAGAGATGGTCTCTAAAATTTAGAGTTGAACATGGCGGGAAGCAGAAGCCAGCATAGAGGTGAAAAATCCAGACCCAGGAAGGTCTGATGGGTAGTTTGGTTCAGAGAGGTGGGACTCTTTGAAAAGGTGTCCCATTGTTCTGTACCAAATTAAGCAAGGGTGCAGTGAAACAATGAATCGGACCACCCTATGGGTAGGAAGAAAGGTTTTTTTGGGATCAAACTGTCAGGTTATCTGGGGTAGGGGTGGGGACGGAGAGGAGTAAAATGGCAGAAAGGCAAGATGGTTCTACATGACAGGCAGCAGGGTCAGGGATCTCTGAGTTGATACAGGTTGTCCAACTGACCAGGAACGAGATGCTCTTGCTAAAGGTGGTTGACCCTTGGGGGCAGATTGAGGGAGGTTCCTGGTAAAAAGAAACCTGCCTTTAGGCACCCCCCCAATAACAATCCTTTGCCCAGTCAATGCCCTTCTGTTTAGTACATTGTCACCAGCACTTCCATATTGGGGGGCTGCTTTGGACCTAACAATATGCAGTCACAGGAACAACCCCATGTTTTATGAATGGCTTAAAGTGTACACACACACACACACACACACACACACACACACACACACACACACACTTTCTGGAGGGTTTAAAGAGAAAAAATACATCTATATGTCCACGTATGCACACTCTTACCTCACTCTTTCCCTTGCGTACCTTTCGGTAAATTACTAGAAGGTGTTAGCTCAAACTGAAAGGAAGTCAAGTCTTCCTTTGATATGTCAACAGACGCATTTATTTATCCCTTCTCATTTCGTCGTATCATCTGAAACTCTGATGCGTGTATGTATGCTGTGTGTGTTTCCTTATGTCATTGGCAAACAGCAGTGAATATGGAAAAAAGAAATGGACCAAACAGAGTTCTGTTATTGCGCTGGGCCTGCGTCTGTCCTGCCATCAATCCATCATCAGTCTTTGGGGATGGATGTTTACTTGTACCAGGAATATGGCAGCCTATGTCAACTGCCCTGCTGAAATAAGAGGCATCACAGAACTCAAACCATCCTATTTCCTTCTGCCCAGAATTACAGGAACTTTACATAGAAAGACCAGGGCTGGCAAGATGACAGCATGTGAAGGTTCTTACTGACAAGACTGATGGCCTGAATTTTATCCCCAAGACCCATGAGGTAGAAGAGAGAACTGACTCCGGCAAGTTGTCATCTGACTTTCATATGTGCATCTTCTCTCTCTCTCTCTCTCTCTCTCTCTCTCTCTCTCTCTCTCTCTCTCTCTCTCTCACACACACACACACACACACACACACACTATACTTTGAAAATTTAGAAAAGATAATGTTACAGTGAAACCCAATCATCCCCATGACTGTCTAATGAAACAGAAATAACCTTATAAAAGCTAAAGAAATGATAGAACAGAATGTTTGACTCTTTTTTACATTTATTTTATGTTTATGAGTACTTTGCCTGCATGCATGTATGTGTGCTATGTGTGTGACTGGTGCCCAAGAAAGTCACAAGAGGATGTTGGATTCCCTGGAATTGGAGTTACTGATGGTTTGAGCCATCGTGTGGGTACTAGAAACTGAAAGCTAGGTCCTCTACAAGAGCAACAAGTGTTCTTAATCACTGAGCCAACTTGTTACCTTTCCAGCCCCCAGAGCACTTGACTCTTAATGATTGTGGCCTTTCACAAATATTTACAAATCTTAAAAAATCAACTTGATTACTATTACTGTTATTGTTGTTAGCGTGTGGAGGCAAAGGTCAAGGACAACTTTGTAGAGTTGGTTCTCTTCTTCCACTCCAAGTGTGTTCCACAGATTTAACTCAGGTCAGCAGACTCGCCATCTAGACAGTCCAGTGTTTGCAAACATTTAACTCATGTTTTGCCCTCAATCTTTTCCAATTTCTTCATTCTGGAAATCCTGCCACACTGGTCTATTTGTCAGCCCCTCCTTCATTTTCACACCTCCAAAGCTGCATGCTCCTTTCTTCCTATCCATTATGTGAACCCCTCTTCAGGGCTTGTTGCTGCTGCCTATGATGGGCTGTCTAAATGGCGCAATTCATGCTGCTCAGCTGAGGCTTTGCCTATAATGTTCTTGCCAACAAAACCCTCTCCCAACAATGTACACTGAGCTGACCACTGAAAATCAGCCTCAACGTATGCTTAAGAACTTGCCCACATTGAGACTCTTGCCAAAGCCATGCTCAGGTAATATGATCTTCCAAAGTGTTTGGAAACTGAAAACAAACAAAACAAAACATAGTTATGTGAAAAAGTAAAACATTTATGAAGTCCTAGGAACCCTCAGTTTTGTTTTGTTTTTAAGTCTAAGGGAATCCACTTTGTTTGGTGTCAGTTCTGGGGAATGAAGACAGGTAAGGATAGATGATTAACCCAAACTACATTACATTTTATATTGCTGTGAATATCGCTCTGTATAAATAAAATGCTGATTGGCCAGTAGCGAGGCAGGAAGTATAGGCAGGACAAGCAGAGAAGAGAATTCTGGGAAGTGGAAGGCTGAGTTGAGGATACGCTGCCAGCCGCCACCATGAGTACCAACATGTAAGATACTGGTAAGCCACGAGCCATGTGGCAAGGTATAGATTTATAGAAATGGGTTAATTTAAGATATAAGAACAGCTAGCTAGAAGCCTGAGCCATTAGGCCAAACAATTTAAATAATATAAGCGTCTGTGTGTTTATTTTGTAAGTGGGCTGCGGGACTGCTGGGGCTTGGTGGGAGCTGGAGAGAAACTCTCCAGCTACATTATATAATGAATATTCTAGCAGCAAAAGGGATGAACCAAAGTCCAGAGCTATAAGCAAAATGTTTTTGGAAGTGTCTAGTCATTTTACAGAACTATACAGCTGTCCTTTGATATGTTAGCTGCTTTCGAGTAGCTACAAGCAGCTACCCAACAGAAACAATTCTGGGAAAGATTTGTTTGTGCTCATGGATTCCGAGGGTCCATAGCTGCTTGGCCCATGAACTCGGCAAGAACATTACAGGGAGCAATTTACCTCATAGCAGACTGGAAGCAGAGAAAGAACATGCAGGAAGGACACAGGAACCAGAGAAAGAACATGCAGGAAGGAGATAGAAAGCAGAGAAAGAACATGCAGGAAGGAGACAGGAAGCAGAGAAAGAACATGCAGGAAGGACACAGGAACCAGAGAAAGAACATGCAGGAAGGAGGCAGGAAGCAGAGAAAGAACATGCAGGAAGGAGACAGGAACCAGAGAAAGAACATGCAGGAAGGAGACAGGAAGCAGAGAAAGAACATGCAGGAAGGAGACAGGAAGCAGAGAAAGAACATGCAGGAAGGACACAGGAAGCAGAGAAAGAACATGCAGGAAGGAGACAGGAAGCAGAGAAAGAACATGCAGGAAGGAGGCAGGAAGCAGAGAAAGAACATGCAGGAAGGAGACAGGAACCAGAGAAAGAACATGCAGGAAGGAGACAGGAAGCAGAGAAAGAACATGCAGGAAGGAGACAGGAAGCAGAGAAAGAACATGCAGGAAGGAGACAGGAAGCAGAGAAAGAACATGCAGGAAGGAGACAGGAACCAGAGAAAGAACATGCAGGAAGGAGACAGGAACCAGAGAAAGAACATGCAGGAAGGACACAAGAACCAGAGAAAGAACATGCAGGAAGGAGATAGGAAGCAGAGAAAGAACATGCAGGAAGGAGACAGGAACCAGAGAAAGAACATGCAGGAAGGAGACAGGAACCAGAGAAAGAACATGCAGGAAGGAGATAGGAAGCAGAGAAAGAACATGCAGGAAGGAGACAGGAAGCAGAGAAAGAACATGCAGGAAGGAGACAGGAACCAGAGAAAGAACATGCAGGAAGGAGACAGGAAGCAGAGAAAGAACATGCAGGAAGGAGACAGGAACCAGAGAAAGAACATGCAGGAAGGACACAGGAAGCAGAGAAAGAACATGCAGGAAGGAGACAGGAAGCAGAGAAAGAACATGCAGGAAGGAGACAGGAAACAGAGAAAGAACATGCAGGAAGGACACAGGAAGCAGAGAAAGAACATGCAGGAAGGACACAGGAAGCAGAGAAAGAACATGCAGGAAGGACACGGGAAGCAGAGAAAGAACATGCAGGAAGGAGACAGGAAGCAGAGAAAGAACATGCAGGAAGGACACAGGAAGCAGAGAAAGAACATGCAGGAAGGAGACAGGAAGCAGAGAAAGAACATGCAGGAAGGAGACAGGAAGCAGAGAAAGAACATGCAGGAAGGAGACAGGCAAGACACAGCCATGGACATGCTCTCCACTGACCCAGTTCTCCCAGATCTTCATCTCTTCCACCAGCTCCCTGTAGCGGATTCCATCCACTGGATGACCCATTCACCCATCTATCTGTGGAAACTCCTTCACAGGTGCACCCAGAGGCATGCATGAATGCTCTATGTATTCCTCAATCCAGTTGACAATCAAAACTAACCAGAATATTTGGTGTCCATGGAGATTAATGAAGCCATAACTCCCCCTCAGAGCCTCAGATATTAAAATCAACATGCTTAACTCTCTTGTCTAAAACAGCACAACATTTGTTTAAAACACATGTACATTCTTCTATATAACTTAAATCATCTCTAGATTATCATACTTCATGCAATACAAAGAAGTGAACAGTAAAGTTTAGGGAGTAATGAAAAGAAGTCAGTATAAAAGCAGTCATGGGAGTCTACCAACATCTGTGATCTGGAGTTGCTTAAATACAGACGTAGGCAGAACCCATGGATACAGAGGCTTGACTGTTTAGATTTAGCAATTACTTCAGGCCGGGCTTCCCTATCTACCTTTGTAGATTTTAGTGTAGTAAAGGCCACTAAGTAACTGGCAGAGACAGGCCATGTCACATCACATTAGAGCAGGGAAAAGGAAAAGTTAACCATTAAGAGTCCAAGTCCTCCCAAGAGCAGGCAAAAACTGTGTGGGGGAGGGGAGGGCCCAGGAAAGTATGAGGGTGCATTGCTGGAGCTTCCAGACTTGCAGAGGAAGCCCCCTCTTCCAAGCTGCCTCACACAGAGGATTTCAGACAGAAACCCTTTTTTCTATCAAAATGCTGATGACTCTACTTGCAGAAATGCCTCATTATAAAAGCCCTCTCTGCTGCTTGCTTTCTGAGCTTTAATAAATCCTGGATTAGCATGAAAACCACCCAGGCACTGACTCCCCACATTTCCCGACGAGCTGTCTGGAGTTGGCTTCTTCTTATTGAGTAACTTCTCCAAGCTGGAAAACTGCCCAGTGCTTGGAACTTAGGACTACCCACTAAACTCAGAGCAGGGCAGAAACATCCCCCACGCCAGTCCTGCAAACTCCTTGTTTCTTTTTCCTTTTTGCTTTCTCATTCATAGCAATTCACGAGGGTTTGTTTGTTTGTTTGTTTGTTTGTTTTGCTGGATACTGAACCTGGGAGCTTGTAGACACCAGAGAAGTACTCGACTGCTGACTGACACCCCTGTCACCTAAGGTGGTGTTCTTTTGAATAAAAATGGAATCTGAGTTCCTATCCATTCTTTTGAATGACAACACATGGGGGTAAGCGGCCTTAGTACTGCTCTCTATGGCTTCTACCACCAGACAGGAGGCAGCCTCTCTTCCATTACCTTTCAGCATTCCACTGTCTTCAAACATGTTCCCAGATTTCTAGGACACTGCAATGCTACAGCTGTTCTCTCTGGAGGGCCAGAGAGAAGTTTTGCTGGCTGGCACATCATGTGAGCTCACATACACTTTCACTGTTTCCAAAATGTCATTCTACCCTCCACCTGCCTTTCTCCATTTCCTTCTTCTCTTCCTCCTCCCTGGCTGAGCTTCTAAAAAGCCAAGGTCCTCAGCCTTACTACATTACCCATCCGCCTCTTAGGAGTTGGCCCATGCCTGTAATCAGGAAGTTGAGTCAGGAGGATAGAAGAGATAAGGCTAGGCTGGACTACAGTGTCTTTCTACCTACAAAACGGTAAATGAAACATGCTTCAAGTACAATTTTTTTCTAGTTTTTTCTTAGTTGTAATTATATACATAGTAACTTACCATTTCAGTCAGGTTCAGTGGTGGTAACTATATCCACAACACTGTGCAGCCATCATCATGCATTTCCAGAGTGCGTCATGCTGGACAACTGAAACTTCTATTCATTAACTGTAACTCCCCATTTCCCCTCTCCCTAGCTCCTGGCAATCATACTTCTACTTTCTTTGAACTTGCTGCTTTTTGATACTTCATAGGAGTGGGATAATACAATTATTGTCCTTTTGTGACTGGCATACCTCGCTAAGCACAATGCTTTCAAGCTTCATCAATACTGCAGTATGTATTAGAACTTCATTCCATTTTAAAGGGGAATAATATTCCATTGTCTGGATATTCCACCCTCTATTTGTCCATTCAATGCAGATGGATTTCTGTTTTTTGGTTAGTGAAGTTTGTATTTTGATAGTGTGGGGTGGCAGGGGGTCAGTGGAATGTACCTATTATGCAGAGAAAGAATGGTTTCTGTGTGTGGAAAGAAGCAGAGAAAGTAGTAGTGAACTGGGGCAGTGTCTGGAGGCTGGCCTGTTTCTGGTGACCCTGATCAGATGGCTTCCACTAGAGCAGACAGGAAAGAGAGTGCATCAGAACCTACTGGCTACCTGGTAAATGCATATTCCTTGACTCTGTCCCTGGAAGTGAGATCTGAGTATCCACACTTCTTTTTTGCTGTTTTTTTGTTTTTGTTTTTGTTTTTGTTTTTTTGAGACAGAGTTTCTCTATGCAGCCTTGGCTGTCCTAGATCTTGCTCTGTAGATCAGGCTGGCCTCAAACTCACAGAGATCCCCTGCCTCTACCTCCTGAGTGCTGGGATTAAAGGCACACATCACTATTGCCTGGCTGCTACAAAGTTTTAAAATTTATTCTTTAATTTTAAAAATGATTGTTTTAATAAATTTAGTTTGTTAATTCTCTTGCTTTGATTTTAAATAGGTTCTTCTTATTTAATTTTAAGCTGTGCCAAAAGGTTCCCAAAGACCTTTGGGTGTTCTTCCTGCCAAGCAGCAGATAGCACATTGCTAATAGAAATTTTTTTTCAACAGCCTTTATTCTTGAAAAAAAAAGAAAACTTATTTGAATGTGTGTGTGTTTACCATGTAGTCTAGAAGAGGGCATCAGATTTCATGGAACTGGGTTACAAGTGATTGTGAGCCATTCATGGTGCTGGGAACTCTTCAAAAGTAGCTTAATCTCTGAGCTGTCTCTTCAGCCTTAACAGCATGTTTCTGTAAACCAATATTTAGTATGCCCAGCAGAATTGCTCTGCAAAATGCACATTTTACTCATATGTCAAAACTATGTCTAATCTCAGTATTTCTAGTTTTTGATTGAAAAATATGATTTTCAGACTTTGGATAGTGAAAGCTGGTATCTGATTCTTAGTCTGATACTAAGAATTTACTTATTGTGTGTTGCATACATGTGCCACAGTTCATGGGTCAAGGTCAGAGGACAACTTGTAGGAGCTGTGGGTCCTATGGGATTGCACTCAGGTCCTCAGGTTTGGTAACATCTTTGTCTGTCTGCTGTGCCATTTCACCAGCCCAATTCCTGCTTTCTTTGCTCTCAGACTAGTCCCTTAACATTTTCAGACAGAACCTCTGAGGACCTCCTTGTAATGATATGGTGCACGGGAGGAGGCCTTGGCGGGTTGGTCCAAGGTGCCCGGTAGGTGAGGGAGACACGCCATGCAGATGAGGTGGTAGCGGGGTGGCGGGGTGGAAAGCAGCTCATACCATGCAGATATAGCATTCACGTGGAGAGTTTGTTATAACAGAGACCTAGAGAGAGAGAGAAAGAGGGGGGAAGAGGGAGAGAGGAAGAAAGGTAAAGGGAGGGGAAGAGGGAAAGTGGAGGTGTTCACACTTCATGGCGAGAAAGGGAGGAAGGGGAAGAGGAAGAAGGGAGGGATTTTTCCTTAAAGGAGGCTTGACATCAGGACGCAGGGCAGATCCCCAAGGGCCGGGCCAGAAAGCCAACACTCCTCACCTCCCAGTCCCTGACCTATCTCCACATACTAACGAGACTGGGTCACTGTCAAGTTCATTTTTACCTCTGCCCCAGCCAATGTGGACACCTCCTATCTGATACTGCTGGACACAACTATCATTTCCTCTGAGGTCAGTGCCTGGATCAATGACTGACCTTGGAGTCATGTGTTGCCATCCTTATTCAAAGGATTTAATATAAGTCCTAGTTAGCATTACCTGTCAACCTGACAGTCTAAAATCACCTAAAACAACAACAACCAAAAACCCCAATCCATTGCAAGGAATCGTCTTTATCAGGTTGGTCCGTGACTGTCTTAATTGTCTTCCTTGGTGTAAGAGGGCCCAGT
The DNA here is from genome assembly GCF_049852395.1 of Peromyscus maniculatus bairdii. Taxonomy (NCBI): domain Eukaryota; kingdom Metazoa; phylum Chordata; class Mammalia; order Rodentia; family Cricetidae; genus Peromyscus; species Peromyscus maniculatus. The sequence continues at coordinate 7,616,511 of NC_134861.1, forward strand.
CCACTGTGAGTGGTGCCATTTCCTAGGCAGGTGGGCCTGGCCTGTCTAAGGAAGTCAGCAAGCCAGAGAGCAAGCCAACAGAGTTCTCCTATGGTTTCTACTTCAATTTCCTGCCCCATCTTCCTTAAGTGACGGAAGCCAAACAAACCCTGCCCAGGCGCTTAATCACAGCAACAAAAGGAAACTAGAACAGTGTTCTCCTGGCAAGTCATTATGAAGGAAAAACAAAAAGTCTAGGAGGTAATTGATCAGGCACTTGCTGCCAAGCATGACTGAGCTTGATACTCACAACATACATGGTGGAAGGAGACAACTGATTCCCACAAGTTATCCTCTGACTTCCACATACATGCTACGGCACATATGAGTGCCACCCCATAAGTAAACAAAAATGTAATGACAATAAAAAAAGAATAAATTCTATGTGGGGAGAGAAGCAGAAATAAAGCCCTCAGAAACCTTATGCAAAAACCAATTACATGTTTGGATACTAGGAGATACCCTACATGGTTATAACAATGTTCTACCTCTTTTTTTTTCTCTTAAGCTAATTCATGAGGGTTTCTGTTGCTTTTAATTTTAGAATTAGAATTAATATACTCAGAAATGTGAATCCAATCCAGGTCACAGGAGTATTTTAAGAGTCAACTGGGATGCCTATAATCTGCCACAGAAAGACTAATGTTAATCATGTGATATTATCATTGTCATTATCAGAGTCTTCTCTTTCCCTCTGTATTTCTTGTTTACGCTTTCTCTTCCAATTGTTCTTTTATATAGAACAAAGTAATGATGGCTGGGTTTTGAAATGCAGAGCATGGGGATTTTGAATGCAAATCTTTTCAAGAGTAACATGCTTAAAAAAATAATTGAGCACTGTCTATGTTCCAGGAAAAGTGCCAGGAATTCATTCACCCCTTCTTCCTCACTTGCCCTGAGGCAGAAGGTAGGGCAAGGATGCCTCCTTTGCGGCCTCTTCCCAGGGAGCTTACAGTTCAGGGCAAGAGGAGGGGCCAGCCAGCCAGAACTGTGTTTTGGGTACAAGATGAGAAGGCTGGGAGAGGGGCAGAAAGGAGGGGATTTCTGACCCACATCAGAAAGACTTCCAGAAGGAAATAATGATCCAGCTCAGATCCACGAGAATTACTTGAAGTTGGAAAGGCCACCAGCAGCGAAGAGTGACATAGGAAAAGAGCACAGCCTGCTGCTCAAAGCCCAGGAGGTGGAAGGGAGTGTGGCATATGCCAAGAGATGGGCGTGGAGCCAGGGCCACAGTGCTTCAGCAATGCTAACCTGACCCCAGGAACCGCAGCAGGTTAGAGACCAAGACTAGACCTACATAGACAGAAACTCTAGAAAGGTCCTACTCAACCCTAGCCCAGCCTGGGGACGTGTTGATGCCCAAGTTTGGAGGCCAGGGAAGCTGGTTCATAGACTGTGGAGGAGTCTGGGCAGAAGGTACAACACCCTGAAGTTTGCTTTAAGAAAGAAAGGGTATGTGTGGAGAGATGGCTCTGTGGTTAAGAGGAGATGGGTTCAGTTCCCAGGATCTATATGGTGGCTCACAACCATCTTTAATTCCAGTTCAAGGGAGTCCTGCATCCTCTTCTGACCTGTGTGGGCACCAGGCATGCATATAGTGCACATACATACATGCAGGCAGAACACTCATACACATAAAATAATAATTAAAAAATAAAGAGGGATTTGGAAGGCAAGAGGAAATTACTTGATGTATATGGCATTCCAAATTATTTGACTTTCTCCTGATTTCTGCTCATTCACAGATGACTTTTGTAGGGCTAATGGCTTGCTCATAGTTACACAGCTACTAGCGACCCTTAGAGCTTTGGGAAATTAGAATAGTATGTCATTGCCTGTTTGCAGTCTCTTAGCAGAACTGGCCTCCATGTATAGATAAGGTGTAGGGCAAATGAATTTCACTGTGGGGGAAAATATCTAGGTTGACACTGTAGGTGGCTTTCCAGGATAGCAGGAGTGGAGTGGCCTTCAGAGTCCTGGAGGAATGGAAGGCAGGGTGTGAGGACACAAGAACAGCCGACAGCAGTGACCATCAGGTCAGAGCCTCAGGAGAGGGAGAGGCCAGTCCTGACTATTGGAACCTCTGCTACACTTTAATAAAGCCGCATTCGAGTTGGACAAGTGTGGAGGGAGACTCAAGGTGGGAGGAGAGCCACGCCACAGGTCACACACACACACACACACACACACACACACACACACACACACACACACACACACGGCAATACTAAGCCCCGCCTCCTCCGTAAACTGACTGGGACAGCTGGCTCAGGCTGTAGGCTATGGAGTAAGCTGTACAGTTTCGTGTCACTTAACAACAGGGAAGCAATCTGAGAAATGTGTGGTTAGGCAATTTCATCATTGTGTAAACACAGAGTGTTCTTACTCTAAGTTGGAAACCATGTCAGAAGGTGATTCGATCTCATGGGACCACCACTGTACACGCAGTGTGTCCCTGGATGAAATGTCACTATGCACTGCATGGACATGCATTAAACTAATAGAGCATTGTTACAATTTCCCTGCAGAAAGACCCTTGATATTCACTGCTCCCCAACACTTTGGCTCTTTGGAGGAGCATCTTTGATGTCTGAAGACTGATGGTGTTGTGAACTTGAACAGAACTTGAAGAACAGAAGACTGAGGTAGACTGGCTAATCAGTCCTCTGTCCCATGCTTCTTTGTCCCCTCCCACCACACACACACACACACACACACACACACACACACACACACACACACGAGAAGGGAAGACAAAGACAGAGAGAAGTAGGATTGTTTTCAAAACATTGCATGCAAGTAGACTTGGCTTTAGTTTTAGGGCTAAAGATAAATTTCATCTTATCAATTTCTCTGCCTGATCCCACATCTAAATCCCAAATAGTTTCTCTTGCATCACTCCCAGGGCACCTTGGACTAGGGCCTGGGAAGTGGAAAAAGTGTTTTAAAGGGACAAATAATAGGACAAGGGAGGATATGCAGCTCCTATTAGTGAGTGTTAGTTTCCAAGAAGAAAAAGGGTTGACTTAGTATAGTAATTAATATGTAGCATAATTCAAGCGCAAACACTGGACAGGAAGTTAGAAAGAGCAACTCAGTGGATGCAAATTCCAGAAGGTACTTACTGTGGAAATGTATGTGCATATGAGAGTAATTCCCAAAGGAGCACTTTGAATGCTTGCCTGGCCTCTCTACATGCCTACCTGAGAATGGGTAAACAGCTCAGGGATTACAGCCGTCATTCTTTTCTTTTTTTCCCCAAAGATAGACACCATTGACTTTTTTCTTTTTCTGAGAGTTGTTGCTTGTCTTGTTTTTCCCTTTGTCTCTATAATTAGAGTTAGAAATTCAATCAATGGAGTCAGGTGTGGTGGTATGTGTCTGTAATCCCAGCACATAAGGAGCTGAGGCAGGAGGACTGACTGTTTGAGGCAAGTGGGGGACATACAGGAAAACCATGACTTAAAATGGGACAAGTAATAATACATTAGCAAGTGCTATTCACTTAAGAAGGAAAAAGTCTCTAAAGTCAGTTTCCTTTTGCTGTTTCGGAGGATAGGTCAGCACTCACCTGTGCTGCTGCCTCTGGCTCCAGACAGGATGACATAGAACTTGGCTAAAAGCTGTCATCGGGGCAGCAACAACCCCAGTGTCTTGGCCTTAGAGCCTTCTCTTTGACGCAATAGCACTACACAGTAATAGTTTTATTTTCTAGGCAAATGGGCTCTGCACCCAGCAGCTGTCATCATCATCAATCACTGCAACCAATGAATCAATTCAATCAATGAATACCAATACCAATAAAATACCAATGAAAGAAGAAAACAGCCACACTAAGGTCCAATGTGAGGCCACTGTGCTGTATCAAAGACTGAGTTTCCTGTTGACTAGCCTATATTTTTCTTCACACACACTTACCTTTCCCCCACCTCACAAATAAGACACTGACCCATAAGAAGTGTTCATGAGGCAAAAAGCTTTGAAGGAAAAAGTCACAATGTTTCTAGGCTACACTACTTTTCAAGTTGCTTAAAAGTTATATTTAGTTTACTTTAAAGATAGCCCTGTAAGCTTAGGGAAATGAGGCATCTGCTCAATCAGCAGCCCCTCTCTTTGCCCCACTAATCCTGAGTGCTTCTAAACTTCACTGGGCAGGTATTTACCAAGTAGACTAAGAAGAGAGTTGGACTAGGTCTGGGAAGATTGCTCAGTGGGTAAAGTGCTTGCCATGTAGGCACAAATATCTGAGTTCAGATCCTAGCACCTATGTAAAAGCTGGGCATGGCAGAGCATGCCTACAACCTCCACAATGGGGTGGTAGTGGAGAGAGGCAGATGCCAGGGGCTTGTTGGCCAGCCAATATAGCTGAAACTGTGAGTTTGGGTTCAATGAGAGAACTTGTGTAAAAACAAGAGCAATAGAGGAAGACACCAGCACCAACCTTGGCCTCCATTATGGACATGCATAGGTGACACCTGTTTTCTCTCTCTCTCTCTCTCTCTCTCTCTCTCTCTCTCTCTCTCTCTCTCTCACACACACACACACACACACACACAGAGAGAGAGAGAGAGAGAGAGAGAGAGAGAGAGAGAGAGAATAAGTTATTTAGAAAACAGTCTGAATATTCAGTAGAATCAATCTCTGAGAGCATATTCACAAGGTTTAATAAACTGAAAAAAAATCAGAAAATGTATACAGCTATGGTTCACTAAATTAAATATATACTTACACACACACACACACATGCACGCACGCACGCACGCTTGTGTGCACTGGAAGTACACTAAGATGATGGTTGGGACTATGGGTAATTTTTTTCTTTTTATGCTTTAAGCATGTGTTATTCTCTTGCAGAGCATGGTGATAAAGTACATAACGGGAGCCGGACTGCAGGGTTCAAATCTGCACTGTACCATTTCCTTTGGTGACTTTAATTACTCAGGTTCTCTGTATCTTGGAATAAAGGGTTATAACCTATCCCAAAGGGTTGTTATAATTAAAGAGTTAATATATAACATCCATCCCATGGTAAGTACTGTATAAAATAAGTTATTTTTTAGCTTAGTCAAATTGTAATTAATTTTTCCAGCATGCTCACTGTGCATTTTCTATGACATTCATATTTTGTGATGTGTGTTACTAACTTATTCCTCTGTTTGTCTTCAACAAATAGAGTGAGGGTGGATGTGTGACCTTTGGTGGGTGGTTAAACTCTCAGTTGTTTTCAGGCTTTGACAAAGAACAGAGATTTCCCAAGGATATACTATAACCCCCATCCTTTGGTCCCAGGTGAATTACGGAAAGCCTAATTCCCTCCTAAACCACAGGTTACTGTCACCATTTGATTAGTGACGTTCACAGACGTAGAAACACCCTTGACCTTTCTTTGGTGAAGTCTGCCCCTTGCTCAGAAGTTGCAATGCCTTGGGCAAACCTGTGCTCAGTAATCTTCTTCCCTTCCTCACACAGACCTGGGAGGAGCAGCTGGAAACGAGAATCAGCCCGTGGGAGACAGTCAAGTAATTGTGAAATTAATGACCGACAGCCAGAGATGAAGGAGGCAATGACAACCTGGACTGAGTTTGAAGGGACTGCTCTTAAACTGAGAGAGTACTCGTGTAAAAGTAAATCCATTAAAAGTTCTAATGTGTGAAAAATAAGGAAACACATGTATGCTGTTGTCTTGTAGACTACAGAACTGAATGGCTGAGATACATTTTTATTTTGCAATAAAAATATAAAGTTGGTAAGATCTAACTTAAGGATTGACAGTAGTAAATTGGAGGGGGGAACAACCCAACAAAAGATGGGGTTCTTCCATCTGGGAGGAAGACCAGGATATCACTGGAAATCATATAAAATCAATACTAATGAAGTTTCCTTCCAGCCAATGAAAAAGGAATATAGAAAAGGAAACTCCAAATCTTTTGTTTACCCAGCTGTCTGTACAAAGTGAATTATTCATGATTCAATGTGAATAATAAACCTATGCAAATATTTGTTGTATTCTCAATTTTGAGGGAGCAGCAGGAAATGAAGTCACTATAAAATGATTTAGTTAACTCTTGCTCTTGGAAATAAATCGAGAAAATAGATGCTGATGGTTATTTACATATGTCCCCCTGGAGTCTTCTGTCCTGTTGGAAGTAACGATTTAAAGCCGTTAGTATCATGCATGACCTTTATATGATTTCCTTAGAAACTAATTACCAAAGGTTTTCATTTTTTCTTAACTGTAGAGGGTTAAAAGGCTCACAGCAGAAGTTCTGTAAGGGGAAACCTTAACGGACAAGTTTCCAAGTACTTGCTGCTTACTGTAAGTCTTACCTGTAAATTTCAGTTACAGGTTTTTGATAAAGGGAATATTACAATAATACTGATACCTGGCAGCTTTAGTTGTTCATCTTTTCACTACAGAATTGGCTGAACAGTTTCCGTCAGAAGTGCTAGACTAACAATTTAGAGCAGTGATTCTCAACCTTCCTAATGCTGGGACACTTTAATATAGTTCCTAATGTTGTGGGGACCCCCAAGCATAAAATTATTTCGTCGTTTCTTTATAACTCATTTTGCTACTGTTATGAATCATAATATAAATATCTGATATGCAGGGTATCTGAGATGCGGCCTTGTGAAAAAGCAGTTTGACCCCCAAAGGTTGAGAACTGCTGATTTAAAGCTAGAACTGTGTTAGCATTTATGTTGCCTGTCCACTCAAGCAACTGCTGCACATTGAAAGGTGTGTTATCATCTTGCTATCTCAGTAACTTTTCATGTTGTGCCATCACCACAGGCTGCCCCACCACTCCACCCCTGTTTGTTTTTATATTTCATTTTATATCTGAGACAAAGCCTCGTTATATATCCCATGCTGGCCTTGAACTCATGACTCCCCTACCTCAGCCTCTGGAGTGCTGGAGTTACAGATGTGGGTAAAGAGTAGGGGTAAACTAAAGCATGTGGATGACGTTTTATATGTTATACTTCCGAATGAATTGGATTAATAAAAACAGTTGCCCCTTGAGCCTCAGCCTGAAGGCTGTTTCAGTTCAACAGCGACTAGGCTCAGAGGGATCTCACTTTTGCTCAGCAGTATAGTCCCAGAGTCTCTGGAGGAGGAACAGAGAACTGGTCTGAGTGCCCCTGTGGGGTCTTGTGGCTCAGGCTCTGTCTGAGTCATGGGTAGGTAGCCAGGCTCTCCCCAGAAGCTCTCTAGCCCTCCTCTAAGCCGCTCTAGAGCCCAGGCAGAGGGTTAGAGCTGCTGGGCCAGATCTAGGGTAGACTCTCAGGCAGGCCTCATGATTCTACCACCTGGTTGGTAAAAACCTACGGGTGAAATGAGCAAAACCTCACATTTTGGAGCTAAAAACAAGAATGGACAGATCACTTCTCTCAAAATTGAAGTGCTACCAGATGCACTCTTTTCTTTCATTCTATACTGACTGGAAGTAACTTTTCTTATTTAAAAATTGTATTATTGTATCTCAAAGGTAACTGGCAATACAAATAAACAGCAAACTTGGGTCTAAAATAAAAGGTGGTACAAAATACTTGAAATGTTTGAAAAATAGGATTTATATTTAATAAAACTCATTTGTGAGTAAAAATTGGCCACACTATTCACATTTAACCATGCTGGTTAAATGTTTGTTTGTTTTTTGTAGGCTCTATCTTTCTAAGAAAAACATTTTTGAGACAGGTGGCACCATGTGCCCCGGTTGACGTGAAATGCACTCTGTAGATGAGGCTGTAGCAATCCTTCTGGCCCTGCTTCCCAAATGCCCCTCTCTCACAGGACAGATGAGAACAAACCAGCATGTCCTTGATGGGGACTTGTCTCCACTATAGTTGAGTTCAATGGGTTCCTTCTGACACCATTATAGCTGAGGAGACATTTCCATACGTTGGTAAGTTTCTTAACATGTAATACAATTCATTCCTTTAATAGGCTGTTCTTTAGGGGAGGCCCATTATTGGACATCACTATGAATTAACATCTTAGTCCAAGAGGAAGGCTCTCTGGAGACAACAGTGAAGCTGATAAATCTTTGTTGAGGGATGTGACCAGGGGACTTAACCGCATTCCTTGTGGTTTCAGAATGACATGGAACCCATAGACAGGCAGAGATACTTGTCATTCTTAGTAGTGACCTGACCACATCAGTTCTTTAGCATAAAGAGGTGGTTCTAGATGTTATAATTTCTTAGAAGCAGCCTGGCTGGTGTGCAACATGAAAGGCAAATGAAGTGAAATTCTGTCCACTGACAAGCACCTATGTAGGAAGAGAGTTGGTTGCTTGTAGCATACTTGACAGTTGTAAACAAGTTCTTCTGATATTAACTTAAGGTCCTCACGCCCCGAACATATCATGTCTTAGAGCCTGAATATCTTCTGGATTAAAGGTTGCTCTGGTTTCATGGTTATGGCTTTGATATTCAATAGCTGTGCCATGTGATCTCTCTATGTCTTAGCTATCTCTATTAGTTTCTGTGAGTATTGAATGAATTAGCATGTGGACCATGCTCTCAAGTCCTCCCAAAATCAGCAGGTACCATATTCTGACAAAGCAGAGGGGTGGGTGTATGTGAGCTCAGTGAAAGTAGACTAGCTTGCTAAGGGACACGAGGTTATTTTTTTTTAACATGGTAGAAATCAAATGATTCTTTCCCTGATCATCCCTTTAATATACGAGTCCAGGTCCTCAGCACTCTACGTGTGTATCAACGCTATTAATCTCTGGTTGATTTTTCTGTCTCTGAGTACTTCCTATTCTAATTCCCCCTTGCATGTTCCCACTCACCCACGCAATTGCAGCCACTTCAATAATCGTGCCTAGATCAGTGCATGATGCTATTTGTTTAAAAAGAGAAAGAGTATGCGTAAGCAAGCATGTTTGCTTGTCTACGCCTAAAATAGCTCTGAAAAGCTATATGAGAAAGTGGTTATGCTAGTTACCTTTGGGGAAGGGAACTAGATGGTTAGAGGGCAGGAGAGCAATGTATTTATATATAACTTCTTACTTCTTTTGAATTTTAAGTCATGTGACTGTATTACCTAATCACAAACAAATAAATAAAATGCAGGAAATAGTAAGAACTCTGCCCAGTTCATCAATTTATTAAACAAATATTTACTGTGTATCTACTACTTGCCAGACATTAGCAGGGTGATTGTGTTTCGTCAACTATGTGCCACAGGTCCCACTGCTTGTTGTATTAAAACCTGCTCAGAGGAGATTCAAAGGGCTGGCTAATAACACCCAAGGCTATCATCTGATTAGCAAAAAAACTAAGTCCAGGTTAGTTATACTATAAGGGATGTCCCTTAATATACTGAAAAATTGAAAAAAATGCTTAGAAGAAGTCAGAGTGTCAAATAACACACTGTAACTAACATTCACTGAGCAGTTATATGACAATCTGCATCCGTCCAGTCTTTTGCTTTGCTATAGTATGGAGACTCACTTAGCTCTCTTAACAACTGAGAAAGAAGGCCGGGCGGTGGTGGCGCACGCCTTTAATCCCAGCACTCGGGAGGCAGAGGCAGGCGGATCTTTGTGAGTTCGAGGCCAGCCTGGGCTACCAAGTGAGTTCCAGGAAAGGCGCAAAGCTACACAGAGAAACCCTGTCTCGAAAAACCAAAAAAAAAAAAAAAAAAAAAAAAAAAACAACTGAGAAAGATACTACCCCATCCTCATTTTAGATAGGGAAACAGAAACACAGGGAGAGCAGACAGATAATTTACCCCAATAACTTGGGTTACTTGAGGATGCCCAACCAAGCTCTGAACTCTAGAACTTCAGTTTTAAACTTTAATGTCTTTTGGGGACAGGACCATAAAATATTCCTGTTTCCAAGTATCTCTGCTGAAATCCTACCATCAATGCAAAGTGTCCCAGAGCTTTGCAGCTGGAGGAGATTTCAGAATTGACTTGCTTCTAGTCTCATGCAAAGGAACAACTTAAAAAAAAAAAAAAAAAAAAAAAAAGGAACAACTTCCCATACACTGGGTTGAGCACTTCTAATGATGGGAGCAGGTTCCTGCCAGAAGTAGTCGGTGGCGCTGGCAACTCTAACTGCTAATAGAGCAGGGAAGTGCGCCTGCTCTCCAAGGCCGCCACACTCTGCTGAAGGAAGAGGAGAAACCCTCCCGTTGTGAGCCTGGACCTGCCCCTCTTTCACTTCCTCCACCTCTTCTGTTCTGCTCCTCGGAGCACAGTGTGTCTATGGTCTCTGTGTTTCCTAGCCGCTCTTTCAATGTTTGAAGGTGGGGTGAAGCTCTCTTTAAACCCTCTTCTTGTTTGTGTATTCAGTCTGTTTTCCTATCACACTCCCTAGGTAACATTCATTTTTCTTAGCTGATATTTAAGATGCAAATGAGGGAGAACAGCTTGCTTCCCTTCCATGAACTGTCCTGAAGGAAAGGGAGTTTCCATTCTGAGGAGAGGAGCAAGAAGATGTTGAGACCAGAGGCAAATGGGAGCAAGCAGGGTCTAGGGTCAGCTCCAGGCTTGGAAAAGATACAGTAGGGGAAAAAAGAAGTGGAGATCTGTAGTTCTTGAAGACTAGAGGAGAGATGCTAAGAGTTTAAAGTGGCAATTTGGGGGCTTCGGAAGATGGCTTAACGGCAAAACACTTGCTGAGCAAGCATGAGGAGCCGCGTTTGTACTTCCAGCATGAATGTAAAAAGCCAAGTGTAGGGGGAGGTGGGCCAGGCGGAGTCCTGGAGCATGTTGACCAGCCAGCTTAAATGAATCTGCAAGCTCCAGGTCTGAATTCAGCATCCTAGGCATGTGTTTTTCTTTCTCCTTCCTTCCTTTCTTGCTTCTTTTTCTTCTTCCTCCCTCTCTCCTTTCTTCTCCCTCTCTCCTTCCTTCTCTCGCTCTCCCGCCTCTCTCTCTCCCTCCCTCTCTCTCTCTCTGTCTCTGAGATGGAGTCTTGCTGTATAGCTCAGACTGCCTTAAACTCAGTCTTCTAGCCTCAGACTCCCAAGTGCTAGGATTACAGGTGTGTACCACCAGGCCTGGCTAGCTCAAACTTTTTCTTGACTACCTTGTTAAAAGGAAGATGGGAAATTGTTATCTTGGAGTCAGTATTTATCCTAATTTAACCAAGTTTCTACAGCCTTTCGGAGTGTTGACGAACAAGATAACAACCTTTCAAAGCCATTTTTACACTAGATTTCTTCCCTGAAGTATCTGAGACCCCCTCCCCCAAGAATGCTTCTGTGCTTCAGTGCCTTCCAGATGTTTCTGGCTCTGGCTGTTTCATTTGGCTTGCCTCTCTCCTTGGGGAGAGGGGCTTGTATAGTTGAACACCAGGAACTAGCTAAGATCAATCTAGAACACTGAGCAAGACTTCCCTGAAGGCTCAAGGATATCATACTGGAATTATAACAGGAAAATCCTGACCCTGAATAGGTCAGCCTATTTTCTGAACTGCTGGCCAAGATTTCCCAGGGTTACCTTTAGAGCAAGTCTTCCATGCAATTCCCAGCTGGGTATCAGGGCAGTTTCCCTGACTTCACACACAGTGAGTCAGGTATACCTGTAAGACATCATCTCCTACAAGAAGGAATCTCAGTGGGCATGTGGGCGCACGCCTTCAATCCCAGCACTAGGGAGGCAGAGGCGGGCAGATCTCTGAGTTCTAGGCTAACCTGGTCTACATAGAGAGTTTCGAGACAGCCAGGGCTATGTAGAGAGACCCTGTCTCAAAAAACAAAAACAACAATAACAACAAGAAACAAAACAAAACAACAACAAAAAGAAACAAACCCCCAAGCTAAAACAAAACAAGAAAGAACAGATCCCAGCATCTTTGAGCCTCCCACAAGGCAAAGCCCTGTCTGCAGAGACGTTGTCCCCAGGCGGGTACTGTGTGAGCGGTTTTGCTCTTTAGTTCCTCTCCACGTCTCACTATCTGGATAGAAACTTAACCTTACCACGGCATCAAAAATAAAATAAAAGTTCTCAACAAACAAAACAAAACAATGATGCCCTCAGTGATACCCTTGTTTTCTATGGCTATTGAAAGTTGAGTGTCATATCTCAGCAGGGACCTCAATACACAAATCACAGTTAAAATATTATCACAGAAACAAACCAGTACTTTCCAAAGAGGATACCCTTAGGTATTCACTCACGTCTGCAGAGCCTAGACTATTACTTGGGGCTTTCTTCCAAATAACATTCATTATAATTGAGCACTGTTTTTACTATAAGAATCTGTGGAAGTCACTGAAGATCTCAAACAGTTGGTTTTGAAACCATAAATCAATAATTCTGAGTTACACTCAAAATGAGCTCTAATGTTACTAGAATTTTCAAAACCACAGAAGTTTGAACTTATCTCAGTGCAACTTTGACATTGATACCATTTCCAGCCTCTTCCTGGCAGATGTGAGCTGGAGAGTTAAAGAACCTAAACACCAGAGGGACCGCGGGAGGGGAACGAAGGTGTGGTTTTGGTGCCTGGCTTCAAAGGAGGAGGCAACGCTGAGCCCAGCCTATTTCTTTTTAGCTAGACTAATTTCTGTAAAGGGAGAAAACCACTCAGCCAAAGTCAGACTTCCCCACATGATTTTTAATTTAACGATGCCCCAGTTTCCAAGCAATCATCTTCTAATCTTTGTAAATACGCCGAGGAAGCAGGCAGTTGGGGGAGTGAAGGGCCAGCCTAGCACCACGCAGGTATCCTGCCCTGGAACTAGGCTTTCCTCTCCCTCCCCCACCTCTCTCCCCCTTCCTCCCCCTACTCCCCCCCCCTTTCTTCTAGTTTTTGATGCAGTTGTATTTATTCATTTTTTGACATCTAGGGACAGAAATGAAAGACTAAAGGATTTCTTTCCTTTAAATAAATCTTTCAGTGAATGGAACGGAATGTCCTCAGTCCTTGATAACTGGCACGTATGAACTAGCTATACCGTGTGAAATCAGCTATTTCACATGTTCATGTGTCTCAGACCTTTTTGATAACAGATCCCCTCCCCTGCATGCCTACCAAGGGCAGGTGTCCAGCAACTTCTCTTCTACCTCATGCATTTGCTGCATCAGAAACACACTGGACCCAATGGCAGTGATAAGCTGTTTAATTGAGGATGGGGCTATTAAAAGATAAAGTTAGAACACTACAGATAGTTTTTAAACTTTAAGGATCACTGTCAATTTTAGGCTAAATTTCTGATAAATGTAAATATATATTGGGAGCTAAATTCCCCTTTTAAACAGAATGTTTCCTTCTGAAATCCAGATTGACTAATTACTCTGTATAGCTCATTTGCTCTGGAAAGGAAAACCCCCTATAGACGTGGTGAAGTTCCTGTGTGTTCACAGCTTGTGGTGACTTTCAGCTTGCCACCTTATGAGACAGCCCACTGAAAACTCCTGACAGCCTGTGGCGCTCAAAAGCTCTTCCTTACTCTTAGCAAACTGACCTCTTGATGCTTTTACTGATTTGGTCTTAGATCTGCCCTCTGGAGAGACACAAAATAAACTTAATCCCTCTACTAGACAGCAAATCTCCTTACGGTGACTCAGGCTACACTTGTATCAAAGGTATAACAAACCCAATTACCTTCCCCTCCTGCTCCTTTTAGTGGCAGAGCAGGCTTACGTGAATCGACTTAATATGCTAGGCGGGGAAAACCCAACTCCTCTTCCACCACAGTCCCCGGGGCTTTACCCCGGGTTAAGGCTTCAGTGATCCTCAGCCCTAAGTCCTTAGAAGCAAATGCGAGTCCAGCAAAGGGCAGTGCTAGACAGGCAGGCTACTTCGACTTTCCTCTGTCATATGTAACACACAGATTCTGCAGACCAAGGTACATCTGGCCCAGAGATTCTCTTTGTCAAAAGCCGTAGGATCCCAACTTCTGTGAGAGAATCCTGAGACTTTTCCTCAGGACTCAGCCCTGACAGTTTGGTTATGTTCAGTTAAACCACACTGTGTGATGAGCACTCCAGGTGCCAAGAGCCTCACTACATTGGAGAAACACCAGTTTAAGGGAAAAGACTAGCAAGTGTGAAATAAAAGTAACAATACCTTGCAGGCCTAATGAATGCCTCAGTGGATAAGAACACTTGCTGCCAAGCCTGATGACCTAAATTCAATCCCCAGAACCCACATGATGGAAGGGGAGAACAGATTCTAACAAGTTGTCCTCTGATTACCATCCATACACCATGGCATATAAAACACACACATACACATGCAGGCACACACACACACACACACACACACACACACACACACACACGGCACACACATTTAATATTTAACTTATCTATCCCATCCATTTAAGTTCAATTATTAAATCCCATGTTACATAAACCATAAAACAATTCTTTAAGTCATTTATTATTCATAATAGCACATTAATCACTAAGCCTATCAAAATTCTTCCAGAATTGGGAGGGGACTAATAGAATCACCTGCAAGTTACAGACTGATAAACTCAAGGATTTTTTGGAAAATATTCAACATAGGTCTTACGAGGGAACCAGGCTCCTGAATTGTGGCATGTCAGCTGTTTGGGATTGGCCAACAAAACAGGGCCTGGGGCCAGAGCTGAGGAATTTTACAGGGAGGGCATCCTGGTCCACATGCTGCTGATCAACCTTGTGACTGAAGTCAACATATAAATCACACTTGATTAAGCACCTCCACACACATCCTATGCTATTCTGTGTGAGTTTTAATAAAGCTATAGAAGGATTCCAACACACAGGTTCCAACAAGTCAGAATATTTCACAGTAGTCTAGATACCTGGAGAGTTTAATTAAAGAAAAATCCTTTTCTTTAAGAACAGCAGCTTACTTCTTTTCAAAATAACTGCTGTGGTTCTTTTGCAAATACAAAGTGTGTCTCATCTCTAACTTGGCTGTGAGGTAATGCCATCCCATGGCAGCCCTGGTGATCTTGTTTCCTTCTGGCAAAGAGAACCCATGTCCTGCCCAACAACTTGGCAGCTTAGTAAACTGAGTACAAAAATGTTGAGCAAAAACTTAAAAAAAAGTTTTGGTGATAAGAACTTACTTTCCTGTTACAACATTTCATACACGTTTTTTGCAAACAGATGTAGTAAAGTCACAGAAGTTTCATTTTCTGTTATGGATGAAGACTTTCACTGGCTCACTGATCTTCCTCTTCTTCCCGGAGCTTTCAAAACTTGGCTCAATGTGTACACAATTCATTCTTTGAGTCTGTGAGAATCACCAGAGAAAAGGATAATTCAGCAGAGAGTTGACATCTACACAAGACATGTAGAAAAGAGGAAGACCAAGCATGTGTAACGGATCCAAACCTGCTCTCCTGTGGGCTTGTTTGGCCTGGTACATAACCCTTCTGCCAGGATCAGAATCTGGCATTCCAAGTTTCAGGAGCTCAAGTCCCCTGGAGGCAGCCAGTTTCTGGGACAGTTTCTTGGCTCTCTCTAGTGAATTCAGCATATCCAACTCTTGAGGGAAGGCTTGTTGATCAAGGTGTGGGGCCAACAAGGAGCAAGTAAGGGTCAAGAGAGATCTAGGGCACTGATTACTTAGAGGCAGACATAATGTAAGTCCCTATTTAAGCCAGCAGAGACACAGCCCTGTCTCTTTTGCAACTGTTTAGACCAATGGCTTAAAAAGGACAGTGACTCCTTATGCTGAAGAAAAGGATATATTATTGATTACAGGGAAGCTGATCAGTGAATTATT
This sequence comes from Peromyscus maniculatus bairdii, assembly GCF_049852395.1. Classification (NCBI taxonomy): domain Eukaryota; kingdom Metazoa; phylum Chordata; class Mammalia; order Rodentia; family Cricetidae; genus Peromyscus; species Peromyscus maniculatus. Next base: position 7,632,249 of record NC_134861.1, read on the forward strand.
ACTAATCATCATCCCCACAGGGCTTAACTTTGGTGAAGATCTTGGGACTTATTTTTGCTCAACTGAATGAATAATTGGAAGTATATATGTTCTGTCAGACAACCCCTGACACCTGGAGTTCCAAGAAAGGTATAAAGGACATTGTATATTAATTATTCAACTGCTAGAAAGGAATAACGTTTCCCCCCATATCTTCTGGTCCTTTGGAAGGAAAACGGAATGTAGAATATTTTAAAGCCAGACTTTTCAGAATATCTCGAAGAGGCTCCAGCATTACCCCTCTTTACTCTTGTAGCAGATGCACGTTATTATTGATATGGTGTGACTACAAAATAGTGAGGATGTCGGTAGAGCCTTTAAGGGCAGTTCAGAAACAGAAACGGGGTCTGCAAACGGGGAACTTAAGCGTTCATTCCATTCATTTATCCTTTAGTTTCAGAAAAGGGTTGAATTTCTGATCCCAGAAACCACAAAGTCCGCTTCACCTTCACTAAAACACTGACTAATAAAATAGTGAAAGTCTGAGAAAATTAGAGCTGCTTATCAAATCACTGGTTTGTTTATATGTGCGCAAGTTTGAAATGACTTGCTCTAAAGGAAAATAAATAGCAACATCAAAATGCAAAAGAAGCAGCCAGCTTTTTAATCTATGAGATGAGTCTCTTATAGTGTGGTTGTAAGAAAAAGCATTTGCTAAAATTCATCTTGTCTGGAAATGCTGCGGGACATGCTCCCCATTCCGGTCCTGGGAACACGTGAAAACAGAGAAGATGGGGGACGGCTCCAATGACAACTCTGCCTGCTGCAGACTTTAACCAGACTTTAGTCTCTTCTTCTACTGTCAATAAACTAGAGTTTTATTTTGTATCATTGAGATAATCAGAGTATCTTCAATAATGTATAGTTTTATGGCAACCAGTGAAACCTGGGGATTCTCAATAGTTATAGAAAACTGGTATGCTCAAAGACAAGCATGTTATCAGCCAGGGGGCACTTCCAGATAGATAAATGATCTATATGAATTGTATAAGCCAACACAGTCAACTGCATAAAGCATATTCTAACTGGCTATGTTTGTACCTTTGATGCCAAAAGCCAACTGGCAAGCAGTTAGGTAGACCAGACATATCATCTCTAAACAACATTAGATGCAAATCAAATGATTTCTAATGCCTATGTGTGTGTAATAAAAATATTTGTTTTTATGTGGATTAGTGTTTGCCTGCATGTATGTGTGTATAGCACATGTATGCCTGGTGCCTGAGGAGACTGAAGGAGTTCAATACCCTGGAACTGGAGTAACAGACATCTGTGAGCCACAATGTGGGTGCTGGGAACCAAATCCTGTCCTCTACAAGAGCAGCAAATGCTCTTATTCACTGAGACATCTCTCTGGAGAGCCCTTATATGTAATTTTTTTTTGACACAGTGTCCCATGCATATCCCAGGCTAGGCTTGAGACTGAAGATGGCTTTCATTTCTCATCCTCCTGCCTCCATCTCCCAAGTTTTGGAGTTTCAGGTGTACATCACTGCAGCTAGTTGATGTAGTGCATCTGAGCCTCATCCCTAGGCCTGGCCTATTCTAAACATGTGGTTCTGAAGGTGTTTCTTAGCTAAGCCTGGTGGCTTGTGCCTCTAACCCCAGTTCTTAGAAGACTGTAGGACTGTTGTAAGCTCAAGGCCACCTGGGACGTCAATGTCTCAAAGATAGTAAAACTTAAAAATTATGAAATGTTTCTTGTATTCAGATTACTAAGAGGCTACCATGATTAGTTACCAAGAGAACCCAAGGAATACAAAATTCACATGGGCCTGAAAAACCTAAGAAGATACACTTTCTGCTGTGTGGTACTTAAGTAGTTTCCACTGTCGATTTAATAACATTCTCCACTTAAGAAGCCTAAGAACAGGATTTGCCTTATGCACAGATAGGACAGTCACCTGATCTGGCAGTATTTGGATGGCATTGTGAAAAGTCCTTTCTTTGTAAACGACTATTACTATTTCCTGTATATTCGTTGCCGTAAAATGCTTTTTATTTTAATATTGTCCCAGTTGTTTCTCTTTGGCTTTCTGTTTCTCTTTTCTGCTTTCTATTCCCCTAGCCCTAGGATTTTATCTTCTCCTAGGAATCAGTTACATTTCATAAGCAAAGAGCTCCAACAGTTATGTGTTCAATGTAGATCTCTTCTGAACCTCACATTTGCATGAGTATCCAACAGCCCACTCTTAGTCTCTACATGGTCATTCCAAAGAAAACTCAACTGTACTCTGTCTTAGACTGGAACTCATCACCTGCTTCTCTAGCCTTCTCCCAATCTTTGTTCTCACCTAAGGTATTCAAGTTAAAAGTCCGAGATTGGGGGAAAGCTCATGAGGCCTCAACTAGGCAAAGAACTACAGGCGACTGAGGGACACTGAGTGGGAGAACTAGTCTTCCCTAGGGCAGAGTACACCAACTGGTTATCCAATATCAAATAGTCAACTCTAAAAACACGCATACAAATAACATTACATGGACTGAGCAAGTTGTAGTTATATATTTAGGAATCTCTCTCTCTCTCTCTCTCTCTCTCTCTCTCTCTCTCTCTCTCACACACACACACACACACACACACACACACACACACGTACTGGCAATTAAAGAAAAAGAGACCATGAATTTGAAAGTGAGCAAAGGAGGGATGTGGCATGAAAATATTTGGAGGGAAGAAAGGGGGAAATGATGTAATCATATTTTTTTAAAGGAATTTTCACTATTTTTAAGAAACATTTCACTATTAGGATAAGAATTTGTACTGTATCAAGCTGATGAAAAAAATGCTGGCTGTACTTTCAGGAGGAGAGGCTAAAATCGTTTTAGAATATGTATTAGCCTATAGAAAAATATCTGCTGTAAATCAAACAGTGAAGGGGAAGATGAACAGGAATCTCACTTACACAACTTAAGTTCTCTCTGAACAGATGAAGATAGGTTTCTTCTGTATCCCAGAATCTAATCAATATTTATATGTATAATTCAGCTATCATTTGGCTTAAAAGGGCTTATTGGGAAATGTTATCATTTATACTTTTTTCTACAGAGAAAATATTTTACTGTTTAAAATAACCCTAGACTTTTAAATTATAATCTGTTTTTATGTTCAGGATGTCTGTGTATTATTTCTCCTGCAGTTGTACATAAAATGTTTTTACATTAAAAAAAGGACTAATACTATAGAATTGTATTACATGAAATATATAGAATATACAAATTCATAGGGACAGAAAGATTAGAGGTTATCTCAAGATGGAGAAAGAAATATAGAGCAATGATTTACTAAGTACAGAATTTCTGTTTTGTGTGATGGAAAAACCCCACAAATGAACAGTAGTATCAGGACATAATATCATGAATGTAATAAATCAATATAATTAATGTAATTAATGCATATAATAAATATAATTATTGAATGAATACTGCAATGTAATCAATGAATACCACAAATGTAATTGATATCATGAGTGTAATTTAAAAAATAAACTATTAAAAAAAGAAATTTTTATTCGTTTTTACATACCAATCACAGATCTCCCTCTTCCCTCCTCCCACCTTTCTAGCCTTTCCCCACCCACCCATCCCCCATTCCCTCCTACAAGAAGGAAAGGCCTCCCAGGAGGAATCAGCAGAGCCTGGTCCATTCAGAAGAGGCAGGTCAAAGCCGCTCCCCCCTGCCTCAAGGCTGTACGAGGTGTCTATGAACAAGGGGCATCAAGATCATGATGGGGAAACCTACAGATGTAATCATATTCTAATCTCAAAAAAAATAAAAAAAATCTGTGATTCGTCCATGACCACCTTGTCATTCTCACTCCAATATCATTAAATCCTATTGATTTTATTATCTCAACAGTGCTCAAATCCATCTACGTGTCCAAAAAACAAAAACAAAAAAACAAACAAAAACAACAACAACCTGGTGGCACTGTTGTAGACTGTCTCATTTTGCTTTGTTTGAGCCTTTTTTTGTCTTACTGATCTTTTGCTTGTATATTATGGTTTCTGATTTTGTGTTTCTGTAGTTTTGTGTGTGTATTTGTGTGTTTCTTTGTTTTTTGGTTTGTTTGTTTTTGTTTGCTTGTTTGTTTTCTAAAGAGAGAAAGAAAGACTTGTGGAGTTGGGTGGGTGGAGAAGTGAGGAAGATGAGGGGAGGGGAAAGCGTGATCAGAATACATTGTATGAACAAAAATTTAAACCCATCTGTGTTTTTCTTTTCTTTCTTTCTTTCTTTTTTGTTTTCCTTTTTATAGTTTTTCGAGATAGGGTTTCTCTGTGCAGCTTTGGCTGTCCTGGAACTCACTCTGTAGACCAGGCTGGCCTCGAACTCACAGAGATCCACCTGCCTCTGCCTCCCAAGTGCTGGGATTAAAGGTGTGCGCCACCACTGCCCAGCACCATCTGTGTTTTTCTACTATATCTACTTTAATGCAGGCCAATATCATTTCTTCCCATTTACAGTTACTGTTTATCCAACCTACTCTTCAGTCTTTAGTATAAATAGTGTTGTATACACCAAATCTGACTAGTCATTCCTCTGTCTCATTATTCACTCCATAGCGAGTCCTCACTCATCAGGATGAAGCTCAGTGTTTTCCTACCCTGGCTCCTTTCCACAGCTTCATCTTGCCCTCACATTATTTATCCTCTTGCAGATCTCCAAATGTGCCCCTTTCTTTCCCCTCCAGACTCCGTCTTTAATGCTCAGTCCTATTATTTCCTCTTCCTTTCATCTGGCACATGGCAGGCAGGCACACAGTTTCTATGGCCTGCTGGCCTTCCTTGCTACCCCTACAGCTGTATTATATTCTTTCTCCTTTGTAGTACTTTTTACAAGGAATTACCAGTCCTTACCAGCCTTCCTCCCAGTATAAACTTCTTGTGGTGGGAAACAATTTTAGTCATCTTTGCACTCTTAGTCCCAAGCCTAGAGCAGGAGCACTTTAATTATTGCCTGAATAGAATGAATGCATGCAACACTGAAATTGATCAACTATGTACGTATTTGTGATTTTGCAGGTACACATGTATGTGTGTGTATATGTGTCATGCACCTTGTTTTTTTTGAGGTAGGGTCTCTTACTGACCTGAAGCTTGATTAGGCTGGTCTGGCTGGTCAGCAAGCCCTAGGGATCTGCCTGTCTCTGCCTCCTGAGCCCTGGGATTACAGGCACACATACACTACACATCGTTTTTTCTTTTTAATTTAACAAGTGGGTTCTAGGGATTAGATTAAAGTTCCTATGTTTTCAAGGCAAAGCTTATGCTGAATGAGACATCTCCCAGCCCTTGAAACTGATTTTTTTTTTAGCCAGGTACTAGGATAATATATCTAGTAATATAAAGAAAATACTCAAAGTCAGTTTTTTAGTATTGAGCTTTGTGAAGAGTCGTTAAGGATATGATTACAATACAATACAACGCTATATTGTCTAAACAGACATCCATTCTTTCAGCAATTACTGTGTATGACACAAATCTAAGTGAACAAAAGAGATAAAAGTCCCTGTCCCGTGGGTTGTGCAATCTGGTTATATTACTTTTTGGCTTAATAATTTCCAATGGCATCACTACAGTCTTGGCTGTTTGCTTGGCAGTAATGCTTCTTCACAACTACTGTTTCCTCAAGAAAATGCTAACAGTACTACTCACCTTGGTAGGCCAGGTGAGCGCTTACTGAACCCCTTCAGTATCTCCTAATTAGTTATGACTTCTTGAGTCAGATCTGGGTACAACCTTGTACTTTGATCTCATACCCTGCCCCCTTTCTGACTCTAGTCCTTTGCATGTGATACTTCTGCCTAAAATACTCTTTATCTTGTATCTTCACTTGTAGATTCTGACTCTGATGAAAAATTATTTCACCGAAGAAATTTTGCCCATCCTGTGATATTGTTATAGACATATATTTAGTTTCTACAGTCTATAGCTAATTCCTGCCTCAAGTCATGTCATAGAAACTCAAATCTGTCTTTCTCTGACCTACTTTTTTTTGATAGTAGATGACAGATAAAGAAATAATAGCAGATATTCTCATTTCAGACAGTGATCTGTCCTATATCTGGAAGCTGCATAGAGACATCAAGAAGACTGAACAAGGAGATAGGCTGTAATAGCCTCTTTCACCTAGTCTGTTAACATTACAATCCCCAAAGGACAAATAAACCTTTGGGGGTTCTTGGCCCAGAGAGAGCATGGAAGCTCTGTGTCCCTTCTCCTATATTCTACCCTATGTACCTAACACCCTTTATAAACAGTGTATTCCCCTCAATTCTGTGAACCATTCAAACAAATTATTTGAACTTCAGGGGGTTGTGGGAATCATAAATATGCCAATGGGAGAAGGAATAATCTGTAGCTTGCAATTGGCATCTGATGTGTGTGTGCCTGGGGGAACAGATGGGGGCTGGGGACCACTTTATGTAGATAGTGTCAGAATGGAATTGAGTTAGAGCACACCAAATTGGTGTCTCCTGCTGCAGAAATGATAGCTTGCTTTTTGGTGAAGAGAAGTCCTCATACCTTTCAAGGCCGTAACAGTCCTGTGCTGGAGCTGGGAGATGGCTCCTGCTCCACTCCAAGATGAAGTGTCTGCTGCTCAAGCATTAGTTCCTGAGTTCAGGTCCCCCTGCACTCATGTAAAAGCTAGATACAGTAGTAACATCTATAACTGCAGTTCTGGGTGAGAGCCAAAGACAGGTGGATTGCTAGAGTTCTTGGTCTGCCAGTCTGGATGAATTGGTTAGCTCCAGGTCCTAGAGATACTGCCTCAAAAAAAAAAAGCATAACTCAGGAAGATACCAGACATTGACTTTTAGCATGTATGTGCACACACAGAGAGGCACCTATACATATACATGTATACTGGCACACATATGAACACATATACACATATAATGTACACACATATACACGTATGGGGAAGATAATCTTTTGTGTTGATTGAGGTGAGAGAGCAAAAGAAAAATAGTTTGCAGGCTGGAGAGAAGGCTCAGCAATTAAGAGCACTGGCTGCTCTTCCAGAGGTCCTGAGTTCGATTCCCACCAACCACATTGTGGCTCACAACCATCTATAATGAGATCTGGCACCTTCTTCTGGTGTGTAGGCAGTTAGAATACTGTATACATAATAAATAAATAAATTTTAAAAAAGAAAAATGGTTTGCTTTATTTATACAATCCTAATCCCAATAAAGTTAGATTCCCAATCATATAATCTACAAGATTCTAGAAGATCAGGAACATGCAGTTTTGGTCACATTTGTAGCAGCAACATCAGGAAGTGCCCTGCATGTAGAAGAGGCTTAAGAATGGATGACTCTTCAAACAGCACTATGTTTGCAATGCAGAAATGCAGTACAGGGATCAAGTGCGTGCAAGATGATGGGTCTGCATATAGTCGTGGTCAGGTGATAACTTGAGTGGCCGTGGAGATGTACAGAAGTCAAATATGAGAGAAATATTTAGAAGTTAGAGTCAGAAGATTGGCCAACTGCATATGATGGTGAAAGAGATTAGGAACATGAGTAATAACTCCTGGTTTCTAGTTTGTCTAATGTGTAAATGAAGGTGCTATTCTCTTCGCTAAAGAACAATGGGGATTTTGAACCTGGTGAGTGTAGACAGAGTACCTGCAAAATTTCCACAGGGACATACTGAACAGATGCAAGCAGACGTTTGAGTATCAGGAGAAAACTCTGGTTAGAGATGTAAATCTGAGAGTCAGCTGCCTGAATAATTAAGGCCCTGGGTGTGGAAGTGTTTGCTTATTAGGAGAACAGAGCGTGAGAAGGGAAAGGGGCCAGGACACAGCCTTAAGGAATTCCAACATTTAGAGATTAGCTAGTAAGAGGAGCCAACGAACAAGACTGTGAGAGAAAAAAAGACAGACAAAATACTAGCAGACTGTTATGTCAAGAAATCCTGGGGAAAGCAATGATAAAAAAGGAAATGGAGAAAATGAAAAGGTGGTGGTCAGCAGTATCAAGTGTTGCTGATAGGTAAAGGATGGTCAGGACTGATGTCTGTTCACTTGAGTTAGCCACCTGGAGACTACTGGGTCCACTGAATTGGAAGAAGTAGAAGTCAACTGGAAAGTGAATAAATACCTCAAACTGAAAAAAGTACACAAAACTTTATGAAAGTCAAGAGCCTGGGGAATATAAAAAACACAGGAAAGATACTGATTTGTGTCTTGAAGAATGGACAGTAGTTTGTCAGACTCAAGGTGGTAGAGACCAAGGAGAGGTCACTTGTGGCAGAGTTCAGCAGATTTAAAGTTGCTGAGTTGTAAAAAGACAAGAAAAGTATATGGGCCAGTAAGAAATGTCCCTCTATTAGAGCAGCTCACAGGGCTAGGTTTTATATATCCTCCAATTATTACTCAATATGATGTTAGTATAAATTAACTTATCAGATAATCTCCAGGTGTCAGCCAGCTGGAAGCCAGGTATCTCAGGCTTTGGAAAGAAAACCATGTATTTCCATATAGCAAGAGTGAGCAGTTCAGGCCACAGTAATTATCTTGCATCAGGAGGTAGACCTGCATGGGGAACCAAGGGATGGGCTGCCTGAGGCATCCAGGAAATACACTGAGTACTTTACATGCCTTGGATGAGAGTGCAATGAATTTTGTTTACTCCAAACTTATTTTTCAGGTCAGATTTGGCAAAATGCTTCTCCTATAAAATGTGATTTCTCTGGTGTGAATTCATAACCAAGCCTTAACTCTGGATTCTCTTATTTCCCAAGTTGAGGAACTCTATGGTTTAGAGTCTGTGCCCCTATAAGGAAGTTGTAGCATTGATATTAGTTTGATTCTTCTCCCATTTATCTTTTTTGGCATCATGAAAGGATTAACAGCAATTTAAAAATAAATGATATTAGCATAAATGTAGGTCATGTTAACATTATAATGAATGAATAGTAACAAGGCAAATACTTACAGAGAACACTTATCTCCAACTTCAGGGGAGCTATGGAAATGCTTATGTGTTACTGGGCCTTATGAAAGCTTTGTTCATTTGTTTAATCTCTTTATATTCTATTATAAGAAGGGTTCTGAACCATGACTATTTTTATTTTGGAGATGAACGTGTATTCTTCATAGGGTTGTAACTAGATAATTCCACTTTCCTCAAGAAGCTATTATCTCAATTCCCTTTTCATGTTCCCTAAGGTAAAAGTCTCACATTGAAGTCAGGTGCGGTGGTGTATGCCTTTAATTCCAGAACTCCTGTGCCTGAGAGACACCGATGTCTGTGACTTCAAAGCCAGGGCCTACAGAACTAGGTGCAGGCCAGCTAAGGTTCCATAGTGAGACCCTGTCTAAATAGGTGAAGTTTTATACTGACTGAAGGTGACCAATGCTTTCTGAGCACCTTTCTGTTGCAGACACTGTGCTAAGTACTACAGAGCAAAGGTGATCAAAATGCACTCTATGTCCTTAAAGAGATCCCATCAGGGAAAGAGACAGACCGGAGGAGATGACAGCCATGTTTAAGGCTCAGTAAGAGTTCCAAAAAGATCTTAACTATTTTCCTTCTGGAAACATATCAAGGCTTCCTAGCCGTGAAGCTCGAACTAAGAATGGCAAGCAGACAGACACTCACCAGGCAAATGGCACAGGAAAGGGCTGCAGAGAAGAATCTAGAAAGAGGAGCACAAGCACAGGAGGAGGTAGGGCGATGGACTGAGAACATCACTCTCCCGAGTGTGGCCTTTACCCTGGAATGCTGTGGAACCAAGGGTGCCCAAAGTTCATCTGTTTCAGACGGACATCCGGCAGCAGTGTGAAGGGTGATGGGGAGGCTGAGCTGAGAAGTAATGACACTACTTAAAGGAGAAGCCATCTGACAAGAGCAAGGATGGCAGCCAGGTTATCAGGGAGTACTGTCGGCTAGAAGGCCACGATGAGAACAAAAGCCTAAACTCAAGCCCTGCTCTGACCCACCTGTTCACTGGACCCAGCGCAGGAATGGAAAAGCAAAGAATGCACAGAAGGCCAAAGTAGCTAGAGTCTGGTAACGCTCCTGACCAAGATGAGAGACAGAGGAAGCTAAGAGGTTGGGGGCTGGGAACAGAGTCATTAGGATGGTGGAAAAACTGAATGCATTTTCAAGATTCTGAGTGGGAAATGAGCTGTCCAGAAGAAAGACACCCATGAAAGCGAAACAAGTGGAGAGAAGACTGCACCAGGGGCACACACTGAACCAAGTATTCTGGACAAAGGAAGGGACATTGCTTTCTTATATTTCGAAGGAAGGAGACAAAGTGGATTTACAGATTTCCCTCCTCTTCCTCCTCTTCCTCTCACCACGTAGCCTTGACCAGAACTTGCCATCCGGCTGGCCTCTAACTCACAGAGATATGCCTGTCTCTACTGACTATGCAGATCGATCATAGAGTTACAACAAATCTGCTACTATGCTGAAAATATATTAAAGCAAAAATGCATTTTAAACACCCAAGTTAACGACTGCATGGTCTCCTGAGAGCTATGACTTATGCCCCTGTCCAGCATTACAAGAGAATACAGAAAAAGGACGCAATAAAAGACTTGTAAAAATATGCCAGGCGGTGGTGGCACACGCCTTTAATCCCAGCACTCTGGAAGCAGAGGCAGACGGATCTCTGTGAGTTCGAGGCCAGCCTGGTCTACAGAGAGAGTTCCAGGAGAGGCTCTAAAACAGCTACACAGAGAAACCCTGTCTCAAAAAACAGAAAAAAAAAAAAAAAAGACTTGTGAAAATAATGTTCAAGTGACCTTAAGATATATCACTTTCAGTCTACTTCCATCTCTCTGGGACTCACTGAGCCTCTTGGTGCTGACACAGGGTCCTCCTCCTATTTCCCTGCCACCCCTTCAGCCTTTCTTTCTAGCCCACCTCCATTGCTTTCCAACTTCCCATCAATCCACAGAATGGCTCCCTACAAGGGACCCAGAGTCCCATCCTTGGCTTTATTATCCTCCTTCCCCTCCTCCATTCTGGTCTCTACTCAGACCTGCTGCTGCCTGATTGCCTGGGCCCCTTCTCCCTGCCCACCTCCATCCCCTGTGACTCAGACTTTTGGTGTGGAGCCAGGGTTCCCCTAGTTCTTCCTTGCTGTCTCTTCCAGCCTTTCTTTCTAGCCCATCCCCATTCCTTTGTGACTCCCTGTGAACCTGCAGAACTTCTCTGTCTAACACAGGCTCTCAGCTGCCATACTTGGCTGGGACTCAGGGACCTCCATAGCTGTTACACTTGACTGGGACCCTGATTGGGGCAACAGCAACCAAAGATAGAAACTTACCCGTCAAAGGCCACCCACCCATCGAAGGTAAGATATATCTACACCAAGAAACACCTCAAACACCGTAACTCCAGATGCCTAGATCCTAGCATAAAAACACAAACATGAACAACCAAGACAATATGCCTCCCCCAGAAGATAGGAACCCTATTGTAACAGGCCCCAATGAAAGCAATTTAGCTGAAGCAAAAGACAAGGACTTCAAAATAGCAATTATGAGTATGTTCAAGGACCTTAACAATATGACAAATAAATATCTTAATGAAGACTATGAAAATGAAATGATGAAAATAACTCAACATATGAAAGTGGAATTCAACAAAGAAATAGAATCAACTAAAGGACAAACTGAAATAAAACTCAAAATGAAAACCTCAGGAAGCCAACAAAAACTTCACAGAGAAGCCTCATTAACAGATTCAAAGTCATGGAACAGAACATTTCAGGTCTTGAAGATAAAATAGAAGAAACAGGTATCTCGGTCAAAGAAAATGTTAAACCTAAAAAAAAATCCAGGCTATGAAAAGACTAAACCTGTAGATAATAGAAGAAGAAGAAAACCAGGTCAAAAGCACAAAAAAAAAATTAAATAAAATAATTATTTATTTTAACATAGAAGAAAATTCCCCCAATCTAAAGAGACACTCAATAAGATACAACAGGTATAGAGAATACCAAACAGAACCAGAAATGAAATAACCAGAAATGGGATGCCTCACAACACATAATAATCTAAACACTAAATGTACAGAAGAAAGGATTTTAAAAGTTGCAAGGGAAAAAGAGCAAGTCACATATAAAGACAGGCTCATTAGAATAACACTTGACTTTCCACCAAAGAGGCTTAGACAGATGTTTTATGAGTTCTGAAAGACCACAGATGACAGTCCAGACTATTATACCCAGCTAAACGTCCCATTACAATTGATGGAAAAGAAAATAAATTTCATGATTAAAAACAAATTTAAGCAATTTCTGTCCACGAATCAAATTCTACTGAAGGCACTAGAAGGAAAACTTCAGTCCAAATAAAAGGTTAACTACACCTAAGAGTTCACAAATAATAAGTAATCACAAAACAGTTAATCAAAAAAAAGAGGAGGGTGCAAACACACCACCACAGCAAAATAACAGGAATTAATAAACACTGCTCAATATTAACTCTCAATAATAACCATCTCAATTCCCTAATAAAAAGACACAGAAAACAGGATCCAACTCTTTGCTCCATCCAAGAAACATACCTCCCCATCAAGGACAGATATTACCTTAGGGTAAAAAGATGGGAAAAGATATTATAAGTAAATAGAACCAAGAAGCAAGTAGGTATAGGTAGGTATTTTAATAGCTAAAGGAATAGACTTCAAACCAAAACTAAAAAGAAGAGAGAGGGAAAGGCACTACATACACATTAAAGGAAAAGTCCAAGCGGATATTATAAACCAGGCTGCGGTGGTGCACACATGCCTTTAATCTCAGCACTTGGGAGGCAGAGCCACGCAAATCTCTGTGAGTTTGAGGCCAGCCTGGTCTATAGAGCAAGATCCAGGTCAGGCACAAAAACTACACAGAGAAACCCTGTCTTGCAAAAAGAGTATATTATAATTCTAAACACTTATGCATCAAACACAAAGAGAGCCAAAGAACCAACTTCTTAAAAGAAACACTACTACAGCTAAAATAGATACTGACTCTCACACAGTGATAGTGGGTGATTTTAATATTTAACTCTCCCCAGTAGACAGATCATCCAGACAAAAACTAAACATAGGAATGGTAGAGTTAAGTAATATCTAAATCAGATGTACCTAACATATGTACAGAACATTTCATTCAAATTCTAAAGAATATACTTTCTTCTTAAATGTTCTCCAAGATTTACCATATATTAGGATACAACCAAGTCTCAACAAATACAGAAAAACTGAAACAACACTTTGCATCTTATTTGATTACCATGGGCATCAACAACAATAGAAGAGCAGAGTGTACAAACTCTGGGAAGCTGACAAACACACTACTGAATGAGTATTGGATCAAGACAGAAATCAAGAAGGAAATTTAAAACTTTTTAGAATTGAATGCAAATGAAAATATACCCAAGCCTATGGGACACAATGGAGACAGTTCTAAGAGGCAAGTTCATAGCACTAAGTACCTACATTAAACACACACACACACACACACACACACACACACACACACACACACACACACACAAAACTGGAGAGATCTCATACTAATACCTTAAGGACACACTTGAAAGCTCTAGAAAAACAATAAGACATAATATCCAAAAAGAATAGATGGGAAGAAATAATCAAACTCAGGGTTGAAATCAATGAAATATAAACAAAAAAGTACAAATAATTATTGGAATGAAGAGTTGATTCTTGGAGAAAATCAGTAAGATTGACAAACTTTTAGCCAAATTAACCAAAAGACACAGAAAGAGGATCCAAATCAGTACAATAAAAGATATAAAGGCAGATAGTATAACAGACACCAAGGAAATTCTGAGAATCACAAGGATTTGCTTTAAAAATCTATATTCCACCAAACTGCAAAACCTAAAAGAAATGAATGGATTTTTTGATATATAAGAAACTTAAATAAAAATGAAATATATAATTAACATACCTATAACTCCTCTCCTAGTGAAATAGAAGTAATCAATGACAAAAATCCTAGGGCCAGATGGATTCTGTGCAGAAAACCAAACTTCAAAGAAGAACTAATGCCAATGCTCCTTAAATTATTCTGAAAATTAGAAACTGAAGGACCATTTAAAAATTCTTTTTATGATGCCACTATTACCCTCATACTAAAACCATGAAAAGACCCAGCCAAAAATAAAATTATAAACCAATATCCCTTATGAACACAGATGCAAAAATTTTCAATAATAGTTGCAAACTGAATTCAAGAACACACCAAAAAGATCATCCACCATGATCAAGTAGGTTTCATCCTAGAGACATAGGGATGGTTCCACATAACATAAATTGATAAATGTAATTCACTACATAAAAATACTGAAAGACAGAAACCACAGGTTCATCTTATTAGATGCAGAAAAGGCCTCTGACAAAATCCAACACCCCTTTATGATAAAGGTCCTGAAGAAACTAGAGATATAAGGACATACTTCAACAAAATAAAGGCAATTTACAGCAAGCCCACAGCCAACATCACCCTAAAGAGAAACTCAAAGCATTTTTTTACTAAAAGACAAAGATGTCCACTTCCTTCCTAACTATTCAATGACTATTCAATAACTATTCAAGTTTTAGCTAAAGCAACAAGACAACTGAAGGAGATCAAGGGAATACAAAAAGGAAAGGAAGAAGTAAAGGTATTCTTATTTGCAGATGATGTGATTTTTTTTTTTTTTTAACCTCGGAGCTGAGGACCGGCAAGCATTTTACCACTGAACTAAATCCCTAACCCCATGATATGATTTTTTATACATAAAAGGTCCTAAAGAGTCAATTAGGAAACTTCTACTTTGCTGATAAACATTTTCAGCAAAAGTAGCAGGATAAAAAAAAAATCAATCCAAAAATACCTTCCTATATACAAATAACTAATAGACAGAGAAAGAAATCAGGGAAACAATATCTTCCACGATAGCCTGAAAAATTACCTTGGGATAACTCTAACAAAGTATGTGAAAGACTTGTATAATAAAAACTTTAAAATGCTGAAGAAAGAAACTGAAGAAGGCAAGAGAAGATAGAAAGACCTCCCATGTTCATGGATCGGTAGGATTAATATTGTGAAAATGGCCATCCTACCAAAAGTAATCTACACATCCAACACAATCTCCATCAAAATCCCAATACAATTCTTCACAGAAATTAAAAAAATCATCAACTTTATATGGAAACACACACACACACAACAACAACAACAACCTAGGATAGCTAAAACAATCTTAATCGCCAAAGACCTGTTAGAAGTATCACCATCTCAGATTTCAAGTTGCACTACAGAGCTATGGTAATAAAAACAGCATATTGGCATAAGAACAAACACAATGATCAGTGAAATAGAATTGAAACCCCAGGCATAATTCTACAACTTATGGATACCTGATTTTTTACAAAGAACCCAAAAACACATACTAAAGAAAAGTCAACACTTTCAAGCAAATGGTGTAGGTCAAACTGGATAGCTGCATGCAGAAAAGATGAAAACAGACCTATACCTACCACCAAACACAAAACTCCAAATGGATTAAGGACTTCAATTTAGGATCAGCCACCCTGAATCTGACAGAAGAGAAAGTGGGGAATAGGCTTGAAGTCATCAGTACAGGAAGAACTTTCTGAACAGGACATAAATACCACAGGTATTAAGACCAATAATTAATCAATGGAATCTCATAACACAAAAATGTTTCTGTACAGCAAAGGGCACCATCATTCAAAGCATCAGCATACAGAACGGGGAAAAAAACTTTACCAATTACACATCTGACAGAGGGTTAGTATCTCTAGAATGTACAAGGAACGAAAAAAGAAACAAATAACCCAATTAAAAATGGGGTATAGATCCAAACAAAGAGTTCTCAGCAGATAAAACACAAATTTCTCAAAAACACTATTAAAAAGTTGAACATCGGGGGCTGGAGAGATGGCTCAGTGGTTAAGAGCACAGACTGTTCTTCCAAAGGTCCTGAGTTCAATTCCCAGCAACCACATGGTGGCTCACAACCATCCGTAATGATATCTGGTGCCCTCTTCTGGACTGCAGGGACACATGCAGACAGAACAATATACACATAATAAATAAATATTAAAAAAAAAAGTTGAACATCATTAGTCATCACGGAAATGAAAATAAAAACTAATTTGAGATATCATCTCCCCTCTTGAATGACGAAGATTAATAAAACAAATGGTAGTAAGGGTGTGGAGAATGGGGAACACTCATTTATTGCTGGTGATAGTGCACACTGGTACAGCCACTATGGAACTCAGTGTAGAGGTTTATCAAAAAGTTGAAATTAATCTACCACAAGATCAAGCTATACTACTCTTGATCATATTTACAAAGGGACTCTTCATCTTACTTCAGCGACACTTGCTCATCCTTGTTTGTTGTTCTATTCATAATAGCTACAATCAGGATCAGCCGGTATATTCATCAACTGATGACAGATAATGAAAATGTGGTACAATCGACACAATGCGATATTATTCAGCTAGTAAGAAAAATGAAATTTGCAGGTAAGTGAATGGGGCTAGAAACGATCATCCTGAGTAAAGTAACCCAGACTCCCGAAAACAAATTATTTCATATTTTCTCTTATAGGCGTACGTTAGCTGTTAAGCTTGGGATATGTGTGTTTCAATTAGAATGGTCACAGAGCTTAGGCAGCTAGTAAGAGACCAGGGAGAAGAGAGAATCTTTCAAGGAAGAGAAAAAAATATAGTGTTATAAAGAAATAAAGGCTGGGAGGTGGTGGTGTATATGTCTTTAATCTGGGGAGGCAAAGGCAGGAGGAGCTCTGAGTTTGAGGTCAACCTGGTTTACAGAGCAAGTTCCAGGACAGCCAGCACTACACAGAGAAACCCTGTCTCGAAAAACAAACAAAACAAACAAACAAACAAATGGGAAACTAGTATTAAACGGAGAAGCAATGGAAGGCAGGGTAAAGAAGGGAATATGAGATGAGATAACTAATGTAAAGCTTTTGAAAAATCATATGGTAGCCCACTACTGTGGAAGCTTCCTATATATAAAATACATTTAAGAGATATAACCCTATAATGGGAGAGACAATGCCCCAACTAGACATCTTACACTACCATATGGTTATTTACCATTTGTGTATCATCTTTTGTGAACTGTTTATTAGTTCTTAATTAGGTTTTAATAAATTGTTGTTTGGGAATTTGATACAATGTGTTTTGATCATTTTTACCCTTAGTTCCCATTTCTCCCAGACCAATTCCCTCTCCCTGCCCACACAAATCTGTGTCCTCTTTCTTTCTTTCTTCTTCTTTTTTTTTTCAACCCATCAAGTCCAATGTGTGCTGCCCATATACTCTTGAATATGTGGCCCTCCACTGGAGTGTGGTTCATCTACCAGGAGTCACACCCTTAAAGAAAACTGGCCGGGCGGTGGTGGCACACGCCTTTAATTCCAGCACTCAGGAGGCAGAGGCAGGCAGATCTTTGTGAGTTCGAGGCCAGCCTGGTCTACGGAGCGAGATCCAGGACAGGCGCAAAGCTACACAGAGAAACCCTGTCTCGAAAAACCAAAAAACAAACAACAACAACAACAAAAAAAAAAAACAAAAAGAAAGAAAGAAAGAAAGAAAGAAAGAAAGAAAGAAAGAAAGAAAGAAAGAAAGAAAAAGAAAGAAAACTAACTCTTCCTCTTCCTATCTATTGTCAATAGCTTAGAGGTAAGACTTCATGTTTACATCCCTCTCCGTGTTGGAATTTTGTCTAGCTTCCTTCAGCTTGTTCAGGACATGTGCATGCTGTCACAAACGATTTGGGTTCACACGTGCAACTGTTCAGTCATACCCAGAAAACATCCTTGTACTTACTCATCCACAGTCTCTGACTCTTACATCCTGTTCTATTGCTGTGAAGAGACACCATGATCAAGGCAACTCTTATAAAAGACAACATTTAATTGGGGGCTTGCTGACAGTTTCAGTTCATTATCATCATGGCAGAGAGCATGGTAGCATACAGGCAGACATGGTGCTGGAGAAGTAGCTGAGAGTTCTACATCCTGATCCAAAGACAGCAGAGAGAGAGACTGAGCCTGCCTTGGGCTTTTGAAACCTCAAAGCCTACCCCCAGTGACACACTTCCTCCAACAAGGCCACACTTCCTAATCCTTCTAATTCTACCAGAGTTCCAGTCCCTGGTGACTAAGCATTCAAATATATGAGCCTATGGGGGCTGTTCTTATTGAAACCATGACACATCTGTCCACTCCATCTTTTTTTTTTTTTTTTTTTTTGAGACAGGGTTTCTCAGTGTAGCTTTGCGCCTTTCCTGGACCTCACTCTGTAGCCCAGGTTGGCCTCGAACTCACAAAGATGCACCTGGCTCTGCCTCCCGTGTGCTGGGATTAAAAGCGTGCACTACCACTGCCCACTGTCTACTCCATCTTTTCCAATGACTCCTGAGCCTTGGGAGTAGAGGATGTGATATAATGTCTCATCTAGTGCTGAGCATTCCAGTCTCTCATTCTTAACTCGTCGGTGGGTTTCTTTTGTCATCTACTGCGAGAAGTTTCTTGATAAGGACTGAAATATGCACGAATCTATGGGTATAAGGATAAGTCCATAGGAGCTGGTTTCATACTATGCCTATTTAGCAGAATAATGGTGATAGATTCTCCCCTATGGCCTGTGACCTGTCTAGCTACAAGATCTTAGCTACCATAATGGTGCCAGGTATGGATTTTATCTTGTGGAATGAGCCTTAAATCCAAGAAGAAAGTGGCTACTCCCATGACATTCAGGCCATTTATTGTACCAGTGGGCAGGTCTTGCTAGGCCACAACAACTGAGTAAGCCTAATGTTCACTTTTCAGTAGAATGTATAGTACCTTCCAGCACAATGAAAACTAGCCAATACGGATGAAGATCTCAGGGCAGTACCAGCTTGATTTTTCCATGATCTATGACACAAGTACACGGTGTCTTCAGCAATAGGGTCTTACCATCAAGTTCTGGAAGGTAACCAAGAGCACTGGCAAGAACCTGTAATGTTTGGGAGTCTATGGGCCCTTGCTGGCCAACAACTACAAAAGTGGAACACTCTTAACAACTCTAAAAGAGGAAACTTACTTCTGGCATGGGGCTTTTGTTAGCCTGTGGTTATCTGATAGGGGTATTATTGCCCTGTCATAGAGTAACTCTATTTTAACTATTTTTATATGTGTGTATGTATATGTCTTAGGAAGCATCTACAGTAGTAGGTTTCCCAATGATTTTTTTAAAAAGTCTTTAGTGTTAATCTCTACCCCTATTCCTTCCTCTACCCTGTCCTCCCACCCCCACCATATTTAGCCTTTCCTGTTCCATTATTTCCCTTTATATCACTGCAGTCTATCTCCCCTCCCCTAGAAACTGCACAACTACATTCTAACCCTCTCTCTCCCTTAGAAGCCTCCCAAGTCTCCTTACTAGTTTCCTGACCTCTGTGAGTATTCCAGATGAAACGCACATATTTGAAGATTCAAAGCTAACATCCACAAATGAGAGAGGTCACTCAATATCTGTCTTTCTGGGTCTGGGTTATCTTAGTAAGAATGGTGATTTTCATCTCTCTCTACCTGTGAATTCTTTGATTTCATTTTTAACAGCCAAATAAAATTCCATTGTGTAAAACCCCAGCACTGAGAAGGAGAAGTGGACACAAAGTCCCACCTCAGTTAACCAAGAAGCTACTTGAGCCAGGTGGTGGTGGTGCACGCCTTTAATCCCAGCACTCTGGAGGCAGAGGCAGGTGGATCTCTGTGAGTCCGAGGCCAGCCTGGTCTACATAATGAGTTCCAGGCTAGTCAGGACTGTTTCACAAAGAAACCCTGTCTCAAAAAGGAAGAAAAAAAAAAGAAGCTACTTGCAACTGATACCTGTTTCAAGGGAAAATTAGTTTTCTCCAATGGCACCACCACACCCTGCCAGTGCCCTTTTTTTTTCTTTCTTTTTTTTTTTTTTGTGTGTGTGTGTGCGCGCACACACACGCATGTGTGCGCGCGCGCACGCATGCTTTTAAAGAATGAGAACATGAAGTTGGGTAGAGGATCTCAGAGGAGTTGGGGAAGGGAAAGGAATATAATCAAAATATATTGTATAAATTTAAGTACAAATTAAAAAATTCCATTGTGTAAATGTACCACGTTTACCCATTCATTAGTTTTAACTCTTTTTATATGTATGCATGTACATATTTTAGGAAGCATCTACAGTAGTATGATGAGAATGTCATTCTGTATACTGTGAATGTGTGTTGCTCTGATTTGGTTGATAAATAAAATGCTGATTGGCCAGTAGCCAGGCAGGAAGTATAGTATAGGCGGGATAAGCAGAGAGGAGAATTCTGGGAACAGGAAGGCTGAGTCAGGAGCTGCCAGACAGACACAGAGGAAGCAAGATGTCAAGGCAGAACTGAGAAAAGGTACCAAGCCATATGGCTAAACATAAATAAGAATTATGAGTTAATTTAAGTGTAAGAGCTAGTCAATAGTTAGCCTGAGCTAATGGCCTAGCAGTTTTAATTAATATAAGCCTCTGTGTGTTTACTTGGGTCCAAGCAGCTGCAGGGTTATGGGAGCCGGGCAGGACCAGGAAAACTTCAGCTATAGTAGTAGGGTAGGCTTCCTTATGCTTTGTTTCAAAAGTCTTTAGTGTTAGTTATCTTTCCTCATATTTACTCCTGTTTCCATTCCCTGGTTACTGTGAATACAGCAGCAATGGACATGGATGAGCTAGTATCTCTATAGTAGGATACAAAGTCCTTTTGGGGGCAGGCCCAAGAGTGGTATAGCTGAATCATGGGGTAGATCCTTTTCTAGCTTTTTGAGGAAACTCCACACTGATTTCCATAGTGGCTGTACCAGTTTGCACTAAGTGTTCCCCTTTGTTCACATACTTATTCCTTGTGCTGTTTTTTGTTTCTTTCAACTTGATACAAATGAAGAGTCACCTGTGAAAAGGGAACTTTGACTTCGAAATTATCTCCTTAAGACTGGCCTGTGTGCATGTCTGTGCACACAGACATGCCTATGGGCAGTACCATCTCTAGGAAGGTGAGCTTTAGCTATATAAGAAAACTAGTTGTGGGCTCAGTGGTTAAGAGCACTGGCTGCTCTTCCAGAGAACCTGGGTTTGATTCCCAGCATCCACATGGCTCACAACCATCTATAACTTCAGTTTCAGGAGATCTGATGCCCTCTTCTGAACTCCCTGAGTACTGCACACACATGATGCACACATGATGCACATACATACATACATACATACCTCTATATACTTTGAGTACAAATAAATAAATCTAAAAAGAAAAAAGTAGTTATGTAGGCAAGAGGAAGCAAGCTAGTAGGCAGCATTCCTTCATGGTATCTGATTCAGTTCCTGCCTCCAGCACTGGCCATGGCTTCATTTGATGATGGATTGTAACCTGTAAGCTAAAATAAATCCTTTTCTATCCAAGTTGCTTTTGTTTATGGTGTTTACCACAGCAACAGAAAGAAAACTAGAACATTCCTCTTTTACAGATGTGGAGACTGAAGATCAGAGGAATGACATGGCCTATACAGTCACACGTTTAGTAAGTATAATCCAGGTCTCCTGATACCAAATTAATTGTTCTTTACAATTCACTTCTTCAACCCAAAGGAGGGAAATGAAGGTAGGAAATTTTAGGAGAGTCATCAGGACTCTCTGTAGGGCTCCTGGGCTTCTACTTGGGATTAGCCCTTTCTTGAGCACAGTTTACTGTGACCTAAACACAGATGAAATGGAATTACCAGTAGCTCTTCTTTGGAACCCAGTTTTTCCTTATGACTCTTAAATTTCTGTTCATCATCATTTCCCTGCCATCAAAAGTGGCCTGCACAGCATTCTTGTAATGAGTAAGTGGAATGGCACACATAGAGCACCTAAAAAGTAGCATCTCACATGTGCAAGTCATCCTGTGACTGACAGCTGCAATCACTCTCACTGCCTCAAGACTCTCCAGCCACAATGCACCCCTTGGCAGGCTAAATATTGGGCCCCAAGTGGTGTCTGTGTCCTAAGCCCTGCAACATGTGAATGCTCCCTTACATGGGGAAAGGAAGCACCACCAAGATGCTGATGTGATTAACAATCTTGAGATGGGGAGATCAGTCTCAATTACCCAGGTGAGCTGAGATGATCATGTGTGTGCTACAAGAGGGGACATGGAGGGACATGAACACGGAAGACACTGGTAAGCACACAGGCAGACTGCCGTGCTGTGGTACAAGTCAAAGAAGGCCAGAAGCTATAGTTCTGCGAAGAGCTGCTCTGTAGAGGCCGTCCAAGTACAGCTACACACAGAGCTTCCTAGTACAGCATACACACAGAGCTTCCTAGTACAGCATACACACAGAGCTTCCTAGTACAGCATACACACAGAGCTTCCTAGTACAGCTACACACAGAGCTTCCTAGGGGTCACAGTGACAGCACAGATACAGACACTAGTAAATAAGGCTTCCTTAAGACATCAAGATTATTAGAGAAACAACTGTTCCCAGTATTAATTATCATAGTAACATAACTCTGACAAAAATTCCAACAATGTGCATGTTGAAACTTGTTCCATAGATTCTAATAGCCATACAGAAGAGAAAATTACTGTAAAAACATTTAAGAAGAGAATTATAAAGGAAAGAGTTCAACTTCAAGATACCAAAACAAACCACAAAGTGAGAATTAGAGCATGATAACAATGTTACAAGAGTAGATTTATGAGTGACATAGAATATCAACTGTAAAACATCTACTTGTATCTAAGAATGTGACATTACAGTTTTAGCAGGGCAGAGCAGAGCAGACTGTTCGAGTGGTATCAATGCAGTGGGAAAAGTCTTCCTACTAGAAAAAAAATATTCAGCTAGCTTAAGGAGTCAAATATTTTAAAAAAATCCAATTAAAATGGGCGGTTGTGGCGCACACCTTTAATCCCAGCATTTGTGAGGCAGAGGCAGGTGGATCTCTATGAGCTCAAGGCCAGCCAGGTCTACAGAGTGAGTTCCAGGACAGCCAGAGCTAAACAGAGAAACCCTGTTTCAAAAAACAAACAAACAAACAAACAAACAAACACACAAACAAACACACAACCAAAAAACAAAAACAATTATTAGAAATAAATATAGAATATTTTGATAATAACTTTAGCATTGAGGGTTTTCCCACTTTCTTCTCTTCTTTCTCCTCTTTCTCTTTACTTTTCCTCCTTCTCCTTCTCTTTCTTCTAAGACAGGGTTTCTCTGTGTAGCCCTGGCTGTCCTGGAACTCACTCTGTAGACAAGGCTGGCCTCGAGCTCACAGAGATCCCCTTCTTCTGCCTCCCCAGTACTGGAATTAAAGTTGTGCACCATCATGCCTGGTGGGAAGAACTTCTTAAACAATATATCGAACAATGGAAAGACATCCACATTCATAGGCTGTACGACTTAATATTATCAATGTCAATACTACAGATTCAAAGCAACATCTTTCAAATCCCAATAATGGGCTTGCTCATTATTGAGTGAGATGGCTCAGCAGGTAAAGGCAGCCGCTGCCAAACCTGATGACCTTGGTCCAATCCCTGGAACCACCAAGGTAGAAGGAAAGAAGTGACTCCAAGAGTTGTCCTCTAACTTCTACATGTGTGTCATGGCCTCCTCCCTAACACATAAATGAAAAAGAATCCCAGCAATATTTCTTACATAAATAAAAATAAAGGCTATTTTAAAATTTATAATGTGTATAATGGATAGCTCAGTAGTGGAGCATTTGTCTACCATTTGATATGTGCACACCAACATTTATAGTATAACTCACAATAGCCAAAGTGAAAGCAATCTACAAGTCTGTCCTAGTCAGAGTTTCTGCTGCTGTGATGAAATACCATGCCCGAAGCAAAAAAAGCAATCTGGGAAAGAAAGGATTTAGCTGGCTTACATTTCTAAATCACTGTTCATCATTGAAGTAAGTCAGTAGAGGAACTCAAACAGGGCAGAAACCTAAATGTAAGAGCTGACTGCAAAAATCACAGAGGAGTACTTACTGGCTCACTGGCTCCTCATGGCATGTTCAGCCTGCTTTCTTTCTATTTTTTTTTAAATTTATTTGTTTTTATTTCATGTGCATTGATGTTTTGCTTGCTTGTCTGTGTGAGGGTGTCAGATCCTCTTGAACTAGAGTTGTGAGCTGTCATGTGGGTGCTGGGAGTTGAACTCAGGTCATCTGGAAAAGCAGCCAGTACTCCTAACCGCTGAACTATCTCTCTAGCCACTCAGCCTGCTTTCTTATAAAACCCAGGACCACGGCCCAGGAATGGCACCACCCACAATGGGCTGTGCCTTCCTCCATCAATAACTAATTAAGAAAGTGCCTTATAAGGGGATGGAGAGATGGGTCAGCAATTGAGAGCACTGTCTGCTTTTCCAGAGGACCCAGGTTCAGTTCCCAGCACCTACATGGCAGCTCACAACTGTCTCCAACACCAAAATCTGACACCCTCACACAGACATTCAGGCAAAACACCAATGCACAGTAAATAAAAATAAATTATTAAAAAAAAGAAAGTGCCTTACAGCTGGATCTTATGGAGGCATTTTCTCAATTGAGATTATCTCCTTTCAAATAATTCTAGTTTGTGTCAAGTTGAAATAAGACTAGCCAGGGCAATGTCCACAGATGGAAAGATGTTATATACACAAAATGTAGCATTAAAAAGGAAGGCATTTCTTTTTTTTTTTTTTGGTTTTTTTTTTTATTATTATTATTATTTTATAACACCATTCAGTTCAACATAATAGCCACAGAATCCCCTGTTCTCCCCCTCTCGCCCACCCCTCCCCCCAGGAAGGCATTTCTAATATGTGCTATGTATATGAACTTTTAGAACATTATGTTATATAAGTCAGTCACAAATGGGTAAATATTGCTTGATTCCACTTGTCTGAGGTCTCTGGGATAGTAAAATCGATAGAGACTGGCAGTAAAATGATGGTTTCCAAGGACTGAGGGATGATGGTAAGGACAAGGGAACTACTGTTTGATGGATAGACTTTTGGTAAACAAAGACATCAACGATGGGTGGTGGTCATGGTTACATGATAATGTGAACATACTTCATGCTACTAAACTACACACATAAAAATGGCTAAAATAACAGTAAGTCTGACAGCATAGGCCTGTAATCCCAGCTACTAGGAAGACTAAGGCCTAAGGATAACAAGTTCAAAGTTTGCCTGGGCAACAGAGTGAGTTTGGGGCTAGTTTGAGTAACTTAGTGAGACTTTCTCAAATATTTTTAAAAGGGCTGGGGATGTAACACAGTGGTACAGTGCCTTCCTAGCATATTTGAATTCCTCAGCTCAATCCCTAGTAATGGGAGTTATATTTGCAATTTAATAGATTGGCTATTTGACTATCCTCAACCCAAACAAACAACAACAAATGCTCATGACGTGTTTTTAAAGACAGGACCATAAAGAAAATATATTTCTTGCAGTAGGAGAGTGTGAACAGGACAGTCTGTACCAGCTACAGAAACTTTACTAGGGGCCAGTTTTAGAGAAATGATTCCATACCTTCATAATCAAGTTCAAAAACATCGGGGCCTGGGGAGATGGCTCAGAGGTTAAGAGCACTGGCTGTCTTTCCAGAGGACCTGAGTTCAATTCCCAGCAACCACATGGTGGCTCACAACCATCTGTAATGAGGTCTGGTGCCCTCTTCTGGCCTGCAGGCATACACACAGGCAGAACACTAATAAATAAATCTTTAAAAAAAAAAAAAAAAGGTTCAAAAACATCCCCAAAGCAATGTTCTTATGGAAACATAATTTTTAAATTAAAACTTTTTATTTAATGTATTAATTTTATTTTAATGAACTCTGTGTGTGTGATGTGGATATAGGCTTGCCATGGCATGCATGTGGAGGCAGAAGGACACCTTTGTGAAGTCCATTCTCTCCTCTACCTTTACATGTATTCCAGGACCAAACTCAGGTTGTCAGGCTTGTGCAGCAAGTATCTTTACCCACTGAGAAATCCTGCCAATCCAGAAAAGTGAAATTTAAATATGTACTCAATAGCAGAAATATAAGAAATACCATGTTGTAGTTAAAAGGAATAAAGTTCATCTAAGTATGCTATCAGGGAAAAATTTCAGAAAAAGACATTACTGTCTAATTTTATGTTAAAAAAAATTAAATATATATGCCGGGCAGTGGTGGCGCATGCCTTTAATCCCAGCACTCGGGAGGCAGAGCCAGGTGGATCTTCGTGAGTTTGAGGCCAGCCTGGTCTACAGAGCGAGCTCCAGGACAGGCACCAAAACTACACAGAGAAACCCTGTCTCGAAAAACAAAAAAAACAAAAAAAAAGTTAAAAATATTACTTTGTATATTTTTATATGTGTCTATACATAGATTACCACCCAATAGAAATAGAATGTAAGGTGTAATTAAAAGCCACATACATAATTTCAGATTTCTGCCATATTAAAAAATAAAAAGATTATGCACATACATGCACAGACATACACACACACACAGTGTTTCTAGGGCTAGAGTTTAGTGCCTCGCACATGATAAATATGTACTCTACCACTGAGCTACATTCTCAGCCCAATAATATTTTATTTAATTCAATATATCAAAACACTATTGTAACAACATGTGACCAAAATAAAAATTAAGATATCTTACATTCCTTCTTTATAGTATGTTTTCAAAATCCAGTGTATATTTTATACATAAAACATCCCAACTAAAAACTAGCCACATGTGTATGGGTGCATGTATGGATGTGTACATCTGTGTGGAAGGGTGTATGAGTGTGTGTGTGTGTGTGTGTGTGTGTGTGTGTGTGTGTGTGTGTGTGTGTGTGTGTGTGGAGTCTGGAGGTTGAATTTAGGTGTCTCTCTCTAATGACCTCTACACTTTTTGAGAGAGCATCTCTCATTAAAGTTGGAGCTCACTAATGCAGCAAGACTAGCTGGAGAATTTTCACATGGATACTGGGGATCTGAACTTAGACTCTAATGTCTTTACAGCAAGTACCTTCCTGAGTGAACCACTCTCCAAGGTCCCAGACTAGCTATATTTCAAGTGATCACTAGTGGTGTGTGTGTGTGTGTGTGTGTGTGTGTGTGTGTTAAATAAAGGGAAATGTAAGGACTATCCATGACAGTTTTGGGATTGTCTATAAGAATATATTCAAGGGGGCTGAAGATATGGCTCAGCGGTTAAGAGCACTGACTGCTCTTCCAGAGGACCTGGGTTTAGTTCCCAGCACCCACACGGCAGCTCACAACTGTCTATAACTCCAGTGTCTGACACCCTCACACAGATATACATGCAGGCAAAAACACCAATGCACATATAATAAAAATAAATTATTTTTTTTAAAAAGAATATATTCAAGCCTAGGGCTAGAGCAACGGCTCAGCGGTTACGAGCCACTAGGCTGTTCTTCCAGAGGTCCCAGGTTTGATTCCAAGTGGTTCACAACATCTGTAACTTCAGTCCTGGGGGATCTGATCCCTTCTTCTGGCCTCCACGGGCACTGCCTCCCAAGTGCTGTGATGCCTGGCTATTTGGCTTACTTTTAAAAATCATAATTTATTCTTTTCAATAAAAGTCAGTTATTTCACTGGGCAGTGGTGGCAAACACCTTTAATCTCAGCACTCAAAAGGCAGAGGCAGGTAGGTGGAAGATGGATCTCTATGAGTTCGAGGCCAGCCTGGTCTACAGAGAGAGTTCCAGGATAGCCAGGGCTTCACAGAGAAACCCTGAAAAACCAAACCAAACCAAACCAAAAAAGTTATTTCCCAACTTTCAAATACCTTAGTAGTTCATTTTGCATTCTGGTGGTAAAGATGGACACACAAAGCATATAAGCTCATGCATTCTTAAGTAGTTATAAAAACGAAAAAGTTGGTGTTTGGATTGTGGCAATGAATGATATGATGACGTTATTCGATGTACCACATCTGACATTCATTTGCTGACTCTTCTAACAAGAGAGGAGGGCTGGGTGGCAGCCCACACCTTTGACCGGGGTACTCAGGAGACAAAGGTAGCAAAATGACTGAGTCTGAGGCCAACCAGTTTACAGTGAGTTTCAGGACAGCCAGTACTTCATATCAAGACCCCATCTCAAAGAGAAAGAGAGAGACTGAAGACAAGTGCTGAAAGAGGAACAGGCACCTAAACGATATTCTTTTTAGACATATTAAATTATATTTATTGATTGGTGGTAGGGGCATGTCAGAGTGCTCTGGCGGAGGTCAGTGGACAACACGCAAGAGCAGATTCTCTCTTTGTACTATGTGGGTCTCAGGGATCGAATTCAGGTTGTCAGGCCTGGTAGCAAGCACCTTTACCTGCCAAGCTATATCACTAGTCCTAAACCTAATTTTTTTTTTAAAAAAAAAAAAGGATTTATTTATTTTTATTTTATGTGTATGAGTGTTCTACCTGCCCGCCTATATGTGCACTAGTACCCATGGAGGCCAGAAGAGGGCACTGGATCTCCTGGAACTAAAATTTCAGATAGTTGTGAGCCACCACATTGGTGCTGGAAACTGGACCTCTGCAACAGCAGCCAGTGCTCTTAACCTCTGAGCCATCTCTTCAGAGCCCACATTCAACATTCATATCAAAATTATGACACAAAATGAAAGCCAATCAAGGTAGCTCACCCTGTGATTCCAGCTCTCAGAAAGCCAAGGCAGGATGATCCTGAGTTCCAGGCAAGACTGGGATACACAGTGAGAATCTATCGTAAAATTTAAAAAAAAAAAAGTGCTGGGTGTGGTGTTCTATTTCTTTAATCCCAGCACTCAGGAGGCAGAGGCAGGCAAATCTCTAAGATTTCCAGGCCAGTTCCAGGCTAGCTGGGCTACATAGTGAGATCCTGTCTCAAAAACAAAACAAACAAAAACCACATACATCCCCAAATTGGAAAAAACACTGGAAAAAAAACTTAAAAGAGAAGTTCCTAATATCAAATTAAAACAATTATACTTTTTTCTTGATCAAATTTATTAATACATTTAAATCGCTTCCTATATAATCAATGAATTTTCTACCATTAATTTAGTTGGGGTCTACATAATTTCCTACATTTTTCTATTATTTATCTATTTCAATGGCTAGTACATTCATGTAGTATGCAACACAAAAGCTAATTAGAAAAAGTCTACAATGGGGCTGTATCTTGAAATCTTGAAGTTACCCATTTTCGATGTAAGAGACAAACCTATCTTGAAATTTTCATTTTCTTGAGTCTTTACAGAAAGTACCTGTTCTCATTTAAAGTCATGAGAAACTAAAAACTGAAATTTCTATAAAATTCATGTTATTCTTTCCAAAATGTTAATGTAAAACTTCATCAGACCTCATTACAGTGAGACGCCGCCAGGCCACTCTCGGTCCCTGAGCTAAGGAGGTTCATTTTCACTTCCCCATCTAGCTACCACAAGATTCCTCCTAACTAAAGCAGATGAAAGGGAGGGGTCAAGGAGGGTCAGACAGGCAGAAGAATCAGATTTCCTAGCTAAGTGCTGTGGTGGTAAGCAGGGCACTGTGGCAGCAAGCGGGCAAGAGTTGGCATTAGAGCATTTCAGGGTAGTAAGACATAAGACACAGAAGGCACAAACTCTAGCCAACATCTAACACAAATAAAATGAAGGGCTAAAATCCAGTACAAGCAGTATGCTTTAGGAATGCAGAAGGGCAAGGAATGGAGGCAAGGACTTTAAATTAGCCTGGAGCTGGCTCAACATGTCTGACAAGCTTCTCCTCAGAGTGCACAAGTTTTCCCTGACTCATGAAAACTGTACTGAGACTATGCCAGAGCAGTGTGCAAAGACTGGAAAGTAAGTCTTTTTGAACCACCATGGAAGGAGAAAGTCGAAGAAAATTTCACACACACAAATGTAGAAACAATAATAAAAGACCCACTGCAGTTATAACTGGTCTTCAGCTGCATGTTAGAGAATTTTCAAAAGATTTACTATCAAGTTAAAATTAGGGCTGCCAGACCTTGTTCAACTCAAGAGATGCCCAGTTACGTTTCTGTGTTTTAGGTATCCCTTAAAGTGTGCAAGCTGCATCATCACAGTGTGCATGGACTCCTGCTGGAGCAAACATAAGAGTTATTTTGCTGCTGCTGCTTGCACTTTTGAGAATCAAACCCTTACACATGGTAGACAAGCCCTCTACCACTGAGCCACACTCCTGGCCCCAAACACTGGTTTTTAATAGACACTTTCTAATCCCATCACTAAGTTCTTATTTGGCATACAAAGAACATCCCTTTGGCTAGTATTTCCTATAACAAGAAACACTATTTGCAATATTTTGAAAAGTTCTTTAAAACCCAAGGCTGTTGAATGTTCACTGCAATGCAGCAATGCTTCTGAACACAGCTACATTATACACCTAAAGAATGACATATGTTTTCCAGCCTATAAAGATTTTCCATGATGTGGCTGGGCTGCTCAGTTTCCAGTTAAACACAATTTCGATGCGGGGTCATTTCACATCGAGCAGAGCTGGAGAGCTGAGTGGAACAGCATTGTTGCAGGGCATGTGACATTTTGATTCTGAGGCTTTCAGGATTTACTGATTCAGACTGGAAAGTTTCCACCTTCTTTTAGAAGAGCTTCTCTCATTTTTACCTAATATCTCTCAATCCGCTGCCATGGCCAAATTCAGCCAAGTACCAACATCAACCAAAACGGCAAAGAACATGACATTAGGCCATACAACAGAGTTTTAAAATGAGATGAAAAATGGATTTTTTTTGCCACTATAGTTGACAATTCTGAGTTCTAATAATCCTGCTCAGAAGTCATCTATCCAAATGATATGAAGAAACACTTAAGCCTTAGAGTCTCTTCTCCATACTTCCCACTAATTGCACTGCAAGTGACCTTTTGAGTTTGCATTTTGTGGGTATAGAGCTGACTCCTGACAATTTTTATAATTTACTCAAATTTTTGTGAAAAGTTACCCTTGGGATTTCCACTAAGGTAATGAAAAGTTAACTGGGGGAGTTCTTTGGAGGGAGATACTGCTACCAGCACGTCTTTTAAAAATTTGGGGTGTGTGTGTGTGTGTGTGTGTGTGTGTGTGTGTGTGTGTGTGTGTCTGTCTGTCTGTCTGTCTGTCTGTCTGTGTCAGTGTGTCTGCATGCCCTTATACGTGGAGGTAAGAGGACGACTTACAGGAGTCAGTTCTACTCTTCCACCAGGTGGGTGGGCTCCAGGGAACTTGGTAGCACACCCTCACCTGCTGAGCCATCTCCATGGCCCTCAGGTTTGATTGCTTTACTATCGGTGAGTTTGTTTGTTTTTTGTTTTTGTCTTTGTTGACAGAGTTTCTCTGTGTAGCCCTGGCTGTCTGGAACTCGCTCTAGAGACCAGGCTGGCCTCAAACTCGTAAGATCTACCTGCCTCTGCTTCTGAGTGCAGAGATTAAAGGCGTGCACCACTCCTGCTGCCCGACTCTAGGTGGGTATTCTCACACATGTAGGACTTAAAATGTTCTCATGCAATATTACATATATAAAATAAGATCTTATGTTTGCAAATGTTTGACACAAAGGTTAGTATATGTTGAACACTCAATACAGACTAGTTGCATATAGTTGAACATTATCTGATTTTGTTGATCATGAGATGACTATAAAATGAAATATGTTCTGAGTTGGTATGGTGACTTAAAGTCAACTTTATTTGGGGGTATGAAAAGTGTAAGGGATCGCTGAGTGGCAAGTGGAAGTCCATGTCCTATTACTGAGTCTCTCAAATCCCAGCTGCAAACTGCTACTCTTCCCATAGATAACAACAGTGGCGGTAAACTGCGCATGCTTGAACATGCTGAACCCATAATGAAGAATATTCTAAGAGGAAAACTGAAACTGAAGACACTGAATAATAGACAGCATACAAACTGAGACATTCTTTTCAATCCCACTAAGAAGCAAGGAACATTGTAAAAAGCTAGTCCTCTGGCCCTTTTCATGGAATAGGATATAGAGTAAGAATTGGAGATCTGGGTTCCATAACTGACTTGCAAGTTTCCACACAGAAAAACAAAAAAGGAAAGAGACTCATATTTGCCATGCAGCAAATAGGGATGCTTTGAGAATTAATGACATAATGTCTGTAAAGAGGTTGGAGTTCCTCGGAAAACAGACTCTACATAAATATAAAGTTATAATATTTAGGCTTAGTCCACAATGTGAGACCTGGTTTCTTTGGCTCATGAGGTCATCAGCAGTTTTGTAGAATGTTCTCAAATACCCACCAAGAAATCTTTAAGGCCCTCCTAAGTGGACTGCCCAGCTAATATGAGCCACCTGGTTGGAGAAAAATCAGAGCCAGTTTTCCTTCTTCGGGAATCCAGAGAATACATGTGGGGAATGCTGATTCCATAAAGGAGAAAGGTGTAGCACTTCCACAGCATTTAGGGCAGTGGTTCTCAACCTTCCTAGTGCTGTGGCCCTTTAATAGAGTTCCTCATGTTGTGGTGACCCCAACCATAAAATTATTTTTGTTGCTACTTCATAACTGTAATATTGCTACTGTTATGAACTGTAATGTAAATACCTGTGTTTTCTGATGATCTTAGGTTATTCCTGTTTTGTGGTATTTTGTTTGTGTTCTGACAAATAAAGCTTGCCTGGAGATCAAAGGGCAGAGCTAGCCACTAGTTACCCATAGAAGCCAGGCAGTTGTGGTGCACACCTTTAATCCCAGCAGTTGTGAGGCAGAGGCAGGTGGATCTCTGTGAATTCAAGGCCAGCCTGGTCTACAGAGTGAGTTCTAGGAAGGCCAGGGCTATACAGAGAAACCCTATCTCAAAAAACAAAAAACAAAAACAAATCAACAAACAAACACAATGCCAGACAAAATGGAAACAAAAGAATGAGAAGAAATTGAAAGGATGTAAAGTCATAGTTTAGACTGGAGCCTATCAGAAATGGCTTTTAAGATCATAGATAACTTTAAAAGACAATTCTGGATGTTTTAGGCCAACTACACCATTCATGAACAAAAATAAAGGTAGAGAGATCACAGCAGAGGTGCTATGTTCTATTTGAGTGGTAGTAGTTAGAATTGGTTTGATTTCAAATATATCTTGAATGGAAAGCTCAGTGGATTTCCTAATGAACTAGATGCGGCTTATAAGAAGGACCAAGGATGGCTCCCAGGCTTTTGATTGAAGCAACTGGATGAAAGATGGTATTGTTTATTGAAAAGAAAAAGACTGAAGAAGTGTGATGGTCCGTTTTAATTGTCAACTTGATAG
Organism: Peromyscus maniculatus bairdii; assembly: GCF_049852395.1. Lineage (NCBI taxonomy): Eukaryota > Metazoa > Chordata > Mammalia > Rodentia > Cricetidae > Peromyscus > Peromyscus maniculatus. Next base: position 7,665,633 of record NC_134861.1, read on the forward strand.
AACCTAGAATCACCTGGGAAGATAGTCTCAGGGACTGTCAACATTGAATTGGGCAGTGTGCACGTTAATTAAGTTAACTGATATGGGAAGGGCCAGTCCACTGTGGGTAGGGCCTTATTTCCTAGGCAGGTCTGAATTCTATTGAGAGTAGAGAAATCAAGTTGAGCACCAAGCAAGGAAACATGATATGCATTCATCTTCTCTCTGCTCAAGACTATGGGTGAAATGCTGTTTCAAGCTCCTGCTCCCGTGACTTCCCCACAATGACGGACTGTGACCTGTAATTGGTTTCTCCCTCCAGCTGTTTCCTGTCAGGGTATTTTATCACAGCAACAGAAATGAAACTAGGACAAGAAGTGAATAAAATGATGGGAAAATGAAAAGAACTGTGGATTAGACAATGGAGCTGTGGAGATAAAGGTCCAAGTAAAATAAGTTAAAAACAACAGAAAGCAGAAAAACAGCTACAAGAAGAACTTAGGCAATCATCATACAAGATGGAAATAGGTTGTATATGTGGTTTTAAAAAAGGCATTTTGGACAAGATAAAATACATTTGTTAAAACAAGGAAGCACAAATGGACTTGACTATTTTCTCATGGCGCTAAGAAACCAACCTAACTCCAGGAAGGAGAACATATTGGGCAACTGTGAGAAAGAAAACAGGTAGGGTGGAAGCAGATTCAGAGCAGCCTGCAAGCTGGGTAGAGGTGTTTAGACTTGATGTAATAAGACATGGGAGTCCTGAGATCTTGTTGATCAGGGAAGTGGTATGACGAAAGTTGTAGTGAAGTTAAAGCAGGTTAGACGGTGATGTTATGTGGTGGAGAGGAAGCTGTAGAGAGTCTGGAGGCAAAGGCGACAATTCACATGGAGCAGATGAAGGTCTGGACTCAGGTTTTTGTCAGTCAGATCACACTGGAAAGGGAAGGATGGGGGGGGGAATCTGAGACACTGAGATAAAGGAGATACGGAGAGCCAGGGACATTAGGTAGGGAAATGTGTTCTGGGTGTGGAAGGGGATGGGTGTACTGAACTTGACAAGATAGTGGAATCTAAGGGGAGAAATGCTGGATAGCAGTTTAAAGATGCAGAAATAGGACAAAGTGACCCATTTCAATCTGGGAAATCAGGCACTCGCTCAGATGCCTACAATTAGACATGGGAGAGGAACAGAAGCAAAAGAGAGAAATGGATGGCAGGTCAGACAAATGGAAAGGAAACAAGAAGAATATAATACCAGAAAGAAGAAGGGATGTTTCAAGAAGAACGTAATCAACACCATACAGTAGATCCAGAAGAATGGAATAGGAGCAAAGGTCATGAGACCTTTCCATTAGAAGATTGTTTTAGTTGGAAGAGAATGGCTGCAAAGTGACAATGCAGGAAGAAGCCCACTTTCTGATGGAGGAACTGGTAGGAGGGGCATCTTCGGAGGAATTTGTAGGGAAAGGAGAGAAGCAGGACAACCACTAGAATATGGGTAACCAGGATCAACTGAAGGTTACAGCTCTTGTTCTCCCTACTGAATGTTAGACCCACGCCTTCAAATTTCCCTTACTTTCCTCTTCTCTGAGAATTTCAAAGTCTAACTTTTGAACAATTTCAGGTTTATGATACAAAAGCAAGTACAGGAATTTGACCTCTCTGTCCTTATAATCAATAGGAAATTATTTTTATTAATATTTTTTCCCCAAAATTGAGCTTAGAGTTGTTCTGACAAGCTCTCGAAAAATTCCGTAGGAGAGATAAATTCTTTTAGGTCAAAGTTTTTTTTTTTTTTTAAGATAATAATATAAGTTTATGATATTCAGAGGCTTTCTACCAAGATGATATAGTTATTTCCAAATAAAACACAATGTATTACTATTTTCTTCTTCAGGCATTCAGACTTATTCTCTAAATACATTTGTAGTATTTTTAGATTTTGAAGTACTTTTCATGTTTTTATGTCATCTTTGGCAACTCTCAAATCCTGTACAAAACATATTAATATATTTATTTACTCATTCTTCAGATTAAAATGTTAAAAATCTTTTATTACTACGTCCTCTATTTCTTGAAGTATTTTTTAGAAATGTATTTACTGTCTTCTGGACAGAAATGGTAAATTGACACTTCCTTTATAAACCTAGCCAGAGCCAGGCAGTGGTGGCGCACTCCCAGCATTCTGGAGGCAGAGGTATGCAAATCTCTGTGAGTTTGAGACCAGCCTGGTCTACAGAGCTAGTTCTAGGACATCCAGGCTAACACAGAAAAACACTGTCTTGAAAAACAAATAAACAACAACAACAACAAAACTCAAAAAACTTCACTAGAATGAGAGTGATAAATTCTGAAGGCAAAAACTTAAAAGAACAGAAAGTATAAGAAGACAGTACCTGGGCTGGAGAGATGGTTCAGCAGTTAAGAGCACTGGTTACCCTTCCAGGGGCCCTGAGTTCTGTTCCTAGAACCTACTTCAAGTGCCTCTAATTCCAGTTCCAAGGATATTGCCCTCTTCTAGCCTTCATAGGCATCCACACAGGCAACACACATGCATGCAATACACACACACACACACACACACACACACACACACACACACACACACACACACACACAGGTGAGGGCATTCTACCTCTTTGTGTCTATTGGGCTAATGACTTGCTTTTGTGGACACTGACAAAGAAAAACAAAGACTTTAAAATACAGATGTTAGGAATTTTCCCAAAGGCCTAGAAAGTCATTCTATAATGAAGGCCACAGCAAGCTTCAGAGCTTTACAGTTCCTGAACTCTTAAATGTAAGCATATAGGACTACCAGCCTCCAAAGATCTAAGGAAGATAGATAGATGAGATGGAGAGCAGAAGAAACAAACATGGACATGTAGAGAGAGGGGAGGGAAGGAATAAAAACTCTTCAGCTGAACACAAAGGTGTATGCTGTAATCCTAGGACTTGGGAGGCCAAATCTGAGGCCAGCCTGGGCTATACATCTAGACCCTGTTTAAATAAATAAAACAAAACAATGCAAAAGTCTTCATGCATGCACATGCGCGCGCGCCCACACACACACACACACACACACACACACACACCTAAAAACCTCAAATCTATATACAGGTAATTAATATTTTTCAAAGGTAAGTGATAAATATATAACCACAAACAAGAACAGGATGCCATAATAAAGCTATGTTCAGAGAAAAACAACAACAAAGGCCTTGGAAATGAAAATACAATCACACAAAAGAAAAAGAGTCAATAGATAATTAGGAGTGTGTTGAAGGTTGCATTGTCCCCAGAACAAGACAAAAGTACAAGCACGGAAAATTGATCACAATTTTTTTAAACAAATAGAGTGCCTACACAAAAGTTCTGATATCTATCTGGGGTCGCACAAAGAAGGAAAAGGAAATGAATTTGAAGGGATATTATTTTCCTTAAGGAAATAAATCAAAAAACTTTCCAAGAACTGAGGAAGAGCCTGACTTAACAGACTGAAATGGGTCACTATGTATCCAGGATAAATAATGTATAAAAATAGCCTTACATCAAGAGAAGCTGCTATGAAATTTCAAAATCTTGAGGAACAAAGCTTCCAGACAGGAACAACGAACAAAGACTCAGAATCAGAAGGGTCTGAAACTTCTCAAGAAGCAACAATACTGAAAGCTAGAAGACAGAGAAACAATGTCCCCAAAATCTACCATGACAAAATAATTATCATGCTAGATTTTTATTTCCAACCTACCCCTCAAACACAGGATAAAATAATGATATTTTAGGACATGTAAAAATATCAAAAATATACTTCCCCTTCAGTTATCTTTAGGGAGGTAATGAGAAAACATGCTCCACTAAAAAGTGGACAAAACCAAGAACAGGAAACAAGATACTCAATACTGGCGAAGAATTCCCTGCAAGCTGGTAAAGGATGGTTTCAGGATGAGAGCAGCACCAGGTAGAAAACCCTACATGCTGATCAAAGATGAAACTGATATTTGTGACTAGCTAAGGGGGAATTTGACCAGCATTGTGTACCAGAACTTTCTATGATGATGGGAGTTTTTATACGCATACTGTCTAACACAGTAGCCACAAGCAACAGTTCATCAGATGTGCAAATGCAAACATCAATAGACAGAAGCCATTATTTTATTGCTTTAACAAAATGTATTGAACCAATCTTCCCTGAGGGAGGACAGTCAGGTTATGCTTAACTTAGAACAATTATAAATAGAACTTTAATCATAATACTATGAATTAGGGGTTAAGATCATTTGTTGCTTTTCCAGAGGACCCACGTTCAGTTCCCAGCACCCATGTCAGTTGGCTTACAACTGCTTTTTACTCCAGCTTCAGAGGGTCAGACATCCTCTTCCTGCCTCTGAAGGCACCACATATGCATATGCTCTCAAGACATACACATAAACAATAGTTTTTTAAAATAAAAAAATACGATGAATCACTCCCTTTTAACAGTCAACTGTAGGCAAGTGGATCTCTGTGAGTTCAAGGCCAATCTTGTGTACACAGAGTTCCAGACCAGCCAGAGCTACACAGTGACACTCTTTCTCAAAACAAATTCAGTGGACATGAGGAAAAACTCAATAAAATGCACAGTAAAATGCATCTATTTTAAGTGTATATCATTTTGATAAATGATAATCATAGCTACAATGAAGATACAGAACATTCACCATCCTAAAAATGTTCCCTTATGTCACTCAGCCCAGACAAACACAAATTTGTTTCCTCTTATTATAAATTAGTTTGCTTTATATGTTTTAAACAAGATCTCACTATATAGCCTTGGCTCATCCTAGAACTCATTATTTGGACCAGGCTTGTCTTGAACTCAGAGAGCTGCCTGCCTCTGCCTCCCGAATGCTGGGACTAAGTGGGTACACCACTTGGCTAGTCATAGTTTACTTCTTTTAAATTATACAAATATGTTCTTTTTTTTTTTTTTTTTGGTTTTTTTTTTTTTTTTTGGTTTTTCGAGACAGGGTTTCTCTGTGTAGCTTTGCGCCTTTCCTGGGACTCCCTTGGTAGTCCAGGCTGGCCTCGAACTCACAGAGATCCACCTGGCTCTGCCTCCCGAGTGCTGGGATTAAAGGCGTGCGCCACCACCGCCTGGCCAAATATGTTCTTTTGTTTGACTTTATTCTAACTTATAAAATTCATACACATATTTGCCTGTATCAGTTGTTTCTTTTTATTGCAAGTTATAATTCATTATCCAAAGACATCAAAATTTGCTTATTCTTTAATGTACTAATGACATTTGGGTTGATTCCAGTTTGAAGTTATTATAAATAAACTTTAACGATTGTGCACATACAAGCCTTTACGTGATTATGTGTTTTCATTTCTTTGCTTAAATACCAGGAGTGAAAACTGTTGCATCATGTAGTAAGTACATGTTTAAGAATGCTTGTATCTCACAAAGCACTAAGACACGATTACTTTGGGCTTTTCTTTCGTTTTCTTCAATATATGTCAACTAAATTGCTCTTGCTGTACAATTCAAGTTCACTGAACTATAATGGCCTCTATCTGCTAAACCTATCCAGTGATGCTGCAAATATGGTATTTTTCAGATCTGTGGTTCATTTTGTGCTTCTCTCCTTAAAAACAAGCACTTTCCACATTTTCCTTCCTCATTATGCTCATGTTTTTCTTTAAATCTGTGGCCATACTGACAGTAGCTTTCTTTTCTTTTATCTTATTGAGGTCTAATCTGTATAATTTAAAAACCCTCTGTGAATTTTGATAAATGCACACATATTAACCCAAGTCATTTCAATTAACCAACCCCTTTATTCTTAATCCTCAGAACCAGCTTTCTAGTCAATTTTCTGTTTCTACAGTTTTCTTTTGCAAAACATTGTTTAAGAGGTCAGCTTCTTGAGTATCCACGTAAGGAGCTCCATGGACTGCTCCAGCAAAGCTGAGAACACTGTTTTTCAGAAATTAAAGTCTCAGTCATACTTGAAGGTACATGCGTGTAATCCGAGCCCTCAGAGGCTCAGGCAAGAGAATTACATATTTGATGCCAGTTCAGTCTCCATAGAGAGACCCTGTATAAGTAAGAATAATGCCTCTTGAAGTATCCTAGTGCATACAATAAATGAAGAGGCTTTCATTCAAGAAGAGCTACTAGAAATTGCTAAGAATAATAACAACAATCTAAAGTATTTGAATCAAGACCATTTCCCCCACCCTCTCAGTTCAATGAGACTATCCTGCTCTATCCCATCACAGATTAGTGCAACCAAGAACACAAGGCTCTCTCTAAGCTCTAACACTGAGGGCTATCATCATACCCAGGGACATCAACATTTATCTTGTCCTCAAATACGTACTGCTGGTCATAAGTTCCAAGAGGGTACAGTCATATAGAGGCATCTACCTCCTTTTGTCCAATCCACATGGATGAGCTTTGTATATAGCATCACTGAAATTCTGCAGCCCCTCCTTTGCCCTGGCTTGTAAGGCAGTGAGTGCATCCATGATATGAGAGGCATGTAGGGAAGAACTGAGTCTACTGTCTCCACTCCACCTAGCACTGTTCTGGTTTAAATGTGAAATGCCCACACAGGCTCCTGTGTTTGAACAGCTGGTCCCCAGCTGGTGGTCTTGTTTTAGGAGGTTCTGGGGTCTGACTAGCACTGGGAGTTGAGTCATTAGGAATAATGGGTTACTGAGAGTTATAGCCTGGCCTTCCTCCCAAGTCTTTTTGCTTCTTGATCCATCACAATGTGAGGAGCTGCAGAGTATCCTGTGCCATCACAGACTACATCCCTGGACACTTCAAGCCAAAATAAACCTCACCTCCCTTAAAAGTTGTCTCCATTCGAAACTTTGCCACAGTGATGAGAAATACTAAACCAATATAACTTCTGAAGCATCACTGCTACTCAGAGAAGCATGGAATTGTCCTCACCCCTAGCCCCAAGGCTGTGAATCAGAGACTTTTTAAAGAAAGCTAAATAACAGCTGAAAAGAGATTGGTTGGCTGACTGGAGATACAGGTAGAAGATACTGTAAGAGGATTCTTTCTTGGAAAAGAATCAGGAAACAGGTTTTTTTTTTCTTTTTTTTTTTCAGGGTCAGAGCAATTTTCAAACATAAAACCCCAGAAACAGCTCTTCAAATGAGTTCAAACATGACTGAATTAGTTAGGCTAACAATGTGTGATTGGGGAAGGGGTGGGGGGGGCACTGTTGAAACAATAAATCAATCACAAGCAATTAGCGGAGTAAATTTAAATCCTGAGTGTGATCTTGTAAAGAGACAGGAAAGTCATGTTAAATTGCTCCTATCCCAGCACACCTTTGAATCCCAGAGCTTGAGAGGCAGAGACAGGTGGATTTCTGAATTTGAAAGCAGCCTGGTTTTCATAGAAAGTTCCAGGCCAGCCAATGGTACATAGTGAGACTACATCTCAGAACAAACAAGCAAACAAACAAAACCACTACCACTGACAACAACAGAACAGCCTGCTCCTCTCACCAGAATGACCACGGACAAAGCCAAGGCAGAATCCCTGAGTAGCAACATCAGAGATAGTACTGCAAATGAAAAGCCAATTTAACTGCAATAATCTAGCCAATCATTAACAAATAAAGAGCAATAATCAGCCCTAAGGAGTAGGGAAAAGACCAGAACTTGAGTTCCTACTTTATCTGAAAGGTCCAATTTCAAACAGAAAGCTGTGGAACATGCAAAGAAACTATGACCTGAACTGTCAAGGTGTCAAAGTGACCAGAAGTCACATAAAATGTAGACTTTGAGATGCTCATTACAAAACAAAACAAAAAATAAATAAAATAAATATGCTCAAGGGGGCTGGAGAGATGGCTCAGTGGTTAAGAGCACTGACTGCTCTTCTAGAGGACCCAGGTTCAGTTCCCAGCACCCACACGACAGCTCACAACTGTCTGTAACTCCAGTTCCAGGGGACTCAATACCCATGGCAAAACACCAATGCACATAAGATTTTTAAAAAAATATGTTCAAAGAACTAAAGGAAACTATGATTATAAAAGTAAGTGAAATACAAAAGCATTACATTAAATAGATAATATCAATAAAAAGATAGAAATTACTAACCAAATGGTAATTCTGGAGATAAGGGAAATAAAAAACTCACTAGAGAGGTTCAGTAGCAGATCTGAACTAGTGAAGAAAACAATTAGCAAACCTGTAGATAGATCAATATTAATTAAGAAAAGAAAATGGTTTGGAAAATGAATGACAAACCATATATATGTGGTGATATTTTGTATATGCTCGAATAAAGCTTGTCTGAAGATCAGAGGGCAGAGCCACCCACAGAGTTAGCCATAAAGACTAGGTAGTGGTGGCGCACACCTTTAATCCTAGCACTCAGGAGGTAGAGGCAGACAGATCTCTTGAGTTCAGGGCCATCTTGGACTACACAAGATTAATCCAAGAAACAAGAAACAAGAAAAAACAGAAACAAGAAAGAAACAAGAAAACAAGAAACAAGAAAACAGAAACAAGAAAAAACAAGAAACAAGAAAACAAGAAACAAGAAACAAGAAAACAAGAAACAGAGCCAGGCGGTGATGACTCATACCTTTAATCCAATACTTGGGAGTCACATGCCTTTAATCCCAGCACTAGGAAAATTGAGACAGGAAGTGATATGAGCAGAGAAAGGAATATAAGGCGGGTGTAGACAGGACTCAGGGGCGTTTAGTCTGAGGATTCGTGGAGACAGGATCTTCCCCTTTTGGCTGAGGAGCTGGTGAGAAGAGAAGTGGCTGTGGCTTGTTTCCTCTGATCTTTCAGCATTTACCCCAATATCTGGCTCTGAGTTTTTATTATAAGACCAATTAGGATTCGTGCTACATATATTTTGGTGATCCACCAGATTATAGTGGAGTTATAACATACCTAGTGAAAGCATGGATGAAGAGGAAAGAAAATTGCAGACAAAAAAGAGCCACCAGACATAATGAACAGTTTAGCAGAGGCTTTTGTGAGCCTTAACAAGTTCCTTAAAAAGTTTAAGAGCAAAACAAAACAAGAACTTAAAAACCTAGATAATAAAACTGAAAGGTTTTCATCAATAATGAGGAATATTTATGGTGCTTATAAGCAAATCTATAAGAAAATAAAGAAAAAAAGAAAAGTGGTCATAGTTTTAAAAATGATGCATCCTCGGCCAGGCAGTGGTGGTATACACCTTAATTCCAGCACTCAGGAGGCAGAGGCAAGACGATCTCTGAGTTCAAGGCCAGTCTGATCTACAGAGTGAGTTCCAGGACAACCAGTGCTGCCCAGAGAAACCCTGTCTTGAAAAACAAAAACCACAAAAAGATAAACCCTCCAGAGAGCCTGAGAAGGTTTTTGAGGAAGGATCCCAGAGAAAGGCATTGCTGTTCAGGAGTACTGCTGACCTGAAGACCCAGCAGAGAGGATGTGGAGTGAGAAAACAGTGACACTGGTTATTCTGACCTGGTATAGTCACTAGGCTCACATATAAGTTTGAGTTTTTGTTTTTATGAACAAGTTTTTAAAATAAAATGCTGCAAGCCACAGGAAAACATAATGGAATTCGCTACTATCACAAAAGCTACTACTTGGAAAAGTCAAAGACTTCTCCAAAGGTAGAGTCATGGCTTAAGAAGTCTTGGTGATATTTTAGCTTTTGTATATATATATTAGCTGGTTCCTACAGTGATTTCCTTGTAATGCTATGCACGCTTCTAAGAACTCCTAACAGTGTATTTATCTAATACCTACCAAGCATCCAAGGCCAAATGATCTCCTGACCTAAGGTAACACCCTTGTGGAAAATGCCTGTTCCCTAGGTCAGATGGATAGCTTTATTTCTTGTACTATATGAGACTCTCCTTTTCTATTACTAACATTATAGACTCCTAATTTCTTATCTAACCACTTCCAGGAATGTAGACTGAGCACATAGATCCCCTTCTTGATCTACTAACTGATCATCAGCTCTCTATTGACCTCCTCCTTTACCACTCCCCTTTTGGGTTGTAAAACAAAGCCTGGTGGTCAATGCCTGAGGAAAATTCTTACCTGCCTTTATGACCCCTTAAGAATTAAAGCCTGGTGCTCAGCCAGAGGATTGCTATTGCTTGGGTTTATAACTGGATTCCCAAGAGACTTAGAGAGAACTGAGAGAATAAGAAGACTGAGAGGAGGAGAGAGAAAGGGAAAAAAAAGAGAACGGAAGAAGTAGATGGGTAAGAACTAGAGAGGAATGAACTAAGATGGGGGAAGAACTAGATTGAAGGGCTAAAAGACAGTACTAGAGGAACGAGATGGAAGATAGGGAAGAGCCAGATGGGGAAGAACAAGATGAGGAAGAACAAGAAGAGAAAGAAGGAGATGGGAGAGGAGCTAAGATGGGAAAGAACTAGATGGATGAGAACCTAGATGGGGCAGAACTAAGACGAGAGAATTAAGATAGAACTTAGAGGAGACAGCAGATAAATGTAGAAAGAAATGAGGCAAGGAAAGAGTGAGGTGTGAGAGCAGAATAGAAGCTCACCACTCAGGTCTGACTCACTGAGAGCATCCTGCATCCTGGCAAGCTTCTTTGTGCCCTACAGAGGCACACTATTCTAAAATGTGCCATACCATATTTTTACTGTACCTCTTCTATGTTTAGATACATAAATATTCACTACTATGCGGTCACTGCCTACAGCAGTCAGTATAGTAACATCCTCTCCAGGTCTGCAGCCTGTGATAACAGGTTATACCATATTGTTCAAGTATGTTGTAGGCTGCCTCATCTAGGCTTACTGAAGTACATTCTGTGATATTCATACAACAGTGAAATCACCTAACAAGAGTTTCCTCAGAATGTATGTCCATCTTTCATTAATGTATATGACTGTACTAAAAAAAAATCCTTAACCTGAAAAAAAGAGCCCCTGTTATTTCAAATAATCCAAAGAAAACAAAGAATAACGCTAAAACTGCCCTTAAATTCAATTTTCAAAAGTAGTATAAACGCATATTTTCCTTTCACCTATTAAAAGAAATTATATAAAATCATATCCATATGATATATAGTTTCATCTATAACACAAATAACTATATATATTTTTTGCCTGTACTGCACAAAAGAGTCAAGTGTCAATTAGAAAAGGAAATCATCAGCTAGGCAGTGGTGGCACACACCTTTCATCCCAGCACTTGGGAGGCAGAGGCAGGCAGAGCTCTGTGAGTTCAAGGCCACCCTGGTCTACAGAGTGAGTTCCAGGGCAGCGAGGGCTGTTACAGAGAAACCTTCTCTGGAAAAACAAACAAACGGAAAAAAAAAGAGAGTGCATATGTGTCTATGTGTCTATGAATCTATGCATGCACTAAGGGACGTAAGCAGAGATCTCAACAGGGAGCTTTCCCCTTCACAAGGCATCCAGATTTATCAAGCAGTTATCATTATCAAAAAAGCCACCCTCAGGTGGAAAAAGTGGAAGTTTCTGAAAATGATTTGATGATATTCATTGACGAGCTATACAAAATTCTAAACTATGTAATTTTCACTCCTGCACTGTGTAGCCAACAGAAAATAAGGAAAGGAGTTTTCACACCTGCAAAGGCATATATTGCAATGCTATTTATAACAGCATTATCAGGAATTAACCTCTCTCTCTGTCACTAAGAAATGACTGATTCTGATCTACACCTTTGGAGGCTCTAGTCTCTGATTGCTTGGCCCCACTGCTTTGGGCCTGTGACAAGACAGTACATCACAGTGGGAGCATGTGGCAAGGACAAAGTGTTCACTTCATCACCAGGAAGCAAAAAAGAGAATAAAAAAGAGACTAATTTTCAAAGACAAGCCTCAGTGACCCACGGACCTCTTACTAGGCTCCACCCCTTAAAAGGTTTCACCAGTTCTCAATAATGCCAGCCTGGGAACCAAGCTTTAAAATATACAGTAATGGAGAACATTCAAGTATGAGAACCTAAATCCTTAAAAATAGAGAAATAGCAAAAAATCCAAATGAACCAACAAAGCCATTAAACTTCACATATAAAAGATATGGTAGGACATATTTACAACATCAGTGCTAAATAAAATTATATATGCCATGAATGAAATAATATACAAATAAGTCTGTCCATTGGAAAATACTGGAAAGGATGGGGCATACAAAAGTAAATTTTGTATTGATAGAACAATAGAACAATTGAAAGATTTGAATTTTTAAAATACTTTAATGTTGTTAATTGTATTGTTTAAAAAAGTTCTTTCAGTCAGACAATAGTGATGCACACCTTTAATCCTAGCACTCGGGAGGCAGAGGCAGGCAGATCTCTGTGAGTTTAAGATCAGCCTGATCTACAGAGTGAATTCCAGACCAGCCAGAGCTGTTACACAAAAAAAGCCTGTCTCAAAAACAAACAAACAAACAAACAAACAAAGGTTCTTTCAGACTGTGGATAAAGATCAGTGGTAGAACATAAACCTAGCACGTACAGGGCCTGAATTCAGTTCTCAGCATCAAATCCAACCAAAGAGTTCTATCGAGCCAAAATCAGCCTCTTCCCTACCTCTGCTCTGCTCACAGATGCTATTTTTTATCCACTGTATCTTTATGCCCCTGAAACTACACAAACAATACTACTTGAAGTATCTGAAAATAATAATTACCATTTTGGTGCCTTCACTCTCTGGTCCTCTTCAAGACAGACTAGATGTTAGAGAGACCCATCAAGATCTGTAGGTGTCACTCACCAAGACAACCTCACACAGCTCAGTCAGCACAGTTTGGGGAGGGGGGGTCAGGTTTGAACAGTATCTCAAAGTAGATCAGACTGAAACACTATCCAAAAGGATGTGAGGAGCAAGGAGAAAATGGAGGTCGGACGCATTCTTGGGCAGGCTATTCAGAAGAGCATTAGAACCACAGATAAGGAGCACGAGAGGAAAATGATGTTTGGTCAGAAGTTGAAATTTTATTTGAAGAGGAATATGAGAGATCTGTAAGGAACACAAGTACACTGCTGGTACTATGAGGGATCTGTATGTGCTGTGCTGGTTTGAATAGAATGGCCCCATCATAGGTTCATATATTTGAATCCTTAGTCACCGGGGAGTGGCACTATTTGAAAGGATTGGAGGAATTAGGGAGGAAGTGTGTCACTGTGGGGGCTTTGAGGTTTCAAAGGCCCATGCCAAGCCCCGAGTCCTTTCTGCTTGCAGATGAGTATATCGGCTACTGCCCCAGTGTCTGCCTGCATGGCACTCTACTCCCTGGCCAGATGGTAATGGACTAAGCCGCGGAAACTGTAAGCAAGTCTCCAATTAAAGGCTTTCTTTTTTTATAAGAGCTGCCTTGGTCATGGTGTCTCTGAACAGTGACGAAGACAGGTATGCAGGTGTGTACATTGGTAGAACCATGAGGAATCTGTAGGTATGCAGTGCTATATACTGATGGGAATATAAATAACCTGTGGGTATACAGGTCTGTACACTGATGGGCAGATCAATGTGAAGTCAGAAAAGACAAAGACAAAAGAAACCTTGAGCTAAATAGAAAACAGAAGCAACAGATGTGAGCAACACAATCAAAACATGACATTTTAGCCAAGTGAGTAGTGGCTCACACCTTTAACCCCAGCACTATGGAGGAAGAAGCAGGCAGATCTTTGAGCTTGAGGCCAATGTGGTCTACAGAGTGAGTTTCAGGATATAGCCAGGGCTACATAAACCCTTTCTCAAAACCAAAACAAAACAAAAAGTGATTTTTTGAAAAGACTAATAAAAATACTGATTTGGGGTATATATAATAAAAAATGAGACTCAAATAAATAGCACCAGATAGAAAAGAAAGAAACTAAAGAAACATAATAGATTTCTAAATTGTGAAAACTAAACATTAAAGTGACTGAGCAAAGGGTCAGACACCTACCTGTATGTTCATATGTGTGTGTATGTACATATACAAATATTCATGGTTGTTTGTATTTCTGTTTCCCTCCACCCCATCCCAGTGCTGGGGCAAACTGAAGCCAGTTCCTCACGTGTGCTTAGCACACACTCTACTATGGAAGGACACTACATGCTCCCATAATTAAAAAAACAAACAAACAAACAACTTTTTTCCTTGTGGTTACGGTCCCCTCTGCTTTAGAGAAAGACATAGTGTATCTCTGTAAACTCTGGAGTAAACAAGTATTTATTTTCTTTAAGTATTTCAATTGTTTTCTGTGTATATATGTGTGGGTGGTGCCTATAAAGCCCAAAAGAGGGCACTGGATCCCTGTCTAAGTCTCCTAAACAAACATTTCTTAAGCAGTATTCTAAGCTGCTGACTGTAGCTGAAAAGACTAACAAATTGGATTCTTTTAAAATTAAGAACTTCTGTTCAAAATTTTGGTAATACAAATTATTGACCTGCACATTTTTTCTTTACCCTGACTCATTCCTTTTCAGTATTTGGGATTACTGGTTCAACAGAAGTCAAGAAAACAACTTTATAGTATCAAATGTCATTCAATTGTATATTGTGCACTTTATTGTAAACAATGGTGAACAGTGGTCAAGAAATAGGTTTTTTGTTTGTTTTTGTTTTAAGATTTATTTATTTATTATGCATTCAGTATTCTGCCTGCAGGCCAGAAGAGAACACCAGATCTCATTACAGATGGTTGTGAGCCACCATGTAGTTGCTAGGAACTGAACTCAAGACCTCTGGAAGAGCAGCCAGTGCTCTTAACCTCTGAGCCATCTCTCCAGCCCAAAAAATAGTTTTATATTCCTTTAAAAAAGAACTGTTCATAAAATATCCCCACAAAACAATGAAAAAGAAATTTATAAAGTTAAATAAGATATTTACTACCCGTGTTTGGCAAATTACTTCTATGTAGAATGTATCTGCAAAATTCCTACACATCAGTAAGTCAGACAACTGTACTGATTTTCACTATTCAGCAGGAAAATGAACATTAAAACCACAACAGCATACCACTGCACACTCACCATACCACTGCACACTCACCATACCACTGCACACTCACCATACCACTGCACACTCACCATACCACTGCACACTCACCATACCAATGCACACTCACCATACCACTGCACACTCACCATACCACTGCACACTCACCATACCACTGCACACTCACCATACCACTGCACACTCACCATACCACTGCACACTCACCATACCACTGCACACTCACCAGAATGCTTATCACTAACAAGATGAAACATACTCAGCATATGAAATATACCTAAAAAAATGATGGAAATCGCCAAAGTGGATGATTCACAAAGATGTGAAGTAGCTACAGCTGTATGAAGCAATGCAACTCTTGGCATATGCACTTTGGAAACTGTTTTTCGGTACCTATCAAAGCTAACTGCACACATACCCTTTGACCTAGCAGTTCCACTCCAATCAACCTAACTCCCACTAGAAATGTGTGTATATTTAACTGAGCAATATTTTCCATTAGTCTCAGAAGGACTAGTCATAGGGACCCCAAGTTGGAGCACATCCAAATGTATACCAGCAATAGAATGAACAAATATATGCTAAGAGGAGAAAGGATGGCAATATTCTTGTTAACTAGAGTAGTAACTATGAGGTTAAAACTGTGTTTCTAAGCAGGTGGTAGTACCCTACTCCTTGATCTGACTGGTGTTATTATCAGATTATTCAGTAGGACCAAGACATGGTG
This sequence comes from Peromyscus maniculatus bairdii, assembly GCF_049852395.1. Lineage (NCBI taxonomy): Eukaryota > Metazoa > Chordata > Mammalia > Rodentia > Cricetidae > Peromyscus > Peromyscus maniculatus. Next base: position 7,681,332 of record NC_134861.1, read on the forward strand.
AGACCAGCAAGAATCCAGAAAGCATAATTTAAGGAGGCTCTCACTCTTGGTACTTGAGGGCATCCATTTGCCCTGGGCATTTTGCTTAGTGGTAAGCATGGCTGCCTTTCTAGGCATCTTGCTTGCCTCACCCAAGTCCCAACCCAACTGTTCAGTTTGTGAGTATTTACTGAGACACATATTTTTTGCATGTATATAATACTTAAACTGTTAAGGGGTCTGATCTATCTCATATTATAAATGATGTAAACTTTTAAAAACTAGATATATGCCCAGCGGTGGTAGCGCATGCCTTTAATCCCAGCACTCAGGAGGCAGAGCCAGGCAGATCTCTGTGAGTTCAAGGCCAGCCTGGGCTACAGAGTGAGATCCAGGACAGGCTCCAAAACTACACAGAGAAACCCTGTCTCAAAAAACCAAAATAATATATATATGTGTGTGTGTGTGATTGTTATTAATCACTTTAAATAGAGAAGGGGTTCTTAAGAATATCAGAAGACTAGACTACATTAAATGAACAGTTTTTCTTTCCCAAAAGACCTGTTAAAGAAAATGTGAAGACAAGCCACAAACATAGACAAATTATTACAACATAAATAAGTAAAAAAGAATGATTTTTTTCTTTTAATTATCTTCAAATTTGTGTGTGTGTGTGTGTGTGTGCGTGCGCGCGCACGCGCGCGCGCATACATGAATACAAGTGCCCTCAAAGGCTAGAAAATGGGTCCCTCTGGAGCTAGAGTTACAGGCAGTTGTGAGCCTCCTGGCAGGGGTGCTGGGAATGCAATATAGGTACTCTGGAAGAGCCAGTTAGCCACTAAGCTATCACTCCAGCCCCCAAAATATTTTTACATCAATGAACAAAGATAACTGAATGCACCAGAAAGCCAGAGTGACTAATGAAAAGATGCTCAAGCATCAGAAACAAGAAAATACACTAAAATCATGCAGTGTTAGCATGTCAAGCAAACTACAGAAAACATAAACTCAAACAATTATAAGTATTTGCAAGAATACGAGATCTCAGCTGGGAGTCGGTGGCACACACCTTTAATCCCAGCACTCGGGAGACAGAGCCAGGCAGATCTCTGTGAGTTTGAGGCCAGCCTGTCTACAGAATGAGATCCAGGACAGGCACCAAAACTACACGGAGAAACCCTGTCTCAAAACAAACAAACAAAAAAACAAAAACAAAAAACAAAAAAAAGAATACAAGATCTCCCTTCCACTGCTGGCACAATAAATATGGGTACAGCACTATTTTGTGCTTTCTAACGAAGTTGCAAAATGTGCAAGCCTGTGGTAGTTTGAATAAGAATGACTCCCACAGGCTCATATATTTGTATGCTTATACATCAGGGAGTGGCATTATTTGAGAAGAATTAGACAAATTAGAAGGTGTGCCCTTGCTGGGCAGTGGTGTGGCACATGCCTTTAATCCCAGCACTAGGAAGGCAGAGGCAGGCAGATCTCTGTGAGTTCGAGGCCAGCCTGGGCTACAGAGCGAGATCCAGGACAGGCTCTAAAACTACACAGAGAAATCCTGTCTCAAAAAAACAAAAAAAGTGTGGACTTGTTGGAAGAAGTGTGTCACTGGGGATAGGTTTTGAGGTTTCATAAGCCCATTCAAGGCTCAGTCACTTTTTCTCTATCTATGGATCAGGATATAGCTCTCAAGACACTGTTCCAGTGTCTGTCTGCATGCTACCATGCTTCCTGCCATGATGATAATGGACTAACCTTCAGGAACTCTTAAGTAAACCCTCAATTAAATGTTTTTTTTTTCCCCAGATAGGGTTTCTCTGTGTAGCTTTGCACCTTTCCTGGATCTCACTCTGTAGCCCAGGCTGGCCTTGAACTCACAGAGATCCGCCTGGCTCTGCCTCCTGAATGCTGGGATTAAAGGCGTGTGCCACCAACGCCCGGCCTCAAATGTTTTCTTTTATAAGCTGTCACTTCACAGAGAGACGTCATAGAACAGTGACTAAGACAAAGCCTAAAACTAGTATATTCCCTATAGACATTCTTCTGCATGTGTACCAGGAAGTATGCATATAAATGTAGCACACACCTTTAATTTCAGTACGCAGGAGGCAGAGGTAAGTGGATCTTTATGAGTTCCAGGCCAGCCAGACTACATACAGTATCTAGACAAGAGAGACTTGCCCCACCCCCACCCCCAAAAAGGGAAAAATTAGTAGGATACTAGGCAGGCTTAATGGCACCTATTTCTGGTTCTAGTTTGTGAGAGGCTGTTCCCATAGACCCAGGGATCACTTGAAGTTAGGAAACTGAGATTATCTTGGACAACACAGATTATGTCTCAAAAAACAAAAACAAGGGCCAGCCAATCTCAGTGTAATGGTACAAACACTTAATTCCAGCATACAGAAGCAAAAACAGACAGATTTCCATGAGTTCTAGGTCAGCCTGGTCCACAGAGCAAGCTCCAGGTCAATCGGGGCTACATAGCGAGATTCTGTGTCAGTAATAACAAAAATAAAAAACAAAACTCCAAACAAACAAGAGTAGGATACAGCACTGGAAATAAAAGAAATACCCATAATAATGAGATCACATTTTTGACAGTCAAGCAAAAGATAGAAATCTCAGAGTACTTGAGTGTGGTTACTTCTATACATGTTTACATAGACTTAGTCTCATAGAGGGTAAAATTACAAGGAGGAACTGTCAGAACTACATAGAGAGAATTTCTCTCAAAAACACTTTTGTTGGTTTTAAGGTAAAGGTTCCATGTATTGTGTGAATGTGTGCATGAATGTGAATACCTTCTCAGAAGAAAAACAATATTTCTATTTAGTGGGAAATTGTCAGTAGGACTTAACTTACTAAATTGTCTCAAATAACTGGATCACTAAGAGAGGAATGGCATCAACCAAGTTTACCACAAAGTCCACATCCTTGTAAACACAGTTTCCCCTGTCAGGTTGTCCTGCTTACATTTATTGGCAAAAGAAAAAGATAATCTAATTTATTTTTTTTTTCCTTTTGGCTTTCTGAAACATGGTCTCAGATGGCCCAGGTTGACCTCAAACATCTGGCCTTGAGCTTCTGTTATTCCTGCCTTTGTCCCTAAGGTTTGGAGGTTTGGAGGCATGTAGATCCATGCTTGCCTTTCAATTTATTTATGTATTCATTCATTCATTTATAATTATGTGTATCCTTTATAAAGTATTCACATTCATACTCACATTCACACACATATAAAGGATATGCACTCATATGCACAAACCCATGGAGGCTAGAGGTAACAGATGCCCCCTGAAGTTGAAGTTATGGGTGGCTGTAAACTACCAAATATGGGTGCTAGAAATGAAACTCAGGTCCTCTGGGAGAGCAGTATGATATGATCTCTTAACTACTGAGCTATTTCTCCAGTCCCTTTAAAAATTTTCTTTCTTCCTTCTCCCCCCCCCCGCCTTTTTTGAGACAAGGTTTCTCTTTTTTTTTTTTTTTTAGAACTTCTTTTTTTTTTTTCTTTTTTTTTTTTTTTTTTTCCTAAGGTTTATTTATTATGTATACAATATTCTGTCTGCATGTGTCCTTGCAGACCAGAAGAGGGCACCAGATCTCATTACAGGTGGTTGTGAGCCACCATGTGGTTGCTGGGAATTGAACTCATGACCTCTGGAAGAGCAGTCAGTGCTCTTAACCTCTGAGCCATCTCTCCAGCCCGAGACAAGGTTTCTCTATGTAGCTTTGGCTGTCATGGGACTCACTATGTAGACCAGGCTGACCTTGAAATCATAGAGATCCTCCTATTTCTGCCTCCCAAGTACTAGAATTAAAGGCGTATGCCATCATACTCAGTTCTAAATTTTTTCTTAAAACTAAAAATCTAAAACATTCTCATTCTTTTCTTAACCACTATTATTGTTATTGCTATTGTTATTATTATTATTAACTTTTACATGTTAGCTATATATCCCTTGGCATAGAATCAAAAGGAAAAAATTGCGCCAGAATCTAGTTATTTTCATGCCTGACACTGTGAAAAAATTAAAAAAAAAAAAAAAACTTTGGTAACATTTGTCATATTAATTGAGTTGAGATTAGGACCTCCCTTTAAATATACTAAACACAATACAGAGTTAAATATTTGGAAGGTACTTTTAGAAGCTACCCAGCATAGTCATTCATAAATTTTTCTGTAATTATTAATATTATTACTATTCTGTATATTGGTGTTTCCCCTGCATGTATGTCTGTTCAGCATGTGCATGCCTGGTACCCACAGAGGCCAGAACAGGGTGTCAGATCCCCTGGAACTGGAGTTACAGACAGTTGTGAGCTGCCATGTGGGTGCTAAGAATTGAACCTGGGTCTTCTGGAAGAGCAGTCAGTGCTCTTAACTGTTGCCATCTCTACAGCCCCTATAGTCATCTTTTTAAAGTAGGATTCTAAGGCAAAAAAAAAAAGTTACCCTAATTTTAAAATACTTCCTGAATTATTTTCATAGTATCCCTTCCCGCTAAACAGCCTGAAAATATTTTTGTTTTGGAATCCTTTAACTACAATGTCAGCACACAGCAAACATTATTATTCAGACAACTGCCAAGTCCTCAGCTTTAAGTCTCTACAGAATCGAGGAAAGTCAAGGGCTCCAAGCTCTATCAGACCCACTGGCTGCAAGCCTACCAACCCCTCAGCTCTCCCCACTGATCAAACTGCAATGCTTGTCATGGAAGTTGGTTTCATTCTTTATTTTTTTCTCTGACTTAGGTTGATATGTAAAATTTTGCTTCCCTAACCCCCTCATGCCCAGTTACTACAGTAATCACGATTTAATGTATACTTCTATTGAGTATGAACACATTAGATACTTAGAATATTTTTAAGCACTAAAAATATGTTACTTTTATGTGAAAAAATAAATATATAAGTAACTTTAATAAAAATAAAGCGCATTGGGATTTTATCATTGGCAGACTAACAACATGCATTTCCTTCTAGAAGACTGTAGTTTTTTACTAAAAAGTCCTTGACGTCAGAGGCCAGGTTTGTTTCCGTTTTCATACCTGGCATGCTCCACTGGACTCTGTTACTGTGACATGACCTGAATACACACTGAAATGTCAACTGTGTTGGAGGGAAGCAATGAAGGGTCACTAAAAGCTGGCCTTACTTGGTTGCTGCTGTCCTCTTCTTCCTCATCACAGTCAAGCCCCTGATGGGCTATCTCAGTGGTGCCAGTCTCCGGAGCGGGACTGTTGTCCGCATCAAGCATTCTCGTGGCCTCGGTTGTGACTTTTACTTTCATGCTGTGAAAGCCAGAGGAGACTGAACCCATTCGAAGGCTCACAGGCTCCCCATCAAACAGTAGGAAATGTGAGTTCACGCCCTCTTTAAAACCAGGGGGTTGGTAATCATATGGGGTCACTGCAGAAAGGACAAAAAAGTATAGCAATTGTTTCAATAGAGTAAGTGACAATACTTCACATCTAGTAACAAACATCTTTCAGATGCTTATAAAATCCTTCTAAGTATATACAGCATCACTTGAGCACTTAAAAAGGTCGATCTCAGTCCTCAGGGGAGGCTTTGCCCTGGAGGAGGTGGGAATGGGGGGTAGGCTGGGGAAAAGGGGAGGGGCAGGAAGGGGGAGAACAAGGGAATCTGTGGCTGTTATGTAGAACTGAATGGTATTGTAAAATAAAATAAAAAAAAAAAAAAGAAAGAAAAGGATTTGGCTGGGCAGTGGTGGCGCATGCCTTTAATCCCAGCACTGCAGAGGCAGGTGGATCTCTGTGAGTTCGAGGCCAGCCTGGTCTACAGAGCGAGTTCCAGGACAGTTACAAAGAGAAACCCTGTCCTGAGTAAACACACACACGCACACGCACACACACACGCACACGCACACGCAAAGAAAGAATCTGACCAAAGGTCTCTACCTACCTGAATTATAATAATGGAGTTTCATGGTAAGTATAACATCATTAGGAAGGGGTCCAAGGTTCTGCATCAGTATATACAACTGACGGATCAGTAGGGAACAGGCTTTCTTAATATCTTCACTGTTTGTCCCACTTTCAAAGCTTGTACTACTACTATAATCACAGAAAAGTGGCACTTTTCAATCATATATAGTTTTTGCAATATACTCCAAAACAATACAACTATTGGCTATGTCATCTAATAAATTAAACATGAAGATATTTTGTAGACAAATTTTAAGAGGTAACTTAAAGGAATGATAGTACTTTCTGAAATGTATATGCAAAGGATTTCTGAATAACAAATACCCCTAAAGCATTTTAAATATGGTCATTTAAAAATTTTGGCTTTCAAATAACCACATAATAATGAGAACAATGGACTTGTAATTAGGTGACCAACATCTAATATCATCTAATATCAGCTGTACTGTTAACCAACTGAATGACCTCGGTCAAATCATTTGCACACATTCTAGGTCAGTTAGCCCATTTGTGAGATAAGCTTATGGACATTTCTGCAGCTCTCCAAGCATGAAATCACTAGCTCAACTATTATCTAATAATCTACAATATGATTGTCTCTCAAAAAAAAAATCCCCTCCTCATTCTTGCATGGATTACCAAAGCATCCATTCTTTCTTTTTGTCTACACTGTAAGACATTCTCCATAAATTAATACTTCCAATAGGAAGGTCTATTCATGTCACCTTATTGCTTAAAACTCTGCTATTATATCCGTCACCTTTCAATCAAATACAAAGAACAGTGTATATACAACTAATTATTCTTTCACCTCCCACATGCATTTGCAATGGGATTGCAACGCTCTTCATTTCAGTGTACTATGCTCTGTTTCTCTTCGAATGCTCCTGTAGCACCTACCTAGTTCATATGGCATCACTTCTTTTCAAGGAAGTCCCCCCTATACTCTTCACCTTCCCCTCAGAAGAATTATTTGTTCCCATATAGACTATAAATGGGTAACTCTTTCATCTCCACAGTACTAGGTTTGGTCTCTAGCTACCCAATAAATATTTGCTAAATTAATAAATGAATAAAAGAATTGGGCTAACTATCTTTTAATTCAAAATTTTCATTTCTCTCCAAATTTTATTCCCAATTCATCTCAGATTTGAGTGCCTTCAAGGACAAGCTACAACTGTAACTTATTTGCAGTACCTTGAACATATTGGCACTAAGCAATGAAAAAAATCATCCCAAGTAATTAAACAGTTAGGTCTTTCCCTGACTTTTAAAGGCCATGAGAAATCACAAAGTAAACATATATTAAGTGGATATTTTAGCTCCTCTATCAATTTCTAACAACTTAAAAGTTTTGTCTACCAGGATTTTTTAATCAGCCAGAATGAAGGAGTACAGACATATGGCTCATTGGACCCCAGGAAACATCAGAAGACCATATTCAGGATCCTTATTTAAGCAATTTTTCTAGAAATTTATACTATATAGTAACTTCTCACCTCCTTAATATCTGAAATATTTACCCGTTTACTTTACTAAATGTTAACCTTTCAACATATGTGTCTCTAAAACAAACAAACAAAAAAAGATTAATCTGGTTGCCAAGAATACGTATATTGGAGTTTTGGAGAGTAGGGGCAACTGTTTATGTGGGGGTGGGGAAAGTGTGAAACACATGACCTGCAGCTGGGCTTGGTAGAGCACAGCCTTGTCATATGTTAAGTTCAAGGTCAGTCTGAGGCACATGAGATGCTGCTTCAAAGAAAATAGTATGTAAATACTAGTTAAATGTGGCTAATACTTTAAATCTCCTTCCTGGAACTGACTTTTCTTCTTATATCTGAGTACTTTCTTCAGTCTCACAAATGAGAGGATAATTAGAGACGTATTTGTGGCAGTTCAAATGTAATTGGCCCCATCTCATAGGGAAGTGGCACTATTAGGAGGTATGGCTTTGTTGGAGTGGGTGTGGCCTTGTTGGAGGAAGTGTGTCACTTTGGGGGCAGGATCTGAGGTTTCCTATGCTCAGGATACCACACAGTATCTCAGTCAACTTCCTGTTGCCTGCAAGATGAAGGACTCTCAAATACTACTCCAGTACCATGTCTGCCTGCATGCTACAATGCTCCCCATCATGATAATGGACTGAACTTCTGAAACTGTAAGCAAGCTACCCCAATTAAATAAATGTTTCAATTATAAGAGTAGCCATTGTCATGGTGTCTTTTCACAGCAACAGAAACCTAACTAAGACTTTTTACAATATCCATTTCATCTACGTGTATTCTATTTCATCAGCAGTCCTTAGTTCTCCATGCCTGTTGGCTGGTTTGAAGCCAAAAGCTTCGGGAGAAGAATGTTACACATTTCTATGTGCATGAGGGTCTTCCTTGGTTTTGCTCTTTGACCTGTTTTGTATCTAAAACACATTTTAAGACTTGATAGGAAAACACAGTGCAGCACTGGGTGGCAGTGGTGCACGACTTTAATCCCAGCACTAGGGAGGCACACCCAGGCAGATCTCTGTGAGTTTGAGGCCAGCCTGGTCTACTGAGCAAGATCCAGGACAGGCACCAAAACTACACGGAGAAACCCTGTCTCAAAAAACTAAAAAAAAAAAAAAAAAAAAAAAAAGAAAGAAAGAAAGAAAAAGAGAGAGAGAGAGAGAGAGAGAAAAGAAAGAAAGAAAGAAAGAAAGGAAGGAAGGAAGGAAGGAAGGAAGGAAGGAAGGAAGGAAGGAAGAAAGAAAGAAAGAAAGAAAGAAAGAAAGAAAGAAAGAAAGAAAGAAAGAAAGAAAGAAAGAAAGAAAGAAAGAAAGAAAGAAAGAAAGAAAGAAAAATTCGCACTCAGGAGGCAGGTGGATCTCTGTGAATTCAAAGCCAGCCTGGTTTGTAGGCAAGTTCCAGGACAGACTCCAAAAACTACACAGAGAAACCTTGTCTCAAAAAACAAAAACAAAACAAACAAACAAAAAACCCACAGTGCATATCAGTTTCCCAAAGAGTGACACACAGAAAATGGTATGTGTATGGATAAGCAGATGACAGTATTTGTATATGTAAGCAAATAATCCAGGAGTTTCATGTCCCTCAGGCTCAATCTGCCTGTATTGAAGATGGAAAGGATCAACAAAGCCGACAGATTGATCCCAACAGTGCCACTGGAATAAAAGCCAGAGACAGTCATATGGGTTCTTTACCCAACATCATGTTGACAGCCTTATTAATATATTTTTAATTAAATCTTGTTTGTTTTTCAATATTTATTACTATTTTTAGTTATGTGTAGGTGTGTCTGCATGTGGGTATGTGCACATGAGTGCAGATGTCTTCAGAGGCATGATTCCCCAGAGCTGGAGTTATAGATAGCTGTAAGCTACATGATGTAGGTGCTTATAATCAAACTCAGGGCCTCTGGAAGAGTACTTTCTTAACCACTGAGCCATCTCTCCAGCCCCTTTATTAATATAATTTTAAGAGCCATGACATCCACCACTGCCTCAACTCCTACCAGCTTAGTGTATAGACTTCAGACATTAAAACAATTATTATAATTTCTACTCATAATAGTGGGGTATTCTAGGGCTTATAAGAACATGACAAAAAGATCTAAGACTTTCCTCTGGCCACACAGAAGCTTATATTTACTTCACTCCTATACATTTCTTGTGTTCACTAAACAATTAGAATCTACCTGTCAAAGTCCATAGTGGTTCCCTTTTTTGTGTATTTGAATTTGAATTGGTATATCTCAGTCACTTTCTAGAAAAACCAAAGAGAACAGAGAAAGAAGTTAATTTTGAAACAAGACCGGACTTTCCCCTTGTAAAAAGGAACATTTCATTGACTATCCCTATGCTTCCTCTGTATGTTGGTCTCGGAGTACTACTTTACCCAGGAATAGTAGTTCCAGGTATAATGATAACTTAATCTCCCTCCTCTCAGCTAAAAATAAGTTAGGCAGCAAATATTTCCATTAAATTTTACCAGTTGAGGAATCATTCATTCATGTAATGAATGTTTTATCAAATGTCTCTTTTGAGCTAGAAGGTGAACAAGGCAGAAAAGATTTCTTCTTTTTCCACAGACTACAAAGATTCTAGCTAGTCAACAACAACAACAAAAGATAATTTCAGATAAAATGGGTGCCATGAACAATACAAAGCAGATGCTATGGTAGGAAGGACATACTAGAGACAAGCTAGATTTAGAGGGATCAAGGAAGACTTGCCTGAAGATATGATGTTTTAAGATGAGCCTCAAGAAGGGCCAGTCACATACAAACCTGTGGGCCAGTGCCTTGGGGAGACACAACAGTAATGCGAAAGCTCTTAGCTGAGATGGAATGTATTTTTAGAATCCAAAAAGAAGCCAAAGCTGGCAATGAGAGGTGGTGTTGTGCAACTTTGTTGACAGTAATAAGGATTTTGAATTTTTTCTAAGTTCACTGGAGTCTATTGAAGGTTTAAAGAGGTCAGTGATCCCAGGACGTGATCACCCATATGCCTTAAGAATACAGACAGTGTGGTGGTTTGTATGAGAATGGCCCTCATAGGCTCATGTGTCTGAATGCTTAGTCACCAGGGAAGGAGTGGAAGTATCTGGAAGGATGAGAAGGGTTAGGAGGTGTGACCTTGTTGGAAGAAGTGCGTCACTGGTGACCCCAGGCCCAGTGTCTGTCTGTCTGTCTCCCCCCACCCCTTTATGGCCTACAGATCAGGATGTTGCTATCAACCACTGCTCCAGCATCTGCCTGCCTTCTGGCATGCACCTCACCATGATGATAGCAAGACTAAACCTCTGAAACTATAAGTAAGCCCCAATTAAATGCTTTTTCTTATGAGAGTTGCCTTAGACAGGGTGTTGCTTCACAGCAAAAGAACAGTGATTATGACGGACAGGGAAGGACCAGGTGTGGTGGCGCACGCCTTTAATCCCAGCACCTGGGAGGCAGAGGCAGGCGGATCTCTGTGAGTTTGGGGCCAGCTTGGGCCACACAGTATGTTCCAGGACAGTGAGGGCAACATAGAGACCCTGTCCCAAACAAACAAACAAGTAAATAAATAAATAGAAGAGAAAGGAAGAAGGAAGGAGAAAGGGAGAGGAGAGGAGAGGAGAGGAGAGGAGAGGAGAGGAGAGAGAGAGAGAGAGAGAGAGAGAGAGAGAGAGAGAGAGAGAGAGAGAGAGAGAATACAGACAGAAGCCATAAGAACAGGTAGAAAGCCACTGTGGTAATTTAGGAAAGGAGTGAATGGCAACATTAAAAAATGGGAAAAGGAACTATAGTCTATGGCATCAAGTCTTATTTCCTTCACTAAAAACTATTACTGCTATCTGCTCTCATAACTGGTAAGGGTGTGGTGGAATACAGAGAACAAATTTCCTCATAAGAGACATATACTATTGAATATAAACCTGGCTTTGTGGAGCCCACTCCCTACGGTGGGACACCTTGCTCAGCCTTGATGCAGGGGGGAGGGGCTTGGGCCTGCCTCAACTTGATGTGCCAGACCTTGTTGACTCCCCAAGGGAGGCCTTATCCTAAGGAGTGGATGAGGATTGGGTAGGGAAGAGGTGAGAAGTAGGAGGAGGGGAGAGAGAGGGATCTGTGGTTGGTATGTAAAATGAAAAAATTAAAATAATATATATATATATATATAAGAAAGTATACATACTGAATTTTTTTTAATTAACATGTAATATATATTCCACTGAAAATTATGTTTCTATGAAATAAATACAAACTGATGATAAAAAACAAAAAGCAAAAAAACCCAAAAACTAGTGATATGGCTCAGAGGTTAAAAGTGCTTCCAATAAGCCTGATGACCCAAGTTTTATCCCAGGGACCCACAGTGGAAGAACAACTGACTCCTGAAAGTTGTCCTCTGATCTCCACACACTTGCCACACACACACACACACACACACACACACACACACACACACACACACACACACACTAAAAGCTAACTGAAAAGACTTCTGCTTCAAAATCAATGTTTTGCCCAGATAAATTCTATAGTTTGTAGACAGAACTGAAGGTGCTGGAGGCAGATTGAGTATAAGTTGATATCAGAACACAGAACATAACCTTCATTCATCTGGTTCAAAATAAATCCTTGACAATGTGGAATTGAGGATGTTAGAGTGATCAAGAACTGCTTTAGTGTTCCTGTTACCTTTCTCCAAGATTTGGTCTCACAGATCTGCTGATCTTATACTTCAGCATACAACTTAATCACAGGTGAGCAAAGCCTGGGAAAATACTGAACCTAAAAAACTGATTGTAATAAGTTAATTTTAAAAGAGAATTGCTTTTATAACTGGTCAGCCCATTTGAAAAAAAAAATCAAACCAAGCTCAGAAGGCTGCTTTGTGAATACAATAGAAGAGATGGGTCAGATTAGAGATGGCTGCAGGTGCCTAAAAGCAACAGGTTCCCTCCAGATAGGCTAGATACACAGTGTCCTCTTAGCCAGTGATAAGTATAATTGTCAAGCAAACAATGCCTATTCTTCTTGCCTGCTCTCGTGTCTGGTCAACCCTAGCCTGTTAATACTATGAGAATGTATTTTGTAAATAAAAGAGATCTTTAAGTGGTTGGCAATTTTTTATTATTTGATTCCTAAACTGATTGTTTTTACTGTAGAGATACATAACTGTTTTACAAAGATATTAATCCTGAGGGTGGAGAGATGGCTCAGGTTAAGAACACTTATTACTCTTACAGAGGAGCTGGGTTCAATTCCCAGCACCTGCATCAGGAGGCTCAAAACTGCCTGGAACTCAGTTCCAGGGACTCTGACACCCACTGCTGGAGTCTAAGGGCACTGCACACACATAATGCACATACAGACAAGTAGACACAATTGCATACAAATTGAAAGAATCGTTATTGATGACTTCAAACATGTTCAGATTGCTTCTCACTCCACATTCTAATCCACTAGAAAGACTTCTCAGGTCTATCTCTAAAGTGAGTGAATCACAAATCCGTGTGAACTTTATTCTCTGTTCTCTAGCCAAGAGTTTTTGAAAACACAAATCAGAGCCGGGCAGTAGGTAATGGCATACATTTTTAATCCCAGCACTTGGGAGGCAGAGGCAGGTGGATCTCTGTGAGTCTGAGGCCAGCCTGGTCTACAGAGTGAGTTCCAGGACAGCCAGGGCTGTTACATAGAGAAACCTTGTCTCAGAAAAAAAACAAAACAAAACAAAACAAAGCAAAATTCAAAACAAGGGGAAAAAAAGAAAAGAGCTAGGAGAGAGACAAGACAGAAAGAAAACCCAAAAGGCTTCTCACTCCATCTCTGTGTCACAGGTACAAAAGTCACGAAAGTGGCACAAGTAACTATTACGTTTGATTTACTCTGCAAGGTAGAAAATCCCACCCTTATCTTCAAAAAGTCCTAATCCTCTCAGGAAATACATGAATCAACCGAGAGGGTTAAACTGTGGGGCTCTGCTGGGAAGAAACTTTAGAAAAGATACAAGTAGTACAGACAGTGAGCCAAAGAGGCTTCACCCAAGACTTGAATACCACAGCAGACCAGCAAAGTGCAGGCTGCACGAAGCAAGCTGAGGGATCCAAATTTAGATAGGAGTAAAGAACTAAAGGTCTCAAGCCCAGTGTGGAGGTGCACAACTTAATCCCAGCACTTGGGAGGCAGAGGCAGGCAGATCTCTGTGAGTTCGAGGCCAGCCTGGTCTACAAAGCAAGTTCCAGGACAGCCAGAACTGTTACGCGGAGAAACCCTGTCTTAAAAAAACAAAAGGAAAAAAATAACTAGTGATCTCAAAAAAGTCAGTAGAAACATCAACAGGGAGAATTCAGACGGTAAAGAGCTCAGAATAATGCTGTATCTTTTCTTTTTCCAAAAGATCACAAAAAGAAATAACTAAATAATAATAATAAAAATGTGTGTGGCTGCTACACATATATGACTACTGATGACATGTTACAAGATAGCCTTCTCTCCAATCAATGTTGTTTTTCTTTTTTCTAACATTCTTACATAGTTTTTTGTTTGTTTGTTTCTTTTTTGTTTGTTTGTTTTTTCAAGACAGGGTTGCCGGGCGGTGGTGGCGCACGCCTTTAATCCCAGCACTCGGGAGGCAGAGCCAGGCGGATTGCTGTGAGTTCGAGGCCAGCCTGGGCTACCAAGTGAGCTCCAGGAAAGGCGCAAAACTACGCAGAGAAACCCTGTCTCGAAAAACAAAAACAAAACAACAACAACAACAAAAAGACAGGGTTTCTCTGTAGCTTTGGAGCCTGTCCTGGAACTCATGCTGTAGACAAGGCTGGCCTCGAACTCACAGCCTGCCTCTGCCTCTCAAGTGCTGGGATTAAAGATGTGCGCTGCCACCACCACCCAGCCCATAGTTTCTAAAAAATCACATAAAACTGATTCCACTTATAATAAAATATAAAGTTCACGATGAATTGCTCTGTTTATACAGTAGTCCAGTAACAATCTACAGCCTCGACTTAGATAAACATACTTATATATAGTATACATACATTACCATCTATACACTACCATCTTACCTCAGGTTCCTTGGGATTTGTGTACAGCTGTTTAAGGGAAAATACACAACACTTAATATCCAAAATTTACTAGATTACTGCTCATTGAATACACTGTCTATGTAAAGAGTTCAATTTGTGCTCTGTTAACTGAGTATTACCTGGGCATATTTCAAGCTAGAGATAGGATTAACTCTTATATTGAACACTGAATCTTTTGTTTGTTGTTTTTTGAGACAGGGTTTCTCTGTGTATCCCTGACAGTCTTGGAACTCGCTCTGTAGACCAGGCTGTCCTCTAACTCACAAAGATCTGCCTACCTCTGCCTCCAAGTGCTGGGATTAAAAGCATGTGCCACCACACCCAGCAAGAACATAGAATCTTTAGACTGTCTATGAACACTAACTATGTGGAAGTTTCTTAAGATTGATGTAAAGTATCTGTAATTAATATGACTGAGCTGTAAAATATTTAAATAATTAATATATATATATATTATCAATGGTATCTCAATTTTCTACCATCATTTATTCCCATGGATATATAAAACTTCAAAAAAGTCTAAAAAACTTGAAAAAAAAAAACCTTTGAACCTGTTACATAACCAAAAACTGGAAATTCTAAGTGTTAGTATGGTATATTCTATATGTTCTCTCATATAATATATATGCCAAAGAAATATACTGAATATTTATAATATCTTATTAAAGCTCTGATATACCCAATTTTTGGTTTGTTTGCTTTTGTATTTTGAGACAAAGTTTCTCTGTGTAGCCCTGGCTGTCCTGGAACTCACTCTGTAGACCAGGCTGATCTTGAACTCACAGAGATCCACCTGCCTCTGCCTCTTGAGTGCTGGGATTAAAAGTGTGTGCTGCCCTCGCCCAGCTGAAACATCCAATTTTTAAAATGTTAAAATGCCATAAATCCCAAAAAGGAGAAAGGGAGAGATTACTGTCTAAATGCTTCACTTGCCAAAAGTCAGTGCAGAGACAGCTGAGACTTCGTCTTCAAGTACATACTTACTGTTAGCACTGCCATGTGAAGCTTCAAGAGAAAAGAAAACTGTGTTATTATATGCTTGCACTACTGAACAGTCATTTCTGATAGAGACTAATTCAAATATTACTTCAGAGAGGTTCCAGACACTTGGGTAGGAAAATATTCACAAGGCCAGAAAAAGGAACTAATAATTCACTCATTCAAACAATGTCTATTACAGACACTAGCTTTACTGGAACAGAAGAAGGATACAAAAAAAGTTTTTATTTTCTAACTTGGGTACCAAAGATATACAAAACAATTCATTATTGCTCAAAATTAAATGTACTACAAGAATCTCTAAAAAGTACTTTTGAAACTAATCTAGCAAGGTAAAAGTATTAGGAAGTCTGGTGATCTTACAAATTCTTGTCTCTCTATATAAAGTACAAGTATAAAGACATTTTCTCAGCTTTAACAAATTTTGGAATATATAGACATAGATACAATCAAGTCTATGATAAAGTTTTAAACCTAAAATATAAAATTTGAGGACCATAATTCCATAGCAATTGACTAAAACTTTAGTGCCACCGTGTGGCTATTTTGGCATATAACTGATTTTTATGACCACACAGTAAAACTGTTAATAGTTTACTGATACATTAAAAAAAAATACAGCCACTGATCTCAAGAAACATGCAGACTAGCAAGGGAGATGAACATTAAGAAAAAAAACCACAAGGCTACAGCATCACACCATGGTTTTGGGGTTCGTTTGTTTTGCTGTGAAGAACAACACGGGGTGTAAGGAGAACACTGAGTGGGGGACAATTTTAACTGCAGAAGGACAAACTGGAGTTAGGCAGGACATATGCATGGGGTCTGGGACAGAATTTTTGAGGCAAGACAAACAGTATGTGCAAAGATAAAGGAACTGACATGCTCTAGGGTCTTTAGCTTGCACAAGGGAGTGAGAGGCGCATCTTGGAAAGGCAAATGGGGACGATTCAGATCTTCTTCATCATTGAAGGATTTTAAACTTTATTTTAAATTTCTGGAAAATTTTTAGGCATAAAGAGTAACATGACCAGACTTCGGTTTCTGAAAGAATGTTGTGTGGAAAGTGGGCAGGATTGTAAGAGAAGAGGAGGAAATTATATAGTTCCTTTTTATAAAAATTATTTTAATAAATATGCTTATTTTAAAGAATTCAAATTTATCATAAAATATAAAGTACCAAGAATTTCATAATTAGTAATATCATGTTCTTCAACAGAACATCTTCCTAGGGCTCTAGCTACTCAAAACTTGTTTTTACTTAAACTCCTTTTTTTTTTTTTAAAGAAACAGGGTCTTGTCACAAGCCTGGATGGCCTCAATCATGATCTTTCTGCCTCAATTTCCCATTTAACTACTTAATTATATATACTCCCTGCAATAAGATCATATGAGAAAAGTTATAAAATACTAACAATCACAAACAATGTAAATACTGTTTAAAAGTCCATCAGGCATGTCCAACCTTTTGATACTGTGAAATGACATTGTCATCTACAAGGTTCACATTGAAAAACCATGTAACTGAATCACAAAAAAACAAACAAACAAACAAACCACAAAAGTCTCATGTTTTGTTTACAATTTTTCATTGGACCACATTCATAGTTATCCTGTGTCACATGGTCCACAGGCTGTGGATTGGACACATCTGTATCTAAGGTTGTGTCTATTCTTTTCTTAAATTTTTAAGACTTATTTACTTATTTATGTGTATAGGTGTCTTGTCTAGGCAGCATGTGCACGCAGTGCCCACAGAGGCCATAAGAGGGTGCCAGATCCCCTGGAACTAGTTACAGATGCTAGCGAACTGGGTGCTGGGCTTGAACCCTGGTCCTCTGGAAGAGCAGCCAATATTCTTAACTGTTGAGTCAACTCTCCAGGCCCAGTTTGTGTTTTGATGTTCCTAGGACAGTTCAACTACTGTTCTCTATTATTAACTCATTCAATATTCTTTTAATTTAAAAGTTTCATTTACTATTGTATGTGTGTGTAAAATGCAAGTGTTTAGGGGTACACATTCCATAGCATGTAAGAATCAGAGGACAACTTTGTGGAGTCAACTTTTACATATGTTCTAAGGATCAGTAGGTCCCAGGCTTGTGTGACAAGTACCTTTATCTGCTGAACCATCTTGCCTGCCTCTAACTCGTTCAATTTCAAAATAACTCTTAAGAGGTAGGTTCTGTTATATCACTTTTCTTTTTCCTTGAGACAGGGTTTCTCTGTGTAGCTTTGGGGTTATATCACATTTGTGTTGATAAATTAAATTACTCTAGTAGATTGTCTGTCCAAAGTCACAAAGATGTAACTAACAAAATTGGGATTCACCTCAGATTGACTGCAGAATGCTGATCTTTTTTATTATTTTTAAGCTGATTTTTATGTGCATGAATATTTTGCCTGCATGCATGTATGTGCACCATGTGTGTGACTGTTAGAGTTCCTGGAATTAGATGGATGGTTATGAATCACCACGTGGGTGCTGGGAATTGGACCCTGGTCCTCTGCAAGAGCAACAAGTGCTCATAGGAGTCATCTCTCCAGCCCGAGAATGCCCCCTTACATTGTACTGCCTCTGGATGATGAACACCCAGGAAATGTTGCTAATGAATTGTTAAATCTTGTGATGATCCTCAAACCCTTCTCAACTCTTCCAAGTGCTTAGTGGCTTTAAAGATCAACAGTCATTTCTTCTTAAGCTAGAGATACAGCTTGAGGACACAGCACTAGACTAGGATGTGTGAAGCTGTCCTGCACTCATCTCCAGCAATTCTTTCTTTGAAAGATTGCCCTTGAATCTCTGCCGGGTGGAACCCCTCCTTTGTTATGCTTTCCTGCTGCACAGATTCTCCACCTTTCCTTTGGATATACAGTTAGGAGTAGTACTGTTCCTCATGCTGTGATAGGGTGATGTCAAAATATCTCTGTATTTTTAAGTATCAAACTGACATGGAAAACATCAAGTCCAATATAACAAAAGTATTGACCCATCAGAAAGGGTGCAAACCTAGCTCTAGAGCTGGGTTCCTAAGAACAACTTTTAGAGTCTTTAATTTGTGGCCTTTATGGAAGTCTAGGGAGCTCTCAAAAGAAACTCCGGTGGGATAAGGGGAAAGGTGTTGGGAGGAATTCACAAGGACTCTAAAAAGCAATTTCCCATTGATACAGAAGTGCTGTCAACAGTTTAGCAACAGGTATAGCTGGGCCAGTGTGTAACTGCCAATCATCAGCCCTCATATGAGCACCACTCACCTTCTGCCATGGTCTATAAACCCTTCCCTTCCCTGTTTTATCTTTGTATCCCTCTGTCCCCTGGGTCAGCATGGAATAAATCGGGAATAATAACTGTTCACTCAAGAGAAGGAATATATGACTACACTAAATAATTGAATAAAAGCTTAGTCCCATCAACATTTCTTAAATGGGAGCTGGAGTAAAGACACAGGGAAAGTAAAGGGAGCACAATGGCAGCAATGTCATTTATATGCATCTGATCTCTTCACGCAGGCCTAGAGCCTGTATTTTTCACACTCTTCCTGTCTAGGGAAGCAGGAGAGAGCATATGCACATAAAATTTGACCTGTATTTTCAAAAAAAATCAGTTACACACATGAGTTATAGTTACCAAAATAAAACAGTAAAAATTCATCATTTAACTATGTTTTCCTTACCCATCTGCAAACTGAATTACCACTATTATGAACATGTTCAATGTGCTAACTACCAGATTCTTGTCTTCCCTAACCCACATCCTGTGGATCTTGTCCAATGACTTCAGAGGAAACTGTGGTTAAAAAAGATATGAGTATAGAAAAGAGGAGAATGAAGCTTTCGTTTCTAATTGATGTTAAGGGAGACATCAGTGTGACAACAAAGACAAAAGAAAACTGACTGGTGAATACAAAGGTGGGCACTGTTACACTGTTAAACACTACACAATAAAAATCTAAACTTTTTTAAAAGGTAAAAGGTGAATCTTTAATCCTGATGTAAATTGTAAAACATTCTTACGTATCTCTTTTCCAAAGCATCAAAACAACCTTGAATCCTGTTAAGAAATAAATATCCAATGTCACTTTGGACCACGTGAACAGCCAAAAATAAACCCAAGTATATAATTAGTTTACACTTCTATTTTTTTTTTTTTTTTTGGGTTTTTCGAGACAGGGTTTCTCTGTGTAGCTTTGCGCCTTTCCTGGAGCTCACTTGGTAGCCCAGGCTGGCCTCGAACTCACAGAGATCCGCCTGCCTCTGCCTCCCGAGTGCTGGGATTAAAGGCGTGCGCCACCAACGCCCGGCTACACTTCTATTTTGAAGTATATAAATTAACAATCATTTTATGTTTTCTGTTTAATCACCTTTTAAAACTCCCAACATCTTTCCATATATTTATGGAGTGTTATAAAAACACACATGCAGTTCTGAAGCGCAGAGTGTGTTTTCTCTTCCCCTCACCACAGTGTTAGTACAGATATGCATATGATGAACAATCAAATGTAGAATCTCTAGACAAGCCCATTTTCTTCTAAAACAGAATCGATAGTTTAAAATAACACTGAATAGTTGCTACAATTTCCAGGAAAGAGGACTAAGAAAAGTGGTTTAAGGAAATGATTTTACAAAATAAAGTTTTACGGGTTATTTCAGTCATGACAAAAATGTTGTTTAAATTTTACAAAATTTACTTACCATTTAATAATATGTAATGACCCAGGACACTTTTTGTCTTCCCGGAGAATTTTTAAACTGAGGTCTAAAAATATAGAAACACAACTGTTTGTACTGAAAAATCCATGTCAAATAGAGCATTTCTTGCATTTTCTTTCTTTTGTTTTTTTTTTGGGGGGGGAGGTGGGGGTTCGAGACAGGGTTTCTCTTTGTAGCCCTGGCTGTCATCGAACTAGCTCTGTAGACCAGGCTAGCCTTGAACTCACAGAGACCCACTTGCCTCTGCCTCCTGAATGCTGGGATTAAAGGTGTTCATCACCACCACCTGGTGCATTTTTAAACTTCTAAACACCTACTTTAAAAATAAATTCTGTTGATAATTATCTTAGTCCTAATTTTGGAGGCAGTTTGGCAGACTTCCTATTCTACAGTGTAACCCAGCTGGGTTTATTGCAAAGTTGGTTTCTATTACTTCTTTGTTTCCTTCTAAGTAATCTAAGGTGTCACTGAGATCATCTCAAGTGACAATTTAAACATAGTCCCAATTTAATTCTTTATTATTTCTTTACCTCTCAATGAAAAAAAAATTAAACACAAATGTATAAATTATTCTCAAAAATTTCCATGTGAAATCTAACTACTTCTCTATATTAGGGAAGAAAAGGAAGACATTACAATTTTGGGTTGAAATCAGTATAAAATCATTGACTCATGTATGATTTAATAGGAACGTCTTGAATTTTGAAATATTCATTAATTTATGAATTAATGTGCCACACTGCATGTGTAACCGTTACAAGACAACTTAGAGGAGTCTCTCCTACGCTGTGTGGGTCTCAGGGATTGAACTCATATCTTCTTTGGCAGCAAGTACCTTTCTACCTGCTGAGCCATCTCACCAGCTCTCAGACCAGAGTCTTTCATCTTTTCATATTGTTTTCTGATGTTAAAGTTAACATCACTTCCACTATTGTTGGGGGATATGAAAATTATTCTAATTTGACAAATACTTAGAGATTATTAAAAAGTAGAGTACCATATAAATATGGCATGCTGTGAACAATCTTTCTCTACACTGAGTAAGTATTACTCTGTGGTTAATAAAGAGCTACCTGCTCAATAGCTGGGCAAGCAGAAATTAGGCAGGACTTGCAGACAAAGAGTGCAGGGAAGAAGGAGGGCAGAGAGAAGCAAGATGAACATGCCGTGCTGAAAAAAGGTACCACCACATGGTAGAGCACAGTTAAGAAATATGGGTTAAGTTGAAAGCTAGTTAGTAACAAGCCTAAGCTATACGCTGAGCATTTATAATTAATAAGTCTCTGTGTGCTTATTTGGGAGCTGACCAGCAGTTCCAACGAAAAACTCCATCTACAACTGAACATTTTTGTGACATGTCACTTTAAATACAAATACACTGAGGGAGACTGACTTCTACTATTAACATTCTACTATTAACAGTCACAAAAAAAAATGAAACTATGAGCAATGGTTTTCCCACCATGCCTATGGTAGTATGAGCCAATGTTCCTAGAAAGAAGGTGTGCTTTATAAGGCTGACTGATTAAAACTTCAATGATTGTGGAAAGGTTGGAAAGTTGAAGGGCCAGAGCCTAACTAAATATCTTGTGCTATCTCTAGTCCCCTTAATAGCCATTTATTGCCTAACCTCAGTTTATGAGCTAATGCCCTTGGGTATATTAGGTGAGTCTTTTTGGAATATACCAACAGACTCTCTAGCTTACACTAACACAAAAGCTGAAAATGTCAGCAGACAGCACCTGAGGCTGACAGCAGAGATTTCCCCACTTTGCTACACCCCCTACCACCAAGGTGTTTGAAACTGTCTTGATTTGACTTTCTTTCTTCTGTTACTAAGAGAACTTCATGAAACTACTTCCACACTGGAACATGGATTTGGGGTTGGCAGCAACCTAAATCTGTGTTATTCACATTTGGCTCTAGAATAAACTATCTCTTTACTTTTTGAGGTAAGACCTGTGTTTTTTATGTCAGCAGTAGTAATGACATAACAAGCATTTAATTTACCAAAGCATGTCTTCTTTTATAATTCTATGTTCCAAACAGGAGGGGAAACTAATTATATGCTACCTGTAAACACATTAAATCTTATAGATCTATCCCATAAGTTAAAAGAAGTCATTAACACAAAGAAAGGTGCCATGATTACAAGTACCATGTTTATGTGTTTATAGCAAACACACATTTCACTGATGTTCATTTGGAGAATCAATATTGCTTAAGAAAATAACACTGAAATGAAGCCATGGTATATTATTAAATATAAACATGAGAAATTTCCAATTAGATTAGGAAAAATAGCATTTTAAAAGGAAATGTGTGGTTCTCTATATTTATTTCCCAAATGATAGTTCCCATTTTAGTGATTAATCAACAAAACTTAAAACAAAGCTCTTTAAAATTTTATTTTATTTTTAGGCGCAAAGCTACACAAGAGAAACCCTGTCTCGAAAAACAAAAACAAAAAAAAAAAAAAAAAAAAATTTTATTTTATTTTTATTATGTGTATGGATGTCTTGCCTGCATGTATGTCTGTGCACTCTGTGTGTCTGGTGCCTAGAGAAGCCAGAAAAGAGTGCTGCATCCCCTGGAACTAGAGTTAAAGATGGTTGTGACGCACCATGTAGGTGCTAGAAATTGAACCGGCTTCTCTGGAAGAGCAGTCAGGGCTTTTCACTATGGAGCTGGCTCTCCAGCCTCACTGGTTTGTGCTACAGCACATGGAGAGGAAGGAGGACAACTCCGAGAGCGGTTTTCTCCTTCCACTATGTGGGTTCTGGAAACTGGACTCAGGTTACCAGGCTTGATGGCAAACACCTTTACTGGCTGAGCCATCTTGCTAGTTTTTTGTTTTGTTTTGACTTGGGTTTTTGTTTTTGTTTTGTTCGTTTGTTTTCCCAAGATAGCTCTGGCTGTCCCATAATTCACTTTGTAGACCAGGCTGGCCTAGAACTTACAGAGATCCGCCTGCCTCCGGAGTGCTGGGATTAAACGTGTAACCCACCTTGCCTAGCTTGATTTGGCATTTTAAGACAGGGACATATTATGTTGCCCTGGCTGGGCTACAATTCTCTACATCAACCAGTCTGGAGTTGAACTCAGAGCTCTTCCTGCCTATCCCTGGGTACTGGGATTAAAGATATACACCACCACATGTGATCCACAACTCAACTTTTCAAACAAATCATAAGATTTTGAAAAACTGAAGAGCCTCTGGTACAATTTCTTCTAAGGAGCCAGAAAGACCTGAGATCACTCCTGGGAAAACCATAATGAAAGGGCAGAACTGACTAAAACTGGTCCTCTGACCTACATGGCCACACATGTCTATGCATTAAACACACACACACACACACACACACACACACACACACACACACACACACTAAAAACAATAAAATGAAGAGGCAGGACTGGCTATTGTAAAAAGAACAGAACTGATTAAAATAACTGTCTAAATATCCATGCTAATCAACAAATGGATTTGCCTCTCCCAGGCATATTTATATGTTAATAGGGAGAAGTTTCTCACCTGACTCCTTTGAACTTCCTCAAGGTCAAAATGTATACCTCAAAGAACAAATTCAACTGAGGCACAAAATAATGTAAATCTTCAGCATTTAGACAGACTTTTGTTCTGGCTTTTATAGGGATAGTGTACAATTACTAGACTTAGCTCTACAAGTTTCTTTTTTCATTTGATAACTAGCTGGAAGTGAATGGCTCCTATAAATAAAACCAATACACATAGCAAAATTAAAATGGAAAATGGATTAGTAAATTGATCCTGAAGAACATGCCCCTGAGTTAGAATTAATGCACTCTGTGAAAGGGGGAAGGTTTCCTCCTGCTAAGTAGCAAAGGGACACTAGCCAAAGCAATCATTTAACTCAACTTTACCATCTAAATGGCGATCTCTGTAAGAGCTCTCTGGAAACAGGCCCCTCAAATATGTTATGCATGAGATAGAAGTAGCAAAAAGTTTCTTCACCATTACCAGTGACTCATGCTCATTAGTGATTTGGGATGGGAAAATTGTGCTCTGAAAGAAAAAAAATAGATGAAAAAAAAATCAGTATTCATGAATATATTCAGCTCACCAACATTTACCACAGAAGGATGGAAAGACTTTTTAAGACTTCAAATCTAATACATTTATTGGTAATCAAAAGAAAACAGGGCTCTGGATACTGTGTTAAAACAGATCTTCACACAAGCAAGGTAGAACAGAAAGGCAGGCAATTACTCAAGTAATTAAGGATTAAAACAATTTATTTCAACGACCCACTGATCTGAGGCAAAACTGGAAGTCTAATTATATAACCTCATTCCTCTCTTCACACTCGCCTCAGACTTCTCTGGAATCTGAATCTTACTCTGTTTGTTTCCACTGCTCTCTCCAAAGTCACTATGCACATCTGTCCCACCACTGCTTCTCATCCCTCACCAATACGTACCTTCTCTGCAGCGTTTGACACTGGATCCAGATTTCTCCCTCAAGTTGTCTTAACACTATTTTGTTTTGTTGTTTTGGCAGAACTGGGAATCAAACCACAGGACCTTGTTCTGTGTTGAGCAAAAACCTCAGTTACTGCACTAAACTCCTACCTCCTAACACCATTTCAGCTTTCATCCATCCCTACACACCTGACTCCCACCCCAATGCATGAGTCCTCTTTGTTTGAACAAGGTTTCACTGTGTAGTCCCGGCCCATCCTGGAACTCACTCTGTAGACCAGGCTGACCTCCAACTCACAGAAATCCTCCTGTCTCTACCTCCAAAGTGCTGGGATTGAAGGGTGCACTACCACGCCCGGTCCATTTCTTTCTTTCTTTTTTTTTTAACCAGTTGTCCTCCCCTGGAGTCTGTTTTCAATCCTTTTCTCTATTCTTAGTTCTCTTGGATAATCTTGTTTATCCTCACAGCTTCAGTTTATAGCCTATAGAGAAGACTTCAATTTCCAACTTATGTTCTCTGCCTACACTTCTAATAGCTGGGCAGCTGTTCCTATACTACTTTGTAGACCCCGAAATTCAGTTATCTCTGCCACCCTACTTAAAGAATGGTCCCCAGTTTCAATCCTAGACAAGTAAATTATCATCTATTCCAGTTACCACACTAGCAACTTCATTCACCTGTGGCTTTTCTATCATGTGCCATATCTAAACATCAAACTGTCTCTTTTTATAAATAATTTTTAAAAGCATGAAAAGAAGTAAGAAAAGTTCTCTGTGTGCTATGTGTATGCTCCTGTGTGTGTAGGTACACAAATGTGTGGGTATACAACCATGTATGTAGACATGTAAGTGGCCACCAAAGGCAACCCTTAAGCTATTATGAATCAGGTGCTATCACTTTGTTTTTTGAGACAGGGTCTTTCAACTGCCCTGGATTGACTAATTAGGTTACTGCCTGGCCAGCAAGCACCAGGGATCTCCTCCACCTCCCCAGTGCTGGGACTACAAGTGCGCACAATGCCTGAGATCAAACTCAGGTCCTCCTGCTTGCAGAACGTACAGTTCACGGCTCTGGTGGCTTGAGAGTGGCTTGAGGGTAGACTGGTAAGAGGGGGGCAGCATGATGAAGAGGTTAAGGGCACAGACTCGGCATCCCACCAGCCAGGTTCAAATCTTATTCTTTTACTCTCATGACTTAGGGTTGGGCAGAGGTCAGCGACCTTTTCTAGTAGATGCCCAGACAGTGACTATTCTAGGTTTTGCAGTTCATTCTGCCACTGTAATATGAAAGAAGACACAGACATCATAAACAGGTAAATGTGTTACAGTAAAACTCCTTTGCTAATAAATTGTTGCAGGTACCTGATTCTGCATTACTCCATCTCTCTAGTACCTCAGTGCCTTCATCTGTAAATAGGGGTAACAGTCAGACCTACTTTACTGAGGACTAAATAGGCGAAAGTCTATAAAATGCTTCTATGGCCCCTAGTTCAATCATTATTGGTTTTTTTGGTTTGTGCCTGGGTGCATGTGTGTTGTTTCACTTGTTATGTAAACAATATTACTCTGTTAATTTGTAAAACATCAATTACAAAGCAAGTTCCAGGATAGCCAGCGCTATACAAAGAAATCCTGTCTGGGAAAAAAATAGTAAAAGAAGAAAACCAGAAGAGTACATATGTACTCTAATGGCATTTACAGGCCAGGTGGAGAGAGAGAAAAGTTTTTTACTAACAGAGCACAGACTGGGTGTCAGATTAATGGAGAGACACCAGAGGCTGTGCATGCAAGACAGAAGCAGTGGTTACCTGAGTAGGAAAGCTGTGGCCAAGGGAAACTCAGCTGAGCCCTACAAACAAGTGGCGAAGAAGAGGAACTGTTCCTAGTACAGGCAAGAGGGCTGGAGTGTTGGGACACAGCAGGGCATGACTGTCTGATCAGTAGAAGCGCTGCTGAGAGGTTAAGAAGGGTAGCTATGAGAGACTCAAACAGAAGTCAGTGCACAGCACATCTAGGACACCATACTAAAGGAGCTGTATTTAATCTTTAAAGCAAGAGGAAAACCAGGAAAGTTTGATAATAATTTTCCTCTTTAATTAAATATTTGTGGGGTTTTTTATTCTGTCTCCGGGACTACCAGAAATATTTCAGAGGAGTGCTGAGCCCTGCCAAGATTATGAACAACAAAGTACTACTCCTATAAAGCTCACAAAGTTCTTTTTAAGACCAAGTCATCCTTAGAAGTTTTTGTTGAAAGCAAGTCTCCAAATGATAAACTGTATTTGGTTAAGTCAGGAAAATTCCAAAATGTAGTGACAGATAAGCTTTCCCTTGTTACTGGAATGAGACTACACTGATGTAGTCAGAACCTTAGAAATAAACAGGCTAGAATTTCTCTTTCCAGGCCAGCAAGATGGTTCCTGTGTAAGGACACCAAGCCTGATGGCCTTAGCTCCATCCCTAGGACCCACCAAGTGAAAAGAAATCCACCGATGCAAGCCGGCAACTGACCTATGCAAGCACACACGGCACATTGCTCACCCTCCATACTCAATTTCTTAGTTAGGGTTTCTACTTCTGTGATGAAACACCATGACCAAATCCAACATGGGGAGAAAAGGGTTTATTTGGATTATGTTTCCACATCACTGCTCATCACTGAAGGAAGAAGTCAGGATAGGAACTCAAGCAGGGCAGGAACCTGGAAGCAGGAGTTGATGCAGGGTCATAGAGGGGTGATGCTTACTAGCTCAGCCTGCTTTCCTTTTTTGTTTTGTTTTGTTTTGTTTGTTTGTTTATTTGTTTTTGGTTTTTCAAGACAAGGTTTCTCTGTGTAGCTTTACGCCTTTCCTGGAACTCATTATGTAGCCCAGGCTGGCCTCAAACTCACAGAGATCCGCCTGCCTCTGCCTCCCGATTGCTGGGATTAAAGGCGTGCGCCACCACCGCCCTCAGCCTGCTTTCTTATAGAACCTCCCCCATCAAACACTCATTAAGAAAATGCCCACTAATTAAGGCCTGCCTACAACCCAATTTTATAGATACGGCTGCTTTTTTTCTCCTCCTTTCTTCTTCCCTGCATCCTCCTCCTCCTCTGTTTTGTTTTTTTGAGGTAGAATTTTGCTGTGTAGCCCTGGCTGTCCTGGAACTTACTCTGTAGACCAGGCTGGTCTTGAACTCAGCGATCCACCTAGCTCTGTCTCCAGAGTGCTAGGATTAAAGGTGTGAGCTACCACTGCCACCACTGCCACCACCGCCACCACCCAGCTAGAGGCATTTTCTTGAGGCTCCTTACTCTCTGATGATTCTAACTTGTGACAAGTTGACATAATAGCCAGCACACCAGGCACACATATAAATAAGCATGTATACAGACACATAATAAATAAATCTAATTAATAA
This sequence comes from Peromyscus maniculatus bairdii, assembly GCF_049852395.1. Classification (NCBI taxonomy): domain Eukaryota; kingdom Metazoa; phylum Chordata; class Mammalia; order Rodentia; family Cricetidae; genus Peromyscus; species Peromyscus maniculatus. Next base: position 7,709,413 of record NC_134861.1, read on the forward strand.
ATTAATTAATACAATAAAACCTTTTTTTCCACCTTTCTCTTTTCTCATTGTGGTGGTTTGAATGAGATCGCCCCCATAGGCTCATATGTTTGAAATCTTTGTCCCCAGTTGAAGGAATTGCATCACTGAGGGTGGTCTGTGAGGTTTCAAAAGCCTATGGCCATTCCCAGTTAAAGTACATCTCTCTCTCTCTCTCTCTCTCTCTCTCTCTCTCTCTCTCTCTCTCTCTCTCTCTCTCTCTGTCTTGTGCTTATGGATCAGGATGTACGCTCTCAGCTACTGCTCCAGTTCCATGCCTGCCTACCTGTTGACATGCTCCAAGCCATGACGGTCACTGACTCACACTCTGAAACTCTAAGCCCCTGCTACAACACTCTTCCTTCTATAAGCTGCCTTGGTCATGGTATCTTATCATGGTAACAGAAAAGTAACAAAGACATTCATTAAAGTCAATTTAATCTAATTTGGGGAAGCTTTGCACAGTATTTTTAATTGGAAAGACTTTAGAACTCATTTAAGTCAATGTACTCAAGACACAGACACTAAAGGGAAATCTAGAAAGATAAGTGATTTGCCAGATCATAAAGCTAACAAGTTACAAGTGTCCTTTCACTATATTATACAGTTCAACTGCTGAACTTCTAATAATTCTAATAAAGTTACTTAGAGGTAGTTGCAACCCACAAACACCTTCAGTTTTGAAAAAGAACTTCCAAAAAGTGTAGACATATGGGTGCACACAGAGACAGACAACACACACACCACACACACACACACACACACACACACACTGTCCTAGAACATCTTCTGGACATTCTAGATATGATTTTGCCATATGTAAGAATGTATCTTCTGGAGAGATGGCTCTAGAGGTTAAGAGCACTGGCTGCTCTTCCAGAGGTCCTGAGTTCAATTCCCAGCAACCACATGGTGGCTCACAACCATCTGTAATGAGATCTGGTGCCCTCTTCTGGTCTGAAGGGATATGTGCAAGCAGAAGCAGAACATTGTATACATAATAAATAAATCTTTAAAAAAAAAAAAGGGGGGGGGGGCTGGAGGGCTGGAGAGATGGCTCAGTGGTTAAGAGCACCGACTGCTCTTCCAGAGGACCTGAGTTCGATTCCCAGCAACCACATGGTGGCTCACAACCATCTGTGATGAGATCTGTCGCCCTCTTCTGTATACATAATACATAAATAAATCTTTAAAAAAAAAAAAAGAATGTATCTTCTTTAGTAGTCTATATAATGACAATGAGTTATCACTTTATGTTTTTGTCAAATAACATTATATTCAATTATTTTAAAGGTATTTAAATTTTTCTTTTTGAGGCCAGGAATGGTTATTCACACCTGTAATCCAGCAGAAGTACTGTAAGCTCATGGCCAACCTGAACTACATAGTGAGCTTGGACTGTGTACTTCTAAAAAGTAGAAAGAAAATTTGGGTTTTGAACCTGTAGATCCTGAGAAGTTAGGGTTTCCTTGAGTTACTGGGTAATAGCTGACATGGAATACATGTAATAACTCACTAAAAACATTCCAGAATGGCAAGGCAATACATGAATAACTAACTCATTTGTAAAGCTAAATAACTTGGAAGTATAAAGACATTAAATACAGGTACTAAAAGGCCATTCATAGTAACAAAGATCCATGACTGGAAAAGCCTCTGCAGTTTTGCTACTCCAGGGTTTTTCTCCTTAGCTCACCTAGTCTAATAGTTTAAATGTTACTGGTGATATTTTTCTAAATATCTAATATATGGACATACCATAGCTTGAAATAGAAGGCATTTTCACGTTTTGGTAGTAAAGCACACTGCTGCTGACAATTTAACTGTTGTATGACCTTGAGCTGGTTACTACTTTTCCAAGCTTTAGTTTTTTCTTTTTTTCTCTTCTCTTTTTTCTTTCTTTCTTTCCTTTTCTTTCTTTTCTTTTCTTTTTTTTTTTAAGACAGGGTTTCTCTGTGTAGCCCTGGCTGTCCTGGAACTCACTCTGTAGATGAGGCTGGCCTCAAACTCAGAGATCCACCTGCCTCTGCCTCCTGAGCACTGGGATAAAAGGTGTATGCCACCACCGCCCTGCTCAGTTTCTTCCTTATTGAGAGGTTTAATTGAAATAATAACATAATGCCCTTGGCACAGTGCCTGGCACATAGTTAAGTGCTGAATAAATATTGACTTCTGTGGTTATTATCAGTTTGTATTATTAGATAACAAAACTGCACTGTCACTTGAAATTTGCTGGGAAAAATAGTTCATGTAACCCAAACAAAGGTAAGGTTGAAGCAAAAAGTCAATTTGTTAATTTACGGTGAGAAAAATGCCTGCCATGCTGACTGCAGTTCACACACCCGGGTCAACGTTTCCCCCAGGAGGAGCACACACTTAGGAAACTAGATGAGATCAGGTGTTGGCTTGGGAGTACGCTGAAACAAAGCAGAAAGATGACTGCCTGCTTTATGCCTGATTCCTCCTTCAACGTCAAACTTTTCTCTCTCTCTCTGCTATAATTTAATACTCCTAAAACAAGTACTGTACTCACTCTTCTAATCAAACTAACCTTCTGACCTGGCACTGACTGAATAAAGCATCAATTCTTTAGCCTGGCTTTTAAGATCCAAATTAATCTGTCCCCCAATTTCCTATTCCATTTTGTTTTCTTCTGCTGGCCAACATGAGGGTTTTACTTCAGAAAAAGCAGTTTTCCCTAAAAATGCCATGCTTATTTCTTATTCTGAGCCAAGGCATAGGCTAGGTTTCCTCATGAAATTCTCTCTCCTCTATGAGCTTTTTCATCATTTCAGAGTATACAAAAATCCCTAAATTGCTAGTTTGAATTATTGTATTCTTTTGTGGTTTGCGAGGTGAAGACAGCATCTCAAACTAGCTTAAGGTGAGCTGGAACTCAGTATGTAGCAAAGCTGGTCTCAGGCTTGTAACAATTCTCCTGGCCTCAGCCTCTCACTCTTTTTCACATATATGTAACTATTTATACATATATGTATATTAGCTTAATTACCATAAATCATATTTTTCTTAGATTATAAACTTCTAAGAATATAATTTGTATTTTCTCATAAAACTACACATTGTTACATATATTATATATTGAACCTAAATAAATAAATGATGAATTAATGACTATTCTGGGATATGCTGAACTAGCCTGGGTAAATCCAGCAAGGTTTCCTGGCCTGACATACTGTAGCCTGTTGTGTCTGAATCGTAAATGCCCCCCAAAGTTGAAGACATGGTCATCAACCTGTTGTACTATTGAGAGATGGTAGAACTTTTAGGCAATAGAATCTAATGGGATGACATCAGATTGTCAAGTGTGTCTCCTCTCACCCCCACTCCTATTCCTGGCCACCATGGTGTGCCACTTTGCTCTACTGTATTTTTGCCCAGTGGGTCCCCATGATGTTCACTTTGATACTGAGTCAAAAACAATAGAATCAACTTCTGAAACTGTGAGCCAAAATAAATGCTTCTTCCTCTTAAGTTTATTATCTCCTATGTTGTCACCACACAGGAAGTGACTAACACATTCTCCCCCAGATTCTTAGCATCAAAGCTTCTCTCAGTGCTCTCTTTAGTTCTGAAAATTACATCACAAGTTTCCTAATTGCTTCAGGAAGTAGATGTCTAACAAAGGACCATTCTCTTTAAGCAGCTCTTTGTTTCTGATTTCCTTTACTCTAGTAAACACAAAACAAGCACCCAGTAAGTAACTCAGTAATTGGTCTTAATTTTCCAAACATCCCCAGTCCATCAGGCATTAAAACATAGACATACTTTCTCAGAGTATTATGTGCCAGTTAACTGATAAAACTGCTGCTAAGGAAATTTCAAATTAAGTAACTCACTAAATGGTCATTGATTTTCTTTGAACTCTTGACAAATACCTTAGATGCCTTTAGTGTTCTGGTGTCTCGGGAGAGCTGAGCAGTGGTCATCATGAGACTGAGTCAGGGTTCTCTCAACAGTTCTAACCTGTTAAAAAATTCATTAGAGATTTGGCCTGACATAATACTTCCTTATCTTGTCTTTCCAAAGATAGAACTGAATTCTAAAGTCAAAACTTAAAGTCAAGTAAGGTTAAGTATAGACTATTTCCCACACTGTCCTGTTTCATGAGAAATTTGCCAAGGTCAATTTTGAAAACACAAAGGGAGAATGAAGCTAAAATAGTTCCACCTGGCCCTATCAAAAATTATAAAAATTAATCTGAATTATAAAAATTCTTATTTTGAATTTTCCCAATGAGAACTATATAAATTAACGGTAATTTTTGGCAAGTAATCTTAACAACCATGTAAGTTTTCACTACAAGCTTCTTCTAAATCTGGTATAAAGTCTTTGTATTAATTTTTCAACCACCCAAAAAAACTGTAAGATCTATTCATTCATAAACACATTCTCAGAAGAAAAGAAAGTTGTAAGTCCCCTAAAGACTCAACAATTTATCTCATTCCCTTAACTGTCCTTGGATATAGCTGGGCTCAAAAACATTTCTTAGATTACCTTCTGATTTGTTTACAAACTCAAAACCGATTCAAAAAAGGAAAAGGGTAAGTGTTAGCAAAGAGGCGGAGAATTAAACCCTTATGCACCTCTGGCTCAGTTGTAAAGCAGCCCAGTCACTGTGGAAAACAGTATGAAGTTTCTCAAATTCTTAAACACATCACCTAGTCTCCAGCATTACCGCTTCTAAGCATATAGTCTAAAGAAATAAACAAGGACATATAAACAAGCATATAGTCTAAAGAAATAAACAAGGACATATAAACAAGCATATAGTCTAAAGAAATAAACAAGGACATATAAACAAGCATATAGTCTAAAGAAATAAACAAGGACATATAAACAAGCATATAGTCTAAAGAAATAAACAAGGACATATAAACAAGCATATAGTCTAAAGAAATAAACAAGGACATATAAACAAGCATATAGTCTAAAGAAATAAACAAGGACGGGAAGAAGCAGGGAGGGCCTCAAACACTTGTACATCAATTCTCATAGCAGCATTCTTCATCACAGTCAAAGGTGGAAACCATCCAAAAGTCTGTCAATAGACAAATGGACAGCCAGGTCCAGCTACACTGGGAGCTAAGGCAAGGCAATCATCTGAGCCCAGGAGTTTGAGGTCAGCCTGGACAATGTAGCAAGTTCTCATCTTAAAAAGCGGGGGTGGTTGGTGAATGGATAAACAAAAATATGATATATACATATATAAGGGCTACTCAATCTTTAGAAAAGGATGAAATTTTGATAGCATGCCACAATGTAAATGAACCTCTGCAAGCACAAGACTATGTTTTCAAAAAAAAAAAAAGCAAAGCAAAGTAGAGAAAAACAAATATATGCTCTCACATATGAATACCTACAATAAATTAGGCAAACATATGCAGATAAAAAGTAGAACAGAGGTTATCAGGGCTGGGGTGGGGATAGGAGGAATGGAGTTCAATAGAGTTTCTATTCACTATGATGAAATGTTTTGGAGATGGTAAATGGTTGGCATCTGTCACATAACAGTGAGCATTACTAGATTATACATTGAGAATGGCTGACATGATTAGTTTAACATTATGCATAATAGATCACAATTAAAAAGTTGACAGAGTTGGGGGGAACCCAAAATTATACTCAAAGACTAAATTACCTTTTTAAAAAGTTTTAAAAGTTATGTACTAAAAGTATACTTTTCACCTTTTTTGCTTCAGTGGAATTTTTTTAAAGTAAATCTTCCATTTTCTTTCTGAAGGCCTTAATGTTATTTCAATCGAGGTCTTATTTGTAATATCCATTTAAAGAAATTCCACCTGGCTCACCCAGGGCAATCTGTTACCTGTTACATTAGCAACTAAGGCAAGATTCTGGAAGATTTTTGCAAGAGGTTAGAAATATTTAAGACAGTGCCACAAGGTGGTGATAGAGACTATAAGCAGATACCACTGAATTTCTCTTAAATTATTTCTTCAAAACAGCACTAGGGGACACTATTACAATGTTTTTATATAGACTGAAATTGACCTAATGGTTCCTGAGTGTTCTTAAATGCAGTCTTCTTTTGTTGTCTTCCGAATGTAACTGTCAATCTGACCCAGCACATCCGTTGCCTCCCTTACATTTTAAGAAATGAGGAAGGCAGGCTTGAGGGATGCCTCGGCATTTTTAAGGGCAATGGCTGCTCTTTCAGAGGGCCAGGGTTCAATTCCTAGCACCCACATAGTGGCTCCCAACTGTCTATAATATCATGTATGCATACATGGAAACAGAGCACTCATACACATAAATAAACATCTTTTAAAAAAAGAAAGAAGGAAGGAAAAGAAAGGTAGGCACAGGGGCTTAAGTTCCAGTTCTAACTCAGTAAAATATAACCTCCTACAAGGGAAGCAGTAAATATGAGTAATAATATTTTTAATCACTTTCTATATTGGTAGGATTTTAGACAATTTATTTATGATTATAATATATTTCTCATGGCATGTCTAGAGAATCAAGACTAAAAACAGCCATCAGTTTATTAGATCACCATGTACTATTATGCACCTGTATTTTTAGAATATATGAATGGCCCAGATTAAATTAATATCCCTGAAAACCAATAATCCACGGCTACTGCATCTGAGAAAGAAAAACATTTTTATAAAACAAGTAAAATTAAATTTTATACAACACAAATGGATATATAAGAAAAAGTAACCAACAGTACAATCTAGCAGAAACAGACTCTGGACCCAGCGGTGATGGCACACTCCCTTAATCCCAGCACTTGGAAGGCAGAGGCAGGAGGATCTCAGTGAGTTCGAGGCCACCCTGGTCTACAGAGTGAGTTCCAGGACAGGCTCCAAAGCTACACAGAGGAACCCTGTCGAAAGATATATATATATATATATATATATATATATATATATATATATAGAGAGAGAGAGAGAGAGAGAGAGAGAGAGAGACAGAGAGAGAGAGACAGAGAGAGAGAGAGAGAGAGAGAGAGAGAGAGAGAGAGAACTAGTCTTTGGAATTAAGAAATCTGTGTTCAAATTTGGATTCTACTACCTAACAGTTGTATAACTCTGGTTAAATTAATTCCTCCACAGTCTGATTTCTTTTTTACAAACATAAACATAGATCCAACTTTTCAGGTCTTGTTCAGTGTACATCTGGAATAGTAACATAGTAACAAAGGACAGGAGTGAAACACATGGACATTCTAAAACAAAACTGCCTAAGATCCCATCTCAGTGTGCAAATCACTATGTAACCTTGGTCAAGATATATGCCTCAATTTCTCCATCTGCACAACAAAAAAAAATGTAACAGTGACTACCCCACAGCTATTTCAAGTTAAATTTATTAAATTAATATGCTACTTGGAACACTTTTTGACATATACTTCACTAAACGTAACAAAGCATGTTTGCTTTAAAAACAAAACAAAACACCTACTAGTCTAACGCATGCAGCAGTCTCCCTCGGGTGTTTCTCCAAACTCACAGTCCCCTCCCACTGTCCTCCCTCCAGTCTTTTCTCCTATTTTCTTTCCTTTTTTTTTTTTTTTTTTTTTTGGTTTTTCGAGACATGGTTTCTCTCTAGCTTTGGAGCCTGTCCTGAACTAGCTCTGTAGACCAGGCCGTCCTCGAACTCACAGAGATCCACCTGCCTCTGCCTCCTGAGTGCTGGGATTACAGGCGTGCGCCACCAGCGCCCGGCTCTCCTATTTTCTTCCTGCCATTTTGGTATTCCTCAAGCTTCTGTCCTAGTGTCTTTTATTACAAACAAATATACTCACATTATCTCAATTACTATTCCTATTCTAATAATTTTATGTGTACATTCCCAGCCCAGATCACTCTGGATTATTGACCTATAATTCTGTCCATTAGACAATCTGAAAATGTATGACTCAACTCTGCCTTCTTTCTTATTTCTTTGTTCAGTCAACTTAGTAGTTCTCAAATTTGTCAACTATTCACTTTCTCCACATTGTTGTCAATTTCTATTTGTTTAGCTCGGGGGAGGGGGATCTTCTTTTGTTGTTAGTTTTGATGCTACTACTCTTGTTGGGTTTTTTTTTTTATAATTTATTCAATTTTACTTAATGTGTATTGGTGTGAGGGTGTCAGATCCCCTGAAACTGGAGTTACAGACAGTTGTAAGCTGCCATGCGGGTCCTCTGGAAGAGCAGCCAGTGCTTTTAACCACTGAGCCATCTCTTCAGCCCCCACTGTTGTTTTGATAGGCTCTCACTACATGGCTCCAACTTCCTGGAACTTGCTATGTAGCCCAAACAGCCTTGAACTTGAGGTGATTCTGCTGCCTCCTTTTCTCAAGTGCTGGGATTACAAGTGTGGACCACTACACTGGGCCTGTCATCTCTCGATGGGATCAGCCTCATCCTCTGCCTGAATTACTCCAACCGCTCATCTACCTGACGCTGTACTCAGCCACCTCTGTTCTGTTTCATTCTGCATCCAGACTTTTCTAATTACAACCTTGATTACATACTATTTCCAAACTCAAGTATTTACATAGCTCTCCCACTACCCTCAGAAAAATTCTTTACCATGGTTAAGATCTGCCTGCTTCGTGCCTCCCTAACATCTTCAGTCATTTCCCTTGTATTTTTATGCACTAGCCATTTGTATATAGTTTGCCTCTTCTCTCCCTGGTTTTCAGGCTTTGGCAATCCTCTCCTGGTCAGAAACATCCTCTTCTACTTCAAAGTCTTATTTATCTACTGAAGATGGTTTAGTTTCTCGAGAAACAATGCCCTGATTTCCACAACCACCTCTGCCAAGTGCTTGGTATTTTTGAGGGTTTTTTTTTTGTTTGTTTGTTGGTTTGCTGGTTGGTTGGTTTGGTTTGGTTTTTTCAAGACAGGGTTTCTCTGTGTGTAGCCCTGGCAATCCTGAAACTCACTTTGTAGACCAGGCTGGCCTTGAACTCACAGAGATCCACCTGCCTTTGCTTCCCAAGTGCTAGGATTAAAGGCATGAGTCACCATAGCCCAGCTTTAAAGGTTTTTAAAAGTGCAATTCAAAGGGTTTGAGTGTATTTACCAAGTCATGTAACCATCAACACTATCTAATTAATCACCTCTAAAAAAAACCCCATGTCTGTTAGCAATCACTCCCATTCTTGGCTTCTATCAACCACTGGAAACCACTAATATACTTGTTCTGCTTTGGAGGCAGGGTTTTATCAAGTAACCTAGGCAGGCCTCAAACTCATGATCCTCCTGCCTCAGCCTCCTAAGTGCTGGGATTTCAATAATGTACTAACAATATACTTAGATTTTAACCTACTTTTCAATTCTATTGATTTGCATATTCTGGACGAAAGTTAAATCACATAATCTGTGATTTTTGTGTCTTATTTAGATGAATTTTTAATCCTTAGAATCACTACAGTTCAGAACAAAATAGGTGCTCGATATCTATTGACTCAATGAAGAAACACTATGGGAACAAAAAGTTTAGGTCTAAGTGGCTAGAGAGATGGCTCAGCAGTTAAGAGTGCTTATTGCACAGTCATGAGTTTAAATACTGTGGCCGCAAACTCACACAACTGCATGTTCTAACTCCAGATCCAAGGAGCCCTTATGCCCTCTTCCAGCTTCCACAGGCATCCAAACACATGTGTGCATAAACTCAGACACATGCACATATACACAAAATAAACATTTTAGAAAAAGAATCAATGTTCCAGAAAAAAATCATTAAAAAAATCATAAAGCTAGAGAACATCTATTTCAAATACCTATCTTTGTAGATTAGGAAACCAAGATCCCAAGAAGTCATTGGTTTACTCAGAGCCTAAAACACAAGAAGTTGGACACACAATGAAGGAGCACCACAACAGTGACTCCCCAAATGAAAGTCTCCTTTGGTTTCACTTTACGTACATGAAATACTATCAGTGCCTCCCTAGTTGTTGACTTACTGCCTTGTTTCTAAACATTGTAGCCTCTTCCTGAGGTTAGAAGGAGCTGATTTCAAAAAGGCAAAAAGACCCAAATGATTTTTTTTCAAAATAGACAAAATCCTTCTAATTATTGTTATTGCTGTTTCTCTCTCTTTGAACAGCTGTTTTATGGACGTCTCCTATTCAAGTACAACCCGATTAATTCTTGAGCACACAAGCCCAGAGATCATCCTCTCTCAGAGAATACCCCTGATGTGTTTTGATTCATTATCTGTGATAGTTTGGGTGAAAATGGCCACCACAGGCTCATATATTTAAAAGCTTGGTTCCCAGTTGATGGAACTCTTTGGGAAGGATCAGGAGGTGGGACCTTATTGGAGGAGGCTTGTCACTGGGGGTTGGGCTTTCTGAGGTTTCACATATCCACACCTTTCCCAGAACTTGCTCTCTTGCTGTCTCATGTGATCTGTTTCACTCTCTTGAACTCATTCTCTAGTCTTCCCTTTCCCTCTTCCCTTCCCTCCTCCTCCTTCCTTTCCTCCCCCTCCCTCTCCTCTTCCTTCTTCTCCCTCCCCTCCTCTTCCTTCCCTCCCTCTGCTCCCTCTCCTCACTCTTCCTCTCCCCACTCTACCTTGGGTTTGTAGATCAAGATGCACGTCTTGACTACTGCTTCAGTGTCATGCCTGCTGCAAGAAGGCTAGTTTCTTCAAAAATTGGTGCTGGAACAAGAGAACAACCACAGGAGGGAATGACAACAAGATGGAGGAACAGGACAAGGGTTCAACCTAAATCGCATGCCATATATGAATATAAATTAAATATGGATTGAAACATGAAACAGAGACTGGGGAGATGGCTCGTGGCATAGTGCTGTGCACTGTAATCTCAGCTGTGGGAGGCAGAGATCAAAGTGTATTTGGGGCTTGTTAGCCAGCCATTTTAGCCAACTAGGGGAGCCCCAGATTCAGTGAGAAAGCCTGTCTCAAAAGAATAAGGTAAAAGGGCTAAAGATATGGCTCAGTGGTTAAGAGCACTGACCGCTCCTCCAGAAGATCCAAGTTCAATTCCTAGAACCCACACGGCAGCTCACAACCATCTGTAACTCCAGACTCAGGGAATCTGATGCCACCTCTGGCCTCTGTAGGCACCAGGCCCCCACATGAAGGCAAACACCCATACAAGTTAAATAATAATAATAATACAAATAAAAACATTAAAAAAATAATAACAGCAGACATTGATATCTGACCTTCAAATGTACATCACATGCATTTCAAGGTGTGTGAAAACACACATGTGCAGAGAGGTGAAAGAAAGCAAAATGTGAAAACATAAAACAGTGAAAGGAACTGAAAATCAGAAAGAGACTCTGGTTTGCCCAAGTTCTCCCTGTGCTCAATCTTTTGCAGAGCTTGCTTCCATAAATTACTAGCCACCATTTTAACATATTCCATTTGTCCCTGATAATTCTGCTACTTCATGCTTACTCGGACTAAGTGGTCCCCACTATATTAACTGGGCATTTGTTCATGCTCTTTGCTTTTTAAAATATCCTTTTTCATGCTATTTCCATTATCCATTCATTCAACATTCACTGTGCAATTGCAATGTTCCAGGCAAAACACAGGATTACAAGAAGTAAAACATGGACCTTGCCCCAGGAGATTTATGATCTGATGAAGGGGAAATTAGCTTCTCATCCTAATGAAATCTAACACCCTTAGAAGAGCAAGGACCACACTCACACTTTGCTTTCACGGGATGAGCTGACGAGGTACTGCACAGTCCATTTAATGCTCACGTCATGTATGTGTAAATTTAACTCTAGATTCCAGTATGAGAGAAAACACAGTATTTATCTTCCTGAGTCTAGTTTATTTCACTTAGTCTCCAATTCAAAGAAGAGCTATTAAAAATGGTGGAAATTCAAGGTTTACCAGTCCATTTCTCCCTACCACACATCACCTCCTCTTGTTTTTAATGTGTGAAATCTTTTATTACCCAGGGTAGGAAACCGTGTTACCTGAGGCTTCCAAGTCCTCCTCCTCTGGGGCCACGACTATACTTCTCCTCAGAGGACTTTCAACGTCCACGAAATACTTCCAAATCAAAGCTCTCAAGTAAAAAGAACAACAGAGAAGTTGGAACATGAAAACCACAGAACCCCACCCGACCGCCTTCCTCCAGGGACCCCGGGTGCGGGCAGTGGAGGCTTCCGCCTCGGTCTTCACCTCGGCCTCCTTCACCTCGGCCTCCTCCTCAGCCTCCTTCACCTCAGCCTCCTTCACCTCGGCCTCCTTCTCCTCGGCCTCCTTCTCCTCGGCCTCCTTCTCCTCGGCCTCCTTCACCTCGGCCTACTTCTCCTCAGCCTTCACCTCAGCCTTCTCCTCAGCCTTCACCTCGGCCTCCTTCACCTCAGCCTCCTTCACCTCAGCCTTCTCCTCAGCCTTCTCCTCAGCCTCCTTCTCCTCAGCCTCCTTCACCTCAGCCTTCTCCTCAGCCTCCTTCTCCTCGGCCTCCTTCACCGCGGCCTCCTCCTTGGCCTTCACCTCAGCCAGTCGACGCCAACGGCTTTCCCTAGGAAAGCCCGCCCCTCGGGCTTATGAATAATCAATGAGGCCACAGGCGCCTCTTCAGGAACAGCTCCTCTCCAAGGCTTACCCGCATTGCTTGCCTTGCTCCGCCTCATGAATATGCAAAATAGGCCTGGGGACCGCCCACCCACCTCGGCTGTGGGCGGGGCCGCATTCTAGCGCCCTGAAAAGCACGTGGGGAGCTCCAGGAGGCCTCGAGGGACCGCGGGGAGGGCTGTGCGAGGGGGCGGGGCTTCTGCTGGGGACGCCCACCGAGGTGAGTCAGGGTGGGGCTGATGGCCGCCAGGACCCCTGACCAGCGGTCCCTGAGGTCGGAGGGCGGAGCTGGTGCCCCTAGCCAGGGCTTGGGAGCTTGGCAGTCCTGGAAGGTGTTTTTTCCGTCTTCCCTGGGACTCCACTGTGGTCTTCTTTACATTAGTGTTTAATTATGCGACTAAAACATGGCTGAATTAACCTCACTTCGCGCTTATCCTCACCGGAGGCTCCCCGATCCTTTCCTCTATGTGTACTATGAAGCTTTCCAGAGCTGTCTGAAGTTCCTTAAACCTCTGCGGTGGGATTTCCCAAGGCCACAAGTGAGTGAAATACTTGACATTTCTGATTTTATCCCCACGGGAAAGGAAAAAATTAGGTTATTGAGAACACGAGTTTAAAACATAATGAGTAAACCACCATCAGGGTTAAAATAGTCAGGATTTTTCTCACCTCAGCAGCAGTAAGTACCCCTCTCTCCAATCTTGACAATCAAAATGGTTTCTAGATTGCCAGCGGCCCCCTCAGGAGCAAAAATCACTTTCAATTCAGTTCTGCTTGGATCTTGTACTTTACAGAAATAACTTTTTGTTTTCTTTTTAAGTTCCAACCGCAGCCCTTTCCAGTCTCAAAATTAATTTGCTTCCTGGCTGGAACATTAGAGTGAGTCCTCTCCATGCTGGCTGTCTGTCTATCTTCGTTTGTCCTCTGTTGCTGTAATGCAGACATCATTACCAAAAGCAGCTCGGAGGAGGAAAAAGGTGTGCTCACCATACAGCTTACACTCCATCTTGAAGTGAAATCAGGAACTCGAGCAGAGCAGGAACCTGGAGGCAGGATAAGCAGAGTGCAGAGGGGAGCTGCTTACTGGCTCGATGCCTCAGACCGGCTCAGCTTGCTTTCTTACCCCACCCAAGACCGCCTACCCAGGGGTGGCCCCACCCACAGTGTGAGCCCTCCCACGTCAGTCAAGAAAATGGCCCACAGATTGCCCGCAGGCCAGTCTCTCCACTGGAAAGGCCGGCCACCACCATGTTCCAAGACCTTCCTCCTTGCCTTTCCACTATCGTATTCACAGGTACTTTTTTTTTTTTTTTTTTTTTTGGTTTTTCGAGACAGGGTTTCTCTGTGTAGCTTTGCGCCTTTCCTGGAGCTCACTTGGTAGCCCAGGCTGGCCTCGAACTCACAGAGATCTGCCTAGCTCTGCCTCCCGAGTGCTGGGATTAAAGGCGTGCGCCACCAACGCCCGGCAGGTACTTTTTTCTCACTCTTATTATTCTGTTTTCTTCGCAGAACTTAATATGGGTTCATTTCTTTATTAACCTGTTCTTTCTATCTAGAATGTACACGAGGTAATAAGTTTCATCAGAGGCTCTCCCAGTATTCAGTATGGTACCTGGCAAGTGGTAGGCACTTGACAAAGATTGGTGGGCCAGGTGCGGTGGTTGGTGACTGTAATTCTCAGCCATTTGGAAGGTTGAGACAAGAGGACTACTCTGAGTAGCTTAGTAAGTAAGGCCCTGCCAATAAATAAATAAATAAATAAATAAATAAATAAATAAATAAATAGTGGAAAGAGGCAGTGTAGGTGTGTAGCCCAGTAGAACACCTGCCTCTTCAGCATGCAGCCCTCAGCCAAATCCTCATATCTCAAAATAAAAGTCAACATCAGTGAGATGAAACAATACCTTGCCCTCTCTCCTAAGTGTGTCGTCAACATTTCTCCTCGTTCCCATTGCTGGCTCCTTGTGATTTCCTTTAGAACGTGAGTGGATGAATAAGCACGCGTCCCTAGAGTGATGGGTGAGGCCTGCCTTGTTCCCGCTGGCTTATCAACTCCTGAGATGTTCGTTTTACCTCTTGCTTCATGTTCATTGAATGTATACAAGTAGATAATTGAATGAACTGATCACCGACTTAGGAAAAGTGTTAAGATGATTAAAATTGGCGGAGCTCGAGGAAGCCTTAGAGATCATCTCCGCCTCCTCCTTGGCTTCACAGATAAGGGCTTAAGTGTTTGCTCACCGCCCCTGGGCTTGTTAGCAGAGCAAATCGAGAGCACGACCCTTGTCTCCCGACTCTCATTTCAAGGCTTTTTCTTGTCCCTAGTCAAGCTAGTTTCTCATGACTCTTCTGTGAGCCTGACTGACAGCTCCAACGGAAATCCCAGCAAGGACCTGCTTCTTGTCTGCTAAAGGCTGGAGCCTGGTGCTCTTAGATCAAGTCCGCGCTAGGATAAGGAGCCAGGGCACCCAAGAGTGGGTACGATACCCACGGTTTGGGGGCCACCCCTGCCACTTGCTCCCCCTCCTCTCCCTCCTCTCCCCTTTCTTCCCCCTCCTCTCCCTCCTCTCCCCTTTCTTCCCCCTCCTCTCCCTCCTCTCCCCTTTCTTCCCCCTCCTCTCCCTCCTCTCCCCTTTCTTCCCCTCCTCTTCCTCCTCCCTTGCTCCCCCTCCTCTCCCTCCTCTCCCCTTTCTTCCCCCTCCTCTTCCTCTTCCCTTTCTTCCCCCTCCTCTCCTTCCTCTCCCCTTTCTTCCCCCTCCTCTCCCTCCTTTTTTCTCTTCCCTTCCTCCTTTTCCTCTTCCCCCTCCTCTTCCTGTTCTGCTTCTTCCTCTCTTTTCTTTCCTTTCGGTAATAGAAACTGGAAATGGTCTCTCCAAAGCCAAGTGTGTAATTCTCAGAATTTGTATCTTTGTCAGAAATTGGCAGTTGTTAAAGTTCTGACATCTGGAAGAAAAATGACATGTAAAACAGATAAAAAGGAGAGTGGGGAGGGATCCTATCTGAGAGGACTTCCCTGCCCAACCTTTCTCTATTTAGAAACCTTTGTATCATTTGACTCATCCTTTAGTCTCTAGTCAGAACCTTACCCCTTGCCTGCTGAAGGGGTTTTTGGTTTTTGTTTTGTTTTGTTTTGTTTTTTGGGTTTTGGTTTGTTTGGTTTTTTTGTTGTTAAGACAGGGTTTCTCTGTGTAGCTCTGACTGTCCTGGAACTCACTCTGTAGACCAAGCTGGCCTCAAGCTCACCGAGATCCGCCTGCTCTGCCTCCCGAGTGCTGGGATTAAAGGTGTGCACCACCACTGCCTCTGGTTAGCAGAATCTCATGGAGTCTTAGACTCTCTCCCAAGGCATGGGATGGCATACTGTATCACAGGAAGAGCAGCTAGCTACCAACAGGGAGCTACTTAACTGACTGAAACTGCACGTCCCATTTAGTTTAACCTTGGGGATCATTTGAGGGCAATCACAGCGGACATCATATTGAATATGAAATGTACTTCAAAGAGGACGTCTCTGGAGGCACCCCCCTCTTCAGTGTACCGCAACGAGAGCAAATACAGAGGGCAGAGGTTAGCTGCCGGATTTGGGGTGGGGCTAAGTTATTTACCACACTTGCTTCCAGCCTTCCTCAGGACTCCTGAAGTGACCACAGCCTCCGGTCCTGCTAGGGCACTGCTGTGCGTCCTTCCTCTGCAAGCACTCTGGTCAGCTGTGGGGTCTGCGAGAGGATGACTCAGACCCTGGGCTTCGGAAGTTTGGAGTTTCGTGAGAAAGGGGAGCTGCAAAGCCATCAGAAACACAGAGGGTAGTTTGTATATAGTGATGGGGCAGAAGTGTGTGGTACAGGACAAAGAAGAAAAGCCTCCACTCGGGCAACCCCAATGGCTTCGCAGGGAAAAGGCATCTTAGCAGAGTGTGACTATATAATTCCCTCCGTCTGCCGGGCGGTGGTGGCGCACGCCTTTAATCCCAGCACTCGGGAGGCAGAGGCAGGCGGATCTTTGTGAGTTCGAGGCCAGCCTGGGCTACCAAGTGAGTTCCAGGAAAGGCGCAAAGCTACACAGAGAAACCCTGTCTCGAAAAACCAAAAAAAAAATAAATAAATAAATAAAAATAAAAATAATTCCCTCCGTCTGTTCTGTGGCGATGGCTAGATCACTTCACACCCATAACAGCAGGCATTTTATCCACCTCTTTAGACCCAGGAGAAAGAAGATGGCGTGAGTTCTTCCCAGTGCCGACAGCAGCATACTCCTGAAAGCCCAATGTCACCTCTGCGGTCTCAAGCGTCTCACTGGAGCTTAGACTGCGTGGACACACCCCCTTTCATCTCTGTCCTCCTCCTCCTCCCCGGCAAGGTGAAACTGAATGTGGTCCTTTTGTGCCCGCTGTATTCCTTCAAGCCCTCTCATTTCTGTGTTAGGATGTTATTTATTTTGGTTTCCATGGGAGCATTCAGTAGTGTTGTGGTTTGAATCTTAAATGTTCTCCGTATACTAAAGGCTTGGTTGCCAGCCTGTCACACTCTTGGGGGAGGTAAAACTTTTAGGAGGCAAGGACAGGTGGAAGGAAGGAAGGTCATTGTCGGGGGGACTTCGCTCCTCTTCTGCTTCTCTTTCCTTCCCAGCAGCATCGAGGTGAGCAGGATGTATGGTCCTCACTGTGATACATTACCTCCCCTCCAGCCAAAAAACGAAAGCACCAATCAAACAGCTGGGATGATGAGGCAGAATACGTTTGTAAGTTGTTTCTCTCAAGCATTTTAGTCATGGCGATGGAAAACCGAGGTAAGTGGCCCCGTGGTTTCTAAGGGACAAGAGTCCTTGATGCTCAGGGTGGATTTATGAAGTGATTCTTAAGTTCTAGGAGTTTTAACATTAAAGAAAGGAGAAACAGAATGATTGAGAGAACTGACGTTCTGAATGCAGCCTGTGCGTGTAAACCAACTACATTGTTAGCTTACTTGGGATTTGTTTCCTTTAGAGCGAGAAAAAGAACACGATGCAGATACGTATGTATGTATATAGATATGGAGACGTGTGTGTATATTTGTACATATGTGTATATATGGACATACACATATATTTGTGATTGTCAACTTGGCTGAACTTCTGATCTTTCTTCATCTTCTGGCAGCTAAAGAGAAGCAGTCGATATGAAAACAACTCCTGACAGCCAAGTCTAAACACAAATGCCTGCTCCCTCTGCCCTCACCCTGTCAACCTACAAAACATGGCTCCATGTGTAAGTGGCAATTTATTGTGACCTCCATGCCCACTCAGGGGTGCATATCCACCCCTGCCCCCTCGGGGCTGATTTTTCTGACTGGTAGAGCTCTCCATGTGGACTGTATGTGTCTGGGAAAGCCAGGTTTAATGAGCTGGAACAGGAAGGGACGGGCTGTGAGTGACAAGCTGGTCTGCTGCCTGCCTCAGGGCCCAGCAGAAATGCTGTCAAGGCAGACACTGACTACTCCAGCATCATAGAAGTAGTTGACTACTTGGTTCTGTTTTCCACTCCGTATCAAGTTTTGGTGGCATGTAAAACGATGTTATTATTCCTAATGATTATCACTTAATGTGGAAAGTTCCAAATAAGAAAATAGTTGTGAAACCGGCCTTCCATGATTGGACCGGGAATATCTGCACTAGTGATAGAAAGTGGCAGTTACCAAAGCGTGGTCCGGAACTCCAGTGAGGCCATATTGCTGCCCCAGCCCTGGGAGATTCTTTCTCCTTTCCTGAATTCACACTTAACAAGTGATAATTAAATTTGTATCTCTAGTTGAGAGGCTCTGTAATTTAAGACTTAAAATTCTTAAGACTGTAGCATAGGCTAAACATAATCGTGTAAGAAATATGAAGCAGGCTTTTAAAAGATCCTTTCTGATTAGAGAAACAGGCATCAGTTCCTCACTGCCAAGAAAAAGGCTCAGCAGCTGAAACCGTGAGCTGTCCCGGGAGAATTACCTTCTTCACTGTCGAGTGGGAAGAAAAGGCTGGGTCAAAGGCGTTGCTTGGATGTTTGCTGGATGGACAGTCTTCTTCCCAGAAAGCTAGTTTTCCATGGATGCCCTGTTCTTAGTGCTTGTGTGTGCTCATGTGTCCACGTGGGGGCAATTGTGTGCATATGCATGTGTAATTGTATTCATGTGGGTGCACTTGTATGCATATGCATGTGTAATTGTGTTCATGTGGGTACACTTGTGTGCATATGTATGCAGAGACCAGTGGTCCATCTCAGATGTCACTCATTCCTCAGGAACCATCTACCTTGGATATTCAGACAAGGTCTCTCATTGGTCTGGGACTCTCTGGTTAGGCTAGGCTGGTTGGCCAGCAAGCCTCAGGGACCCACCTGTCTCTGCCTCTCCAGCATTGGGGTTACAGGCACGCACCGCCGCTCCTGAATTTTCTTATGTGGGTTCTGGGGATGGGACTCGGGTGCTTGGGTGGCAGTCGCCATACTGACTGAGCTACCTTCCCAGCCCCAGGAGCTGTGGTTTCAAATGTGCCAGGGACTTGTTACCTTCACTTCTGCCAGTACCCAGCATGGAAGGTCATGCTGTGGCCAGAGGGGAGAATCAGGAATTACCTGATAGCTATTTCTAATAGCTTGTTCTGCGAAGAGTGCCTGCCTGCACATGAGACATGTTGAACTGACACATTTTTGTTGTTGGAAGAGTCCTAACTATTATCCAAGTGATTTTCAGGGATGTATTCAAATTAGGCATAGTAAGATCTATCTTTAAAAAGAAATATCGTAAATGTCCTATTTTGGTTGTTTATTATTTTGTAGGAAGTTGTTTGTTTTTACAATTCTGAAGATTAAACCTAGGGCCTTGCACATTCAAAGCAAGCACTTTATCACAGGACTTTTATACTTTTATATTTTATTCTGGTGTGTGTGTGTGTGTGTGTGTGTGTGTGTGTGTGTGTATGTGTGTGTGTGCGCACATGCGTGCATGCGTGTGGAAGCCAGAGGTTGAGGTCAGATGTCCTCCTCAACTGCCCTTCCCTTTATCTTTTGATACAGGGTATTCACCCATTCAAGTAGGCATGCCAGCTAGCAAGCTGCTGGGGATGGATCTTCCTGCCTCCAGCTCCCCAGTGCTGGGATTCAAGGTGCATTCCAGCTTTTTAGGTGGTGTTGGGGATCTGAACTAAGGCCCGAGTGCTTGTGCAGAAATGCTTTCCCAGCTCAGCCATCTTCGCAGCTCTGACTTTTATTGTTGGAGACCTCGTTTCACTGGGGTACTTAGGCTGGCCTCGAACTCACTCTGCAGCCCAGCCAGGCCTTGAACTTGCCGTTGTCCTGGCTTAGCCTCCCAGGCAGGTAGGATTACAGGCTTGTACCACCAGGCTTAGGTTTTATTATTTTTTTATTCATCCTAAATTGAAACCATTATCTTTTTGTGTATAAACTTGTATTCAAGTATAGTATACATACCCATCTTCTTTTTAATGCATTTTATTGACATATTCATAAAATTCATTGCTTTGAAGTGTACAAATCAGTGGTGTTTAGTTTAGTCCCAAAATTGTGCAACCATGTCCACTACCCAACTCTAAAATAGCCTCATCGTCTCCAAGAGAAAGCCCAGCTTATAAGTAGCCATCTCTATTCCTCAGAGATGCCTACTCTGGACACTCCATATGAAGGAAATCATAATATGGCTTCTTGTTTCTGACTTCTTCCTTGGAATATAATAATTGAAGTATAATAGTCATCCATATTGTAACCCAGATTCCTTTTGCAGCTAATATTCAGGTATATGCAACATTTTGTTTGTATATCCAATTACTATCAGTTAATTATACCTTTTTGCTGTCCAGAATAATCTTGCTGTGAACAGACATGTGTAAGTCCTTGTGTAATTGGAAGCTTCCTAAGAGTGGCATCCTGGGTGCCATGGTAACTTCGTAACTTTGGAGGAGCTGCCACACCAGAAAGCACCAGGTCATTGTACGTGGACACCAGCAGCTCCATTTATCTGTGTATCGCCTTGTAGGCTTCTCTGTTGGTTCTTATTATTATTATAAAATGATGCTCTATTGTACTTTTCTCTTAGGATATAAAGATGGTAAGCATCTTTTAATTTGCTTATTGACTATGCGTATGTATATCTTTGAAAAAAATTATTGAAATCGTATGCCCACTTTTAAATTGAGTTATTTTTTATTGATACATTGTAAGTCCCTCTCGACCTCTGGGTGCAAGCCCTTTATCGCATGCTTTTTAAATATTCCACCCTTGGGTTGACCTTACTATCTTGATGGCATCCTTTGGAGCCCAGAAGGTTTTCATTTTTCTGCGCTGATTGAACCCAGAGCTCCCACCCTAGGCCAGGACCCTAGGACTGAGCCACACCCCTCTTTTGAAATGCTGCTCTTCTGGTGAAGCCACCACATGGCCCAGTTTCTTCTCACCCGTGTGCTTTCTGCTGAGGCCCCTACTGATACGTTTACAGGATTGTCCTTAAATCGATTGAGTTGCTTTTCTCTTGCTGCTTTTAAAATCTTCTGTTGTCTTTGACCTTTTTTTAACATTATTATTTATTCATTTGTGGCAGGGCAGGGCAGGGGGTGCCATGACGTGTGTAGAGGCCAGAGGACATTGTCCAGGAGCCAGTTTTCTCCACTCACCATGTGGACCACCATGTGGGTGGATCTCAGGGTCACAGGCTTCCTGGTAAGTGTTCTAACCCGCCAAGCCCTCTGGGTAGCCAGACTTTTGGTAGTTGTGTTGTCAGGCATTATATGGAGCTCCTCAGGTTTATCCTAGTCAGAAGTCTTTGAATCTTCTCGAATTTGAATGTGTTCCCTTCTCGGATGATGGGATGTTACAGGTCACCGGCCATTATTTATTAGGTGAGTTATCGAGCCCTTTCTCCCTCTTCTAGAGTTTCCCAAATGTGTCTGTCGCCATATTTGGTCACGTTCTGTCATTTTTTACTTTTCTCCAGTTTGTTCTTTGCTCCTTTGATGGTGAATCTTCACCACCTGCCTGCTTAGATTCTAAATAGAATCACCAAGAAGGGCAGGGTGTAGTGATGCGTGCTTGTCATCCCAGCACTCAGAGGTAGTGGAAGTACGATTCCCACTCCAAGACCAGCCTCATCTATATAGCAAGTTTGAGGCTAGCCAAGGCCACATAGTCAAACTCTGTCTTTAAAAAATATAAATAAATGAATGAATGAATACCCTAGAAGAGGAGTGGGGCACAGCCCTGGGTGTGTCTATGAGTAGTTTCCAGAGAAGATGAACTGAGAGGGCCAGCCCTGGGATGTAGGTGGTGCCCTCCCATGGGAAAGAAAAGAGAGCTGGTGAAGCACCAGGGGTCCCTCCCGGTGTGCTTCACCAGGAAATTGCCATGGTCCACCAGGTCTTCTGAAAGCCTATGCACTAAGTGACAATTCACCGTCCCCCTTAAGCCTTGCAGTCGGGTGCTTCGGTCACAGCAGTGAGACAGTCGCTACCTGACCGTCTGCCTGACCGTCTCCAGGGACTTCGTTCAGCTCACTGCCCGATGGACTCTGCTGCTGAACCCCCACATCAGTTAGTGGAGTCTTCAGCTCCCGATGACCACTGGACTCCCTTCTATGGTTTCTGCCTGTGGCTGACATTCTCATTTTATTCTTGCATTGTTGTCCTTATTTCCTTTAGTCGACCCATTTGTCTAGTTCACTGAGCTCTTTCTAAACAAGTCTTTGGAATTACTGTTAGACAGGAGACCTCTGGAGATTTGTCTTGGTGCTTTGGGCCATGTTTCCCAGTTTCACTGTATGCAGTGTTGTTTGAATGGACCGTGAGCGTTTGAAGAAACACTTTGCCTACTCTTTACAGACCTCCACAGTCTGCCTGGCTAGAGACTCCCGTGCCTCTCAGCTCTCAGTTTCTCTGGAGCTGCATCTCTGTGTTTACCCATCCCTGTTGTGGAAGGTTCTCCAAATCCGAGCGTCTCGCTCCCTCTGGTGTCTGCATGCGGTACTGCAGATAGGTAGGTAAGTTCCTTTGTTTCCAGGGGCTTCTGGGTTTTACTAGTTACAATCAGAATCAGACAAGATAAAATCAATCCTTGGGAAGGCTCCCAGAAAGACAAAAAGATGGGCATACATTCTTTCCTTCCGAAAGAAGAAACAAGACCTGGGCCCCTTTCCTGGTCACACGGAGCTGGGAAGACTGAAAGCAGTGGGGACTTACCTTCTCAATACGGTTGTTCTCGCCTCTGTACTTGGCTGGGCTTGGTGACTTCCAGTTAGTTTCTGGAGTTTTTGTTAAAGCTTTATGAACTGTATATTGTGATAAAGTCAGTGTCTACAGTCTATGGCCTATGGCTTTCTATTTCATAATCTTGCCAACCTCAGTCAAGATTCTTAACTTTTTGGAATTATGGTATACTGATAATATAATGCAAGCTGTGAAATTCCTACCTAGAAAAAGTACACATACATAAAATGTGAGATGTAAGCCAGGTAGGGTGGTACATGCCTGTAATCCCAGCACTTGGAAGATAGAGGCAGGAGGCTCAGGATTTCAGGGCCAGCCTCAGCTACATAGTGAGTTGGAGGTCAGCTTGGGCTACATGAGCCCTCCACCCCCATTGGGTGTGTGTGTGTGTATGTGAGAGAAAGAGACAGAGATGAAGAAACAGAGACAGAGGAACAGAGAAAGACAGAGAGACAGAGGCATACATTTGGAGAGTGTTAGGTTCATATACACAGGTACCCTAATTTAAAAATCTTGACAGTCTGTGCAGTGAAGAGTTAAATAAGCAGCTTCCAGCTCCTCAGACTGCACATTCAAAAGAGGACTTAACCAGCAGAGGGAGATGGGTTTCTGAAGCCTTGAATATCCTGCCTAGAGTCTTTTGTCTGCCTGGAGCCTTGGACCTCAGGATAAGCATTTGGCACCAGGAGTTACGCTAACACTGAGGCCCACAGAGATGATCTGTTTTTATGTGCCTGGGATCCTAGGCCTCGTTATATCAGTTCGATTTCTGTGAACATTGGTCATTTAACAAAGGGTCTGCCTGACTATGTGACTGAACTACAGTAAAAATTCTAGACCCTGGTGCTCACGAGAGCCTCCTACTTAATGACATTTTGTACATCATTGCTGAGAAGTAAGTACCCTCTCTGGGAACAGCAGAGGACAGCTGATTTCTTCTGGACTTTTCCCTTTATGGCCCTGATCTCGATCTTTTCGCTGTAATATAGTTTCACTGTGAGCATAGCAACATTTTCTGGGCCCCACTAGCAAATTACCTTACCTTGGGAACCATTTCTGCCCTAAGCTGTTTATGCTGAGGTGGCCAACCTGCCAGGCCCGCTACAGTATGTGACCTCATGTCACTCAGCACTCGTAGTGTAAGTTGGTCCCAACAGAATGTCACTGTCTACATGCTACAAAAGTCCAAGGATCCCAGGGTGAATAGGTTCAGACCTCAGCATCGACCTCCCCCGCTTTCCAAATCTAAGTGGTAGAACTCACGCATGTGGGTCAGAGTCTTAGCTTTCTGTCACTTCCAATTTCTCTCAGCACGGCGGCGGCGCTCTACCCTACCAGCCCCCACTCCCCTCCCTCGCCACACTCACACCTGAGGGCCTACACTCCGAGGCCACCAGTGGATGCCTGCAACAGAGGTGCTGCTAAACCTGACCGCCAGCGCCCTGTGTGGCACTACCCGCCTCACACACTGCGCCCGTGACATTGGCACTTGAGGCACGGCAGCCAAGCCAGCACAGGCGTCTTCATATGTCAACTTCATGAAGAACTTGCGCTTATTCTAAGTTTTAGCAGCTTCCTCTGAGCCTTCACCTTTCACCTATAGGAAGTTGTCGTCCCCCCCCCCCCCCCCCATTAACCTCTTTCTCAGCTTCTATCAATCAGCTTCTCTCCCTGGACCTCCACAGGTGTCCCGTCCCCCTCCCCCCCCCCGCCCCTCCTCCCCCATCTTGTTTCTGCCACGATGGTTTTGGAATGTCATGGTATGAGCTCTTTTGCATCTGCCTTTTTTCTTTAGCTTGCTACTGTTGCCTTTGTGAGATTCCTCTGTGTTCTTCCACATCTGGCCATCTGTTCCTCTCACCGAGGAGAAGTATACTGTTGGGTGTGCCACAGTTTGTTTTAGTGATTCCCAGTTATTAAGCTATTACCAGTTTGGGGTTCCTGAGAACATTTATATTTAGCTGTTTATGTGGATATTTTTTATTTCTTTTGAGTAAATGCTGGAAAAGATGTTTACCACATCATATGGATGAGCATGTTTGTAAGGAACTGCCCAATATTTTTCAGATGGCTTTCCTTTTGATTCTGGATTCCGACTAGCAATATGGGGAAGAGTCCCGCATCTCCACCGCCATTTGGTCTGTTAGTCTTCTCTAACTTTAGCCGCTGACTAAGTGTAGAGCGGTAACCTGGTTCTAATTGGCAGCTGTCTAGTGACTAATCCTGCAGGACTTCTTTTAAAATTACATTTATTGGTGGATCACAACTGTCTGTAACTCTAGTTCCAACAGATCTGACACCCTTTTCTGGCCTCTGTGGGCACCAGGCACACATGTGGTGCACAAACATTCATACAGGCAAAACACTCATACATATAACATAAATTAATAACTTAAAGATTACACTTATTTATTTGTGTGTGTGTGTGTGTGTGTGTGTGTGTGTGTGTGTGTGTGTGTGTGTACACGTGCATGGGGAGGAGTGGAGTTGTGCCACAGCACTCATATGGAGGTCAGAGGACAACTTTTGGGAGGTGGTTCTCTCTTCCAACATGTGGGGTCCGGGCATTGAACTCAGGTCCTCAGGCCTGGCAGCAGACACCTTTGTCTACTGAATCATCTCCCTGATCCTCTGAGCATCTTTTCATATGATGATATGTTCATATGGTGAAATCTGTGTTCAGTGAAGTCTGTGTTCAGTATTTATTTTTATTTGGGCTGTTTATCTTATTACAAAATTATAAGAGCTCTTTATAGACACAGGTGTATGTTTGCAAGCATGTTGGTTTTTTGGAGCAGGATCTTGTGGTACCTCAGACTAGTGGCAATTCTTGCACTTTGCTTCCTTAGTGTTGGGATTATAGGTGCACACTGCTTGTTATGAGGCCGTTTCATGGTCTGAATGAGTCAGGGTCTCACTCTGTAGTCCAAGAGTCCTGCAACTCACTATGTACAACCCAGACTCAAGTTCCCAGCAATCCTCTTGCCTGACTTAGCCTCTCAGATTTAGGATCACAAGCCACCATGCCCTGCTTTTTATAGTTGCTTCTTCCCAGGGTGTGCCTTGTGTTTTCATTTTTCTGACAATGTCTTTTGCTGAACAGTTTCTAGTTTTGAGTTTGTGTTTTAGTCACATTGATCCAAGGTAAGGGCCAGAGCCCAGGCGCAGCTTCTGCAAATGGATGTGCTATTTTTCCACTGCCATCTACTTAAAAGAATTTCCTTTCCATGGGTGCGTGCATGTATTTAATCCTAGCACTTGGGAGGCAGAGACAGGTGGATCTCTGTGAGTTCCAGGCCAGCCTGATCTACAGAGTGAGTTCCAGAACAGCCAGGGCGACACAGAGAAAACCTGTCTCGAAAAACAAAACAAAACAAAAGAGACTTTCCTTTCCCCCACTAACTTATATTGGCCTCTTTGTAGGAAACTAATTGTCCCTGAATGTGGGAGTCATTTTTGGCCTCTGTGTAGTTCTATTAATCTATATTTCTATCTTTATGCTTTGTCTGATTTTGATTCCCATGGTTTCACAGTAAGTCTTGAAAATGTGTAATTTAGCTTCTCCAATTTCATTCTGTTTTTCAGATTGCTTTGGCTCTGTGTTTTCATGATAATTTTAGAATCAACTTGTCAATCTCTGCAAAATTACCTGCTGGGATTTTGACTGGGCTTGCATTGAATCTTTAGATCAATTGGGGTCGTTTAACATCTTAATAATTCAAGCCTTTTAATCCGTGAACGTGGATATCTATCTCCCGTGTATTTAGGTCGTCTTCAGTTTCGCTCAGCAGTATTTGTAATTTTCATCGTATAGGTCTTGTGCATCTGTTGTTAATTAATCCCTAGATGGTTTATGTAGGTACTGCTAGCGTTAATGTTTTTTCCTTTCAACTTGCAATCATTCTTTGTAGTATAGAGAAGAAGTCCAGTGGATTTTGTATATTTGTTCTTTGTATGTTTTTATTTTTAAATGAAATGGAGATGAAGTTGCTGAAGGTTTCTTGTTTTTGTTCTTTGGACTCTACGTTCCTTCAGTTTCATATTCTTTTTTTTTTTTTTTTTTTTTTTGGTTTTTCAAGACAGGGTTTCTCTGTGTAGCTTTGCGCCTTTCCTGGATCTCGCTCTGTAGACCAGGCTGGCCTTGAACTCACAAAGATCCGCCTGCCTCTGCCTCCCGAGTGCTGGGATTAAAGGTGTGCACCACCACCACCTGGCCAGTTTCATATTCTTATAAACATATGTGTCTGTCCTATTTAACAAACACAAAGGGAACATATAATGCTTAATATTTGACAAGCAAAAGCCCCATGCTATAGGTACTCTTATTAGCTCAATTTAGAGATGAGGAAAGGGAAACCTGGAACAATGAATTAATTACCAAAGTCCCACAGATGATAAGTGGCTGGCCTGGGAACTGATTCTGACATCTGGCTTTGGAGCCCATTCTGTACATGAGAAGTCCTCAGACCTTTTGCGGTTTGGACACCTTCATAGTCTTAACAATGACTGTAACTGAAGTTTTCCCCATGTCCCACCTGGCCCATGGTCAGGACAAGTCTCTCTCACCCACCAGTCCTGCAGCTGCTTGGACCCAAGTAAACACACAGAGGCTCATATTAATTAAAACTGCTCAGCCATTAGCTAAGGCCTACTACTGACTAGCTTTTACATTTAAACTAACCCATAATTCTTATTTATGTTTAGCCACGTGGCTTGGTACCTTTTCTCAGTTCTTCCTTCACATCTTGCTTCCTCTGTGTCTGGCTGGCGACTCCTGACTCTTCCCAGAATTCTCTTCTCTACTTGTCCCGCCTATACTTCCTGCCTGGCTACTGGCCAATCAGCATTTTATTTATTAACCAATCAGAGCAACAAATTCACAATATACAGAGCGATATCCACAGCAAATGACTGAGCCAAAGTGTGCATGAAGAGAGACTGTATGGCTGAGAAATGTTGATTTCAATGTTTGCCATAAGGCTCCAGATTAAAATAGGGTATACCTCTGGGTCAAGTGTAGAGGAATAAGAAAAAAACTCAGAGGCAGAAGCAGACTCTTAGATGTGCAGTCTCCCCACCCCCACTCACCTCTACCCCCTGTAATATAGGGGAAATATGTTCCCGCAGACCCAGCAAATGCCTAAAACTAGGTAGCTTTGAATTCTAGTAGAAATCAGACTTTGAATTTTGAATTTTTATCTTTTCCTAGAAGAGCAATATACAGTGCAGTGCTCTGTTGAGATTCTGGGCAGAGCAGTGAACCAGTGTCCAGTCAGTCATGTGACCACAGCAGTAAACAGCCAGTCTTACAGTGTGAGGTGCGGCTAAACACCTTGGTTCCATAGCATCGGCATATTAAACACACTTTGATCTGGGATACGTTCATCTCACTGTGGGCTTATCAACTCCACTGTGAGTCAGGAGCGTCTGCCCTGGGTCTTCTCTCCATGCCCTGCAGTGTTCCAGCACTCAGCCGGCCTTCAGTGGTTGACCCCCTGGGGGTCTTTGCACTGCTGTTCCTGTGCCTCGAGGCCATGAGTAAATACTGTGATAGCGCGACAGTTGGTCTGCTGAGGTGGCTGAGTGGCCAGTGGACAGTAAGGTGGACTCTGTTCAAATGCTCTGGACAAAGGGATGATTCGCGCAGAATGCAAAGGGCTTGCACCAATAGCTCAACGCTACAGCATTTGCCCAGCATGCATGAGATGCTAGGTTCAGGTCCCAGCACCACCAAACAAACAAGCAATTAGAAATGGAATGGAATGGTGTGGATTTTATCACTTTTCTCTAAACAGTATTAAAAGTGAAGAATTTAGAAGTTATTGTTTATTTTGGAATTTTGCATTTAATAGTACTGAACTGGAGTTAACTGTGTGTGTGTGTGTGTGTGTGTGTGTTTCTCAATTTACATCACAGCCTCAGAAATTCCATTGGTTGAGGGTGTGGTAACAATGGAAACTAGGAACTCTGTTCCTTGACTCAAACTACACACAAATGATGTTTTCAGGTGTAATTAACCTACATTCAAAAGTTTTAAAACTTCTAAGTAAACAGGTGGAGATCACAGGAAAATATTTTCATGATACTGGATTGAAGTAGGTAAAGATTTTGTCATAGCATAAAATGTACTAAACAGAAAACTAAACATTGATAAATGTTGCCTAATGAAAATTAAGAATATCTGAGCCTTGAGATGGCTGGCTGGAACTCACCACGCAAGAAGAAAACTAACTCTCAATAGTTGTCCTTTGACCTACATACACACACACTGTGGCATGAATGTGCCCACATACATACCACACACACACACTGGCATGAACGTGCCCACATACATACCACACACACACAAAGTAAGCAAAATTAATAACATCGACTATCAAAACATATCATTTTAAATGCATTTTTATTTTATGTGTATGTGTGTGCCTGTGTGAGTAGATGCCATGTGCACAAGGCCCTGACAGAGGCCACAAGGGAGTGATGGATGTCCTGGAATTGGAGTTACAGGTGGTTGCGAACCATCTGATTTGAGTGTTGGGACGAGCTTAGGTCCTCTAGAAGAACAGCAAGCTCTCGTAACTGATGGTCCATTATTTAAGAAAGTAAGTCGAGGGGTTGGAGAGATGGCTCAGCAGTCAGGAGTTCTTACTGCCCTTGCAGAGAACCCGGGTTTGGTTCCCAGCACCCACACGGAGACTCACAACTATCTGTAGGTCTGGAGGATTTAACACCCTCTGCTGGCCTCTGCAGGCTCCTACACCCATGCGGTCCACAGAAAGTGGTGGAGGCAGGGGCAACTCTTAGTTGTAGGTCAGCCACAGGCTACACTGTGAGATCTTGTCTCACAAAAAAAAAAAAAAAAAAAAGAAAGAAAAGTAGACCAGCTATGGACTATTAAAGAATTCATATACAAAATAAAAAAAACTCCTTCAAATCAATAAGTAAAAATTAGTGCATCAACCACCAAGAGACTCCTACAAAAACATTCATGGCAGTCCTATAATTGACTCAAAATTAGACAAAATCCAAATATGCATCAAGAGGAAAATAAAACAATTTGTGATATAGCCATATAATATAATATGATTAGTAGTAATAAAAGAAATGGACTACTAATATACAGAGCACAGATGAATCTCAAAACATGCTTGGAGAAAAGCCAGATACAGGGCTGGTCGTAGCTCGTTGGCGGAGCACATCCTTAACATGCACCACACCTTGGAGTCAATCCCCTACGCAAACCTCCCCCCCAAAAAAGAAAAACACAAAAGAATATAAACAAGTAGATGCACTGGCACACACCTGTAGCCCCACCAACACAGGAGATTGGGTCAGGAGAATCACAAGTTCAAGGCCAGCCTAGGCAACTTAGCAAGACCCTGTCTCAGAAACAAACGGGGCTTTGGCTAGAAGCCCTGAAATATATACTATACAGTTTCATTCATAAGCCACTAAAAACTAAGCCAAGTTAGTATGTGGTGATACATATCAGTCTGGTCATTACCTCTGGTAGACTGGGCATTGACTCAGTGAGACACAGGAGCCCTTCCTTGGGCACAGGTTATGCCATACACATATATGTTAAAAATAAGATACATGTTTAAGAGTTGTATCTTTATATAAACTGTGTGTGAATTTTTTTTGTTTTTGTTTTGTTTTTTGAGACAAGGTTTCTCTGTATAGTTTTGGTGTCTGTCCTGGATCTCGCTTAGTAGACCAGGCTGGTTTCGAACTCACAGAGATCGGCCTGGCTCTGCCTCCTGAGAGCTGGGATTAAAGGCCTGCGCCACTGCGCTGCCCCAGAGTGTGTCAATTTTTTTGAGACAAAGTATCACTATGTAACTCTCTGCCACCTGGAATTGACTATGTAGACCAGGTTGGCCTTGAACCCATAGTGATCTGCCTGTGCTTCCCAAGCGCTGGGATTAAAAGTGTGTGCCACCATACAGCCCTATAAGTAATTTTCAAACTTTAAGTAAAACAAATCACTGAGGATCCCCAAAAAACCTATGTTTTTTATTTTTGTCTACCAAATTTTAGCACTTTAGAAATTGAAAGAGAAATTTAAAAATGTTAGCTCATTAAAATACTATTAAATTCTTTACATATTTTGTAAATGTCTTTATGAAAAATAACTTTATTTTCTTAATAATGATAGTAAAAAACATCCAGCCTCAGTGGCGCATGCCTGTGATCCCAGCATTTGAGAAGCAGAAGTGGAAGGTTTGCATTCTAAGCCAGCCTGGGCCAGTCGCCAGACTGTCTCCAAAAACAAAAACAAAAATATTCATGAGAAAACTGACATTCAGATTTTCCTTGGTGGGAACTTCTTTAAAATTTCTTTAATGTCAGGTTTAAAAGAAGACAGCTGAGTTCAAAAACCTGTGTCTGCATTTAATTTGTTACAGCCTCACATTAATCAGCCTTTGCAAACTCCAGTGTATACCTGGGGGAACGCAAATGAAAAGACAAATTGCAGGTTAGAATCATTAGGAAAACAGCTTGGACCTCGTGACCTTCCGAGCTGCATAGAAGCCTGCTGTCTCCCCTTGTGGCATGTTGACCCCTGGCTCTGACTCACTCCCCGTGGCTGCTTCTGTAGTGCGTGGCTAGAAAAGAAATGAACCGCCGTTTCAGAGTGGAGTCTGCATTCCTAGTACAGTCCAGATTTCCCGATGTCGCACTCTTCCCTCTGTGACATGTCTTTTCTTCAGCTGGAGACCTATTCCAACCAGCAGGTAGACGGAAGCCAGCACGGTGGCAGAGCCGTCTCAAGGTGACCTTTGTCTCTGCTTTCCTAGGTACGATGATCATCTAAATCTAGAATTAGTATGTTCTCATATGTGTTCGGTATCCAAATGTAAATATAAGTGTAGAAAGGTCACTTGTATCCTGTCTCAAACCCTGTCCACACCACACTCCCGCAGGTACTCAGGATTTCTCAACATTTTTTTTCTTAGCTAAAGCCCTGTGAATTTTTAAAGATTTTAATTTTTTTTTTGTTTTTGTTTTTGTTTTTGTTTTTGTTTTTGTTTTTCGAGACAGGGTTTCTCTGTGTAACTTTGCGCCTTTCCTGGGACTCACTTGGTAGACCAGGCTGGCCTCGAACTCACAGAGATCCACCTGGCTCTGCCTCCCAAGTGCTGGGATTAAAGGCGTGCGCCACCACCGCCCGGCCGATTTTAATTATTTTTATTTGTGTGTCTGTGTGTTTATGTCACACACTGTGCCATCAGTCCCCGGGAGCTGGAGTCACGGGGTGTCCTAAGCTACCCAGTGTAGTCTTGGGAGCTGAACCGCCCACACATCTCTCCAGCCAGCCCCTGAAACTTGACTTGGGAAATCTCTGGACTACTTAGACCACTGGTTTGCCTCTATCAAAGTCAGGAGCGTTCTCCAATTTTTCCCTAAGTGGTAAAAGATACATTAGGGTTTTTTCCTCATAAATTATTTTAAACTGTGAAGCAGGAACAGATCTTCAAACCATGGAAAATAACCCCCCCCCAAAAAAAAAACCCTTTTATTTCCATAATACTTAATCGCGTCTTCCTAAGGACGAATATATTTAATGGCAAAACTTGGAGGAGAGGAGGAAAAGCAGGCCACCATTTCTCCTTCCACAGCCATGCAGCGAGTGCGGCCCAGCCGTCAGGGCACTGTGCAGGGCCAGAGGGAAGCTGGGGGTGACTAAAGCCCCAAGACGGCGGCTTCATCCTACGCCTGCACTTCAGGTGCCTCAGAGCCTTTCAGAGGCAGGGAAGATACAACCCAGAGTGCTTAATCATACACCTCTCCAGGCTTGTAGATAAACTCCATTATCAAGAGAAGGCTCACGTCTCCGGTGAACACCGAGTGGCCCACTTGCTGTCACACTAAAGTGGCTTCTTAGTGCTGAGAATCATTCTGGGCACATCTGTGATGTCCTTGTGTAGACCTCTTCCTGTGGAGCACGTGCATGAGAAACGTGCCTCCCAATTCCGAAGAGTTTACAACGTTTCTAGCTAGGTTTGATGGAGGACACCATTATGTGTTTTATAGAGGGATTCAGACTAAGAGATGAGCAGGGTGGGGAGGGCGCTTGTGGAAAGGGAAAATGTGACCTCGGCCTTAAAACACTGGCTAACTTTTGGAGAGATGCAGATGAGAAGCAAGATCCCACCCTGTTCTACACGGACCCAGGTATGATTCTGTTGTGCCGAGGTTGCAAGACCCCCAAGCAAGACCACCACAGAGCCAATATCCGATGCAAGCACACAGAGGTTTTAATAACAAAACAAACAAGCTTGATCCACTGTCCAGCTCCAACACAGCGGGTGGAGGAGGAGAACAGCCCAGAGCACTCACTTGAAGGGGTTTATATAGGAAAGGTTTACATGCAGCTTGGGATTGGACAAGGGGGCTAGGGGTTACTGGCTGAACTATAAGCATGAGGTTACTGATGGCTACCAGGATTCAGGGTATCTACAGAGACATCATTTTTTACTCCCTGTGTCCTGCTTTTGTTGAACCCAGGATATATACATTCAGATTTATTGTTCCAGTCCTACTCTCCTCCAAGGTCAACTTCTGGTCAGTTGAGTCCATTACTCCCCATATCTTGTTTTGCCAAGTCCAGGATACGTAGATTTATTGTCCCAGCCTTAAGTTCAACTTCTGGTCACTTCTAAAACTACTGGTCAGCAAATACCTTTGGAGGAGGGGAGGGGGAAGCGCCTCTCACGATGGCTACTGATTTTTCCCTTTCAATTCCATTTTCCTGCGTAAAACCCTAAGGGGTGGGATGTCTTATGCCCACTTTGAGATGATGGTGCCCTGTAGCATGAGTTGGTCTTAATAATAAAAACCAGGAGCCAGTATTGGGGTAAATGCTGAAAGATTAGTAAAGGAGCCAGCCAATAGAGAGACTTCTTACTTCTCCTGAATCTTCAGCCTGAAAGGGGCTGAGCTCCTGTCTCCACCCAGTCATATCACTTCCTGTTTCCTCCTCCCTAGTGCTGGGATTAAAGGTGTGTGCCACCACTGCCTGGCCTCTAGTGGCTAGCTCCACACTCTGATGTCCAGGCAAGGTTTACTTGGTAGAGCACAAACAAAATATCACCACAGTGCCCACACAGTAGGTGAGGAATTTAAGCCCAGAAAGGAGTTAGGTCCCCAAAACCAACTAGTGAATGTTGGTGTCTAACTAAAACTCAGTGCAGTGTTCTTAACGCTGCTCCCTTACATTCCTCAGCAGCCATTCTCAGTTTAACTGACTAAGCTAAAAACCCAGATGTCTGGCCAGGCTGTGTTCCTTTGTGGAAGGGCCCAGAGGACCACTCCCTCCCCAAAACTGCCGTTTCCTGGCTTGCTGTCCTCCCCATCCCCAAAGATGGCCCACAGACTCCTTGCATGGCACACCTCTCTGGGCCCTCTGCATCCTCATTTATGTTAAGGACACAGTGAGATTTGTCACCTAGTTTCCTGTCTCTAGGTCCTTGCCTTAATCATCTCTACAGTCTCTTTTGCATTGTAAAAGAGCATATTCAAAGGATTCTGAGGATTAGGAACTGGTCTTCTTTGGAAGACCGTTATTCTGACTATGTCAGGTCGAGCCCGATTGGTATTATCACAGGTTACAATGGTGTTTGTGGTGGTTTGAATAGGAATGCCCCCAGAGACTCAAGTGTTTGAATGCTTTGCCCATTGGGAGTGGCACTATTAAGGAGGTGTGGTGGTGTTGGAGTGGGTGTGGCCTTGTTGGAGAAAGTGTGTCACTGTAGGGGCAGGCTTTGAGGTCTCTTATGCTCAAGCTATGCCCAGTGTGGCACACAGTCTCCTTCTGCTGCCTGCCGATCAAGATGTAGAATTCTCAGCTACCTCCCCAGCACCGTGTCTGCCTGCATGCTGCCATGTCCCACCATAATGGTAATGGACTAAACCTCTGAAACTGTAAGCCAGCCCAATTGAATGTTAAGTGTTGCCATGGTCCTGGTGTCTCTTCACAGCAGAAGAAACCCTACGACAGTGTTCCTGCTGGGATGGCTGCAAGAGGATGAAAACTGCCACCAAGAGCTGTCTTCATGGGAATTGGCTGGAACACCCAGGAAAACAGGGATGATCACTCCTGCCCACCTCCAGTCTTCCAGTCTGCCTAGTGCTCCCAGTTTTTAAGACTGATCAAGGAGCCAGCTGGATACAGGGAGTTTGGTGTGGCAAAGCAGAGTGCAGAATGACAGGTCTGAAGGGATGACCTAGCTGGGTAACAAATGAAGACACAGTTTTCAGAATTGCATTTCAGATGCTCCTCGTCTTACAGTGGGGCTGTCTCAGTAAATCTGTTTTAAGTTGAAAATACCCTAAATCAAAGATGCGTTTAATACAGGGTTGTTTTCCCTCATGAAGCATGGATACCTGGGACCTGTATAAAATTCCCAGGAGTGGCTGAGAGTATCATACTCACATCAGTAGCCCAGGAAGGGCATAACAGTGGAAAGAGAACAGTTGCTACTCAGTGGGTATCATTTTCACACCAGCATCCTAAAGCCCAAAATTTCTAAGTCAAACTAATATAAGTTGGGATGGTCTGTATGTTTAATTGAAAGTTCATAACTCCAATATGTAATGATTTTTTAAAAACAGCAAGAAAAAGACAATCCAAGTTGACTATAGTGGCCCATGCTTGTAATCTCAGCAACTCAGGACACTGAGGCAGGAGGATTACAAGTTCAAGGCTAGCTGAGGCTGCTTAGTGAGTCCTGTCTTAAATGAAAAGTTAGAAAAAATAGTGGCGAGTTGGGGATATAGTTGCGTGGTAGAGCACTTGTCCAGCCCATGGGAGGCTGTGGGTGGGAGGCCGTGGGTGTGGTACCCAGAGGCTGTAAGCACTTAAGCCAGTAACCCAGCTGCTCATTATGCATGTAATTGCATATGCCGTTGTTTTTACACACTGGCAGCACAGTAGGTTTGTTGACAGCAGCATCAGCACAAACAGATGATTAATACATTGTACTGTGATTTTAGGATGACCACAGTATCATTAGGCAATAGGGATTTTTCAATTCCATCATCGTTTCCTGGGACTGCTGACAGCTATGCTGTCTGCCATTGCGCAGATCGTCATTATGCAGCACATGACTGTATGCAATGGTGAGGCTGGGGGCTCCTGTAGAGTAGAAAGCAAGGGAGTACTTGAATAACGAGACAAGGACATCACCAACAAGAAAGCCCATGAAGATGGGTTTCTACGGGGCAGAGGGGCTAACCAAAAGAACACTGTCCTAGTTAGGGTTTATTTGCTGTGAAGAGACACCATGACCACAGCAACCCTTATAAAAGAAACATTTAATTGGAGCTGGCTTACAGTTCAGAGGTGTGGCCTGATATCGTCATGGCGGGAAGCATGGTGGCATGCAGGCAGACATGGTGCTGGAGAGGAGCTGAGAATTCTACATCATCTGGATCAGAAAACAGCAGGGAGAGAGA
Organism: Peromyscus maniculatus bairdii; assembly: GCF_049852395.1. NCBI lineage: Eukaryota > Metazoa > Chordata > Mammalia > Rodentia > Cricetidae > Peromyscus > Peromyscus maniculatus. Next base: position 7,745,676 of record NC_134861.1, read on the forward strand.
GAGAGAGAGAGAGAGAGAGAGAGAGAGAGAGAGAGAGAGAGAGAGAGAGAGAGAGAGAGAGAGAGAGACTGGGCCTGGGCCTGGCTTAGGCATCCGAAATCCCAAAGCTAAGCCCTAGTGACACTTCCTCACAAGGCCACATGTCCTAATCCTTTCAAATAGTGCCACTCCCTATGAGTCTGTGGGGGGCATTTTCATTCAAACCACCATAAACACCATTGGCAAACGTGGACTAATTTGAGCAACCAAAATGAAGCAGGAAGTTAAATTTGTTACTAGAATTAGAAAAGATTATGTGGCACAGGAGACTATTAAAGAGATGATTATGTAAAGACAGTGCCATCCATCACCTAAAAACGGCAGTGCCAGCACAGACTCACATCAGCTCTGAATTACAATCCAAAGCATCTATTTCAACTTTAATAAACAATTGTGTAAATCAGTAGAGGAAATGTCAAATCCCCTGTGCAGAACTCCAGATACCGCATGGACAGGGTCTTCTCCTGGGGCATGGTGGCTCTTTTCCGTAACTCCAGCATTAGGGAGGTGGAGATGGGGGATCCAGTGTTCAAGGCCGTTTTTGACCTGAATGGTGAGTTCCAGGATGCTCTGGCCTGCGTGAGACTTCTAATTATTAAGAGTGGGCTTCCAAAGGGAACGGTGTGAGCCGGGAGTATGGCTCAGTGGTAGAGTGTTTGCTGAGCATGCTCAGTCAAGGCCATGAGTTTGGTGGCTGGCTCCTCTACCCCAAGACTGCAGAAAATCATTCACAGTTTGAAGTTTCCTTTTTAGGTGCTAGGTCTTGAACTGAGAACCTCACTAATGCCCTAGGCTTCCTGCCAAGCCTGGGAAGTTCAAGGAGACATTACCACCTGAGATTTCTCCTTTTGTAAAAATCTGTGCACATTTGAAAACAATTAAAATGTGATTATTGTCCAGAAATACCATTTTTCCTAACTTTTAATTAAGATAGTCCTGGAGCATGCAGAAGAATGTTAAAGCATATGACAGTGATAGGTTCCCTGCCTACGTGGTTGAGAGCTGCCCTGGGTGGGAGCAGCACTCTCCTGATGGCCAATGCATGACCTTCCTGAGGTGTGGCCAGGCCTTTCCAGTGCTCAGGCTTGACCAGGTAGCTGTGTTACACAGGCCGCCAGAGATGGCTTGCTTTGATTTGGTTTGTATTTTTGTCTTTTTCTCCCTCAGGGCTGAGAGTAAATCGAGTCTTATATATGATACTCTACTAATGAGATATATCCAGCCCAGTTTGGTTTGTAATTCTATTGGTTTATTTATTTTGAGACAAGAGGTCACTGTGTCATCGTGTCGTCCCGTCCTGTCCCCCCCCCCCCGTCCCGTCCCGTCCCCCCCCCCCCAGCTGTCCTGGGACTTTCTATGTAGATCCGGCTGGCCTTGAACTCACAGAGATCCACCTGCCTCTGCCTCCCGAGTGCTGGGATTAAATGTGTGTGTCACCACTGCCCAGTTGGTTTGTAATTTTAGTTAAAAATAAAATACATGCTCTTTATAAATAAAACAAGAAAATGCCACCACCAAAGCAGCCATCCTGAGCAGGCCTAGCCTAACCTGGTATCTTATTTTGGGTTTTTATTGCTGTGAAGAGACACCATGACCATGGAATTCTTATAAAGAAAACATTTCATCGAGGGGGCTCACTTATAGTTTCAGAGATTCAGTCCTTTATCATCATGGCAGGGAGCATGTTGTCATGCAGGCAGAGGTGGCGCTGGAGTAGGCAACAGGAAGTGGACTAAGACACTGGGCAGTGTCCTGAGTATAGGAAACCTCAAAGCCCTCCCCCACAGTGACACACTTCCTCCAACAAAGCCACACCTCCTAATAGTGCCACTCCTGTGAGATTATGGGATTCTGGAGTTATGGGGGCCAATTACATCAGACCACCACAGCCAGCACACCCTTTATAACATTGGCACAAGTGAGAGCTGGGATTGGTTGGTTCAAAAATGGATTTTAGGTGAGAGTGGCATTTGCCATGGGGGAGATCCCTTCACACTGTCTCTGAAGAAAAGACTTCACTGCAAAGAATCCAGCTACCCGGAGAACTAGAAGAATCCCCCAAACCTCAGTGTGGAGAGCCCGGGGCACTGTAATTTCAGCCACGGGAGCTCCTTGGGCAGAAAAGCCAGTTAATTTGTATTACAGTCTCAAACCATGGGGCTTCATGGCCACGTGCGGACTAACGTGTGTTGTAGCTGCTGGGCTGATTGTGATGGTGTGTCTGTCATAGGGTGCTAGACAGCCTTTCAAGTCAGCGAAAGGGGCTTATAGCACACACCTGTACACAGTACCTGTGTGCCATCCTGGGTGCAAGGAGACACACTCCTCAGAGACATTGTGCTCTCCCTCTGGCTGCCAGACTGTTAAAACAATGGATCCCAGCGAACAATTTCCTCCAGAAGCCTGAAGTCTGGGACAGCCAGAGGAGGGGCTTGTCTCCCAGGAAGAAATTTGTAAGTTCTGACACCAAGTCAGACCACCTATAGCAGGAGAGCCTGAGCCCGGACAATGATGATGGGACCACACCTTGACCAGAACTACCTAGTTATGCATACATCTAGCCCTCTATTTAAACCTCATGTCAGGACCCCACAGATGACTTTAGGTGTACAGGGTGGGGAGTGGGGTGGGGCTACTAAACATCTTCATTTGTTCCTCTTTTCCAAAGTAACCACACTGAATACATCTCCTTTCTCTGCATGGCTGGTTAATTGACTTATTGAGGACAAGTAGCTTGTTAGGGTTGCCAGGGCCCAGGCTCCCACGCTTAACAATTCCAGTAATAACAGGAAGGCCGAGGCAGGAGCATCACTTGTTTGAAACCAGCGCTACACAGTGATACCGTGTCTCATAAAATCAAAACACACCCACATGTGATCCCCAGGAGAGCTGACATACAGATCGATTAGGAGTTTGTGGTGGCAGATGAAGCTCCGGAACTGCTGTCACCAAAGTCCCAACGGTGGGGTGGGATTTGGCAGAAGGACATTCCCATTGTTGATGGGTACACCTCTTTGTGGCTAGAATTTGTTTGGGTGGGAGCAGGGATGTGGCCTTGCTTGATTTACCAGGAACATGAAGTTTCGTTTTGATGACAAATAAATCTCTACACCTCTTTCTCCTGGCACTGGCTCCAGATGCTCACAGCTCTGGCCTCTGCTCTGGGTGGCGTCTCCGCCCTTCCCACCTGCTTCCTCCCTAGCACTTTGCAGCACTTGTTTTCAGAGGATGTAGGTATTATTCTTTTATAATCTCATACATACCACGCATATTTTAGTTATTTTATCCCCATTACTCTCCTCTACCCCCTCCATACTCCCCTCAGCCCCTCCTTCCCAATAAGCTGCTGTTTTCCTGTGTGTGTGTCTTGTATAATATTAAAAGGGCCAGCCTTAATATTATACTTCCCAGGGGCTCAGGAGAGAAACTACTAACTGCAAGAATTATTTTTGGGAAATGAATCTAAGTACACCAAGCTCTTTGTCCATCTACTTTATTCTTCTGAGATAACACACTATCTACACAGCTTCAGTTCTGTTCTCATGCCTAGCTCCTTTCTTGCCTGAATCCTCTCTATATTTATCTACTGCTCCCTCTAAGTTCTATCTTAATTCTCTCGTCTCAATTCTGCCTCATCTAGGTCCTTTTCATCTCGTTCTTACCCAGCTAGTACTTCCCCATCTGGCTCTTCCTCATCTTCCATCTTGTACACACGTTCTCTCTGCTCAAAATCTTCCTTATCCCTCTCAGTTCGCCACCCTCAAGTTCTCCACTCCTCTCTTCCTCTCCGTCTCCTTAGACCTCTAAGTCCTCTCAAGTCTCTGAGGTGTTCAGTTATAAATTCAAGCAATAGCGATCCACTGCCAGAGCAAGGTCACCCAGCTTGGATTCTTATGCGTCATAAAAGTAGTTAAGAATTTTCCTCAGGCAGTGACCATCAGGCTTTCTTTTACAACCCAAAATGGGAGTGGTCAAAGAGGAGGTCAACTGAGTGCTAATGACCGGTCAATATATCAAAAAGGGGATCTGTGTGCTCAGTCTGCATTCTGAGAAGTGGTTCGGTAAGAAGTTAGGGGTCTATTAGTAAGGTTGTATAAGAAAGGAGGGTCTCACCCTAAATAGCACAAGAAATAAAGCTAGGAGACAGGTGTTGTTTCATTTGGCCTTGGATGCTTGATAGGTATTTTAGATAAATACACTGTTAGGAGTTCTAGGAAGCACATGTAGCATTACAAGAAAATCATTGTAGGAACCAGCTAATATACATACAAAAGCTAAAATATCACCAAGACTTCTTTTTTGGGGGGCGGGGGGAGGGGAGGCGAGCATTTTTTTTTGAGACAGGGTTTCTCTGTGTAGTTTTGGTGCCTATCCTGGATCTCACTCTGTAGACCAGGCTGGCCTCAAACTCACAGAGATCCGCCTGGCTCTGCCTCCTGAGTGCTGGGATTAAAGGCGTGAGCCACCACTGCCAGGCTCACCAAGACTTCTTTTTTTTTTTTTTTTTTGGTTTTTCGAGACAGGGTTTCTCTGTGCAGCTTTGCGCCTTTCCTGGAACTCGCTTTGGAGACCAGGCTGGCCTCGAACTCACAGAGATTCACCTGCCTCTGCCTCCCGAGTGCTGGGATTAAAGGCGTGAGCCACCACCGCCCGGCTCACCAAGACTTCTTAAGCTATGGCTTGACCTTTGGAGAAGTCCTTGACTTTTCTAAGTAGTAGCTTTTGTGATAGTAGCTGAATTCCATTACGTTTTCCTGCAGCTTGCAGCATGTGTGAGTGTGTATATGTGTGTGTGTCTATGTGTCTGTGTGTGTCTATGTGTCTGTGTGTATATATGTGTCTATGTGTCTGTGTGTGTCTATGTGTCTGTGTGTGTGTGTGTGACTGAGTTTAATTAGGGCTGCTTGCATGAGGGAGAGTTGGAGGTTTTTACCAAGCATGGCAACTTACCAGTGGCTATACCACTGAAGAAAAGGGGCTTCCCCTCCACCAGCCACCATTACTGTGAACAGTTCCTCTGAGTTTCATATGTCCCTCCTCCATCCACGAGGGAGCATCAACAACCCCATTTTGTGCAGGTTTTACAGGAAACCACAGCTTCTGTGAGCTCAGAGTGTGATGGCTACACCATTTCCAGAAGAGGCAGCCAGTTTCTCAAAACATGGTGTCACCTGGTGATTTTTTTCAGGCTGGGGACTGGCCCCAGAGCATGGTGGGGCAAGTGCTCTACCATGAGCATGCCCAGTCCCTCCCTGTCCCTTTGGACACCATCATCTCCTGATCTTTCTTCTCTTTCTCTGTCCCCTTTACCAGGTTGGTTTTTGCAGGTACTTCAAACTTTCCTGACAAAGTAAGACTGGCAATGGGCAGGTTAAAGGAAAGAGGCCATATGTACATATTTATTTGATCAGTTTCACAGGAAGGCTTCAGATGACCTGAAGACCCAGGGTGAAGGCTCCGTTTTTCTGCTTAGGTTCTCTAAGACAAGGGCAGCCATGTAGAACTGTGACTGGACAGCATATTGGTGAGCTGGTAGAAGCAGACTGTGAGCTAGGCGGTGGTGGTGCATGCCTTTAAACCCAGGCAGCACTCAGGAGGCAGAGGCAGGCGGAGCTCTGTGAGTTTGAGACCAGCCTGGTCTATAGAGCGAGTTCCAGGACAGGCTCCAAAGCTACAGAGAGAAACCCTGTCTCGAAAACAAACCAACAAAGCAGACTGTGGACAGGGGCCATAGCTAGGCCTTCCGTCCGGTTCTTGTTGCCCACCCAGCTGTCGTGTGTCTGCTCCAGGGTACCAGGCAGCACCCTTTATACCACCTGTAGCCAAACACCACAGGGACACCTTTGCAGCCAGTTCTTAGGAAGGCGGGCGATTAGAAGAGGGTTTTAGTTTTAAGGTAGACTTTGGGGCAAAAAGGTTCTGATTTCTATCCTGCCTGGAGGAAGAGTGACTTCCATTCCTATGGCTTACCCGGGGGAGGGGGACAGAGGAGGCAGGGGGAGGGGAACTTTGCTTCTGAGGCCCCATATCATTTTCTGAGTTCGCAGTCCCTCCCTCTGGCCTTTATGAAGCTTTGTGCTGGCCTCTACTCACTGGCTCTCTGGGCAGGCTCCCTTCCATTTACTCTTGGCCTCGACCCTGTTCCCCTTTAATCGAGACCTTCCTCAGAGAGCCAGCTGGAAAGAGCCTTCTTAGAAATGAGCTCCCTAGGGCTGGTGAGGTTTCTCAGCTGGTAAAGACACTTGCACCTGAGTTTGATTCCTAGGACCCAGAACCCATATTATGGATGGAGAGAAATGATCACATGGTGCCCCCCCCCTTTTCAAGACTGGGTTTCTCTGTGTAGCTCTGGCTGTCCTAGAACTCACTCTGTAGCCCAGGCTGGATCTCAAACTCACAGAGATCTGCCTGCCTCTGCCTCCCGAGTGCTGGGATTAAAGATGTGCAGCTAAACACAGACCACCTGGTTCACATGCTGTCTTATGCTGTGTGGCACACATGCATTCTTGTTCTCTCTGTCTCTCTCTACCTCTCCAGCACCTCTACCCTAGGAGGCCAACCCGTGTTAGCCAGTATGCAGGACAGAGGCCTGGCCTCTCCCTCTCTGTTGCCCAAACACTTCATAGTGAGTGCCCAATTCTCCTGGAAGCTGTGTGTGGAGCACTCCTCTGTGTGGAGCTCTCCTCCGTGTGGAGCACTCCTCTGTGTGGAGCCCTGTGAGTGCCCAATGCTCCTGGAAGCTGTGTGTGGAGCACTCCTCTGTGTGGAGCCCTGTGAGTGCCCAATGCTCCTGGAAGCTGTGTGTGGAGCACTCCTCTGTGTGGTCTTCATGCTGCTCTGGGTAGCCCTTTCTATACTGCATGCTGCTCTGTTCAGACAAGCTCATCTGCCCCAGCTCAGATGCCCGTTTGCTCTGTGGCTTGAAGCATCCACTGCCTAGTTGCCTCCCTTTTCCCTTTTCTCTCTCCCTACCCCCTTCTTGTTTTTCTTCTCTTGTTTGTTTTGACATAAGGTCTCACTCAGCAGCTCAAACTGGCTTGGAACTCATAGTAGCTCTCCTGCCTCAGCCTCCCAAGTGCTGAAATTATAGGTATGAGGCAGCTACCACCTTTGTAATCTCCAAGGAAACCAAAGCTCTGATGGGGCCTCCGAGACCCTGCTCCAGTCTTCTCAGCCAGAGACTCCCTGTGGAGGGTTTGCCACCTGATGGATGCCTGTGTTCCTAAGAACGTCTGCCTGCTTCTCCTTTGGATCCTCCCGGCATCCAAAGGGGTCTCTGGATGCATACCACAGGCAAGTTGTGGGGAGGAGCCTGGAGAAGATGCAGGGGAGAAAAGGTGTCTGGTCAGGAACAACCTGGTGTGGGGACATGGGCCTTTGGGGAAAGTGCTGGAAGGTGAGCTGCAGATATAAAAAATTTAGGGTTCGATGTTGTGGTTGGAGGGATGTCAACTAAATAAACAACAGCTCAGCAGGAAGAAACAGAATGGACTGACAGATCTTTAGAAGCCTTCAACAGTCTGGATTGACAGTTGACTGTTTTTGAAAACGGGAAATTGGGTATTGGTGCACTTTCTGTATACTGTGCTGAGCATTTGATACTAAAGTACTTCTGGAGGACAATATTCGTGGCCTCATACTGCTTTGCTGAGATTGTGCAGGACTGTGACATTAAGCATTTTATAATATATCTTTTTCTTAACAGGAACTATTTTTAAAGTTTTGGGGTGTTAATTTCCTCTTGGGAGGGTGGGTTGGAGATTGAACCGTGAGTATTAAACTAGTGCATGGCCACTGAGACACACCCCTAGCCTAGCTTAACTTTTAAACAAGGTTTGGTAAGCTGAGCAGGAATCTGCAGCGATTTGGAGCCTAGGAGGTAGATGAGACCAACTTCTTGGGTTCCAAGTGTGAGTCCTCCTCAGAAGGATGCTGGGGTCAGGCTGTCAGTCACTTCCACAGCATTGGAAGGAGCGGGACCTCAGGTAAGGCGCCCCAGTTGCCCAAGTTGGTGAGGCCTTGGTGGAAGCTGGGGCCTCTGGAGCCAGTGCAGGTCTCCCGATCTCCTCCCTCCCCTGCACCCCCCCACCCCCGGTGCCTCTCAGGAGCTTCAGATCTTATTTAGGCAGCCCTCCTTCACTCACTGGAACTGAGGGCCAGAGCAACTGAGACGAGCCTCCACTCTAACCGTAAGAAACAATTAGGCACAGTTAATGGCCATAATTTGTTATTGCTATGTTCGGCTCCCAAGGGTTCACTCTAAGTTATTACCCAGGAAGAAACATAAAACTGCACATAAATCTATGTATTTCCTAGGAACAAAGGAAGCGTTTTTTCCTTGTGTCTCCCTGTGATTAAACTCTGTGGTTCTTCCCAGTTGGAAATGATGCAGCTTCTCACTGGCGGGAAGGACTGGTACTCACTAATGATGCAGCTTCTCACTGGCGGGAAGGACTGTTACTCACTGCTCACACCATTGCAAAGCAGACACGTGTCAAGAGACAACCACAAAATGTGCACTGGGCCCAGTGCACCATAAACACATGGGGCCTCTTGCGACTACCTTCGGTCTGCAGCACAGACACACTAAGTCCAGGGTGGGACCCTTCTCAGTATGGGGGTCCTAACAGCAGAGTCTGCACCTCTAAAGCCAGAGCTGCTCATGCAGAAAGAACAAAGTCTTGCTTGCATGTGCTCTTGGCTCCCTGTCTATTGTTGACAACTTCAGTTAGTGGCCTTTGAACCAGGCAGGCTGGAGTTAAAAATCCCAGTTCTGCCATATGTGATCCGGGCAACCTCTTTGAGACTCCGTTCTTCATCTGAAGTGGGAATAGTATCTGTCTTAGGGGTTGTTGTGAGGTGACAATAGCTTTGCATTATCCCTCTTTCTCTCTCCAGCCCCAGACCTGAGCATGACTAACTTCTTTAGAGATGACTTTCCTGATTGGCTCTAGTCCCTAGACTGCTCTGTAGCATCTTTCTCACAGGTCTTCTCAGTTGTCCCTTAGGAGGACAGGGATCCGGGCTTGCCATCCTAATGCAGGTCTGACAGAAGCCTGTGCTGCTATTGCTATGTGACTGGCAACCTCAGGTATAACCAAAGGTTCTAGTAACTGCTAGGTGACCACAAGCATAAACTGTCACACCAGAGGTTGCATTCCTGAAATGTGGAGCTAAGTCCTTCCTTAGGAAACTGGCGGCTGATGACTCATGCCTGTAATGCCAGTATTCTGAAGTGAGTTTAAAGCCAGCCTGGTCTATATAAAGTTCCAGGCCATCCTGGGCTACAAAGTGATACTTTTTTTTCTTTAAACAAACCACAAACTCCCCCAGAAATCCCACACCTAGGTCAGGTATGGTCACCCACAGCAGACCTGTCAGAGCCAGAATCTGGGTGCTCCAATCAGAAACACCAAACTTACCAGGGAAGGAATGAAGGGGTGATTCCCTGGTTCACTGACCCAGGGTCGTCTGAATACTTAGGTCAACCTCCAACTGGTAGATGCCTGAGCTGGCCGGTGCTGTGTCAACTTGACACAAGCTAGAGTCATCAGAGGAGGGAGCCTCAACTGAGAAATGCCTTCATTAAGGGCTGTAAGCAAACCTCTAGGGCATTTTCCTAATTAGTGATTGATGTGGGAGGGCTCAGCCCATGGGCTGTTTGTCCTGGGTTCTATAGGAAGGCAGGCTGAGCAAACCAGGAGGAGCAAGTCAGTAAGCAGCACTCCTCCATGACATCTGCATCAGCTCCTGCCTCCAGGTCCCTGCCCTGCTTGAGTTCCTGTCCTGACTTCCTTTGATGAACTGTGAAGTGGAAGCATAAGCTGAATAAACCATTTCCTCTCCAGGGTTCTTTGGTCATGGTGTTTCATCACAGCAACAGTAACCCTCACTAACCCCCATCCCATTGTATACACTAAGGTCTTCTGGAGAAGAGCACCAGTGCCCTGAGAAGTCCAAAGCAGGGCTGTGGAGAGGGGTTCTTTTTGTGATCTTTGTGGAATACTACTTATGAAGGAAGGTACATGAGACATGTATACAGAGGCTGATGCATGGTACTGGTTGTACTGATGACATTCACCTCCCATTGTAGTACTTGGAGCATCTTCTGCTCTCCAGAGACTCCATCTGCCCTCCACAGTCTGCCTATCCTCACTAGACAACTTTCGTCTTGGTGATGTCTGTTGTCTTGAATCCTCTACACAACACTTTTTTCCCTCCTAGTTTCAAATTTCTATCCCCCCACCCTTGAGACAGGGTTTCTCTGTGCAGCTTTGTGCTTTTTCTGTAACTTACTCTGTAGCCCAGGCAGGCCTTGAACTCATAGAGATCTGCCTGCTTCTACCTCCCGTGTGCTGGGATTAAAGGTGTGCACCACCACTGCCTGGCTAGTTTCAAATTTCTTAAGGATGGGATTGCACAGTGCATATATCAAACACTCAATATTTTTCAAGAGCCACTCTTGTAGCCACGGACTTGCCAAGCCAGGTTTGCTGTGTCTGGCTTGTGTATTCTCTGCACTTTGGTGTGAGGCTAGCATTCCAGATTGCTTACAAAGGCAGGAAAATTTTGGAGGGAAGAACCTGAAGTAGCTTGAGGCCAGAGTACAGTGTGGTGGGAGGGGTTTGCTACAGAAATGCAGAGTGGGCGTGGAGAGGGAGCAATGAGAACTCACTTTTTAAGGCTGGAGGGGTATGCTTCCTTCAAAGCCACAGTTGCAAGTTGGACAAGCCTAAGTACCATTGTGATGCTACCAGGGGCCACACCCTATTTCTTTACTCCTTTTGGGGCTCCAGTTCAGCTCTGTGTGCCTAGGAAGACCAGGCAACAGAGTCCTCTGCAGAATACTGCCATAGGAGATGGAGACACAAGCTGGCCGGCCGGCGCTTCTGCTTTCCCACCAGAGGCATGCTGGCGGGCTGGCTTGGTGGTGAGGTTGCCAGTCCTGATAAAGCTCGCTGGCTGTCCCCCTATCTCACCCGCACTGGCAAGTGAGGTAGGTCTCTGTGGAGTCTATCCCACCATTACCAGAAAGCCTGACTTGGGCAATACCTCACTCTAGTATTTCAGCTTGGAGATGGCCAGGAGTCTCTTCTGTCCCTGAGATCTGACAGATGCTCCCCTGCTCTCTACTAGGTATAGTAGATGTTGGTGCCTGGAGTTGGCAGGCTGCCGTTTCACAGCCACAGAAAGACAAGACAGCATGCCATCCTCACACTGTAGACAAACCAGACTTTGCTGAGCATAACCTACTTCCTCAGCAGCCCTACTGAACAGGAGTCCGCACAATCCTCAGATGAGCAATGATAGCAGAGTGCGGTGGTTAAGACAATGTAGGCAATTGAACTAGGCAATTTAGGGGGCCAGACATTAGGTCTCACACATTGGGTCACAGTCCCTGGCTTCCGAGGTTTTATGTATGTATGTATGTATGTATGTATGTATGTATGTATGTATTGTTGTTATGGGTGGTGCCATCCCTGGGCTGCTAGTCCCGGGTTCTATTAAAAAGGTAACCTGAACAGGCCATGTGAAGCAAGCCAGTTAGCAGCTTCCCACCATGGTGTCTGTATCAGATTCTGCCTCTGGGATCCTGCCCTGTCTGAATTCCTGTCCTGACTTCCTTCAGTCATGAACAGTAATGCTGAAGTGTAAGCTAAATAAACCCTCTCCTCCCCAACTTGCCTTTTGGTCATGGTGTTTATTGCAGCAGTTAGAAACCCTAACTAGACACCAGGATACACTTAACTCTCGAACCCAGGCAGGCTGTGCATCGGCTGTCCTGCCTCTGGCCTGTAGGTAGCTGTTGTTACAGGTCTGTACCTCCAATAACATTGACACCAGAATACTGCAGCCCACTGGCCCTGCTCTCAGCCCCCTCCCCTGCTTTAGACATTTTTACCATGCTAAGGGCATCTTATAGCACTACTGCCCATCTCAGCTTGCTTCTTGTCTCCTCCTCTGCCCCATCCCACACCTAGATGAAGAAATCAGGAGGCTGGGTGGTGCAGTGGTTGGATACAAGGCTGTGCTGCTTATCTGCTGGGTGGCCTTGATCATGGAGTTTCACAGCTCTACCGGCTCAGTTATCTTTCTTTCAGATAAAGATACAACAGTGTCTGCATCGCTGAGTGGACAAGAAATTTGTGGGGAATACTTTCGTAGTACTTATCTGTAGTAAACCTTATCATCTCAACTCACCCTGCTGACACAAGACATGTTCTGGTGTTTAACGTCTTTGCTGCCTTTCCTCACTCACTAACCCTGGCTCTGTGCTCGCACACCTGCACTCCTGCCCAGACTCACACTGGCCTAATTCGGCTAGCTCATCTGTACAGGTTTCATCCTTTCTCTGAGCTATGTCCCTGCAATCAGCAGAGTGTAGAGGAGCACTAACATTGTCCATTGGCAATGACAGCATTCTCCCAGCAACTCTCCTCTTAATTCCTTTGCTGTCCAATGTCTCCACTCACAGCCACCTGTCCCAGCACCGAACATCCACGGCGACGCAGTGAAATATGAGCCAGGGTAAAGTTCCACAAAGCCTGCAGCCTTCCATACCTTAGGCCAAGTGGTTCATCAGGAAATGGGGATCTGAGGGAGCCCCTTAGCTACACAGGGATAACCAATTGGGAGCTTCATGACGGTGATCTGGATATAAAAGTTCAAGGGGTGAAAAGCTGAGGATGCCTATGATGGAATTTCACAAAGATGATCAAACATGAAGTGCTATGTGTAATGTATAATTTCGAGAGAGACACACCTAAAATGTGTGTTTTGTGCTAACAATCACCCTGGAGTTGCAAATCCATCCTATTGAAGTATACTTACTTTAACAAAGTCCTCAGGAAATGAGGCCAATGGATGCAGGTTCCAGTTAGAAGATTCAGTGAGTTGCTAGTAAAATGGACTGTTACTGAAAAAAATCAGCACATGATAAATAATGCAGTTTTCTTTATGAGCTAAAAAGCTAAGGGCTGGGGACACAGCTCTGTGGCAGAGCACCTGCCCAGCTCATGCCCTAGGCTGCACCTCCAGCATTGCAAAACAAGATTTTTTTTTTTTTTTTTTTTTTTTTTTTGGTTTTTCGAGACAGGGTTTCTCTGTGTAGCTTTGCGCCTTTCCTGGAACTCACTTGGTAGCCCAGGCTGGCCTCGAACTCACAGAGATCCACCTGGCTCTGCCTCCCGAGTGCTGGGATTAGCAAAACAAGATTTTAAAAGGCAATTAAAACAAATTGTCAGTTAAAAATGAGTTTGAGGCGGGGCTGAAGAAATGGCTCAACTGAAGAGCACTGGCTGCTCTTCTGGAGGACCCAGGTTCAATTCCTGCCCCCACATGGCAGCTCACAACTGTAACTCCAGTTTCAGGAGATCTGATGCCCTTTTATGGCTTCTGCAGGCACCAGGCACATACACGGGGCACTGACATACACACAGGTAAGCATTTATACATATTAAATAATAAAGTAAATAAGTTTAGGAAGCCAGAGAGGTGGCTCAGTGGTTTAGAGCACTGATTCTTCCAGAGGACCTAGGTTTGATTCCCAGAACCCACATGGTGGTCACAACTATCTGTTAACTCCAGTCCCAGGAGATTTGAAGCCCTCTTCTGACTAATGCAGGCATTAGGCATGCTTGTGGCACACAGTCATACATGCAGGCAAAACGCTCCTACACATAAAATTAAAAGAAACAAAACCATAAAAATTAGTTTAGGATACTTTTTATTTTATATGCCTGAGTGTAAGTGTGTGCACCATGTGTGTGCAGTGCCCAAAGGAGGCCAGAAGAGGGCACCTCATTCCCCTGGGACTGGAGTGACAGGCAGTTGTGAGCCACCATGTGGATAGTAGGAACTGAACTGGGATCCTCCTGTGCTATTAATTGCTGAGCCATCTCTCCAGCCCCCTAATTCTTGTTTTTAAATATTTTTATCCTTTGAATATTTTATACATGTATACAATGTGTTTTGGTCACATTTCCCTCCTTTTCTCCCAGATCCACCTAATTCTCTATCCCCTTCCCAACTCCAATAACCCTGCTCTTGGAGAAAAGGGCTTCTCCCTCTCCTACCAGCCATCAACTGTCAACAGCTCTCAGCTAGGCTGAAAGTGATTGTCTTAGTAATAGTTCCAAGACAGAAATGTTTTCATATTTTTTTACATCTATTTTGTATGTTTCTATGTTTATGTAGAAGTGGATACTCCTGCCAAGCATGCATGTGGACACAGTGCTTAGTTTCTCAGTCCACCATGTAGGTTCTGAAGAACCGAACTCAGGTCCAGACTTAACAACAATATCCTTATCAGCTGAGGCATTTTGTTGGTCCCTGCACCATTTTTTTTCTTGTCTTTCTTTCTTTCTTTCTTTCTTTCTTTCTTTCTTTCTTTCTTTCTTTCTTTCTTTCTTTCTTTCTTTCTTTCCTTTCTTTCTTTCTTTCTTTCTTTCTTTCTTTCTTTCTTTTTCTTTCTCTCTCTCTCTCTCTCTCTCTCTCTCTCTCTCTCTCTCTCTCTCTCTCTCTTTCTTTTTTTTAAACTCTGCTCTCCCTTTTGACTCTGAGAAGCTTTGCAGGTCCCAGTTCTATTGGATAAGCCTTCCAATATATTTACTTGATTTTTTTCATAAAAGGTGATATATTTTTGAGGACAAATAATGCTAAAGACAACATGCCGTTTTATGGAACAGTGAGACAGGGATGTACCTGACCCACTAATGAAGCCTGGACAGAGCTTTGGCCTCCGATGACATGTCAAATGAATCACAGGGTATATTTATAGCTGATGGGTGCAAAGTCCCATGGCTGGGGCCTCGGCCAGGGTCTCCATAATGGGGGAGGGGTAACAGTGTCAGGGTGAAAGGTTAGTGGGGGCTTCAGCAGACAGAGGCTCTTGCCTTCAGCCCAGGTGGGATCCTAAGGCATGCTCTGATTGGCCAGTCTACCTGGCAGGTACAGAATGGGCAAGGTACTGGGGATGCCCTTCTAACCACCCTTTCACCTTTCTGTTGGCATCACACAGAGCCCGGTATAGCAGTTTGAGCTGCTGGGATTCACTGCTACCTGCTGTGGTCAGAACTGCAACCAAGCTTCATAAACAGACCAAACGGAGACATCTTCCCAGTCCAAGAAAGGCAAGTGGGGCATCCAACCACAGCATACAACTGGAAGGGCAACTTCTACTTCTGGCCGTTGGGAAGCGTGCAAATTGGCACCAGTGTTGGCCAGTTTCCCAGATCCTGCAGGCTGAGGAGCACAGAAGTCAGGAAGTCCTTCACTTCACAGATGCTTCACTCCATCCAGCTGGCAGAGCTGGGTTAGTAGAGGTCTAGTCCCAGGAGGGCAGGGGTGAGGCAGAGGGTAAGCATATGATGGTGCGCACACACCTAATGCATCGGAGGAAGGAGCCTCCAATGAGCCACTAACACAGTCATATGGAAGTGTGGCTCCCATTTTGAAAATTCCTTTTTTGGACGGTGGAGGCTGGGGAATGAACCTTACCAATGTTCACAAATGCCCCAAGATTGAGCTACTGTCAGCCCGGTAACCCGGTCTTCTAGGAAGCAAGTGTTACAGGAGGTCAGCGAGCTGGGACTCCAAGACTCCTGCACCCAGGGAGCAGCAAGGAGCACAGGGGCAGCTACAGAAGCAGAAACACCAGCACAAGTGCACTGTGAGATTAACTAGGCCACATGGGCTGGGTGGCGGCGGCGGCGCACACCTTTAACCTCAGTGCTTCGCAGACAAGGCAGGCGGATCTCGAGGCCAACCTGGTTTATAGAGTGAGTTCCAGGACAGCCAAGGATACATCGAGAAACCCTGTGGTGGTAATCTAATTGTATTGAAATATTATTTTGATTTGTACTGAAATATTAATTTGATTGTATGTTAATAAATAAAGTTGTCTGGGGGTCAGAGCTATTAGAGCCATAGCAAGAGTGTGGCGGTGGTGGCACACGCCTTTAATCCCATAGATATCTGTGTGTTCAGGGTCAGAGCTATTAGAGCCATAGCAAGAGTGTGGCGGTGGTGGCACACGCCTTTAATCCCATAGATATCTGTGTGTTCAGGGTCAGAGCTATTAGAGCCATAGCAAGAGTGTGGCGGTGGTGGCACACGCCTTTAATCCCATAAGATCTCTGTGTGTTCAGGGATACAGCCAGCATTGGAGACATATGCCTTTAAGACCTAGGGGGCTGTACATTCAGACAGTGACGAGGCAGTCATGTGTTTGGGTTTACAACCAATGAGAAGGCAGAACAACATACTTTAAAAATACGAACCGACAGGAGGTAGGTCTCTTTTTTCGCGAAGCTGGGACAGCAGGAGGAAGGGTGAGATTTTAGCTCTGAGCTCTGACCTCTCGGCTTTCTCTTTTACATTGTTTCTGTGTTTCTTATTTAATAAGACGGTTGGTTACATCTACATCTGGCGCCCAACGTGACAAGAATCCATTAAAAACTGCTTGGCTTGGCGGCAGGTCCGCTTTCCCGCAAGGGCGGCAGGCGGCCCGCGGCGGCGGCGGCAGCGGCGGCACACGGCGGCCGGCGGCGATCGGCTTGTTAGTCCGAGCTGCTGGCGTCCTAGTCCGGGTAGCAACTTCTAGCCCGGGCCTAGGTCTGTGAGCAGCTTGCCTAAAGCCGGTGCTACAAACAACTCAGACCTGCCCTGCCTGTAAAGCCAACGCACGTGGTCGGAGCTTAAGGAAGCCAGACCCAAGCCTTGACTCGGCACAAGAGGGAACACGTGGCTGCATTTAAGCTTTAGCCGGCTACGCTTTCTTGTGCGTTCTCTCTTTTCTCTCTCTCTCTCTCTCTCTCTCTCTCTCTCTCTCTCTCTCTCTCTCTCTGGATTTACACCTGGGACACTAGGTGGCTGCTTTGAAAATCCCCTCGGATTTCTACTGTTCTACGCAGATTTGGTAAGTCATAATATATCAGATATTTTAAAGGAAACTATCTAAAAGAGAATTTTTTTTCCACATTAAAAAACAAATGGGTTTTATGTGTGCATTGGAAGAAAATTGGTTTTTGTTCGAAATTTTAGGCAGTCTGGCAATGGAACAACTATATAATATTAGTATTGGTGGAATTATGCACCTCATCACTATAATAATCCACATTTTAATATTTAAAAAGATAGTCCATTTAAGTGCCAGGATAACAGCGTTAGAAGAACTTGTTAAACCTGTAAAAATTCAGACAGAAGAAATTAACAGTGAAGTTGTTTCAAGTCGGGATCATAAGGTTGCAGAAAGAAAGCCTGTTTTCACACAGTCACCCTTAATTTATCCTGTAACAGTACAGCAGATGCCTGATCAAATAGCTACACAAAATACTTGGGCTCCAATTGAAATGTTGGATTTAAAAAGGTTTAAGGAGGCAATAGTATCTTATGGCATGCATTCCCCATATGTAAAGCAAATGTTAAACACTTGGTCAACATATAATAGGATAGTACCACAGGACTGGCGGGACCTCGCACAAGGTGTTCTGGAACCCAGCCAGAGACTTCAATTTCTGACTTGGTTTAAGGAGGAGGCTAAAAACATAGAAAAACAGTGGAGGGATAAAGGAGTACAAGTTTGCCAGGATCAGCTTATGGGCGAAGGCCAATATGCTTCAGCACAAGCACAATGTTTATATGATGTCCAAACCCTAATTTTATGTCGAACGGCAGCCTTGAATGCATGGGACAAAGTTGAGGAACCAGGAAAAAAATCTGAGTCATTTACAAAGGTGAAGCAAGGCCCAAAAGAGTCTTTTACAGATTTTTTACAAAGACTGGCTTCAGCAGTAAAGAGAACGGTCTCGGATTCAGAAGCTGGTAAGGCAATAATTGAATCTTTGGCCTTTG
Source organism: Peromyscus maniculatus bairdii (assembly GCF_049852395.1). NCBI lineage: Eukaryota > Metazoa > Chordata > Mammalia > Rodentia > Cricetidae > Peromyscus > Peromyscus maniculatus. The sequence goes on from NC_134861.1 coordinate 7,763,568, forward strand.
AGAATGCGAATGCAGCATGCAAAAGAATAATCAGGCCATTAAGGGCAAGATCTGCACCTATGGAAGATTGGATTAGAGAAACAATTAATGTTGAAGCTGATGAGCATGATGATACATGGGTAGGAGAAGTAATTTCAAAAGGTTTGAGGAGTGTTAGATGTTTTGGATGTGGAAAGCAAGGACATTTGAAAAGGGACTGTAGACAGGTCATTTCCAGAAACAATGTTTCTTCAAGGAACAATGGCAACAGAATGCCCCTTCCTTCTGGAGTATGCAGAAGGTGTGGTAAGGGAAAACACTGGACCAACGAATGTAGATCAACAAAGGACAGACAGGGTAATCCTTTGCCTCAGTCTTCGGGAAACTCCCAGAGGGGCCTCAGGCAGGCCCCCAGTGCAAATCCAGTTCAAACCTTTCCGGCAGCCATAGAGGAAATGCCTGCTCTGGAGAGCGATTAAATAACCAAATGCCTATTGGAATAAATCATGCTGGTCAGAATGATGAAACAGAGAGAATAGAAAATTCAGGAGAAAACATAAAGAAAATTTTTTGGCAAACTTCTATTAATGAACAAAGACCAAAATTAACGATAAAAATAAATGGTGTTTTGTTGTCTGGTCTGGTAGACACAGGTGCGGACGTTACCATAATTGCACCAGAATTTTGGCATCCAACTTGGCCTCTTCAGGAGGTAAACGTTCAACTGTTAGGAATTGGGACATTATCTCAGGTGAAACAGAGTGCAAGATGGCTCGAATGTATAGGTCCAGAAGGACAGAGAGGAAAATTAAAACCATATGTAGCTAACATAACTATGAACCTGTGGGGTCGAGACTTGTTGCAACAATGGAATACTCAGATTAACATCCCTCCAATCTCAGAAACAAATCATAAACTAGCACATGTTACTGAGAGAAATATTAGAAGATATTGTTCTAATGAGTGGTCACCAGCCATCCATATTATACAAGAACAGGGCACAATAACTGATGATCTTCCAAAGACACCAACAGCTCTACCTTTAAAATGGTTAACAGACAAGCCTGTATGGGTCCAGCAATGGCCTTTAACAACAGAGAAACTCCAGGCTTTAGAAGAGCTGGTAGAAGAACAGTTAAATGCTCAGCATATTGAAGAATCAACCAGCCCTTGGAATTCTCCTGTATTTGTTATTAAAAAGAAATCTGGTAAATGGAGAATGGTAACAGACCTTAGGGCAATTAACAAAGTAATTCAGCCAATGGGTTCTCTACAATCTGGGATGCCTTTGCCTACTCTGTTACCAAAAGGATGGCCTCTCATAGTTATTGATTTAAAAGACTGTTTCTTTTCAATACCCTTACAAGAAAAAGACAGAGAAAGATTTGCTTTTACAGTGCCTACTTATAATAATTCTCAACCAGTTAAAAGATTTCAATGGAGGGTCCTCCCACAGGGAATGTTGAATAGCCCAACTCTGTGCCAATATTTTGTACAACAGCCATTGGAAGTGATACGTAAAAAATTTCCTAAATCTATAATTTATCATTATATGGACGATATTTTACTAGCTGACTCAAATGCAGATACTTTAGAAATAATGTTTGAAGAAGTAAAGAAAATTTTGCCTCGCTGGGGATTACAAATTGCTCCTGAAAAGATACAAAGAGGAGATTCTATTAATTATTTAGGATATAAAATAGAGCTACAAAAAATTAGACCCCAAAAGGTGCAAATTCGGAGAGATAGACTACAGACTCTTAATGATTTTCAAAGATTATTTGGAGATATTTCTCATCTACGAACTATTGTTGGGGTAAAAAATGATGAACTGACTAATTTGTTCAAAACCTTAGAAGGTGACAAGGACTTAAATAGTCCAAGAGAATTATCACCTGAAGCTGAGAAAGAATTAGCATTGGTAGAAAAGAAAGTGCATGAAGGACACGTGAATCGTATTGATCCAAAGCTGGATTGCATTTTGGTTATCTTACCTTCTAGGCGTTCTCCTACTGGAATATTAATGCAGAGGGAAGATATTATATTGGAATGGATATTTTTACCAAATAAACCAAATAAAAAATTAAAAACTTATGTGGAAAAAATCTCTGACTTGATTTACAAAGGAAAAATGAGACTTCGTCAATTAGCAGGCATAGACCCAGCAGAAATTGTCGTACCATTAACTAAGGAGGACATTGAAAAATTATGGACAGAAAGTGAACCTTGGCAAAGAGCTTGCAGTAATTTTTTGGGAGAAATTAACAGCAAATATCCCAAAAGCAATAGAATTGATCTTATAAAGAGAGCTGAATGGATCTTGCCTCGAATTGTACGGCAAAAACCCATATCTGGAGTTCGTACATTTTATACAGATGCCAACAAAGAAGGAAAGGCAGGTTACAAATCAGAAAATTTAAGTAAAGTGGTTCAAAGTCCGTATAATTCAGTGCAAAAATCAGAATTGTATGCTATTCTGTTGGTATTAATGGATTTTTCAGAACCTCTCAACATAGTAACTGACTCTCAGTATGCTGAAAGAGTGGTGTTACATATTGAGACTGCAGAATTTATCCCTGATGCTTCAGAATTAACTTCACTATTTATTCAATTACAAGATACAATCAGGAAAAGGAATCATCCTTTATATATAACTCACATTCGATCCCATACTGGTCTGCCAGGCCCTCTAGCACAAGGCAATGAAGAGATTGATAAATTATTGATAGGAAATGTGCTGGAGGCCTCAGAATTTCATAAAAAACATCACGTTAATAGTAAAGGTTTAAAAAAGGATTTTTCCATAACCTGGCAACAAGCCAAAGAAATAATAAAGAAATGTCCTACTTGTTCCTTCTACAATCAGACGCCATTACCAGCAGGATGTAACCCAAAGGGTACTCAGAGAAATGAAATCTGGCAGATGGACGTGTTTCACTTTGCAGAATTTGGAAAATTGAAATATGTACACCACACTATCGATACTTATTCAGGATTTCAATGGGCAACTGCTTTGAGTTCTGAAAAAGCTGATTCTGTAATCACTCATTTGCTAGAAGTTATGGCCATCATGGGTATACCTGCACAAATCAAAACTGACAATGCTCCATCATATGTCTCTGTTAAAATGAAACAGTTTTTTGCTTATTACAATATAAAGCATATTACAGGCATACCACATAATCCTACAGGTCAAGCAGTTATAGAAAGATCAAACAGAACTCTAAAGGATATGCTAAATAAACAGAAATGGGTAACAAAAACCCCCAGAAATAGACTGCATAATGCTCTTCTAACTTTGAATTTTCTGAATGCCAATGAGAAAGGAACAACAGCTGCAGAGAGACATTGGATAATAGAAAAAACTACAGAATTAAATCAGCCTATATACTTTAAGGATGTGCTGACCTCAGAATGGAAACCAGGGTATGTATTACATTGGGGACGTGGTTTTGCTTTTATTTCTACAGGAGAAGATAAGCTGTGGGTACCATCAAAATTGATAAAGGTTCGATTTGAACAAGAGAGACCTCTTAATTAGAGGAGGTGATAGTTCATCAACCAGCATGAACATCCAATTTAAACTAACTTGTATCAATAACACATGCCTTTTCATTTCATCAGATAATAACTTGTCAAAAGGAAACATCCCCAAAATTAGTCTTGGGGAAAGGTTTTTGTTTTTGTCTTTTAGGAGAATGAAGGTTAAGGAATCTGAAGAACACTGGACAAATGAGACAACTGAAGAAAAGGGACAAATCATCTATCCCAAGAAACAGAGTGAAACGGTGTATGGGTATATATTATCTAAAAAAATTTTATGTCTTCCTAAATGTTTGTTTCTGCTTTTTTCTAAAGATTTAACACTATTGGTCTTCTAACAGTCCCAGTTCAATTAAAATTTAAAGCTGACTTTGGAGTTGGAGAATGGCTCTCTCCTTCTTTAAAATCAAGCATGTTGTTAAAAGGAAAATGCAAACTCCCTGTATCATGCCAGAATAAGAGCCATTTTCTGCTATGGTACAGGACAAAAGCAAAATTAATTAAGGGACTATTCTATTACTAATCTCAACTCTTTGATTCTATTCTGATTCTTTAAACTGTTCTCAAAGTATAAATTTTATATCAAAATTTACAAGATTAATATATATTATATTAATATATATATACATTTTAAACTTTGTTAAGATATGAATGGTCACATAGAGTACTAACTAATTCTAGAAAAAAGGCTAGCTGCATATATATGTTTTTGTGTTCGAGTCTCTTATCAGTTTTCTGCAGGAAATCACGGCCTGGCCTAACATCAACTGAAGTCTCCAGAAAGAAGATGGGGCCCCACAACAACAACAATTCCACGTGGACAATAATAATATTAAGCTGACAAACATCATCCACAGATCAGCTATGAACTACAAGATGCTCAGAGCAATTTTGAGATGACTAGCTGAGATGATTCAGTCTCAAAGACTACTTGAATAAGGACTTGAGATAAACCCTAAACTTTGGCATTATACACAGACTGGATAATGAAGGATATAGTTACCTCTCCTAGAATTTGACAATTAACCTAAAATTTTTCTTTCAGGATAAAGAAAACTTCGCCCATACCCAGCAGGAAGCAATTTTAAGAATACGACGCCCACATTCCCAAAGAGGTGGTGTGGGGCGGGTGGTTTTTTGGTCTTTTTAATGGGTTTTGGGTCTGGGATAATTTTCAGTATTTAGGGGGGTTGGTTACAAGTTATTGTCAAGGGTTAGGAAAAAGGCTAAGCAAAGGAGATTAGATTTAAGGTTCTTGTTTAAAAAAAAAAAAAAAAAAAGAAAGAAAGAAAGAAAGAAAGAAGGAAAAAAAAAAAAAGAAAGAAAAGAGAAAGACAATTACTAGTTTTAAATACTTTACATTGGATTGAATTGTTTTATATTGTACACAAATTTGAAACTGATATTGTTAGAAAATGCTATATGTATATTTCTAATTGTATTTATTCCATCCATTTAACAATGTAATGCAAATTTCTGATCCTTGAATGTTATTATTATCAACTATCAGGATATAAAGAAATGAAAGCTAGTAGTTAGACATTATCATAGAACTTGTAGTCATATTAGATATGTTTTAAAAATTGAGCAGAGATGTTTTAGACAGGTCATCTTCAAACCCTTCAGAGATCTACAGAATATGGCATTTAAAATGTTTTAATAACTTAGAAAATTTTTCTTTTTTGAGACATGTCGGCTCCTGGCAGTACCAATCTACTTTAGAGAAAATATGGGCATTGAAGAAACTGCATATGGAGTCAACTTTCATTCTGGCAAAAGTTAGCCACTGGACAACAAAGTATCCTCGAATCAACAGGACAAAATGGACAGACAGATCACGAAACAAGGGACTACTGATTCTTGCCAAAACAAGTGTGGTTATGGCTTTATCAAAAGGCATCTTCTGAGGCCAGGACAATATGGCCCCATCCCTGAAGTGGCCTTCGCATCCGGAAAAGGTACAGTGCCCTTTTCTTCGAAGGCAGCTTAACAGGCAGAGGGCCGATGGATTCTGTTGTTCAATGGAACAGCAGCTGAAAGCTCATGCCTCTCAAAAGTAGACTGGCATTTAATAGAGGGATGTGGAGAAGAAGGGGATGCTGAGATGAAGCCATATATACACAGCCAAGAAGAATGGACAGCTGAATTAAAAAACTGTCAACAATTTCCAGAATTTAAAATCCTGAATCATGACAGGACACTAGTGGAATTCAGGTGTTTCTGGTACGTGGACTGCTCTCACCCAATGTGAGGTTGAACTGTTGACCTTGTGTACATCCTACTTCACAAATGAGTCTGTCAGATACACTAAGCCTATAGGCTGAAGATGATGCCCCAACACTGCGGAGAAACCTCAGGTGACTGCCCAGGCAGCTGGCTGTTTCTGTCAACTCACAAAATTTTTTTGGAAGTTGCTTGCATGCACTTCCTGTTTTTATTTTTGTTAGCTAATATTATTCCCTTCTTGGGTCTCTGAGGGAGTTGAAGATTAGTTAGTTATGGTTGAAGATTAGTTAGTTATAGTTGAAAATTAATTAGGATAGAAAGTACATTAGATACATCTTGGAATTATCAAAATAGGATAGATAATGGAATTATTTTCTCTGATTCGTCAAATACCTGTTTAGGTATTTATTACTTGTATATATTGTATATAGTTATTGTACTTTTGTATATAGTTTTTCTTTTGTTAGTCATAACCTTTTGCTTTTTTTCTTTTTATTAAAATAGAAAAGGGGAAATGTGGTGGTAATCTAATTGTATTGAAATATTATTTTGATTTGTACTGAAATATTAATTTGATTGTATGTTAATAAATAAAGTTGTCTGGGGGTCAGAGCTATTAGAGCCATAGCAAGAGTGTGGCGGTGGTGGCACACGCCTTTAATCCCATAGATATCTGTGTGTTCAGGGTCAGAGCTATTAGAGCCATAGCAAGAGTGTGGCGGTGGTGGCACACGCCTTTAATCCCATAGATATCTGTGTGTTCAGGGTCAGAGCTATTAGAGCCATAGCAAGAGTGTGGCGGTGGTGGCACACGCCTTTAATCCCATAAGATCTCTGTGTGTTCAGGGATACAGCCAGCATTGGAGACATATGCCTTTAAGACCTAGGGGGCTGTACATTCAGACAGTGACGAGGCAGTCATGTGTTTGGGTTTACAACCAATGAGAAGGCAGAACAACATACTTTAAAAATACGAACCGACAGGAGGTAGGTCTCTTTTTTCGCGAAGCTGGGACAGCAGGAGGAAGGGTGAGATTTTAGCTCTGAGCTCTGACCTCTCGGCTTTCTCTTTTACATTGTTTCTGTGTTTCTTATTTAATAAGACGGTTGGTTACATCTACAAAACCCTGTCTCAAAGGGCGGGGGGAAGGCTGCCAGGTGGGTGGATGGTCCCTGGGGACATGAGCAGAGTCCAGGGCATCAGGAACCAATGAAGGAAAGGTGTGGGAACTAGCCTTTTTCTAGGGAAATGAAGGGCAAGACTTGAAATGGTAAGGTTTCTGATAGAAAAGCTGGTACCAGGGTTTGGCGATAAGGCTTTGTGGCACCATATTTTAAAAGACTGGGCTGACAGAATGGCACAGCTGGTAAAGGTGCTTGTCACCAAGCCTGACAACTCGATTTTGATCCCCAGATCCCACATGGTATGGTGGAAAGAGAACTGACTGCTACAGATTTTCCTCTGATCACCACTGTGTGTGCTGTGGCACACACCCCACACGCACAGATGTACACACACATAGGCACATAACAAAGAGAGAAATAAATGTAACCACGGCCCAGAGACTGGAAAGATGACCCTGTGGTTAAGGGTGCTCACTGCTCTTTGGTTGCCGGAAAACAAGTAGGTGCTTCGATGGCTGCCTTTCAATCCGAATCTGCTATGTGCCAGGTACCGAAGTGGTTCTGAGAAAGCCTCCGGCATGCAGCGCTGCTGCTGCTGCTGCTGCTGCTGCTAGGCCCTGTGAACAGTCTCGGACCCGTGCCCTCTCAGTCAGCAGCCTCACACATGTGCCAGCCTGTCTACAAGAGGAGGAGGCAGAGAGACTCTAGAGGCCAGAGGTAGTGTTAACTACCATAGATGTGCAGCTGGTTCTTAGGGTGCCCAGGTGGGAGACCTCATGAAGGAAATGATTTAGAGTGCTTGGGCATGTTAGGAAGTCCCTTTGCCGAGGTCTAGAGTTGAAATGTGTCATTTTCCTTTGCCAAAGGTCAAACTCCCAGCTGCTCCTCAAACCATTTCTCCTGTGTGTGTGTGTGTGTGGGGGGGGGTGCTGTTGGTAAAAGGACAGAGAGATTAAACTACAGGACAAAGAATTAGAACTCATTAGCAGATGCCACCGTGCGGACACTCAACTTTATTCACTTTATCTATATATTTAACAATTCTAAAGTATTTACTTCTTGCTTTGACAAAAAAAAAAATGAAAAATATAGGAGCATTGACTCCTCTTTAGGAGAAAAGGGTTATATGTACAGCTACGGAGAGTTACGGTTCCTCCTTTACATACAAAGAAAATATTAATAAAAAAGTGCTTCATTGATCAAAAGGGGCTAAGAGCTGCAAGCATTTATTCACACTGTACAACAGACCCAAGAAACCCGTATCATAACCTCTTGGCACCTGTCACTAAACTTCACAATCTTCAATTATGCCAGCCTTCCCCCACCCGCACCTCCAGACCACAGCAAGCATGGAGGAAAACTTGACCCTGTTTCACTAGACGAGGCCTCTGCGTGACTTGCTGCTGGAGGAATGAGCAGTGCTCTGATACCCTGGGCTTCGTCTCAGCCAACAGTGCTAGGGAAGGCTTCTGGGCTTCTTGCACCCACTCGGGAACATGCAGAACCACCTTCCTGAGACACAGAACACCCGTGGCCAGGTAACAGTTTCCAAAGGAGAGGGGCATGGCAACAGGCCAGGCTAGAACTGAGGTGTCCCCCCAATCTCACCCAGCCCTCACACTACAATTGCTCTGTTATCTGTTTGCGGCTTTTAGCAGAGCCAAGCATGGCCCCGGGGGTGGGGAAGGCACAAACATAGATGCCAGCAACTCAAAGCACAACCAACCAGAACTGCTCTCCACCCTTCCCACACCCACCTCCACCACAGATAATTACTGGTTTAAGGCTCTTTTTGGACCACATCAAAGGTCACTGAGGAAAGGTACCTACCCCAAATCTCCTCATGCCATTTTCTAAGAATCCTAAAGTCACCAAGTGACTCTTCACTGGTAGCAAAAGCCAGACACGTGACCACTCAAGACAGCCAGAAGCAGGACAGGGGACTCCTGGGTCCTTCCTTCTGCCCCCAGAAGTAGAGGAAGAGGAGGGCTGATTGTGTGGAGAGCTTTGTAACTGTGGGACTCTGTCCCTCAAGGGGAGATGCATGATTGGTCTGCTTTGGGAATGGGGGACTTGTGGAACCCTGAGTCTGGATTTCCCTGTGTTGGCCGAGGAAGAGATTGTGGGACCAGGCCCCAGAGAGAGCTCACAGGTGCCTAGCTCAGTGCAGGCCTTGACCACATCAGCAGGACACTGCATTCTGGCCAGTCTGCACCTTTAGGTGTTTAGGAAGCCAAAGGAGGCAAAGGGAGCCCTACCCAATCTGGTCAAGTTAAAGATGGAATCAATGTGGGCCAACATGTCAGCCACCCAGCCCTCAGTAACTCAAAAGAAGCACATACCTCTCTTTTCCAAGTGAGGCCTGTGGGGTGCCTCTATGTGTCCTTCCTCCCAATGCCATCCTGTTCTTATCTATGAGGTGGGATGGCCCTGTCTCTCTCAGGAACAGCACTCTCCAGAAAGGTCCTTCCAGCCTCCCCAGCAGCAAAGGGTTACCGGTCAGCTCTGACACAGCTGTGATGTGAGGAATGGTCACTAATGGTAAGCGGACTTCCTGTCTTGCTGTCTCATTCTTCATTCTGGCTCCTTCTACTGGGAAGCACTGAGCCATCCCTCAGCATGCCTGACAGCAAACAGCTCAGCAGTTATAGGGCCTGGCAACCTCTGGGCTTCCATTTAAAAAAAAAAAAGAAGACAACTGGGGACATTTTTCTTTTTAGAAGGCAAAGAGGGATCGTGGAAAGGGAAGGGAAGGGAAGATGAAACAAAAATCAATTTACAATCCAGTGGTACATCCCAATCTCTGTACAGGTTGTTCTATGCCCCCATTCCAAAGTGTATGGGCCTCTCGGACTGCCCCGGCTCTGGATGAGCCTGTTAAAGGAACAGCAGCATGGCCTCTGCCACCTCAGGTCACTGAGCTTCAGTTTGAAGTGGCAGCAATAGGCTTATCCAGTTCAAGGTCAATGCTGGAGCTTGTGGGATGAAGGCTGCTATAGCAAGACTTGCACACTCGACTGGGTTCAAATAGCTGCTGGCTAGGAACTGGAACCTTCTGGTTACAACAACTGGAGCAGAATACGTTCCCACAATTCCTTGAGACAAAAAGAAATAAAACAACATTAGTTTCAGCTGTTAGGTTTCCAACTTCAGAAAGTAGCATTTGATGTGTATAGTCTAAATGTGCAAGAAACATGTTCATTTCTCCGGGCCAGGAAGAAGCTGAGTAGGAAGACAAGTCTACCTAGTGGAGTCATTTTCACTTCAGGCCAAGGATGACATGTGGCTGCCTCACCACTCTGGCACAAGGCTGTCAGATACACAGGAAGATGCTCAGGAGAGCTCTCTGTGGGTAAATGAGCCCAGCACTGAAGCAGCTGCCAGCTCAGTGCCCTTTCTTGACCTGGGGACAAACCCAGTGGCTGCACTGACCTTGGTACTGCCATCTGGGTAGCTTGAGGTCACAGGGAGTCCAATGTCAAAAGGAGTTGGCTTGTGGACCCCTCGAAGAAGAGAAACAACTATGCTGCCCAGCTGGGGATGAAGAACCCTGCCTAATGGCCACTGCCTCATAGACAAGTTGGATGCAGACTCTTGCCAGCAGCATGCAAAGCTAAAAGCCAAAGCAGCACTGGACACATGCTCAGCGTGAAAGGGAGGTGGGAGGACAGGCCACGGAGAAACATATGCATGTATACATCCCTATTAGATAGTGGTCAGTCAGCTATGGTTCACTGCCCTGCCCCATGCATCTCCAGGCTCCCCTCTCCTTTCCACCAAAAGCCCTACTTCTTTGCATCTGTGCAGCATGGGTCTGCACAGCCAGAGGCCCATCGAACACATACAGGAAAGGCAACCAACACAGGATGAGTTCTGCCCACCTTACAATCCTACATTTGCTGAGCCCTAAAGTACAAACCAACACTCATCAGCTCAGCACAGGAAACTCCAAGGTACCTGACACAGCTCTCCAGAGATGACAAGAGGAAGTTAATAGGAAAGCTTCCTCTGCGCTAACTTCTCAGCCACGCTCCTCAGAATGCAGACCACACTGGGTAAGGACCACTCGGGCACAGGAGGAGCGGACACTGATGACCACATGAGACAAAGCAACACTGTAGAAGGGAAGGTGTAACACAGGGCAATAGGACAGGGAGCCAGAACACAAGCCCTTCGTTTCTAGAATGTAGGAAGCACTTTACAACTTTCTAAGAGGCATGAGTCAGCAAGAACTTGTGATTCTGAACACTGGAACAGGAAATCTTCTGAATGCCTGTACTCGTTTGGCATACCTGCTGAAGTTCAGCTTTTTAAAAAGCCCGACATGAATTTGATCAATAAAGCTTTTCTATCTGACTTCCTTTTGGAGACCCTGAAAAACCTAAGTGGAGTCATGCATGCTAATTAATTCTCTGGAAAGATCGTATTTGTTCATTCTGTCTCTATAAAAACAAAACAAGGAAGCGATGCCATTTGACTTGAAAGTTACTGGTACCATCGTGGCATCAAGGAATGACTATGCCCTCTCCCCCACAAAAAAGTCCTGAAACCCACTGGCTTCCCCTGAAAGATCAGCCTTGCAGAAGCACCACTTCTCATCAAGAGTGTACCAGCCCAGTGGCCCGGACAGTCCAGAGGGAGCACAAGGCTGCAGCAGACACACCCCTGGCAGTCTCTATAATCAGCTGCTATGGATCCCCATGCCCACCTGCCTGCCTGTGCTCTCCCTTACAGGCTTCAGCCCAATGAGTGCAGAGAAGGGAATGGCGGCATTAGTGTGGAGAAGTTATTGTGGGTGTGCAGACATCACAGACAAGTTGTTGCAAATGCTCACCACGTTTGATCAACACGGTCAGTGTCCCTGAAAGGAGGGGAAAAAGAGCTCAGAGGAGAAGCCATTTGGTCTAGGGATGCAGGGTGGGGGAGACCCATGGTCTTAAGAGTGTCGTCTGTCTACAAAGATATTTTTTCCATCACTTTCAATCCAGGCTCACTTCTACATGTGGGCCACTGTACGACTATGAAAAACTTCCTATCGGAACACTAAACATCTACTAGACAGTGACCATCCTTGCCAGGGCAAAGGAGCCTCAGTTCCTCACTGCTCAACCTAGGAGAAAGAAGTCAGGAGCAGCAAGGACTGGAGACTGCCCTCAGCTGTGTCTACTACTCCCCAGCCACAGCTGCTCAGCAGCAGCGCAGGGAGCAGGGAGCAGAGAGAAGTAGGAAAGTTAGGCTCCCTGCCCACAGCTAGAAAACGGTTTTTGCTCAAAGTAGCCATGATCAGTTTTATGCTGGAAATAAGAAATGATGATCTATCTGCATGGTAGCTGTTATCTCAACAATCTGAGAAACGAAACAAAGTTATGTCCACACTTCAAAATTTAATAGTGATCACTGAATTGGAACAGAGTTCCCAAATGCAGTCTGGAAGGACCAATTTCAGAGACACAGAAATGTGACCCCAAGGGCAGCTCACAGAGAACACTGCTGGTAAGATCTCCAAGTTCAGACTCCATAGCCCACCCCACCCGAAAAGCCCCCCAGGGGCACCTGCAGTGGTGCTTCCTGCTGGCGAGCCAGAAGGCACTGTCACAGGCATAGCAGTGGGCAGCCAGGTGGTCAGGGAGCCAACGGGTCATCTGCAAAACACATGGGACCAGGTTAGTGACAGGAGGTGGGCCAGTCAGCTCCAGTCGTCAACAGTCACACCAGGGGGAGCAAGAGTCCCAAGGACTACATGGGCTCCAGTGACAGCAGCGCAGCAGGCCTGCTGACAAGAGCAGTTCAAGGAAGGTGTCCACACTGTTGGCCTCCCGAGACGCCATGGCAGCAGTGGCACCTGGGCTGCCATGAGAGCTGGCAGAGGCAATGGAGAGAGGGGGCCAGTTTGCTGAGTGTCCCTGGCTTAGAACTGCTGGATGTGGGTTTTCAGACAGAGATGCAGAGGCTCCAGTCTCCTGGGAGTTTCTTCCTTGGTGAGGGGCACAGGGCAGGGACTGGAGTGGAGAAGAACTGTAGGACACCTGTATGGATGGCACGCAGAGCAGGGGCTGAGCCTGTACCTCAGTGTCCTGTTTATCCACCTGCTCCCAGCTGGCTTCAGAGAAAATCTCTGTGCTGCAGCGAGACAAAGAGTTCTGATCCAGATTGCTTTCCGAGTCGGGGATTGAAGTCTGTTGGCAAACAAACACAGCTGAACAGAATGAACCTGTCTCCTCCCAACGGCAGAAGAGAGCACTGGGGGCTGAGTGCTAAGGTTCCGAATGTGCAGTGACACCAGCCATCCAGACTTGGCCTGACCAGGTGCAGAGAAGGCCGGCCTCAGACGGCTAATGAACTCTGTGGAGTGACACTGAGTGGAAGAAAAGCGGCCTGAGGGTCCAGGAGCGAGTGAAGTGAGCGAGGTGGAGGAGGACCGCCCTGTGTCAGCTGTTCTGGTGGGCCTGCTGATCTAGTCCAGCACTTAATGAACACAGTGACTTGGGTGTGCTCTCCTTTTTCTGAAGGACTCTTGGGGACACTGAGAAACCATTATTAATTAACATGAAGAGAAGCTGAAGTTCCTTTGGCTTTAAGTCAATGGATCTGGGATGACTACTCCAGAAGCTGCCTTACACTTGTGATGTCAGGCCCCATCAAAGAAGAAAGCTCCTCTGGGAACCCAAGAACCTGGGCACCCTCATTTCTAGCCACCAAGCCGCATCAGTGCTAAGCCCTCAACAATGCTTTACAAAAAAACAAAAACAAATCAATCCCTTCTCTCCATTTCTCCTGCCAGCACCTGCCACAGAGTGGGCACAAACACTTGTTCGAGAAGAGCGAAGCTCTCCAAGCTCCCCGAGTCTGGGAGCGCAGGCAGCTTCCTAGTGAGGAAGGCAGGACAAACACTCCACCATAACAGTATTAGCACTGCTCCACAAATGCCACTGTGAACAGGTGTGCAAGCCCTTCTAAAAATACAGTCTTTTTCTTGGATGGTGGAATAAACTGAGACAGAGGCTCACTCTGTAGCCCAGGTTAGCCTGGAACTCACTATGCAGCTCAGGCTGGCTTCAAACCTGTGGAATTGCTCTGCCTCAGCCTCTCAAGTGCTTGATTACAGGTGTGAGCCTCAAAGCCTGGCTGACACAGGACCCCATGTCATGCATCAACTCCCTCCCTGCCTCCTCACTGCCTAGAAGGAATGGAAAGCCAGTACAGCAGAAAAGAGGCAGACTGCTGTCTCCATGGCCAAGGCTAATTCCCAAATAATCTCTCAACATGGCAACTTAAGGCCTTTCTAGTCTTTTCAAAATCTGTTTCAATAACCATGCATTGGGCGCATAGAGCACCTGGCCTGTGTGTTGTCTCTTTGGATAGCTTTAAAGGAATCATGACCTAACTTACCACTTCATCTCCAAAGTCCCCATTGAAGCGCAGGGAGCTGGTCAGGTACTGGCTCTCCAGGCGACTCTTCAGCTCCTGGACTTGTTTCTTCAAGGTCTCCACTTCCTGCTGGTGGCCAGACTCTATCTGACGTAGACGCTGTTGGATTGTGTCTGTGTATACAGGCATGCCATCATCATCCAGGTGGCTGCGGGAAGGCTGGTCAGGGCTGCTGGTAGTGGATGGCCTCCCTGAGTGGTTATTCAGCCACTTGTGGTGCAAGTTCCTTGAGTACAAGTGAGCAGAGCTGCAGATGGTGGCAGATAGCTGGTGGCTCAGGGAGTCCTTATTCCTCCCAGCCTCCCCATTGGCACAGTGCCCATTGGGTGTGGGGTACTTCTGCAGGGTGCCAAACCCTGAAGGCTGTTCTGAAGCCTTGTTTTCAGTCTCTAGGGCACCGTTGCACACAATTCCCTGTCTACATTTGTCTAACGGCAAGGCACAAGGAGCCCGCATCAGGCTGAGGGTGTTGCCAGGGGATGAAGTCCTATATAGCACAGAGTCCCATTGGGGCCTCTCAGCAGACCTGGGCTCTGGAGCCATGGGAAGCATGTCCTTGCCACTGAACCTACCACTGCTTGCCAGGCAAGGTCTGTGATGGAGCTGGGGCCCACTCTCTGACTTTACCTTATCTTCTAGTAACATGTGCATGGAGCTGTTCGTGTGTGATCCTCTTGTCTCAAATGGGACTTGGGAAGGCAGCAGAGAACTAGACTGTGAGGTACCAAGGCCAACTTTTGCATCTACTGGGAGAGCAGGAGCTACATTTTCCCTGTCCTCTGCAATATTCTCTACTTGAGGCTGTTCCACAGGGACCTCCTGGGAGTCCTCTCCCCTGAGGGGAGCCTGGAGTGAACTAGAGAGAACATTGTGCCCATCCTGCTGTTGAGGAATATCCTGTGAGAACAAAGGCAGGCTGGGGTCTAGATGGTTTCTTAGAGTAGCATCATCCAGCTTGGATTCTTGGTAAAGGACATCTGAGCCCTCGGCCACCATCCTGCTCTCCTTTGCTAGGAGTGCCTCCTCTTTGACCTCTGGCACCTCAGGGTGCTCCCTGTGGGCAGGCTCTTCTGCCCCACTCTCCTCTTTGGTGGCCTCTTGCAAAATGTTCTCCATCTGCCCTTCAGCCACACCAGCTGCTACAGAGAGCTCAGCACCCCCGAGCAGCCTGCTGGGCTTCCGCAGGCTGTCCACAGCAGGCGCCTCTTCCCCAGATCCAGCAAAGCTGCTCAGCTCCAGTGAGCGCCCATGCTCCTGCCACTTCTCATTCAGGCTGGGGTCACTGCTGCGCCGGCTGGCCAGCGGCACCATGTTGTCACAGGCTGTGGTCAGATTGTCAAATGATCTAGTCTTGGGTAGCCTAAAAGAAAAGGGTTTGGGGAAAATGAGAATCTTAGAGGGTATTAGGAGCACAGTAGAGGAAAAGAGGTTTTTAATAAGCCACCGTTTCACAACTGGACCATTACAGCAACATCTCTGAAATGAGGCTCCGATTCCTAGAGTGGCGGGGCTCTCCACCAGCACTGCCTGACTGTCAGTCCCTGTAGGGAAAGGGGCTAAAGAAACCCACCCTGACCCTGGAGCCCAGGACCAGGGAAAGAAACACAGACTGGATCTGGGACCCAAGCCAGAGAAAGAAACACTTTATCCCTGAACCCAGAACCAAAGAAACATGCCTTGACTCTGAAACCAGTGCCAAAGAAACACTTGGTCCCTAGAATCAGAGCCAATGAAAAAATATGCCCTGGCCTTAGAATTAGAGCCAAAAAGCTAAGAAAGGCCAGTGAAAGAAACACAGTTTGGCTCTGAAATCAGGGCCACCTCTGTCCCTAACCCAAAAAACTAACCAATCTCTGAGCATAAAAAAACCTAACCAATCCCTGGACAGAAAATCTTCTCCCTGGAGAAACTCCGCCCCTAAGAAATCCTATATAAATCACCCTGCCTGGTCACTTGTGGGCTGTTCTTTCCCACCTGGTAGAGGCAGCCACTCTCCTGGACTCCTCCTCAAATAAATCTCTTTCTCAAAAGAGTCTTGGGTGTGAAGATGTTCATTCACTGGCACAGAGAAGAAGAACCTCACTAAGACATCCCTTAGGGCACCAGCACGGTGGAGCTGAATAGAAGAACCTTGCTGAAACGTGCCATAGGGGACTGACAAGGTGGAGCAGAAAAAGTAACTTTTTCCGGGAGCTGGAGGAGATTGCTACATTTCTGCTGGAGTTTCCGTTTAGCAGAGTGAAGGAAAAGAAACATCATCTCAGGCCAGAGAAGAAGCAGAGCTCTGCTGGGAAGCCCCTTAAGTGGGGGCTGAGCAAAGCTCATCTGCAGTGGCTCCCCTGGAGAGGAGCAGGATTGCTATGTCCTGCGGGGAGACCATCCTCCACTGCACCCAAACTCCTGAATTGCAACACTCACAGTACCCACCTCCAAATAAACTAAAGACATATACTATTTCTTTTTTTCTTTCTTTTGGTTTTTCGAGACAGAGTTTCTCTCTTAACAGTCCTGGCATTCACTCTGTAGACCAGGCTGGCCTTGAACTCAGAGAGCCCCTGACTCTACCTCCCAATGCTGGGATTAAAGAGGTGTACCACCGTGGCCTGGTGCATATTTGGTTTTTTTGTTTTGTTTGTCTTTTCAAGACAGGGTTTCTCTGTGTTGTTTTGGAGCCTGTCCTGGATCTCACTCTGTAGACCAGGCTGGCCTCAAACTCACAATGATCCGCCTGGCTCTGCCTCCCGAGTGCTGGGATTAAAGGAGTGTGCCACTGCCGTCCAGCTGGTAGTATATCTAAAAGTCATTCTTCTACTCCCACCCACCCCCACTCTTTCCTTTTCCTCCTCCCTTTCTTTTGTGGCTTTTGAGACAGGACACATGTGTCCTAGATTGGTCTCACACTCCATGTAGCGTAGGAATGATGCTCAACTGCTCTTCTGCCTCTACCACCGATGTGCTGACAGTACAGAAATGTGCTATCGTGCCAGGTTTATGTAACACTGGGGCTCAGACCCAGGGCTTCATGCAAGTATTCATTACAGCCTTCAACAGGCACTCCTCGTGATGCTCTGTGTCTCTCAGGTAGTGGCAAAGTAGCTTGCTGGTTCTTTGTATTATACATTTTATGTTCATTTATTATCTATCACTCTGATCTTAATAAAGCTAATTCACAAGTGGCAAAAACAAAATTTCTCTCATCTCACATCTGACTTTTAAGCCTCAGAAGGGCGCAGAGAACAGCGGGTAAACAAACCAGAGAGTCACAAAAGACACAATGGATGCGCTCCATCACTGAGAAACTTCCCAGTGCATGCGGTAGAATAATGTGCGCCAAGCCCAACTCGCTTCCAGAAAGAAGGCCTTACTATTTGTCTTAAAAAGCCTGCCAATGGTGGTGCATGCCTTTAATCCCAGCATTCAGGAGGCAGAGGTGGGTGGATCTCTGTGAGTTCAAGACCAGCCTGCTCTACAAAGGAGTTCTAAGACAGCCAGAGCTACACAGAGAAACCCTGTCTCAAAAACTAGAACAAACAAACAAACAAAACAGCAGCAGCTAAACTTCAGCCACATGTGACAGTTCATGCCAGTAAATCACATCACTGCAAGTCTGAGGTCAGCTTGGGAGGCAGGGAAAGGTGAGGGTAGGGAGAGAGAAGGAGGGAAGGAGGGGGAGAGAGAGAGCACCACCATACGTGACTTGAGACTTGTGGCATCTGCCCTAGCTCACCGGCTCAAGGGGGGGTCATCAGGGCTGGTGCCTGGGGCTGGGTATGGTCCACAGCTGTCATCTGTGGGAGCAGATGGAGATGGGCAGGGAAGGTATACTGCACTCCATAGCATCAGATTCCGCACATGGCACACGGGGTATAGTACCTGAGGAGAGAGGAGGACACAGGTTTATGTCTCTTAGAAATGTCTAGAAATAAGGAGCAAGAACAAACACACCCAGGTGGGCCAATCAACACAGCTGGGTCACAGATCAACAAGGAGGTTGTGATAGTAGAGGAAGGTCTCTCTCCCAAGAGGGCAGATACAGAATCATGGGGTCTGTTTGGCAACAGCTTCCACTTAAGAGCCTCTTGTGAGCATGAAAATCTAATGAATCTTTTCAAGTCTGACTTATTAATTATCTCAGATGATCTTTACTGACTTTAATCAGACCGATTTACTGCATAAAAATCATTCCATTAGATGGTGAACGTCTGTTTCCTCAAAGCTCAGCTTCAGCAGATACTGTCAAACCTGTTTTATAGAATCACTTAAATTAATCCTCCCTTATTGCCACTTCCCCAGGAGGCACAGTGAAGGAAGCAGAGAAGCAGCATACATCTTTTAACTGTAATGAGAAGTATACTCATTGTTAACCTGCTTTGATTTCTAAGGGCTTAAAATGCATCTGACAAAGAGAACATTAACACATTTTGGTACACCAACATAAGTGCCTCTTTTCTTTGCTTAGCAGAAGGTATTCTTTTGGAGCAACAAAGTCTTAAAAGGTCTACCAGCTCTCCATGTGAAAAAAAATCACAGACAGAAACATGCCAGCCTCAGAAAGAGCTTTGTGTCAAGACAGAAGCTGCAGTGGGTCCCACTGCCTGGCTCACGGGGGACAGTAACAGGAACCTGGTGGCTGACCCTTCTTAGCCATAAAAGGTATCTGAGAAAGAGCTTAGTGCCTTCCCTCTGCTGAGCTGAAACATGCTAGGAACACAGTGAGCTTTGGTGATGATGCATGTCTAGGGTGGCAAAGTAGAGATGTGCACTACGCCAAATAACCTTGAACCCAGCCAGCTTGGTCATGGGCAGGCCAGAGCATTATCAGGAAACAGGCTTTGCTTAAACAGAATGGTGTAAAATGGAAAAATGGAACCAAGATCTTGAGACATCAGACATGTTTTCACAAAAATAGGCACTACTCACACCAGTTCCCACATGCGACCCCATCCCCAAATCCCTTCTGCTAATCACAGAGATGGACTGAAGGGTACATACGGCTTCTGACTGAGATGAATACAGTAGGTTTTTGAAAGCTTTGTTGCCTGCCCGAAGAAGTGACCACACAGAGCATGTCCGTTCCTGAGTCTGCTTTTCCCCTCTCTCCTTGGCGTTGTTGCACAGGAATGTTCCAAAGAGGCAGGAATAGGTATGCTGTACCAGTTTCACCTGCGCAAGTCCACGAGGCAAAAATCAAACAGTAGGACACATGGTCTCGGGAAGGAGGTCAGCCCAACTGCACAAATCACCATGACATCCCTGAGAACATTTCAGCTCACTCAAGGATACGTGTGTGCGCACGCACGCACGCACACAGGCAGTTACTATATGGCCTGCTCTTCAAAATTGCCAATTGCAGGGCCTGACCCCAACCACCAGCACTTCTACACCAAAGACATTCTAATGCAGGAGGCAGAGTGAAGGACAGGGAACCGGGGGCTGAAACAGGAAGAGTACATCTTCCACCAAACAAGAGGGAGTAGAAAGGATGGTAGACAGCACAGGAGAAGGACTGGAGGGGAGCAGGGCACATTCAGATTCTTTCTATTTCTAACTACTTTTTAGACCACACACTTTAGAAGACAAGTTTAAAACAAACTATGTTTACGGAGGAAAAGCTGGTGCACCGAGATTCACTGAGTGAAAAAGAAAATGCCAGTTAACTGCTATTGCTTTTAAATAAAGCAGTCGCTCCCAATTAAATGTGAAAAATGCATAGTTTTGGGTGAAAATGGCCCACGAACATTTGTATTAACACCCCCCTAAGTGTAGGTGGGTCTCAAAATGTAGAATCATTAAGTCCGAACTCACAAGGAATGCTTCATTGAACTCAAAAGAGCAAGGAAATTGCCTCTGAAGCTGATGAACGCAATCAAGCCACTGCAGAAACACTGGGCAACGCTCGTTCAGGTCGTCTGAGTTCTCCCCATGACCACACCGGTCAGCAAACTTATGGCCAAAATCCAGCCATTCCATCTCCACAAGGACTTGGAAACCCTGCAGTGAGGCACCAAGGAGAGAGATTACTTGTGGAGTACTATCCATCACCTGTGACATCCTGAGCTTCATGTCACCAACAGCAATCTCCTTTAACAGCCTCCTGGTAAGTCCCTCTGGCCCAGGCTCAGAGCCAAAGGCTCCCTCCCTAATGGCACACCCATTTACACAAATGTCTCAACTCACTAACTCCATTCAGTATTCACTTAAAGAACACTGACGAAGCCTCTCATTTACTACATAAATGCTAACTGCCTACCCACATTTCTCTTTTATTATTTTTTGCCTTTGATGTTACATTTACAAAGCCATATTTGTAAAAATCCTTCCCCAGCACCAATTTTTATAGATGTTTGTATTTCATGTCACTTTATGCTTTTGTTCTTCTATCTTTAACCCACAGAGGTTATTTCAGCAGATGTTCTTTCTCCAGAATTCTGTGTGGTCCTGTCTAGACCCACCATCATAAGCATGTGGACATTCTTTTGCAGAAACCCATTTTCCTGAGGTAGACAAATCTTTCTAAGTAGAGAAATTGCAAAGGAAACATTTCTGTCTCCTTGGTACCTTGCAGCTAAACCGTGTTCCACTGAACAAGATGAACTAGCAAGAGACACCTAGCCATACTGCTCTAAGGGGAGGAGGCATGATTACAACAAAACTTTCAGTCCTCACACCGATCATGCAACCCTCCAAACGGTTTCCTCAACCTCTCCTGAAGTCCTCCCTCCCTCCCTCCCTCCGACACACTCACCTCTACTGTTCGGTAGTAAGGGTCCAGCAGGAGCTTAGCCAAGGCCACAATCTGGGGCGTGCGATCCCAGCCGTCTGAGCAGTGCACTAGCACTGGGCGTTGATCGCGGTCCACAGCATGCACTACAAGAAGTGCCGACTTCAAGAGCACAGACAGGTGATGGAGCCATTTTGTACTCTCAAGCGCTGAAAGCCAACTATAAAAAAGGGGAAGATAAGGAAATACTACGTTTATGATTTTATGGTATGGTGTCCAATGCCTATCAAATTAAAAAGCAATTACCCAAGGCCTTTGTTCTCTAATTATAGTGATAAAAAAGTCTATTTATAAAGCAAGCCCAAACGAGAGAGTTAAGCTCCACAATCAAGAGAGGACAACTTTAGAAAAAAGACCGTAATTAACAATGCCACATTGCACCTGGAACTTTTTAAAAAGAATTGATTCTTAATTTTTAACTATGTATATGGGAGGTGGTATGCATGTGAGTGCAGATGCCTGAGGAGAGAGACCAGAAGAGCTGTCATATCCCCTGGAGCTAGAGTTACAATATGGGTGCTAAGAACCAAACTTGGGTCTTCTGCAAGAGCAGTATGTGCTCTTAACCACTGAACCGTATCTCCCGTATCTCCACTTCCCTAGCCACCCCCCCCCCCTTCTTTTCCTGCGATGGTTGGGAATGAAATTCAGGGTCTTTCATTTGTTAGTTAAGTGTTCTACCATTAAGCTACACCCCAATCCTGGTTCTGAGACAGACAGACAGACAGACAGACACACACACACACACACACACACACATTAGCTTGAGACAGGGGTCTTGTTCTACAGCTCAGGCTGATCTGGAACTCAGTTCTCTTAGATGAGCCTCCAAGTGCTGGGCTCCCAGATATATACCACCACACCTAGCTCTCCACAGATAATTTGCCAAAAGGGGGGTGGGGTGGATAGAGTAATGCTAGACAGGTACATACAGTATAAGAAATAGCTCTTATGGACACTTCTGAGACCCCTAAGAGATTTTACAGAAGCTATTTAATGATTATCAACTCTGACCTCACAACAAATAAAGAAATAAAATAA
The DNA here is from genome assembly GCF_049852395.1 of Peromyscus maniculatus bairdii. Taxonomy (NCBI): domain Eukaryota; kingdom Metazoa; phylum Chordata; class Mammalia; order Rodentia; family Cricetidae; genus Peromyscus; species Peromyscus maniculatus. The sequence goes on from NC_134861.1 coordinate 7,785,691, forward strand.
AGTAAATAAAGAAAACACATACATACAAATACATCTAGGATGAGATGTAAGCTGGATGCCACACAAGAATGGTACAAACCTTACCTATCACCCATGTCCGAACACCAACCACTGTTAAGTCTTTACTACTTATTGACTAAAACTAGGTAAGTCCAATGAGATGAACAGTCATGAAAAGTGGTACAATGGCTACATAGTATCACTGAGTTAATTAGATTGAATTCAGAAAGGACCCCCCCCCCCCGCCGCCGCCCTTTAAAAAAATCCTTTAGGGCTTATCAAATAAAAAAGAATTGTCTTTTTGGCATAAGGTTACATATTCCATCACCACCCCCAACTATGTTGACATCTCTTCCTCCATCCCTCATTCCCCCAACACAAGTTCTGATTTTTCCCAAATGTGACCAGATTTGTGACTTAAGGCTACAAGTCTAGCCATTTAAACACTGAGAGAAGGAATAAAAACGGTTCAGGATCTTTGAGACGAGTTTGTCCAGGTAAGGTCTAGATGAAGCCTCTAGCACAAAGCTGGTCTACTAAACCTAAGGAATGAATGGGAATTTTTGTTAAGCTCTTTCCTGCCAGGCCACCCAACAACATAACAGTCTCTAAGTGTTCTTTACAACTCGACTGGCTCAGAGACTGACACTGTCTCCATCATTGCTGTACCCCAAGCTTAGCCCCTAGCATGAGGGAAGAGTCCTTCCAGTTAATGAATTCTAAGTTTGCCATTGGTAAAAAGCAATTTTGAGACTTCCTATCTCAAAATTAAGTGTATCCTAGGTACACTTAAAACACTTTCCTGACAGGTCATTTGTTTATTATCATTTGCCTTAAAATGAATCAAAAGGGACATACAGGCCCGGCGGCTGTGGCCCACAGAGGTAGACAGGCATGGCAGCGGCAACAAGCAGAGGCAGGTAGGCCTGGTGCAGAGGCAGGCAGGCCCAGCAGGAGGCAGCCGAAACACAGTCACAATAAAGACCAGAAACAGAGCTATTACCCTCTAAAGAGCTAGTGAAAACAAACTCTTAATCAAAAGCTTGGAGCAGAGACGCCTCTAACCCCAACACCCGGGGAAGAAGAAGCTATCTCCGTGGAACGGAACCAGAACGATCTGAACACTCTGTCTGAGGCCAACCCAGGGCCCAGCTGCTGATCCTGCGAAACCCAACAACTTGGAGGTGTTGGTGAGACTACCCCGCTCAGCTGAAATCCATCTGGGAGAGGATTCAGATCCCTACAGTTTGAAGTTTGAAGAAACAAGATCAGCTAAGGAGTTGACGAATGAATAAAATGTGACCTAGAAACACAGAAGAAGGCGCTGCCCAGCCACCAAACCAGATCACCAAAATCATAAGTATATACTTCACCGACAAAGATCAGCTGCTCCTGAAGAAACAGCCCAATAGCACCAATTAACCAAGAACTCCTAGTGAACCAAGACTAAAAATTGGAACAAGAGAAGCACTCTAAGACAAAGACACCACCTGCACCAAGCAGAGGAAGAGATGAGTAGACGCCAGTGCAAAAATACAGGCAACAACATAAAGGCCTATATGGCAACATCACAACCTAGTGATTCTACACCTGCAAGACCTGAACATACCGAGACAGAAGAAACAGAAGAAATCAATCCTAAAAATGACTTTAAGAAAATGATAGAGGCCCTTAAAGAAGAAATAAAACATTCCCTTAAAGAGGAAATAAAAACTTCCCTTAAAGAGGAAATGAAAAACTCCATTAAAGAGGAAATAAAAAACTCCCTTAAAGAAATAGAAGAAAAAAGAACAAAAAAAAAATGGGAAGAAATCAAAGAAAGCCAAGAAAAAGCAATTAAACAGAAAAAGAAACATTCCAAGATCTGAAAAATGAATTTGAGACAATAAAGAAAACACATGCTGAGGGAATGCTAGAAATAGAAATCCTGACTAAACGAACAGGAACTACAGAAACAAGCATAACCAACCGATTGCAAGAGATGGAACAGAGAATCTCTGACACTGAAGACACAATAGAGAAAATAGATTCGTCAAAGAAAATAATGAAGACAAAAAAGTCGTAACACAAAACATCCAGGAAATTTGGGATACCATGAAAAGACCAAACCTAAAAATAATAGGGATAGAAGAAAGAGAAGAATACCAACTCAAAGGCACAGAAAATATATTCAACAAAATCATAGAAGAAAACTTTCCTAACCTAAAGAAAGAAATACCTATGAAGATACAAGAAGCTTACAGAACACCGAATAGGCTGGATCCCCTCGCCACATAATAATCAAAACACTAAACACACAGAACAAAGAAAAAATATTAAGAGCCGCAAAGGAAAAAGACCAAGTAACATATAAAGGCAGACCCATCAGAATAACACCAGACTTCTCAATAGAGACTATGAAAGCTAGAAGATCATGGACAAATCTTATGCAGACACTAAGAGACCACGGATGCCAACCCAGACTATTATACCCAGCAAAAGTCTCAATCACCATAGGCGGAGTAAACAAAATATTCCAGGATAAAACAAGATTTAATCAATACCTGTCCACAAACCCAGCCCTACAGAAAGCACTAGAAGGGAAAATCCAACCCAAAGAAGCTGAACACATCCATGAAAAATCAAGCAATAGATAATCCCACACCAGCATACACCAAAGAAGGACAACACAACACAACCACAAAAAATAACAGGAATTAACAATCACTGGTCATTAATATCCATCAATATCAACGGTCTCAACTCACCTATAAAAAGATACAGGCTAACTGAATGGATAAGAAAACAGAACCCGGCCGGGCGGTGGTGGCCCACGCCTTTAATCCCAGCACTCGGGAGGCAGAGCCAGGCGGATCGCTGTGAGTTTGAGGCCAGCCTGGGCTACCAAGTGAGTTCCAGGAAAGGCGCAAAGCTACACAAGAGAAACCCTGTCTCGAAAAAAAAAAAAAAAAAAAAAATAGAAAACAGAACCCATCCATCTGCTGCATACAAGAAACACACCTTAACTTCAAAGACAGACACTGCCTCAGAGTAAAGGGCTGGGAAAAGGCTTTCCAAGCAAATGGACCTAAGAAACAAGCTAGTGTAGCTATCTTAATATCTAAAAAATTAGACTTCAAACTAAAATCAATCAAAAGAGATCAGGATGGACATTACATATTTATCACGGGGGAAAAAACCACCAAGATGAAGTCTCGATTCTAAACATTTATGCTCCAAATACAAGAGCACCCACATTCATAAAAGAAACACTACAAAAGTTTAAAACACACATCAAACCCCACACATTAGTGGTGGGAGATTTTAACACACCACTCTCACCAAAAGACAGATCTACCAGACTGAAACTTAACAAAGAAATAAAGGACCTAACAGATGTTATGACTCAAATGGACTTAATAGATATCTACAGAACATTCCATCCTAACACAAACAGCACCCCATGGAACCTTCTCAAAAATTGGCCACATGCTTGGCCACAAAACAAATCTCAACAGATACAAAAAAAATTGGAATAACCTCCTGTATCTTATCAGACCACCATGCCTTAAAGTTAGATTTCAACAACAACACATGGAAACTGAATAATGCCCACCTGAAACATCAATGGGTCAAGGAAGAAATAAAGAAAGAAATTAAAGATTTCCTAGAATTCAACGAAAATGAAAGTACAACATACCCAAACTTATGGGACACTATGAAAGCAGTGCTAAGAGGAAAATTCATAGCTCTAAATGCACAGATAAAGAAGATGGAGCAATCCCATACCAATGAATTAACAGCACAACTGAAAGCTCTAGAACAAAAAGAAACAAACTCACCCAGGAGAAATAGACGCCAGGGAATAATCAAATTGAGGGCTGAAATCAACAAAATAGAAAACAAGAGAACAATACAAAAAAAAAAAAAATTCAATGAAACAAAGAGTTGGTTCTTTGAAAAAAATCAACAAGATAGACAAACCCCTAGCCAAATTAACCAAAAGGCAAAGAGAGAGCACCCAAATTAACAAAATCAGAAATGAAAAGGGAGACATAACAACAAACAACGAGGAAATCCAGAGAATCATCAGATCATACTTCAGAAACCTGTACTCCACAAAAATGGAAAACCAGGAAGATATGGACAATTTTCTGGATAAATACCACATATCAAAATTGAATCAAGACCAGATAAACCATTTAAATAGACCAATAACCCCTAAGGAAATAGAAACAGTCATCAAAAGTCTCCCAACCAAAAAAAGCCCAGGACCAGATGGTTTCAGTGCAGAATTCTACCAGACTTTCAAAGAAGAACTAATACCAATACTCTTCAAAGTGTTCCACACAATAAAAACAGAAAGAACACTACCAAACTCTTTTTATGAGGCTACAATTACCCTGATACCCAAACCACACAAAGATGCAACAAAGAAAGAGAACTACAGACCAATCTCCCTCATGAACATTGATGCAAATATACTCAACAAAATATTGGCAAACCGAATCCAAGAATACATCAAAACAATTATCCACCATGACCAAGTAGGATTCATCCCAGGGATGCAAGGATGGTTCAACATACAAAAATCAGTCAATGTAATACACCATATAAACAAACTGAAAGAAAAAAACCACATGATTATCTCATTAGATGCTGAAAAAGCCTTTGACAAAATCCAACACCCCTTCATGATAAAGGTCTTAGAAAGATCAGGAATACAAGGAACATTTCTAAACATAATAAAGACAATTTATAGCAAGCCAACAGCAAACATGAAATTAAATGGAGAGAAACTCAAAGCGATACCACTAAATTCAGGAACAAGACAAGGCTGTCCACTCTCCCCATATTTATTCAATATAGTAGTACTAGAAGTTCTAGCTAGAGCAATAAGACAACAAAAGGAGATCAAAGGATTACAAAATGGAAAGGAAGAAGTCAAACTTTCACTATTTGCAGATGATATGATAGTATCCATAAGTGACCCCAAAAACTCTACCAGGGAACTCCTATAGCTGATAAACTCCTTCAGTAAAGTGTCAGGATACAAGATCAACTCAAAAAAATCAGTAGCCCTCCTATACACAAATGATAAAAGGGCTGAGTAAGAAGTCAGAGAAACATCACCCTTTACAATAGCCACAAATAATATAAAATACCTTGGGATAACACTAACTAAACAAGTGAAGGACCTTTTTGATAAGAACTTTAAATCTCAATAGAAAGAAATTGAAGGGGGCTGGAGAGATGGCTCAGCAGTTAAGAGCACTGACTGCTCTTCCAGAGGTCCTGAGTTCAATTCCCAGCAACCACATGGTGGCTCACAACCATTTGTAATGAGATCTGGTGCCCTCTTCTGGACTGCTGTCATACATGCTGTATATATAATAAATAAATAAATAAATCTTAAGAAAGAAAGAAAGAAAGAAAGAAAGAAAGAAAGAAAGAAAGAAAGAAAGAAAGAAAGAAAGAAAGAAAGAAAGAAAGAAATAGAGAGAAAGAAGAAAGAAAGAAAGAAAGAAAGAAAGAAAGAAAGAAAGAAAGAAAGAAAGAAAGAAAGAAAGAAAGAAATTGAAGAAGATATCAGAAAATGGAAGGATCTCATGCTCATGGATAGGTAGGATTAACATAGTAAAAATGTCAATCTTACCAAAAGCAATCTACAGATTCAATGCAATCCCCATCAAAATCCCAACACAATTCTTCACAGACTTGGAAAGAAAAATACTCAACTTCATATGGAAAAACAAAAGACCCAGGATAGCTAAAAGAATCCTATACGATAAAGCAACCTCTGGAGGCATCACCATCCCTGACCTCAAACTCTACTATAGAGCTATAGTAATAAAAACAGCTTGGTACTGGTATAAAAACCGACATACGGACCAATGGAATCGAATTGAAGACCCTGACATTAATCCATGCACATATGAACACCTAGTTTTTGACAAAGGAGCCAAAACTATACAATGGAAAAAAGAAAGTATCTTCAACAAATGGTGCTGGCATAACTGGATCTCAATATGTAAAAGATTACAAATAGATCCATATCTGTCACCATGCACAAAACTCAAGTCCAAGTGGATCAAAGACCTGAACATAAATCCAGTTACACTAAACTTAATAGAAAAGAAAATAGGAAGCACTCTTGAACGCATTGGCACCGGAGACCATTTCCTAAATAAAACACCAACAGCACAGACCCTGAGCACAACCATTAATAAATGGGACCTCTTGAAACTGAGAAGCTTTTGCAGGACAAAAGACACAGTCAATAAGACAAAAAGACAGCCAACAGAATGGGAAAAGATCTTCACCAACCCCACATCTGACAGAGGATTGATCTCCACAGTATATAAAGAATTCAAGAAACTACACATCAAAATACTGAACAGTCCAATTAAAAAATGGGCTAAAGAGCTAAACAGAGAATTCACAAAACAAGAATCACAAATGGCTGAAAGACATTTAAAGAAATGCTCAACATCCTTAATCATCAGAGAAATGCAAATCAAAACGACTCTGAGCTACCACCTTACACCTGTCAGAATGGCTATGATCAAAAACACCAATGACAACCAATGTTGGAGAGGATGTGGAGCAAAGGGAACATTCCTCCACTGTTGGTGGGAATGTAAACTTGTACAACCACTGTGGAAATCAGTATGGCGGTTTCTCAGAAAATTAGGAATTGAACTACCTCAAGACCCAGCCATCCCACTCTTGGGCATATATACCCAAGGAATGCTGATTCATACCATAAAGATATATGCTCAGCTATGTTCATAGCAGCACTATTTGTAATAACCAGAACCTGGAAACAACCTAGATGTCCATCAACGGAAGAATGGATGGAAAAAATGTGGTACATATACACAATGGAGTAGTACTCAGCAGAAAAAAATAATGAAAGCATGAAATTTGCAGGCAAATGGATGGAACTAAAAAAATCATCCTGAGTGAGGTAACCCAAACCCAGAAAGACAGTCATGGCATGTACTCACTCATAAGTGGATTCTAGATGTAAAATAAAGAACAATCAGACCACAACCCATAGAACCATGGAGGCTATATATATAGCATGGCGGTCCCCAGGACGACTGTGGCTTATAATAAATTTCCGTTTTACTCAATTATTGAAAAAAAAAAAAAGCCCAACAAATGGAAACACATGAACTATGAACCAAAGGCTGAGGGGCCCCCAGCTGGATCAGGCCCTCTGAATAGGTGAGACAGTTGATTGGCTTGATCAGTTTGGGAGGCAACTAGGCAGTGGGACCGAGTCCTGTGCTCATTGCATGAGTTGGCTGTTTGAAACCTGGAGCTTATGCAGGGACGCTTGGCTCAGTCTGGGAGGAGGGGACTGGACCTGCCTGGACTGAGTCTACCAGGTTGGTCGCAGTCCTCAAGGGAGGCTTTGACCTGGAGGAGGTGGGAAGGGGGGGTGGCCTGGGGGGGAAGGGAAGGGGGTGGGAGGGGGGAGAACAGGGGAAACCATGGCTGATATATAGAACTGAATGGTATTGTAAAATAAAATAAAAGGGCCGGGCGGTGGTGGCACACGCCTTTAATCCCAGCACTCGGGAGGCAGAGCCAGGCGGATCTCTGTGAGTTCGAGGCCAGCCTGGGCTACCAAGTGAGTCCCAGGAAAGGCGCAAAGCTACGCAATACGCAGAGAAACCCTGTCTTGAAAAACCAAAAAAAAAATAAAATAAATAAAATAAAAGGAAAAAATAAATAAATAAATCAAAAGGCTTAAGAGATGAGTAATTAAACTATCTCCCTGCAGCTGAAGAAGCAGTAAACAAGACTCCGGCAGAGAGTTCTCTTCAACCTGACTGAATGCTTATGAACTAGCAGCCAGTGGTGTCTGTGCCGGAGAGAAGCTGTGCTGCCGTTGGCCACCAACGGGGATGCCACAGCACTCCTCTGTGCTAATGTCAAACCGGAAGAGAACCACATCATTTCCCAGCCTGCCACAGCCCCAGATGGATGGCTTACTCACAGTGCCCATCATTGCCAGAGCTTCTTTTTATCCCTAAGAGAGATTCAAATACCCAAATACAAAACATTATTTCTTTAACAAATCCTCCATTTTTTTGGACAGGGAAGAGGCTAATTATTTTTTGTGTGTGTTTTTAAATATTTATTTTTTTACTTCATGTTTTTTTTTGGGGGGGGGAGTGCGAGCATGTATGTGAGCGAATGTTAGCACACAGTTCCACTGAAAGCCAGAAGAGGACATTGTATCCCTTATAAGTGGAATTACAGACAATTGTAAGCCACTATGTGGATACTGGAAACCAAACCTGGGTCCTTTGCAAGAACAGCAAGGGTTCTTAACCACTGAGCCTCTTTCTGACCTCAAAAATCAAGTTTTTAAAGAAATAATTTAAGTATATGGGAGGTATTAGCGACTACTCAATACTGATCTGGTCTTTTTATTTTATATGAAAAGGGATCCTGAGCAATTAAGCCACATAGGCAAAGACACATCTCTACAGAGTCCTCACACCAACCTTAGGGGAGAGAGCTAGCTAGGCCCTGGAGCTAAGTGACAGATGCAGTGGACACTCCTCAAAGGAAAGAAAGCAGCTGTTCTCTGGTCACTGCAATGGTCTAGATGAGAATGGTCCCAGAGGCTCACATACTTGATTGCTTAGTCACTAGGAAGTAGCACTATTTGGAGGGGTTAAAAGGATTATAAGTTAGGGCCTTGTTGGAAGAAATGTGTTAAAGAGGGTGGGCTTTGAGGTTTCAAAAGCCCATGCCAAGCTCAGCATCTCCTTCTCTGCCTATAGATCAGGATGTAGCTCTCAGCTTCTGCTCCAGTGTCTGCATGCCATCTTGCTTCCTGCCATGATAAGCAAGCCCCTCAATTAAATGTTTTCCTTCATAAGAGTTGCCATGGTCATGGTGTCAGTTCACAGCACTAGAAACCCTAACTAAGACAGTCACCTCTCCAAAGGACACTGCTTCATCCTCAGGGTTGACTGCCACTGTGATAAATCTAATCACTTTCTTGGTTGGTTGGTTGGTTGGTTGGTTGGATGGTTGGTTGGATGGTTGGTTGGTTGGTTGGTTGGTTGGTTGGTTGGTTGGTTGGTTGGTTAGTTGTTTTTGGTTTTTCAAGACTGGGTTTCTGTGTAGTCTGTAGACCAGGTTGTCCTTGAACTCAAGGTGATACGCTTGCCTCTGCCTCCCTAGTGCTGGGATTAAAAGCGTACATCACCACCACCCCCCAGCAATTTAATTACTTTTTACCAAGAGTCAGCACAAGGAATTTAAGGCAGCAACTGATAAATCTTTTATAAATCCAGTTATGAGCTGGGCAGTGGTGGCACACACCTTCAGTCCTAGCACTTGGGAGGCAGAGGCAGGTGGATCTCTGTTCTGATACACAAAGAAACTCTGTCTTGAAAAACAAAAACAAAAAAAATCCACTTAAGAACACAAAACAAACACACTTGATGTGATTATGTGGATCTACTGACAGGACTCAAGGAAACAACTATGGGCTTCAGCACAAACACCTAAAAGAGAAAATCCTATTTTCATTGGCACATCTCTGGCTTCCTGAAATAATAGAGAGGGGCTTTTAAATATTCATCTGTTCATATTTGTTTTACAGAACACTGCTCCTAATTTAGCTTGTATTCAAACAATCCCCTTGCACAGGGGGTATTACTTTACCTTCCTCACTGCAAATTCCAGCCATTCTTTTTTTGTTTGTTTTTTTATTCTCTCATATATTACATCCTGAGCGCAGTTTCCCCTCCCTCCCCTCTCCCCGAGACCCACTCCCCATTCTCAGCCTGTTTCCTCTCAGAAAAGAACAGGCATCCCTGGGACATCAACCAAAACAACATAACATGCTACAATAAGACTATCACATCGAGGCTGGACGAGGCAACCCAGTAGGAGGAAAAGGGTCCCACCCACCATTCATTTTCAATAAGCAACAGAAATTAGGATGTCATTACTGAACAAACTTACTTTAGAAATGGAAGCTCAAGTGTAAAACAGCAAAGAAACAACCCCCAAACCGGCCTAACATGTTTAACACTTGTAGACCATAATGAGAAACTGGAGAGATGGCTGTTGGTAAAATGCTCGACACAAGTATGACAACTTGAGTTTGAGTCCTTCAGCACCCCAGTTTAAAAAAAAAAAAAAAAAGATGGGTTGAACCCGAAAGCCTCCTCCCTTAGACTAGCTTTCATAGTACCTAAAGGGGTTATTTATACAAGCTTCAAAAGGAGGGAAGCTACCACTAATCCTAGCCAGCTGTGATGCCAGTAAACCACAACGATGACCAGCATGGCATGAAATCCCTAAAAGTATAGCAGCTGTACCACCGGACTTAAAGCCTGCTCAACAGGAGAGAACTTGTGACTGGTACTGGAAAACTAGCCACCTACCCGAGGCTAATGAGATCATGGACCTTAATGAGAACCTACAATCGCCACACTATTAAACCAGCATCATTCCCAACTGAATTCTAAATGCGTATCCAGTAACTCACAGATAAGTGGAATTTTCACCCTTCATCAAACCAACTTCTCTTTGCAATAAGTGGAGACTATTACACTGGACTAATCACAACTGGTCAAATCTAGAGAACAACTGGTTGTGGGGTGCCTAGCACCAATCAATAGGCCTTCAATACAATTCCTGCACCTAAGGCTCTGGGAACATTGTGGAAGAGGGAGTGAAGAGGACAAGGAAATCTGTTGTGAGACTGTGTCTCCTAGAAATGATAGAGAAGTTTCACTCAGGAGACCTCAACAATATGGCTGCCTTAATAAGATCTGAACAAGTATACCACCAACAGACATGCTATCTTGGAAAGGGTCGATCTCACAGGATCCCACCCTTGTGACAAAGAACTATATTATAACCAGGTAATACTTATAGTGAGAGAAAATCAAACATATAAGCAAGGTGTGCTGAGTGCGTGCGTGCGTGCGTGCGTGCGTGCGTGTAAATTGTGACTTTACAGTAAGACACCTCAATTCACAGCAAGTGTTACTATAGTAGTTTAGGGACCAAAGAATTACACAGTTTGGGCTAAAAGACAATGCAGAAGAGAAAGGGGCAGTCCCATGAACAAGAATGTGTTGCTTCTGTTCTGAGGGCTGAGATCTATTTTGTGCTGCACATCCTAAAGCCCTGTGGCAGAACTGGTTACAGATGTATCAGCTAGGGCTGAAGAGCCTAGACGAAGAACTATAGGCTAACTAAGGAGTAATGAGATTGGGAGAAATCATCTTCCCAAGGAAGAGCCCCCAATTGACTATCCAATACAAAGTGGTCAGCCCTAAAACAACAAATATACAAGTAACGATAAATGGATGGAGCAGGTAGTATTTATATAATTAGAAATATACACACATGCAACAATAATTAAAAAATAGAGGTCATAAATTAGAAAGGGAACAATTGGGGGTGCATGGCAAGAGTTGGAGGGATATAGAAGGGGAAAATGATGTGATTATATTTTAATTTCAAAAATAAGTTAAAAAACCCTGCAGAAGAGCTAGACTGCTTTTTCAACAGCTCATGTTCTATATGCTGCCTGGCTCCTAAGCCTGGAAGAATATCCACAGAGACTGAAAGTATAACTGAGGTTCACTAAAACAAAACAAAACAAATCTGAAGAATACCTCCAAACTTGTTTTTTGTTGTCGTTTTGTTAAGAGAGGGAGGGAGGGAGGGAGGGAGGGAGGGAGGGAGGGAGGGAGGGAGGGAGGGAGGGAGGGAACAAAAGCAGTAACAAGGGAAGCAGCACACAAACTAAAGCCCAGGGCTTACTTTCCAGGATCCGGCATCTGTGTGCACAGCAGTCGTAGAGACTGGAAACTCCTCCGGATAGAATGGATATTTGCCATTCCCATAAACACAACTTCACAGTTTGGGTAATACTCTGGAGAGAAAAACAATAAAGTAAACATAAATACATTCAAAATAAGGATCACATGAGCAAATGTAACAGCAGCAAAGTGGCAGCACTCAGACAGCAGGGGCATGACAGATTCAGAAAGGGCACCTCGCTAGGATTCTATGTTGACTACCACCTCTATTTTCACCCCTCTTTTCTTTTTCTTTTCTTTTCTTTCTCTCTTTCTTTTGTTAAAGATTTATGTCTGCAGGTATTCCTGCAGGCCAAAAGAGGGCATCAGATCTCATTATAGGTGGTTGTGAGCCACCATGTGGTTGCTGGGAATTGAACTCAGGACCTCTGGAAAAGCAGCCAGTGCTCCCAACCCCTGAGCCATCTCTCCAGTCTGACCACTGCGTTTCTAGTGAGTCTACGGCAAGTGTGCTAGGAGCTAAGGATTCACATACGTACTGTGAGAGACAACCATGCTTTCAGAAGAGCAGACTGAGAGCCTCTACAACAGCACTAGCAGACCTGGGGAAAGACCAGCTTTCCTATCACCAAAGATTGGCACAGAGGAGGAAGATGATTTGCACCTTGTCCAAAGCACACGAATGTCAAGGACCCAAAGAGCTGCCCTGGCTTTCTAGAATCAGAATGAGTGCCTTGTCATTTATTTTAAATTAAGTCTAGGTTGTGAGTGAGCTGCAGTGACAAGGACAGATTATAAAGAGGCAGATCATGCTCTCACCTGGGCATTCACAGCCTCCTCCTTTGGCTCGATTTGCCACAGCTGCTGCATAGGAACGCGCATCCAAGATCAGAAGTTTTTGTGGCTGGAGAGCTAAACTTTCTGCTCCTGAAGCATTTGACAGAGAGGAATCTGCAGACATCATCAAGAAGAGAGTTAAAAACCTGCCGGGCGGTGGTGGCGCACGCCTTTAATCCCAGCACTCGGGAGGCAGAGGCAGGCGGATCTCTGTGAGTTCGAGGCCAGCCTGGGCTACCAAGTGAGATCCAGGAAAGGCGCAAAGCTACACAAGAGAAACCCTGTCTCGGAAAAACCAAAAAAAAAAAAAAAGAAAAAAAAAAAAACTAAATGAGCCTAGCTTTCCTAGAACTGTGAAAAATTAGAACCAGAGACATTAGAACCAGCAAAAACAGAGAAAATGAAACTCAATCAACAAAGCCTCCTGACTAGACCCTGGTACACAGACTTGGCTTCCATCTACCCTGTTTTGCCTTCTGATTAGAACTGATACGGATTTATTTTCTAGAAGTAATTTCCCACATCACAGGAAGACCCACACTGCCCAGTCTCTTACTCCCATTTCTCCCCCTGCAGTCCTTTCATAGAAGCTGCTATTTCTTCTCTCCGCAGACTGGAGACCACCCGAGTTCTCATTACAACTGTCATGATAGCATGTAAGAAGACAGCACTGGGCTCTTAAATCAAGCTTGAAACAAAAGGTCTTCCAGGGCTTTGTCAAGACCTGCCACTCCTCAAACAATCTCACTGAATTCTCTTTTACAAAAGTAAACTCTATAGCCAGGTGTGGTAGCACATACCTTTAGTCCCAGCAATCAGGAAGCAGAGGCAGGTGGTTCTCTGTGAGTTTGAGGCCAGCCTGATCCACATAGTAAGTTCCAGGACAGAAACCACGTCTCAAAAAACCCAAAGTAACATTGTCTTCTAGGGAAAAGCCACTTTAAGAAGAGCTTCCCAGGTGCTTCTAAAAACTGCTGCCATGGGCCTAGAGAGCACCTTACCGAACTCCACATCAGAAAGATCTCCGCCATTGGGAAAGTCCCGACAAGTGTTCCTAGTGGACACCTTGCTGATACTTGATTGAGAGTCACAAGCACAGGCTTTGGCCACTGACTGCACCAGATGCTCATCATCAGCATTTCGCCAGCCCCACCAGCTAACCTCCGGCTGTCCGCAGCGGGCAATGACAGCTCCATTGCTCTGGTGCCTGTGTGGAGACAAGAGATAATAACTACTATTTCAAGGCCCCCATCTGATGCTCTGTACTCAAATAAGAAGTATGGTAGCTGATTGTAAGTTCTTTAATGAATAGCCTGACACTAGGTAAATATTGAATTGGCTTCAAATCCTTGCAGTATTAATAGGGACAGAAATGAATAACAAAACCTACATAACTTTCTCAATTACATCCTACTTTATAGTGCCCTCTATAAAGTTACCAACAAATGATAAATGAATATTCTCAGAGAAAATGAACTAACATTCATAGTTTAGATATTCTGAACCTTTATGTTTGGGAAATACGCTTTTTAAAAAAATTATGAATACTATTCTAATTCTACTATGTAATAATTAAATACAAATTCTTCATTTTGGATACTAAATCCAAATCATTAGATGCTAAATTATCGAACAAATTGCTTTGCCTCACTTCTGAGGGCCCACTGCAGTACCCATGCTCATTACTGCTGGCTTGAAGCTTCTTTTCAAACATTTCCCATCTCTGTAACTGGAACACTCACCTGGCCCACAGTGGACTCCTTTATGAGTCACAAGTTAGTCTTACCAGAGGCACAGCACTCAATGACCCAGCCATGCTTCCTTCCTCAGGCTCATAGAAGGAAGACATCACAATCCCACTAAACCATACTCTTGACAGATCCTTTTCCAAACACAGTCTATGCTGAAATGCTACTAAAATTTCAGGTGTTTTCCAGTATGTCAATTAAAAGTTTGGGAACTGTAATATTTACTAGTAAAAATGGAATAAAGTTCAAACACATGCTACATCAAGAACTTGCAACTATAATCTTGATTTTCTCTCTAACACTGAAAATGAAAATTTCCATTTATGTATATATTCTAGGATCTCTATAATGGGGGAACCCTAGAAGTCATGCCTTTTAAAATAACATTTTAGAAAAGAAAAAGAAAAAGCTAAATGTCTTATCACATTCTAAGGAGCCTTTCTTACATAGCACACTTAGGCTTTCTGCCTAAGGGCAGGATTCACTGAAGCCTGTTACTGAGAAGATGAGAGAACTTGCCTTTCTGCTCCAAGTCAGCAAGTCTCACAAATGCCAGGCAGCTGATCTAACACAGCTGTTGGGCACAGCAGCCAGCTGCTTTCCCATTCTTATAAATCCCTTCAGCTTTCACTGCTAACTCCCATGTCATTCTCACCACTTGAGTGATAGGTCAATTTGGTGACCTACTTTTCCAGTGGTGTCAGAAAACAAAAATGATGAAAATGGAAGGCTTAATGGGTTCCACTGAGCACAGCAAATATCGTTCACTTTCTGTATTCAGGTGGGCATCAGAATTTACCTTCAACAGGAATGCCACAAGAAATACACTTTCCTAGAGCCTCAATATTTGAATGCAATGGCTCCTGGTGGGCAGTTTTTAACTAAGCCATTGTTTTGGTTCACCTTGGGCAGAATCTATAAAGTATACACACCAGAAAAATTAAATGGAGACCATTAACGTTACAAGACACAATAATGACTTCCTAAAAATTAACATGATTGTGTAAGAGCAAAAAGGTCACTGACTTATAAAGCTAGCACTCAAGAACTTTCTTTTCTTTTCTTTCTTCTCTCTCTCTCTCTCTCTCTCTCTCTCTCTCTCTCTCTCTCTCTCTCTCTCTCTCTCTCTCTCTTTCTCTCTCTGAGTTTCTCTGTGTAGTTTTGGTGCTTGTCCTGGATCTTGTTCTGTAGACCAGGCTGGCCTCGAACTCACAGAGATCCATCTGGCTCTGCCTCCCAAGTGCTGGGATTATAGGCGTGCACCACTGCTGCCCGGCCTAACTGTACACTTTTATTTCATATACTTTATTCCAAATGTCACTTAAAGACATTAAAGTGTTAAGAAGCTCTCATCAACATGCCAAAGCATGCTGTAACATAAGAATTACCTGTCTCATTCTGCTCATCAGAAACAGACTGGAGTCAATTAGGGTGCCAAAGTCAGAATGGACAGGAAGTCAGGTCGATCTGTTTTATCTCACCCACCCCTTTCAAATTTTGGACCCCTTAGCACTTGTTATACATAGCTATTTCCTCTAAATTAAAATACCCCTCTTGCAGGGAAGAGGGAAACTTCTAAGATGCTCACAGCACAAGAATATGCACCTCTCCAAGGGTATAACAGCAGTAAACACTTGCTGGGAAGAAAACTCTGGTGGGGCTGCCTACAGTTCTGTAGGAAATGCCAGTAATGCAGCTTTCACCAGTCACCACAATGGGGAAGCTATCTCCGAATCATCTGTTTCTCTAACCCACTCCTCACCCATGTTCCTATAAGCAACCTTAAAAGCTGCAATTGGTCAGCAAGCTAAATCAGATGGAAACATTTCTTAGGTCTGTATCTGGGATTAACAGAGGTTCATACATGTTTCCCCACAAGAAATCACGTACAGTTCTTACGTCTTGGATTTCTGAAATTTTCCACCCAGTCCCACTGTTTCTAATTCTATCTCGAAACAAGAGTCTTTCCATATGTCAAAGTGACAACCACAAACACCGTTATAGTTCATTCAGCTCTAAGTTTCACCAATCTTTCAACACAAAAGCCCTATTAAACATCTGAGATTAAATGCAGCAAGCACAAGAAAGAATGCTCCTCCACCCCCACCCCCAGTATTCTGAGACAGGATTTATTTTTGTAGCTTTGGCTGTCCTGGAACTCACTTTGTAGACCAGGCTGGCCTCTAACTCAGAGATTCACCTGCCTCTGCCTCAGGAGTCTGGGATTAAAGGTGTGTACTGCCACCACCCAGTTTTAAATTAACACTTAAAAAAAAAAAAAAAAAAAAAAAGACAAGGTCTTCCTGTGCAATAGCCCTGTCTAGCCTGGAAGTCTTTATATAGATGTAGACCAGGCTTGTCTTGAACTAACAGAGATCCACCTATCTCTAACTCTCGAGTGCTAAGATTAAAGGTGTACTGCCACACCTGGCCCAGACACTTTTCTATTAAAATGTTCTCATCAGGGTCCACTCACACCACCAGCTAGTGTTCTGGACACAATGAGTACTAGTGTATTTCTTTCTGCAGGCACAGCAGCTTCAGCAATAAGGAAGCATGGACTTGCCCGGGACTGTCTCTGAACCCTACCCCACCTGGCACTTGCCAGGATAGCAGCAGGTGGTGGGGCAATAGTACCAGCCTAACCAGGGGTTGGTCTGGCTTACTTACCTGTAGATGACAGCAGGGATGCGCTTCCAGGATCGGAAGCCTGCCACACTTTCTAGTTCTTTGTCAGTGATCCAGGCAGGTACTATGAGCTCTTGTGGATAGCTACCACATAATCTGTTGGAAAGAAGAGAATGGTGGTGAGAAGAAAGGAGGAAGGGAAGGGAATAAGACGGGGAGTGAGAGGGATGCAGGATACTACATGAGCCAGCACGGGGGCATTGTTCATGCCACCACAAAGCCAGCTTTGTGAGGGTGCTTGTCTGGCATGTTCAAGGACCTGTACTCATTCTCTAGCCAGGAGAAAAAACTAGCACAAGAGAAAAAAACTTAGCACTGAGGGAGCAGTATTTGAGTTTTTGGTTTCCTTAACAGAATGGGCAGCCATAATTTTGCTTATATTTTATACACATTATCTTTGATGGTTCAATCTGACGCTACCTTTTGGAATTTGGTAATCTAGCAATAAAACAATGAGAGTTGAGGGACATTCTCACCCTCCATGATAATTCTCTGTTGATGCATGTATGTATGCATGTGTGTGTATGTCATTTTAAACTACTGGAATAGACAGCTAAATTACAGAAAAAGCATCTATGTCTCCTCTCTTAGCTTCAGTCTTCCCGGCTCTTATCAAAGGAAGCATGAAACAGACAAAGCCCACCATTTCAGATCTCCAAAGAACTCTTCAGATTAATTTACTCAATCTCTGACTTGAACCAGGATGTCCTAATTGTAAGCAACAAGTACAGCCAGGAGATACACTGATACAATACACAGTAATAATCCCAGTGAGCCAAATTAGTAACGTGAATAAGCAATAATCATAATCCCTATGAAACACACTACAGAAGAAACTATATACTGAGAAAGACACTGTCTCTCCCCCATCCGTGTCTGTCTGTCTGTCTCTCTCTCTCTCTCTCTCTCTCTCTCTCTCTCTCTCTCTCTCATTTCAAAATGAAAGGTGGCAGATACATTCTCAAGTCAAGCTGTTGACCTGGGACAGAGTACTTCTGACAGGCTTTATTTACAGGGCAGTATCACTGGGTAACCCTCCTTTTGAAAGCAGTATGGAAATTAATACTAAAACTCACAGCCGGGCAGTGGTGGCGCACGCCTTTAATCCCAGCACTCGGGAGGCAGAGGCAGGCGGATCTCTGTGAGTTCGAGGCCAGCCTAGGCTACCAAGTGAGTCCCAGGAAAGGCGCAAAACTACACAGAGAAACCCTGTCTCAAAAAAACAAAAAAACAACAACAACAAAAAAAAAAAAACTCACAAAGCATCTGTGCTGGCTAGTTTTCATGCCAATCTGACACAAGCTAGGTTCATGTGGGAAGAAGGAAACTTAAGAAAACTCCTCCCCAGTATTGGCCCATAGGCATTTTCTTGATTGATGACTGATGTGGGAGGGCCCAGCCCACTATGGGTGATGTCACCCCTGGGAAGGTGGTCCTGGATGGTTCAGTAGTCAGTTGAGCAAGCCATCGAGCGTAAGCCAGTAAGCAAGCAGTACTTCTCTGTGGTCTCTGCTTCAGTCCCTGCCCCTCAGGTTCCTACCCTGAGTTCCTTTGATGAGGACTGTAGTGTGGAAGTGTAAGCCAAACAAACCCTTTCCTCTTGAAGTTGCTTTCTGGTCATGGTGTGTTATTTTAGCAATAGAAACACTAACTAAGACATCATTACCTTCACCACCCTCCCCTACTCTGTTCTATGTGTTAGAAGGAGATTTGATCACTTTACACTACATCTCTTTCTTTCTTGCTCTCAATTTCCAGAAGATAACCAGACATTTAAAAGCCACCGAGCCAGGAGGATGGTTGTGATTGAGAATAGCTACACAAACTTCTTAACACCCATTCAAGCTATATTTTTTTTGGTTTATTTTTTCTGTTTTGTTTTCCTAGAGAGGGTTTCTCTGTATAGTCCTGGCTATCCTTGAACTCAGATCCACTTTGCCTCTGCCTCCCAAGTCCTGGAATTAAAGGCATATGCCTCCATTCCAGCTCTTGCCAGTGACCATGGCAACCACTCTCTAATCACTCGTCTTGTTCTTTTGATTGTTTTAGGTTGAAGACTAGACCTGGATCTCATTCTTTAATGGTGGGATGACTGGTTCACAGTCCTGGAGACAGACTTGCTCATATGAACTGGTGGTTCTGTGCTCACTGTCTAACAGACCCCATATCTCTTCTACTCAGAAGTCAGCTCTGCTCACTGAGAGTAAGCAGCTCCAGGGTAGGGGAAGGGGTTCCACTCAGCAAAGCCTATGTAGCCTGAGGTTCCTATGGCTTTTCTCTCCTTCAGCTTGCCTCTGAGAAAAGCCCCATGTGAAGTTCTTGCAGCTTTGTAACCCCATGCTCTTCACTTGCTGGCTAGGCCCATGTGAAGAGCTGCAGTAAGGAGTAGACTTTCCAGTGAAAACTGGCCAACCACAAACAGATCAAGAAAACGGCTACTGTAATTTGAGGTAACTGAAAAGATCCAAGGATGATTAGTGCTGCAAAGAAACTTACGAGGGGAATAGATTCATTTCAGTCTTCTGGACCTTGTTGTTTTACAGAAACTTTTTTTAAAAAAAGATTTATTTATTTATTATGTATACAACATCTGCCTCCATGTAACCTTGCATGCCAGAAGAGGGCACCAGATCTCATTAGAGATGGCTGGGAGCCCCCATGTGGTTGCTAGGAATTGAACTCAGGACCTCTGGAAGAGCAGTCAGTGCTCTTAACCTCTGAGCCATCTCTCCAGCCCTTACAGAAACTTAAGATTGACAAAAACCACAGTATTTAACTGCCTTTCCTCACCAAAGCATTTTTATGTTTTAAGGAAACAGGTAATGGATGAACATTTAATAATAGTTATTTAATTAATGGTTAAATGGTCACAGATGTGAAAATTTGCTATTAAGATTAGCAATGAGGGATTGGGGGTATTTCTCAGTAGGAAAGTGTTTGCTGTGTTATCATGAGTACCCAAGTTCAGATCCCCAGTGCCCATGTAAAAGTCTGGGTGTGCTGGCACATGCCTGTAATCCTAGCACTGGGGAGGGGGAGACAGAAGGCTCCTTCCAGCTGGTTGGTCAGCTAGACTCGCTGAACTGACAAGGCCCATGTTCAGTGAGAGACCCTGTCTCAAAAAAATAAGGTGACAAGTGATAAAAGACACTTAACATTAGCTATCATCTGGCCTCCACCTCCACAGGTGCATGTACATATACATACCTGAGAGCATGAGCTAAAGCGCGCGCGCGCGCACACACGCACACACACACACACACACACACACACACACACACACACACACACACGTTCTTTAGACTCAAAAAATAGGATGGATCATAGATTTTCTTTAATTTTGTCAAATACAAATAGACTAGATAGTATAACTATAATTCTTGCTTGATAACTGTTTTTGTTATCTTACTATGTATCTTCCTTTTTAATTAGACAGAAAACAGGAAGTATTATGGGATGTCTTTCTGTACACTGTGAATATATGTGTTACACCCACTGGCTAATAAACAAAACAGCTCTGGCCTATGGCAAGGCAGCTTAGAGGCAAGTGGGGATAGAGAGAGAAGAAGGGAGGAGTTGGGGAAGACACCAGTCCACTGTCCAAGGAACAACATGTAATGGGACACAGGTAAAGCCACAGAACACGTGGCGATACATAGATTAATAGTAATGGGCTGAGTTAGATTATATGAGCCACAGGCCATACAGTTTGTAATTAATATTAAGCCTCTGAGTGATTATAAGCGGCTGTTGGACCTCGGGGCCTGGAGGGACTGGAGAAGCTCCTGGGTACACTTGTCCTTCCTTTTGAGATCACTGATCCTATCTCTAACAGAACGCCAAAGTGGTGATGAAAACACTACTGCCCACGATGAGCACAGCATCATCTAGATACACGAGGAAGGAAGAACAGAGGCCCACAGGGGTTAAAAGGAAGGTTTCAGTATCTTATTAAGCAAGGATCATTTTCCACTCCAGAAATACTGAACAAAAGGTTCAAAAACTATGAAGAGCATGAATTTAGAGCTAATAAACAAAATTCTATTTCAAAGTACATAAATTCAATGGTCTGCCACCTGAGAATTTTAACTCTGTTAAAAGTACTGGCTGTGAAACTCAGTCTGCAAGCATCCATGTAACTCACTTGTATTTCTCATTGATGTTGGAAATCCTCCAGGCATTGTTCATATCAAAACCCATCCGTTCCACTTCATTCTTAAACCTTGACGTTACATGCTCCCCTAGGGACAGAGACAGACAGTAGAAACAAAAAAATAAATACAATTTTGCAAAATGGAAGACAAAACCATTATCATTTTGCTCTATTTAAATTGTTTTAGAGGCAGGAACGTATAAATAGATAACATATATTTAACTTTTTAGTTGAAAAGGGGGGCAGAAAGAAAAGAGGACTAACCTAGATTAAGAATTATATCATCTTAGCCACTGCATGCATTTAATCCTAGCACTCAGGAGACAGAGGCAGGCGGATCTCTGTGAAAATTCTAAGCCAGCCAGGGCTATATAAGTAAGACTTTGCCTCAAAAAAACAAAAGTTATGTTGCTTAATTAAACTCTCTGTGGTATTGCTGTGCTCTTTCAATACACTCTATTTTTCAGAGGGCAAATGGTCCAGGGGAGGTTAGTATGACCCAAAATCCATGTTCTTTCTTGTAATCACACAGACTACTTTCTTACATCCACACTCAGACTGACAGTATACATAAAATGAAATAAAATCTGTTTTTAAAAAACAACCAAGATTATGTGTTTCCATTCGTTTGGCTATTTTATTTGTCCCTGTGCTTTATCCAACTTTTGAAAGATCCCAGCATACTAGCTTAGCCTAACGCCATTTCAAGTAAGGTCTAAAAAGCGCAGGGTGTCTACAGCCGGCCTCCTGGCCCCAGAAAAGGGTACTAAAGGTCAGAAAAACAGCTTGGAGCCAGACAGCAGGCGTGTCAAGCTCGGGGAAAAACCACGAGCTGCCCTGAGTTTGAACCCGGCCTCATTTGAATCGTCCAATCAGAACCCTGTAAACCATGGGCTGCCCTGAGTTTGAACCCGCCCTCCTCGTGCTCCTGCTGCCCGACCCTATAAAAACCCTCCGCTCCAGCCCGTGGGCGCGCCAGTCTCTTGAGCTTCTTGAGGGACTGTGTTGCCCCGGGTACCCGTGTTCCTGAATAAAGCCTCTTGCTGTTTGCATCTGTCTGACTTGTGGTCTCGTGTGATCTCTGGGCGAGGGTCTCTCCAGAGGGAAGACTGCCTTCGGGGGTCTTTCACTTTGGTTTCAACAATTCTCGCTCATATAAACCCTCCTCTTTCTCCCTAATTAGACTCCCGGCGCTCCACCCGGGACCTAGCCGTGGATGTCTGCATCCAGATTCCTCAGAACCAAAGGCTGAGGGCCCCCAACTGGATCAGGCCCTCTGAATAGGTGAGACAGTTGATTGGCTTGATCTGTTTGGGAGGCATCTAGGCAGTGGGACCAGGTCCTGGGCTCATTGCATGAGTTGGCTGTTTGAAACCTGGGACTTATGCAGGGACGCTTGGCTTAATCTGGGAGGAGGGGACTGGACCTGCCTGGACTGAGTCTCTCAGGTCGATCTCAGTCCTCAGGGGGAGGCTTTGCCCTGGAGGAGGTGGGAATGGGGAGTGGGCTGGGGGGAAGGGGAGGGGGGCAGGAAGGGGGAAAACAAGGGAATCTGTGGCTGTTATGTAGAACTGAATGGTATTATAAAATAAAATTAAAAACAACCAAGATTAGTAACATAGATCTAAAATTCTTCATCTGAAACCTTCTGGGTCACATTTTAGAACCTGGGAGTTTTCTGGCTTTTAGAAAGCTAAGACAGTGCATGTATTATCACACTACAGTCACAATTTCAACAGGAGCTACTTAGCCATTCCTAGTTCCTCAGGAGAACACATGGGTACTTCATACCAAGTGAGATAACTGTCAGCTCAGATAAGCTCAAACTGCAAATAGGTTAAGAAATGTTTTCTGGTTTTACAAGCAATCAGACAAGTGATCACAGGACCCTAACTGCCAGTGATCAGAAATCCCGGGGAACACTCCATTATTGAAAGAAACTCTAGGCATCTATAAGAACACACTCCTGCCGGGCGGTGGTGACGCACACCTCTAATCCCAGCATTCTGGAGGCAAAGCCAAGCAGATCTCTGTGAGCTCAAGGCAGCCTGGTCTACAAAGCAATTTCCAGGACAGACTCCAAAAACTACACCGAGAAACCCTGTCTTGAAAAAACAAAACAACAAGAAAAAAACAGCTGGAGAGATGGCTCAGAGGTTAAGAGCACTGGCTGTTCTTCCAGGGGTCCTGAGTTCAATTCCCAGCAACCACATGGTGGTTCCCAACCATCTACATACACAGAGACCTAGTGTCTTCTTCTGGCCTGCAGGCATGCATACAGACAGAACGCTGTATACATAATAAATAAAACTAAAAAAAAAACAAAACAAAAAACAAAAAAACATTTGGGCTGGAGAGATGGCTCAGCCGTTAAAGGCTAGGCTCACAACCAAAAATATAAGAGTTCGGTTCCCAGCACCCACGGCTGTCTCTCCAGCCACTAGAAAAAAACAAAAAACAAAAAAACAAAACAACAACAACAAAAAACAACAACAACAACAACAAAAAGCACACCTATTCCCTAGCTATAACCTAGTCACATTTCTCACAAATGTGGTTCTTTCTCCCTTAAGACTGTAACAAAGACAGAGCCAGACCTACATCTAAAAATCTCACTTAAAGTAGTGCATGGTCCTAGCGCATAACTTACTAGACAAAACCATTCACTCAGCAGGCTCCTCATGTGTGCAACCTCATGTGTTGCAAGCTGTAAAACAAACGTTGGCAGAAGTAGAAGAAAGCACAACAAACAAAGCGCACAACAGACTGCTTAGAGAGAAAGATAAAGCTCTGTTCTCCCTAGGGAATGAGCTTCAGAGCAGGAAACACCAATTACCTGGATGAAGGCCAACCCTGTAAACCATGCCCCATTTAAACTACTTTTCTTGACTTTAAGCTAGGTATCACATGATTCCGGAAGATGAGCTATAAAAAGATAATGTTCCGAGCAGCAGGAAGAAAGAACAGTTCAATCTGGTCCATGTGGAAAAGTTGTAGAAGCAATGTAACAGGCTCTCAAACAGGATAGAAAGCTATCTGAGCTGAGGTGCCATCTGTCTACCAATTGTAAGGAGTACTGGCCCTTCAGAAGACTAAACAGGGAGGGAGCCTTTCATTTAAAATATAAAGCTGTAAAATTATGACAACTTTCAAGTTTGTTAGAAGATAGGTGGAGAGATGGCTCAGTGGTTAAGAACACTGTCTGCTCTTCCAGAGGTCGTGAGTTAAAGTCCCAGAACCCATATGGTGGCTCACAATTGTCTACAATGGTATCTAAAGCTCTTTTCTAGTGTGCAGACCTACATGCAAACAAACATCCATATTCATAAAATATATATATATACATACATACATACATACATCTTTAAAAGAGAAAGATGTCCCTTCTGATTAACTTTCAAGTTCTACAAAAGTAAAATGTACTTTTATTAATGGTTTTTTATATTAACATCTTGATTTTAGGATAAACAGTTATCCTAAAAGGACCCTGTGATTTAAAAAATAACCACTGGCATCTGGGCACCATCTTAGCAGATAATCTATTATTTAAAACTGAGCTATGCTGGAGACCTGGAACAGGAAACAGCCACAGAGCAGGGAGACTGTTTAAGGTGCCACAGCCAGGTGGATAGATGGCTTGAGAGGGAGTTGTGGCCAGGAGCAGATCTCATTAACTGACAGTGACTCTGAGCTTGAGGTCTGTAGGTAGATCAGGCTCATGGGGGACCTCTCCGGTGTACACTGGAGTCTGAAAACTCTGAAGCTCCAATGATCATTGGAGTTAAAAAGTGTGGAAACAGGTCCTTCATCCATGCAGATCTGAGTACTGAAGATGCTTCTCCCATGCTCCACTCTCTAGCTAGGTCCCAAGAGGAGTCTACATGGGTGGGAGAAATCTGTCTAACCCATCAACCAAAAATGTAAGTGCGGCCATGAGAAGCCTCTGGCACACAAAGAAGAGAAGCTATAAAAACGAAGACAGTTATGGCAGACATTAGAGACTCGTCCAATACAGGCTCAAATCAGCATAAATCTGAGAGCTAAAAATCTACAGGGACAGCTGACCTTCCCCTCCCTCACCATTTATCTAACTGGCAGTCTGCCATTTGAAGCTGCTAACACGGCAGCTTTTTCTTTCATTCCTCCATTTCTTTATAGTAGGCTTGTGGTAGTATTTTCACTTATGACACTTTAAGAAAAAGTTTTTATTTATTCTAAAAACACGTATGGATGTTTTATCTGTGTATATATCTGTGCATCACTTGCATGCTGGTGCCAATGGAGGCCAGAGAAGACAGAATCCCCTGGAACTAGAGTCACAAATGGTTGTGAGCTGCCATGTAGGAGCTAGGAATCAGACCATGGTCCTCAGGAAGAACAGCCATTGCCTTTATCTTAACTGCTGAGCCATCACTGAAGCTCCAACTTTTATGTCTTTAATTCTTTTTTTTTTTTTTTTTTTTTTTTGGTTTTTCGAGACAGGGTTTCTCTGTGTAGCTTTGCGCCTTTCCTGGGACTCACTTGGTAGTCCAGGCTGGCCTCGAACTCACAGAGATCCACCTGGCTCTGCCTCCCGAGTGCTGGGATTAAAGGCGTGCGCCACCACCGCCCGGCTATGTCTTTAATTCTTATTCTTCATAAATTAATCTAGCGTAGTATTTCCTTTCCTTACTTGGTTTTTCCTCTTATATTTCTCATTACTTTTCTTCCTGTGATATTTCAAATAGTATTTTGACTTTATTTTGATGGTTTTTGGAGACAGGGTGTCACAAAGCCTCAGTTGGTTCTAAGGTTGATACTTCTGCCTCTGCCTCCCTAGTACTAGAATCACGAGCATGCTGCATCATGCCCAGCTACTTTATTAGCTTTTAATTTTAAAAACAAATAGAAAAAGAATCCATGCTTATGTACTTATTCTCATTATTATTTTATGTGTATAAATGCAGGCTCATGCATGCATGCATGTGAAAGTCAGAGGACAACTTGTGGGTATCAGTTCTCTTCTCCCAGTTTGAGTTCTGGGGATCAAACTCAGATTTTTTTTTTTTTTTCCCTTTATTTTACAATACCATTCAGTTCTACATATCAGCCATGAGTTCCACTGTTCTCCCTCCTCCCCCCCTCCCCTTACCCCCAGCACACCCCCCATTCCCACCTCTTCCAGGGCAAAGCCTCCCTGACTGGTAGACTCAGTCCAGGCAGGTCCAGTCCCTTCCTCCCAGACTGAGCCAAGTGTCCCTGCATAAGCTCCAGATTTCAAACAGCCAACTCATGCAATGAGCACAGGACTTGGTCCCACTGCCTAATTGCCTCCCAAACGGATCAAGCCAATCAACTGTCTCACCTATTCAGAGGGCCTGATCCAGCTGGGGGCCCCTCAGCCTTTGGTTCATAGTTCATGTGTTTCCACATGTTTGGCTATTTTTTTTTTCAATAATTGAGTAAAACGGAAATTTATTACAAGCCACAGTCGTCCTGGGGACCGCCATGCTATATATATAGCCTCCATGGTTCTATGGGTTGTGGTCTGATTGTTCTTTATTTTATATCTAGAATCCACTTATGAGTGAGTACATACCATGACTGTCTTTCTGGGATTGGGTTACCTCACTCAGGATGATTTTTCTAGTTCCATCCATTTGCCTGCAAATTTCATGCTTTCATTGTTTTTCTCTGCTGAGTAGTACTCCATTGTGTATATGTACCACATTTTTTTCATCCATTCTTCCATTGACGGGCATCTAGGTTGTTTCCAGGTTCTGGCTATTACAAATAGTGCTGCTATGAACATAGCTGAGCATGTATCTTTATGGTATGAATCAGCATTCCTTGGGTACATGCCCAAGAGTGGGATGGCTGGGTCTTGAGGTAGATCGATTCCTAATTTTCTGAGAAACCGCCATACTGATTTCCACAGTGGTTATACAAGTTTACATTCCCACCAACAGTGGAGGAGTGTTCCCTTTGCTCCACATCCTCTCCAACATTGACTGTCATTGGTGTTTTTTTTTTTTTGGTTTTTCGAGACAGGGTTTCTCTGTGTAGCTTTGCGCCTTTCCTGGAACTCACTTGGTAGCCCAGGCTGGCCTCGAACTCACAGAGATCCGCCTGGCTCTGCCTCCCGAGTGCTGGGATTAAAGGCGTGCGCCACCACCGCCCGGCTGTCATTGGTGTTTTTGATCATAGCCATTCTGACAGGTGTAAGGTGCAAACTCAGATGTTAAAAAGCAAGCACTTTTACCTGTTCAAACATCTCACTGGCCCATGTTTATTCCTATTTTTACATTTATCTAATTTAAAAAAATTTGGATTCATGTATTTTATTTTATATGTATGGTATTTGCCTGCAAGTATGTATGTACATCACATATTTGCCCGGTGCCCTCAGAAGGTAGAAGAAAGAGTCAGATCCTCTGGAATTGGAGTTACAGAGAATTGTGAGCCTAGGAACTCATGTGAGTACTAGGAATTGAACCTGGGTCTTCAGCAAGAGCAACATGTGCTTTAAACACAGAGTCATCTCTCCAGCCATTTATCTAAGTTAAAAAAAAAAAAATCTCACAAATAGGATATCTTTTGTTGTTTTATGATTACTTTTAATTTTTTCTAAATCTCCTCTTCTCTTTTCCTTTCCATAACTTCCCCACTTGTCTTTTTCTGTGTTTCACCTTTCCCTGCCTCCTACATCTCATCCATTCACTGTATCCCATTTGTTCAAGCAATTTTAACCTCACAGCAGTCTCTATTAGTTTTACCGTTTTCTGGACCGCAGTCATTGCTAATGTAGGAGTGAGCTTTAATCAGGTTCAAGTGGATTCTCTGTCCTGTATGGTTTGACACTGCCATCAGAAGGTTTATTTTTTCCTTTCACGGTGGGAGTAAGGCCTCAAGATTAAGCTTCTCACTAATACCTACAAGTAAAACCAGAAGCAACACCCAAACTAGCAGATTCACAAATCCCAAATTAGGAACAGAAGAAAAATGAAAGGTCAAAGCATTTTAACTCTCCAACTTCTGAATTCAAAGACACTGCCAGATGAAAAATCCAAGTTTATTGGTGAAATGATTGGTGGTATCAAAAAACATGCAACCAGTAGATGAACTAAATCCAGGAGCTAAACAGAAAGTCAGCAAGGAACGCAGACAAAGTCAGCACTGGATGAAAAAAATCAACAATCTGGATGACAAAACAACATGTAAGAAAAATTCAGCAGGAAAACTAGTGTTTTATCAAAGAAAAACAAACCAAAACTAACAAACAAACAAACAAACAAAAACAGTGGAAAACATCACCAGTGACTGCCCATTGCAGAAGAATCTCAGGAGTGGAGGCCAAAGTCAAGAAAAGATTGCATTAAAGCATAAATAAAAATAAATAGCCAGGCCGGGTGGTGGTAGTGCACGCCTTTAAACCCAGCACTCAGGAGCAGAACCAGGTGGATCTCTGTGAGTTCAAGGCCAGCCTGGTCTATAGAGCGAGATCCAGAAAAGGCTCAAAGCTACAGAGAAACTCTGTCTCGAAAAACCAAGAAAGAAAAAAAAAGTGAGAGATGTGAACCAAAGAGATAGAATAGAGGACTCAGAAATAAAACCACACAGGTCCAGTCTCTTGACAAAGGTATCAAAATCACACTTGGAGAGACAGACTAATAAATAATAATGTGAAAGCTGGATTTCCACATGTAGAAAAATTAAACTAGAACCCTATCTCCCACCAGACACAAAAAGTAGAAATAAAAAATAGAAGTAAATTCAAAATGGGTCAAAGGCCTTATTGTAAGACCTGGATCTTTGAAGTGCTAGAGGAAGAAAACAAAGATGGAAATTTAAAGGGAATCCAGCCATAGATGTATGTCTATACCTCCCAAGAGCTGGGACTACAAGTATATACCACACACCTTCAAGATACAGGAAACCATTTCCTGGACAAGACTTCAATAACTCAAGAAAATAACCATAAGAATTAACAAATGTGTTCATATGAAATGTAAACGCTTACACACAGCAAAGAAAACAATCCCTATAGTGAAGAAACAGGCCGCAGAACTGAAAAACTGCCAACTACATATTAGACAAAGGATACATACACATATACATACATACACAAAGAAAAAAATTACAAAAATTAAATATACACAAAAAGGAAAAAAACAAAAAACAAATCACCCAATCAATAAATGAGATAATGAACATGTAGTTCTGAAATGAAGAAATACAAATAACCAATAAATATTTGAAAAAGTGTTCAACGTCCCTAGCTGTCAGAGAAATGCTAATTAAAACTGCTTTGAGCTTTCATCTCATCCCAGTTAGAATGGTTATCATCAAGAAAACCAATGACAACAAATGCTGACCAAAAATGTGGAGAGAGAAAAAGAGCCCCTATATATTTCTGGTGGAATATAAACTAGTAAACCCACTATGGAAAGTAATAGAGAAATTTCTCAAAAACCTTACTACTATATATATACCCAAAGGATTTTTTTGTTTTTTGAGGCAGGGTTTCTCTATATCATTTTGATTTGCATTTCTCTGATGATTAAGGATGTTGAGCATTTCTTTAAATGTCTTTCAGCCATTTGTAATTCTTCTTTTGAGAATTCTGTTTAGCTCTTTAGCCCATTTTTTAATTGGATTGTTCAGTATTTTGATATCTAGTTTCTGGAGTTCTTTATACACTTTGGAGATCAGTCTTCAGTCAGATGTGGGGTTGGTGAAGATCTTTTCCCATTCTGTTGGCTGTCTTTTTGTCTTATTGACTCTGTCTTTTGCCCTGCAAAAGCTTCTCAATTTCAAGAGGTCCCATTTATTAACTGTTGTGCTCAGTGTCTGTGCTGCGGTGTTGTATTTAGGAAGTGATCTTCGGTGCCAATACATTCAAGAGTATTTCCTACTTTCTCTTCTATTAAGTTTAGTGTAAATGGATTTATGTTCAGGTCTTTGATCCACTTGGACTTGAGTTTTGTGCATGGTGACAGACATGGATCTATTTGTAATCTTTAACATACTGACATCCAGTTATGCCAGCACCAACTTTCTTTTTTCCATTGTATAGTTTTGGCTTCTTCATCAAAAATCAGGTGTTCATATGTAGGTGGATTAATGTCAGGGTCTTCAAGTCGATTCCATTGGTCTGTATGTCGGTTTTTATGCCAGTACCAAGCTGTTTTTATTACTAAAGCTCTATAGTAGAGCTTAAGGTCAGGGACAGTGATGCCTTCAGAGGTTGCTTTATTATACATGATTCTTTTAGCTACCCTGGGTCTTTTGTTTTTCCATATGAAGTTGAGTATTTTTCTTTCCAAGTCTGTGAAGAATTGTGTTGGGATTTTGATGGGGATTACATTGAATCTGTAGATTGCTTTTGGTAAGATTGACATTTTTACTATGTTAATCCTACCTTATCCACGAACATGGGAGATCCTTCCATTTTCTGATATCTTCTTCAATTTCTTTCTTTAGAGATTTGAAGTTCTTATCAAACAGGTCCTTCACTTGTTTAGTTAGTGTTATCCCAAGGTATTTTATATTATTTGTGGCTATTGTAAAGGGTGATATTTCTCTGACTTCTTTCTCAGCCCTTTTATCATTTGTGTATAGGAGGGCTACTGATATTTTTTGAGTTGATCTTGTGTCCTGCCACTTTACTGTAGAAGTTTATCAGCTATAGGAGTTCCCTGGTAGAGTTTTTGGGGTCACTTATGTATAGTATCATATCATCTGCAAATAGTGAAAGTTTGACTTCTTCCTTTCCAATTTCTATCCCTTTGATCTCCTTTTGTTGTCTTATTGCTCTAGCTAGACCTTCAAGTACTATATTAAATAAATATGGAGTGGACAGCCTTGTCTTGTTCCTGATTTTAGTGGAATTCCTTTGAGTTTCTCTCCGCTTAATTTGATGGTGGCTGCTGGCTTGCTGTAAATTGCCTTTATTATGTTTAGGAATGTTCCTTGTATTCCTGCTTTCTCTAAGACCTTTATCATGAAGGGGTGCTGGATTTTGTCTAAGGCATTTTCAGCATCTAAAGAGATGATCATGTGGTTTTTTCTTTCAGTTTGTTTATATGGTGTATTACATTGACAGATTTTCGTATGTTGAACCATCCTTGCATTCCTGGAATGAAACCTACTTGGTCATGGTGGATAATTATTTTGATGTGTTCTTGGATTTGGTTTGCCAATATTTTGTTGAGTATTTTTGCATCAATGTTCATGAGGGAGATTGGTCTGTAGTTCTCTTTCTTTGTTGCATCTTTGTGTGGTTTGGGTATCAGGGTAATTGTAGCCTCATAAAAAGAGTTTGGTAGTGTTCCTTCTGTTTCTATTGTGTGGAACAATTTGATGAGTACTGGAATTAGTTCTTCTTGAAAATCTGGTAGAATTCTACACTGAAACCATCTGGTCCTGGGCTTTTTTTGGTTGGGAGACTTTTGATGACTGTTTCTATTTCTTTAGGGGTTATTGGTCTATTTAAATAGTTTATCTGGTCTTGATTTAACTTTGGAATGTGGTATCTATCCAGAAAATTGTCCATTTCTTCCAGATTTTCCAATTTTGTAGAGTACAGGTTTTTTTGTTTGTTTGTTTGTTTGTTTTGTTTTTCGAGACAGGGTTTCTCTGTGTAGCTTTTCGCCTTTCCTGGAGCTCACTTGGTAGCCCAGGCTGGCCTCGAACTCACAGAGATCCCCCTGGCTCTGCCTCCCGAGTGCTGGGATTAAAGGCGTGCGCCACCACCGCCCAGCGAGTACAGGTTTTTGAAGTATGACCTGATGATTCTCTGTATTTCCTGGTTGTCTGTTGTTATATCTCCTGTTTCATTTCTGATTTTGTTAATTTAGGTGCTCTCTCTTTGCCTTTTGGTTAATTTGGCTAGGGGTTTGTCTATCTTGTTGATTTTTTCAAAGAACCAACTCTTTGTTTCACGGATTTTTTGTATTGTTCTCTTGTTTTCTATTTCATTGATTTCAGCCCTCAATTTGATTTTTTCTGGTGTCTATTTCTCCTGGGTGAGTTTGTTTCTTTTTGTTCTAGAGCTTTCAGTTGGTTCTGTTAAGTCATTGGTATGAGATTTTTTCCATCTTCTTTATGTGTGCATTTAGAACTATGAATTTTCCTCTTATCACTGCTTTCATAGTGTCCCATAAGTTTGGGTATGTTGTACTTTCATTTTCATTGAATTCTAGGAAATCTTTAATTTCTTTATTTATTTTTTCCTTGACCCATTGGTGTTTCAGGTGGACATTATTCAGTTTCCATGAGATTGTAGGCTTTCTATAATTTTTGTTGTTGAAATCTAACTTTAAGGCATGGTGGTCTGATAAGATACAGGAGGTTATTCCAATGTTTTTGTATCTGTTGAGATTTGCTTTGTGACCAAGCATGTGGTCAATTTTTGAGAAGGTTCCATGGGGTGCTAAGAAGAAGGTATATTCTTTTGTGTTAGGATGGAATGTTCTGTAGATATCTATTAAGTCCATTTGAGTAATAACATCTGTTAGGACCTTTATTTCTTTGTTAAGTTTCAGTCTGGTAGATCTGTCTTTTGGTGACTACTAACGTGTCGGGTTTGATGTGCGATTTAAGCTTTAGTAATGTTTCTTGAATAAATGTGGGTGCCTTTGTATTTGGAGCATAAATGTTTAGAATCGAGACTTCGTCTTGGTCGATTTTTCCTGTGATAAACATGTAATGTCCATCCTGATCTCTTTCGATTGATTTTAGTTTGAAGGCTATTTTATTAGATATTGCCTGCTTGGTAGGTCCATTTGATTGGAAAGCCTTTTCCCAGCCCTTTACTCTGAGGTAGTGTCTGTCTTTGAAGTTAAGGTGTGTTTCTTGCATGCAGCAGAAGGATGGATCCTGTTTTCTTATCCATTCTATTAGTGTCTTTTTATAGGTGAGTTGGGACCATTGATATTGATGGATATTAATGACCAGTGATTGTTAATTCCTGTTATTTTTTTGTGGTTGTGTTGTGTTGTCCTTCTTTGGTGTATGCTGGTGTAGGATTATCTATTGCTTGATTTTTCATGGATGTGTTCAGCTTCTTTGGGTTGGATTTTCCCTTCTAGTGCTTTCTGTAGGGCTGGGTTTGTGGACAGGTATTGATTAAATCTTGTTTTATCCTGGAATATTTTGTTTACTCCGCCTATGGTGATTGAGACTTTTGCTGGGTATAACAGTCTTAGTTGGCATCCGTGGTCTCTTAGTGTATGTATAAAATTTGTCCAGGACCTTCTAGCTTTCACAGTCTCTATTGAGAAGTCTGGTGTTATTCTGATGGGTCTGCCTTTATATGTTACTTGGTCTTTTTCCTTTGCGGCTCTTAATATTTTTTCTTTGTTTTGTATGTTTAGTGTTTTGATTATTATGTGGTAAGGGAACTTTTTTTTTGGATTCAGTCTATTCCATGTTCTGTAAGCTTCTTCATAGGTACTTCTTTCTTTAGGTTAGGGAAGTTTTCTTCTATGATTTTGTTGAATATATTTTCTGTGCCTTTGAATTGGTATTCTACTTCTTCTATTCCTATTATTTTTATGTTTGGTCTTTTCATGCTTTCCCAAATTTCTTGGACACTTTGCGTTCCAACTTTTTTGTCTTTAGTGTTTTTTTGACTGGCGAATCTATTTTCTCTATTGTGTCTTCAGTGTCAGAGATTCTCTGTTCCAGCTCTTACATTCGGTTGGTTATGCTTGCTTCTATAGTTCCTGTTCATTTAGTCAGGATTTCTATTTTCTGCATCCCCTCAGTTTGTGTTTTCTTCATTGTCTCAATTTCAATTTTCAAATCTTGAATTGTTTCCTTCATCTGTTTAATTACTTTTTCTTGGTTTTGTTTGATTACTTCCTAATTTTTTATTTGTTTTTTCTTCTATTTCTTTAAGGGAATTTTTTATTTCCTCTTTAATGGAGTGTTTCATTTCCTCTTTAAGGGCCTCTATCATCATCTTAAAGTCATTTTTAGGACTGATTTTTTCTGCTTCTTCTGCCTTGGTATGTTCAGGTCTTGCAGGTGTAGAATCACTAGAGTCTGATATTGTCATAGAGGTCTTTTATGTTGTTGCCTGTATTTTTGCACTGGCGTCTACTCATCTCTTCCTCTGCTCGGTGTAGGCAATGTCTGTGTCTGAAGGTGCCTCTCTTGTTCTAATTGTTAGTCTTGGTCCACTAGGAGTTCTTGGTTAAATGGGTGCTGTTGGGCTGTTTCTTCGGGAGTAGCTTAGGCCAATCAGTATTGTGGGTTCTGTCTCAGGGAGTTGTTCCCAGTTGGTGCAGGGTGTGCTTATGGTTTCAGTGGTTGTTAGGTTTGTAGGAGTTGGTTGTTTTGTTTTGTTTTGGAGGGGAAGCAGTGAAAGGTAGCTGTCTGGTCCCTGGGACTCTGATGGGTAGGGACTAGGCACTAGAGACCTGATCTGCCGGTCTGGAGATGGGGGCTTACCTGTTCCTAATTGGTGTAATGTAGGCTTATGATTCTGGTGATCTGGTTTGGTGCCTGGGTGGCGCCTTCTTTTGTGTTTTCGGGTCACGTTTTGCTCATTCATCAACTCCTCAGCTGATCTTGTTTCCTCAGACTGCAGACTGTAGGATTCTGAATCCTCTCCTGGATGGATCTCAGCTGAGCAGGTTGTTTAGTAGGGTAATCTCACCAACACCTCCAAGTTGTTGGGTTTCCCAGGATCAGCAGCTGGGCTCTGGGTTGGCCTCAGACAGAGTGTTCGGATCCTTTCTGGTCGAGTCCCACGGGGAAGAAGCCATCTCTGGTGCTGGGATTAAAGGCGTCCCTGTTCCAAGCTCTTAATCCCCTTGTTTTCACTAACTCCTCGGCAGGTAATAGCTCTGTTTGTCTGCCTCTGCTGCTGCTCTCGACTTTTTATTTCTTTTTCAACTCTTCCTGTTTGCATCCTCTGCTCTCTAATCTACCTTTTCAACATTTAATGTTTCCTGCACTACAATTACATAGTACGGAATTTTCATTTTACTGGATTTGTGTGTGTGTGTGTGTGGTTTCTCTGTGTAGCTTTGCGCCTTTTTCTGGAACTCGCTTTGTAGACCAGGCTGCTTCAAACTCATAGAGAAGTTCATGAGAAAGCAAAGAGCCTTAGGACCCTCCCTCAGGACAAAGCATCCATCTTAGGAATATCCTAAAAGCCAGCTCAAATCCAAAAGAAACAACTAGAATTACCAAGGGACTAAAGATGTACTCTTTAAAAGTTTGTTGTTTGTGAAGTAACTAATAAAAGGCAAGCAAGCCTTACTGGCAAATGGCAGGCCACCCCAAGCCAGAAAAGGCCTCTTAGAGTTAGTGTCACAAACAGGAAGACACAACAGGTTCACTTCCAAGTTATTATTATATGAGACAATGGGGAAATAAAAACTGAAATAATATGCAACAGTTAAAATTCAGCAAATGTAGATTTAAGATTTGTATACTTCATTTTAACTTTACCTTTAAAACACTTGAGAAAAGAGCCACATTTTTTAGTTTATTTTTTTTTTAATTTGAGACAGGATATCACTATGTAGGGCTGGTTAATTGGCTTTACAGTAGGTCTAGAACCTGCTATGTAGACCAGTTTGGCCTTGGACTCAGCAGAAATCCACCTGACCCTCTGCCTCCTGAGTGCTGGAATTAAAGGTGTACATTACTACACCCAGCAAAAGCCATATATATATATATATATATATATATATATATATATATATATGTATATATGTAGATAGATAGATAGATAGATAGATAGATAGATAGATAGATAGATATAGATATAGATATAGATTGATGACAGGGGCTGGGGAAAAGACGTAGTAAAGAGCTTGCTGGGTAAGCATGAGGACCTGAGTTTGAATCCCTAACACCGGTGTAAAAAGCAGGGCACAGTGGCACATGCCTATAATCTAAGGCCTGGGGAGGTGAAGACAGGACTGCTGGAGCTTGTTGGCCAGTTAATCTGGTTGAATTAGTGAGCTTTACCCTATCTCAAAAAATAAGGTGGACAGCCATAGAGGAAGACATCCAATATCAACCTCTGGCCTCCATATGTGTATATAGCTACCACTACCTACACACACACACACACACACACACACACACACACACACACACACACTAGATGACACTATAAATAATTGCCTTAGCATATGCAAGATCTAGAGTTCAGTCTCTAGCACATCACATACACCTTACATACACATACATGTCATTTTAATAAAAGGGAGAAAGGTAAGAGAATAAAGTGAGAAATTAAGCACTTTCACATAAATGTCCAAGGCTGGTGTGGTTCAAGACTACTCAAATGACACTTTAACATGAATGTTACCAAACACATACACAAAATTCACAGCTTCCTTCTATTAGGGTTCCACAACCCCCACAACCTCCTTATAGTCATTTTAGGCCTAGGAAACTAAAGTGTCAAACACAGTTTTCTTCTCTTGCCCTGAAAAGGAGGAAATGTATCTTACTAAACTTAGAATAGTGGAAACAAGCTAGATGCTTTATAAAACAGAGATTGAAGATATGAGTCCTATAGGCTCCCATTTCATGATAAAGGCACCTTCAAACAAAGTTCCATAAGAAGTCTGGCCTACCTGGTCTGCACAAGTCTCCATGTTGTTCTTTTTCACTGGCGTAGACCTCCATGCACCAAGCATGGTATGCAAATGAGAAGAGATCTTCTATTTTACCAGGTGGTCGGATTGCATTGTTCAATCTCTTCAGCCAATCTTGACACTGCTCAAAGGTTGGGAACTGACACCTTTGCAAAACAAAGTATAAATGCAATCAGGTGACAGTTGATAATGAAGTCTAAGCAAAGCCACCATTTCAGGCGTGCCTGTTCATAACAAAGGGTCAACTAAGAGTGAAGAAAGCATCACTGACAGTCATTCACTACTACTTATAATAAAAACAGATCCAACAAATTATAGCCGGCAGTGCAAAATTTAAAAAAAAAGGGGGGGGGAGTGGACAAGTGGAAAATCTATTATTTTAATGTAATGAATCTCTTCTGAAAATGATTAATGGTGATTATCAAAGTAAAGCATTATTTTGTCTCTCTGACGAATCAGATCTCACCCTACTTCTTCAGCTAGTTTTAAAGTTATCTCTCTCAAGAAGTATGTTCAGGGAGCTGGAGAGATGGCTCAGAGGTTAAGAGCACTGGCTGTTCTTCCAGAGGTCCTGAGTTCGATTCCCAGCAACCACATGGTGGCTCACAACCATCTGTAATGAGATCTGGTGCCCTCTTCTGGCCTGTAGGCATACATGCAGGCATGACACTGTATACATAATAAATAAATAAACCTTTAAAAAAAAAAAAAAAAAAGTATGTTCAGAAAAGTCCTATTTCTTTTGTTATGACATAATAGGCCAAACTAAAAAACAGACCCTAACACTATCCAGAGCCAGTTGGGAGAATGGTTTCAAAATTTGTCTACTTAGCAATTAGGACAATCCGATCCAAATTAAGGCAGAGGACATGCAAACTTTCAGCTGCAACCACACATAGAATAAAACAATGGTACTATCAACAGCAATTTTCAGTATCTATAATTAAAGGGTTAAAATAATTACTGCAAACTGAGTTTTTGAAGACTCGTGTAATTTGTATTTTTGTTTGTTTGTTTGTTTGGTTTGGTTTTTTCCAGACAGGGTGTTTCTGTGTAGTTTTGGTGTCTGTCCTGGATCTTGCTCTGTAGACCAGGCTAGCCTCAAACTCACAGAGATCCACCTGGCTCTGCCTCCCGAGTGCTGGGATTAAAGTCATGCACCACTGGCACATTAATGTTTTCCTTAACAAGGTCACTTACAACCTTCCCTTGTCCCAACCAAGGTAGCTCACCAACATGACAGCACAGTGTTTACTGGTGTCCCAAAACAGATCAAAGGAATAAAGTAAAAATGTCAAGAATGGAGCATATCAAGAGTTATTAAATTAAAAACATACTTCAGGCATCATTTTGCAATGATTAGCATTAAAATTAGTTTGATAAAATCATGAATGAATGCTAAACTTAGAGAAATTTTTATGAGAGACAAGACAACTGCATTTTCTCAATGTATTTCCCATAGATTGTTTATTAGTTGTAAGGGGGAAAAATGTAGAAATTCACTACTACTACAGAAATCGGCTAATGCTCTGACTGGACTAATCAAAAGTCATCAATAGGGGACAAATGGATCAACTGTCTCTGGATGTAACACAATACCTTGAAAAGGAGTGAGTGAGTGAATGAGTGAATGAGTGAGTGAGTGAGTGAGTGTGTATTCCAGTTGCAGACACGTAATTTCAACTTAATCTTGAGGAATCTCTAGACAAACATAAAATGAGAAACAATCTATTCAAACAGAAAACTCTATAATTCAAAATGCCACTGTCATAAAAGACAGAGAAAGGCTACAGAAAAATTCCAGATTAAAGAAGATTACAGTCACAGCAGCCAAATGCATTATCTGACTTTGCAATGCTGAATGAGAAGGGTGTGAGGATGAATGCTGTAGAAGGACATCACTGGATAGCACTGGGATAGCAGATTTGGAAAGGGTAATATCATTGTAAAATTGTGAAGCTGACAATGATGTACAGATTATATGAGAAAATATTCTATTGTTAGGAAAGCACACTTAAAGGGTTTAAGGTTAAAGAGCCAAGTGAAGCAACTTCCTTTATCAGAAAAGAATCTCTCTCTCTGCCTCTCTGTCTCTGTCTGTCTGTGTGTCTGTGTCTGTCTGTCTGTCTGTCTGTCTGTCTGTCTGTCTCTCTCTCTCTCTCTCTCTCTCTCTCTCACACACACACACACACACACACACACACACACACACACACACACGTGTTCTGCAAATGATGATAAAGTAAATTGGAGTAGAGTATTTACAGGGGTAAATGGTACACAACTGTACTACTTTTTTAAAAATTTTTATACTTTTTATATATTTAAAATTAACTCCCAAATAAGAAGTATCTGTTTGTATAGCAATATACACTAAGAATAAAATACTTCAGGTACTAACTACTCAGAAATTATTCTAACAATGTGGACCTTCAAAAGACATTTTGCTAACAAACTATATAACAACTTTTTTTTTTTTTTTAAAGATTTATTTATTATGTATATAGTGTTCTGTCTGCACGTATCCCTGCAGGCCAGAAGAGGGCACCAGATCTCACTACAGATGGTTGTGAGCCACCATGTGGTTGCTTGGAATTGAACTCAGGACTTTTGGAAGAGCAAGCAGTGCTCTTAACCTCTGAGCCATCTCTCCAGCCCATAACAACTTTTTTTTAAATAAATGTGTTTTACGATGGTATTCTTTTTTTTTTCTTTTTTTAAAGATTTATTTATTTATTTATTGTGTATCCAGCATGTATGACTGCTGGCCAGAAGAGGGCACCAGATCTTATTACAGATGGTTGTGAGCCACCACGTGGTTGCTGGGAATTGAACTCAGGACCTTTGGAGGAGCAGTCAGTGCTCTTAACCTGAGTCATCTCTCCAGCCCCATAACATATCTTTAAATAAGATTTTTGCCAATACTTCACAGCCTCACAAACACACCACCTACCTGATAACTTTGCAGTCTTTGCATGTCAAATGAAGCTGGAATATATCACGGCATTCAACACTTTCTATAAGCTGTAATGGAACCTATAATTAAAAAGGATAAAGTCCTCTTAGTCAAAAAGGCATTGACTTTTTGCAGGCACATTCAGGACAACTGGTTAACAGGGAAAGAAGCAAATACTAAAGAGTGGATTAGTTTCCCTTTCCCTAAATCAACAACCTCAAGTCACAGCATGATGACCACTAAGAAGAGGTCTGGATTCTGGAAGACAAGAGGGAACAGGTCCTGAGTGTCAAGCTCACAGGCTCATCTCTCGATACTCTTTCAGAAGCTATGATTTGCAGTAACAGAAGCTGAAGAGCACTCCACAGGAGCACTGCAGGCCAAGTGTCAACAGGTAGTCTCTGTCCCAGACGGCAGAGGAGAGTTATTCCTCAGTTCTTAGCAAAGGAGGCTTCCAGAAAAAGCGGGAGGCCTAACTACCTGTAGGTTATCAAACAAAGATGGCACACCAGTAGCAACTGGTCAGGGTCTCTATTCCATACAACACATCACAGATAACAAGAAGTTATATAGTAGTCAAAGAACCTAAAACTGGCTACAACCAACTTGCTCCCAAAAAACAGCTGAAGAGCCATGTTTGCCAAGTGGGGCTCAAGGTTTGAGTGAAATGGAATGGTCCCCCTCCCTGCCAATTGGGTCAGCAGGCCCTAGTTAACAACACTGGGCAGAGATGAAATACACCAGTGAGACAGAAGAAATGCCTCTAAAGTATGTAAATGACCCTCAGGCTGACACAATGACATCCATCCTGAAAATATCTGACTTAGCCTCCAACTACAAAAGCTATTTCCAAGCAAGGTATGATAAAATAATAATACTTTTCTATTATTTTAAGACAGGCTTTTATGCATCCCAGGTTGGCCTTAAACTCCCTGAACTCTAAATCTCTTGCCTTCCCCAGTGCTAGGATTATAGGCCTGTACCACCATGGCTTGTTTATGTGGTGCTTCGTGTCCAGGGCACGAGGCATGCTAGGCAAGCACTCTACCAACTGAGTTACTACCAGCCCTTAGAACGCTCCTTTTTGTTTGTTTGGTTTGGTTTGGTTTTTTTGAGACAGGGTTTCTCTGTGTAGCCCTGGCTGTCCTGGAACTCACTCTGTAGACCAGGCTGCCTGCCTCTGCTTACCGAGTGCTGGGATTAATGACATGCCTCACCACCACCCAGACTGTGTACCTTCTTAAGACCTTGGAAAAAAAGAGTAGCTTACTTGTCCCTAACACTGTATCAAACCCAGTCAAAATATGGTTAAAGGAACTGCAGGTAGCACTCCAACATTTTGTTTGGGTTTGTTCACTGCCCATGCTGCCTCCAAAGGGTGGTGGACCCATATCAGCCCTGCTAGTTTCAGAGCTGGCTTACTACAAACTGGCCAACCAGAAAGCTGCCAGAATCAGCAGAGAACTCTCAGAACAAGGCTATAGGGTCAAAAAGAAGTCTAGTACTAGAAGGCTGAACCACAGAAACAGAACCTGGGGCACAAATTGAAAAACAGCAGAAAACGAAATAATATTATGCAGATAAATGCCAGGGAGTTTTTGCCTTGGGGCAAAAGCCTTGTTTCTAAATATATAATCTGTAAAAATTCCCTTACAATTGTAACAGAATTGGAGTTAAGAGGAATACTATGCATCCTTGTTTATATTCCAAGAAAAAAGAAGCTTTTGGCTCTCTGCTTGTTTAAACACTTAACCCCAAGGTGCTGCATAAGAAATTGCAGCTGATACAGCTAAAAATTCTTTCAAGAGTCTGTAAATCTGGGGCAGGGGGAGGAGGGAGAGAATTATTAAGAGATAGTATGGAGATCAAGATGGAAAAGGTTAGGGCAGGTAAAAGTGCTTTCTGCCAAAGTCTGGCAACCTGAGTCCAAGCTTCACACACTATAAAGAAAAATATTTAAATGCCAGGCAGTGGTGGCACATGGCTTTACTCAGCACTTGGGAGGCAGAAGCAGGCAGATCTCTCTATGAGTTTGAGGCCAGCCTGGTCTACAGAGTTTATTCCAGGACAGCCAGGGCTACACAGAGAAATCCTGTCTCAAGAAAAAAAAAAACAAAACAAAAACAAAACCTTTTCTTTTTTTAAAGGGAGACAGATTAGAATATAACAGTGACTTATTCTCAGGCAGTCCTATAGGTTCTCTGTAAATGACTCTCTTTGTTTTTTCAATGTGTTCCTGCAAGCTACCTTTCCTCCATCGCTCAAAGCATGGTGAGGTCATCTGCCAGTCTGGCAAATGAGAAACCTGTAAAGCTTTTATTTTCATTTGCAAATATGTGTATGCATGTGTATCTACATGGGGGCATGTGTATGTGAATGTGGGTGCCCTCAGAGGCCAGAGCTTTTGAATTCTGGAGCTGGAGTAACAGGTGGTTTTGAGCCAAAGTGGGTACTAGGAGTTGAATTCAGGTCGTCTACAAAGGCTCTTAACCACTGAGCCATCTTTCTAGCTCCTTAATCTTTATTCTTAAGGAAGAAGAAGAAGGGAAAAAAATGTTGGTTCTTGCATCCAAATCAATTGGAGTCACAGATGTGGAGAAATGCAAATTTTTTAAAGATTTATTTGTGTGTATGGGTGTTCTGCCTGCATATTGTATCTGTGTAACACACAGACACAGTATCCGTAGAGGCCAGAAAGAGCATCCAATCTCCTGAAACTAGAATTACAGATGGCTGTGAGCCACTGTGTGGATGCTAGGAACTAAACTCAGGTTCTCTGCTAGTGCAACAAATGCTCTTAACTACTGATCTACCTCCTCGACTCTACAAAACAGAAAAATTTAATACACAGATTGTCACCTGCAAGAGTAGGGGCATTAAAAAGAAAAATAAAAGAATGCAAGTGACACTTGGTTCTGTATCAATGGCGTCTCCACCCCTTTGAACTTCTATTTTTTCTCCCAGGCTCCCCTCCACCTCCTTTAAGAAAGAGAACTGGCCACCTTTTCCTCCCCATACATCTAAGTTTTTCTCCTTTCTTTTTTTAATTTTATGGGCATAGTATTTTTGCTTGTATGTGTGTTTGTGTGAAGGTGTAGGAACTCCTGGAGTTTCAATTACAGACAGCTGTGAGCTGCCATGTGCGTCCTGGGAATTGAACCCAGGTCCTGTGAAGAGCAGCCAGTGTTCTTAACTGCTCAGCCATCTCTCCAGCCCCTTCTCCCCTTTCTTTTAAGGCTTACACCACTGCTTTAGTTTTCCCAACTTCCCTCAAAACAAAATACCTACCCGCCTACCTCACAGTGTCTTAACACTTCCCACATCCAGTATACAACCTTGTAAACAAAGAATGAAATAGTCAAAGGCTCAGGGACTGCTGTACTATGAACATAGCCATGTCTGCTCTGTAGTCCAGGTTTCTTCCACCACACATTGTTTTGTCTGCCTTCCTTCCTCTTAAGACTGCCCTTCTCTTCTGTAGTGAGCTCTATTAGAGTTTTCTTTCACAAGTAAGTGGCCATTTTGCAGATTTGCAAGACAAGAAAAACAACTGAAACCACAATTCCTTGAAAGCTAGGAAATCTAGAAGCATTTCCATCCCCCATGGCCCATGAATGGCTCTGCAGCCACTCCTCTTTTTGCTTCTTTCTCTTCCATCTTCTATTTGCCAGGTTAATTCTCTCTCAATACTTTACAACTAAATTCATGCTCAAACAACAAATCAAACACTCAGTGCTGTTCATTAAACATTCAAAAGGCCAAAAGTTGTATCAGAGGCACCAAACTCCTAAGGTCATCAATCTAAGGAAGCAAAAAAGCAGTAGTTTAAAATGGTAACAGTACATAGGACTTTTCATGCTCCCAGAGGCTCTGATGGCATCATGCTCTATTATTTTATCACCTCAGTTCATTCTGCATGTGTGTGTCCATATGTGCATATTATATTATTAACAATCAGAACTTTCTAGGCATGGTGGCACACCTTTTAATCCTAGCA
Source organism: Peromyscus maniculatus bairdii (assembly GCF_049852395.1). Lineage (NCBI taxonomy): Eukaryota > Metazoa > Chordata > Mammalia > Rodentia > Cricetidae > Peromyscus > Peromyscus maniculatus. Next base: position 7,829,476 of record NC_134861.1, read on the forward strand.
CTCAGGAGGCAGAGGCAAGAGGATCTCTTTGAGTTTGAGCCCAGCCTGGTCTATAGCCAGGGATACACTGAGAAACTCTGTCTCTAACTCCCCCACCCCCCAAAAAAAGTAATCATGTTTTTCATAACCTCAGTGGCAGGACTAACTTTTTCTGAAGCAGAAATGGCATAACCAAGTAAAAATAATGCCAGCAAGAACCAAGCCTGCAATCTACAATAAGCAACAGAATATAAAGGCACCAAAACTTTTCTTTTCTTTTTTTTTTTAAAAACATTTTTTAAAGATTTATTTATTTATTATGTATATGAAAGAGGGCACCAGATCTCATTACAGATGGTTGTGAGCCACCGTGTGGGTGCTGGGAATTGAACTCAGGACCTCTGGAAGAGCAGTCGGTGCTCTTAACCTCTGAGCCATCTCCCCAGCCCCAAAACTTTTCTTTTAAAAACTGACAAGAAAAGGGGACTGTCATAGATTAAAGAGCCACACTGACTACTGTTCATTTTGGATATAAACAAGTTTTACCCCTCCAGCTGTGCTTTTCAGAGGCCCCTAATGGTAGAACCATAGGCCAAAAGAGATTAGATACTAACAAAATTTACATCTGAAGCCTGGTATAGTAGCTCATGCCTATAATCCCTGCACTATAGAGGCCAAGGCAGGAGTACTGCCAGAGTTCAAGGCCTGCCTGGGCTCCATAGTTACCACCAGGTCTGTTATGGCTACACAAAAAGACTCTGTCTCTAAACAGACCAACAAACGTCTTTCTGGTGTATGGTGAACAAAGGTGACTGCTAGACAAAGGAAAGGTGTACCCAGCTGTTAGACTGCCACGTTAGGCCTAACAGACTGACCAAGAGACAAAGTTTTATAGATCATTTCTGCTTAAAACTCAGTCTACATTTTTTTTCTATTCTGTGTATACACGTACACACACACACACACACACACACACACACACACACGTAGGTACCACAGTAAGCATACAATGGTCAGAAGGAAATTGGTTCTCTCCTTCCACCTTTCGGTGGGTTCCAGAGAGTAAACTCGAGTCAGCAGGCTTGTCCAACAACTGTCTTTAGCTGCTGAGCTATCTCATGCACCCTCAGTCTACATTTTTAAAACAATGTGTGTGTGTGTGTGTGTGTGTGTGTGTGTGTGTGTGTGTGTGTGTGTGTGTGTATACACTAGAAGAGGAAATTGGATACCGTTATAGAAGGTTGTTAGCTACCATACGGATCCTGGGAATTGAACTCAGGACCTCTGTGAAAGCAGCCAGTGTATTAACCCTTGAGCCATATTACAGTATCTCAGTCTACATTTTTGAAGGCCATAATTCTATTGTTTAAGTATAAACTGATGAGCTTTACTTTCACCTCACAAAACATTCTCATAAAAGCACAACTAGAACACTGGTAAAAGAGAATAGACTCATGCAGAGGAGATGGCTTTTGATGATTACAAGGCAAATAAATATCCAACACTCAAGACCAATTTGTTCTAAACAGTGAAGAAGCAGTCATCACCTAAGAGTCTCATGCCACCTACTGGGGATTCAGAAGCAGTAGACTTGAGATCAGTCTATTGAATTACACAACAAAAACTGTTTTTAAACTTTCATAAATCCCACTTGAACATTTATTTAATAAATTATCTAAGCATCAAATAAATATAGTTTAGGAAAAATAAAGAATAGAAGATTGCTCATACCAGGAATGCTATGAATGGATTCTACCACAGAGGTACTTCACCCTAGGAATTGTAAGCTTGATGTTTACTGAGGTATGTAGATTAAAGGAATAGTGTTTATAGTATTCAAGCCTATAAACACTCAATGTGCTGTGAAATTAAGAGAATATTCAATATTGAGTAGCTATTTAAAACTTAATGGCAAGTCATTTTCTGAAGTACTAAATAATGCAAAGTGGGGCATGCCACAATAGAGATAGCACATTTGGTTTCTAATGGCTTAAATGTGAATGATTTAGATAAAATAACCTTTAGCAGGGTTTCATGATCTCCTGTGTTTTGCTGTAATATATATCTGCTGAAGAAAGAGTAGAGGGATTCCGAGAGGGAAAGGGAGAGAGGCAACTATTACCAATCCTCTGGTTTCCATCTAGGATCTGCTGCAAGAGGAGCCAGCCACCTTTTTCCTGGAGTGACCGCAGACTTCAGGAACCCTAGTACTGTGGTGTTTCTCAATAGGAAATGTTCACAGTCTCTACAATGTCAAGATAACTTTGTATAATCATTTTTCAGTAAAAACACAGTATCTGGGTTTTTTTAAGTGACATGCAGCCTCTAAGTCTTAGAGGGTTAGAATGCTAGAGAAAATGTTCATCTGAGGAAAAGGATTATAAAGTACAGTAGTCAGCTTCTTAAATATTAGAATCACATTATGGAAAAATATCACAATACAACTTACTCATATAGCTACTGTAAGAGATAAATCATGAATGACATAGTCCTATTCACAGAAACATACTGTTTTAAAGTGAACTTAAAATTCAAAAGAGGAGAAATGATCTAATATCCATTTCAAATCCATACTAATTTCAATTCATTATGTTATTTACTGAGTTGCATGGCATCAGAAGACATATTGGATCCTGAAGACACAAAGACAGATCAACAAAGAGTTACAACATGTCTAGTAACTGCTGTGAAAGAGTGTTAATATACAGAAGCAAGCCACTGAGTGCAATTACTGCCAGGAAGGAAGGGAACAGGATTGAGCAAGGCTTCACAGAGGAAGTTACTCTCTGAACCAAGACATGAAAAGAGAGTCCCCAGGCATGAGAGAAAGGAAAGTGTGCAAAATGAGGTCTGCTGGAGGGGCCCAGGGGAGCTAGTTTTACTAATAGGAAGAAGACAGAAAAGCTGGCAGGAACAAGGACCACAGCCTCACATCATGCTGCATAATTTGACTTTCATAGAATAAATAAAGAAAATAGCTTTAAGATGGCAGATGATGTGATTTTGCGACATACCATATTCGCAAACAAATCTAGTAAGCTGATAAATGGGATGATATGGGAAAACGCAATGGGATGAACCGCTGCTTTATCATTACAAGTTCACTGATTCCAACCAGTTAAAGAATTAAAAAACTAAGTTTAAGTTGAGTAGTAATTTTACTCACTACCACAGGACATGGTAGGGAATTTTCGATTGCTATTATTTTAGCACTTCCACTTTTCACCCACTGGTCATGAAGGTACAAATCCAAGTGAACCCTTGTGCTGGTTAGTTTTGTTAACTTGACACAAACTCGAGTCACCTGGGAAGAGGGTCCCTCACTTGAGGAATTACCTCCATCAGACTGGCCTGTGGGCATATCTGTGAGGCATATTCTTGATTATGGTGGGCAGTACCACCCCTGGGTTCTGCTTCAGTTCCTGCCTTCAGACTCCCACCTTGAGTTCTTGCCTTGACTTCCCTTAATGATAAGCTGTAAGCTGTAAGATGAAATAAACCTTTTCTTCCCCAAGTTGCCCTTGGTAATGGTGCTTAACACTAGAACACTGTGAACATAGTATATTTTCTTTTTCCTTGATGACTCTGGTGTGTACTTTAGCTAATGGAGAGAACACAGACATAACCCAAATCTAGAAGGCAGGCAGAAGAATTCAGGTCAAAATAGCTTACAAGCATAAATATTGGGCTGGAGAGATGGCTCGGAGGTTAAGGGCACTGGCTATTCTTCCAAAGGTCCTGGGTTCTATTCCCATCACCCACACGGCAGCTCACAACTGTCTGTAACTCTAGTTCCAGGGGATCTGACACCCTCACATAGACAGCATGCAGGCAAAACACCAATGCACATAAAATAAAATAAAATAAAACACATAAATTTTTAACTATAATAAATAAATAATGCCAATTAAAAATGACACCCACTGATCTTTTCATAAATCAAAAACTGTAACTTGAGTAGTTAGGTAACTTCTAGAAAGGTAAATAAAATGAATGCAAGCAATAGCTTTCCAAGAATTCCCCAAATCACTTAATCTAAATGTAGGCCCAAACTCTTAAAGCCATCACAACACACCTCCCTGCACTGGCGCTCAAATGCAGAAAGCCACAACACCAGTAAGTAAAGGAGAAAGAATGTTTCCCACTGGTGAAATTGGTGAACCTATGGGCCTTTCTAGGTTGGTGCACTGAAAACTACTAAGGACAGCAGTGCACTGAAGAACCAGTTCTACTTAGTGTACCCTCATAACACAAAAAGAGCAAATGCACTCAACAACTTCAAGCTTCCCTTTTCATTAGTAAGAGTTCATTATGCAAATAAACAATGTACTAACATGGCTCCTTATCCACGTAGTGGCCTCTCAAGTAACTTTGATATGGCAGTCTGCACTGAATTCAAAGAACGTCTTGTCTGACATTAAGACTCAAGGAATGATCTCAAACGAAGCAGCGGGTAACTACTAAAGACTGAGAGAGGTAGGGAAAAGGCCTATAGTCTTTGTACCTTTATAAAGCTTAACAATACAGTGGCAGTACCTGGTACAAGCTATTTAGCATTAACTAACAATGGATACCTCAGCAGACAAGATGCATTTTAAATAACACATAAGAATAACTTATTAACAGAATAGTCCTTGAGCAGGAAATTAACTGAGAGACAGGAACAGCATACAATGCTTTCACACACCCAAGCATGTATACCTCTTATCTCTCTTCTTTTTCCTATCTACCTTACAGGGAAAATGATTGGAAATCACTTACATTAACAAGAGACTCCTTAAACTTGATGTGAAGTCTGTAATTAGAAAGGGCAATGATGGCATCCTCAGCACGGCCCACATACTCCGTGCTCTCTCCATGAAGTTCAAGAAAAGGAACCTGGAAGACAGAAGAAAACTTTCAGAGTTCCAGAGCAGAAAAGCCAAGTCTTCAAAAACAAGCCAGGTGAATAAACAGTCAATGGAACAAATGGACAATAGATTCTCTGCCATAAAAGTTTAAAGCAAGAATCTGAAAGATGGGCTTATACTCACCTAATTTCAATATGCTTACCCAAATTAGGGACTTCTATGATGACATAAATGACCATCTCAAACAAGGAACTTTTAGGAAATAACTCTTGTAAAAAGGAACAATGTTTTCCAGATTGCATTTCTATACGTACAGTTTAGGGAATGCATCTATTACACATTACGTCAATCCACTAGCTTTGCTTCATCATTACTGCAATCTTAAACACATATTACACAGTCAAAAATGGCCTGTAATTACCTGAAGATTCTCGTCCTCCCGAATCAGCTGCTTCCTGGGAAATATCTGATTGGCTTGGATGCACTCCAGGCTCTGCCGCATCTCTTCATCCTGGAAATCCCCAATGTTTCAATAATTTTCAAACTTCAACTTATCATCCATATTTGATTTTTTTCTACTATGTTTACTTACATAATCACAATATTAGGTATTGCTATGGCTTGGATAATGGTTCCCCAAAGGCCTACATGTTCAAGGTTTTGATGCTAGCACACAGCACTGTTAGCAGGGAGTTAGAAACTCTGAGAGGCAATACAAGGAAGGTAGGCCAATGCAGGGACCTAAACTCTTCTCTGTTTTCTGGGCTCCACTAGGTGAGTGGGCATTCCATCACATGTTCCCACCTTGATATACACCAGGGTCAACTGACCAAGACTGTCAGCCAAAATAATTCTTTTCTCCTTTTTAGTTGACTTCTCTCAGGCATTTGTAATAGGAACAGAAGTCTGACTATTAGAGTATAATCTGAGGACACAATAATGCATAAAGTATCAGGCATTACCATCTCTGTGGGTGCCAAGAGGCTGTGGTGCCTTTTGAAAGAAACCAAGAAGCAGTAATTTTGCTCTTTATGTTATAATCTTATATTTTTATTTTTGAGAAATACATACTAATTACTTAAGAATAAAAAATGATGGTTGGAATTCACTTCAACATAATTAAGGGGTATAAGAAAGAAGTGGATGAGAAATAAAGGAAACAGGACATCTATGAATTGGTAATTCATGAAACTGTTAAGTGGTGAATAGAAGTTTGCTACACCATATATCCTTTGTACAATATCTGCACAACAGAAAGCTTCAAAAGGTGTGCTTTAGGGCTAGAGAGATGGCTCAGAGGTTAAGAGCACTGGCTGCTCTTCCAGGACCTAAATTCAATTCCCAGCAACTACATGGTGGCTCATAACCATCTATAATGAGATCTGGTGCTCTCTTCTGGTGTACATGCAGGTAAAACACTGTATACATAATAAATAAATAAATCTTTTTTTTTAAAAAGTGTGCTTTAATATAAAAAGAAAAAGAAACAAACAAAAAAAAAAAAAAAAAAACTAAGAACCAAATTTCCAAAATTTAAAACAGTGTAAATCACTATCCAAGTTCACTCTGCCTTCCATTACCAAGCAGGTCTCTTCTAGTTAAGGCAACTTCAAAATAGCTTCTTTACTCTCTAGCTGTTACAGTACAGGGAAGCCCAAGAGAAACATAGTCTATGAGAAAGCCAGGCTCTAGGTTATGACGAACTCTACTCACACAGTCAGTATCCCCTCCATTTCCACTTTACTGGGGATCAAATCAGGGCCTCAAGCATGGTAAGCAAGTACTACACAGAAAATTTTTTGGTTTTCTGTTCTCTCTTTACAGACAGGGTCTCACACTGTCACTTAGGCTGGCCTGGAACTCTGTATATACCCATTGAATTTACAGCTGTGTGTACTTCTTTCTCCTTACATAGGCTGGAGAGTCCTATTGGGAACAAATAACAACCCTGGAAACATCTGCATAATCACCAATCTCTCAAAAGACACACTTAAATCTCATTTAAAATCCTTTGAAAAACAGAGGTATCTAGGAGGAGGAGATGATGAAGGTAGAAGATGGGTATTGGAGAAGTTCAGATGGAGTTGGGGGGTGGGGGCAAAGTGTAGTTGAATATCATCAAAACAGTGTACGTGTATGAAATTGTCAAAAAGTAAATGAAAAAAATCTTTAAAAAAAAAAACAAAATTCAGAGTTCCAGAATTTTCTATAAAAAACTAAAGATTAAGGACAAAAATCTAAATGATAAAACAATACTATTTATAGTAAAGTGAATCAATGACTCAACAATTTCAAAGAATTACATAGCTAACAAAATGATTATCAGGAATCCAACAAACAAATGAGAAAATGTTTAAATAATAATAGCAAGATTAAAGCTTGTGTTATAAGACTAATTACTTATATATAAACGTGTGTGTGTGTGTGTGTGTGTGTGTGTGTGTGTGTATATATATATATATATATATATGAATGGCATGGACCGTCTGAAAACAATACACACAACCATGAGCTCTAATGGTAAAATTCTAAATGATAACTTTTTAAAAAATTTGCTAGAACGATCCTGGAGTAGTCTAAATGAGAATGATCCCTATTGGCTCATATATTTGAATGCTTGGTTTCTAGTTGGTGGAATTGTTTGGGAAGGATTGGGACAAAAAGAGAGACAAAATTGGCAATAGTGTTACCCCTAATTGGCCATACCCTAATTAAAGAGACTGCATATACAGACCTGAAATTCAACTACAGTCAGCCCAGAAACACACGGAAGGATGTGTGGCCTTGTTGAAGGAAGTATGTCACTGGGGGTGGGCTGATAACTTTTTTTTTTTAATTTGCTAGAATGATCCTGGGGTAGTCTGAATGGGAATGTCCCCCCACTGGCTCATGTATTTGAATGCTTGGTTCCCAGTTGGTGGAACTGTTTGGGAAGGATTAGAAGGTGTGGCCTAGTTGGAGGAGGTATGTCACTGGGGGGTGGGCTTTGAGGTTTCAAAAGCTCTCAGCTACCATTTCAGTACCATGCCTGCCATCTGCCACTATACTCCCTACCATAATAGTCATGGACTTTCCTTTGTAAGTTGCCTTGGTCAATGTGGCTGTTTGAAGGAAAATGGCCTCCAAAGGGAGTGGCACTAACAGCAGGTGTGGCCTTGTTGGAAGAAGTTTGTCACTGGGGGTGGGGGGTGGGGCTTTGAGATCTCTTTTGCTCAAGCTTCCCTCATTGTGGCAGTCAGTCGACTTCCTATTGCCTGCAAGACATAGCACTCTCAGCTCCAGCACCATGTCTGCCTGTATGCCACCAAGCTGCCCATCATGATGATAATGGACTGAGTCTCTGAAACTGTAAGCAAGCCACCCCAATTAAGAGTTGTCGTGGGCCGGGCAGCAGTGGCACACACCTTTAATCCCAGCACTCAGGAGGCAGAGCCAAGTGGATAATTGAGTTTGAAGCCAGCCTGGTCTACAGAGTGAGATACAGGACAGCCACCAAAACTCCACAGAGAAACCCTGTCTCAAAAAAAAAAAAAAAAAAAAAGTTGTCGTGGTCATGGTGTCTCTGCAGAACAATGAAAACTCGAACAACGACAGTCATGCTGTTTCTTCACAGCAACAGAACAGTAACTAAGACAGATCTTTTATGATGTGTAGTCACACTGTTCCATAACTATTAGGATCCCCAGACGACTGTGCTGGGCACCACAGAGACCTCAGCAGTACCAGAAAAAGGACTGTACAGGGGGCTCTACCTGGCACACAGTGAAGGGCAAGCACTCAGAGCAGAGCAGCTTTGGTGCCTAATTGCTGCCCACTGGCAATGGCATGCACACCATGTCAATATTAGCTCACTGAAAACTGTGGAAAACAAAAACTGTATACCTCAAATAAAAAATAGTAAAACGTTATCATTCTTTAGGTACAAAATTAAATCAGAAAATTGTGATGCCCACAAATCAAGAGAACACTGGCCCACCTTTAAAAAGGGAGAAATTACCTTTCTCCTCCTTTTTCAACATAACTAGGTGGACAGGGGGTTTGTTGCTGTTCTGTTTTTAATTGTGGAAAGCATTTTCCACACGTCCCTAATGAAGCTTGAAATTAACATGCTATTTTCAATTCCCTCTTTGTGCACTAGCACAAAACACTTTGGGTCTAGGAACTGCCACAAGGATAACAACAAAAACAAACAAACAAACAAATCAGACAGTGTTATACAGAAAATAATTTCTCAAAGTCCTCAAAGCTTTGCTTACACATCCTTAGGACTGATGAGATGTTGCTGGCTATCTCCTATCTTTTCTGCCTAAATGGCCCACATGGCCCATTGTGTTCTTCAAGGAGAGGTATGAGCTAGGTGTGCACAGCTGCCCATCTGCCATGGAGTCAAAAGCATCTTTTTTTTTTTTTTTTAAAGATTTATTTATTTATTATGTATACAGAAGAGGGCGCCAGATCTCATTATAGATGGTTGTGAGCCACCATGTGGGTGCTGGGAATTGAACTCAGGACCTCTGGAAGAGCAGTCGGTGCTCTTAACCTCTAAGCCATCTCTCCAGCCCTCGAGTCAAAAGCATCTTAAAGGCATAATAGGAAAGGCAGGGAATTGTTGCCATCCAGAAAACAAATTCATATACAATGTGCGCTATGTGTGATAGTATATGTTCATTAGCTCAATTTAACCATTCTATAATGTATGCTTATTTTGCAACACATTTTACAATGTTTCACAATTCTGTAAATCAAATAAAGAAAAAAATGTGTGAGTGGTCATCTCACAATTCTCTTCACACACCAAGCAAACACATAAAAATCATTTGCACATGTCTGGCTTCCTAATATTTTTTTCAGGAGCGGAGGAAGTGAACCTGGGGCCTCACACAGCAACAGCATGTGGTTTAGCACTGAGCTATACCTCCAAGCCAGCTTCCTAGTAAAGGAAGAAATGAAAATCCTAGAGTCCAAGAATTACATATTTCAATCGTGCCTCCATTCACTGACTGACTTAAGATGTGCTACATATCTAGCTCTCAGGATTCTGCTACCATAAATGTAGCTCCTCTGTTCACACTAGATTGGTACTGAGGAACTGACAAAAGGATAGAGATAATTAGGAAATGGGAGGGGGGGTGAAATTACTTCTTACAAAACAAGCAGATGTATTAGTGTTCGCATTTCATCAAGACAAGAGTCCAATTCTAATTCCTTATTTCTGTACTTACCATGACCAGGCCAGGGCAGGAGAGACCCTGTCCTTCTCCAGGCTCTAACAAGGCTCTTCTTTCTCTTCTGCTTGAGACCTTTTATTTTAAGAAGACAAAAAGAGAGGCAAAATTGGCAATAGTGTTACCCCTAATTGGCCATACCCTAATTAAAGAGACTGCATATACAGACCTGAAATTCAACTACAGTCAGCCCAGAAAAAGTTGAATATTAGCCAGCTAAATCCTCACCATTTGTTCTAAACTGAATAATACCTTTGTGAAAATACTCCTAACTAGTTCTATAAGAAAAGGGGCAAACACTGACAATGTTTATGTTATAAATCTTGCAGAAAGATACAAAAAAGCAATAATTAAAAATCAACCTGCAAACACAATATTCTACTGATGTTTCAGGATGTTTGTGTGGCTTATCTTACTGAAAATGGATCTCATCTATGGAAACAAAGTGACTTCATAGGTCAAATATGAATCAATTGCCTTATCCTGATAGTCTGTGCTTACCTGAAATTTTGAACTACTATAATCCTTCCAGCTGTGCTCCTGAGAACACAAGAACATCCAACTAAAAATGCAAAGGTGGGGCAACTGAGAGTGCTCTCACCTTCCCTAAGAGCTCCTTTCTCTGAATAGATTACCCCAGTATTTTTGATTTGCTGAAGTTTAATTTTTAAAAAAAAAAAGATGGTATTTTGGGGAGTCTGAACCTCAATACTCAGCCTAAGAGCTGTTAGAGCAGCATTAAAGAGAACAGCAAAGGAACGGCAGGGCCAAGGCTGTGCTGTGTGCCTATGCCTCTGCTGGGCTGTGAGAAGAGATTTACTTTAACAGAGTGCTCTGGCTAGTTGCTGTTGGAGACAAGGGGCAAAAGAAGACACTGAGAGCTGCTGAAAGTGACAATCTAACAACAAACACCAGACTTACAAAGCAGCAGTGACACAAGAAGTGTTGCCAGATTCTCCAGAGTCTCTGAAGTGATTAGGTGCCTGTGCGCACACACACATACACACACGCACACACAAAAAATGAGCTGATCCATGAAATGTGAAAGAAAGGTATCTCACACTTTCTGCCTCAGCAACTAGAAGAAAGGACTTTCCTGATGAAGGATAACCATAAGAAAAGTAGACCCCTCACCCCATAAGTGATGGAGAGAAAGAACACAGAGAAACCAAGTTTGTTTCAGATGACTATTACTTATCCAGAGGAAAGTGACAGCATCATCCACATACTTAAACTACTGTACTATGAACCCAGGGCCTGGTCACATAATAGGCAAGTCTCCCACCACTGAGCTATATACTTACAACTCAGACTGTTCTATCTTAACTAACACAGACATGAATTGTCAAATTGTTAAACAACTAAAGACATAACTTGAGTGCCAAGACATTAATGTCAAAAATACAGAGAGAGTAGCTGGGGAGATGGCTCAGTCATTAAGTGCTCCACTTAAAGAGTCAGGACCTGAGTGTGATCCCTAACACTCATGTAAACGCTGGGCACAGTGGCACACACTTGTAATCAAACCACTGAGGATGTAGACAGAAGGATCCTTGGGGCTCATTGACCTGCCAATCTAGCCTAGTTGGTGATCTTCAGGCTAATAAACAGCAAGAGACCCTGCCTCAGAGGCAGGTGGATCTCTGAGTTCAAGGTCAGCCTGGTCTACAGAGCAAGTTCCAGGACAGCCAAGGCCACACAGAGAAACCCTGTCAAGAGAAGAGACAGAGAGGCAGAGACAGAGAGACTGAGACCCTGTCTCCAAGGGAGTAGACGGCATTTCTGAAGATGCTACGTAAGGTTTTCACACGAGTACACCTGCACACAAACATGAACAGACACATTTTAAAGTATGTACATGTGTATAGAATGTAGGTAGAATATGAAATTGAAATCCTCAGAAGTGCATCTCTGTGAAAACAGTTTGGCTGCTCCTGAAAAAGCTATAGTCAGATTTCCCATCAATTTTACTGCTGGGCACATACCCAACAAAACTGAAAGCATACGTCTATACAAAACTTGTACACTATGAAGCTGGGCTCAGTGCTGCATAACTGTAGTCCCAGATACTCAGGTAGCTCGAGTATCACTTGAGCCCAGGAAATGGAGACTAACACAACAAGAACCCACCTCAAAGGCAAAAAGAAAAACATAAAATGAAAAAAATAAAAAAATCAGGCTGAGGTGTGGTAGTGTATACCATAAATGCCAGCACTTGAGATGGAAGGGCAGGCAGATCTCTGATGGAAGCCAGTCTGGTCTACAGAGCGAGTTCCAGGACAGCCAGGGGAAAGACCCTTTTGGGAGGGAGGAAGGGTGAGAGGGAGGGATGGAGAGAGGGAGAGATAGGAGAAGGAGAGGGGAGGGGAATGAGGGGGGAAGGGAGAGAGAGATTTTAAGACTTATAAAACATTCATGCGGGCTGGAGAGATGGCTCAGTGGTTAAGAGCACTGATTGTTCTCACAGAGGTCCTGAGTTCAATTCCCAGCAACCACATGGTAGCTCACAACCATTTGTAATGAGAACTGGCGTCCTCTTCTGGCATACAGGCAGAACACTGTATACATAATAAATAAATCTTTAAAAAAATAAAATAAAATAAAAATAAAACATTCATGCTGCAATATTCATAATAGCCAAAGAATGAAAAAAACTCAAATGTATAGCAAATGAAAAAGAACAGAAAATAATGTAGATGCATTGAGAAAGGACTATGGAGTGCTTTCTGTGGGTTCAAGGTTTTATTCAAAGGGGGGATGGAAATGTTCTAGAATTAGACAATGATAAGGCTTGTACGTGATGAATACACTAAAAACCACTTGAACTGTATACTCCGAAAAGAGTGAACTTTATGTGACATGAATTATACCTCAATCAAAAAGTGGGTAAAAAGGGATGAATATACTCAAACTAAGTATTTTTACTACAAAGAAAGTTACAGAATAAACTGAGCAGCAATGACATTAACTCTATAAACACACAGGCTACAGTCTCTAAAGACTATTTCCTCCTGAGGGAAAAACAGCCACTTTCAGGTCTAGAACCAAAAACTGTACAAATTATTATTTTGTATACCTTATTAAATTGGAAAGCTAAGGAACTATCCAACCTCTGACAGGATGTCAAAAAGACTCAGGACAATCATATACATGTATGAAATTATCAAAAAATACATTAATCTTTTAAAAAAAACTACTTGAGCTGGGCAGTGGTGGCACACGCCCTTAACCAGCATTCAGGAGGCAGGGTCGGGGGATTTCTGTGAGTTTAAAGCCAGCTTAGTCTACAGAGTAAGTTCCAGGACAGCCAGGGCTACAGAGAAACCCCGCCTCAAAAAAAGTAAAATAAAAACAATAAAACAAAAAATGACTAGAGAGTTGGCTCAGTGGTTAGGGACATGTACTACTCTTCCAGAGGACCTGAGTTCCACTCCCAGCATCCCTATCAGGCAGCTGGGAACCTTGTTGTTCCTCCTCCAGGAGATCTGCTGCCCTTATCCTCCAAGGGCACCCATACACATGTATCATACATTCACACAGACACAAAGGCACGTGATCAAAATGAATTAGGAAGTGGCAAGAGAGATGAGTCAGGGGTTAAGAGCACTGATTGCTCTTCTTGAGGACTTCTTGAGTTGAATTGCCAAGGCCCACATGGTCACTCATACCCATCTGTAACTCAGTTCTAGGGGCTCTACTCTACTGCCTTCTTCTGGCCTCCATGGGCACCAGACACATACATTGTACACAGACATGTATCTAGCCAAAATACCCATACACATAAAATAAAAATTAAAAAGAAATTTTTATTTAAAAAAATAATAATTTTTTTAAAAAGAGGAAGAATAATATTCATGAGTCAACCTAAAGAGTTTCACTGGCGAAATGGAGTAGTTCCCACAAGAAAAAAAAAGTTAAATACAATGGACTGAGTTATATGTTTAAATAAAATTTATAACAAAACACATTATCTCATCCATACCAACTGGAGATGCTTAGAGAAACAACCTATTGTTTTTAAAACTTGATTAAGAATCGGCCTGGCGGAGCTGGAAAGATGGCTCAGAGATTAAGAGCATTGACTGCTCTTTCCTGAGGTCCTGAGTTCAATTCCCAGCACCCACATGGTGGCTCACAACCATCTGTAATGAGATCTGGCACCGTCTTCTGTATACATAATAAATAAAAAGAATCAGCCTGGGGGGCGGTGGTGGCGCATGCCTTTAGTCCTAGCACTTGGGAGGCAGAGCCAGGTGGATCTCTGTGAGTTCGAGGCCAGCCTGGTCTACAGAGTGAGTTCCGGGAAAGGCACCAAAACTACACGGAGAAACCCTGTCTCAAAAAAAAAAAATTCCCAGCACAGGTAGGTAGACGGGTGGGTGGGTGGGTGGGTAGGTAGGTAGGTAGGTGAGTGATGCCTTTCATATATAGATATACAAATAAAACCTATGTAGAATCAAGTAGTTAAAGAATCGACACCACTTTTATAACTGCCAGTAAAATTACAGGATGTAAACAATGATCTAGTCTATAAACGAAATTACCCCAAATTCTTAAATAATTTTCCAGACAAAAGAGTTGAAAGGGAAGCTTATAAAGTAAGAAGCTCTAATCAGGGCAGGAGACATGACTCAGCAGTTAAGAACACTTGATGCTCTTGCAGAGGACTTGAGTTCAGTTCCTAGCACCCACATGGTGTTAACAACCATCAGTCACTCCAGTTCCAAGAGATTTGACACCTTCTTCTGGCCTTCATGGCCACCAAGCATGCACATGGTGCAAATATATACATCCAAAAAAATACTCATATACATAAAGTAAAAGTAAATAGCTCTAAGAAACTCAAGCAACCCTTTCAACCAACTGCAACATAAGGACCTTATCTGGATCCTAATTCAAATAGAGTATAAAAATAAAATGAAACATTTTGAGAACTCTGACAACATAATACTTGATGACATTAAACACCTCACACACATACACAGGGCTGTGGTTATGGATTTTTTGCACATGGTTTTTTCTTAAGGGATTCATCTCTTAAATATACCACTGAAATACACACAGATAAAGGGATAAACAAGATACATTTAGAATGGAGTGTATCTGTGAAACAAAATGGACCATAAGCTGATAACTTTTCAGGACCAGTGAGACAGGTAAGTAGAGATTAAGTTATTTTCTCTACTTTTAGACCTTCAAACAGTGTGAGCTACCTCAATACTTTTTAAGTTTTCAAAGGAACTGAAAATAGTATGTTGAAGCTTTAGCTGCATTTCCATGTTTATTTCATCTCTATTCATGATACACAAGCTATGGGATCAACCTTGATGTCTATGGAATGAATAATTATACATGCAATGGAAAACCAGTTGGGAGAAAAAGAAAGAAATTCTGTCATTGCAGCAATGTGATGGAATTAAAGGGCATGACATTAAGAGAAATCAGTTAGAAACAGAAAAACAAAAACTGTATTTTTTATTACTTTTTTCTCCACTTACTATACATGAAAACTAAAATTTTGATCTCAAAGAAGTAGGACACAGAACAGCTGTCTCTAGAACCTGAGACAGTTGGAGAGGAAGATGAAAGAGATGGTTAAGAGGAACAACTTCTAATGCTCCACAGCACAGGAGAACTACATACAGCTAGCAGAAATTCCTAATGTTCATCACACACAAAGACACTGATTTATCATACACATTGTATTCATATAGAGAAATGCCCCAATATATTCCACACTGCTGTAGCAATTAAGCATATGTATGTACACACACACACACGTACACACACACACACACACATTGAAAAAGATACTGAAGAACTAATTTAGAGAATCAAGGTTTCAGCCATCATAAATATAATGTTAATACAGCATACTTATCAAAATGCACATAGTGTTTTTTTAATATTTTTTCCAAATTTCCAGAGAAAATTTAGGGAAGCATACGAGTATGACAGAGCGAGATATAACAAATAAAATGTAGCCAACATCAATGACAATGAACTATAAATCAAGACCAGCTACAACATAAACTCTGACAAGTAAGCATATCATATACACATAAGCTATATTTCCCAGGGTCTTTTTGGAACTCGCTACGTAAGCCAGGCTGGGCCCAAACTCACAGAAATCATCCTGCCTGACTCCCTAGTGATGGTGTGCACCACCATGCCTGGCCTAGCTTTTAAAAAAATATTTACTTGCCGGGCGGTGGTGGCGCACGCCTTTAATCCCAGCACTTGGGAGGCAGAGCCAGGCGGATCTCTGTGAGTTCGAGGCCAGCCTGGGCTACCAAGTGAGCTCCAGGAAAGGCGCAAAGCTACGCAGAGAAACCCTGTCTCGAAAAACCAAAAAAAAAAAAAAAAAAAAAAAAAAAAAAAAAAAAAAAAATATTTACTTATTGCTGGGCGGTGGTGGTGCACGCCTTTAATCCCAGCACTCGGGAGGCAGAGGCAGGCGGATCTTTGTAAGTTCCAGGCCAGCCTGGTCTCCAAAGCGAGTTCCAGGAAAGGAACAAAGCTACACAGAGAAACCCTGTCTTGGGGAAAAAAAAAAAAAAAAAAAAAAAAAAAAAATCACTTACTTATTTATTTGTTTGTGTTTTTTGAGACAGGGTTTCTCTGTATAGCTTTGGAGCCTATCCAGGAACTCAATTTGTAGACGAGGCTGGCCTCAAACTCACAGAGATTTGCCTGCCTCTGCCTCCCCAAGTGCTGGGATTAAAGGCAAGCATTACCACTGCCCAGTCTGGCCTAACTTTTTAATAAGTACAGAAATCCTGTGAAAGTAGTACTCAATTTAAAGTATTTACTCCAAGATGATGTCTTCCACTTCTTATAACAAATAATGACCCTGAAAAAAAAATCAGTCAATAAAAATTAGCTTGGAACACAACTCAACAGCAGAGTGTCTGCCTAGCACACATAAAGCTCCAGGTTTAATCCCCAGTAATACGCACGCACGCACGCACGCACGCACGCACGCACGCACGCACACCCTTCCCCTGTCTCACAGAATGCCAATGTGTTGGCTCCTTCATCCAGGCAGCTTTTATTTCAATACAAAAGAAAGAAAAAATAATAATAATTAATTACAAATTGTATAATGAAGGAAACCAAAATGATATGACACAGTACAGTTAAAAGGATGCAAGAGGCCTACTTTAATTAAAGATGATCAATCAGAAAAGGCATAAGGAAGATCATATGTTCTTCACCCAGCAAAAACCTACATATTTAAAAAACTAAGCACTTAGGCTAAAATGTGATGACTGGATGAGAAAGTTACCAAACTTGAAGGTGGAGCATTGCACAGAGAAAAGACAGCGAAACAAACCATGGTGTAAAGACTCCACTCCAAGCACAATAAACACCACTGAGTGGTTTCAAACTGCAGGTTGACAGGATCTGCTTTTAAGATCACTCTGGTTGGTGTATAGTAAATGGGTAATAGGAGGAAACAATAAAAACAACCAGGAAACAATTCTATGAAAAGGATAGTTATTTCTATTTAGAACAGAGGCAGGGCAGTATAGACAAGAAAAACATTAAGGATCTGAACAGTATTTCAGATACTTATGGAAATATTAACAGGAGTGCACATTAAAAGCCTGGCTATGAGAGCTAAGCAAGATTAGAGAATTTATAATTCAGGAGGGGAAATTATAAAAAACATAAAAAACAGTTCAAAGTAGGGGGCAGGATATAGCTCTGTGGTAGAATAACTTGCCTAGCATGCATGAGGCCCAAGTTCCAATCTCTTCCACGAGGAGAGAGGTTCCATAATAAGAGGTGCTGTTTTAATCAACCAAGAAAAAATAAAGTTACTATAGGAATTCCAAATTCATAAGCAAAGATCATGGATAAGTTTGCAATCAGTAAGAACTAAGCAACTGCTAACAGTTCCCTTTCAAAGTACAAAGACCAAATAGGACCAATCCTCAGGAAAGAGTGCTGAATGAAGCAGCTCAGCTGACAATCACGAACCCCAGCATGCTAGTTACACACTCTGAGCACAAAAGGAAGAAACTGAGTCATGATGGTTAGTCTGGTAAGCACCTTAAACATGTCATGTTTTATTTTTGTAATAGTATTACATGTTCCTTGTAAGAAACTGTTAAAAATACATGTAAAGAATAAACAGTTACCCTCTCCCAATGCCAGCAGGAGTGTACAACAGTTCACTGCCTCTTTGAAAACTGGTAGGTTCACCCTCAAATGATAAAAAATAGTTATCGTGTGACACTGCAAATCCACTTCTACATATCTAACCAAGAAAACCAAACATACATCTACATGAAATTTTCTATCTATGTAGTTACAGCACTTACTCAAAAGAGCCCAAGGGTGGAAAACAATCCAAATGACCACTATAGATGATTGAATGAACAGGATGCCACATACTGGAGTAGTGGGCTACACAGTTGTATGTAAAGGAATGGATGAACTTTAGTAAATAAAGCCATTCACAAAAGACATATGATAGGGTACTAGACCAGTGAAATCTGGTAAGACTGTTGACAGGGGATAGAAAATTGACTAGTGATGCTTAGTGCTGGGGGAGATGGAAGGGAAAGGTGATGATAGCTAAGGATGTGCAATGTCTTTCTGAGAAGAGACACAGGTGACTAGGCAATATGTGAACTATACCTTAGCAACTTATTTTAATAACTAAGCTGCCTCTGCTATACTTCACTTCACCCACACCTAACTACAACCACTGTTAACTGTTTTATACTTATTTTAAAAGCTTCTTCAATATACATATATAAAAACACACATAAGCCGGGCGGTGGTGGCGCACGCCTTTAATCCCAGCACTCGGGAGGCAGAGCCAGGCAGATCTCTGTGAGTTCGAGGCCAGCCTGGGCTACCAAGTGAGCTCCAGGAAAGGTGCAAAGCTACACAGAGAAACCCTGTCTCGAAAACAAAACAAAAAAACAAACAAACAAAAAAAAAAACACATATAATATAACCTCAAAAGTAGAAGGGAAGAGAATTACACTATATTTACTATTCTCCAATGTATTTTATTCCAATAGTAAATAAAATCCTCCTATATCAAATGCATATATCTGGATAGCAGTTCAACATTTCATTATATCTCAATCTATCATAATCTAATCTAATTACCTGGTCATACATTTATAGTGTTTCCATTTTTCCATTAACACCCAAAAGTCATTTAAAAACAACAACAACAAAACCTATCCATACATCTCTACACAAGTCACTATTTCTATAGCACTGGGTCTTAAAACAGTTTATTGAATGAAAGAATATAAACCTTGTGGAGGAGGTATACAGGGTTATTGATAAACAGTACACATATGTACTCCTCTAAAATCACCAACACAGTCATCAACTTGAAAGATTGCTTTTGTTGTTTGTTTAGTTTGTCTTTTGAGGGAGGATCAGAAAATGCAGGCAAAGCCAACCTCAAATTTATAATCCTCCTTCCTCAGTCTTCTCAACGCCAGGATTATGAGCACATCACCATTCCACACCTCAACTTGGTGAAAACAGTAAGTATTCTGTTATTTTAAAAATTAAGAGCTGGGCAGTTGTGGTGCACGCCTTTAATCCCAGCACTCAGCAGGCAGAGGCAGGCGGATCTCTGTGAGTTCAGGGCCAGCCTAGGCTACATAGTGAGTTCCAGGAAAGGCACAAAGCTACACAGAGAAACCCTGTCTCAAAAAACAAAAACAAAAACAAAAAATTAAGATAAATTACACATAAGCAGTATCTGCATCAACTACTAAGTCCATTTGTATGTGCACAGAAAAGTGACACAGTAATGGCTGACAATGGCCATCCCTCTAGAAAAAAAGGTCAGGAGAGTGCTAACCTAGTATGCACAAGGGCCTGAGTTTCGTCCCCCAGATCCCAAAAAAAACTGGGAATAGGTGACACCCAGCTATGACCCAGCACTCAGGAGATAGGATATTAAGACTAGAAATTCAAGGTCACCCTCAGCTACACAGTAAGTCAGAACCAGCTGGTACACACGAGACCCTATCCCAAAAAGGAAAAAGTAGGAAGAGACTTTCTATTATCATACTTCAGAACATTTATTTTATATTTCTAAATATTTACAAAAATATTTTATTACAAAATAAAATTTAAGACAAAAAAGTTTCAATAGAGATATCCCATATGAGTAGATAAAGCTGTTCCCAGAAGTTATCAGTTACTAAAATGAAAAGTCCCAGTGCCTGGGTAAATCATCTCTCTATGAATTATTGGTCAGGAAGGCCCATGGGTCTCCCCAAACAATATGCTACTATATTGGTTGCCCACTAGAATTACACAGTAAAACTCTATGACACCACAAAGCTTTGGTCACAGGATGTAAGGAAATAAAGCCTTTGGGGGGGGAGGGTAGGTTGAGACAGGGTTTCTCTGTGTAGCTTTGTTTCTTTCCTGGAACTCACTCTGTAGCCCAGGCTGGCCTCGAACTCACAGAGATCCACCTGCCTCTGCCTCCGAGTCCTGAGATCAAAGGCGTGCGCCACCACGGCCCAGCAGGAAATCAAGCTTTAACTGAACTTTAGAAGCTTCCTCCCTTCTTTTACAGTACCAGAAGGTGTTCCACATGCTGGAGAACTGTCTTAGCAGTTGTGAACCTTGTGTACTACACTACCAATTGGCCAGGCAAGACACACCCAGTAGAGCAATAATGGCAAGTATGTTAAAGGGTAACAGCTTTCTGATTGGATTTCTCACTCCACTGAAGGGAATTTCTGGCTGGTACTGTAAACCTACTGAAAATCCCCTGGCTTGAGATGTAATACACTACAGTAGGGAAACTACTGGTGTCCTTTTGTTAACTGAGCAAGGTATACCTGTCAAATTACCCTCTAAATATTTTTATTAATCCGCGCCATTCAGTGCTGCTGTTGTCTATGGTCAAGAAGCTTATTTTTGCAGGGGGCAGAGGTTACTGCAAAAACTGGTCATAGTCTGAATAACTGTTGAAAGCTGAGCCCTACATGAGACACTTGTACTACCTACTCCAAAACTCAGGAAATAATGCAAAGGGGGAAGAAATAAGGTATAAGCTGGATGAAAGGGTGTAGTGCTTGGAACATTTTCTTCTGTTGTATTGTTTTTCTTTTTCTTGCCTGTGTGTCTTTGTGGTATTCAAGTATGTATGTATGCATTCTCACATGTTTTGGCATATGTGTGTGCATGTATACACATGAAAGTAGAGGCCAAAGGTTGACACTGGGTATCTAAATCAATCACCACTTTATTTACTATGCAGGATCTATTGTTAAACTAAGTTCGCTGACAAAAGTGTTAACCCCACAACTCAAAATCACAACTATTCAACACATTTTCAGGCATAAAGAACACTGCAATATGCCACAAATCTATACAGAAAAGGTAACCTGGCATGGGTCTTAATGAAAATGGACAGTGTCACAAAACTAACTGATAAATACATTTCCCCTGCTTCAAATAAGCAGAGTGATTGCAGGAGGAAAACAAACTTACCAAATGAATATTGTCCTGAGAACTTTTTCTTCTACAGGGTTTCACAAGGAAATCTGCAAAACAAAAAAATATCCTACCATCAAATTATGCCAATTGAGAGCCCGGCCTTTTCTCTCCACACTAACTTAACATCTTTAATTGCTGTATAAACTGCTGGTGGGTGTTCAGATTCATTCCTCACCTGAATAAGAAACCTAAGATGTTCCTTCCTGAATTTCTCTCAGTTGAACAAGTATCACCTTCCACAGCTGGTCAGGGAAATCTTTGCTGCTTGTCACACACATTCTACCCTACCCTGCCTTGGACTTCTAGTTCAAGGTCTTTTGTGCATAGAATTGACTTCTACCAAAGGATCTAACATTTTTTAGGGAAATAAAGTAATGGGTACAAACTATAAACATAAAGAATTCCTGCCATTAGGCAATAATCTGAGCTTTGCAGAAATAAGAGAACTATATAACCAATTTCTTTGTATCTGTAGACACATCCTTTTCAGCTTGTTTTTTGCGTTGGTTTTATTTTTGCATTTTTATTTGTCTGGAGGTAGTGCTGTTTAGTTGATTTTGTTTGTTTGTAACAAGGCCCTACTCTGTAGCCCAGGCTAGCCTAGTATTTACCATGTAGCCCGGTGTAGCCTAGAATTTCTACCTGCCTCAGCCTCCTGAAAGCTGAGATTACAGCTATGAGATACCATATCCGGCACAAGATTATTATTTGAATTCTATGAAGTAACGTAAATAAGATCATATAGAGTACCAAAACTCTAAAGAATGAGAAAATGAAGGGCAAAGTTCAAGAAGCAAGACAATGGTATGTTGGTAACTTCTCAAATAGATTATGTCTAGCTGGTAACTAGGCATGTATAGAATTAAACTCAAGACACAGGTCAAATCTATGGATAAGAAGAATGAATTTATGACCAGGCGGTGGTGGTGCACACCTTTAATCCCAGCACTTGGGAGGCAAAACCAGGTGGTTCTCTGTGAGTTTGAGGCCAGCCTGGTCTACAGAGCGAGAGCCAGGACAGGCACCAAAACTACACAAGAAACCCTGTCTCGAAAAAACAAAAACAAAACAAACAAGAAAAAGAATGAATGAGCCAGGCAGTGATGTGCACTTGTAATCCTAGAATTTAAGAGGCTGAGGCAGGAGGACTGCTGCAGGTTCCTGCCAACCCTAGGCTAGGTACCAAGACTGTTTCCACAGTAAAACAGAGCAACCAGTTTACAGTGCCAGGTAAATCAGATATCACTCAACAAAAAAGACTGAGGCAGGTTAGCTCTGTGCCAGCAACAAGTCCTCAGTCCTTAGTAAGTGTACCATCAATGGGACAGTGCCAACAAATACATTCCTCGAAGGACAGTGTGCCAGATAAGGGCTATGCAAAGGTGAGTCTAAAAGAGGCTCTCTGGCACCCTAAGATCCTAAATACTGCAGAGAATAAGAGAGTTACGTCCTCCTCTTCATTGAGATAGTATGTAATGTGGCTATGTTAAATTCAAACAATTAATAAAAGATCTAACTATAATGGATGTTTAAATACATGAGGCACAAATTAAAGCAGAGGATTGGACAGGAATAGAGTAAACTTTAAGCTAATCCTTAAGCATTAGAGTTACTCTAAATTCTAATTCTATATTATATTTATATATATATATATTATATGTGGTATGACATATTGTATTATATATAATGTCATATGGATGTACTTTATTAATGGGAAATAACCCTGGGCTAAGAACAGAGTTCAGGACCTACAGCTAGAGCCCCAAGATCCATGTACAATGACAGGTGTGACAGCACATGCCTATAATCCCAGCATTGAGAAGGTGAAGACAGGATAATACTTGGGCTTGCTGGCCTGGCAGTCTACCGAATCAGTGGGTTCCAGGTTTAGTGAGAGACCTTCTCAAAAAAGAAAGTGGAGAAGCAATCAAGGAAGATACCCAAGGACAACCTCTGGCCCCCTTCATGCCAACTCACCTCCACCCACACCCAGGCGTGGGAAACTCCTAACAAGTGTAAAAATCAATATACCTGATTTTAAATACCATGGTATTAGTGTATATTACTGTGCAGCTTCACTGGAAGATGAATAGGTTAACAATTTAAGGGCCTGAAGGCTCTGAGACCAAGAAGGTATACACACATTCAGTTCCTATACAAACTAGTTTATGTGATTAGCTGCATGCAACCTGATACACTGGCTTCAATAAAGGCAAAGTGACACACCAATTTGTATATCATTTATAATTTTTAAAAATAAGAATTAAAGCTAAAGCAAATAAACAAGGAAAATCTAAAATGAGGCTAGGCCACCTTAAATATTTGGCGTGGGGAATGGGTAAGTAGATCATGTTGGCTCTGGTATATTTCAGGGGGCAAAATAGAGTGCTTTTTTAGGTGATCCTTTCTCATTTTTCAAATGAAGGGTAAGAGTTCAAAACTTTCAGAAGGCAATATTAAATATTTTTAAATAATCTCTTCTTTCCCACTGAAAACAGAAGGACTTTCTTGCCTATAAAGAGTAAGAAACAGATTCAGACATAATTGAATACAGAGGCAACATTTACAAATTCAGGGATGCGGATGTGGCTCAGTTGATAGAGTTCCTGCCTAGCATGACCGAAGGCTCTGGTTCAACACCTAGAATGCATAAAACCTAGCACGGTAGTGCATACCTAAAGTCTAGCATTCCGGAGTAGAAGCAGAAGGATCATAAGTTCAACGGTATCCTTGGCTATAAAAGGGTTCAAAGAAGGCCTGAGCTGCATGAGACCCTGTCTCAAAAAAAAAAAAAAAAAAAAAAAAAGACACACAAAAAGAAAAGAAAAAACTCAGCGGTGTTAAATTTTAAGAAGTGTATTTTGGGTGACTTTTCTCTGAATCTTAGTGCTTCCTCACTATGGCTATTAAAGTTTCAAATATCCAAAACCAGATCTGTATGTAGCATGTTTAGTAGGATTATTCAAAGGTAGAAAAATGATTTAATCCCAAGAACTAACCCAAAGCCAAGCATTTAACAGTTGAATGAAATGACTCTAAAACTTATTCCCTGAACCTAAAGTTTTCTTTGAAGCCTTTGCTTCGAAAAACAGAAACAAGGATACAGTTTCAAAAAAGCGACCGCATTCACTCCCCCACAGTAAGTAATGGAGGGCCATTCATCTAACAGCACTTGTGGGTGGGGAGGTGATACTGCAATGAACAAAGACCCTATCCTGGTGCAGCCTCCATCCGTTCTAAGTGTGCCTTTCTCCACTTGTGACATTTTCTCATTTTATGAGCATGCTTTGTGAAGACAAATGATGGTACAGACAGAGGGGTCAGTGCCCTGATGTAATGAGACCACCAAGCAACATGTTTAAAATCAAAACCAAAAGCTGTATGTCTTTTACCTTTCTGGAAACACTAAAGACTAAGAGTAGTCAGAACCTTGAATGCAACTTCATGATTAGTTTACTGCATTTCTCTGCCAGCTGTGGGGCACAGATAAGCAGTTAAAATATTATCATCCCCTACACAAAAACAACCATCCTTCTCCAGAGGGAGGGAAATAGTAAGTTGTCAGAAACAGCTAGACTCCATGTTTTTACACTTCCATGTCAGAGGACATACGCTGGTAACAAGTTGCTTCAAACAGTAATACTCAAATGCCACCGCTAAAAGGAAATGTTCGGTTTCAAACGGAAATAACCGAAGGACCAATCTGGTATAATTCTGGAATTAGACAAGTGATGGAGAGTGTGTGACGCATTAGTTATACACATTTATTTTTTTAACATGGGAGAGATTCTGAATACACTCCTCAAAGGGAGCTCTACAATAGGATTTCAGTTGGTAATCAACGCTAAAGGTAATTTGTCTTCCATAAGTAGCAGAATTGCTGGCAGCTACTTTTCCAACTGTGGACCTCAAAATGCAACAAGTCTACACCAAAGTAACTGTGCTTTCCCATTTTTACACAGTAGGATTGATTATATCTCACAAGTACCTTACTACTTCCCTGTCTCAAGGAACCAAGTACAAGTATTCACAGAAAAGATTAAATATATTCAAACCAACAGCAAATCTGACTGGTAACCTTTAAAAATAACTTATTTTACAAGGACTTTAAATTTTAACCTTTTAAAAGGAGGGAGGAGGAGCACCAGCCACATATGTCTATTATCAGAAGAGATTAAAACCAAAGATCATATACAATTTACTTTTTTAGACATTAACATTTAAAACTTGAAAAATGTAAAGATTTTTTGCTTGCTCTTTGCAGAATACATTCTTTTCATATTCGACTCAGATACATTAAGCCAATAACAGAATTATAGCCAAGCGGTGGTGGCGCACGCCTTTGATTCCAGCACTGGGAGGCAGAGGCAGTCGGATCTCTGTGAGTTCGAGGCCAGCCTGGGCTACAGAGTGAGTTCCAGGACAAAGCTAGCTGGGCAGCACTAGTACACGCCTTTAATCCCAGCACTCAGGAGGCAGAGCCAGGTGGATCTCTGTGAGTTCGAGCCCAGCCTGGTCTACAGAGCGAGATCCAGGACAGGCACCAAAACTACATGGAGAAACCCTGTCTCACCCCCCACACACACACCTCCAAATTAAATTTGGAATCAGGAAGATATTTCAATGGGTTAAATAAAGACCTCAATTTGGATCCCCAGCTCCCATATAAGCCAGCATAACAGCACACACCTGTGCTGGGGAGATAGAGACAAGGCCCAGGTTCAGTAACTGTGTAAAAAATAAGGTGGAATAAAGACACTTGATGTCAACCATAGCCTTCCTAATACATGTGTACTTGCAAGTATACACACTCACACACACTATAAGGCAGCATTTAGGTAGGCTTACTATCTAAAATGAAGAAATGTTCCCTATTTGCTAAAAGGGGAGAGGCATAATTTCCTGAGAATAAAAAATGTCTAGGACTTGAGAGAGCTCCGAAGTTAACATTTGCTGCCCAACTTCAGCTCCCAGTGCCACGGAAGGCAGCTAACAAATTCCAGCTCCAAAGAACCCAAGCCCCCCACCTCCCCCCCCACACACACACACGAAGTAAATAAAATCATTTAAATATTTTCCATTTTATTTTATGTGTGTGGATATTTTGTCCGTATGTATGTTTGTGTAGCATGTGCATACAGGGTCCATGGAGGCCAAGAGAGGGCTTCAGATCCTTTGGGACTGGAGTTACAGATGGTTGTGAGCTGCCATATGGCTGTTGGGAAATGAACTCAAGTCCTCTAGAAGAGCAGCAAGTGTTCTTCACTTGCTGAACCATCTTTCCAGACCCTCAAGTTATTTTTTAAGACTGTTCAAGTCTCAATTATTAAGAAAAGATGATAGGAAATTTGGCATGCAATCATTAGAAAATTAATTTAATTAAAACCCAAGTAGGCTCAATTAGTCTAAGTGTCAGAGATAGTTTATTATTTATAATTGCTGTGGAAACATCAGAAAGACTATCTATAGCACCGGAGAAAAGTTTCCTGACTTTTGTTCCTTTGACTAGTTCCAAGGTACGCCTCAAGGAAGGCAAATTTCTGACAAACGTGTTAACGTCTTACACTTGCTCTCAGTTAACTTCTGGTAAAGATGACAAAAGTAGCTGGGCAGCCGTCCACATTGTTTCCAGCCTACCTTGCACTAAATCTGTCCTCAATGCACAGATCACATATTCTATTAAAACAGAAAGATGATTCAAGTTCCAGAAATTTAAGTTCTCATAATCATAAATTTACAATGACTTCTTCCTTAACATTTATTTAACATTAAATCACAAAATCTGTTCCTTCTGCTTCCTAATATTCAGAAAAAATTTAGGTGGATATTCTTAGATAAAAGACTTAAAATACCTGTCCTATGGAGCTGGAGTAATTTTACAAATAGGATCTCAAAAGGATTCTGTAATAATGTTTAAATTAAGAACTCCTATGCCTTTTTTTCATATTTTATTTTTTAAAAATTTCATATATAGCCGGGCAGTGGTGGCGCACGCCTTTAATCCCAGCACTCGGGAGGCAGAGCCAGGTGGATCTTTGTGAGTTCGAGGCCAGCCTGGACTACCAAGTGAGTTCCAGGAAAGGCGCAAAGCTACACAGAGAAACCCTGTCTCGAAAAACCAAAAAAAAAAAAAAAAAAAAAAAAAAAAAAAAAAAAATTCATATATGAATACCACATTTACATCATTAAAAACTCCTCTTTTTTTGTTTTTTTTTTATTTTGTTTTGTTTTGTTTTTTGTTTTTGTTTTTCAAGACAGGATTTCTCTGCATATCCCTGGTTGTCCTGGAACTCACGCTGTAAACCAGGCTGGCTTCCAACTCAGAGATGCACCTACCTTTCCTCCCTAGTGCTGAGAATAAAGGCATGTGAGACCAACGAGTTGGCCAAGAACTCATATTTCTTATGTACTCAGCAGAAAAAGAAAATCAATCTGTAAGTTATATAGCAAAGACAAAAACAATTTTAAAGGCCACTAAAGCCCTAGGAAAAATTAATAAAAACATGAGTGTAATTTTGACACTGCCTATTCCAGCACCCTTTGCTCCTTAATCTTCCCACTAAGCAGAATCTCCACCCCACTTGAACACTATACCCGAAGCCTCTCACTGAGCAGCCACCTAACAGATTTCTTTTCAAAACTAAACAAACTTTAAAAAATCTCAGCCTAATCTAAAGGTCAGCTTGCTAAAGGAACCCAAGAACTATGTCCATGTACAAAGAAACAAGTATGTCTTATTTTCCTATCTTCTCTAGACACCTGACATATTAAACATGAATTCTAGGAAAGTATAAGAAAAGTATAAAAGTAAACCACACCCCTCAAAATAGATACTAGTACCCCAAACCAAGCTGATCTGCACACTGCTTATCATGTGTGAATATTTTATTATGAATGATAAAGATTCTCTCCCATTCTGTGAATTCATTCCTGAGTTTTTGTTTGTTTGTTTCGAGACAGAGTTTCTCTGTGTAGCTTTGTGCCTTTCCTGGATCTCACTCTGTAGCCCAGGCTGGCCTTGAACTCACAAAGATCTGCCTGGCTCTGCCTCCCAAGTGCTGGGATTAAAGGCATGCGCCACCACCGCCCAGCGGCTCCTGAGTTTTATGGACAATAACAGGCATCAAAATGGTCCAGAAGGGGATACAGCTCTACTGGGAGAGTGCTTGCCTTGCATGCATGAAGCCATGGGTTCTATCTGCATCAATCTTAAATAGGTAAGAACCAGAAAGCTGAATGAAAATGTACAGCCATTCTTTCAGCATACAATTCAACAATAAAAATTAAAAATGTAAATTTTGAGCTGGGCAGTAGTGGCACACGCCTTTAATCCCAGCACTCAGCAGGAAGAGGCAAGTGTATCTCTGCATTGAGGCCAGTCTGGTCTACAGAGCTAGTTCCAGGACAGCTAGGGCTACACAAAGAAACCCTGTCTCAAAAAACTATAGATAGATAGATAGATAGATAGATAGATAGATAGATAGATAGATAGATAGATAGATAGATAGATAGATAGATAGATAGACAAAAATAAATTTTGAACTGTTGTCTTCACAATTAAAAAGTGCTACACTTAAGGCTGAAGAGGTAACTCTAGAGTTAAAAACCCTTCTTGCTCTTGCAGATGAAATGACCTGGACTCAACTGTCAGCCCCCATGTGGTGGTTCAGAACCATCTATAACTCCAGTTCTGAAGACCAGAGGCCCCTTCTAACCTCCGCAGCACCAGGCACACATGTAGTACACAGAGAGAAATGCATGCAAACCAGCACACACATAAAATAACAATAAATACATCTAAAAAAGTCTTTTCAAACCTGCTCTACTTACCTAGCACATACAAAACAAACAACTGTCTACCTCTCCAGCCTGTAAGTGCATTCAGGAAAGAGTACACTCAAAGAAATAAAACTCACAAGGTAAAGACTGTGTGAAATAAAAAGAGCCTACTCTTCTACTGGCCTAGTTAAAATTTATATTCTGGCAATTAGTTGGGGGGCTACTCATATTTCTGAAAACAAGCCAATAAAAACTCAAATAACCTCCAATAACTACATACCACAATGAGGGCTCTGTTTATGTGGCAAACTCAAATACCCTTTCTAAGCAGTCCTTAGAATATTAAAGCCAAGAAACCAGAAATCTGCATTCTCAAGACATACTCAGGAGAAGAAAAAAAAAAATACACCCTTTACACTGGCAATATTTATCTCATGTAAACAGAAGTGTACATATTATGACTGTCATCCCAAATATGTACAGGGGGAAAAAAACAGAACTTTTCAACTAATGCCAAAAGAGTTCATCACTATGTTTTACTTATGAAAAGGAAATCGAAAGTATCAAGTTAAATAAAAGCTAAGTAAAAGGAATTCTTCCTTGTGCTTTTAAATAACTACATTTAAATCAGCAATTCAGAAAAGTTTAAGCAACCCTGAGTTCACACAGAAGACAAAATTCAGAACTATGGCTTTAAAAACGTCTTCAGCTATTATTCTTAACTCAGGTGGAAAATAAGAGGTGGCTTTTTCAAAGATATGCTTATATTCATACAAATATTGGTCAAACAGTCTCAAAATGACAAAGTAGCCAAACAGAAGCTTATTCTACATGCATTATAGAGTAACCCAAAGATAATGCCCATACATCAAAAACAGTAACTAGCCAAATGTGTTGCTAATGCAGGAAGATTTTAGGTTGATGCAAACCTAGGCAACAGAGTCTTCCACCTCTAAATAAATACTACTCAATTCAGAAAAAGAAAAATATATAATTAAGTAAACAAATCATTCAATTAAGAAAAATAGTTCACACAGACAAGTACCTGTCCAGTGTACATAGGGTGTATGAAGTAACTGTAGGTAGCAGTCCCCTAAACTTAGAAAGACAGACAAGCGCTCACACCACAACATGTGGTATACATGTTGTTCACAAACAGTAAGGTTTTATGCCTACCACGCTGCTTTTTAAAAATACATTTTGAATATGTCACTCTCCCTGTTTAATACTCTATTATCACCAATGACAACTTCATTAATAAAGCTAACAGCTAATGCCATTAATATTAAGCCAACCCATTGGTCTTGGTCTTGTTCCTGTTCCTGCCTGCTCTTACATCTGACAAACCCTGAGTAATAATAAATATGACCCTCCAATCTGTCCTACATTATTTAGCAGTAAGCACATTAAAGTGCCACCATGAATACTTACTATCGTCCTTAAAGTTAAAAAATATATCCATTCCTTGTCTGTTACCATTATGTCATACTGCAAAGCAAACTGTACTTCAAAACTAGGGAGTCTGTTTTATCTTTAAAGTTTAAAAGGTATCTAGATATCTTCCCTGGATATCTTTTTGTTAAAATTTAATCAGAAGCCCTACTTTGTGGTCCATGCCTTTAATCCCAGCACTCAGAGGCAAAAGCAGGCAGACCTCTATCAGTTTCAGGCCAGCTTTGTCTACATAATGAGACCCATTTAAAAAAAAAAAAGAAAGAAAGAAAAATTCAATCAGCATATAACTGACACACTATGTACATCTAAAGTGTACTTTTTCAGTGTTTTATTAAGAAAATATATATATAACTGTGTACTTAAATATGTATTTAAATTTATAAATATATATTTTCTTAATAAAACATTGAAAAAGTCCACAGTTTAATGAACATTCACACTGCTATACAATCAGTATCTAGAAAAATCACTATCCATATACCATCCTACTAAACTGCATGTTTCCCCACGCTCTTGTAATCCATTACTTCCTCACCTCAGTCCCTGTATTCACTATCACTTTGTTTCTATGGATCTGCCTACTCTAGTTAGCTCAAATAAATGAACTCATCAAGTAGTTATTATTTTGCATCTGGCTTATTTGGTTTAGCGCAGTATTTCTAGGTTTGTTCATGTATAGCATATGAGAAATTATAATTCTCTTTAAGACTGAGTACCATTCCACTGTCTATATATTCTTTGTTGATAAATTTATCTGCTGACAGCCATTTAGACTGTTCTACCTTTGAATATTATGAACAATATGAACAATGGCAAATAAAACTGTGAGTCAAGCATGTAGGCTTGGAAAGTTAAAGCAAAATGATGACAGATTCTAAGCCAGACTGGACTACATAGAGAGTTCCAAGCCAACCTGAAGTATACACTGAAACTTTATTTTTTTAAAGTCTGCCTAAGTCCTTCTATTTCTCTTTGCAGTGTATAGCCAGATGCGAAACTACTGAGTCAGTTGTGCATTTTAATCTCTGAGGCCCCCTGACCAATCTTCCACGGTACTTAAAACAAGGCACCAGTGTTCCAAATTTTTTATGCCCTAGTCAATACTTTCACCTTTTAATTAAAGTATTTATTTATTTAATATGTATGCATGTGTGTATGTGTACCACATGCCTGCAGGGGCTTGAGAAGGTCAGAAGAGGGCACTGGATTCCCTAGAACTGAAGTTGTAAGTTGTGAGCCTTGATGTGGGTACATTTATAATACTAAGCCATCTTTCCAGCCTTCTCCTTCCCTTTTTGGCTAATAGCCATGCTAGTGAGAGTAATATAGTATCTTCATCCTTTGATTTGAATTTCCCTTATGACTAGTGATGTCACAGGGCCTTTTCATGTATTTACTGGCCATATTAACATTTTTGGAGAAACATTTATTCAAGTTGCCTTCAACAGGTTTGCTGCTTTGTTTTTTCCCTCTGCTGTAGTTGAGCTGACAGTCTAAATAACGAATCTCTTGGATTAATTTTTCAAATAGCCAAATTATTACAATAGAAATATTTGATTCCACCTCATTACTTAAACAGAATTCCAGGCTACTTCTTTTCACCTGGGGAATGCTATGGAAATAATTTAGAAAGAATTAGGAGGAAACAGAGTATATACCACAGAGACATGAGCCAGGAAAATCCTAAGAGAATCATACCAATGCCCAGAGATCTTTCAAAACTAGAGTCACTTCACTCCAACTTCTAGTCCTCAAGATGCCCAAGTTGCCTGCTAAGTTCTTCCTTCAATTATGTAAGATGCTACAGTATTCTGCCAAAGACTCCATAACTTCCCTTGTTTGTTTGTTTAAGCTTTAAATGAGTTTCTGTGTCACCAGTAACAAAGAGTCCTGAAAAATAAATCACACTTAAGGAAGGTGTATCAAGTTTAAAAACTAACAAAGAGAAAGAATTAGTGCAACCCAGATAAGAAATCATTCGGCTATTTCCTGTATCAACTGAACACAAAATACCTTTCCAAATAATTGTTAGATAATGCCCATGAAATACTGAGTATCTAGCAAAACTTAGTTTCTAAAGTCTTATCATAAGTTTATTGACAAAAGTACTCATTTGAATTCATTCTTTATAACTTCTCATTCATACTAACATGAAAAATTAAGAGTTAAGAATGTAGCTCAGAGCCGGGTGGTGGTGGCGCACGCCTTTAATCCCAGCACTCAGGAGGCAGAGCCAGGCGGATCTCTTGTGAGTTCGAGGCCAGCCTGGGCTACCAAGTGAGCTCTAGGAAAGGCGCAAAACTACACAGAGAAACCCTGTCTCGAAAAACCAAAAAAAAAGAATGTAGCTCAGTAGTAGGGTACCCACCTAACATGTGTAAGGCACTAAATTTGATCCTAAACATCAAAAGAAGGAGAAAAAAAGGTATGCAGAGATGGAGCACGGCAGGAGGAGAGAAGGAAAGTAAACAATATTCTAAGCAATCCAGAATTCTTTTTTTTTTTTTTTTGGTTTTTTCGAGACAGGGTTTCTCTGTGTAGCTTTGCGCCTTTCCTGGAACTCACTTGGTAGCCCAGGCTGGCCTCGAACTCACAGAGATCCGCCTGCCTCTGCCTCCCAAGTGCTGGGATTAAAGGCGTGCGCCACCACCGCCGGCTAATCCAGAATTCTTAATATACTCAAAAATTAGTTTAAAGGGATAAAAAATTCTATTGTTTCATATTAAAGCCATCAAATAGTTTATTAACTCTATTTAAACAC
This sequence comes from Peromyscus maniculatus bairdii, assembly GCF_049852395.1. Lineage (NCBI taxonomy): Eukaryota > Metazoa > Chordata > Mammalia > Rodentia > Cricetidae > Peromyscus > Peromyscus maniculatus. The sequence goes on from NC_134861.1 coordinate 7,863,030, forward strand.
TCATCTCCAGAAATATATTGATGTAGATACTGCATTTTCAATATGCAAAAATGAACTATTGTTTCAGAAATAACACAGTGACAATTCTAGCAAAGTACAAAATATAATTCATTTATTGCAATCAATCACCCTTTGTAGCTGATGATTGAAATAAAAATGTATTTAACAATTATAAACAATAAAAATTTCTAAATATCGGGATTTTTTTTTTTTTTTTTGGAGACAGGGTTTCTCTGTGTAGCTTTGCGCCTGTCCTGGAACTTGGAGACCAGGCTGGCCTCGAACTCACAGAGATCCGCCTGCCTCTGCCTCCCGAGTGCTGGGATTAAAGGCATGCGCAACTACCACCTGGCTAAGATCAGGAAATTTTACATTTAAAAAAAAAAAAAAGCCAATGGTTCTGCCACAGAACACAAGAGCCATTCTGACTGAGGCCCCACCCCAAATCCACTGGGCTCCCTCCTACTACAGGCCATTCAGCACATGTCCATTATCCCCTGCACAGATCATGAAGGCTGTGGTCACTGCCATGTGTGTTGCACACGTGACCCCAATGCCCTTCCTGATGAGCACCCTGAAGGAAGTCACCCAGCTGTTTCAGTCCCAGGGATGGTGGTTAGTTTTGGATTTGTGTTGACTCTTGATATTTATTTACTATATAAATATATGATTTATCACTTGATTTTAAAAAACGTTATAAACAAAATTAAGAGATTCAGTGATCGGAGTGCTAACATAGCATGCACAAGGCCCTCAATCACTATCTGGACAAAGAAAAAAACAAGAACATGTGAATATGAACAGTCTAAGAGTTTGTACATATCTATTGCAAATAAAGATTTATCAGGGTGAAAAGATGACCCAAATTTCTACTATTCTTCTGGTTACAACAGCTAAGAACCCGTAACTATCAATTGCTTTATGTCACTTTCTTAACACTTTCTAAAGAATTAAACAACTGTGTGTTAGTCTTTTCATTGTTGTTTCCTTGTCTAGTGTATCCATATTCATTTTTATCCTGTGCATTCATGGCCTTTGTCCATACCAAAAAAAAAGAAGTTGGAGGCTAGGAAGATGCTGAGTAGTTAAGAGTGCTTTCCATGCAAGCTTGAGGACCTGAGTTTCAATACCCATAATCCATGTACAAGCTGGACACTGTAGCTTCAGTCTGTAACCTCAGTGTGCATATGAGGAGAAGGGACGAAGAGATGTACAAATCCCCAGAAGCTAAGAGGACAGCTAGCCTGGCACACTCAGTGGCAAACAGGAAACCCTATCTCACAAGATGGACTGACATTCAAAGTTGTTTTCCGGCTTCCACAAGTGTACTGTGGCATGCACATGCCTACATTACTCGTATGTGGGTGCATATACACACACCAACACATACTGAATGTGCCCATACTGAAGATATATTAAGCCTTAAGAATAAATATTTTCTGCAAATCAAAACGACTCTGAGATACCACCTTACACCTGTCAGAATGGCTACGATCAAAAACACCAATGACAACCAATGTTGGAGAGGATGTGGAGCAAAGGGAACACTCCTCCACTGTTGGTGGGAATGTAAACTTGTACAACCACTGTGGAAATCAGTATGGCGGTTTCTCAGAAAATTAGGAATCGATCTACCTCAAGACCCAGCCATCCCACTCTTGGGCATATACCCAAGGAATGCTGATTCATACCATAAAGATACATGCTCAGCTATGTTCATAGCAGCACTATTTGTAATAGCCAGAACCTGGAAACAACCTAGATGCCCATCAACGGAAGAATGGATGAAAAAAACGTGGTACATATACACAATGGAGTACTACTCAGCAGAGAAAAACAATGAAAGCATAAAATTTACAGGCAAATGGATGGAACTAGAAAAAATCATCCTGAGTGAGATAACCCAAACCCAGAAAGACAGTCATGGTATGTACTCACTCACTGGTGGATTCTAGATATAAAATAAAGAACAATCAGACCACAACCCATAGAACCATAGAGGCTATATATATAGCATGGAGGTCCCTAGGACGACTGTGGCATATAATAAATTTCAGTTTTACTCAATTATTGAAAAAAAATAGCCAAATGAATGGAAACACATGAACTATGAACCAAAGGCTGAGGGGCTCCCAGCTGGATCAGGCCCTCTGAATAGGTGAGACAGTTGATTGGCTTGATCTGTTTGGGAGGCAACTAGGCAGTGGGACCAAGTCCTGTGCTCATTGCATGAGTTGGCTGTTTGAAACCTGGAACTTATGCAGGGACACTTGGCTCAATCTGGGAGGAGGGGACTGGACCTCCCTGGACTGAGTCTACCAAGTTGATCACAGTCCTCGGGGGAGGACTTGTCCTGGAGGAGGTGGGAATGGAGGGTGGGCTGGGGGTAAGGGGAGGGCGTGGGAGGGGGGAGAATAGGGGAACCCATGGCTGATATGTAGAACTGAATGGTATTGTAAAATAAAAAATATATATCACAAAAAAAATAAAATAAAATAAAATAAAATAAATATTTTCTCATATCACTTGCTTTTTGACTTGTTTATTCCTCTCTAAACAAATGTTTACTTTCAATGCAGCATTATTTATTTCCTACTTAGTATAATTATGACTATGTGAAAACAATCACAAGATTTTATCCCAAATGTTCACAATAATTTTTTCACAATTGTTCTAAATGGTCACTACAAAAAATTGTGTAGTGAAGGGAAGGTACATAAGCTCCTAGTCTTCCCTGCATAATTAACATAATCTGACCAGGAAAGATTTACTTAAATGGGTAGATTTTTCCAAGAATTTAAAACAATTTGAAGTATTAGTTTATGAAGGTTAAAAATGTCATTTACTGGCTTCTCTTATCTCCCACAAGCCTACAGATACAGCTACCCACCACAGAATAATACCAATGTAAAAAAACATCAGTAAGCCGAGGCATACTGTATCAAGTGGCATTCACTGGCCTGCATGGGGTGACAGCACATGAAAACTGCACACATTATGTGTTCAGAACCAAGGCTGCAGTGAAGTCACTCATGCATACAAGTAAGCCCTGCCCAAAACTCCTCAGTCATTACAGATTGGAGGTTGAAGTCCTTTTGTGCTCACAGAATATTAGAAACCTTTTACTGTTGCTCAGTCATTACAGATTGGAGGTTGAAGTCCTTTTGTGCTCACAGAATATTTAGAAACCTTTTACTGTTGCTCATTCTTTCACATCATCCACATAGGGTCATTTGATCACATCCACACAGTTTACAAGACAAGATTTTGAACTTTTCTCCTATCAAATCAAGCAACAAACTTCAAAGAGCAAATTTTTATTCAAAAGTAAAATTTAAAACAAAACTTCCTGAGCTAAAGAGATGGATCAGCAATTTAAAGTGCTTCCTGTTCACTATGTAGCCCTGACCATTCTGGAATTTGCTATATAGAGCAAGCGAGCCTCAAACCCACCTGCCTCTGCTTCCTGAGGTGCTGGGGTCAAAGGAACGCACTACCACTCTGAACACAACTCCCTCTTTTCCTCTCTAAGTTTCACTCCAGTTCCTATACAACCTCTCAGAGGAATTCCAATGGTAATCAAGACAAAAACTGAAAGTACATACTAACAAGTTAATGGTTTTTTTCAAGGTGTTCTTAAACAGCTGTAAGGTTAACCTGACTCTGCCTCAAAACACAAACCAGATCTTTCACAAGTCACCTTGTCTTTCTCACAGTGCCAACAACTGTACCCAACCATAATACAGGGAGTAAATACAGTACTATATAACGATTAAGCAAACTAATAGATGCACCTATTAGCTATTACCATTAATGCCTTACTATGGATCAGCTACTACACACTCCCTCAAAAATATGTAATTATCTCTCCTGACCCACCCCACAACCTCATAAGATTATTGGAAAACCAACAAATGGGAAAAATAACTTTTAAAGGTTTTATTATAGAAATGTCTATTTCTCAGTTCACAGTTAATGTGTCTGTGTGTGTGTTTTTGAGTATAAGCACACACGCACACACAAAGCTTAAAAACTGTAACAAGAAAATACAGCAAAACTGGTCTAAGTAACAAATATCATCTTGTTAAGTAAAACTAAACTCTAAATAAACACTGTTATTTTCATACTTGAAAGCTAGAATTACTGACCTATGTGACAATCATTATGGTATATATACTTTTCATGCATTATCTCAGTGTATCCTCAGAGTTGTTGAAGTAGACCCTACTTACATGTTTTACAGTGGGAGCTTCAGGCTCCCCACGGATTAAGTGACTTGTCCGAGGTCAAAGAGTTAGCCTGTTTCTAGATTCTAAAATACCAGAGTAGAAAAGAACTCATCATCATGCGACAAAAGTTTGTACCCCCGATTTTCCCCTTAAGTTAGTTAGTAAGAGCTTTTCAAATTCTCCAAAGATTACAATCTATACTAAAGTACTGAAAATAATTCAGTAAGAAAAGAGACCTGGCCAATTTTACATTAAAATGCAAACCTGAAAATTCCACAAGTTATCTATACAAGAAAACACATGCACTGTAGAATATGGAGCCAAGCACCACCTTCTTCAAACTCTTTAATATAGTTATTCATTCTGTTTAGGTGTGTGTTGAGACCGCCAGTACCTTAATTTTCACAAACAAATTTAATTGCTTCTGTAGATAATATAAAGAAAATTATGTCTTTAATCCATAAATCACCCCCCCAAAAACAGAGGTGCTACTACAAGAAGAAAAAGAGCAACAGGACAAGCACAACACATCATCTACACAGTCCTCAAGTAGTAGACTGTAGAAAGAACAACTAAAAGTGCCTGTTCTGTTAAACTGGCCGTCTTCTCGTGTGTGTGTGTGTGTGTGTGTGTGTGTGTGTGTGTGTGTGTGTACGTGTGCACGCACATTTGTGGGTATGTATGCATGGGTGTGTGTGTATCTTGTAGCCACGCTATCTATCACTGAACTGTACCTCCAGCCTACACCATCACATTTATGTGCAAAAGCCTGATAAACGCTTCCATCAATTAAAAAATTAAGTGAAGATACTTTCAGGCAAGGTACCTGCTGACAACATCTCAATAAAATACAAACACAACTTCAAAATGTCTTGACCAACAGTAAACCAAAGGTACATTTGCATCTGATTAAAATCTAAATATATACTGAAATTTTTTTGTTTGTTTGTTTTCAAGACAGGGTCTCTCTGTGCAGCTTTGGCTAGCCCAGAACTTACTTCTGTAGACCAGACTGGTCTCAAACTTGTCCACCTGTCTCTGCCTCCCGAGTGCTAAGATTAAAGGCATGCCCACCACCACCCGGCTTATACTGAAATTTCTAATTTGAGGTAATATGTGAAATATTAGCAGCTATTAGCAGACATACAGATCTGTGTAAGTTCCAGGGCCAGCCAGGGCTACACAGTGAAACCCTGTCTCAAAAATAAATAAATAGATAGATAGATAGATAGATAGATAGATAGATAGATAGATAGATAGAAGTCTGTTGATGCACAAGAAAGAATGCTTTTGTTATACTTGGAAAATAAATTGGAGTACTTAGAAGGAAAATACAGTGCCTCTAACTTACTCTCAAAATGATTCCAAAGAGAAAAAGCTGGGGAGAGACATATATAAAACAAAATATAAACAACTATTCAAAAAGTACTGGGAGTTCCTTACATTGCTTCTAGAACTTGTGTTAAATTTCAAGCTATGTTGTAACAAAACATTCTTTTTTAAAAGTGTGAAACAATGAGACAAGATAAATAATGATTAAATTAGGTCGTAAGTAGGTATATGGACATCCATTATATTACATCATTTGTTTCCTTAAGGTTAAAAATGAAAAAGAACGTTATACTCTTAATTCCAGTAATGTCCTTAGAATGCTGCTGTTAATCATCTGAGTCATATCACTGGCCTCACTTCCATGCCTTCCTTTGATTATAACTTTGCTAATCATTTAGGTATGCCAAAAGGAACATTCTGAAAAGAACTTCTATAATGAATCAAAACAAACAAAAAAAGGCACTATAGTAATAAATGACAAAAATGGTGATTATCTCAAGTATGTACTGAGAAGGAACGGAGGAAACCTAAGGAAATAATTGTAAATGCTGTTCATTAAATTTTATGTATAAATCATGGGTCTACACATAGATAACATCTTATTAAGCTTTTATTTAAAGAAACTACATCAGTGGTCCTCAACCTTCCTAATGCTGTAATCTTTTAAATATAGTTCCTCATGTTGTGGTGACCCCAACCATAAAATTATTTCGTTGCTACTTTGTAACTGTAATTTTGCTACTGTTATAAATCATAAATAACTGATATGTAAGGAATCTGATATGTGACCACTGTGAAAGGCTCATTCAACCCCTAAGGGGTTGCAACAAATAGGTTGAGAACCACTGTACTATACTTTGTTGTATGTATATTGCATCTCAGTGATTTGTAAATTTAAAAAGCACAAAATAGTGCTTAGAGAACAAAAAACTTCTCCAAAGCCTACAATCCAACATACTGAGACAGACTATACAACAGCACTTAACTTTACAGCCACTCCTTGTAATCCTAACTGAAGCCTACTTCTGACATGATTTTTTTTAAAAAAGAATAATCATAGGCTGGAGAGATGGCTCAGCTATTAAAGGCTAGGCTCACAGCCATTAAAGGCTAGGCCCAAAATAAAACAAAAACAAAGCAAATTAACACAAAAAGAATTGGCAATGGTAGGACACACCTGTAATCCAGTGGTTCTCAACCTTCCCAATGCTTCGACCTTTTAATACAGTTAGTTCCTCATGCTGTGGGGACCCCCAACCACAATATTATTTTTGTTGCTCCTTCATAACTGTAATTTTGCTACTGTTATAAATCAGAATGTAAATATCTGTGTTTTCTGATGGCCTTAGGTGATCTCTGTGAAAAGGTCATTCTGCCCCACCCCACCGCTCACTGCCTATACTCAGCAATCAGAAGGCAGAGGCCAAGAACAAAAGTTCAAGGTCAGCCTGAGCAACATAGAAAGACCCTGTCTCAAAACAAACTAATCATGACAGTTTTAAGTGGAACATGTGAAATGAAATCCAAGCACAGGTAATGAAGTAAAAGTGACTATCAGAGTTCCTAGCAGGGGGCTGGAAAAAAGGCTCAACAGTTAAGTTGGCTATTTTTCCAGAGGACTTGGATTCAATTCCCAGCACCCACATGGCAGCTCACAACTATCTGTCACTCCAGTTCCAGGGATCCGACACCCTCACACATACATGCAAGCAAAACACCAATGCATATAAAATAAAAATAAAGTTTTTATATATTTTTAAATATCAAATAACATGACATTTTATTGAATATGTAGTTAACGCTGACTATCTCAACAAGAGTTAGAAGTTAGAAGTGTTATGGCGGTTTCTCAGAAAATTGGTAATCGATCTACCTCAAGATCCAGCCATACCATTATTGGTATGAGCCATATACCCAAGGAATGCTCAATCATTAATCGATCTACCTCAAGATCCAGCCATACCATTCTTGGTATGAGCCATATACCCAAGGAATGCTCAATCATACCACAAAGAAACATGCTCAACTATGTTCACAGCAGCACTATTTGTAACAGCCAGAACCTGGAAACAACCTAGATGCCCGTCAACCGAAGAATGGATTAAGAAAATGTGGTACATATACACAATGGAGTACTACTCAGCAGAGAAAAACAATGACAGCATGAAATTTGCAGGCAAATGGATGGAACTAGAAAATAACATCCTGAGTGAGGTAACCCAAACCCAGAAGGACAAACATGGTATGCACTCACTCATAAGTGGATACTAGATATAAAGCAAAGGACAATCAGACTGCAACCTGTAGCCGGAGAGTTTTCTCTCTGAGTACCACCGAGCCCCGGCAGTTCAACAGCCCATTTATAAAATAAACACACAGACGCTTATATTATTAAAACTGTTTGGCCTAATGTCTCAGGTTTCTTGCTAACTGTTCTTATATCTTAAATTAACCCATTTCTATAAATCTATACTTTGCCACGTGGCTTCGTGGCTTACTGGTACCTTACATCTTCCTTGTCATGGCAGCGGCTGGCAGTGTCTCTCTGCCTCAGCCTTCCACTTCCCAGAATTCTCCTCTCTCTTTGTCCCACCTATACTTCCTGCCTGGCAACTGGCCAATCAACATTTTATTTAAACAGAGTGATATCCACAGCACTTCTTTTCTTTTTTTAAAAAAGGAAGGTTTTAACTTTAACATAATAAAATTACATATAACAAAACAATTATCAAGCAAGAATTACAGTTATAATATTAAAGAAGATATCCTATCTAGTCTAAAGTTTTATATTTAACTTCTCTCTTAACACAACTGAGGAAATTATAACTCTAGTCTTGAACTACATCAAAGACCTCAGAAGGATATAGTATTACCTGAGAAATGGGAGAAGGATGCAAGCAACTTTTGGGAGTCTTGCAGGGTAGACAGAGACAGCTAGTAGCCTGGACAGTCACCTAATGTTCCTTTGTAAAGTTGGGGAACCAGGGAAGCTACATGGCAGGGGGGACCCTAGGATGACTGTGGCTTAGAATAAGTTTTGGGTTTACTCAAAATAAATAAATAAACAAACAAAAAGAAGTGTCTATTAGATTAAAACTACCAAGTGTTGGATGAATAAAAAAAATGTGCTACACATAACAATGAATACAACTAGCCATAAAACAGGAAAAAATCCCTATCATTTGTGACAACATGGATCAAACTGGAGAACACTATACGCTAAATAAAGTAAACAAAGTGTAGGTAGACATAAAATACCACATGATCTCACATACATATTTAATCTTAAAAAGTAGGCCAGACATAGTGGCACATACCTTTGATCTCAGCACTGGGAATGAGGTTTGGGGAAAGAATAATACATGTCTGTGAATTCGTGGCCAGCCTGGTCTACACAGTGAGACCCTATCTAAAAACCCTATTTTTTTTTGTTTTTGTTTTTGCGGTTGATCTGGGGGTCAGCTCAAAGGGTAATAAACTTGCCATACAAGCTTGATGACCCAAGTTTGATCCACAGAGCCCACATAAGGCAGGAGAGAAATGAAGCTACAAAACTGTACTGACCTCTATACACGTGCTACAGCATGTGAGTTGAGTATGTATACACACACACAAAATGCACACATACTAATAATTTTTTTTTTTTTTTTGGTTTTTCGAGACAGTTTCTCTGTGTAGTTTTGTGCCTTTCCTGGAACTCACTTTGTAGACCAGGCTGGCCTCGAACTCACAGAGATCCGCCTGCCTCTGCCTCCCCAGTGCTGGGATTAAAGGATAATTTTTTTTTAATTTAAACTTTATCTGGGATTGGGGAGATGACTCAATGGATAAAAATGCCATACCACTGCTGGGAGGTGGTGGTTCAGACTTTTTTTTTTTTTTTGGTTTTTCGAGACAGGGTTTCTCTGTGGAGCTTTGCGCCTTTCCTGGATCTCTCTCTCTGTAGACCAGGCTGGCCTCGAACTCACAAAGATCCGCCTGCCTCCACCTCCCAAGTGCTGGGATTAAAGGCGTGCGCCACCACCGCCCAGCAATGGTGGTTCACACTTTTAATCCCAGCACAGGAGGCAGAGGCAGGTGGATCTCTGAGTTTGAGGCCAACCTGGTCTACAGTGTGAGTTCCTGGACAATCAGGGCTACACAGAGAAACCCTGTCTGGGGAGGAAAAAAAAAAAGCTGTATAGTGCAATCATTAAAGACCTGAGTTCAAATCCCAGAACCCACATAAAATAGACACACAGTGCAAGTGTCTGTAATCCCAGTGCTCCTATGGGAGAAACAAGGCACTGAAACAGGAGACTCCCCCAGAAGCCCACAGGCCAGTTTGCCTAGTATATTCAGCATAAAAACAAAAAGACTCTACCTCAAAAAGAGGCAGAAGCCAAGAACTGATCCCCAAGGTTGTCCTTTGACCTCTGCATGTATATCAATGCAGACACACATACACACACACACACACACACACACACACACACACACACACACACAGAGCACATATATACATATACATCATATACAGGTGCAAAAAATTGGGGGAGGGGAGCTGATATATAGAAAGTTACAAAGAAACTTGGCTGATTAAAAAGAAGAGAGGAGAAATACTGTTTATTTTTGGATAATGAAAATACTATAAAATTGTGGTGATGGGTGTGCAATTCTCTGAACAAAGACAAAATCACTGGCTTGTATAATCTGAATAAGTAATATATGTGAATTACATGTCAAAAAAGTTACTTTGTATGTTTACATGTAGTGTTTGTATGCAGGTGCATGCAGGTACACATGCATTCACATGCATGTAGAGATCACAGGTCAACAACTGGTATCTTCCTTCATCATTCTCACCATATTTTTTTCACACAGAGATTCTCATTGAACCTGGAACTTGCCAGTTCAGCTAGACTGCCTGGCCAGCAAGCCCCAGAGATGTTCCTGTCTTCACCTCCCCAGCTGGGATCACAGGTAGATGCTGCCACATCCAGATTTCTACATGGGTGTTAGCAATCCAATCTCAGGTTTTTACTGACTGAACCACATCCCTAAGCTTCATTAAAGCCATTTTAAGGAAGGGGGGACAGAAATCAGGATATATACACGACATTCTACACACACACACACACACACACACATTTTTTCTTTTTTTTTTTTTTTTTTTTGCTTATTAAACAGTGATGTAAAGTTACCAAATCACCATTCAGAAATATGGTATAACTCTAGGAAAACAAGATTTTTAACTAACAGTTCTTAAAATTAAACATTTTTAGTTCATGGGGTTTTGAGACGGTTTCTTTAGTCTATGTTTTTTAATAACAGTATAATCATAAGCTCGGAAGTCCTATTAAAAGGTCTGGGTATGAACATTTCTATTAAATTATAAGAGTCCAAACTAACCTCTAATGACAGTAGTCAGATTAGTCATTTGCTAGGGTAGCAGGGGAAAACAAGGATTGATAATCTTCATTGGGTGGTAATTTTAATTTTTTAAATTTTTTAAATTTTTTTTAAAGATTTATTTATTATGTATACAGTGTTCTATTTGCATGTATCCCTTCAGGCCAGAAGAGGGAGCCAGATCTCATTACAGATAGTTGTGAGCTACCATGTGGGTGCTGGGAATTGAACTCAGGGCCTCTGCAAAAACAGCCAGTGCTCTTAACCTCTGAGCCATCTCTCCAGCCCCGAGTGGTAATTTTATAATATATATTTGTCAAAAATACACTAAGTAAATGCCCTTATAGACAAAGTTATCTTAATAGTTTAAAAAAAAAAAAACATGGGGTGGGCAGTGGTCGCTGAACAAAGATTACTCCAAAGTTAAGAGCATTTGTTGCTCTTACAGACAACCTGAGTTCATTTCCTAGCAACCATAATTAGGCAATTCACAACTGCCTGTAACTCCAGTACCAGAGGGATCTGATGTCTCTAGCCTTCAAGGGCATCTTCACTTACGGCACATATCCCAATAAAGATACAGCACACATAACTTAAAATAAATCTTAATCTTTAAAAACACATAGAAATCACCAGGTGTGGTGGGGCACGCCTTTGAGCCCAGCACTCAGGAAGGAGACAGAGGCAGGTGGATTTCTGTGAGTTCCAGGCCAGCCTGGTCTACAGAGTGAGTTCCAAGACAGCCAGAATTGGTACAGAGAAACCCTGTCTCAAAAAAACAAAAACAAAAGAAATATGGGATGATGAGATGGCTCAGTGGGGAAAGGTGCCTGCTGCCAACTCAGACATCTTGAGTTTGATACCTACAAGCTGTCTTCCAACCTCCACATGAAATTTATATTTTATTTGAAATAGCCATTTGCAACTCATTTTCCTCCTTAAATATTAAAGAGGCTTTATCTTCTTGAATTACTTTAACATTCTAATTAATACAAGAACCAATAAAAAGTTTCTTGAAGCCAGGTGGTGGTGGTGGTACATGCCTTTAATCTCAGCACTCGGGAGGCAGAGACCAGCCTGGTCTACAGAGCGAGATCCAGGATAGGCACCAAAACCTAGCACTACATATATGCACTGTTCATGCTGCATTCAGAAGGCAGAAGAACCAGGAGTTCAAGATCATCCTCTACTGCTCTGTGAGCTGGAGGCCAGCCTGATCTGCATAAGGTCCTGTCTCAAAAATTTTTGTTTTCCAAACTTTTACTTAAACATGGTAGATATTACTGACCAAGAACAGAAGGTCAGGTGTGTTAGCGAATGCTTCTAATCTTGGCATTCAGAAGGGGAAGACAAGAGGACTGCTCTGAGTTCCACAGAAGCCTGGACTACAGAACAAGACACTGTCACTGAATGAATGAATGAATGAATGAATGAATGAATGAATGAATGAATGAATGAATGAATGAATGAGTGTGTGCATGCATGCATGCATGCATACATGCATGCAACAAGCAATGCAGTGAGTAAGGCACTTGCTGCCAACCAGGAATCCACATGGTAAAAGAGAACCAACTATATCCTAGGTTGTTCTCTAACCACAGTTAATTAGTTCCCTGACCTCCACACATGTACTTACACACACATATGCATACACATGAACACACATCTTAGGGTTTTTATTGCTGTGAAGAGACACTATGACCACAGCAACTCTTATACTCATTTAACTGGGTTGGCTAGCTGACAGTTTCAGAGGTTCAGTCCATCATGTTGGGGATCACAGCAGCATGCAGGCAGACATGGTGCTAGAGCTGAGAGTCCTTACATTTTAACTCAAAGGCAACAGGAAGTCAACTGACTTACTGGGCAGTATCCTGAGCAGAGGAAATCTCAAAGCCTGCACCCCCAATGACACATTTCCTCCCACAAGGTCACACCCACTTCAACAAAGCCACATAACCTAATAGTGCCACTCCCTACAAGTTTTGGGAACCAAATACATTCAAACTATCACAACACATACATACATCAAAAAATATATATTTAAAAAATAAATAAGGTCAACAATATAATTCAAAACTGACTAGTGATTTTTTTTTAGTTTTTTTATTATTCATATTGTGTATATGTAACACATAACGTCAGGGAAATGAAAGGGCACATGTGTGGAGGTCAGAGGACAGCTCTGTGAAGTCAGTCCTCTCCTTCTACCTTTACATGGGTTCTGGGGATCAATCTCACATCATTAGCCTTATGTATGTAGTAAGACATGAGCCATCTTGCCATCCTTGGAACATTAAATTACAAAGCTCAAAACTCCTGTAGGTTGTATAGCCAATAAGACTATTCCGGCTATCAATTGTTGGCATTAGAGAGCAACTCATAAAGGAGGAGATAGAAGGTACTGTTTATAATCCTATTACAATAACTAAATGTTGCTTGATATACTTATAAAATCCTATAACAAAACATGAACACTGGCTAAGCAAGGACACTGCTGTAAAAGGCTGCCTCATACTAATTTATAAAATATAATGACTTTTAAAATATATATATATATATATATATACATATATATATATATATATATATAAAATGGCTTTTAATTTTAATTATACTTGTCCTGTGTGTGCGCATGCACGCATGCATGCACACATTATCACAATAAACATAGAGGTCAGAGGAAAACGTTTAGGAGTTGGTTCTCTTCTCCCACCATGTGGGTCTAGGAATTGAATTCAGGTTGCAAGCGTTGGCAGCAAGCACCTTTACTGACTGAGCCATTTTACTGGCCTCATCTTGTAGAGCTTTTAGACTAGTATTTACACGGTATCATTTTTCTGTCTTTTCCTGTTTCAGTTTCTCTATTTGTATTGCATTTCTTGTAGTTAAGTGTGGTGGTTTGAATAAGAATGTCTCCCATAGGCTCATACATTCGAATGCTTAGTCACCAAGGAGTGGCACTACTTAGAAGGATTAGAAAGTGTGGCCTTTTGAAGGAAGTGTATCACAAGGAATGGGCTTTGAGGTTTCAAAAGCCCATGCCAAACCCAGTCTCTGTCTTTCTGTCTTTCCATCTCTGTCTCTGTCTCTCTCTCTCTCTGCCTGTGGATCAGGATGTAAAGCTCCCAGCTATCTCTCCAGTGACATGAATGATAACATGCTATTTCTCCAGGACATGCACAGTAACATATTCCCTGCCATGATAATAAAGGACTACCCTCTGAAACTGTAAGCAACCTCTCAATTAAGTGATTCCTTCTATAAGAGTTGCCTTGGTCATGGTGTCTCTTCACGGCAATAGAACAGTGACTAAGATATTAGTTTTGTTTTGTTAATTTTTTTTAAGATCAAGATTCCCAGGGTCTTGTTCATGCTAAGCAAGCACTTGTACCCCTAAGTCACATCTCTAGCCTTGTTTTGTGATTACTGTAGTTTATACTAGGCATTTTTAACTTATCACTACCTGCCTTCAAATAAAACTATATTACTTGCTGTGTTAAGAGTAGAACTCTATGGTACTTAATCTCCATTTTCCACTTTGTCTTTTTTGCTATTTGTATTAGTTTGCTTTCTATTGCAAATTAATGTGAAAGAATTACCACACCCAGCCGGGCAGTGGTGGCGCACGCCTGTAATCCCAGCACTTGGGAGGCAGAGGCAGGCGGATCTCTGTGAGTTCGAGGCCAGCCTGGACTACCAAGCAAGTTCCAGGAAAGGCGCAAAGCTACACAGAGAAACCCTGTCTCGAAAAACCAAAAAAAAAAAAAAAAAAAAAAAAGAAGAAGAATAAGAATTACCACACCCAGAAGCAAATTAGGAGGGAAGGGTTTATTTGGCTTACATGTTCCAATCGAAATTCACCACTAAGTGAAGTCAGGACAAGCAAGACAGGGTCCTGAAAGTAGAAACTAAAGCAGAGGCCATGGAGAAAAACTAACTTACGGGCTTGCTTCCCATGGCTTGCTCAGTGTTCTCTTATACCATCCAGGACCACCTTCCCTGGAGCAGCCCCAGGGAGTAGTGCTGCCCATAGTGGACTGGGCCCTTCCACATCAATCATCAATCAAGAAAATGTCCAACAGGCTTGCCCACAGGCCAGTCTGATAGAGGTATTTTCTCAACTGTTTTCCTCTATACCCAGATAACTCTGGCTTGTATCAAGTTGGCAAATTTAACTAACCAACACTATTATGAATTTTTCTTCTAGATATATTGCAAAATCCATAATTCATTGTTCCTATACTCACTCTGAAATAATCAACTATATCCTTTCCTTTTCCTTACTTTTTGATACTGGGATTTAACCTATGACTTCAATTGTGCTAAGAAACTATTCTACTTTTTTAACTTTTTATTGCTCAGGCTAGCCTGAAACTTGCCATCTTCCTGCATCAATCTCCCTAGTATCTGGGCTTATAAACTTCGGCCACCAGGCATGATTTCAAAGAGGAAAAGATATTTTTATCTGAACTCTTTCAAGGCTTGTCTTTTTTAAAAGCTCTATTAGAAGAGGCCTAGAGAACACCCTTGATCATAGGTCCAGTTTAGTCTTGCTAATAAGCTCTCAGCTCAAAGTAAGGCCCTGAGTTAAGTGACATCTTTTCACTCTGGTGGCTCAGAACTGGAACATCCGTGTAACCATTACATTTATGGTTCCCAAGTAGTGGCTTAATCAGATTAATTTTCTGAACACCCTGGAGAAACTTCATCCGATGCTTGGCATCAAGTTTAGAGAAGACAAAGGGCTGCTGCACCCTAAAACTCACAAGTTCCCTTGGGACAGGACTCCTCCTCTCCTTGGATTCCCTCATTTCCTCCCTCAGCAAAGTACATCAAAGCGCCATGCTTGAACAATCATAGAACTTAGCTAATTTGTTTCTGTTCTCTCAGTGATCACAGTTCTGTACTATTTATTGTCTAATTCCAAGAACAATTTCATGTATTTTGTTTGTCCAGATTTTAGTTTTTGTTATTGTTGTTTTTTTAACTCTTTGGGGGCCCGCCACCCAGATCCCAAATAATCACACAGACTTATTCTTATTTATGAATGCCCGGCCTTACGAATGCCCAGCCTTAGCTTGACTTATTTCTGGCCAGCTTTTTTGTTTGTTTATTGTTTGTTTGTTTTTTCCAGGCAGGGTTTCTCTGTGTAGTTTTGGAGCCTGTTCAGGAACTCGCTCTGTAGACCAGGCTGGCCTAGAACTCACAGAGATCCACCTGTCTCGGCCTCCCGAGTGCTGGGATGCTGGGATGCCTGTGCCACCACCACCCGGCAGAGCCAGTTTTTCTTAAATTATCCAATCTATCTTTTACATCTGGGCTTTTACCTTTCTCTATTCTATATACTTTCTTTCCTTTTTATTCTGTGGCTGGCCCCTGGCGGCGTTCTCTCCTTCTCCTGTTCTCTCTCCTCCCTCTTCTCTCAAGCCTAGATTTTTTTCCTCCTCCCTGCCATCCTATCTCCTGACTAGCTATTGATCATTCATCTGTTTATTAGACCAATCAGGTGTTTTAGACAGGCACAGTCACACAACTTTATAAAACATAAAAGAATGCAACACATCTTTGTATCATTAAACAAATATTCCATAGCAAAAATGAAAGTCACACATCTTAAGCTAATATCCCACAACAAGGTAGTCTCAAGCAAGTTATACCATTATAGCTGGACTAATTTAACTTTTTGTAAATACAGAAGTCTGAATGATAAAAAAAGGCATTAGAGGGCTTTTATAATTTAGCAATCAGTGAGAGAGCCTAGGGAAGCTCCCTCTCTAATCTATACACTGTGTAATATGTGACTACATAATTGGCAAACTAATCCATGACAAGAAAAGCTCAAGGAAATAACCACCTTTGTTGTTGAGATCTGCAGAATAAATGGCATCTCTGACTCAGCAAGCAGAATCAGATGTACTCCATCTGCCCTATCTGCCTGCTCTCCCCAGTCCTGTCCACCTCCCATGAAGTCACCTACCAGTCTAGGAACACCCATCATCACATAAGCCATTACAACATTAGCTTCCCAGCAAGATAGACTCTGACAAGGTCTTCCATCTTCTCATCCAGCAAACTCTGCAGATAAAAATTGCCTTCCTTGCTTCAACAATTTATGTCTCAGCTTTACTGGCTCATAATGCAGCAAGCAGTCAGATCAAGGTAAATGAGACGTCATTATGGTAAAAATATGTTAAGAAAAAAGGGTAGGAACACACACACAGGAAAAAATACTCAACAACCATAGTTTGTGATTTTATAACTCTTCTGGGTGTGTGCACACATGATCAGCATGATGCAGTGTATGCCTGTGTGTGTGTGTGTGTGTGTGTGTGTGTGTGTGTGTGTGTGTGGCAAGTGCACGTGTGTGCTTGTGAAAAGGGAAAAATGTCTCTTCCCCTATAGATCTCCACCTTTTCAATATTTATTTCAATATCCGAACCCTCTGAAACTGGAGTTACAGACAGCTATGAGGCACCATGTTGATGCTGGGAATCAAACCCAGGTCCTCTGCAAAAGCAGGTGCTCTTAACCACTGAACCATCTCTGCAGCCCCAATAAGTTTTTTAAATAAAATGAAAATGTTTGATTTATAGTTAACAGTGTAAGAATATATAAACAGGTTATTCTCACTTATTCCAAGTGGTTTTTCTAGGAATGAAGTTAGCTAAATAACTGACAATATTCTATGAAAATTTCAAAATCTGTAGTAAAGTTACAAAGGTCTAGCATTCAAGCATGTCCAATCTGAGGATCACACATGTGAAAGAAAGCCAAGCCAGGTAAACCAATAAAACTAGAACTAACTGGCTCACAGGATACTGAGGTGAAGCACTGAACAAAGAAAGAGTGAAGACACCAGGCCCTTCAAGGCTCAGTCCCACCAGCTCCATTCCTTCATCTCCGGCTACTCTTTACTGCCTGGCCCCAGGCTCTCCCTCTGCAGCTAGACTGCCCACCTCTGACAGAGCAAGAGTGGATGGAGGGCAGGGCAGTTGAAGGCAGTCCCAGCTTCACAAGTCCAACAGAAAACTGACAGCTTGTTCTTGTCATTGGTGTTGTCAATACAGTGAGAAGGAGGAAGAAAATATATATATACTCTGACCATTTGTGGCAAATATCAATACCTTATTATACCAATCTGTACAGGAGGAACTAGTAGAAAACTGCTCCAACCTGGTAGACATATTCTACCCTTGAGAGAGAGAGAGAGAGAGAGACAGAGACAGAGAGAGAGACAGAGACAGAGACAGAGACACACCAAAAAAAAAAGGGAGTGGGGGAGTGGGAATCCTTACTGAATCCACAATAAAATGGTTTGGCCACTATATATGTTGACTTATTTTTCTAATTTACTTTTTTAAAAACTGTGTATGTGTGTGTGTGTGTGTGTGTGTGTGTGTGCAAACGTTGTATCTCCATGTTCTGTTTACGTGGTGTGTATCATATATATCTGGTAACCACAGAGGCCAGAAGAGGATGTCAGATGCCCTGGAACTAGAGTTACAGATAGTTATGAGTTACCAAGTGGGTCCTGGAATCAAACTCAGGTTCTCTGTAAAAGCAGCAAGGACCCTTAACTACTGAGCCATCTCCCCAGCCCCATGCTGATTTATTTTGATGTCATAAATTAAATGCAAAACTCCAGCAAATATCCTATTCCTTTTACTAATATAATTAAGTATTGTAAGATAATTTCTACGTGCTTAAAAACATTTGGTTTAATCTAGGCATTAACCCTGTCAACTGAAGAATGGATTAAGAAAATGTGGTACATATACTACTCAGCAGAGAAAAACAATGACAGCATGAAATTTGCAGGCAAATGAATGGAACTAGAAAATATCATCCTGAGTGAGGTAACCCAGACTCAGAAGGACAAACATGGTATGTACTCACTCATAAGTGGATCCTAGATATAAAGCAAAGGACAATCAGACTGCAACCCACAGATCCAGGGAGGCTACTTAGCAGGGGGGACCCTAGGATGACTGTGGCTTATAATAAGTTTTGGTTTCACCCAATCATTGGGCAAGCTTTAGTGAAACATTTCACTATTAGGATAAGAATTTATACTGTATCAAGCTGATGAAAGAAAAAGCTGGCCATACTTTCAGGAGGGGAGGCTAAAATCTTTTTAGATAATGGATTAGCCTATAGAAAAATGTCTGCCATAAATCAAAGCGTGAAGGGGAAGATGAATAGGAATCTCACTTACACAACTTAAGTAAAACACAGCTCTCTGAACAGATGAAGATAGGTCTCTTCTGTATCCCAGAACCTAATCAATATTTGTATGTATAATTCAGCTACCATTTGGCTTAAAAGGGCTTACTGGGAAATGTTATCATTTATACTATTTTCTACAGAGAAAATATTTTATTGTTTAAAATAACCCTGGAGCCGGGCGGTGGTGGCGCACGCCTTTAATCCCAGCACTCGGGAGGCAGAGGCAGGTGGATCTCTGTGAGTTCGAGGCCAGCCTGGACTACCAAGTGAGTCCCAGGAAAGGCGCAAAGCTACACAGAGAAACCCTGTCTTGAAAAACCAAAAAAAAAAATAATAACCCTGGATTTTTAAATTATAACCTGTTTTTATGTTCAGGCTATCTGAGTATTATTTCTCCTACAGTTGTACATAAAATGTTTTTACATTTAAAAAAAGAAACAAAAAAATCTAGGCATTAACAACAATTCTACTAAATGTAAAAAATAAGGATATCTAACCCTTTCACAAAACCACTGAAAAAGTCCTACTACAGGAGAAACAAGGGAAAGATGCATAAAGTCAATAAGGCAGTTTAGTAAGCTCATCTTTCAATATATTTAATAATAGTCCCAATTTAAAAGTATAGTATAGGTTCATACTATTGGTGACCATCACTGGCAGTAACTAAAATTCATAAAGCATTCAAAGATCTAAGTATCTGTAGAGAAATGGGCCTTCCTTTAAAAAAGAAAAGAAATTGTTTAAGTGGAAAGAAATCTAAAGTTACCCCACATATCTACGTTTTAAATTACTTTGTTTCAAAATAAATCATTTCAAAACAATTGAGTATTAAATAAAAGCTGGCAATCTCAAATTCTTTGCTGGTCTATTGACGCAGTTGGTTGCATGCTACATTTTTTATCTTTCCAGTACTTCCAATCCCATGCAGACTGTTTTGTTCTACATATACTACACTTAGATGTACATTAAATTCAAACTATACATTTGCAAGTATATAGAGACCTGTAAGTTACAGAAAAGGAACAACTTTCTACTAACATGTTCTCTGTTAAGGCCAATCTAGGGCAACAAAATATTCTATTTAGTAGTCATTTATGATAAAGAATTAAATACAAGGTAAAGTTTATTATTTATTAACACAAAGTTCTGTTAAATTCTGAAAATCAGAGTCAACAGAAATGAAGCGTTGTAGAAAGATTCTTGGCTTATAACAGTCAACACATGCAGAGCATTCTTCTAAGTACTTTACCATTTATTAATCAATCTTACAATTCTGTAAGACAGGTAATATTGACCTTGTTTTACAAAGAGGGAAAGTGGGACAGAGAAATAACTTTCTCAAGTCATAAACTTAACTAAAAGATAATTTAAAATGAAATTTACACCATATAAGAAATTAAGTGGGGCTAAGAGGCAGAGACAGGCAGATCTCTGAATTTGAGGGCAGGCTAGTCTACAGAGTGAGTTCTAGGAAGCCAGAGGTACAGAGAAACCCAGTCTCAAAAAAAAAGAAAAGAAATTAAGTGGGACCAGTACATGCAGACCCAATTCAAAAGCAGAAGTAACAGGGTGCTAGGGTTCAATCCCCTGCATATAGTAACTGAATGAATGAGCTGTTTGGGGATTGGTTTTTGTTTTGTTTTTTAGATTTATTTTATTTTCTGTGTATAAGTGTTTTGCCTGTGAGTGTATGTGCACCCCGTGTAAGCCTGGTGCCTGCAGAGATCAGAAGGCACTGGCTTCCCTAGAACTAGAGTCATGGATGGTTGTGAGCGGCCATGTGGGTGATAGGAACCTGAACCCAGGTCCTCTACAAGAACAAGTGTTCTTAATCACTGAACCTTCTCTCTAGCCACAATGAATTTTTTAAAGGCCACTGTCAAAGCACTACATATAGAAAAGGCTGAAAAAACACAGATGAAGGGAAACTAAGAATTTCTTTCTTTTTTTTTTTCCCCAATGCAATGACCAGGTCCAGATCACAGGAAAGATGACATTCTGTATTTGCAAATTAGAGCCCCCCTCCCCCCAAAAAAGTAATAGATTTCTTAAGTAAAGCAAAGCACTTGTAACTTTTGAGAAGCACACTCTGGAAAAAACAGTTGAAAACTTTTTACACCTAAACAGTATGCTTGAAATACAGCAAATAGCTAAACACAACCCTCCATCTTATTTATAGCAAAATACTATCATGTTTAATACATTTTTTTTAGGATTAGCACATTTTACTGAAAAGTTCTGCCATAATCAAATGGGTCAATCTAAATATACTCAGGCTTATCTCTGAAAACTACTTTGAGATAATTTAGGTGTTTTCTTATCTCTGTGACATTTATGAACATAAAAACTGTCACACTTCTACACTTTCCATTCAAGTTAGCAATAAAAACAAACTTTGTTAGTGATTATAAAAGTTTATTTATGCCGGGCGGTGGTGGCGCATGCCTTTAATCCCAGCACTCGGGAGGCAGAGCCAGGCAGATCTCTGTGAGTTCGAGGCCAGCCTGGGCTACCAAGTGAGTCCCAGGAAAGGTGCAAAGCTACACAGAGAAACCCTGTCTCGAAAAACCAAAAAAAAAATAATAATAATAATAAAAAATAAAAAAATAAAAGTTTATTTAGTTGGCCACCAAAAACCAATTATGGCTATGAATCAAATTTAGAAATGTAAGTGCAATCACTCCAAGCCACAAAACCATCATAGTTAGTATTGATTTCCCAGTCCTAAAGCGAGCTCATTTTCTAACCGTTTTTACTCCTACGTGTGCAATGCGAATAGGCAAAGGGTCTGTCCCTCAAAACTGAACTGTTACTGGTCTTGCTTTGGTTTCTTCCAGTCTGTTTAATTAGGAGACAGTGGCTACAGTGTCCGGCATGAACATGATACTTGTGCTTACTACTGAGCTAAGTATATTCCTTTAGCCCTAGAAAACTGATCTGCATTGAGCTTCTTGAGTTAACCCTTAGTCATCATGAGGCTATTCTCATTCAGGCCAAGAAAAGGGAAAAGGCACTTCAGTGCCACAACAGCTATCACCATTATGAATCTTCAATTTACTGC
The DNA here is from genome assembly GCF_049852395.1 of Peromyscus maniculatus bairdii. Lineage (NCBI taxonomy): Eukaryota > Metazoa > Chordata > Mammalia > Rodentia > Cricetidae > Peromyscus > Peromyscus maniculatus. The sequence continues at coordinate 7,885,272 of NC_134861.1, forward strand.
CCACCCCAAAAATATTAAATTGCTAGCAAAATTATACATATTTTTAAATATATATATATATATATATATATATATACACACACATTTATATACACATATATTTTTTTTTCTTTTAAACCGGATACTAGTGCATACTATTCTGAAAGGACCTTGCTATGTGGAGCATTACTCCCAGGAGGTACAAGCAAGATCTCATCTTGATTTCTTGGCTGTCTTTTACTGATGTAATCACAGCACTAAGCTTTGAAATAGAATCCTGGAATAGGTCATTCCCTTCAAAGTGTCTATCATTACTGCTAAGTGAGTCAGCTTCTGGACTATTGCCAACGTGCTTTCTACTGGATTTAGTATGAAAACGAATTTTTGTAGAGTAGGAACAGTGACTAAAATAACACATTTCAAGACACCCTCATGTACTTACCAAGCAGGGGATACAAGACATATCAAAGCCACTCAACTGTGTGAATAACATACAACCTCCCCCCATACACAGATAGAAAAATTGAAGAAAAAAAAAAAAGATAAGTAATACAAAGAGTATCCAAAACTGTCCTGTAAATTTTTCTGATAATTTTCTTTGAGTAGATTTTATGCAAATAAGCACATTTAAATTTGTATAACCCCCAGCCAGGCGGTGGTGGCGCACACCTTTAATCCCAGCACTCGGGAGGCAGAGCCAGGCAGATCTTTGTGAGTTCGAGGCCAGTCTGGTCCACAGAGTGAGATCTAGGAAAGGCACAAAGCTACAGAGAGAAACCCTGTCTCGGAAAAATAAATAAATAAAAATTTAAAAAAAAAATAAAATTTGTATAACCCTGAAGACAGAAAAGTCATATTAACTTTTTCGTATCAGGCAAGAATATCACTGAAGTAGGGAAACATATACTCTCCTGTACCCTATAAGAGATTAATATTAATTTTAAGGGAAGGAAAAAAAGCAGTAATTCTTAAAGAACGTAAAATAAAATAAATATTGAGCCAGGCATAGTGGTATACACCTTGATCTCTGAGTTAGCAACCAGTGTTGTCTACAAAGTGAGTCCAGGACAGCCAGGGCTACAGAGAAATCCTACCTCAAAAAAAAAAAATAAATAAAATAAAAATACTGAGATGGGCAGATAGATAGACAAACGGACAGATAGACTGACAGACAGACAAGAAGAAAGAAACTAGCTCCACAGAAAGAAATTTAGACAGCTCCTTATTCTGAATACAATAATGAATCATCAAGGCTTTAGGGATAAACAAAATGAAGGTAAATATTTGCATGTTCTCTTTAGAAGATAACAAATTTTTCCTATAAATTTTAAAAACTAGGGAGGCAGAGCCAGGCGGATCTCTGTGAGTTCGAGGCCAGCCTGGGCTACCAAGTGAGTTCCAGGAAAGGCACAAATCTACACAGAGAAACCGTGTCTAGGGGTGGGGGGAGGGGGAATTTAAAAACTAGTGCCAGGCATGATGGCATATGCCTTTAATCCCAGCAATCAAGAAACAAAGGGCAGATGGATCTCTTTGAGTTAGAGGCCAGCCTGGTCTATAGAGTAAGTTCCAGGACAGTCAGGGCTGTTACACAGAAAAATGCTGTCTCAAATGAAAAACAAAAATAAACATTACTTAAAAAAAAAAAAGAAAAACACATAGATATCCAAGACTTAGTAGTTTTAGAGGAAAACTAGTTTAGTCAAGAATGGAATAAGAGAAGGGGAGGGGGGCAGGAGAGAGGAGGACAAGGGAATCCGTGGCTGATATGTAGAACTGAATGGTATTGTAAAATAAAATAAAAGGAAAAAAAAAAAAAGAATGGAGTAAGAGCTAGGCATGGTGGCTCCCACTTTTAATCCTCAGAATTCAGGAGGCAGAGGCAGGTAATCTCTTGAGTTTTAGGCTATCCTGGTCTACACAAATTCTAGGCCAGCCAAGGATATCAGTGAGATCCTATCTTTAAAAACTAAAAGGAGGGTTGGGGATTTAGATCAGTGGTAGCTAGGCAAGCGCAAGGCCCTGGGTTTGATCCTCAGCTCAAAAAAAAAAAAAAAAAAAAAAAAAAAAAAAAAAAAAAAACTAAAAAGGAATAAAATATTAATGTAATTCTCCCTGAGTTATTATGATGGCCAAATCACGAGGCTCCTCTCCCAATTCTGACTCACATAATTAAAACTTTTTTTTTTTTCATTTAAAAAGAAAAACTTCAAAGCCAGGGTGATGGTGGTGCAAGCCTTTAATCCCAGCACTCAGGAGGCAGAGGCAATCGGATCTCTCTGAGTTCGAGGCCAGCCTGGTCTACATAGTGAGTTCCAAGACAAGATGGCCAGGACTACAGAGAAACTGGATCTCAAAAAATAAAAAAATGAATGAATGAATGAATAAATAAATAAACAAACAAACAGATTTTTTTAGGGAGCCTTCAAGAGGCTGAAGAGATGGACCAGTGGTTGTAGATGAACTGTCTTGTTAAATAAGAAACACAGAGCCAATGCAGAGATGAAAGCCCAAGAGGTCAGAGCTAAAAACCTTACCCCTCACTGCTGCTGTTGTCCTCTTCAGCAAGAGACCTACTTCCTGTCTGTCTTTTTTATAGACTTTCTATTCTGCCTTCTCATTGGTTGTAAACCCAACCACATGACCTCGTCACTGCCTGTCTGTACAGACCTCCAGGTCTTCTATGGTTGGTATTGAGATTAAAGGTGTGTGTCTCCAAGCTGGCTGTATCCTTGAACACACAGGCCTGGTTCAGCCTCCCAAGAGCTGGGATTAAAGGCGTGTACCACCACCGCCCAGTTTCTGCTATGGCTTGCTATTAGCTCTGACCCCCAGGCAACTTTATTAACATACAAATAAAATCACATTTCAGTACAATTAAAATATCACCATAAGTGGTTAAGAGACTGGCTGCGGGGCTGGAGAGATGGCTTAGAGGTTGAGAGCACCGACTGCTCTTCCAGAGGTCCTGAGTTCAATTCCCAGCAACCACATGGTGGCTCACAACCATCTGTAATGAGATCTGGCACCCTCTTCTGTATACATAATAAATAAATAAATCTTTAAAAAAAAAAAAAAAAGAGACTGGCTGCTCTTGCAGAGGATCTAAATTCAGTTCCCAGCATCCACACAGTGGTTCACAATTCTAGGGGATTTGATGCCTTCTCCTGGCCTCCATGGGCACCAAACATGCACATGGTGCACACACATACATTTGGGCGATACACTTAAAATAAATCTAAAACAAACTGAAAAAAAAATTTTTTTAAATTATTTTAGGATCTTAGATTTGCCTAAAAACCCTCAAGCACTTTCACTGAATTAGGTAGTAAAGCAAAATGGTTAAGATCTCAGATTCAAAAACTTAACCTAACTAAGCCAACTACCCCATTTTTCCCTATTTCCTCCTCAGTAAAATTAGAATAACTGTAACTACCACAGACACATATGTACACATATGCTCGAACACAAGCACACATACTGAAATCCCAGCTACTTATGAGGATGAAATAAGATTACTGGAGCCTAGGAGTTCAATCCTAGACAATCAAAAGAATAAATAAATGTTAATCGCTTAGATCAGTGCTTGGTATGCTTAAGTAAACCTCATAGGTATTACACTAAAAAAAAGAATGATATCAGTAATTATTAGCTGTGAGGCCTTGGACAATCATTTTACTGTAAACTACAATCCTGTTCTGTTAAGTATACTCAATGGCCCAAATAAAAATCTATCTAGAAATACTATTAAAAAATCCTAACCAGCCAATGGTGGAGTATGCCTTTAATCCCAGCACTCAGCAGGCTGAGCAAGGTGGATCTCTGTGAGTTCAAGGACAGCCAGGTCTTCGGAGCAAGTGCCAGGACAGCCAAGGCAACAGAGAAACACTCTGGATAAAACAAACAAGGTCCTGTAATTTTACCTAATCACTTTACAAAAGAAGGTTTAAATATTATCCCTGCTGTGTAGAAAAACCAGAGGCCCAAATAAATTATATGATTTGTCCAAAGAAATAGTAATGTAAAGGCATAGCCAAGAAAAGAAACTGGTAGTTTTAAGATCCCCTAAAATTTGATTCTTAGGACGGAAGATGTAACCTAGTAGGAGACTGCTTACCTGCCATGGCCAAAGCTATTGGCTTAAAAGGGGAAACCTGTGCTCTTTTGGTTGGCAATGAAGCCTAGTAGTAGTGTTGTAACCCTGAAATAGCAAGCATGCATAGCATGAATGAGGCCCTGAGTAAGGTCCTGCAATCCAAGCTACTCACTGAGGATGAAGCAAAATTGCTTGAGCCCATACATGCCTCTAATCCCAGGGAGGTGGAGGCAGGAAGATCAGAAGTTAAGATCATTCTCTGCCACATGGAGAGAGCTCTAGGCCAAGCCTGAATTACATGAGACTCTATCTCAAAAATAGTTGAACGAATGGCTGGATGGGATGGGATGGGTGCTCCCCACCATTTGAGAAGAGCTTTATCCTGAAAAACAAGTACTTAAACTTTTGGTAGTGTGAAAATGAGGAAAGAAAAAAGTAGTCTAGTCAGCCAGTCTTGGGCTCAAGAAAGCATTTAGGTGAAGAAAGGTACTCAAGCATGCTGAGGAATTGGAGAGTGGTTCTGTATGTCCCAGTACAGAGTTAAAATATTGTCAACAGCCATTCACAAGTTTGCATTAAACTTTAGAACTAAATCCTTCAAACCATAAGATGGCTTTAAACAAATACTACATTTAAAAAAGAGAGAGAGGGTGAGAGGAGGGAAGAGGGGAATCTGTGATTGGTATGTAAAACGAATAATAAAACTTCTTGACAGATAGATAGATAGATAGATAGATAGATAGATAGATAGATAGATAGATAGATAGATAGAGTCAGGCAGGGGTGGCACACGCCTTTAATCCAGGCACTCGGGAGGCAGAGATAGGCGGATCTCTGTGAGTTTGAGGCCAACCAGGTCTACAGAGCAAGATCCAGGACAGGAACCAAAGCTACACAGAGAAACTGTCTCAAAATACAGAGAGAGAGAGAGAGAAAGAGAGAGAGAGAGAGAAAGAGAGAGAGAGAGAGAAAGAGAGAGAGAGAGAGAGAGAGAGAGAGAGAGAGAGAGAGAGAGAGAGAGAGAACACAAAGCCCAGTGTGGTATCACATGCCTTGAATCCCAGTACTTGAGAGGTAGAGACAGGCAGATTCCTGAGTTCAAGGCCAACCTGGTCTAAAGAGTAAGTGTCGGGACAGCAAGGGCTACACATAGAAACCCTGTCTCCAAAAAAAGCAAAACTGGCATACAGCCTAAGTATCACTCAATGATTCTTATAAACTCAACAAAACTGTAACAGCAACAACCCAGATGGTAACTCAGAATATTTCCAGCACATCTCTTTTTCTCCTCAAAGCCAAAGATAATGATTATTCTGACTTCTGGTCCCATCTTTCGGTTGTGTCTATTTGATTTTTTTTTTTTTTTGGCTGTTATTTGGTTTTTTGTTTTTAATTAACTTACTTTATTGTGTAAGTGTTTTACCTGTGTATATGTGTACCACATGCATGCGTAGTGTCCATGAAGGTCAGAAGATGAGATGACCTGGAACTGGAGTTTTATGGATGATGAGGAAAGACCACCACATGGGTGCTGGGAACTGAATTGGGGTCTTCTACAAGAGCAACAAGTGCTCTAAAATGCTGAGCCACTGCTCCAGACCTCTATTTTTTAAACTTTATAGTAATGTAGTCACACGAGTATGTTCTTTCATATATGCTTTAATTATCCTTCTTGCAAGTAAAATATATTCAAGTCAGATGTAAGAAAAAAAGTCCGCCAGGCGGTGGTGGCGCACGCCTGTAATCCCAGCACTTGGGAGGCAGAGGCAGGCGGATCTCTGTGAGTTCGAGGCCAGCCTGGGCTACAGAGTGAGTTCCAGGAAAGGCGCAAAGCTACACAGAGAAACCCTGTCTCGAAAAACCAAAAAAAAAAAGAAAAAAGAAAAAAAGTCCTATTAACACTATCAACAATCAAATTCATCAAATCACCCAGGAAGCAGAGACAGGCAGACCTCTGAGTTCAAGGCCAGTGACTTGGGGGAGGGAGAAAGAACACAACAGATTTAAACCATCATTTTCAAAGCAAACTACTTCTCAAGCAATGAAGTCTAAAGATAAATACTGGGCAGTGTGACCACATGCTCCTGGTTGACGATTTCGGTGGAACCTTCACTATGGGTTTCACTGGGGGTGGAATCCTCCAGTTACTAAAGGTTTTCGAAGTGCCTCTGATGGAATTAACACCAGTTCAGAGGTATTATCAATGCTGTGAGGATCCAAACACCCTGATTGGAGGTAAGCTTTGCAGTGTGTAAGGAACTGTCTTCCACCATTGACTGCTACAGCTTTAGGGCAGAGATGACCCCTGGAACTTCATCACCAGGTTAAGAGCACATATTGTTCTTCCTGAAGACCAGAGCTCAATTCCCAAAACTCACCTTAAGTGGCTCACAACCATCTGAAACTCTCATTTAAAGAGATCCAATACAAGCTGGGCAATGGTGGTGCATGCTTTTAATTCCAGCACTTGGAAGGCAGAGGCAAGGAGAGCTGAGTCTACAGAGGGAGTTCCAGGACAGCCAGGGCTACACAGAGAAAGAAACCCTGTCTCAAAAAAAAAAAAAAAAAGAAAGAGAGAGAGAGAGAAGAGAAATGAGAGAGAGAGAGAGAGAGAGAGAGAGAGAGAGAGAGAGATCAATCCAATACTTCTGATCTCAGACACCTAAATTTATTGTACATAACTACACACAGACATATACACGTGATTAAAAATAAAATAAACCTTTTAAATTATTTAAATTAATTAAAGCTAGTTCTTTGGTTGAACTAGTCAAATTTTAAGTGCTCAATAGATACTAGATAGGGCAAAGCATGTTCCTTACATACTTAGTAAAAATACTGTGGGGGGTGGTGGTGGTGGTGGTGGTGGTGGTGGTGGTGGTGGTGGTGGTGGTGGTGGTGGTGGTGGTGGTGGTGGTGCACGCCTTTAATCCCAGCACTCGGGAGGCAGAGGCAGGCAGATCTCTGTGAGTCCAAGGCCAGCCTGGGCTACAGAGCGAGTTCCAGGACAGGCTCCAAAGTTACACAAAGAAACCCTGTGTTGAGGGGGGGAAAAAGATACTCTGAGAGGTAAAGGGATACCTGAAATTTTTCTCTACACATTACATAAAAGAATAATCTGGACTGGCAAATGGCTCAGCAGGTAAAAGTGCTTCCCATGCAAGCCTGACATTACCTGAGCTTGATCCCAGGAACCCAAGGTTCAACTCCCAAAGCTGTCCTCTGACCTCCACATGTATGCCATGGCATACTCACACTCATATACAAATACATAATTATAAATAAAATCATAAATGTTTTTAAAATAACAATCTAATGGTCAGGCATGATGACATATGGCTATAATCCCCAATACCTGGGAGGTTGAGGCAGGATCAGGCTGTTCAAGGCCAGTCTTGGCTACACAACAAGTTCAAGGCTAGCCTGGGCTCCATGAGATGCTGTCTCCAAAATAAAGTTGAGAGTTTAAACAGCCTGTGAATTTATTCTGCACCAAGTAGTGTAGGGAGTGGAGGTGCAAACAGCTGCCAGTGCTTACTGCAGAGTTTTCCATCTAGTTCTACGCCTGATATCAAACCCTCTAAGTTACAACAGCTCCAATAAACAATGGTCTCAAATCCTTGTGGGGAATCTAAAAAAGAACCTTCTTTTTGGTTTGTTTGTTTTGGTTTTCGAGACAGGGTCTCTCTGTGTAGCTCTGGCTGCTCAAGAACTTGCTCTGTAGATCAGGCTGGCCTCGAACTCACAGAGATCTGCCTGCCTCTGCCTCCTGAGTGCTGGGATTAAAGATGTGTACAACCACCACCTACCTAGAAAGGATCTTCTAATCATACTGAATAAGGAAAAAAAAAAAAGATATCGGAAATGTGTCCAAGGCACCTTGTACAAAGCAATCACCTTCAACATTAAGTATTTTGTTTCTTTTAGCTGGCAAAAAAGAAAACCACAAGATGCTTAATTATAATCTCTTTTCACAATCTCTAAGATTTTAATATCTTTCTTTGACAATGACCCATACAAAACAAGAAATAAGTTCCCTAAACTGCAGAAGAGGGTGGGGGGTAGACTTTATTTTTTTCTAACACAAGAAACATTTCCTGACTTCTAACTTAAAGGTAAAGTGAAAAAAAAAGAAAAAGAAAAAAGAAAAAGAAAGAAAAAAACCACCTTCTGAATTTTAAAAGTTATGGACAGGCAGGCATGGAGGCATGTCAAGTGCTTCCCCATCCCCCCCAGACAGGGTTTCTCTGTGTTGCTCTGGCTATGCTGGAACTCGCTCTGTAGACCAGACTGGCCTTGAACTCACAGAGATCCACCTACCTCTGCCTCCCAAGTGCTGGGACTAAAGGCATGCACCACCACTGCTGGGCATGAGGTATGTGCTTCTAATCCTAGCATTTAAGGAAAACAGGCAGGAGAGTCTCAAGTTCAAGGCCAGCCTAGGCTGCAGAGTGAGATCCAAGTCAGCCTGAGAAACTTAGTCTCAAAATAAAAAGCAATGAGCAGGCTGGGGATATACCTCAGGGTCAGAGTGCATGCCTAGATGAATAAATAAGGCCCTGGGTTCAATTCCCAGGCCAAAAACAAAGAGGAGGAGTCATCACCATCACAACACAACAAAGTGTTTTTAAAACGGTACAGACCAGGTCCTTCCAAATGGAGAGTTAAAACAATAGGTTACTTGCGGTACTTTGCAAGTAAAGGAAGGCAAACAGCAATTACACTGCTTCACTCAAGTCTCCAAAAACCGAACTCAAAAGAACAAGGATGTGTTATAGAACTGCTTTCCACAAACCATATACTCTACACAGTATCAATTCATCTAAGAGAAGTGGACTGTTTATACTGTTTCCTGTCATATGATTTGTTTGTTTTTTTTTTATTCAATTAGTCAACAATCACAAAAAGTATCAAGTTGATGATTTAGGTATATATTGCCCTTATATTACAAATAGGACTCTCTCTGGATATGGTGGCTCAAGCCTTTAATCCTATCACTCCGGAGGCAGAGACAGGCAGTGAGTTCAAGGCCAACCTGGTCTACAAAGCAAGTTCCAGGACAGCTAAGACTTACACAAACAAACCTGTCTTGAAAAAGGAAAAAAAAAAAAGAAGAAGAAAAAGGAAAAGAAACAAAACAAGACTCTCAATTGCATAGGGCACTTTATAAAGATTATCATAATTCAACTAAACAGAACCATTTGTAAAACTGGAGAAATGCCCACTGAGAGGCACAGGCAGGTGGATCTCTGTGAGTTCCAACCCAGACTGATCTACACAGCAGTTCTTCCAGCCTAGCCAGTCACATGGTGAAACAGAGAGAAAAAGAAAGAAAGAAAGAAGGAAAAGAAATAGAAAAGAGAAAAAAACAATATTTCACCTCAAAAATCTTAAGCACTGACAGCCAAAGCAAAACATAATATACCTCAAGAGGAATCCAAAGATTTTCCACTAGGTGAAAGAAAAAGGGATTTAAGCTTCATTTGTACTCTGATCCTTGATCATTTTGTCTTACATTTCAAAAAACAAAAACAAATGTATAATTTATAAATTAAACACCAAGTATTGAAGATTAATGCTCAAATTTTTCCACTGATGGGACAAACGACCAAAAAGCCTCAACATTAGAGGCCTAAAGTACTGCTTTGTTATTTAACCCATTTTTACCCCTCTACAGAGTTCAACTATAGAGGTTAAGTCTTTGTGCTGAAAAAAGAACAGAGAAACTAATCCACTTTCATCTCACAATTACAAGCTATAGGTGGTAAATTGCTAGTATAAATATATGAAAATAGGTCCCAACATGTTGATGGAAAATTAAGACATCCATCCATCCTATCAATATGATACCTTCATTATATCCAAATTTTAAAACACTTCCATTTCAAGGGATGGAGGTTCTAAGCATTGTTCAAGGCTCTTCATTCAACAGCCAGGAAAGAAGTAACAACAAAAAAGCAACCCTTTGACCTGATAAGCAAATTTACAAGATTAAGAAAATAGCATAACTGCAGAAAAATGTCCAAACAAGTTCATCACAGCACTGTTAAAAAAAAAAAAAAAACAATTACAGCAATGAAAATTAACAAAAAATTGTTGTAAACTATGATTACAGAATACTAAATATCCATTATGAGAATATAAATTTCACATGGAAAGCTTTTCTTGTAAGTATTCCAATAGATAATGTATAATCAAAGAGCTATAATTCAAGTTGGATAGACCATCTCTACTTTTATGTATTCTCCTGGGATGGTTGGCTGGTTTGGCATTGGGTTGGTTGCCTGGGTGTGGGAATGTGTTTTGTTTGTTTGTTGACTTTTTCAGACAGAATCTCCTGTAGTCCAATCTGGCTTCAAACTCACTATGTGGATAAGGTTAGCAACCAATCCTCTTGCATCCACCTCCTTCCCAAGTGCTGAGATTACATATGTGCACCACCACATCCAGAATCGTGTGTGTGTGTGTGTGTGTGTGTGTGTGTGTGTGTGTGTGTGTGTATGAATGACATGAATGAAACCAGATGAGGTGGGAGAAAGAAGGCCACCATAAGAAGGGGGGAACAAAGGGCAAATGAATTTACATGCAAAGTACAGTGTTATACATGAATGAAATTATTTTTACACTAAGACAGACGTTTTTAAAGAAATTAGGACCAACAAGATGGTTCAGCAGATAAAGACGCCTGCTGTCACCAAGAGTGACAACCTTAGTTGATCTTTGGGACAAACACGGTAGAAAGAACTGACTTCCACAAGTTGTCCTGACCTCTGCATACACACTGTAGCATCTCAAGTGGCCACCTACACCCACACCTGAACATAATTTAAAAAATTTAAACCTAAAAAGAAAGTGACAAGGCTAAGGAGATAGCTCAACAGGTAAAGTGCTTGCCACACAGTCATGAGGCTCTAAATTCAATCCCCAGACACCTAAAACTCTGTGTGTTGGTGGTGCATGCTTATAATCCCAGCACTGGTGAAGAGGCATAAACAGGCAGATCTTTGGAACTGGAAGGTCAGCTAGCTGGCCAGCTTAGAAAAACACAAATACAGAGCACCAGGGCCCATTGATAGACTGTCTCAAAATACAAGATGGGCAGTTCTCAAAGACTGACACCCAAAGTTAATGTCTAGCCTCTGCTCAAATGCACATACACACATATATACCTACATATATCTATGCAGCCCTGGCTGGCCTGGAGCTCAATTATGTAGATCAAGCTGCCCTCAAACTCAAAGAGCCTCAGAGGGATGGGATTAAAGGTGTACAATATACCAAATATAAATTTAGATAGTAATAATAATAAACAGTTCTCAAACCAACAGTTTTACAATTAACAATGTACTAACTTATCTTTTTAATGCTTTTTTAAATAACCACACTGATTTCATTACTTTGTAATATGCCACTCAATATTTAGAAAACACAGTTCTGGGGCTGGAGAAATTGCAGAGGACCTGGGTTTGGTTCCCAGAAGCTACATGGAGGCTCATAATCATCTGTAACTCTCCAGCCCCAGGGGATCTGACATCTCTCTGACCTCCACATACATGGTATACACACATATACATAAAATAAAAAAAAAAATAAAGAAGGAACGAAAACACAGTTCTAAAACTTTACACAGAATATGCTAAGCTCTTTGCTCCAACCACTTTCCACCACAGCTCCAAAATAAGAAAACAGATCAAATATAGTTAAGTGTATTCTGTGTGTTCCTTACAGGCATTTGAATTGATGGGCTTTACTCCAGTTCCAGTAGCAAGGCTCAACCATGCAACACTATTAACAGATACAAGTGCTGAAAAGTTCCTCCACTTCTGTTGCCTTATCAGTGGCATTAGGAAATTCTGCATTTAACAACATGCATCTGGTTTACCACTGCTCACAAGCCTACTCTTGTTTATGGGGGGGGGGGGGCAGTGAGTGAGTGAGACAAGGGTTCTCTGTGTAGCCCTGGCTGTCCTGTAACTCGCTATGTAGACCAGGCTTTCCTCAAACTCACAGAGATCCTCCTATCTCTGCCTCTCAAGAGCTGGAATTAAAGGTGTGTGCCACTACCACCCATCTAGACAAGCCAATTCTTTCATAAAAATCTTTTTAAAAAGAATTCTAGGGGCTGGAGAGATGGCTCAAATGTTAAGGGCACTGGCTGTTCTTCCAGAGGACCCAGGTTCAATTCCCAAAACCCACACATAGCAGCTCACAACTGTCTGTGAAACTCCAGCTCCAAGGGATCCAATACCCTTATACAGACATACATGCAGGCAAAATACTAATGCACAAAAAATATAAGTAAATAAATTATTTTTAAAAACATATTCTATTGCTATAGAATTCTAACAGCATTACATTTTTAGGTTGTTTTCCACATACGCCATTCCAGTTGATGTTCCCTCACAACATGTAAAATAAGTAGACACTGTTCTTCCTTTAATAATGAGGGAATGTTATATGGCTTGCCAGAAAAAAAGCGCTGAGGGGCTGGAGAGGTGGCTCAGAGGTTAAGAGCACTGACTGCTCTTCCAGAGGTCCTGAGTTCAATTCCCAGCAACCACATGGTGGCTCACAACCATCTAAGATCTGGTGTCCTCTTCTGACCTGTAGTCATACATGCTGTATACAAAATAAATAAATAAATCTTTAAAAAAAAAAAAAAAAAAAAAAGCGCTAATGAGTAGCACTAGGCAGACTCAAGACTTACTTACTGGTCTATGCACTATCACAATAAAACAATTTTCATTTTAGTGTAGGATACAATCATGAACTTAAAAGTACAAATGCAGTACAAAAATGAAAATGAAAGCATATCAGTATCAAAATCAAAAATTAAGATTAAAAATAGTAATGACATGTTAGTAACTGTAGTAGTTATCTTGAATTACTGGGAACTCTAGTGCAATCCAATATGGACGTGACCTCATACTTAATTCTAAATCATTGTTTCACTGATTATGAAATTACACAGAAATTCACCACAGAGGGTCTAGAGAGATAGCTCAGGAAATAGAGGCACTTGCAGCCAAACCTGACTACCTGAGTTCCATCCCTAGAACCCATATGATGAACGGAGAGAATCAACGCCTACAAGCTGTCCTCTGACCTACACATGTGCACCATGGCATGCATGCACCCACATTCATACGCACAAATGAATTCTAAAACTTAAAAACAAATTTGCCATCTAAAATTACAGAACTGGATAATCTGTAAGAAACAACCAGCCATATATATATATGATTGCAAACTTCTCCCAAAACTTTCTTAGTGTTGTGTCTTCATACCAAATTATGAAGTTCCCTCTGTGAAACCTGACTTGATTTCAACATTAAGAGAATTACAACAGCATAATCATGTTGTTTCTCCATATCTGCAAAATGCACTCAATATCCAGAGCACTTCTGAGAAATATATAAAATCCTTAACTTAAAAGCAAAACCCAAGACAGAATATTGTTTCTGGGATTTTAGGGCAAGGGTTTTGTTTACTTTTTAATTTTTTTTTCTGTGTGTGTGTGTGTGTGTGTGTGTGTGTATTCATGTGTGCCATTGCACACATGTGGGAATTGGAAGACAACTTGGAGTTCTCTCCTTCCACCACATGGGTCCAGGGGATCAACTCTGAGGCCTGACAGTAGGTGTCTTTACCCAGTAAGCCATCTCTCCTGCTTCTGTTTTCTTTTTCTTTTTTCTTTCTTTCTTTTTTTTTTTTTTAATTTTTCGAGACAGGGTTTCTCTGTGAAACAGTCCTAGCTGTCCTGAACTCGCTTTGTAGAGTAGGCTGGCCTCGAACTCACAGAAATCCACCTGCCTCTGCCTCCCGAGTGCTGGGATTAAAGGCGTGCACCACCACCGCCCAGCCATGTTTTCATTTTTTAATAGTAATAATAGTAAGACAGGGTCTTACCATGAACCCCTGGCTAATGTGGCACTTGCTTATGTGGCCCACAATAGTTTCAAACTCCTGGCAATTTTGGCCTGAGTTGTTTCTTTCAAATAAAAGAAGATGCACTATCCTATATTAAAAAAATATATATTTAAAATGTGTAAAATTAGCCTAAGTATGAGCTCTAAATTATCTAGATGAGGAGACTCAAATCCAGAGAAGTCCCAACAGCAATTAATGACACAATGAAATCATGATCCATGATCTGTCTGCCAATGCAGAATTACCCATCAGTCTATACTACCCATAAATTCAATAAAATGTGTTAACATCTAAAGTTTTAAATACATTAAGACTCAAAAACAGAGTTCACAGTCTACAGAAAACAGACTATCTTAAGGAAAAGTCAAAGTTGCAAAGAATGAAAACTCACTCTTCAATGTAAGACATCAAGTAATTTAATAACTAATGCTTTTTCTCATACCAATACTATTCACTTGCTAAAAAAAAAAAAATCTGGAAAAAAATTTCTGCAGAAAACTGCGCTAAGTAGGGGGGGGGTATCAGGAAACAAAAGGCTTCTGGTCTTTACTGAACAACTGGGTGTTCCTCTCTAAAAATATTTCTCTAAGATATGAGAGGATAAGACCCTATGCAACTGTAACAACACCTTCTTTCACCTCTTCCAAAATTGTAACAATCCTCAACACACCCCCTCTGAAGTATGAATACATCCCTTGACAACTCAGAATTCCACTTTACCACAGAAAGTATTAACCAGGACTGTAAGCAGGTTTTTAAACTGAGTTTACCACACCTCACAGCCTGGGGCAAATTTCAAGAACTTTTCACAATGCACTCAGTACACCTTCCAGGTTCACAACCCTGGTCTCAAATGACTGTAACACACCCTCCTACCCTCCACTTTACTAGAAACCTGAGTCAGATGGTTTAGGAGGAACTACAATGTTAGTATATTAGAAAGGACCCCTCTGTGGGCAGGAAGCAGACTTCATGCCTCGCTTCCTCTACTTTCCCCTAGGTTCTGCCGTCTATCTCTTGGACACACCTTCAGTTAGCATCTAATTTGATAAAATGTGTTCTAACGCCTTGTAAACAAATCCACTATGCTGCTCACAACTGCTCAGGATTACCTAAACTTAAAAATGGTGAAGCTGAAAGATGTCTTCGTAGGCAATCAATCTAACCTTCTAGAAGCTTCCAAATTTAGCCTAATAATATATTGCACAGCATTTACCCAAAACAATGTCATTCTGTAACCTCTTCTACTCTCTCAAGTTATTGAAAGGAGGTCTTTCTTTGGCCACCAACTAATGTCATTTGGTCTCCAGGTAAAAACACAAGAGCATGTGTCTTTCACCACACTGAAACATCGCAGAATCTCAAAGGGAAAGGACTTCTTCACGTCCCCACAAACAAAATCAAACATTTTGATAAAGAAGCACCTTCGACCATTCAATCATAACCTCTGACGGTTCACTGTTCTCGTTAGGAGAAACAAAGTCGAACCTCCACCACAAGAGCAAATGCACTTTTTAATACAAAAAACAACCTAAATGTCAAAAAACCAAGCGGATGTCAAGATAGCAAGAAGAATGTAAAGCTCAGTCTGAAGACTACTGAACATCAAGACCTAACCGGAGCCCGCGTGTAAAACTCACAAGTGAGATGAACAGACTCCAGAGTGCCTATTAGACTGCACAAACTCTACTCCATAATTTTGAAATAAGTTTTCTGACCCCAACCAACAATATCATCTCGGGTCCTCAAATGCAATGTAGCCAGCACAATTTCAACCCAAGAAACAACACTAATCTCCCGCAGAGCCACTTATTAGACCCGAGTTCCTGGAGCTCTTTGAACCACCCCTGAAGCTTCATTCCCCTTCAAGTACTACCAGGTCAGGAGGATGCCCTGCTGCAGTCAAGCTGAGGCCCGCACGGCTCGCCCGTGGGTTCCAACAGCACGACCTCCGGCCTCTCCCACAGACTCGGCCAGGGCCTCAGGCCACACACTCACCTCCCGGGGGCCCGGAAGCATTTTCCAGGGCGCTCCCGGGGTAGCGCCCCACATTCCGAGTGCTACCGACCGCCAGGTTCAGGATGGCCGCCTAGCTAGGCGACCCCGCCTCCCCCGCGTCGCCCGGCCGGGCCTCGGCGCTCCGCTCCGCGAGCTTGCCCCGGGCGGCCGCGGCCACCCCGGGCCCCCGCCCGCCGCCGCCTTCTCAGTCAGTGACAGCCGCCGCGCCCGGCCCAGGCCCGCCCCTCCTCCAGTACCTCCTCGCCACCGGAGCCGGGGAGTGGGCTTCTTACCAGGTGGCAGGACATGGCGAGGCCCGCCACCGCACGGCCTCCTCCGCCACCCCACCAGGCTGCCAGCCAGGGCCGGCGTGGGGCAGCGCCTGGGCCGCTGGAGCGTCTCCGCCGGCTACTCCGCTGCCGCCGCCGCCGCCGCCGCCGCCGCCTTCTCACAACCACAACAACATGGCGGCAGCGGCCACACAGAGCGCGCTCCCGAGGCCGATCGGAGCTTCTAGCGGGGGCGCGCGCGCACGCTTCGGCGCGCTGTCGGCGGTCGGGGGGCGGGTCGAAGTGGGCTGGCTGTCACGGGATGGACGGGGGCGGGGCCTGGAGAGCTGGTCACGCCCCAGGATGTGGGCGGGGCTGCAAGTTGGCGGAAAGTGGCTTCAGAGACGCATCCGGAGGAGCCGGGCGGAAAAAAGAATAGAAAACTGGGGAATGAAGAGATGAACCGTTACAAACTAAGGAAAAGAAAAGCAAGGACTAGAAAGATTTTCAGGAGGCTTCTTTCGCTAGCTTAGTAGCCCAAGACAGTACCTTGGCTTACTCCACTTTCTATTAGAACAGTAGTGATAGTTCCCTCGCAGGTATAGTCAATATAAAACTAACAATACAGTGCGTGGAGCTAGAGTGTGCTGCAGGTTATGCTCAGCACACAAATTCAAACTGCCTCAGCCTCAGCTCCTAATAAAAATCTCAGTGCTCAAACTAGCCTGCAGAAAAATCCCATAGTCCAACGCTGTAATAACTTAGGTCAGCGGTTCACCACCTGTGAGTTGTGACTCCTTGGACCTCCAACGACCCTCTCACAAGGGCCACAAGATATTTACATTATGGTTCAGAACAGTAGCAAAATTACAGTTACGGAGTAGTAAGGAAAATAATTTTTTGGTTGGCAGCATTAGGAGTTGAGAGGCACCACCTTAGGTCCTAATGGAACCACCTTCTCTCATTCCCTCAGATGAATCCTTGACTTTTCCAGAAAACAAGTAAATGAAATTTATCCCTGTTTGTTACATTGGTTTTTTTTTTTTCCACAGCACTCTGCAATTATTTGTCTCTTTGTATTCAACATCATGGCCATTCTGTCCCTCTGTAATTTAAGAACAATTAGGGGGACAAAAGGATGCTGTCTTATTTGTCAGTAGGTCTCCAGCACCTAGAATTGTGCAGCACAACAGCCAGACAAATCTCCTAATTAACTAAGGAATAACAGGTATTTATAGTCTCTCTAGTTGAATGTCACAACTTTAATAAGTAGAGGCTATCTCCGTTTTACAAATGAAAAAAGTAAAACCCAGAATAAGCTGAGCTTAACTAAAAATCAAACCCAGACCCAGCCAACAACAAAACTATACTATGACTCACTAGGTTTTGCTACCCACTACATCACAAAATCTCAAAGGCAGCATTACATCACAGTCCAAAGTGAGGAAAGACTTCCCATTACTCTCTGAGAAACTGATATCTTCCTCCTCTTCAATGCAGCTGATGGTGTTTCAATTTTTACCTTCACTAGAAAAGCCCAAGGCTAAATTTGAAGCACGATGATTGCGCCTCTTGGACCTAAAAAAAAAAGGTAGTGATAGGAATAAGCACTGCACGTTCATTTGTATACCACGGTTGACACGATACAGAGAGTAATAAATGGACTGCCACCAATGGGTGACCGCTGATTGGACCAGAACTAGCACTTAACTGCCAGGACAACCCCCTGTTGAAATGCTAGCTGCTAATAAAGTGGCCCTGGGTAGACAACTCAACCAGTAGGAAGTTGATAGCCACTCCATCAGTCCCACGGTCCCCACATGGAAAGAGCAAATGGGTTGATATGTCACTTTCATCTCTTTTTATCAAGAATAACAATTATAACAATTTGCTTTTGATCCAGAGTGAGGTAGGGAATCCTTGACTGGATCCTCAACCAGTATTTAAAACATTTGAAGGAATTTTCCTGTACCTGTGAATTCCCAGTATGCATTGAATCTTTCAGTGTGCATTAAACTATGTGAGCATTTTCTGTGTAAATCTAACACCAGATTCACCTCAACCTTATGATGTGCCTGAGATATGACGGCTACGCTTCATCCCCACCACAGCTATAACCTATAACTAACCTATAAGATGGATGTTGGTAACTTGTCTCTAAATACAAAAGCGCAAACGGCTGCATGGCCTTGAAATCTCACTTCACAGGGTTTGGGGATGTCAAGTGTGCACTCAGCATGCACCAGGCCCTAGAGTCCATTTCTCTCACCACAAAGCTAATTTCAAGGACAAGGGCCTAAAAAGACAAACCAAAGAGAGCTAGGCTGAGTGCAATGATTTAAATTTGATCCATTCTTCAGTTGACGGGCATCTAGGTCGTTTCCAGGTTCTGGCTATTACATATAGTGCTGCTATGAACATAGCTGAGCATGTATCTTTGTGGTATGATTGAGCATTCCTTGGGTATATGCCCAAGAGTAGTATGGTTAGGTCTTGGGGTAGTTCAATTCCTAATTTTCTGAAGAACCGCCATACTGATTTCCACAGTGGTTGTACAAGCTTGCATTCCCACCAACAGTGGAGGAGTGTTCCCTTTGCTCCACATCCTCTCCAACATTGACTGTCATTCGTGTTTTTGATCATAGCCATTCTGACAGGTGTAAGGTGGTAGATCAGAGTCGTTTTGATTTGCATTTCTCTGATGATTAAGGATGTTGAGCATTTCCTTAAATGTCTTTCAGACATTTGTGATTCTTGTTTTGTGAATTCTCTGTTTAGCTCTTTAGCCCATTTTCTAATTGGATTGTTCAGTATTTTGATGTCTAGTTTCTTGAGTTCTTTATATACTGTGGAGATCAATCCTCTGTCAGATGTGGGGTTGGTGAAGGTCTTTTCCCATCCTGTAGGCTGTCTTTTTGTCTTATTGACCGTGTCTTTTGTCCTGCAAAAGCTTCTCAGTTTCAAGAGTTCCCATTTATTAATTGTTGTGCTCAGTGTCTGTGCTGCTGGTGTTATATTTAGGAAGTGGTCTCCAGTGCCAATGCATTCAAGAGTGCTTCCTACTTTCTTTTCTATTAAGTTTAGTGTAACTGGATTTATGTTCAGGTCTTTGATCCACTTGGACTTGAGTTTTGTGCATGGTGACAGATATGGATCTATTTGTAATCTTTTACATATTGACATCCAGTTATGCCAGCACCATTTGTTGAAGATACTTTCTTTTTTCCATTGTATATTTTTGGCTTCTTTGTCAAAAATCAGATTTTCATATGTGCATGGATTAATGTCAATGATTTAAATTTGAATCCTGGTACTTCAATACACTTGATTCTCATTTCCTTTTCCTGTGCTCCAGTTTCTTTGACAGCCATGAGGTCATTGTCATTACTGTGTTTATCAAACAGAGGTGTGTAACTGTTCTCTGATATAATGGTTTTTTAGATTTGTTTATTTTACGTGTATGAATGTTTGCCTGTATGTAAATCTGTGTACCTTGTATGTCTGGTGCCCATGGAAGTCAGATGAGTGCAACAGATCCCCTGGAAATGGAGTTACAAACGTTTGTAAGACACTGTGTAGATACTGGGAACCAAACCCAGGTCCTCTGCAAGAGTAGCCAGTGCTCTTAACCACTGAGCCCTCTCTCTAGCCCCAAGATTAGAGGACATTTTATATCTTACAAACAAACTAAACCAGTAGATAAGGTCCCTGCAAGCAAAGACAAAACCCTGGGGAGAGTCACAGGAAAGGAGGAAAAACAAGCCAGCTCCGGAGGACTCTTCTCACTGCCCTATTTTTTACATAAGGGGCTTCTTCTCCCCGCCGGGCCTTCCTCTCCCCCTTCCTGCTATTCTCTTTAGTCTCCCCTGCTATATTCAAAGATGAAAAATGTTCTCCCAGCTTCTTAAAGACTCTTTGAAATAGTCCACGATGGAAAGGCTGACTGAAGGAGAGTGGAGGCTTCCCAGAGTCTCAAAGTGTCCCTGGACGTCCTTCAACCCCTAAAGATGCAGAGTTCCCAACATTAGGTCCTTCTGCTTAGTGATAAAATCTATTCATTTCTGTGAAGCTTTCCGTGGCTTAGCCTCCAGTCCTCGCAAACTTCAGGAGCATCCTCTTTACCTGCCAATCCGGCTCACCAACACAGTAATTAAGCTTGCAGCTGCTGAAAAACAGCTTGTCCAAAGCAGGCAGAAATTGAAATGAAGTCATGTTTCCTGATTCAAAATCTTTCAGATGTGAATTCAGGACAGACAGCAAAGTTTTAGGGCTTCCTATCATAGCCAACTAATTTTACATAGCCCCCAGTCCAAGTTATGTGGTCACTCTTATCATAGTGCCATTGAAAGAGCTTAACAGTGCATTGAAATATCATTTATAATGGTTTGTTCCCAAGCCTTTAAGGTTTTTTTTTTTTGAGATTATATATAGTTACATCATTTCTCCCTTCCCTTTTCTCCCTCCAAACCCTCCCAAGTACCACCATTCTCCCTTTCAATTCATGGTTTTCTTTTTCTTTAATTGCTGTGATATAGATAGATAGATAGATAGATAGATAGATAGATAGATAGATAGATAGATAGATAGATAGATAGATAGATCAGGGCCTATTTTTAGCAAGCAAGAAAGGAACCTTTCTATATTCGAGAAAAGATTACAATGACATTAATGAGAATATAATTACTTTAACCAAAATCATGAAAGTGGTAATTTTTTAAAATAATATAAAGTATATGCCATTATTAGAATTGTTACTTTTATTCTGTATTTTATCCAGTGGTATGAATCTAAAACAAGGCAAGCAGAGCACTATGTCTGAGCATAAATTAAAATTTCCAGTAAGTATAAAATATCTCCCAGGATTTTTCAGACAGCACATGGTACCCCTACTGATTGAAGTGGATCTGTTCAATTTCAGTCCTAATTCACTGTAGAACAATGGGTTTTAAAATGTGGTTCACAGGTTCTTCAGGTAACCGGAAATTCTCAAGGGTATATATGGGTTAAAACTCCTTTCAAAATAGCACTACTTAATTACTTGTCTTTTTACCATGTTGATATTTTTTTCTATGTTGATATTTATACCAATGGCACAAGAGGATTCCAGTTTAATTGCTGGTGCTTTGCCACCATCAAAGCAATGGTACACTGTGTTCTAACAGCCATTGTATTTCTCTCAAAACGGGCTGGTGTTAAACAATATGTCAGTTTCACTTAAGAATGTCCTTTATGAGCCGGGCGGTGGTGGCGCACGCCTTTAATCCCAGCACTCGGGAGGCAGAGGCAGGCGGATCTCTGTGAGTTCGAGGCCAGCCTGGGCTACCAAGTGAGTTCCAGGAAAGGCGCAAAGCTACACAGGGAAACCCTGTCTCGAAAAAACCAAAAAAAAAAAAAAAAAAAAAAAAAAAGAATGTCCTTTATGAAGCAGTTAAAAAAAAAAAAAAAAAAAGGTGAATGCCATTGACTCCACGCCTCTGATGAAAAGCCTTTTGCTCTTCTGTATGATGAAATGGAAATTTCGTATAAAGCACTTTTTTCAAAGTTTATTGAGCTGGAATTCACAGAACAGTTAATTAATCATGTTAAAGCAAATAAATCAGTGGCATTTAATACCATCAGTGTTATGCAACCACAGCCTTTATCCCATCCCAAAGCATTTCATCACTCTAAAATAAAATCCTATGTCCTATAAATGGTTGCTCCCTGCATTATCTCAAGGAAAATCCTTCTGCCATTGTCTGAGTTGCAGGTGAACTGGTTTCTCATTTTAAACACTATTTTTACATAAAAGAATGGTTAACAGCCGGGTGGTGGTGGCGCACACCTTTAATCCCAGCACTCGGGAAGCAGAGACAGGCGGAGTTCGAGGCCAGCCTGGTCTACAGAGCGAGATCTGGGAAAGGCACAAAGCTACACAGAGAAACCCTGTCTCGGAAAAAAAAAAAAAAAAAAAAAAAAAGAATGGTTAACATGCAACCTCCAGTTTGTCATAGTTGGTTATTTGACTTAATTGTCTCAAAACATCTATGAAGTTTGTGACTTCATGTAAAACAGTTTAGTGTATTTGTTACAATAATAAAATTAATTACTGGTGCTTTGTTACAAAAATAAAACAATAAATGATAAAGACTATGATTTTAGAAAACTTGAATCTCCTACTATAAGTCTGACTTTTCTCAAAAAAGACATAGAGTCTTTTCTACTGAAGGTCAGGCACTGTGGTGCATGCCTTTAATGCCAGCACTTGGGAGGCAGAGGCAGGCAGATTTCTAAATTTAAGGTCAGCTTGGTCTACAGAGCAAGATCCAGGAATCAGAGAAACCCTGTCTCAAAACAAAACAAAACAAAACAATCTTCTCTACTAAGATGGGTGGTAATACCAGCAAAAGTGAACCTTTGATCACACACAATGAAATGGGCCAACAGAGCTCTTAACCCAGTGAACTAATATTTTCCACAGGATCAACTCAGTATGTTACCAAATTGTACACATTCCAAGTGAAAGATAAACCCATGAATTTTAGTGCAGCAAAGTCCTAAAAGTTCATTGGTATAAATTACCCAACCAAACTTTAGACTCCGGCAAGTTTTAGTATATCAAGAAAAAAAATACACACAAGTATCTTATTTGTACGAGACAAGATTTTCTTCAGTACTTTCACCAGAGAAAATGGCCACAAATCAAATGCAAAGGCAAATGTAACGGTGCAGTTTCGCGTACAGACAAGCAGGTGTACACACATACACATAAACAAAAATAAGTTTAATTTTTTTAATTTAATTTTTTTTTTTAAGAAAGAGAAAGAAAGGAAGTTGGGAGAAGGATGTGTAGTGGGATTCAGGAGAAGCTGGAGGGGAAAATAGGGGTGAATAGCGATCATATTCCATTGTGTACAAGTATGAATTTTTCAAATAATAAAAAAGGAAAACAAAGAAATAAATCTAAAAGAAAACAAGCAACAACAACAAACACCACCAGAGAAACAAAACCATCATAGCATTGATCTAAGCAGTGGATTTTTTTTTTATTGTATTTTATTTTATCTCTCTCTACAGAGCCCTGGCTGTCCTGGAACTCACTCTGTAGACCAGCTGGCCTCGAACTCAGAGATTCTCCTGCCTCTGCCTTCCAAGTGGTGAGATCAAAGACGTTCATCACCACACCCAGCCTGATTTTTTTTTTAAATATGGCCCCCAAGCCAGGCTGTGGCGGTGCACACCTTTGATTCCCCACAGAGGCAGGCAGATCTCTGGGTTCAAGGCCAGCGTGGTCTCTAGGATAGCCAGGGCTACACAGAGAAAGCCTGTTTTGGGAAAACAAAACAAAACAAAACCCAACTGAGAAATGAAGATGTGGCCAGACTTTGGGTGCTCACCTCTAATCCCAGCACTTAAGAGGCAGAAGCAGACAGATCTCTATGTGTTCTAGGCTAGGCAAGGTTACATAATGAAACACTGTCTCAAAACAAACAAAAAAAGACATACGTAAAAATGGCCAGCAGGTATATGAAAAAAATCCAACTTTATTAATCATCCAGGAAATGAATATTAAAACAAAAGTGTACAGTCTGAGGAAACAGCTCGGAGGATAGAGTGCTCACCGCACAAGCATGAGGAACTGAAATTTGGACCCTAGTAGCAATATAAAAAGCCAGACACAGCCGAGAATGATAGAGGCAGGAGGATCCCAGGGACCCCACCACGCAGTCTAGCCAACCAGTGAGCTCCAGGTTCAGTAAGAAACCCTGTCTCAAAAACTAAGGTGGTGCACAATAGAAAAAGACATCAAACATAGACCTCTGGCCTCCACATGTACACACACATTCACCACACACACACACACAGAGAGAGAGAGAGAGAGAGAGAGAGAGAGAGAGAGAGAGAGAGAGAGAGAAGAGAGAGTTCACAAAGAAGGGCTGAGGTGTAATGCTCAGTGGTAAATGTATATTTGTATGCTTAACACGAGCAAGGCCCTAAATCAAACACCCAGCACCACTGCATGCCCAAAATAAACACACATTCAGAAAGAATACAATGTCTTTTAGAATGACTATTATAAAAAAGACAGGCAAACAAATGCTGGTGAAAACCTAGAAAAAAGGGAACTTCACCGTTGGCTGGAGTGTCAATCAGTAAAGCCATTATGAAAGACAAATGAAAATACTTCAATAGATAAATAAATAAATAAATAAATAAATAAATAAATAAATAAATAAATAAATAAAAGTAGGGCTGTGCTGTAGCCCAGTTATCAGAGTGCTGCCTGGCATACCTGAAACCCTGGGTATGACCCCCCACCCCATGACGACATAAACCTGGAGCAGTGGCACATGCCTGTAATTCCAGCACTTGGGAAGTGGAGAGAGCAAGATCAGAAGGTCAAGCTCATCCTCGGCTACAAAGTGAGTTTGAAGCCAGCCTGGTCAATGCAAGACCATGTCCAAAAAACTAAAAATAGAAGCAGAATAAGACCTGCAATCTGACTCCTGGGTACAGAGCCAAAGGAAATGATGTCGTAGGTAGAGCAAATATCTACCATCTTGTATTCATTGCGGCATCACTCACGGTAGCCAAGCAATGGAAGGAATCCAAGTGCCGATTCCAACAGCTGGTGAATGGATAAAGAAAATGTGGTCTATATGAGTTAGTGCATGTACAGAACCACAAGTGACTTCTACTGTCGTCTCAGGAGAGCTACCTGCATCCTAGCATCAGAGTAGATAGACAACCGTGGGAGGTGGAAAGCCTGGGTTACTGACTCAGCTGAGCCACTGACTCACTGACTGACCCAACCTCACCAGCAGAGCCTCAGTTTTCCCATCCAGAAAATGACAGGGTAGACTGTCAGGTCCTGTAGAACCTGCCAGGCCTTCCCACCATCCTCTGATTAAAGGATCTGCCTTACTTTGTAAGATGACTGCATCGGAGAATCACAGATCTGTGCCTGGAGAGGCCTCAAGAGCAAGATGTCTTCCTGGCACTCACATCCCACTTCACAAATTAGTAAACTGAGGCATAGAGAAGTTAAAAAAAAATGTTTAGCCATGTTGCCCGGAGTGGGGATAAATCGGCAGGTCATTACCAGGACCCAGTGGGGAAATGGGAGGGTAGCTTCTGTTCTTTGAGAAATGTCTCTGAGGTTTGGCAGTTTAGCTACCATACGCTTTCACAAACACTCTGCAGTTCCAGTGAGGATACAAATCTCTCTTGAGCCGGAGAAAATCAATACTGTAGGGCCTCCACTAGATTAACAAGCCTGATGGATGCTTCACGTTACTAACTAAACCCACCTTTAAACGGCCAGGTGCCCCCTCTAAATTCTCCCAGGAAAGGCAGAGGAAATGAAATTGGCAAGAAGTTAGAAGTGGGGGGAGGGGCCTGATGGGGCGGGCTTCTCCCTCTCCTCCTCTCCCGCTTGTAACAAAACACACCCCTCTCAGCGTCCAGTTTACTCTGCCCGCAAGCTTCCCTGCAGCCTGGGCCAGCTCATCAGCTACAAATAGAACCAGAACCCACTGAAAATAGCTCCTCTTCCCTCCTGCCCAGGACTTGCAAGTGCTCATTAGGACACCCTGCCCCACTGTGAAGGCCACAAGCCAGGAACTCAGATTGAGGGGCACCAAGTCCCCCAGGGTAATGGACCACCATCCCAGGAGCAGGAGCCCCAGAAATAGCTGACTCTTTAGGACTGGCTCAGAGCCAGCATTATATTCTCCTCCTGGCTATAGTTCCCAGGAAGCCAAGAAGAAGGTCCCTAGCTGGGCATTGGTGGAACATACCTTTAATTCCAGCATTCTAAAGGCAGGGGCAGGAGGATTTCTGTGAGTTCGAGGCCAGCCTGGTCTACAAAGTGAGTTCCACGATAGCCAGAGCTGTTACACAGAGAAACCCTTTCATAAAAAAACAAGGAAAAAAGAAAGAAAGACAGAAAGAAAGAAAGAAAGAAAGAAAGAAAGAAAGAAAGAAAGAAAGAAGGAAGGAAGGAAGGAAGGAAGGAAGGAAGGAAGGAAGGAAGGAAGGAAGGAAGGAGAGAGAGAGAGAGAGAGAAAGAAAGAGAGAGAGAGAAAGAAAGAAGGAAAGTCCGGGCCATTGGCTTGACTCAACAGTGCACTTGAAACTCAGAGAGGTGAGGAGCTTCCCCTAAAACCACACAACCAACAGGAGGTAGAGATGGAGTCTGAATCCTCTCCTTCGAATTAGTGAACCACTGTAATATATTCATCTCCTTGCAAGGCCAACTAGCTCCATATCCTTGAGGCTGAAAATGTTACCATAATTAGTGTCAGGGCCTGTGCCAGGCTAGACCACTCATCCTTGATAAGCAAATTTGAAATACCAAATCAATAATAAAAAGACTTATTCACTATGACCCCACTGGAAAGAGACAAAGAGATTCTGTGACCTCCAATCCAAGTTCATCTTTAGGGTCCTAACATGAGAGTCAGGTTAAGCTAAGGGCAAAATATATGAATATTTGACTGGCAGTGGTGGCGCACGCCTTTAATCCCCCAGTACTCTAGAGGCAGAGGCAGGCAGATTTCTGAGAGTTCGAGGCCAGTCTGGTCTACAGACTGAGTTCCAGGACAGAGCTACATCAGAGAACCCTGTCTCAAAAAACAAAAAACAAACAAACAAACAAAAAAAGAATATTTAAGTAGTCCTAGTCAAGGGGTGGCCCTTCATTGTCCCAGGCTCCAAGTCTCCTGCAAGAAAGGTGTTCTGAAGTTGTGAGCACTTTAAGTCCCCCTTCTGGCTGGCACCAGGCTCAGCACCTTCCTTCTCCCAGAAGTCCTGGGGGGGGGGGGCAGTTTTCAATCCCTTAGGGTGTCTTGTTTCAATAGTCCAGATAGCCAGAGTGCCAGACACAGCACCAATTTAAGATTGTCCTCATTCCAGACATGTCAGTTAGAAAGGGAGCTCAAACCATCCAGGCCAACCTTTGACAGCTGGAGAAACTGAGGCACACAGCAAGAGAAGACTCCTCTCAAAGCAGGCACTTAGTAAATCAAACACCCAGGTCTCTTGGTTCAGAGGCCAATTGTTTTCGCAGAGCTGAGGCGAACAGAATCTCCCTTGTTCCCTGTATGTGGAAACCCCGTGGGTATTTTTTTTTCTTCTAACTTTTGGGCCTCAACAGAGCAAAGAACTCAGAGCTCATACTAGCTTCCTCAGGCTCCCAGACACCAAGTCTGGCAGCCAGGCATCCTGAGATCACCTCTTCTTCCCGCTCTGCTCAGGGTGTTTAATGATCTAGGCGAAGAGAGCAAACAGCAGGACATAAATCACGGGGTAACACAGGCTGGCTTTCTCCTTTGCTGAATGTGAAGCAGACGGGACCCAGCAAGGGGAGAGAATTTGCAGGAATTTGCTGGCTCATTTAAATCCAAGGTCCAACTGCACACATTTCTCCTACTCCTGAGAGCTAGATATGTTTTTCTCTGCCCCAGGATCCCATCTGTTATAAAATAATTCTCTAAACAGTCTTATCCTCGGCAGTGATGAAAAGAGAGGAGAGAATGAGGCCAAGGGAGTTCTGCTGGGGAGGAATTAAGTTATTTAAGAAATGTTTTAGAGGTATGAAACAATTTTACAACTAGCGTGTCAGAGTCTCAACTGCATTTCCAGCCCAGCTATGCCTCTCTGGAGTCCGCCAGGCAGGCTGTTTCCCAGGACTTGGATTGCGCTAAGGAGCCAGGTGAGACACACACACTCCCTCAGTCTTCTCTTCCTTCCTTTCTTCTGTATTCCTCTTTGAAAATCGGTATTATTCTTGACAGGGGGTTTACAGGTAATCTCAGTTGGCCTAGAGTCTTTCTCTGTTGACCAAGCTGGCTTTGCATTTGCCTTGAGTGTGTCTAATTTCCCGCCTTGAGGGAAATTAAAGGCATTAACAACCACAGCTGGTTCTCTCTCTCTCTCTCTCTCTCTCTCTCTCTCTCTCTCTCTCTCTCTCTCTCTCTCTCTCTCTCTCTCTGTTTTGCTTTTCCTATTTTTAGATGGAGTCTCATACAATCCAGGCTGGTCTCAAACCTGCTGCGCAATGAAGGATAACTTTGAACTTCTGATCCTTCTTATTCCACCTCCCAAGTACTGGGATTACAGGCATGTGTCACGATACCCAATTTATGTGGCATTAGAGATCTAACCTAGGGTTTTGTCCTTGTAAGACAGGTACTCTGCTAACTGAGCTACATCCTCAAACTCAGTCTTCCTCTCCCCATTCCCTCATCTCCAATGACGAGAGTTGAGCTTAGAGCTTCACGCTTGTTTGACTATACATCCAGCCCGCAGTCAGTCTCTTTGGTTGAACATTCCCTTGACTGAGCATGGGGACAAGTTCTCCTCATGCAACAATGAAGAATACAAACCCAGCCCCTGCTCTCCTGAGACTCACAGGAGAAAGCAAAGTCAGGAAAACAAAGAAACCCAGGTTAGTGCTCAGATGGAGAAACTGAGGATTCATGGCCGTGAAGATGTGGAAGAAGCCACCCTAGATGGGGCAAGGCCCAGATGACATTGATTTAGAGACTGAAAGGGGGACTAAACATTCACTGACCAGTGAGGAATGGTGGTTTACATCTGTCACAGCAGGAGATTCAGGAGCTCAAGGTCATTCTCTGTTACACAGGAAGTCTGAGGACATTCTGGACTACATGAGATCCTGCCTCAAAATGAACAAAATCAAGCAAACAAAACAAATGTACATTGGATAAAACTTGAGGGGAGAGAGAAAATGGTCACAGCACAAACAAAGATCCAGAGGCAAAGGATGGCTGATCTGTTCATTGACCCACTGAAGCAATAAACTGAAATAGGTATTGCTTTATTTAAGCAACTTACTGTGATCCTAAGAGGAGAATGATGCTGAAATTCTGTGATTTAATGTGGTGTTAGTCATAAAGTGCAGGCTGGCTTCCATAGAGCTACATTCTTTCACCATGACAAATGCTTCATCAGCACCTCTAGGAAGAGCCCTGTCCCAGCAAATCTTTGGACTATGATGGGTCCTTTTATTGTACTTTGTCCATCTGTCTTCCTATATCCCACATTCCCAACATTTTGAAGTTGAGTTTCTGTAAATTGATGTACCCTGTCCTCACTTGTCAGGGTACATACAGCACAAAAGGGCAACTACTGTGATATGAACGCCTCTGGCTCTCCAGAAAAATCTCAGAATTACATTCAGCCAGAGTCATTTTTCACTCTCAGCCCAAAGACCTGGGAAATTGCCCATGAACACATTTATAGGAAATTAGGCTTTAAAGGCCCAAATCAGGAGATCCAACATGTATCTGGAGATTAGTCTCTCGTTTCCATCAAAGACTCAGAGAAACTGACTGACTCTGTCTTAGGCAAAGAGGTAGCCAATCCAGCCTTGTGACTTAGAAATTTCCCATGTTTGTGAGGCATGATATTATACAGTTAGTCTTAAAACTAAAGAGAATGAGAAGCTATCATGGTGGCTACAATTTGCAGGACTTAGGAGGCAGAGGAAGCTAAATTTCTGTGAGTTTGAGGCCAGCCTGGTCTACATAGTGAGTTCCAGGGCAGCCAGGGCTACATAATAAGACCTTGGAGAGAGAGAAAGAGGGGAGAGAGAGAGAGAGAACAAGAAATGAGTTTCCCAGCCAAATGGTGGCAGCACACGCCTTTAATCCCAGTACTTAGGAGGCAGAAGCAGGCCGATCTCTGTGTGTGTGAGGTGCAGCCTGATCTACAGAGTGAGTTCCAAAGCTACACAGAGAAACCCTGTCTCGAGAAAAAAAAAGGAAGAAAGAAAAAAGAAAAGAAAGAAAGAAAAGCAAAAGAGAAGAAGAAGTGAGTTGCTCAGCTGAGTAAGTTGAGACACTGCCTTTATCAGAACTGTTGCAGAACTCAAAACCTTGATACACTAATGCATATCATGATCTCACAAAAGAAAGTTACAGCCGGGCATGGTGGCACAGTCCTGTAATCCCAGCACTGTGAAGTTAAGGCAAAAAGAGTGCCACAAGTTTGATGCCAACTACACAGTGAGTTACATGGTGAGTTCTAGGCCAACCGGGGCTACAGAGTGAAAGCCCCCGTCTCAAACGACAAGAAAAAGGAAACTGTAGAGTTTGCAGAACACATTCCTGGAACTTATAACCCACTTTGGAAATGTTGCATACTGTCCTCGTGATTTGGAAGCATATGTTCTTATATACAGAGTGAGCTCAATCTGCGTTTTAGGTGAGTGAATGGGTGTCTATATCCCTGTTGTGTGGCCTCCAGCCAGATAGCATTCTCCCCTTTTGTCTGTTAGGTTGGTTGGTAGGTCGGTCTGCTTTGACATAGGGTCTCACTATGTAGCCCTGACTGGCTTGGAGCTTGCGATGTAGACCAGGCTGGCCTCAAACTCAGATCCATCTGCCTCTGCCTCCCCAGTGCTGGAACTAAAGAAATACGCCATCATGCTTAGCTAGCTTCTGCTTTTGGAGCTTTGGGTTTATCTTCTACAACAAGGTACAGCAAACTATTTCTATAAAGGACCAGACAATAAGTATTTTAGCCTCTGTAAGCCATCTACAGCTCTACAGCGTGTCCTTCCCTCCTTCCCTTCCTTCCATCCTTCCTTCCAACATTTCTTCCTTCCCTCCCTCTTCTCTCTGAAGCATAAAAACTATTCTTAGCTCTTAGGTCAAGAACACAGGCTAGTGTGGTAAGGGCAGAGCAGGATTTTGGCCTGAGCCATGGCTTGCTGACTCATGTTCAACCATGCTCACTACATCCATGAATGGTGTGCAGAAATTTACCAGGTTTTCTGCATTTTGTTTTCTGTTGGTCCTTTTAAACCACCCTAGATGGTGGCCACTAAGCTACTTCCCTTCCCTTCCCTTCCCTTCCCTTCCCTTCCCTTCCCTTCCCTTCCCTTCCCTTCCCTTCCCTTCCCTTCCCTTCCCTTCCCTTCCCTTCCCTTCCCTTTTCTTTCTTTCTTTCTTTCTTTCTTTCTTTCTTTCTTTCTTTCTTTCTTTCTTTCTTCCTTCCTTCCTTCCTTCCTTCCTTCCTTCCTTCCTTCCTTCCTTCCTTCCTTCCTTCCTTCCTTTCTTTCTTTCTTTCTTTCTTTCTTTCTTTCTTTCTTTCTTTTTTTCAAGACAGGGTTTCTCTGTGTAGCCCTGGCTGTCCTGGAACTCTCTTTGTAGACCAGGCTGGCCTTGAACTCACAGAGAAACACCTGCTTCTGCCTCCTGAGTGTTGGGATTAAAGACATGTGCCACTGCAGCCACCACCACCCGGCACTACTTCCCTTTTCTAAGAACAATTGATGTCCAATGAAACACAAAGATGAATCTCATTTGCAGGGTCACTTAGTATCGAGAGAAAGCTGAAGTAGAGATTTTTTAAACACCAGGCTTGCAGAGAACTCACTAGACCTTAATACTTAAGCGAGAAGACACTGAACTACAGTGTATAATTATAGCATCTCCATTATTTCTATGAAACAAGGGGTCAAAGCAGTGGGTTTTGGGCTAACTCCATGGTAGAGCACCTGCTTAATACATAAGGCCCCTCGTTCAATCCCCAGTTCTCCTACACACACAAGCACTGCCTTGTTGAAAGAATAACATACCCACTTGCAGATGCTCAAGAGGATGCTAACAGAGAATATGGGATAAAACTTCCAAATTGTCGGGTGGTATGGTGCATGCCTTTAATCTGCTATGATGTGGCTACTATAGACAAACTTAGTGTCAGGAGCTGGAACAATGGCTCAGTGGTTAAGAGCACTGGCTGTTCTTCCAGAGGACCTGGGTTAAGTTCCCACCACCCGCAAGGTAGCTCACAAACACCTGTAATTCCTGTTCCAGGGAATTCAATGCCCTCCTCTGTCGTCCTTGGGCACTAGGCACACAGGTGATGCACAGGTATGGCTTCAGGAAAAACACCCATACACATGAAATAACTAGATATTAAAAAAAAAAACACTTAATGTCAACCACTTTGTAGGCTCCCATATCACTGGGTCTCAAACTAATTCTATGAGGCAAGTTAATGTGATCTCCACTGATGCTCCAAGAGGCTAGTGAATGTGTTTACATGCTCAGAGTCAGGTAATAAGTGCAGGACTCACGGCACAAAAGTGGATCTCCCTGGCTGCAGTCGGAAACTGTTTCAGTATCTCCTGCTGATTTGAACCACTTCCCTGAGCTCATGATCAGGGTACTCACAGTCAATTTCTTACACTGTCATATTTAATTACATAGAACATTAGCTTGTTTGATAAATGTTTCTCATGTTAGCCTTCATTCAGTCTCTATACAGATTGATTTCTTGCATTCTGTCAACCCAAGTTCAATATTTGAGTTAAAATTCCATTGGGCTCTTGGCTCAGAAATAGATTTGTATAAATATACTCAATTGGTTTTTGACAGATGCCAAAGTAATCCAATAGAGGAAAAACATAGCTTTTTCAAAAATGGTATCTAAGTAATTGACTGTCCACAGGCAAATAAATAAACTTTGATCACATAAAAAATTGGATTTAGGGCTTAAATGTAAAATATAAAACTATACAACTTTTAGGAAGAAAAGTAAGGGAGAACCTTTGAAACCTAGGGCTAGGCAAAAAGTCTTTAGATCCAACACCAAAAATACAACTCACAAAAGGAAAAATTAGTAAGTTTATCAAACATCACAATGAAATACTCTATTGACATATCAAAATTAAAAATCGTATTGATAACTCTATAAAGGAGATGAAAAGGTTACAGACTGGAAGAAAATATCTATAAACTACATACCCAGCAGAGAATTCATAAAACTCAAGAGTTAAAACTCAGTCATGCAAGTATGGTGGCCCGTGTTTATAACCCCACTCAGGAGCCTGAGCCAGGATTGTCAGTTCAAGGCCAGTTTCCAGTGTGTAGTAAGTTCTAGACCAGCCTGGGTTATATAGTGAAACCTTGTCTCAAAAAAAAAAAAAAAAAACAGCCAGGTGGTGGTAATGTACACCTTTAATGCCAGAACTCAGGGAGGCAGAAGCAGGAGGGTCTCTAGGAGTTTGAGGCCACCCTGGTCTACAGAGTGAGTTCCAGAACAGCCAGGGTGGTTACACAGAGAAATCCTGTCTTGAAAAAAAAAAACAAAAAATTAATTAATTAAAAATTAAAAAAAAAAACACAAACACCAAACCAATTGGAAAATTGGCAAAAGACATGAATAGACACTTTACTAAAAGTGATGCCCAAATGGTGAATAAACATGAAAGGCTACACAGCATTGCTGGCCGTTAGGGCAATGCAAAGTAGAACCAAAGGAAGACATCATCCATCAGAAGTGCTCAAGTAAAATGAATGGCAGTGCTATGGCTGGCCAGGATGCAGAGCAACCAGATTGTCCATGCTTAGGCATGGTCAGTGTGGCCGCCACAAGCAACGTCACCAGTTTTTTTTACACAACTCAACACTTACCCAATACTCAGGAACTATGCCCTTGGGCATTTATCCTAGAGAAATAAACTCACTAATCAGACAAAAATTCTGCATGCCTGTTCATAGAGGCTTAATTTAAAATAGCCCCAAGTGGGAAACCGCCTCTCCTAGATGCCCTTTAGGGGATGTGTTTTAAGCACATTGGTAAATCTATACCATGGAATACTATGCAGCAGTAAAAAAGAGCTTTTACTACTTGTAGTATCTTTGTTGGTTTTCAAGAAAATCATATTGAACAGGAGAAGAGATCTGGGCTGGAGAGATGGCTCTGCAGGTGAATGCACTTGCTGTCAGCCTGACCTTTCGAGTTTGATTCCTGGGATACATATCACGGAAGGAAGGAGCCATCTGTGAAAGCTATCCTCTGACCTCAACATGCAGGCACACACATAAACACAAATATCACACACACACACACACACACACACACACACACACACACACATACACTCACACACCACTACTACCACATACACCCCACACACACACACACACCATACATACACACACAAAAATAAACTAACAAACAAACAAATGGCTGGAGAGGTGGCTCAGCGGTTAAGAGCTCTTGATATTATTATTCCAAAGGACCTAAGTGCAGTTCCTAGCACCCACATTGGATGACTTGCTGTAACTCTGGCTCTCCAGATCTGATACCTTCTTCTAGCCTCCTCCGGCACTAGTGCACATGTGGCATGCATTCACACAGACAGACAGACACACACACACACACACACACACACACACACACACACACACACTTAAAAACTAAAAAAAAAAAAAATCTTTTTTAAGAATGAAAGTATGCTCACACTGACAGCAAATACACTAAAATTGGACAAATCCAGAGAAGATTGGCATAGACCCTGCGTAAGGATGCCACAATTCATGAAACATTCCATATTTAAATAATGATGAGCCAGCAGGTGGTGAAACATGCCTTTAATCCCAGCACTGAGGAGGCAGAGAAAGGCAGATCTCCGTGAATTTGAGGCCAGCCTGGTCTACAGAGTGAGTTCCAGGACAGCCAAGGTTACACAGAGAAACCCTGTCTTGAAAAAATCAATATTAATGAAACCAAAATATAAAAAATAAAAATGAAAGTACTATCTCAAAAGCAAACATACCGTGTGGTTAATCTTGATTTTCAACTTTACAAGATCTCAAATCATCTAGTTTTTTGTTGTTGTTGTTTTTTGTTTTTGTTTTTGTTTTTCAGGACAGGATTTCTCTATATAGCCCTGGCTGTCCTGGAACTCACTCTGTAGACCAGGCTGGCCTCGAACTCACAGAAATCCACCTGCCTCTGCCTCCCTAGTGCTGGGATTAAAGGTGTGCGATCACCGCCCAGCAGTGAGAGAGTTTCTGGGTTGAGTTAATGGAGTTGTGAAGACCTACCTACATGTAGACAACACTGTTTTATAGACTGGGGTACCGGGCTGAATTAACTGGGAATGAACTGAGACCAACATTCATTCACCTTTCTTGCTGACTGGCTACCGACGCATGGCCAGCTGCCTCATTCCCCCGCCACCACGATAAACTGTGTCCCGGAACTGGGGGCCAAAGTAAACCCATCCATCTCTGAGTTGCTCTTGTCAGATATTTTGTTGCAGCACTGAGAAAATAACCAACACACTGATTCTATTTATAAAACATTCTTTATGTGAGAAAACTGTAGAGGGGTAAATAGACTGGTGCCTATTAGTAAGCAGGGAGAACAGAACGCTGTGGCTGTACAAGGGATGCACAAGGCATCCTCTCAGTGGAAATGTTCTGTAGTCCAACTGTGGTGGGAGCCAAACAATTTTACATGTGTGAAAAATTGAATAGAAATAAGCATACAGATGCACAAAGATAAACACATAAGTGAATGCTGTAAACCTGCTAAAACCTGAAAAAGATGGATAAATTGTGTTACATGTTGTCTGTATTCATCCATCCATCTATCCATTCATTCATTCTTATTTTGTTTTTCATTCTTTAAATTTTTATTTCTTTTTATGTGTTTGAGTGTTTTGCCTGCATGCCTGGGTGCCCATGGAAGTCAGAAATGGAAGGTGGTGTCAGGTCCCCTGGAACTGGGGTTAAGGATGCCTATGAGTCACCATGTGGGTGCTGGGAATCAAACTTGGTCCTCTGCAAGAGCAACAAGTGTTCTTAACCATGGAGTCATATATCCAGCTCTCTCATTCATTTTTTGAGACAGATATTTGCGACATAACCCTGGCTAGACTAGTACTTGTTATTTAGCCCAGTATGTACTCAAAATCACAAGCAACCTCCCAACAGCTTCCCAAACTCTGGGGTTATGGATGTGAGCCACCACACCTGGATGATAGGCCATAAAACTGTCAAGTTCCTAGTTGTGATAGTTACACACGGTATTACCATAAATGGGCATGGTGGTAATAATCCCTGTATTCCCGTGGTGCCTATAATCCCAATATTCAGGAGGATTATGGGCTTGAGGCCACCCTGGGATAAAAAGTGTGCTGGTTAGATGTTTGTCAACTTGATACAAGTTAGGGTCATCTGGGAAGAGGGAACTTAATTGAAAAAAATACCTCCACCGGATTGGCCTGTAGACACAGCTGTAGGGCATCTTCTTGAATAATGGTTGATGTGAGAAGAGCCAGTTTACTGTGGGCAGTGCCACTCCTGGTCAAGTGGTCCTGAGTTCTAGAAGAAAACAGGCAGAGCAAGCCATGGGGAGCAAGCCAGTAAG
This sequence comes from Peromyscus maniculatus bairdii, assembly GCF_049852395.1. NCBI lineage: Eukaryota > Metazoa > Chordata > Mammalia > Rodentia > Cricetidae > Peromyscus > Peromyscus maniculatus. Next base: position 7,921,722 of record NC_134861.1, read on the forward strand.
CAGCACCCTCCATAGCCTTTACTTCTGTTCCTGTCTCCAGGGTCCTGCCTGGAGTTCCTGCCCTGGCTTTCCTCCATGATAGACTATAAACTGTAAACTAGTATAAACCTTTTCCTCCATGATGGACTACAAACTCTAAGCTAAAATAAACCCTTTCCTCCCAAGTGGCTTTTGTTCATGATGTTTGTCACAGCATTAAGAAGCAAACGAACACACATAGCAAGACCCTATGCTTAAATTAATAAATGCTGATAAAGGTATTACCTATGTGGGAGTGAAAGGCTTAGGGGTCTCTTGGGGTGATTTCTTCCTTCTTTCTTTCTTTCCTTCCTTCCTTTTTAACTTAAGGATTTGTTTTGGCTTATAGTTCAAAAAGATTAAGAGTCCACCATGGTGAGTAGGGATGGCAGCAAGTGGCAGGCAGGGTGGTAGGTGGAAGGAACAAGCTGAGAGATCACTTCCTCAGAGTGATTTCCTTTTTTTTTTTTTTTTTTTTGGTTTTTGGTTTTTGGTTTTTGAAGACAGGGTTTCTCTGTGTAGTTTTGGTGCCTGTCCTGGGTCTTGCTCTGTAGACCAAGCTGGCCTCGAACTCACAGAGATCCGCCTGGCTCTGCCTCCCGAGGGCTGGGATTAAAGGTGTGCTTCCCCACCGCCCGGCCTTGGAATGATTTTTTTATAACTGCATTGAAACCTATAGTTATCTCCGAAGGGTTTTGTTGTTCTTGACTTCCGGGATGCTTGCTTCGTGGCTCAAAGTGAGTTTGCCGTTTAGTCTGTCACTCAGCTTCTCCTCTAATAACCTGTGCCCTGCATCCATCATCTCTATAACAGAGCCTGGGAAGATGTCTCCGCTGAAGAGAGGAGGGGTGGAAGCCCAGCATGTGAAGTCCTGCAGAGATTAAGAGTCAGGAGCAAAGAGGAGCCTCCACACCCACAACCTTGACACCACACCTCCTCTCTGTCAGAGGCCACGTCTTAGGTCTTTGGTGAAAGACTAGCCAGGGCTTTCCTTCTCTATACTCATTGAGATTCCCTTAGATCCTTCCTTCCCGCTCCTGAGACTCAGTGTCAATCCTACGAGCATCACTCACTGTGTGTTGCCTCAGAGAGGTCACTTCTCTTTCAGCTTCAGTCCCTAAGTCAGAGCTTGAAATTCCAGCACTGTCAGTGGATCGGATGAAGTAATGCATTTCAAAGGGCTCAAGGCACACCAAAGGGGGCAGTTATTATTAATAACAGGGCACAATGAAGTAAAGTCTAAATATAGGCCACTCAGTCCTCTTTATCCTCTGGTTTGATGGGGAATGCTTTGAGGCTGAGTTTTTTAGACCTTTATTTTATCTTAATGCCTTCTAAATGTTCCCTGGAGAGGCAGGTTCCCAGAAGGTCTATGTTAACTACAATTCTGATAGAAATGTGATCAGAAAGTATAAAGAAAAGTAGAGTATTGATGATAAAATAAAATAAAAAGCCTTGTGCCTAATCAAGTGTTTCTTGTAAACTGTGAAGAAGACAGAGAATGGTCTTAGCCAAAAATTGGCCCCTGGACTTCCTGTCTCATAACCCCAGGTAACTTCTTGTTTTCAATTTTGCAAGTGTGGGCTCTGTCTTTTCAGAAGTACACAAAAATGTGGAATTTGCAAAGTACTTTTAGGTACAACATGCCCTTACTATTTATACCACGCAGGACCGGTGGCTGGTTTCAGAAAGAAGTTTTTCCACATAAAATCAACTCTTTTTGTGCTTTCCCAGCTATGACAGACAACCTGCAAATTCACAAACAAATTCCTCAGCTTTATTACCAGTGCCAGTAACATGGGCTTTTAAAAGAACCTTTCATCTCCACATCTTAAGCAACATTGCAAACAGTAATTAAAGCTCCCTGATGAGGGAGGAGGTACATATTATCCAACACATTTCCAAACAGGTGAACCCAGACTTACAAATTAAAGGCCTGGCCATAGGTCACTAGGGGTTGGAGCAGGGAGGAGAGTAGAAATAATTCTAGACTTAGAAGCCAGGCGTGGTGGCTCACGCCTGTAATTCCAACACTTGGAAAGTGGAGGCAGAAGGATTAGAGGTTCGCGCTCAGCTACCCATGAGGCCAGCCTGAGCTACATAAAACTCTGCCAAAATAAAATAAAATAAAATAAAAAATAAAAAAATTCTAGACTTCCCAGCTCTTGGATTCACCAGGGTGTTGGGTAGGAAGAGCCAAAGAAGCAAAATGGAAATGGCCCCTCAGAGCTGGCAGAGCATCCACAGTGATTACAGGGGCTGGAGAGAAGAAGGAGCCTCATACAATAGTACAAGATAAGGAAGGCAGGAAGAAAAGGAGGAAGGGGATGGGCATATGAGGAAAATGCAAGCCCCACCCACGCGCAAGCCCCACCCATGACCAAGCTCCACCCACACGCGAGTTCCACCCAGACAAACACACACCCCCAACAGAGGAAGGCCAGGTGATCTCACCTCCAGCTGAAGAGCTATTAGCATTGGATAGCTGCTGGGAGAGGGAAGGTCATGGCTTGTAGCCCGACCATACACTGGAGCAGACCTGAATCCCAAGAATATCTGGGTAACACAAACTGGACTCAATAGGGAAAGAAAAAAAAATAATCTCAAAGATGGGTGGGAAGAAATGGAAGGGTTGAGAGAGTAAAGGGAAGGAGTTGAGGGGTCTGAATTATGTTCAAAATGTATTGTATGAAACTCTCAAGGAATTAATAAGAACATATTTTCCTTTGATTGAACGTAGAAGGAACTAAAAGAGTGCTATGTTTAGACCACCTGATTTTAAAATGTATACTAGGGAGTTTATTTCTAAGTTTTGAATTATGGACTCACAAGAAACTGCAAAAGAGAGAGAGAGAGAGAGAGAGAGAGAGAGAGAGAGAGAGAGAGAGAGAGAGAGAGAGCAAGGCTATGTATACCCATTACTCAAGGTGTTGTTCTCCCCTCCCCCCTAGCAACTCCTCACACACCTCTATCGCATTATCAAGACCAGGAAGCTGCCAGAATATAATTAATAAGACTATAGACGGTAATCAGATTGTACCAGTCTGGGAAGCATAAAATCTGTTTAAAACTTATTTCTTACATGAAGTGTACAGGTTTTGAATATGCAACCTGCTGGAGTTTAGGGGCTAAATGTCCCCAAAAGCCCCACGTATAAAGGCTTACTGCCCAGAATGGTACTATTGAGAAACCATGGTATTTTTTTTTATTATTATTTATAAAATTATACTTACTGGGGCTGAAGAGATAGCTCAGCAGGTGAGGGCACTTCCTGCTCTTGCAGAGGAACCAAGTTCAGTCCCCAGCACCCACATGGCTTCCCACAGCTGTCTGTGACTCGGATCCAACACTCTCTTCTGGCCTCCAAGGGCACTACACACACGGTGTACAGACTTACATGCAGACAAAGCACCCATACACATAAAATAAAGATAAATAAATACAATTTTAAACTACATTTATTCATTCACTATTTGAGGGAAGGGCACACGGGGAGTGTGCGCAAGTCCAAGAACAACTTGCAGAAATCAGTTCTCTCCTTCTACCAAGTGAGTCCCAGGAATCTAACCCAGGTGGTCAGGCTTGGTGGCAAGGACCTTTACCTGCTGAGCCATCCCCTTGGCCTGGTGGTGACATAGTTAAGAGGTAGTGCCCCCTAGAAGGTGCCTAAGTCTTAATGAATATGCCATTGAAGGAGACGATGGGACCCCATCTCTTTCCTTTTTCTCTCCCTTGCTTTCTGGCAGTGAGGCAAACAGTTTTGATCTGCCACGTGTTCCTGCCATGATATGCTACCTCACTGGACACCAAAACAGTGGAGCCAGGGTATCATGGATTGACACTTCCAAAATGTGAGCCAAAATCAACCCTTCCTCTTTATGAGTTAATCTGATGTGTGTCTATATGCATGATCCATATACATATCTACATACAAATGTATCTATACTATTTTCTTTTGTTTCAAATGCATCTTTCTATTTTAAAAAATCGTGTATGTTTTTGTTGGTCATTTGTTTTGTAGTGCGGGGATGGAAGCCAGAGCCTTGCATACTTCAGAAAAATATTTTACCACTGAGCTATACTCCCAGCCCTAAAAACAATAAAATAAAAATTAAATGTTGTGTTTTACCAGGGGTGGTGGTACATTCCTTCACTTCCAGATCTCTGGAGGCAAAGGAGGCTGATCTCTGTGAGTTCAAGGCCATCTTAGTCTACATAGTGAGTTCCAACCCGGGCATGGGCCACAGTGCGACTCTGGTTCCAGGTCCCTCATCCCCTCTTTAAGTTGGCATTCCCTCCTATAAGCACACTCTCTTTTATTTTCATTTTGGTTATCTAGTGCAGGAGTTGGAACACAGGGGCCTGTGCAAGCAGGGTGAACCCTCTGCCACTGGGCTACAATGCCAGCTGACCAGTACTCTTCTATTGTTATCCTTGGCTCTATCTTGAACATTAAAAAAATCAAGCCGTGTTCTTTCCTATACCTGGCTTCTTTTAGTCAACCGTGTGTTCATGGACCTGTGACTTGGCATGTAGCAGTGATTCATTGGTTTTCCTTGTGGTGCAGTATTTTTTAAATTAACCGTTAAAAAATTATTTATTTCATTTTTTATGTGTTTTGTTTTGTTCTTCCGAGACAGGGTAGCTTTCTCTGTGTAGCTTAGTGCCTTTCCTGGAACTCACTCTGTAGACCAGGCTGGCCTCGAACTCATAGAGATCCTCCTGCCTCTGCCTCCCGAGTGCTGGGATTAAAGGCGTGCGCCACCAACGCCCGGCTTTATTTTTTTATGTGTTATGGTGTGTTACCTGCATGTATGTATGTATATCACATGTGTGCCTGGTACCCCAGGAGGTTAGAAGAGAATGTTGGGTCCCCTGAAACTAGAATTACTAGTGATTGTGAGGCACCATGTGGGTGCTGGAAAGCAAACCTGGATGCTCTGGAAGAGCAGCCGGTTCCCTAAACTGCTCAGCCAGCTCTCCAGCCCCATGTAGGTGTTTACTGTTTTTTATGAATAAACCAGAATTAGTTATGGATTTGCTGAGGGTGGATGCAGAGGTTGTATCTAATTTCTGGCACTATGAATGAGAAAGTTGTGAGTACTCGTGTACACATGTGATGTTTGCTCAACCTATGGACTCATCTCTTTTCCATTCATTCATGTGTTTATGGAGAGTGACAGAGAGGCCATGTGGGGAAAGATGACGATTTGCACGAGTCAGTTTCCTCCTTCTACTATATGGACTCCAGGGGCAGAACCAGAGATTATAGATTCTAGGACAGATTTTTCTTTTTTAATTTTTCAGCTTATTTTTTTTAACAAAGATTTATTTATTTATTACACATACAGTGTTCTGTCTACATGCCAGAAAAGGGCACCAGATCTCATTATAGATGGTTGTGAGCCACCATGTGGTTGCTGGGAATTGAACTCAGGACCTCTGGAAGAATAGCCAGTGTTCTTAACCTCTGAGCCACCTCTCCAGCCCTCAGCTTATTTTTATTTCATTCACATTGGTGTTTTGCTTGCATATGTGTCTGTGTGAGGCTGTCGGAGCCTCTGGAACTGAAGTTACAGACAGTTGTGAGCTATCATGTGGGTGCTGGGAATTGAGCCAGGGCCTCTGGAAGGGAAGCCAGTGCTCTTAACTAGCCATCTCTCCAGTCCTAGAACAGATTTATTGTTGTTGTTGTTGTTTGTTGTTTGACAGGGCTCTATGTAGCCCTGCCTGTCCTGGAACTCACTTTGTAGACCAGGCTGGCCTTGAACTTACACAGATCTACCTGCCTCTGCCTCCCAAGTGCTGGGATTAATGGCATGTGCCACCACTGCCCAGCTTCTAGAACAGTTTTTATTTTCCAAAGTAGTCATACCAATTTACTTCCTAGCCAGCAGTGTGTGGGACATCCATGGAACTATACAATTTTGCATCATTAAACTCTAATAAATGATTACACACAAGTCAAATTTTAATTGTTTTTGGTCTCAGAATCCTTGTTTCCCATTTCTTATTCAGAACCAATAATTGAAAAAGCACCAAAGAGATCTCAAATGCTATGGGGCAGGAAGGTGATGTCATGGGTCAGAAAGTTAAGAAACTCGAGTTGTCGTTTCTATTGGGAGATTTGGGACCAGTCTCTGTATTAAACCTCAGTTTTTCTTATCTCTGACAATAAAACAGACAGATGTACCATTTCTAAAGCTCCTTTTCCAAAGGTCATCATTCCACTGTGAAAAAATGTTGATGTTGTAATGCTAAGTGAAAGGATAGTAAAAGCATGTGCTGCTACTTAGAAAAATCCCATTGCCCAAAGGCAAGGGCTAGCGGGAAACACACACTGCTTGTGTTTTCTGTTGCTGTGTGTTTATTTTCTGTCCACATTTAATAATAGTGTTTAATTTGTGCTTGTGTCACTTTTAAGATATTTGACCATGCAAGTATGTATTTAATATATTAACATAACTTAATAATACTAATATGCCATGTTAACATCTGAATTATTTTCATTTTTTAAAATTATATGAGACCTGAAATTTCATTTCCTCTGAGTATACCCTCAACTAGACTTCTCAGATTTTTTTAAATTGTTATTTATTTATTTATTTATTTATTTATTTATTTATTTATGCAACAGGGTCTCACTATAGTATTGGCTGACCTGGAACTCATTATGCATATCAGACACTCACGTAGATCTTCATGCAGAAATTAAAGGTGTGTGCCACCACACCTGGTGTGTGTATATGGATAAATAGACATGTGTATATGCATATTCACACATGGCACACACATACAGATGCCATAACACACATGTAATTTTTAAAATTTATATTATTTATTTATTTAAATCTATGGGGGGGTACACAGTATGTAAAGGTCAAAGGGCAACTTGCAGAAGTTGGTTCTCTCCTTCCACCATGTGGGGCCCAGGAATCAGACTCAGGTCATCAGATGGCAGGTGACTTCACCCCATTAATTCACCCTGACAGCTGAAATCCTTTGGGGCTAGTGGAGTGTGGGGGCAGCGCTAAGGGTTGAACCCAGGGTTTCACACATTGTGCTATAACTGAGTTCCATTTATTCAACAAATATCTACCAAGTACCATCTCTACATGGCCCTGAGGGCCTGATGAATGAACTCAGAATGAGACCTGAACGTCTAGGAATTTATCACCTACTGCAAGAGACAGACACATAAGCAGATGGGCACAAGCAATGTGCTAGGGTTTATTTTAGGCAACCTGAGAACTTAGAGAAGGAACATTGCTCAGTTGGAGATGGCAAAGACTTCCTGGAGTACATAGCAATTAGCCAGGACCTGAAAGATGACTCAAAGCATGCCAGGGGAGCAGAAGTGGAAAGAACATCCTGCAGAGAGGCACCAGGCTGGTTTAATGGTGGGTGGGTGTCGGACAAGACAAGATATAGCTGAAGAACTTACACACGAGCCCTTAAACTGCCATGGGGAGCCCCTGGAAAACATCAACCTGGGATAATCAGGACCATTCAGCCTGGCCTCCATCACAAGCGGGAACTCCGTTAGATGCGTATAAAGTGGGCACTTTGATGGCTTGTAGACACTGCTGTGGTTTTCTGTGATGGAGAAAGGTAAGAAGCCTCTTTGGCTATCAGCGAGGAACAAGGAGAATTGTTATTCAGGCAAGGCGCCGGCAACCTTATCCCAAAGGAGGCACAGTAGATGGCGGGGAAAGGGCCAGACAGTTGGGAGAGTGGAGCATTTCTTCAAATAGTGTCAGGGATTATCAGTGGGTATCAGAAAAGGAACCAGAGTCCAGGGCAGCAAGAAGCAGAAATGCATTGTAATATGTCTGTGGTCAGTGGAGAAGAGGATCTTGAAGACTAGGTGACAACCCATGCTTCAGTCCCACCTCAGGATCCCCACAAAGGATGTCTTCTGTCTTGTTTTGTTTTGAGACAGGGTTTCTCTGTGTAGCTTTGGAGCCTGTCCTGGAACTCACTCTGTAGCCCAGGCTGGCCTCAAACTCACAGAGATCTGCTTGCCTCTGCCTCCCAAGTGCTGGGATTAAAGGTGTGCGCCACATCGCCTGGCCTGTTTTCTGTCTTTGCCGGAAAGCTACCCTAGCGAGCACATCATGCTCAGGGACATGGTGGTGTCCTCAACATCTGAGTCATAGGAACTCAGTCGGAGGCGGAGCAACCTTCCCTGTTTGGCTAGTGACATCTTGATAAAGCCTTCAAGGCCAGAAGTCAGTCCTTGACAACTTATCTGGACAGCAGTTCTTTTGGGACACTTCTGTCACTTGTCTGGTCTCCCAGATACAAGAGCTGGCAGGGTGCTGCCTCCTTCCAGGAAAGGCTGGGCCTCACTAGGATTCCAAACTTGACCTTCACATCAAAAGGCAGACACTAATTGAAGGTACAAAACCTACTTTTCATGTGTGTGCTAGGGATGGAATCAAGGATCTTAAGCATAATAGGTAGTCTCTCTACCATTTACCTACATCCTCAGACCCCCAAACATATTTATTTTATATATGTTATCTATACTTTTAAAGACAGTCCAGCCAGATGGTTGAGCAGGTAAAAATGTTTGCCACCAAGTCTAATTACCCGTATTTGATCTTCAGAGGAAGAGAACCAAATCCCCGTAAGTTATTCTCTGATCGCCCACCACACGTGTGCTGTAGCACATGCATGCAGGTACACACACACACACACACACACACACACACACACACACATATGCACACACACACACAGAATACATAAATCTCAGAAAATCTGAGTCCTGACTGTCATGGTTCCCCAGAATGTAGCTCTGATCTGAGGCTTCCGAGTGGACAGTTGTTATTAGGAAGTGACCCTACGGAGCAGAAGGACAGATTGCCAAAGAATAAACGCAGGAGTAAGGAACTGGGTGCAGTAGCGCACACCTTTGATCCAGAACTCAGGAGGCAGAGGCAGGAGAATCTCTGTGAATTCTGCCAGCCTGGTCTATAAAGTGAGTTCCAGGACAGCCAGAACTACATAGTAAGACTCTATTTCGAAACAAAAGAAAGTGAAACAAAAGGACAAGTATGGGAACAAGGAACGTGGTTCAGTTGGTAGAGTGCTTGCCTAGTGGGCACAAAGCCTGGGTTCAGTCTCTAGCACCACATTAACCAGCATAGTGGCACTTACCTATGATCCCAGCTCAGGGAGGTGGAGGGTGGAGGCAGGAGGATCTCTGTGAGTCAGAGGCCAGCCTGATCTACATGGTAAGTTCCAGGTCAGCCAGGGCTATGGAGTGAGACCCTATCTCAGCAAACAACAACAAAAATTTAAAAAAAAAAAAAAAAAGGAAAGAAAAGAAAAAAGTTTAAGATCATTGTCAGACTACATTGTAAATTTGAGGGAAATCTGTAATACATGAGACCCTGTATAAAATGAAATAAAATAATCCAGGGGGTTAAGGTGATAGTAAAGTCTTTGCAAATGTGAGAACCCAAATTCTATCTGCAGCACCCAGGTAAAAAGCCAGGGCTGGGGTACACTTATAATCCCAGCTCTGGGAAGGCAAAAAACGAGCCGATCCCTGGGGCCCCCTGCCAGCCAATCCAGCCTAATTGGTGAGCTTCGGGCCAGTGAGCAATCCTGTCTCAGAGGAGATGGGTGACATTCCTGAAGATGAAACTGGAGGCTGTTCCCTGGACTCCACATTCGAACACACACACACACACACACACACACACACACATTCTTTTTTTTTTTTTTTTTTTTTTTTTTTTTTTTTTTTTTTTTTTTGGTTTTTCGAGACAGGGTTTCTCTGTGTAGCTTTGCGCCTTTCCTGGAGCTCACTTGGTAGCCCAGGCTGGCCTCGAACTCATAGAGATCCGCCTGACTCTGCCTCCCAAGTGCTGGGATTAAAGGCGTGCGCCACCAACGCCCGGCCTTTTTTTTTTTTTTAAGCTAGGATAAACAATGGTCCTAATATGGTAACTAATGGCTCAATCCTTGGAGACCTTCTGAACTGCCTCTGGAAACATTCCCTCTGAGTAATAAAGGGCAGCACATTTATTCTTCAGTTCCTATCCATGTTGAGCAAGGGTTGCTTCCCAGGGTACTAATTGACTATTGTCTAATCTTTCCTAGTTACATATGGATGAGCTTGTCGGGTGCTACACACACACACACACACACACACACACACACACACACACATACACACACGCGTGCGCGACATAGGGTGAGAGAGGTGAGGTACTGTCAAATTGCACCTGAGAGCACCAGTTTCTGATCGGAATAAAGGACAGGGTAGAGTGGTATGCCCGAGGTACCGGATTCCTTCTATAGATAGCTTAACCCCCGTCCTCGCTGCCTTCCTCAGCTTCATGCACTGGACATCTACCCTTCATTCCTGCACATCCAGCATTCATTTCTCTGTTTTTGACAGCATCTCTATTTTAGGATAGGGAATCTGGCTCTTCCTAACTTCCAGTCCCTGCAGCTGGGTGAGGCAGGCTGACCTCCTAATTTTTGCATGCCCCAAACCCCAAGGTTAAGTCCCCAAGTCCAGCCAATCAACATAGTCTGTTCCTCCCACTCCAGACATGAATGGTTTGGAAACAGTCAGTGGGCCCTGTTGGTGCTTAGACCTTCATTTGAGTATCTACAAAGCCATATGCATATAAGATACAATTTCATCCTAAATTCCAGGGGTGGAGCGTGATGGGGTTAAACCAGTCCGCACATCCATTTTACTGAACATTCCCACCAATTGTGAAATAGGCGTGTGACCTATGTGGCTGACCCAGTGTGATGCTCAGGACTCTGACTTGGAATCTGAGAAAAAAAAATGTGTTCCTTCTGCCACTGAAGAGAGGAGGAAAGGCAACAGTTTCATCAGTACTAGAAGGCATTCTAAGATCCAAAGTGAACCAGTCATACCCCACACTGTCTGTGCCAGAGCAAAGAGGCAGAACTGGTCTTTGAGGATGAGTGACTTGTTGTATCAATCAAACCTGAAGCTCGACATAACTGCTTCTGGACCTCCAGCTAAGGGAAGCAACCAGTCCTTTTCACTGTCCGAGGAATGTAAGGCAGAGATTCTTCTTCTTCTTCTTCTTCTTCTTCTTCTTCTTCTTCTTCTTCTTCTTCTTCTTCTTCTTCTTCTTTCTTCTTCTTCCTCTTCTTCTTCTTCTTCGTTTGTTTTTTGTTTTTTTTTTTTCGAGACAGAGTTTCTCTGTGTAGTTTTGGTGCCTGTCCTGGATTTCACTCTGTAGACCAGGCTGGCCTCAAACTCACAGAGATCCACCTGCCTTTGCCTCCCGAGTGCTGGGATCAAAGGCATGCACCACCACCACCCAGCTCAGGCGGATCTTCTTAACCAAAACCTAAAGTTAAACACTAAAAAGAACCATTACTTCATTAATTAAAAAAAAAAAATCCCAGGGTAAATGGGGTATGATGGTGCATGCCTGCAATCCCAACATATGGTCGGCTGAAATAGGAGGGTTGAAAGTTCAAGGCCAGCCTCTGCTTACAGGAGAACTGTTTGTTTGCTTTTGTGGAGGTGAAAGGTCCAAGACAGGGTCTGACTATGTAGCTCTGGATGCCCTGGAATTCACTCTGTAGGCCAGGCTGGCCTCAAGCTCACAGATCCTTCTGCTTCTGCCTCCTGAGTGCTGGGATTAAAGGCATGCACCACCACATCCAACTTTGTTTGCTTTTTATTAAAAAAAAAAAAAAAAAAAAAAAAAAAAAAAAAAAAAAAGGTGGGGGCGGAATGCTGGGAGATTGGCTCAGAGCTCTTCCTGAAGGCACAAGTTCAGTTCCCAGCAGCCACATCAGACATCTCACAACTTTCTATAACTCCAGCTCTAGGGAATCCGATGCATCAGGCACCTACCCTCATACACACTCAAATCACACTCAAAATACACGCTTTTAAAAATCAGGAAAGCCGGCCGGGTGGTGGTGATGCACGCCTTTAATCCCCGCACTTGGGAGGCAGAGACAGGTAGATCTCTGTGAGTTCGAGGCCAACCTGGTCTACAAAGTGAGATCCAGGACAGGCTCTAAAGCTACATACAGAAACCCTGTCTCAAAAAAATAACAACAACAACAAAAAAAAATCAGGAAAAACAGGTGGGCATGATAGTACATGCCTTTAATTCCAGCACTTGGGAGACAGAGGCAGGCAGATCTCTGAGTTTGAGGCCAGCCTGGTCTACATAGTGAGTTTCAGGATATCCAGGGCTGTTATACAGAGAAAACTTGTCTCAAAAAAACAAACAAATTATAAAAAGAAATTCAAGGGGCTGAATGTCAAGTCACTCTTTTATAATCCCAGGATTTAAGCAGCAAGATCTTAAATCTGAGGTCACTTTGGGCCACATAGTGAGAGAGACCTTGTTTCAAAAAGGCCTGGAGAGATGGCTCAGCTGAGGGACACCTACTTACTGTTCTTCTAGAGGATTGGGTTTATTTCCCACAGGTGACTCACAGCTGCCTATAACCCCAGTTCCAGGAGATCTGACACCCTCTTCTGGTCCCAAGTGAGTGGGCACCTATGTAGTGTACAGATATACATGCAGGGAAAACACGCTTGTACATAAAATAAAAATTAACTTAAAAAATTAAAAAAAAACAATGCCAGGTGGCAGTGGCACACACCTTTAATTCCAGCACTCGGTAGGCAGAGGCAGGAAGATCTCTGTGATTTTGAGGCCAGCCTGGTCTACAGAGCAAGATCCAGGACACCCAGGGCTACACAGAGAAACCCTGTCTCAAAAAAAATTAAAGAAACAAAGAAAAAAGATCAAACAAATGAAGGTGTTTACCCATTCTCAAAAGAAACCAATGTTCCCCCGCAGGAGACCAGAAACACTTGAGAATGTCTAGAGATATTTCTGATGGTTATAACTGGGGCAGGGAGTAGAGGGTTGTGCTCCCAGCATGCAGCAGGCAGAAGTCAGCCATGTTACTAACGACCAGCCGGGCACAAACCAGTGGCCAAGGAAGAGGAATGCGGGACTGAAGGATGGAACAGGTACTCAGCAGGTAAGAGCACCGGCAGAGGACCCAAGTTGGATTACCAGCACCCGCATGGTAGCTCTCAACCATCTGTGACTCCAGTTCCAGGGCATCCAATGCCTTCTTCTGGCCTTCACAGACACCAAACACAAGTGGAGAGAGAGAGAGAGAGAGAGAGAGAGAGAGAGAGAGAGAGAGAGAGAGAGAGAGAGAGAGAGAGGTGTAAACAAAACACCTACCCACATAAAATGGTAAAAATAAAATAATTTTAAAGTGGTTCCTATTAAAAAAGCTGAAGCTGCCGAAGTTGCTTGAGTAAGTCAGGGTCACCTCAAGTCAGGTCTCTAATTTGAACCCTAAAGCGCTCTGACCACTGCTGCTTGAGCCCACGAGGAAGTGCGGTGCCTACCAGGGGCTTTGACTAAGACGCGGGAGAGGATGAGGCCTGAAAGACAGCAGACAATGGCGCCCAGCCGCCTCAGGAACACCCAAACCTTATGCCAACTTCATCCTCAGACCAGTGCATTCCAGGGTGCGCCCCTTGTAGATTCCTGAATAATTTTTTGGCACTGGTAGCCTGTGCTTCAGGGAACCCTGGGAGGTCTGTGGCTCCGAGCCCAGGGGCTCAGACTCCATTTCTACCTGTTGGCCTGGCATTTGCTGTACGAAATTGAAAATTAATAATTTATCTTGCAGGATGAATAATTCAACAGAGAGGACAAAGAGCTGCGGGTGACAGTTGATGTCACAAAACCAGCTCATTCCCCTCCCTACAACCCCGGCTCCCCGATCCAGGCAGAGAAAAAAAAAGAACAAACTCAACAGCCAGGCTAATGAGTCCAGCACTGACTGCTGTAAGCAGCCTCTCCTTTCAGGCAGCAGAATAGTCCATGAGGGCTGCTAGATACCGTCCTCCTACCACATCTGCGCTAAGCTCTGGACCCTACCATCCATTGCAACCCAGCTTCGTGGCACCCTTTTCAGGATGTGCTTCTCCTGCGGCAGCTGAAAATGGATGTCTAATTCACGCCGTGTGTGTTAGACCTTTGCCTCTCCCAATCTGTCTCAGGCCGAGCTGTCTGCCATTAGAGATTCTCCGGGTTTTCGGCTTTTCTAGTTGAAAAGGAAGTGGACTTTCAGCAAAGTGCTACGAGCGTTTTTTTGTTTGTTTGTTTGTTTTGTTTTGTTTTAGCATTGAGGGGGAACACTCTTCTTTCTTTTAGATTGGTTATCACTATGTAGCCCAGCCTGGTCTCCAACTCTCAAGCTTCCTTCCTCAGCCCCTAAGAACTAGGATTTTAGGCATTCCTTTCAGGACTGGGTAAGAGTCTTGCGACCTTTCTACTAAAATGTGCTCCCCAGCACATTTATGTACAATTCATTAATATACATAGATCTCAGCGTCTTTTTGTGAACCCAGGTTTAGAACCCCTGCTTCCTGAGGGGGGAGTCTTGCTGAGAAGGTGGATTACAGGCCACTGTGATTGTTGGTTTTAAATGCAGCAAGTGTTACCTTTCGAGAAAGGTCACAGGGCACAACAAAACCCGGTATCAGAACTTTGTTAGGAGAGGGGGCGGGGAGGGCAGAAGAGAGTGACCAGGCCTGTGAAAGACACACGCAGGGAGAGAGAGAAGAGGTAGGAGGAGAGAGCAGAAGAGAAAGGAGAGGCGGCTGTGACCGGCTTTTAAGGATTCTCCTTCACATGTGCATGGGCTTAGGGAGCTATGCCACGCATGCGCAGATCGTGTGATCACGCAGCGCACTGATGACATAAGACCCCTTGCTTAGCTACTGAACTGCGCATGTGCTGTCATTTAGCTGGAGGAGTGGCAGAGTCCTAAGAGTGATGGTTCAGAAGCAAGCAGATCTCTGAGTTCTAGGCCAGCCTGGTCTACAGAGTGAGTTCCAGGACAGCCAGAGGTACCCAGAGAGACCCTGCCTGGGAGGAAACAGCAGCAACAACAGAATACCACAGAATGTTTGAGGCTCCACCCTCATGAATGGACTTTGATGGCCATAGAAAAGGGCTTAATGAAGGCTTCCAGCCCTCCTGCCCTTCTGCCTCTTGCCAGGTGAGGACACAGATGAAGACACAACTCTTGGCTTCTGCAGAAGGTGTAGCACCAATGTATCATCTCAGAAGCAGGAAGAAGCCCTTACAAGACAAGCAAACCTGTCAGTGCCTTGGACTTTACAGATACTTGAGAATGGTGAAGGGAGCTGGGCAGATAATTCAGTCAATAAAGTACTTGCCATGCAAGCATCAGGAGCTGACTTCAGATCCCAGCATCTACCTAAAAGCCAGATGTAATAGCATGCATCGGTAATTCCAGTCCTGCGGTGGACAGAGACAAGCGGATCCCTGGAGCTCACTAGCCTAGCTCAGTCAGTGGGCTCAAGATTTAAGGAGAGGCACTGCCTCAAAAAAGGATGGAGGGCAACTGAGGAAGCCATTGGAGGTCAACTTCTGATGTCTACATGCATATGCACATATATGAACATGTATACATACATATACACACATTCCCCACACCCTCCATACACAAAAATAACAGTGAAAAGTAAATCTCTGTTCTTTATAAATTACCCACTCTTAGAAATTCTGTTCTATCTGCACCAATGGACTAAGACAGCTTCATCTCTGGGCCTTTTACAGTCCTTGACACGGCCTTGTCTCGGTTGGTGTATTTGAAGGACGTGACTAGCAAGGAGCTGTTAGATGCAGTTGTATGGCCCTGGGCAAGTTGCCCATCTCTGGGCCACGGTTTCTTGGTTTGGAATTGGGAAGTTTGGTATAAAAGATTATGCTGGTATTTTGCAGATTCACTCCTCCTGCCTGACCTCCAGACAAACAGCAGATGCCATGGCTTCTGTACTCCTGATTTGGTGTGCCTTTCCCCAAGCTCCTGGAATATCACTGCTGCAACCTGCCTTCTCAGCTCCCTCGAGGAACCGACGCCTGAGATCTCCCACCATCATGAGTGACTCCCGGCTTCCCCCTCCCCACTCCGCCCCTTGTCAGCAGGAAGCAGCCTCGAGAATGCAGCACCCTTGTTCCCCCACTTGCTATCCATAACTCACCTTTTTTTGTTGTTGTTGTTGTTTTGTTTTTTCGAGACAGGGTTTTTCTGTGTAGCTTTGCACCTTTTCCTGGAACTCACTTGGTAGCCCAGGCTGGCCTTGAACTCACAGAGTTCCGCCTGCCTCTGCCTCCCAAGTGCTGGGATTAAAGGTGTGCGCCACCACTGCCCGGCCATAACTCACCTTTTTATAATAATCAAAATTGTCAGAATGTTACTATTCTGACCCGCTCCTTGGAAACATGCCCCTTGGAGACCTGCTCCTTGAGGCCTGCCTTGTGTCCTGATGTAAAAGCCTGATTTAACAAAAATCCCTCCCTTTCCTCTCTCTCTCCTTCCATTCCCACGAGGTGCACACACCTCCGTTTCCTTCCCTTCTCTTTCTTCCTGTCTCCCTCCTTCCTATCTTTCTCTTCATCTCTCTATTATAATAAACTCTCTCTACATGGGAAAAAAAGATTATGCTGGGCTTGGGGATTTAGGCCAGTGGCAGATCACTTGTCTAGCAAGCACAAGTCCCTGGGTTTGGTTGTTGACTCTGAGAGAACAAATGAACAAACCAAACACAAGGAAATTTACTCATTCATCAAAGTTACTGGCCCTGGCAACACGTGGAACGACTTGAGGAAGGCAGAATCCTGCAAGTTCAAGGCCAGTCTGGATTGCAGAGAAAGATCCTGACTCAAAAAGCCCAATTTCAAAAATGGTTTACTTCTTTATTTACTTCTTATTTCTTCATTGCCACATGGGGGTCAAACCCAAGGCCTTGTACAACCTGGACAAATGGTCTACCACTGAGCCACACCCCCAGTCCTCACTCAGCAAGCACCACTTGTGAAGTTTTAGGTGCCAGGTACCAAGGTAAGAACTGAAGATAAGGTTGGTGAATTAAGCAGATGAAGTCCTTGAGTGTCTGAACACATAACTAAAAAGGAGGCAGGGATGGAATCAGGACATCATCAGTACAGAAGGATGAACCGCCCAGTGCCACACGGGAAGTGCAGAAAGTAGGAATGGGGACATCAGGAAGATGGTTGTGACCTGGATAAAATGAGGGGTTGAAGATGGGGTTTGGTGGTTCTTGCCTATGGTATTTTGAGGTCCTGAGTGTGTAATCCAAGCAGTCCTCCAGGAAAAGGGGAGGACTGGACAGGAGAGTCCCACAGAGTTTGAGAGGCAGGTAGGCTGATATACACATGGGAGAACAGCCGAGAGATCATGTCCCAAACAAGCAGAAGGCAAGGACCAACACCTGAAACTGTCTTCTGAAGGCGCGCGCACGGGCACACACACACACACACACACACACACACACACACACACACACACACACACACACACACACGGAAAACATGAACACACAGACTGTCAAGTTTCCCAACATCCTGTCTGTTGGAGATACCTTGAAAGTCCTTCCTCTCAGCTCCTATATAAAAAGTATAAGATGAAAGCAATTTTAAAAAGAGTTTAAATGTTTATCTTGAGGTCTTCACATGGCTCTCCCTGCCCCAGTACCCTCTGTGCTTTAGCTGTCCAGCCCCGGAGGAACTGTTTCCACGGCTTACTTCTGTGGCTCTGTCGTGCCACACTTGTGACTACAGCGAGAGCAGGATACATCAGTTGCCACTCGGATGGGTGGTCTGAATAGAGCATGGAGCAGACCAGGAGCCCTGGCAGAGCTTTAGGCTGGAGCCTGTAGGAAGACTTCAGTGCTGATGCCACTCAGCTGCCAGGCAACCCTGAGCAGGTCCCATCCTCTCCCTGGAGTTCAGTTCCCTCATCCATAAATGAAAGGCTTGAATCTAACATTTATTAAAATTCCTCATTGCCTTGCACTGTGGCCCTCCGTTTTCTACAACAATGTGTTAACTCGACTGTCTGGATTTAACCTTGCTGTTGTTCACAGACTGGCGACAGGAGGCAAGACAAGGGCTATTTGTAGATTATAATGAGAGGATAACCAGCTGCCTTCAGATCAAACCTTCCACCGTCAAAGCCAGGAGGCCTGTCCTTCGTTATCCTTGAACTCAGTTTTCTCACTAAAGCCAGGGGTCGGGAGAGCAGGGGAGAATGCGGAGTGGCTGCTTTGCTGTTAGAGGCCCAGTGCGCATTCTCTGGATTCTTCCAGAATCAGCAAAAGCTTTGATGGACTCAGCAGAGGGGAGGGGGGTGGGGTGGGGATGCTGAGCAGAGGCCTATTGAAAGAAAGCCTGGCTTCATGGAAAACGGCCGGGACAACAGTTGCTGACTGGGGACAGAGAGGATTATGAAACCCTATATTTATGTAACACTTTGCAAAGACATTTTAACTGCTATCAGTTATTTCTCATGAGAGTACGTCTTCACACATTGTCGGCTCTTCCACGAATCCTTCTCATTCAGTAGTCTCCCTGGCTTTGGTAGATTGCAAATGAAAACAGTCACCGAGCATCTATATAGAGAAAAAGAGATTGTACGAGGAAGAAGGGCTAATTCCTCTCTCCCTTGACTCGCAACTGGCCTTATGCTGCTTGGGAAATAGCTTCATCAATATAGTGCTTGCTATGAGGTCCTGGTATGAGAGGACCTGAGTTCGATCCTTAATTCTCCTGTAAAAAGCTGGATATGGGGCCAGTGAGATGGCTGGGAGGGTAACTGTATCTGCTCCCAAGCCTGAGAACCTGCATTCAATCCCTGGAACCCACATAGTCAAAGAAAAGTTCTGTTTTGCATGAATGCCCGCATACACTACACACACACACACACACACACACACACACATATGTATATGTACATATATATGGGGGGAGGTGTGCAATAAATTGAAAGAAAACAAAAAGCCAAGCATAATGGTGTATACCTCTCAATCTGGTGCTAGATGACACCTGAGAATGACCTCAGGCCTCTACACATGGACATACACACACACAAAACTGGCTTTGTAACATGTATACATATATATGTATATATTTTACACATATATATGTAAAATGTTGTTCATAGACTAGTGAACAGGAAACAAGACAACTACTATTTGTAGAATACATACACACACACATATGTATTTATGTATGTATGTATTTTGAGACAAGGTCTTACTATTTAGCTCTAGCTGGTCTGGAACTTGCTATGTGAACTAGGTTTGTCTTGAACTTATGGCAATCCCCTTACATTCTGCCTCCCAGGTGCTGTGGCTACAGGCATGTACCATCACACCCTGCTTTAGCTTGCTTCAATCTAAACCAAGGAAGAAGAGACACTGTGAGTTTCAGAGCCTACAGTTTGAAAAGTCTGGAAGCTCCCACTCTTACCCTTTGGGGTCTTGTGGCTTGAATAGAAAAGCTCCCCACAGGCTCAAGTGTGGAATGCTTTGTCCCCAGCTGGTGAAGCTATTTGGGGATGTGATGGAAACTTTCATTGTTTTATATAAGATCTTGCTCTAATCAAGCCTTCTTGATGGCTAACCATTATGGTCAACTTAATACAATCTAGAGTTACTTGGCAAATCTCTGTTTTTTTTGTTTTGTTTGTTTGTTTGTTTGTTTGTTTTGATTTTTCGAGACAGGGTTTCTCTGTGTAGCTTTGCGCCTTTCCTGGGACTTACTTGGTAGCCCAGGCTGGCCTCGAACTCTCGAGTGCTGGGATTAAAGGCGTGTGCCACCAACGCCCGGCTTGGCAAATCTCTTGAACTGAAGGCTCAATTAGGTTGGCCTATGTCCATGTCTATGACTGATTGTCTTTATTAATGATTGGTGTGGAAGGGCCCAGCCCACTGTAGATGGCACCATCCCTAGGCGAGTAGGCCTGGGTTGTATAAGAAAGGTAGACAAGCATGAGCCAGAGAGAAAGCCAGCAAGCAGCCTTCCTCCGTGGTTTCTGCTTCAGTTCCTGCTTGAATTCCTGACCTGACTTCACTCAGTGATAGCTTGTGACCTGGAAGTGCAAGCCAAATGAACTCTTTCCTCTCCAAATTGTTTTTGGTCAGAGCGTTTTATCACAGCAACATAAATCAAATGAGAACAGCTTCAGATGACTGCATTCCCAGCTGTCACCTGATGGCATCTTCCCGAAAGACCCTGAGCCAGAACCGTCTAACTACGTCACCCTGGAACCCACTGATACCGTGTAAAATAACAAGTTATTGTTAGTGGTCAACCCCCTGTGTTTATAATGACTTCTTTCCAGCACTAGATAACTAATACAATTCAAATACTTAAACTTTAAGTGTGAGAGGTTTCCATTACTATGCAAAATACAAATCTACTTATTAAGAGAAAGGGTTTGTTTCAACCCATAGTTTTGGGCCACAGCCAATTTACCCTTTGGCTTTGGGCCTGTGGTAACATATCTTGGCAGACGTGTGTGCAGAGCAAAAGGTCCTTATGGCTGATGAATCAAAGGAGGAGAGAGAGACCATGGCTCCATAATCCCCTTCAAAGACTCATTCTAAATGATCTCAAAGCCTCTTAGTAGACTTTTCCTCTTAGAGGTTCACCATCTCTTAATAGTGGCATAGGCTGGGCACAAAACCTGTGATACATAAATCCTTGCTTGGCGGGGGTGGTGGGGTGGGCTTCCAGATCCAAAGCCCTGAGTAAGGAATCAAGTGGGGAGTTGGAGGGGTTATTCCATAGAGTAACCAAACTGGGACTATGGGAAGAGCTAAGGAAAGGAGTGGGCCCATCAACAGTGCTCCATGCAGACTTTCTGGAAGAATAAATAACAAAGAAAAGCAAAACTGATTCACCGTGGTGACCCAGTCATCCAAGCCAGGCCGGATTCAGGCCCAGACACTGTGTTCTGCACTGATTTTCTCACTCCAGCTTGACAGCTCGCTCCCTAGTTACCCTTACCCTTGGTTGGCAGTAAGCATCATGGATGCTCCTCTCCTTTGCCAATCAAAATATTTACCCTTTAAGTTACGTTAGCTGCTGTTCTCATCTGGAAGAAAATACAGGCCAAGAAATTCCTCTGTGTTTGTGTGTAACTGGTGCCTGGTTTGAGACTTCATCTGTTTTGTTGTTGTTATTGTTTGTTTGCTTGTTTTATTTTATTTATTTTGATTTTTTATTTTTTGAGACAGGCTTTTTCTGTGTAGCCCCCAGGTGTCCTGGAATTCTCTCTATAGACCAAGCTGGCCTCGAACTTACAGAGTTTGGCCTGCCTTTGCCTTCAAGTGCTGGAATTAAAGGTGTGCACTACTACCCCCGGGCCAGAGACTTCACCGGTTTAATTGGCTTTTTAATTTAATTTTAGTTGGATATGTGCTATCTCAGACGAAGATGCCTCCTTTGGAATCTCACGTTCTTTATTGTTCTGTTTTGGGACAGGAGAAAGATGAAAGGAACGTAAGGATAAGCACCCCAACAATAGTCTCGCCACCCCTGCTTTCTTCCTTCCTGCCTCCCTCGTTCCCCTGCAGCCTTCCTTTCTTCTGCCCTCTCTTCCTCCCCCTTCCCCTTTCCTTCCTTTCCTTCTGTCTCTCACTACTTCCTTCTTCTCTGCTAAAATTTCCTGAGCGCCTGTGTGTTGGTCAGTTTTCAGTCACCCTGACACGATGTCTGAGAATATCAGCTTTCCAGTGGTCTGTGGTGGTATTGTGTTCACCAAAATATTGTGTACTCTAATAAATTTATCTGGGGTCAGAGAACAGACAGCCACTAGATACAAAGGCTAGAAAATGGTGGCACTCACACCTTTAATCCTAGCATTCCAGAGATAGAAATCCCTCTGGATCTCTGTGAGTTCAAGGCCAAGCATGGTGACACGCCTTTAATCCCAGAAAGCCAGCCTTTAATCCCAGGGAGTGGTGGTAGAAAGTAGAAAGATATATAAGGCGTGAGGACCAGAAACTAGAGGCTTTTGGCTGGTTAAGCATTTGGCTGGATAAGCTTTCAGGCTTTGGAGCAACACAGTTCAGCTGAGAGCCATTGGGATGAGGACACAGAAGCTTCCAGTCTGAGGAAACAGGACCAGCTGAGGAATTGGCAAGGTGAGATAGCTGTGGCTTGTTCTGTCTCTCTGATCTACCAGCATGGACCCCAATAACTCGCCTCAGGTTTGATTTTATTAATAAGAACTTTTAAAATTCCTGCTACAGTGGTCAGACCATGTTCACTGGGTTCCATCGTTTCTGGGCCTGTGTTGAGCCTAAACTCAAAATGGGGTGCACCTGGGGAACAGAGATAGTCACCTCATGGTAGCCAGGAGGGAGGGATGAAAGGAGGGAGGAAGAGAGGGGGGGAGAGGGAGGGGGCAGGGGAGAGAGAGAGAGAGAGAGAGAGAGAGAGAGAGAGAGAGAGAGAGAGAGAGAACAGAAGAGAGGAGGTCAAAGGGGAAAGAAGCCTTACCACTGGAAGCAAGGTACATTCCTCCAGGACACACCCCAGTGACCTACTTCTGCCCACTAGGCCTCATGTCCTAAGCTTTCCACCACCTCCTACTGCGTCATCAGCTGGCATCCATACATTTAGCACATGGCCTTTGAGGGGGGTCATTTCAGATCCAAACCATAGCAACCTGGTATGTGTTGACATTTTCTATATTATCTTATTTAAGTCTTATAATGATGAGGTGAGAATTAGGGGACTTTGGGATCCTTTTTATTTTATTTTTTTCCGGAGCTGAGGACCAAACCCAGGGCCATACGCTGGCCAGGCAAGCACTCTACTACTGAGCTAAATTCCAAACCTCTCCTTTTTATTTTTATTTAAAATTTATTTAACATTTGTTGAGTGTGTGCATGCACACAACCCCACAACATGTGGTGTGGACAACTTGTTGGAGTCAGTTCTCTGGTTCGACCACGTGGGTTCTGGGGTTATCCCCTCCTACCATGTGGGCTTGATATGAAGTGATTTTACCCACTGAGCTACCTCACAGGTCCCATAGTGATCCTTTTTAAAGATAGGCCATTTGCTACAGAAACAAGAGGGACCCTGCTTCAACAAGGTGAAAGGAGAGAACTGACTTTTAAAAGTTGTCTTCTGACCTCAGCACACACACTGTGGCATTTCCCCTCCCCCCACCTCGCATACACAGCAACAAACAAAATAAAAATAGTTTTTTAAAAAACACAGAGTCAGGTGGTGGTGATGCATGCCTTTAATCCCAGCACTTGGGAAGCAAAGGCAGGTGGATCTCTGAGTTCGAGGCCAGCCTGGTCTACAGATCGAGTTCCAGGACAGCCAGGACTGCACAAAGAAACCCTGTCTCAAAAAACCAAAACAAAAACCAAACAAACAGACAAAAAACAAACAAAACAAAACAAAACAAAACAAAAAAGCACAGAAAGAAATCTGTTGGGTCATATACAGTGATCAAGCCTGTAATCCTAACATTTACTTGAGGCAGGAGGATTATGAATTCAAGTCCAGCCTAAACTGCGTAAAAAGCATAATAAGACCCCATCAAAAGAAACAAAAGAAAGCCAGGTGGTGGTAGCACTCCGGAGGCAGAGGTAGGTGGATCTCTGAGTTTGAGACCAGCATGGTCTACAGAGTGAGTTCCATGACAGCTGGGGATATACAGAGAAACTTTGCAGAAAAGAAGGAGGAGGAGGAGGAGGAGGAGGAGGAGGAGGAGGAGGAGGAGGAGGAGGAGGAGGAGGAGGAGAAATGAAACTGAGCTATGTTTGGAGAAATTATTTCACCCCTGATTTTTGTTGTTGTGCTGGGACCTAGACCTTGAACTCCACCACTGAACCACTGAACCATACCTACAGTCCCAAGTTGGGTGTTTCATTGGATGTATTTGTTTGTCTTTCATTGTAGTAGGTAGTTACAAGACCTCAGTGATTTGAGCATCTTTGTACTCATAGGAAAAGATGAAAACGGTACATTAATTTCCCTCAGAAGTCCTAACTTAAATGTTCCTTGTACCAAAGGCTGCTTCACATGATTCCTCCTAACCAATCACCAAAATACAGACCGGATTTCCTTTGTGCCAAACATGTTTGTTGACAAAGAAAAACAAGACAGTCCTTTCCATGACAATAGAAGATTAGAATGACTAAATAGGACAATGGCAAGGGAAGTACACATTATCCTGACACAGTCTGTGGCACTGGCCAGTGTTTTTTACTAGACATGAGATTCCTCTAAACTTAGCTCTTGAGCCTTAGGAAGGTTACAGGCCGCACCACCACCACCAGCAGATGAGTATTATCAACTAGTTTTCTGTGATGATTCTTATCCAGGCTTGTAAGCTTTGGATCATCCAAGACATTTCCATGGAAAAATTGCATTCCGCTCTTAAGATAGCTTTACTCAGCCTTTCCGATTTAAACAACTCGTGGTGCTGATGGTAGACACGTGTAATTCCAGCACCTGGGAGGCTGAGGCAGGAGGATAACCACCAGTTCCAAGCTACACTGAGTTCCATAGTAAATTCTGTGTCAACCTGCCTACAGTGCACCCGTCTAAATAATTTTGTATTGCGTACATGTAGAAAAGTGGAAAAATCTTCAGTTTACAATTTGCTAAGTTTTCCTAAGTAAATCCATGTGTATATAGACACCACCTTGATGAAGACCTCCATCTTCATTTGTGGGACCTTCTTCAACAACCTGAGAAATAACCACCATCAAAATCCTCTACCACTTGCTACCCTACACTAGCTCGTCTACCTTCCTCCGCTCTTAAAAGCACGTTTGTGATTCTGACTCATTAAAACTTCTCTGGATTAAATTTGTAAAATGGTAACTGAGAAAGTGGGAGCCTGGGATTCTGAGAGCTTCCCAAACTGGAAAGAATGCCGTAACCCAAGGGTAGCCACGGAGAAGGAAGGAGGAAGAGTCAAGCCCGGGTACCTCCGGGGGGCGGGGTCGTATCGTAGGGGCGTGGCCCGGCATCCTCCGGGAATGTGGCTCCGGGGGAGGGGCCGGGCAGAGGAGGGCAGGGCTTCCTGTCTGCGCCGGCGGTATCGCCGTTTGACACCGGAAGTGTTGGTTCCGTGGAAGCTGTCACCGTGTACGGCGGCTGCACGTCGCGGGTGTGGAGCCGGGAGGTGAGTGCGTGCCCGGTCCCCACCGGTGGAGCTCGGCAGGAGCCAGGGCCGTGCTTCGGGCACCCTCGGCACCCCCAGCCCACGGGCTTCACGGCGGGGTCAGGCTTATATTGCCCCAGGGGCCGTGAGTCGCCGCCACGAGGCCAGGCGAGTCCGCACCTGGAGTCCCAGTTCGGTTTAAGGGTTGGTCCCAGAGTGACCTGGGACCAACCCCAGTCCCCACCTCCTCCTCCCAAGCTTTAGTTTCCTCGGCATCCATTCGTTCAGCATGTGTTTGTTGACCGACTCCCGTGTGCCTGGTACGGAACTAGGCGCCGGGGGTACAAACTGCAGGACAGACAAGGCTCTTGTGCTGTGGAACTTACAGTCTAGAGGAAGGAGACAGTCGACACGTAAATGCATAAAGCAATTAAAGATATGACAGTGAGTAACAAGGAGAGAGAGTACTTCAGGGAGGATCTGGAAAGGTTTCTAAGTAGAGTGATGTTGAACCAAGACCAGCAAAGTAATGGATGACAGTCAGAGAAACTGAGGCAGTAGTAGCCCTGGAGATGCTCGCCGGCCATATAACAGTTGTTAATTGTATCAAGCCCTGTCCCTCGAAAACACTTTAACTCTTGGCCTGTGCTGCCCTGCCCAGAAGAGGAGGTATAGTGGTGCACAGCTGTCCTGATGTTTTACAACTCAAAGTCTCGTCTTTGCTTTATTTTCTACCCATGCCTTAAGTGAAAACTGAACTCCTCTGTGATGCTCGCTCCTGTAGGTCATTTCTCTTGGTTAAATGCTTCTCGAAACTTGCATATTCGGCAAACATGGCACTGATCATTTTTTGTTTGGCAATTGGCTTTGTGTCTGTTGTTCTCATGAAGACTAAGCTTTGTGAATGGCCCCGACAGGTCAGTTCTTTGTCCATGTTGGTATTTTCTGAACATCATTATCTGCCACATAGTAGGGGCCGAAGTATCTCGAGCCAGGTGTGGTAATCCCAGCACTCAGGAGGCTGAGACAGGAGAATTGGTTCAAAACCAGCTTAAGCTATGTGAGACCCTATCTGCCCTGTCTCAAAATTTAAAAAAATAAGATACCATAAAAAGAAAAGAGTGAACCAGAACAAATGTTGCATGTTGTGTATACCGGTACTCAGGAGACTGAAGCAGGAGATTGCTGGAGTTAAGAACCAGCCTATATCACAAGACCTTGTCTCATAAATATTTTAAAAGGTAGATTAAAGTGCCAAGAAAAGCTCTTAGAAGAGCACTCAGTATCTAACAGGCATGTTGCTATTGTCTTGTCAGTATGTCTCATCACCAGGGCTGGGCCAGATATCTGACGTATGGGGCACCAGGTAACATGGCTGATTATATCCTCAATTTTTTTTTTTTTTTTTTTTTCAAGACAGGGTTTCTCTGCGTAGCTTTGCGCCTTTCCTGGAGCTCACTTGGTAGCCCAGGCTGGCCTCGAACTCACAGAGATCCACCTGGCTCTGCCTCCCGAGTGCTGGGATTAAAGGCGTGAGCCACCACCGCCCGGCTTATATCCTCAATTTTTATTTGTGAGGACGTGGTGATGTCCTTCTAGTCTTGATTTGTTTTCATGTTGTCGTTGGGACCTTTTACTGGCATGTCTTTTGAAAGGCTTAATTGACCTCCATTCCATGATTCAGCCAATACATGGGTCCTTCCTGAGAATAAGGTCAAGTGGTGTTATAAAAAGGAAACACAGAAGATCTGGTCTGCTAATTTGGCTTTGTGAACTATGTTCACATATATGTGGGTACAAATGTATATATGTGGAGGTCAAAGAGCAACCTCAGGAGTTGGAATTGTTCCTCAGAAGTCATCCACTTTTTTTTTTTTTTTTTTGAGACAGGGTCTCTCATTGGCCTGGAGTGTGCCTAGTGGACTATGTGACTGCCAAGGAGGCTTTCACCTTCCGCTTTCTCAATGCTGAGATTAGAAGCATGTATCATCACTTCCCACTTTTTTTAACGTGGTTTTGGGAATTGAACTCAGATTCTCATGCTTATACAGTCTGGACAACAATGACTGAACTATCTCCAAGTCCACTTTGTGACCATATTATCATTTTATTTTATTTATTTATTTTTTTGTTTTGTTTTGTTTTCCGACACAGGGTTTCTCTGTGTAGCTTTGTAACCTGTTCTGGATCTCACTCTGTAACCCAGGCTGGCCTCAAACTCACAGAGATCCGCCTGCCTCTGCCTCCCTGGGATTAAAGGCATGAACCACCACCACCCAGCTGTTAGCATTTTATTTTTGTTTGAGATTGAGCCCAGGGGTTTGCATGTGATAAGCACATATTCTATCACTGAGCTGTATGCAGCTGACCAACTCCTGGCTTTGAATCCAGCTTGGCCCCTCGGTGGAAGGATCATGTGTTGGCAGATTTCTGTGGATTTTCTCTTCTTTCCTCTGAAGCCTGGAGAAATTGTTAAGTCTTAACATACTCTACAAATGAGGAAATGTCCACTGTTCCAACCCCTAAGAGATCTAAGATCACGTAAGAATTGAGAAGAGTATTTTTGTTCTGAAGAATAGCGCTCAGAAGCAGAGTTAGCCTATCATTCATGACGGGTTCTAGCCCCATCACAGCAAAGAAAATCTCTCTTCATACTCACTCACCAAACATTTGGTGAGGCCTGTGCTGGCTATAAGAAAGACAGCAAGAAAAAGAACTGTGGGTAGTGTCTTCCCAGTGCTTACAGGCTGCTTGAGGTCCTGGGTTCCACCCCAGCACTATAAAAACAAAATACGAAAGACAGTCTGGGTCCTTTAGCTAGGACTTCCTTCTTATAGTGGGTAGGGGTTATCTGGAAGGTATTTCCTTCAGAGGTGAGAACTAGTTGAAGCAAAAATCATCATTTTAGGTCAGCAGATGCATACCAGGTCTTGAAAGCCCACATTAGGATTTCACTGTGGCCAGGGGTTGATGCTGGTGCTGGGATCAGTCCCAGAGTAGGTCCTGCCCCTAGGGGTCTGTGTGTCTGCTCTCTTCTTCCCATCCATATTCCTTTCAGGAGGGTCACGCAGCACAATGCCAGCTCTGCCTTTGGATCAACTCCAGATCACCCACAAAGACCCGAAGACAGGAAAGCCGAGGACTTCACCAGCGCTGGTGAGCCCATGTTTTGATGATGTTTAGCCTGGTGGGAATCAGCATTGCAATTTCAGGAGCAAAAAGTAAAGTCCTTCCTTTTCTGTTCCAAGAATGACCCTAGGGCCAGTGGCTACTGTTGAGTAGTTGAGACACTGCTAGGCCCTTGCAAGCCTAGTATAGAACTTTGCTTCTAAGCAGCAGTGCAAATTTGAGTAGTCAAGTCCCCTCCCCAAAGCATTTAATTTCCAGCCAATCTGAAGGCAGTTCTGACTTAGCCTGAGCTGGACTGCAAATGGTTCCAAGTCCTGGTTTGGTGATTTGTGGGGGACTTAAGGTTTGATGTGTGTGTGTGTGTGTGTGTGTGTGTGTGTGTGTGTGTGTGTGTGTGTGTGTGTGTGTGTGTTTAAATCTGAACCGCTGCTCATACTTGGATCACTGATTTTCAGACGTTGGGCTGGACTCTCTTATCTGGGACAAGAAATGAGACATTCAGAGACTCTGACAGGACCTGTGAGACCGAAAACTAAGGAGGCTGTGAACCTGCCAGTTCCCAGCATCAGAGAGAGATTAGAGCCATGGAGAGGTGCCAGGCTGCTAAAGAAAGAGACAGGAGTGGGGATTTGAGTCCTTGTACCCTCTTGTAGATTTCCCAAGAATATGAGCTTACTTGCACTAGGTGGGAAGAAGTAGTTTCTGGAGGCCTGAGTAAAGTTGTGGGAAATGGGAGCTAAGTGTTTTATTTCCTGCAATTTGGTTGTCTTTTATTATTTCCTATTCAGTCTCTAATAATAGAACTTGACAAGTACAGGGTACCTCATGTGGGCCAAGCCATTCTGAACAAGTCACCCAGATTAACTTTTCTTCTTCCTTTCCCCCCCTCATTTTAAACTAATTCTTTGAGAATTGTGTACAGATTCCTTGCCCAGCTAACTTTGTGTTCTCTTGTTTTGTGAAGCCTATCAAGTCTAGTTGGTGCTACCTGTATGCTTTTGGATGTGTGGCCTTTCTTGAAAGGTGCTCAACGCACCAGCGCCTGTGCCCTTAGAGAGAACTGACTTTACCTTCCCTCAGCTATCAGTTACCAGCAGTTCCATAGCTAGGGATGGGACTTCGTGCCCACCTCCCCAGGTTGTCTTATTTCAGCTGCATCACAGCCCTGGGAGTGGACTTTGACTGTCACTATTTTACAGAGTTCAAGGTCACCAAACCAGGAAACCTGGAGAGCCAGGCTAGTCCCAGAATATCCCAGTCTTAACCTTTCTGCTGCAAAGCTGCTTGCTTTCCTGTTCATATTTGTCAGGAAAGCTAGAACTGTGCTGTGAAGTGCAGTAGCCATCTCTTAGGTAGCGTGTAACAGTTGTTATGTCTAGAGCTTGAAATGTAGACTCTGGAACGGGATTTTTTTTTTTTTTCTTTTTAGAGGGAAGGTTTTTCTGTGTAACCCTGGCTGTCCTGGAACTTGCTCTGTAGCCCAGGCTGACCTCGAACTGCCTCTGTCTCCCAAGGCTGGAACTGAAGGCATGCACCATCACTCCTGACTTGGAACAGGCATTTTAATTAATCAGAGTAAATGAGATTCCATCTGTGACGGGCCTGCAGTTGTTCAGGCAGATGATGCGGTCCCGCTGTCACAGACGGTTCTGTTGGAGTGCTGGTGGGGACCTGAGTGCTTAAGTCTGCTTTTCAACCTCAGTCCTTTCCCACGTGCTGAATGAACACCCGGATGGTCAGTTGTGGGGACTGGGAGCGCAGAGGTCTGCTCCCTTTCTTCCCTGACTGGCTTCTCAGTGACAAGCATACAGTACACTCTCTGGAAACATTCCTTAAGTCAGAAAGCGCAGTCAGATCTAGCACTTGAAGTTAGAGCTACAAAGAGAAAATGTGTAGTCCTGTCCTTGTGGGGTCCACAGCATAAGCCCAGTAGCTTTAGCAGTGTGGTGACATGAAGGAGGAAGGCCAGGTTCTGACATGATTACAGAGTTGATTCAGAGCAGAGGCTTGGAGTGCAGAGACGGAAGTAGGCAGGATATGCTCTAGCTAGACAAAGCAGGAGGAGAAGGAAGGCCCTGGTTGGAGAACTCGGGAATGCTTGAGGGAGCCTGACTCTGAGATCAAGCTCAGATCCATCCCTGAGGGGCACTATAGCAGAGCTAGTGAGCACAGACTTTGTGCATATTGAGCAAGTTATTTAAGCTCATGAGGTCTCAGGATCCACAAAAGATAACAATGGGCCAGACGCGGTGGGGTGGCTGTGAGAATTAAATGAAACATCTGTGAATTAGTACTCTGCCTGGAACAGCAGGCACGCAATAGATTGCAGTTACGATGGTGATGACAAGGAGCAGCTGGGAATTGAATAGGGCTAGGGTGGGGAGCGAGATTAGCTCGAGACAGTTGCCTAGTTGAAGACAGTCTTGTTGGTCATACTGAGGAGCATTAAGCTCCTGAAACACTGCCCTGAGATAAGTATAGGGTTTTGTTTTTGGAGTCTCAGCTTGGGACAAAAAGATCTCTGCCCTAGGAGCAGTCATTCCAGTGCCTCTGCACAGTGCTAGGTGGAGCTTATTGATGTTTACTGAGGAGTCACTATTCAAGGAGCATGCACTTGAAAACCTATAAGAGATAGTGTTGGACCCGTAGGCCATTCCTTGAAGGACAGTAAGAAAACCAGTTCCTCTCAAGATACATAGAGGCCGGAAGGGCAGTGAGTGTTTTCCTAGTTTTCCAGAGCAGATAGGCCCTAAGCTAGTCTTATAGAAAGGTGGGATTAAATTTGGTAGGATAGACACACCTGGAGCCTGCTACTCTCCTGCTCTGAAACCATCCATGGTTACTCATTATGGAGTAGAGTTCCCTCTTACAAAGCTTGCCATTTTAAGCCCTTCAGAGGCAGGATCTGGCCCTTCATTCCTTTGTCCAGCTAATGAATGTGTGGAGTGTCCTCTCAATTTCAAGCACTGTGGAAGTAGCATTGAAAGACAGTAAACTGCATATTTAAAGTCAACAATCTGATTGGTTTTTTTTATACTTTTTTATTTTTTTTTTATACTTTTTTATTTTTTATTTTTTCTGATTG
This sequence comes from Peromyscus maniculatus bairdii, assembly GCF_049852395.1. NCBI lineage: Eukaryota > Metazoa > Chordata > Mammalia > Rodentia > Cricetidae > Peromyscus > Peromyscus maniculatus. Next base: position 7,952,998 of record NC_134861.1, read on the forward strand.
TTTTTGACACCAGTAATACATCAATGAAACTATCACCAATGGTCAAGACAGTGGACATTTTTACCTTCCCTGAAAGTCCCCTGTGTCCTTCTATAATCCATTCCTTTTTTTCTCCTTGGTTTTTTTCTCCTTGTACCCAACAACTGATCCAAAAGTGACTTTGATGCAGTTTAGCAAGTGCGAGAGTCAGGTAAGCTCAATGCGGGTACCGGGCAGAGCTGTGGAAAACCCCTAGTCCAGGAGGCAGTAAGGTCAAAGGACAAGCACTGAGATCAAGGTAGCACATGTGTGCCGTGGGTCAGTTGGTCTGCATCATAAGCTTTGCTTCAAATCCTGCCTCAGCCCCTATTTAACCTCAAGGCCTGTAGGAAAGTTCCTGGACCTTACCGAGTCTTTGTTTTCTTCTCTGACAGCTAAATGTAGATGAAAAAAAGAAATAGGGGGTTGACATACCTGCTCCGCAGCTGGCGCAGGGTGGATCCTCAGTAAGTGATAGATTTCTTGTCATCATTCTGCTACCCTCTGAACGCATTCCCCAGTGCCCAGTTCTGTCTGTGCACTTTGTGTGACTGCTTTTATGACTCTATAAGACCAACTTCTTCCACCAATTGTGGCACACAATTCAGTCCCAGAGGCAGGCACATCTTTATTAAGTCTGAGCCCAGCCTAGTCTAGTTCATAGCACATTCCTGGTCTGCCAGGGCTATATAGTAAGAACATGTGAGAAAGAAAGGGAGGGAGGGCAAGGTAACTTTCCTCCACCTAAAAATTCTTTTCCTCCTGGGCTCAGTTTAGGTATGGCCTCACTGAAGAAGCATCCCTTTTCCAGGAGCTGCTAAAATTGTCACTTCATCTGTTTAGGGCTCCCTTGGTGGCTTAGATGTACATCTTCTCCTGTGGAACATGAACCTTGTGACTTGGAGAAAAATTGAGACTGAGCTGAGACGTGCAGTACACAGATGCTTTTTTTTATTCATGTGCCCCAGCACCCAGCACAGTAGGGACCCTGTGAAGAGTGTCAGCAGGGCAAGGAGGAAGGAAGCTTGGCATGCAGGGAGATGAACTCTTTTCAACAGATTAGTGGCTGGAATGCTGCCACTAAATAAATGGGATTTAAATGGGAGAGGGTCCCACAGACCTGCATGCTAAATGACTGCAGTGAATCATTATGGATCCTGCGTACTCCTGCAAAGGCCCACAAGGTTCTTAAGGAGCCTGACCCTTCAGTCTTGATTGTTCTAGAGCCGGCTCTGGAAGTGGGAGGCTGTGCTTGATAACGGCTGAGGCCTGGCCCTCCTCCTATTACAGCTGGCCCTGAGAAACCACTCTCACGTAGACTGGGGTGAAAACTGAGCCCCTGAGCCCATCAGCTCTTCGTTATGGTGAACAAAGTGGGGTTTGTTCAGGGCTGGAAGAGAGAACTTGTGACTCTAAGCTGAGATCTGCAGCTACTTGATTAGAATCTTTAAAAAAAAATTAGTAGAGGTTTTTTGTTTTGTTTTATTTTTTTCTGGTTATATAAAGGAAAGTAGTGATGTATAGAGTGTGATGCTGCTTATATCAGAAAGGAAAAACATACTCAAACAAATCCTTGATGTGCATACACTACATTCTAAAATACCTAGAGAGGTAACCAGGAGAGCATATGGTCAGTGGTTTCCCCTGGGAGGTCATGGAGGCTAGGAATGTGCTTCCCTCTCCCTTCTCTCTCTCCTTTCCCTCCTTCTCACCTTTTCTTTTCTCCCTTCTCCCTCTCCTGCTCCCACCATGCTGAGGGCCTCGTTTATATTCTGCCACTGAGCCCACATAGTAAAAAGAGATGCTTGTGAGTTACTTGAATAATTAAATATTAACTTAAAAAATACATGTTCACTGTTTTAAAATGGGAAATAGGTCAAACATGGTAGTTATACCTTTATCCCAGCATTTGGGAGGTGGAGGCAGGCAGATCTCTAAGTTTGATGCCTGCTGGCTACAGAGTGAGCCCTTGTCTCAAGAAAAAATACTGAAAATATATTGAAGTCATAATTCCCTAGCCCCAAGATAACCAGTGTAAATTTTTGGGCTTTAGGGATTGTCTCCTTTTTTTTTTCCCCCATTGGTGTTTTGCTTGCATGTATGTCTGTGTGAAGATGCCAGATCCCCTGGAACTAGAGTTACAGACAGTTGTGAGCTGTCATGTGGTGCTGGGAATTGAACCCGGATCCTCTGGAAGAACAACCAGTGCTCTTAACTGCTGAGCCATCTCTTGTCTCACCCCCTCCCCCATACTTCTTTTTTAAAAATCTGTACCAATACGTGAATACATCGACTTTAAAAAACATTCCAAACCTGGTTGTATTAAAGTTTTGTGTCCTTTCTCTTCCCTTAATCTGTCCCCACACCACTAAAAATTCTCCAAAAACATGTTTTTTAACAACCACCTGTGTTCCCTGTGAACAACCATAACACCTCTGTTACATACACTGGGTTCTTTATACTTACAGCTCCTTGGAGGGTCTCTGGTTGGAACAGTCAAGTACTGTCATTGCTGTGGGTTGGCACATGGGCCCTCGCTGACTAACCTCTGCCACGTTAACACGTGGTTTTTGGATCCGTAGCACCCTGAGCAGAAGGCAGACCGGTATTTTGTGTTATACAAACCGCCCCCTAAAGACAACATTCCCGCCCTAGTGGAGGAGTACCTGGAACGCGCCACCTTCGTAGCCAATGACCTCGACTGGCTCCTGGCCTTGCCTCACGATAAATTCTGGTGCCAGGTAATATTCTATCAAAATTAACACTAAGGGAAAGCACATGACATGCCTTTGGTTGGTTGCTGTTTTTCTCTCCCCTAAGAGTTGCTTTTTTGTCTACTTTCCTTGGATCCTTAGCAGCAAATAGTGGTTTGGATTGCTGTCTCATATTGCAACCTTCCTAATGTTTACACACTGCCTGTCATCTTGAGAAACTTGTATTTAGCCCTGGGCTCATTCATACCTCCTTGGTCCCTTGGGTTGGAGTGTTTGCATTAAGTCAGGACTGATGGGCCGGGTGCACCTGTGTAGTCTACCTCAGGAATCCATCCTTGATCTCCTCTCTCCTGGCCTAGGTTGTTTTTGATGAGACCCTGCAGAAGTGCCTGGACTCCTACCTGCGCTATGTGCCCCGAAAGTTCGATGAGTGGGTGGCCCCGACCCCTGAGGTGGCCGACATGCAGAAGCACCTACACCGGAGCATTTTCCTCACCTTCCTCCGAATGTCCACTCACAAGGAGTCCAAAGTGAGCCCCGTCCGTGACAAGTCTCCACTTGACGCCCAGCACCTCTGCCAGGCTCTGCCCCGGGAGAGTGTCAGCTCTCCTCTTTGTCTCCCTCTTCATTCCCATCTTTGGGGAAAACCTGTGCCACTTACTTCCTTTATCCTCTAACGCACCAGTCTGACCACAGTACCCAGTGTTTTCCTCAGCAGGAGCCTGGGTCCTCGGCACAGTTGACAGTGCCCTAGTCATGTGACAGAGGGTAAAGACATTGAGTCTGACTTTTCAAAGAACTCACAGTGTCTTTTTTGTTTGTTTGTTTGTTTTTTAAAGATTTATTTATCTGGGTAGTGGTGCTGCACGCCTTTATCCCAGCACAGAAGCGTGGCAGGCAGATCTCTGAGTTTGAGGCCAGCCTGGTCTACAGAGCAGGTTCCAGGACAGCCAGGACTGTTATCTAGAGAAACCTTGTCTCAGAAAAAAAAAAAAAAGATTTATTTATTCATGTATTTTATGTATATGAGTGTCTTGTCTTCATTCGTACTAGAAGAAGAAATCAGATCCCATTACAGATGGTTGTGAGCCACCATGTGGTCACTGGGAATTGAACTCAGGACCTCTGGAAGAGCAGTTGAGTGCTCTTAACCACTGAGCCATCTCTCCAGCCCTCATATGTTTACGTTTAAAAATATTTATTTTATTTATATTATATTTATTTATTTTTAATTAATGTGTGTATTTCTCCATATACATATATGAACATGTGTGTGGGTGCCAGGAAGGGCATAAGATTTCTTGGAGCTGTAGTTACAGGTAGTTGTGAGCCACCCATGTAGGTGCCGGGAACTCTAGGACTCTGTAAGAGCCATAATCATGCTTAACCACTGAATCATCTCTCTAGCCCCTCACTTAAAAAAAAATCATTACTTGGGCTGGGAGATTGGCATAGTGGTAGAGCCTGGCATGATGGAAGAGTCATCTCCAATACTGAAAAAACATCGTCAATGCTATCTTTAATCATCCAATGTTATAGAAATATTAGAAAGATAACGAGTGCCACTCACAAAAATCTCCTGTCTTAAAGTTATTACTGTTTTGTTTTTAATTTATTTCTTTACTTATTTGTGTATGTGTGTGTAGGGGCATTTGTCAGGGGACAGCTTGCAGGAATTGGTTCTCTGTTTTTACCATGTGGGTCCAAAGGGTAGAATCCAGGTCATCAGACGTGGCTGCACGTGCCTTCTTCGCCCACTGAGACACCTTGTCAGCACTCAGTATCGCTATTGTTTGTACATGTTCCTTCAGGGACTTTTTGTCCATTGAGTGTATGTGCACAAGTGTGGAGGTCAGGGGACAAACTTGTAGGAGTGACTTCTACTTCTACCCTGTAGGTCCTGGGAATCGAACTCAGGTCATCAGACTTGTTGGCAGGTCCCTTTACATACTGAGCCATCACACCAGCCTTCGAAGTCACTACTGTCCCCCCCACTCCCCCACCCCGCCCCAGACAGGGTTTCTCTGTGTAGCTTTGCGCCTTACCTGGAACTCACTTGGTAGACCAGGCTGGACTTGAACTCACAGAGATCCGCCTGCCTCTGCCTCCCACAGTGCTGGGATTAAAGGCATGCGCCACCACCACCTGGCTGAAGTCACTACTGTTAAGGTGCATGTTCCTTTGTGGAATCTAAAAATTTTTTAAATATTTGTTTTGTGAGGAATAATGGCACACACCTTTAATCCCAGTAATTTAGGAAGCAGAGGCAGGCAGATTTCTGTGAGTTTAAGTCCAGCCTGGTCTACTTAGTGAAACTCTGTTTTAAAAAAAGATATATTTTTATTATTGTAACTATTATTATTTTGGTTTTTTGAGACTGGACTTCTCTATGTAGCCCTGGATGTCCTTTAACTTACTCTGTAAACCAGGCTGGCCTCAAACTCACAGAGATCCTCCTGCCTCCGCCTCCCAAGTGCTGGGATTAAAGGCCTGCGTTATCATGCCAGGCTCTGAATACTGATTTTTATAGGTATTCACCAACAAACCCAATGGATCTTGATTTTTAAATCATATTTTCATTATAATTAAATTTCAAATATATGCATATACTTGAGTGAAAGTTTTGTGTCTACAGAACAATGAATCCCATGTTCCCTCCCACCACTTGTGTACTTACCAATGTTTTGTTAGTCTTGTTTAATCTCTCTTGAGTTTGCTTATTTGTTGATATATAACCCTACACACATAAATACTTAAAAACAAACCCCAGCTGACTGTTTCATGGTGTTTTTGTTTTTGTTTACATGAAAATGTAGAATCACTGTAATTCTGGATCTTTTCATAAAGCATACACACACACACACACACACACATACACACACAGAGTGTAGGCATGCTGCCATCGGTTAGCCTGTCCCCAGCTGATGAAATCAAGGTGGTTTCTTAGGAATTTGCTATTGCAGTGTCTGCGCCCTCAGCCTCCATCCTCTCTGTACTTTCCCTTAGGATCACTTCATTTCTCCGTCTGCATTTGGAGAAATCCTCTACAATAACTTCCTCTTTGACATCCCAAAGATCCTGGACCTCTGTGTGCTCTTTGGAAAAGGCAACTCACCACTGCTCCAGAAAATGATAGGTACGTAGGATGTAGGACTTGGGGGTGCACAAAGATGGCCCCCATATGCCAAACCAGAGGTCACAAATGCTTGTGTTTCCATAGCACAGGAGTATTAGAGGTAGGTGATGCTGGGAAATTATTTCTCGGATGTAATATATACATATGTACATAATACACCCATAGATGTGTCAACTCTGAAATAAATGCCTGGGGAATTGAAACAAAACCAAAACAGTGTGCCAGGCAGTGCCTCAAGAATCTGCAGGTCTTGCTGGGTGGTTCATAACCACCAGCACTCAGGAGGTTGTAAGTTTGAGGCCAGCTTGGGCTGCATGCCTCACTGGCTATTAAATTGGAACCTTGTCTTAAAACAACAGCCAAAACAGATTGTCTGGATTTCTTAGTGTTAGGACAGGTGTCAATCAGTGGCAGGAATGAGAAATTTGCTTTGGCAATGAAAGTCAGATTGCAGTGATGTTAGCCTCCATTGGAATGTGGCCTAGACTCTGTCATGACATGCATATCCTATTTGTTATCTCTACTGGATGCACATAGCTGTCTGAGATCAGTACTGTCATTGTCCCCATTTATAGATAAAAAGACTGAGGTTGAACTGAAAGCCTGTAGTATTCAAGTAGCCACACTGGAGTTATGGAGAAGTGACCCTGGAACCCTTGCTCTGTTTGCTCCCTGCTTCAGGGTAATGGTGCCTCCAAAATGTGCAGCGTTGCTGAGGGCAGATGGGGTCATAGTTTGAAGACTCTGTCTGTGATTGTGAAAAGAGCAAGCACTAAGTTGGATTCCTAACACAGAATTGGGCAGTAGGTTCACTCAAAGTGGAAGTGGTGGGGTTGCTGCAGAAGGTGTGTCTCAGTTGATCCCTTCTTGAATTGAAGTTCATAGTATTGGGCCTGGAACAGGGCGATGTTCATGGGAGCACTCCTGCCAGCCTTCCTCATCTTCAGACTGTAGGGCGTAGTCTTCTAAATATCTGATTGCAAAACTGGGTAGCACTTGGGGAGCCTGAAGTAAGAGCCTCATGAGTTCAAGTCCATACATACATATACATGTAGATAGTTTTATTTGTATATATATATATATATATATATATATACAAACTTTATATATAATTTTGTAAGTATATAAAGCAAATACAAATAGTTGTATATATATAAAGTTATATGTGAAAATCTGAATTTTACATATAACTATATAAATATGTAACTATTTTTGTAGATATTTACAATAGTCTACTACTTATTTACTTCATGTCATTTCTCTGTATATGGTTTTTTTTAAGCTTCTGGAGGACCTGGGTCAATACCCAATGGCTCAGAACTTTATTCAAAAGGACTTTTTATTTATTTATTTATTTATTTATTTATTTATTTATTTATTTATTTATTTATATGCCGAATGCCATTTATTGAAGGAGGGAGGAGGTCTTAAAAAGAGGCTTACAGCACAATGGGAGAACCCCGGAGGGCAGAAGTTCACTACGATGTTTTACAATCTTGAATCTAAGCTGTTAACTCCCATTATGCAGGATACACAGGCAAGGAACTTCCCTTAAGCATTCAGGAGGTTACCCGTCATGGAGACGTCTCCCAGGCCACACAGGTGCTCTGTCTTAGGTTGGTGAGCGCCCCCCAGGCATTACCCGTCTCTGAATACTCATTATCATACAGGTTCAATCGAGTGTGAGCTGCAGAGTTAACTGCTGCCAAAGATCTCAATGTGGCACTGGGCTTGCAATCTGTGTGTTCGACACACAGATTACTTATTTACTTCATGTCATTTCTCTGTATATAGTTTTTTTTAATAATTTTATTTAACTTTATTTTATGTGTATTGGTGTGAAGGTGTCAGATCTCCTAGAACTGAAGTAACAGACAGTTGTGAGCTGCCATGTGGATGCTGGGACTTGAACCTGGTCCTCTGGAAGAGCAGCCAGTGCTCTTATCCGCTGAGCCATCTCTCCAGCCCCTGTGTATGTTTTTTTTTAAAGATTTATTTATTTATTTATTTATTTATTTATTTATTTATTTATTTAATTTATTTTGTTTTTTGAGACAGGGTTTCTCTGTGTAGCTTTGCACCTTTCCTGAAACTCACTTGGTAGCCCAGGCTGGCCTCGAACTCACAAAGATCCGCCTGCCTCTGCCTCCCGAGTGCTGGGATTAAAGGCGTGTGCCACCACCGCCCGGCTTATTTATTTATTATGTATACAGCATATACACCTCCAGGCCAGAAGAGGGCACCAGAACTCATTACAGATGGTTGTGAGCCACCATGTGGTTGCTGGGAATTGAACTCAGGACCTCTGGAAGAACAGCCAGTGCTCTTAACCTCTGAGCCATCTCTCCAGCCCCTGTGTATGTTTTTAATATATTAGATCATAATATATGTGAAATTTTCCACCTGTCATTTTCATTGAAACACTCTCTGGTTTTTTGTTCGAGTCTAGTTATTACCTGAGTATGGGTTAATCTTGTTTATTTTCCAAGAGGGACACCCTTCCTAAATTCACTGTAGATTTAGAGGATGGGGTGAGTAAGCAACAGAAAGCAGAGTGAGTTAGGGACATAGTTTCAGGCCAGTTTGATTAGAGTGGAAGGATACGAGGCGCTTGGGAAAGGCACTGGAAGGGCTCTGTTCCGCTTTCTGAGGAGTGATGCTGCCCAGTGGTGGAGATAACAGGTCCTCCCCTGAACACCCCATCTCACATCCAGCTCTCTTTTTGGGTCTATCAGCTTCACGAGTCAGTGAACCTTTCTGAGTCTCAAGTGTAGAGGAAGGAAAGGCTGATGGTCTGCCTTCTTTGAGTTGGTGTGGGATTGGATCGGAAAAAGTGAACAACACACATAACCCTGGGCCTGGCAGGACACATGCACTTGGCAAAAGTAAGCTCTTCCTGTGATGAGGCTGTGGAGCCTCCAGGAGCTTGGAGCAGGAGGTTAATCTATTAAGGCAGCGTGCATGTGGGGAAGGTGGAAACAGTGGGCAGTTGGAAAGCAGGGACATCATCTGGCAGTGAAGATGATTCCCGGTTGGCTACTGGAACAGAAGGGGACATTTGAGAGGCAGAGTAGAACCCAGAGAAATCTTAACAGTTCTGGGGAAAATGGGGAGAGAGAATGGTATGGAAAAAACAGGCTTCAGGACCTAGTGGTGTGGGTTGTTAGAAGCAAGGACATCTTTGAGTGTGTTGGTACAAGATTGCTGTGAGGAGTTGCTAGGAGAGGAAGTGGTAAGGACAGACCAAGAAAGCTCTGCCTGCTGCCCTAGGCTTTAATCATTTGAGCCACGGACTCCTTTAAGAATCATAGATTTTGAGAGTTGTTTCTTTTTTGTTTGAACTTTTAAATTACATTTCAAATTTTTACTTTGTGTGGGAGTAGGTTCTATCCATCCTGGAGATCAAACTTAAACTAAGGTCACTAAGCATGATGAAAAGTGCATATACTTGTTGAGCCATCTTGCTGACTATCTTAGTTAGATTTCTGTTGCTGTGATAAACACCACGACCAGAAGTAAGCTGGGGAGAGAAGGGTTTATTCAGCTTACAGTTCCATACCACAGTGCATGAAGAAGTCAGGGCAGGAACTCAAGGCAGAAATGGAAGCAGAAGCCATGAAGGAATGCTGCTTACTGCTGTCCATGGCTTGCTCAGCCTGCTTTCTTGTACCATTCAGGACCACCTGCCTGGAGGTGGTCCCACATGCAATTGCCGGAACCCCTTTACATCAGTCATCAGCTAAGAAAATGTCCCACAAGCTTGGCTACAGGCCACTCTGGTGGTGGCATTTTCTGAATTGAGGTTCTCCCCAAATTACTCTAGCTTGTGTCTAGTTGACATTAAACTGGCCAGCATACCATGCTTTTATTTGTTTTTATTTTTAATACATTTGTTTATTTATTTATTTTGGTTTTTAGAAGGAGGGTTTCTCTGTGCATCCCTGTCTGTCCTGGAACTGGTTCTGTAGACCAGGCTGGCCTTGAACTCAGAGATTTGCCTGCTTCTGCCTTCAGAGTGGTGGGATTAAAGTTCAGTGACACCACCGCAAGATTTTTTTCTTTTTGTTTTTTTGTTTTTTTTCTTCAAGACAGGGTTTCTCTGTGTAGTTTTGGTGCCTGTCCTGGATCTCGGTCTGTAGACCAGGCTGGCCTCGAACTCAAAAGAGATCCACCTGGCTCTGCCTCCCAAGTGCTGGGATTAAAGGCGTGCGCCACCACTGCCCAGTAAATTGGTTTATCTTAATAATCATTTTTCAAATTTTATTTATTTTTTATATGTATGAGTGCTTTGCCTGCATGTATGTGTGCTCACATGCATGCAATGTCTGCAAGGGCCAGAAGAGGGCATTAGATGCCCTAGCACTGGAGTTATAAATGGTTGTTGGACACCATATGGGTCCTGAGAATCTAACCCAGGTCCTCTGGAAGAGCAGCCAATGCTCTTAACCAATGAACTATCTCTCCAGCCCCAAGATGTGTCTATTTTAATTTTATATGTATAGGTGTTTTGCCTCCACATATATTTGTGCACTCTGTGTATGCCAGACAACCATGTAGGCTGGAAGAGGGCATCTGGTCTCCTAGAACAGAGTTACAGATGGTTGTGAGTCATACCATTTGAGTCCTGGAACTGAACCTGAATCCTCTGCAAGAGCAGCAAGTGCTTTTAACTGTTGAGCCATCTCTCTGGGCCTGCTTTGGTTTTGGTTTTGGGGGACTTTGTGTTTTTTGTGTTTTGTTGGTAGTGGGTTTTTTGGTTTTGTTTTTTTATCAAAAGCAAAGGAGATCTTTGTTGTCCCCCAAGGATAGATTATGAAATTTGAATTATCTTTCTAGGCTTAGTGTTACACGCCTTTTTTGTTGTTGTTGTTTTGGGGCAGGGTTTCTCTGTCTCGTTTTGGTGCCTATCCTGGATCTCACTCTGTAGACCAGGCTGGCCTCGAGCTCACAGAGATCTGCCTGACTCTGCCTCCTGAGTGCTGGGATCAAAGGCGTGCACCACCTGGCCTAGTACACGCCTTGAATCCTAGCACTTGGTAGGCAGAGGCAGGCAGATCTCTGAGTTTGAGGCCAGCCTGGTCTACAAAGAGAATTCTAGGACATGTAGGGTTTTTACACAGAGAAACCTTGTCTTGAAAAAAACAAAGAAAAAATTGACAAAATTTGAGTTTTCTTGATGCGAGCAAAAAAAAAAAAATGCAGCTCTATTTTTCTGGCAAGCAATGAAGAAATGTTCTGGGTGGTCAAGGTGACAGCAAGAGGAATATGCTAGGGCGCTGGGAGTGCCTATGTCGGAGTACCACCTGAGGAGGAGACACATGTCTTACGGTGCGGTGAGCTCTGGAACGTCATTTTAGGCAGAAGGAAGAGACAGGAGTTGTTATCTGAGGTTAAGGATGGTTCAGGGAGGGCTCCATTGCAGGGACTGGAAGCAGGGTGACCTAGGATGCCAGCAGGGACTAGATGTCTCTTCTGGAATCAGGAGTTTAGACTTGCCCTAGAGGATCAGGACAAGAGGAACAAGGAGGAGCAAAGGTTGGTGGAGGGGCTGGCTCAGACACTCCTTGCCTTTGTGGAGGAGGAGGATGTAGATGGTCCAGGCACATCTTCATAGATTATAGGGTCAGCACCTATGGGAGCTAGGAGCCCTGAGCTAAGGAGGCCAGGCTAGAAAAAAACAAAACAAACAAAAACAAAACAAAACAAAAACCTCAGCGTTTTGGAATCAAGGAGTAAATGCCGTCCTGGATTGTACTGATGGAAAGCCCAGCTACTTGCTTATTCATCAGTCTTACCTGGCATCTGATTTCCTTCCCGTTTAGATACGCTGGAATTAGAGTAGGGCTACAGAATTATCCATAGTGTATGCTCTGGCCATTCTATACAGTGCAGGAGAGAGACAGAGAGAGGCAGAAAGAAAAACTTCTTTCTCCCTAGATGGTTTCTTTGTGCTGCTCTTGACCATGACCCTGTGAATCCACCCTTTGCCCTTCTCAAACAGTAGTAAGATCTAAGCATAGCCTGCACTTACGTAAAAACCAGACCTCCACAGAAGCAGCTGGGCTCAAAGCTGACTACCAGCCTGAGGGGCAAAATTATAGTTCACTGAGGCATCTCAGACTCTTCAGGGCGGTAGCCTTCCTCATCGTCATGTCCCCAGCTATAGTTCTTTCTCTGGTCTTCCTCTATTGCTATAATTAACAAGGCAATTCCATGTAGTTTATCTGGTGATTAAAAGAGGTTTATTTCAGGGGTAACTTAATGACCAATAAGGGGTCAATTACAGGATCCAGGAGAGATGAGGTACAATCCAGTGTAGTTCTCTGGAGAACTCTGACTTGATCTGGAAATCTAGACTCCAGGACCATGAAGAGCTAAGAGAGTGAACACGTACGCATCTCGGGTCTTAAGAGGTCTCCTCTTGGCCACACCCCAGGGGCAGATCATAGGCAGTGTGGCAGTGTTTCAAGGTCAAAGCTGGAACAGCTGCCCACTACATCCCTCCCTCGACATTTAGATGGAGAAACACTGGGTTCTGTCCCAGCCACCATATGCTCTGAGCACGCACATGTTGCAGCAGGTAGAGTGTAGTAAACATCGGAAATGGCTCCCATCTGAACAGAACAACTGCAGATGTGTGCCAAGTCCATCTCCGTGCGTCACTCCTGCCTCCTGTTCGCAGGAGGCTGAATTGATATGGTAGCACGCTCAAAAGCAGCAACGACTTCCAGACGTTTCTCCCTGGCATCTCCTCACACTTTCTAAGGTGTGGCTTGGCGAGCATCCTGAGTTATTGTAGGTTTATTGAATAAAGGGATTATAGTTCCCAATTTTCCAGGATAATGCAACTCCCAGTACCACAGTGCTGTCGTGGGAGGCATGGTGCCCAAGTTTCTTTCTCTGGGGACATCAGTGACCAGGGCTGCTCCTTGTTTTATATAATTCAGAGGTACTTAAAAGTTAAATTGTACTGAATAACTTCCTTGCGCAGCCCTGGGGAGGGTTCTCAGTGAGGACAAAGCTCAGTGCCAGCTGGGCCTGAGACAAGACTCCTCCTCCTCCAGTCTCTCCACAGATGGCTTAGGGAACAGGAGAGGGTCACAGAACATGCTGATAATCAATTAATGTGTCCTCTCTACCCCTCCTGACCTCCCCCACTTCTGCCCTTTCTCTTCTCTTTTAGGAAACATATTTATCCAGCAGCCAAGTTATTATAGTGACCTGGATGAAACCATTCCCACCATACTTCAGGTACCATCTCTTAGCCCTGCCCAGGGGAAAGTCAGCTGAGTGGGAGGAGACAAGTCTCTGGACCTTTCTTAAAGAATCTGGAGAAATGTTTGCTTTCCACTCCTTTTCCAGACACATCTTGAAGTGGCACAGTGGTAGAACACTTACTTACCTAACATGCCAAGCCCCAGATTCCATCCTCAGCAGGAGAGAGAGGGGAAGAGGAGGGGGCAGAAAGAGCTCATCTCTCAGATTTTCTCTTTGTCCGACTCTTTTTGAGACAGGGTTTCTCTGTGTAATTTTGGTGCCTGTCCTGGGTCTCGCTCTGTAGACCAGGCTGGCCTCGACCTCACAGAGATCTGCCTGGCTCTTCCTCCCAAGTGCTGGGATTAAAGGCGCGTGCCACTACTGCCCAGCCCTTTATCCTACTCTTGGCTACAAGCCTTATAATTCAACCTTTGCCTTCTTGAACAAGATGAAGTCTAAAGAGTATCTGGCACTCACACAGAAGGATTTGGTTTGCATTTTATGTTGTTTTCTGACAGCCCTATACCTCCAAAAATTACTCCCTTTAGAGACCTGCATTTCTCAAATAGGAACTGTGAAGGTTTATGAAACCATTTCATGAAAGAATAACGTGTATTGTAGAAAATATGAGGAATAGGGGCTGGAGAAGAGCACTGGCTGTTCTTCCAGAAGACCTGGGTTCAATTCCCAGCACCCACATGGCGTCTTTAACTATACATACACACAGGTAAAACACCAATGTACATAACATAAAAATAAATAAATTATTTTTAAAAAAGAAAATATGAGGAATGTTAAAAAGCTGAAAGGAGCTAGGCATGGTGACTCATGTCTGTAATCCCAGCAAAGGCAGGAAATTGTCTTGGGTTCAAAGCTTGTCTAAGCTTTATAGTAAGTAAAACCCTGTCTCCAAAAAAAAAAAAAAATATATATATATACATATATATATATATATATGGTAAACAATAATGTTATTATTATTATTATTATTATTCCTCCATAATCCCACTATAAAGAGATCCCTGAACGTACATCTGTTTCAAGTAACTTTTGGGCCGGGCGGTGGTGGCGCACGCCTTTAATCCCAGCACTTGGGAGGCAGAGCCAGGCGGATCTCTGTGAGTTCGAGGCCAGCCTGGGCTACCAAGTTAGTCCCAGGAAAGGCGCAAAGCTACACAGAGAAACCCTGTCTCGAAAAAACCAAAAAAAAAAAAAAAAAAACTTTTGGAAAAGTTATATGGTAGTCTATTTAATGATAACATGGTAGCACTCAGAAGGCAGAGGCAGGAGGATCCCTGTGAGTTGGAGGCCAACCTGGTCTACATATTAAGTTCTAGGACAGCCAAGGCTATATAGCAAGAATTTGTCTCAAAAAAATCCAAAAATTTAGCCAGGCGGTGGTGGCACATGCCTTTAATCCCAGCACTCAGAAGGCAGAGGTGGGCGGATCTCTGTGAGTTCAAGGCCAGCCTAGTCTACAAAGCAAGTTCCAGAACAGACCCCAAAGCTACACAGAGAAACACTGTCTCAAAAAAAAAAAAAAAAACCACTTTTTTTTAAATTATAAAAATAAAGATAGCTGGGCGGTGGCACATGCCTTTAATCCCAGCACTCGGGAGGCAGAGCCAGGCGGATCTTTGTGAGTTCAAGGCCAGCCTGGTCTACAGAGTGAGTTCCAGGACAGGCTACAAAGCTATAGAGAAACCCTGTCTCGGAAAGTAAATAAATAAAATAAAAATTAATTAATTAATTAAAAAAATAAGGATAATATGCCCTGGCAAGATGGCTTAGTAGGTAAAGGTGCGTGCCACCAAGCCGAGGACCTGATTTTGATCCCCAGAACCCTCATAGTAGAAGGAAATAATGGGCTTCCACAGTTGTCCCCTGACTTTCACACACACACACACACACACACACATGAAAGACAGAACTACCAATTCAGTCTTGCTTGATTTTATGACAGGTTCTGTTTTCAACTCTGTTAATTTGTATTTTGTTTTAATAAAACTCTGATCATCACTGAGTGTGATGTTCCACATCTGTAATCCCTGCACTTGGGAAGTAGAGACAGGAGGATTAGGGGTTTGAGGTCATCATCCTTATCTACATATTGAGATCAAAGGCATCCTGGCCTACATGAGACCCTATTCAAAACAACAAACAAAACATACATATACGCACTTATATACCATCATCTTATAAGTAGTCATCTACAAAGGAGTCTAAACATTTCTTAAATGTTGCTGAAGGCATTTCAGGTGTTCCATATTGTTGAGTCTATCCAGTCAAGTCATGGGTACAGGATTCTTGGGGCTTTATATTTATATGCATGCTATGTGTGTGTTACTAAAGGTAGAACTCAGGGTCCTGTTTGTTTTTTGAAGCAGAGTCTCACTCTGTAGCCTTGGCTGGCCTAGAACTGGCTATGTAGACCAGGCTGGCTTTGAAGAAATCCACCTACCTCTGCCTTCTGAGAGCTGGGATTAAAGGTATGGAATACCACAACTGGCCTGGAGCCCAGGGTCTTCCATGTACTTAGCCTGCACATGTCACCGAGTGACAGTATCAGCCCTGCACAGTTTTCATTTAGTCCTAGTCACCATCCCATTGGATGGCCTGTCCCTAAGTTCCAAGGCAGTTCGTGGGTCACCTGTCACTAGTTGTAGGGTGGAGATCCAAGGTGCTCGTTCAGGATGTGGAAGAGAGCCCTCTTTTTCCCTGTCTTAGGTCTTCAGCAATATCCTCCAGCACTGTGGCTTGCAAGGGGATGGGACCAGCACCACACCCCAGAAACTCGGGGAGAAGGGTCGGTTGACCCCCAGTGACATGCCTCTCTTGGTAAGGTTGCCCCTCAGCCTGGCTCCTCTAGGGCCGAGAAGATTGCCAGTGCCGCAGGGCACAGCGGTTTCTCCCTGCCTTTGACCTCTTCCTTTGATTTCATCCAGTTCCCACCTGCCCTGTGGGTCAGGCTTTGCAGCAGGGTTTGTTCCTCCGGGCACCTTTGGGGAGTCCCAGAAAGGACAAGGCAGTAGGGGTTGAGACTGGGTCTACTCCTCAGTTAGTTTTGTTTGCTCAGCAGGCCCGCTCTCTGAGCCCATCATTGATTCCATGAGTCTCTGCTGAGGGACTGTGTGCCAGGTCCTGTGTGGAGCCTGGGGGAAAAAGCAGCAAGCAGAAGCAGACATGGTGCCCATCTCATGGCACTTAGAACTTCCGTGAGGATGCACACAGAAAGTAAAGTTTAGGAGTCTGGGTGCTGTGCTAAGCACTCCAGACAGCGGGGATGTGGCAGCAGTGAGCTACCTTCATGGCATCTGCCATGTGGTGGGAAAAGATCCATTGAGCAAGTGTTTCAGAAGAGTCATGCTAGGAGCAGCGGGAGCAAATCATCTTAGCACTCTGAGCCTCAGTTTCCTTATCTGTAACATGAAGAGCCACCCAGCCTGCTCCTTTGAGTTGTGGTGAGAATCAGCAGAGCAGATGAGCGAACATCCTGTGTTCTGTGTACCATTTTCAGAATGTGAGCAGAGGGAGGGCTTGCTACTCCTCACCAGGCCGGGTGACCTCTCTCAACAGTGTTCACTTTCCTGCAGCATAGGAGAGAGACTTTCTCAGAGTTACAGGTGCGAGACTTTAGCTGTCCTTGAGTGTAGACCACTAATGGTGAACTCTGAGAAGGATGGCTAAGTGGCGCAGGTTGCCCTCCAAGAGAGACAGAGACAGAGACAGAGACAGAGAGAGAGCCAGACCGAGACCGTTCAGGCTGTCTCTAGGGCCTCTACTTCCCTGTTCCTCTCAAGCAACTTACTGCCTTCTGGGGACTCTGGCTTTGTCAGTTATGAGTCAGGCCTCTGCAGAGCTGTCCGTGGGGCTTAAAAATAATGCTGTGTCTTCTCTTGACAACAGGAATTAAAGGACATTGTTCTCTACCTATGTGATACCTGCACCACACTCTGGGCCTTTCTGGATATCTTCCCTTTGGCCTGCCAAACCTTCCAGAAACATGACTTTTGTTACAGGTACATTGGGACTTCTGACTATTAAAGTAGGGACTCAGACGCATATTGACTTGGTCCTTAGAAGATACCAGTCCAGGGGCATGATGACTGAGCACTAGCCCAAGTTCAATTCCCAGCGCCCACATGACAGTTCAGAGCTGTCTGTAATTCCAACTCTAGGGGATCTGACATCCTTACACAAACATCCATGCAGGCAAAACACTAATGCACATGAAATGAAAATAAATAAATCATTAACAGAAAAAGAATATACCAGTCCATCTTCCAGCCTGGGGATACACAACGAGGAACACAGGTAAAACTAATGCTGGGAGGAGCCCTTCCAGTTGTGGCTGAGAGCAAGACAAGGGAGGGCAAAGCCCACAGCAAGAGGATGCCTGTTTCAAGTCTGCCTTCTTTCCTGTGCCTTATTCGGGAGCACAGAGTGGCAGCCAGTAAGAACTGGCATGAGGAAGCAGCAGAGGTATTCCTTCTTTGCTGCAGGGGTGTGCAGGAGAAAGACTCCTAAAAACAGCTTTGGGTACTGAGCTAGAAGCCTGGCACACTGGCTGTTCCTTCCATCCCAACTCTCAGGAGGCTAAGGCAAGAGGGTCACTCAAGCCCCAGGATTTGAGGCTAGCCTAGTCAACGTATCTAAGAAGAATGTTCTAGACAGAAAGGTTATGGTGACAGGAAGGGTGTTGAAGCAGGTGTGAAATGTACAAAAAGCCCAGACTAACTGCCAGATGTGGTGGTGCACGCCTTTAATCCCAGCACTTGGGAGGCAGAGGCAGGTGGATCTCTGTGAGTTCAAGGCCAGTCTGGTCTACAGAGCAAGTTCCAGGACCTCCAGGGCTATATAAAGAGACCCTGTTTCAGAAAAAACAAAAACAAAAAATGGAACAACAGGAAAAGGAGTTGATAATGAAAACCGAGGAGTCCACTGCTTGGTGGCAGCGTGTGAAGAGTGGTGAAATAGTGGCCGGAGAGTGGCCTTGATCTGAGGGAGTGGAAACCACTGGAGAGGCCGTAGGAAGGTTGTGCTGAGGTGGAGAAGAGCTCGGAGGAACTTACGGCAAGGAGGGAGACTTTGCCTGGCTAACGTCAGGAGAGCTTTCTGTGCAGTGAGAAGGTGGGAGGCGTGGGCTTGGGCATTCCCAGGCTGGTGTGAAAGGACCAGCGGCCTGCCCAATGCCTGGCAACAAAAAGTACTGGCCCTTCCCAGTGGCCTCTAACTGTTGCTCTTTCCGGGCATCTCTCCCGGCCATTTGCAGCAGCTTCTGGGAGCTGCCCAGCTCCATTTACCCACCCATCTATCTGTCCATTCTGTCATTTACTCACCCATTCAACAAAACATTTATCTAGCTCTGACATGTGCCAGAGATGGCAGCTGGTCCCTGACTCCTCTTTGGTCTTCCCTCCTTGTGAGAGTCAGATGTTAGGGTTGATCAGCTTCCCAGGGATCGTTAGAATAAAATGCTGACCAGTATTCTCCAGAGAAGAAAGGGCTTGGGCTAGGACTGTAGCTGTCCACTTAGGGAGGAAAGGTATTTCAGTGTGATAGAAGAGCATGTGGAAATGTAGAAAAGGTAGAAAGCCAGAAACTGAAATCACTCTTAGGATACGCTGCTCTCAGCATTTCCTCCTCTGCCTGTTTTCATTCACTTTAAGCAGTTTTGTCCAAGTGTCTCCCCCAGTCAGCACAGATGGCTTCTGAGGAGGGAAGCTTTGGGAGAGCAGGTTTTTCCTGCACGAGACAGTGGAAACAGAGTCCCATCCATCTTGGAATATGGGAAGAAAGGGTTGCACTTTGGAAGTGACGCTCACTGCCTTTGACTCACGTTCAACCTGCAGCTGGCCCAGCCTGGTCCAGCCTGTGCTGCAAGCTCGAAAATCCTTTGCTAACTACACCCACATACACACACAACTCCAGCTGCCACAGCTCTGGGTTAGGGGTCACACTTACCCAAAGCTTTCACTTGGCCCTCTCAAAACAGCTTCCTCTGTTCTCCACTCCCATCCACTTACCAGTTTGCAGCTTCTGCTCTTGGGTCATGAGTCAGTAGTACTTTCACTTTTGACAGAAAATATAAAACAGGGGCTGGAGAGACGGCTCAGTAAAGAGGGGGCTCTTTCTTCCAAAGGACAGAGCTCGTTTCCCAGCACCTGTGTCTGAGGCTCACAGCTGCCTGTGACACCAGCTCCAGGTCGTCTGGCCTCTGGGGGCACCCTCACATGTGACACACACACACACACACACAGACAAACAAAACAACCTTTAAAAAGTGTAAACGATATGGGGACCTCTCTCCCTCCCCCTTTGGTTGTTCTTTTCCTCACATGTCAATGCTGTCATAGTTGAGGGGATTTTCCAGAGATGTGCAGTAGAGGGAAACGTACACATTACACATTCCCTCCCTTTGCGTTTGCAGTGATGGGAATGGAACCCAGGGCTTTATAAATGCTCAGAGGAACTCTACACTGAGCCATGCTCTCAACCCCACCCCCCTTTTTAAACATTGAAAAGCTGGGGCTTGGGGAGATGGCTCAGTGTCTTAGAATGACTGGGCAGCACTGTGCATCTGGTGCACTGGACACCAGAGATAGATTTTTTTATTTTTATATTTTTCTTGTGGCTTTTTCAGTTATTTGCTATTTCAAAATAAATAACATCATACACACATCACTTTGTACCTTTGCAAGCCTATTTGAGGATTAATTCCTAGAAGTAGAAATGCAGGGACAGATGGTGTGTGCATCTTTAATTCTCACATATCTCGCCAAATCACCTTCCATGGGGGTTGTTGCAGTTTACCCAACAACAACACAGCCTGGCAAGTGTTGAATCAGCTTGGGCCAAACTGCCCTCTCCAGCCTCTGCTGAGGCTGTGTCTAGTAGGGCCTGTTCCGTTCGGCTCAGCTCTGCTTTGCCACTAGCTTGCTGCAGTGAAATGGACAGTGCAGAGAGCCAGGCAGAGGATGGGCACACGCTTGTGATGGGCACGCGCTTGCCGAGCACCTGCAAGCACTAGTCAGCACTGCACAGGCGCTTGAGTGCATCTCGACTCTGGGAAAGAAGATGTTTGGAGGAGGAGCTGCATCACAGAGGAGCAGCAGCGGCTCTGTCAGTTACCAGGGCAGCATGTTCTGGGTGCAGTGAACCTGGCCCCTGGAAGGAAGAGTCCTGCGGTTAAGGATAGCCAGGAAGGACACAGTGAGGAGGTAGGCTGCCCAGTTTGAAGGACGAGGAGAGGAGGAGATGCAGGAGGAAAAGGACAGCTGCCTCCCTGTGTTGCTCACCCATGCTAGCCTCAAACTCCTGGCTCAAGCTGTCTTCCTGCCTCAGCCTCCCAGCTAGCTACAAGTATAGGCATGTGTAACTGTGCTGGAACTCATAATGGATGTGTGTATAATTTTTGGGAAAATTTTACATTTATTTAATTTATGTGTATGAGTGTTTTGCCTGCATGCATGTGTATGCAACATGAGCATGCCTAATGCCTGTGGAGTTCAGAAGAGGGCATCAAATCCCCTGACCTGGAGTTACAGACAGTGTGAGTCACCATGTGAGTGCTGGGAGCCGACCCCAGGTTCTCTGAAAGAGCAACAAGTGTTCTTAACTACTGAGCCACCTCTCCAACCCTGTGTGTGTGTATAATTTTTAATTGTTTTGCTATTGAGACAAGGTCTCTCTGTATAGTTCAGTCTGGTTTCCAGCTTGCAATCTTCCTGCCTCAGCTTCCCAAATGCTAGAATTACAAGCATGGACCACCACATCTAACTTATAACTTTTTATTAAGAGTTGTAGAAAACAGGCTGGAGTGTCTCAGTACTCATATCAGGTGGCTCACAACCATCTGTAACTCCAGCTACAAGGGATGGCACCTTCTTCTGACTTCTGTGAGCATCTGTATTCTTGCCCACACCAACTGACAGACAGACACACACACACACATAATTAAAATAAATCTTTTTAAAAAAAGAGTTATAGTTAAGCTAACTGGCTTAGTTCATGAAACAAATATAGTGTGCATGATACATGTAAGTCCTGAGCACATTTAGCCTGTTCTGAATAAATACATTGTGTTGACATTGTCACATGTAAACAATATGTAGAGATTTCAAATCATGTAAAAAAACAAAACTTCTTCATATCTTAGAACCAAAATGAGAAAGATTATTGGTAACTGCATTTCAGGGCTCCTAGAACTGGCAAATTTTGAGCAAGAAAAAAGATAATCTGTCTTTTTCATAAACCCAGAGAGTCCTATGTAGCCCTCTGATCACTTTGTTAGACTAGACACAGCTGGGGCTGGAGAGATGGCTTGGTGGTTAAGAACATTGACTCTTCTTCCAGAGGACCTGGGTTCAATTCCCAGCACCCACGTGGCTGCTTACTGTCTGTAACTCCAGTTGCAGGGGATCAAACACCCTCACACAGACCTACATGCAAGCAAAACACCAATGCACATAAAATAAAATAAAAAAAGAATAGACATAGCTATGGTCACTTTCCATGATGGGGCAGCACAGGACATCATTCTGGGGTAGGCTCGGGAAAGCCCCTGGGTACCCCAAAGCTAGGTTTAGGATGGGATGGGGCAGGGGGTTGATTCAGTAAAGCAAAGGGAGGCCCTGAGTTTGATCTCTTCAGAATCCATGTAAAAATGTGGAGTGTGGTGTTACTCTGCGAAACCAGTGCGGGCGAGGCAGAGGCAGGAAGACCCTGGCTCTGACCAGCCAGCCTATTCTGGTTGGTGAGCATCAGGACTGCTTTCCTGAGACTAACACTGAAGTTAGCCGGTAGCTCCCCACACAAGAACACCCACATTGTGGATTTATGGGAGAAAGAAATGAACCTTTCTGCTCCTTTGGGTTGGCTTTTGTTTTCCATCAAAATGTGGTATTTGTGAATTAATCTGGCCTTTTACCTGTGTTTGCTTCTGTAGACTAGCTTCCTTTTATGAGATGGCAATTCCTGAAATGGAGACTGCAATTAAGAAGAGGAGGCTTGAAGACAGCAAGTGAGTGGGAAGGGGAGCCTGAGCACAGGCTGTGGCATCCTCACTATGAGGACAAAGGGGGACCAAGGACCGTGGTCGCTTGGGCTCCTAGTCCCGGACTTGGTGATCTTCTAGCCTTACTTTTTTTTTTTTAACTCCTGAAGTTTTAGTATAATTTTTTATTAAAAAAATAAGGATTGAGGATTGAACCCTTGGCCTTGTGCATACTGAGCACATGTTCTTTTACCACAGACCTTAAAGAGTGTTGGGGGTTTTTGTTTTATTTGGTGCGGGGAGTGGGAGGCTCAAGACAAAGTTTCTCTTTGTAGCCCTAGCTCTCCTGGAACTCACTTTGTAGCCCAGGCTGGCCTTGAACTCATAGAGATCCGCCTGCCACTGCCTCCCGAGTGCTGGGATTAAAGGCGTGCGCCACCACTGCCATCCAGCAAAGATTATTTTTTTAAATATGTGCTTTGTGAAGACCTAATGAGAAATACTTTGACAAGTAGAGATTTATTGTTTACTTGCTTTATTTTTTTTAGTTTTTATTGAGCTCTTTGAGACTTCATACAATTTATTTTAACCATATTCGTCCCTCCTCCAACTCCTCCCTGATTCTCCCCCGTCCTCTACCTACCCAGCTTTATCTTCTCTTTTTTCTTCCCTCTTTCTTTCTTTTCTTAACATGACAAGTCAAATCTATGCTGTCCATGTACTCTTGGACATATGGCCTTCCACTGTAGTGTGCTCACCCTAGCAGGGGCCACACCTTTAAAGAACACTGACTCCCTCTCTCCCAGTAGCTATCAGTTGCCAAAAGCTCCTCAGCTAGGGGTGGGACTTCATGACCCCCCCATACTGAGATTTGGTCTGGTTTGAGTTTGTACATGTCTTGCTCATTTTTTCACAAGTGCTGTGAGTTTATGTGTGCACTGTCCTGCTGTGTCCAGCAAACAGTCTCCTTGTAGCCGCCCACAGCTTCTGGCTCTAATGATCTCCCACCCCTTCTGCAGTGATCCCTGACCTGGGGAGAAGGGGGTTTGATAGAGATACCATTTAGGGCTTAGCATTCTGTAGTCTCTCATTCTCTGCACATTGACCAGTTAGTCTGCATTAGTCTCCATACACTGCACAAATAGAGACTTAAATATTAATTGGACACTGTCTTGCTACAGGCTACCTTGTGAGAATTGTCTGAGAGTCCTTCTTGTCCACCAAATCCATTAATTCAGTGTCCCCCAAATCCTGGCAGATAACGGTTGGTCCCTGCATGTAAGCTCAGCTTCAAGCTCTTGGTAACTGGCCTTGCTCTTCCTGACTCTCTGTTTAACTGAGAAGTGGTCTGAAGACACTACCCAGTGGTCTGAGGCTGGCCACCCAGTATTTGTAGCTTTTTGTCGCCTGTCCCCATTACTGACCTTTAAGACCACCTCAGCTGGAACTGGGGAAGCAGCTGCAACTGCTAGGAAGAAGTTCCCATGTTCCTTTCATCGCTTAAGTCTCCTTCTCTTCTCTCTGGCCATCAAAGGCTGCTAGGTGACATGTGGCAGAGGCTCTCCCATTCCAAGAAGAAGCTAATAGAGGTGTTTCACATCATCCTGAACCAGATCTGCCTCCTTCCCATTCTAGAGAGCAGGTAAGCTCCAAGGAGCCTCTTCACATAGCAGGTGCTTCTCATCACCCCTCCACTCCTTCCTTCCTCTCTGCCAAACATAATGGGAAACCCAAAAAAGTCCTTTCTCCAGCTGGCCAGAGACTGCAGAGGGGTAGGTGAACATCCAAGGGACCTGCAGGTCATCTTACACTGCCTGAGCTCATCTTCCCTCATGTCCTGTCCTAGCAGTGACAACATTCAAGGCTTCATTGAAGAATTCCTTCAGATCTTCAGCTCCTTGCTGCAGGAAAAGAGGTGAGTGGGGCTGAGTGGGGACCAGCTACGGGACAGGCCCGTGTCCCTCCCTCTAGTCCCCTGAGGCCTTGCACAGTGACGCTTTGAATACACACTTACCTGGAACAGAGGTTCTGTTCCCAACCGTGACCCTCCTGTCTATGCTCTGCCCCACAGATTCCTCCGGGACTATGACTCATTCTTCCCCGTAGCCGAAGACATCAGCCTGCTACAGCAGGCTTCATCAGCCTTGTATCCTACTCTAGCTCCCTGGGCCAAGGCCTGCCTAGGTCAGACATGGCATTCTGGGACCCAGGGGGGCAGAGGGTAACCCCCAGAACACTGACATCAAGAAGTCCACCAAGGCCCCAGCTCCTCTTTTCCTAGAAGTGACACCTGCTCTGATGTTGGGGCAAGGAGAGCCTGCTCTCTCTAGATGTGTTGTGAGTCTGGTTCTGTGTGCTCAAGTTGTACTCGAGAAACCTTGAACCCCATTGTAGGAGATGAGGACAAGTTAATGGTCAGTTAGTGAGTGTCACATGAGAAGTAGGACTACATCTCACATAGCAGAGCTCAGGGTCAGCACCACAGGAAAATACCCAAGCCCAAAACAGAACAGAGAAGATGGCCTGCTCCAAGCTTAGGTTGAGGACAAGAGTGTCCCCGGGGATTGGAGGACAAAGAGAACCGGCTCTTCAAGGAGTCCTCCGATGTCATGTGTGGCTGTGTGTATGTCAGTGGGTAGAAGTGTCTAGTGGGAATGTGCAAGTGAGCTGGAGTTGACCAACGTTCAGGCCCTTGGGTGATGCTTATGAAGAAGTTTGGGCTGTTTGCCACAGCTGCGGGGAGCATGGGGGGCAGGAAGCAGAGTAACATGGGCTCTTTATACTCTGCAAAGGCTTTATTTGGCTCTGAGAGGAGAATGCCTGGCTTGGGACCACCAGAGGCTGAGATGGCTGTCACAGGCTTCCCTACTTGGGTTAGGAGGGTTTGGATAAGAGTAGAGCGAGGGTGTGGGGGCAACTCAGATTTCTAGCCCAGTGCCCAGAGTGGCAGAGGCCATTTCTGTTGCTGGGTCAGGTCCAGTCCTGCCTCAGGGACCCCCAGTGGGACCTCAGCCTTTTCACAATACCCTCAGCATGATGGACAGGAAGTCCAGTGAAGGTACTGCCGGCCCCCTTGAATATCAGAGCAAAAGAGTAGCTGTTGGACCATCTAGTCTGGGACACTGATGGTAATCCCCAGCTCTGTCTGCCCAGAGCTGCTCTGCCGAGCAGCAGATGCTAGGGTTCAGTATGGCAGTATTCTGGCATGCTATTCCACAAGGCACCCACTGGACAGGCGGGCAGGCCCTTGGAGAAAGCATGGTCAGATACTGGACAGGGACTGAGAAGTCATACTACCCAGAGCTGGAGAGATGGGTCCTGAGCAAGCGAGCCCTTAACACTGCCTCATAGGGATGAGACCCGGACTGCCTACATCCTACAGGCTGTGGAAGGTGCATGGGAAGGGGTGGACAGACAGAAAATCAAGGACATTAAAGACCCATCAGGGGCCAAGGATTCTAATAATGAAGTCACCATGACAGCGAAGCCAGTCAGTGAAATGCCGTCACAGCTGGAGAACTCAGAGGAGGATGAGGAGGTGTGTATCTGGGAGTTCCTGCCCCGATCCCTGATTCCTTAGCCTTCCTGGCCACCCTTTGAGAGATAGGCAAGTGGCCAACCTCCCTTCCTTGTTTCTACTTCAGAGAAGAGTCTGTTGGGATTGGTAGCCTCAAGCACTGGGGCTGCTTCTAGTACCTGGGTCCAGAAGAGAACACAGCCCTTAAGCCTTTGAACTTATTCATTCATATTCTCTCTCTCTCTCTCTCTCTCTCTCTCTCTCTCTCTCTCTCTCTCTCTCTCTCTCTCTCATTTTGAAACAAGATTCTTACTCAGTGGTCCAGGCTAGCCTTGAACTCACAGCAATCCTCCTGTTTTTACCTCCAACTGCTGGGATTACAGGCATGCACTACCATGCCCAGTCCTGTTTTCCTCTATAAAATGAAGAGGTAAAGCTTTTGCTGGTGGACTCCTTCCCCAGCCCCTCTCCACACTGGGTAAGGTGGAACTCCATTGGTGGCAGCTGAGCGGGTGCCTGACCCACCTCCCAGCAATCCCAGGACTCCACTGAACAAGGTGGGAAGTCCTGGACCTAGTGCTTCCTCTCCTGGCTTTTCCAAGGTAGGCAAGTCTGTATGGAAGGGCCGCAGAGCCCAGGACTTCTCCCTGTGTGGTAGGAGACCACACACTCTCAGCAGGCTGCTCAGTGGTAACCTAGCCACTGCTTGCCAGCTGTGTGTGGCATAGCTCTTGTGCTGAGTGTAGTTGCTCCTCTGGACATAGAGATAGGTGCAGTGCCTGCTTCTGTGAGGTTGTTGGGGTTCCTGGGGCTGCTGTGTGGAGCACGTTCATTCTAGTTGCTCCTCATTGCCCAGTTAGCAAATGCTACTGTTCTTCCTGTGAGATCCCTGATCCTTCCTTCCCTGTTCTGCAGCTTCTCTGAGCCATGGAGGTTTTTATCATCATCATGATCATTGTGATGTTCTAGTGCTGGGACTGAACCCAGGCCCTGCTGGTGCTAGGCAAGCATTCTACCACCAAGCCGTGTCTCCAGCCCTTTGTTGTTTTTATTTGTCCATCTCCTTAAAAGGCGTTCTAAAATGAAGCCACATTGGGCAGTATGTGAAATGAAGTCTCCTTACTGCAAAGACTGTTACTTAAGGGAGCATTTCCACAGGGCCTCACTGGTAGCTGCTATTGTCCTTCAAAGACTGTCACCTTGGTAGAGTTGGGCAAGGACTTGATCACTAACACATAACTATCTGTGGAGACCCTCCTGCATACCAGATGCTCTTCTTTATGAGTAATGTGCATCTCTTCATTGAACCATTTGAAATAACCCCCATGAGATCAATGATATCTTGTCCATTTCATAAGGAGGGAACAGTTCAAAGAGGATATACAGTGCTCCAAATCACACAGGCAGGGGTACCTCACCTAGGAAGTCATAGGCCCCTCTTTTCACAAATGAAAAAAATAGGGGCTCAGATTTAGGCCACTTGCAAAAGTCCTACAACAAGAAGGGGCAAGGCCAGGCTGATGATCAGTGCACTGCTGTTTGGAGACTGACCTGTTCACTTGGGCAGCCCGGCCTTTCCTCCAGCACTCTGGCTTTCATTGCAGTGCATGGGTGCAGCAGCTGCCCCGGGCCCAACCGTGTGTGGTGTGGAACTAGACTCCCTTATCTCCCAAGTGAAAGACCTGCTGCCAGACCTCGGGGAGGGCTTTATCCTGGCCTGCCTGGAGCACTACAGCTATGATTCAGAGCGGGTGATCAACAACCTCCTGGAGGATCGGCTGGCCCCTGAACTCAGCCAGCTGGACCGCAGCCTAGAAAGGTGAGAGATGGATGGGAAGAGGTCCTCAAGGCAGGGGCCCCTTTCACTGCCTCTCACTCTCTTCCCCTAGACTGGAGGACGCAATTTCCTACTTTGTCACAGCAGTGTTTCCAGCATTTGAACTAGTGCCCTCTTCAAAGAAGGCAAGCTGGGGGCCTGTGAGGTTCTCAGCATACAGCTGGCTGTCCCTGCAGGGCCTGATAGGAAGACTTACTAGAGACCAGCAGTGTGGCAAAGGGCACTGACACACCCCAGCTCCAGATCGGCCTCATTGTTAGCTTATTCCCAGTTTCGAGATAAGCCAACCAAAGCCACTCACTTTCTCTGCCCTGAACCACATGGTTTTGGCCACTGCTGTCCTGAGAGCCTCAGGAGCCAGCAAGAACAAGGGCACAAGTGGATGCTGCTTTCATGAACAAAAGATGCTCGCCAAATGAATGGATGAAGTTAGCTTTGTGTCTTTAGACACGTTCCTCTGTCCTGTTTGTGTCCCATTTTACAGATGGTAGTGCAGAGCCACAAGGAGGAGCTGAGGGTGTAGTTCAGTGGTAGAGCTTAGCTTGTGTGAGGTTATACATTACACTCCTAGTACCAAAAGCAAATGCAACTGCCCTCCATCCCCCCCCCCCAAAAAAAAAGAGGTTGAGTGACCTATAACTCCCTGTCTCATAGGGCCATTGTGGGCATTTAAATGCGGGTAGAGCTTTGAAGAAATAGAAAACTGGTATGCATGGCACACAGGGAATGAGGGTGAGGTGTGGCTGTGGGCTCTTAAAGGGGCCAGGTTCAGTAAAGCCTAATTAAAGACTCCCCATTAAAGGACTTATGTCCTAGGCGTGGCTTTTGGAATGGAGTGAACAGTATGATGGGGAGAACACAGTGGGACTTGGGACATGAGTGGATGTCAGCCAATGAGGCTCTTTCCGTTGATTTCTGTGCTGTGGCCCCCAGACAAGTGAAGCCGGACCCCACACCCCTGCTGACGTCTCGTCACAACGTCTTCCAGAACGACGAGTTTGACGTGTTCAGCAGGGACTCGGTGGACCTGAGCAGAGTGCACAAGGGCAGGAGGTGAGCACGGCGGGACCCGGGGCTCTGCGTCAGTTCCGGTGTGAAGAGGAAGCAAAGGCCTCTGAGAGAGCTGGCCCTGAGCTTTCCGCCTTTTCAGTTAGTTTTATTGACGTTTGTCTCCATGTGTGTGTGTG
Organism: Peromyscus maniculatus bairdii; assembly: GCF_049852395.1. Taxonomy (NCBI): domain Eukaryota; kingdom Metazoa; phylum Chordata; class Mammalia; order Rodentia; family Cricetidae; genus Peromyscus; species Peromyscus maniculatus. Next base: position 7,981,659 of record NC_134861.1, read on the forward strand.
TGTACCGTGTGCATCCTGGTGGCCATAGAGGTGCCCAGAAAAGTGCCTGGGACTGGAATTACAGACAGCTGTGAGCTGCCATGTGGATGCTGGGAACCAACCCTGGGTCCTCTGTAAGAGCAGACTGGGCTCTTAACTGCTAAGCCATCTCTCCAGCCCCTCAGGGGCCCCTCTGAAGCCTGGCCTTATGCACTGGACGCCTATAAGATCAGGTTCTTTAACAATGTGCTTTGTTAAAGTCCAGCTTTGTGTGGGGTGACTGTTAGTGATACCTCCTTGTAGGTGGTAAAAACCAGAGGGCCAGATCTGTCCCCTTGTTTCTTCTGTTATGTCTTTTGATGTGTGGACTGTTGGCTCTGTGGGTGTAGAGCCAGACAGTACTTCCTAGAAGCCATTTTTGACCTGATCTGTCTCCAGGCTGCAACAAAACAAGAAAATCAAGTTGTGTAAGTTTCCAAAGATGAAAGAATTCTGTTTTAAGGTTTCTTGTAGCTTTAGTTTATCTTCTGTGTACTTTTTCAGCATTGTAATCCATTTCATGACCTGTCCTTCAGTTAACTGTAAACAGTTGCCTGGTGCTCATTGTCCTGGGTTACTTCAGTGCCGGAGCTGTAGTGGGAAGGAAGGCAGACACTGCCTACATCCATGGAAATTTGCATTATTCAGCTCACCAAACAGTGGCGATATGGGCAGCCTCCCCGGGCCTTGCTAGGGCCGTCAGCCTAGACAGGAAGGCTGCCCTGAGAAAGTGACAGAGAGTTAAAGGATGTGGAGGGTGGCTCTGCAGAGCAGGAGAGCAGGGAGGAACCTTCCCAAGCTGAGTGAGCAACAGCAACAGTGGCTTCCAGGCCAGGGGGAGTGCGGCCAAGGTCCCTTCAACTCGGGAGCTTTGTGTCATAAAGGTCACCCGAGGTGGGCATGCAGCTCCTGCCTGTAACTCACACACTCGGGCACCTGAGAGGAGTTTCACGATTGCATAGTGAGTGCCAGTCTAACCTGAGACCCTGTCTCACAAATAAGTAAAAAAACTGCTGGGCTCTGAGTGGCTTCTCCTGGAAGAAACTGAAGTCAGTGGTGATGGCGGGAAGCCTGACAGCCAGGGAAGGAGTGGAGTGGGGAGAGTTAATAATCCTGCTGCAGAGGTCTGTAAGCACATGATCATAGAACCCGGAAATCCATGGGCGCTGTTCAAGTCGGTCTGTGCTGTCCCCATCAGAACAGTGAGGACAAGAGGGTCTAGAGAGAGAGGAGACTGCCCAGCCTGCGGCCTTGTTCGGGTAAGAGCCCCGAGCAGAAACAAGCGTCGCTGCTTCAGTCAGAGCCCAGGGCTGCTCCCCTCCCTGGGGCTGCCAGAAGCTTGCCGCCTGAAGGCTCAGCAGGCACAGGGCAGCTTGGAAGCCGTCTGGTTGACTGCTTCATCAGTCACATTGTGACACCCCTGGATCCCGGGCAGAACTGTTATTCCTATTGGTGGCTGCTGTGGGGTCCCCCAGGCCAGCAGAAGGCATGGGGAGCCCGACTGGTAGGTCCCTCCACAGAGCTTAGACTCTCTGGACACAGGCTTCCGCTTGCCGTTCATCTGTAGATTCACCTGGGTCACTCCTCATCCTCACCCAGTTGGAGGTAACCTTTGAGCATTTGCCAGTGGGCTGCTCTCAGCTGTCAGGGTCATCAGAAGGGCTGAAGCAGCCAGGTGTCCCGAAAAGGCTGTGTCCCAATTCTGTGACACTGGCTGCCAGCAGAGACTGGGTGAGCAGTGTTTACCAATCCTACTCTGCTGGGCAGCCCAGGGGCAAGGATCGTAAAGAGGCAAAGCCTTCATTCATGGTTCAGTATTTATCCACTCAGCAAATATTTATTAAGTCCTTTACTAGCACAAGATCCTGTGCGGGCACCAGGAAAACAAGGTGAGCGGGGTACTCTGGCTTTGCCCATAAAGGGCAGAGACCGTGGGAAAGACAGGGCGTCAAGTAAGCAGGTGCACCAGGAGTTTACCAGGGACACCTGCCTAGTCAGGGCAAGGTGGAAGGGCAAGGGCCCTGCCTTCAGGTAGCAGGTGGAGAATTAAGTAGCACAAAGCAAATCACACCTGTGTACATACTCATTGACTCTGAGCAACATGAGGAACATGCTCGGCAGCTTTGGGAACAAGTAGGGTCTGATCTGTTCCCTTACACACGAAGAGCTGCAGTGGGGGGGTGGGGGTTGTGGGGCTTGGTTACCCTGTGGTTTTTATTTGGTAACAAGCACAAGATGGGGCTTTTCTGTCTTCTGGGACCTGGCTTAGGGGTCCCTAGAGGGCTAGAGGGGACCTCAGCTATTTGAACTCTGGCTACTAGAAACATAATGCCAGAGGGAGTCCAGACAAGGTATTGCCTCTCTTTTATCTTTTGTTTATTTTTGGTTGTTGGTTTGTTTTGTTTTTTGATGATGCTAGGGACCAAACCCAGGGCCTTGCCCATGCCAGGCAAGTGCTCTACCATTGTGCACTACCCCAGCCCCATCTCTCTTTTAGAGAATTGCAAAGTGTGCTCAGAAACTTCCCTATTTTTCTCATATGTCATCAACAGCACTGGGCCAGATTTGGGGGCTCTAACATGGAGTGCAGAAGTGGAGCCATATGAACCCAAATCCGAGCTAGGCCTGGCTCACACAGCCCCAGCACATGGGAGGTTTTAGAGCTTGAGGCAACCTGGGCTACATCAGGACATCCTATCAAAATAAGGAAAAAAGAAATGAAGTCTGTTAGGAGCGCATCCCGACTGGAGGATAGCTGGGGTTGAACACCAAGCACCTGGGTACAAAACACATGGTCCTTTGGGTACTCTAGAGGACCCTGGAAGATAACAAGAGTTGCCTTCAACAAAGGTCCTGTGGCCAGATGTCTGTGTGTTTTGTCTGCCTCTTGGAGAATCACAGAGTACACTAGCATGTAAGACCGACAGAAGAAACAATTCATTTTGTTGCGCCCAGCAGCTGCTGGTCCGGGTCTGTATCTTTCTGTCTTCTTTTTCCTTTGGTTTTGTTATTGTTGTTTGTTTTGTTTTCTGTTTGAGACAGAGTCTAGTGTAACTCCAGCTAGCCTTAGACTCACTAAGCAGCCAAAGCTGACCCTGAACTCATAGTCTTCCTGTCCCTACATCCCAAGCCCTGGGATTACAGCCTTGCACAGTGCACCACTGTGCATCACAGTGCACCACAGTGCATCATAGCATTCTCAGCTCATCCCTGAGAAGCGAATACTGTAAGCAGGAACTAAGGGGGCTTTTGTTTTGCTTTGAGATAGGGTCTCACTGTGTTGCTCTGGCTGGCCTGGAACTCACTGTGTAACCAGGCTGACCTGAAACTCACAAAAATCCTCTTGTCTCTGCCGCCTTAAAGCTGGGTTAACCCACCCTCCCGAACCACCTGTCCAGTCCCGCTAGTGCTAGGTTTAAAGGCATGCACCCCCACACCATGCACGCCGCTGTGATTCAGTGAAGCTAGAGACTTGCCGTGATCACACAGCTTAGGAAGTGCAGCGCAAACCAAGTCAGGACCTGAACCTTTTTACAAGCTCTGTGACTCTGGGCAGGTTTCTCTGCCCTTCTTTGTCCCAGAACTTTCACCTGGAATGTTTATTGACTCTACAGGCCACTAGGGACCTGTTTGAATTGGGTCTTTATAGAACAGGGTTGAGTGGCTAAGAAGAGGAAAGGTGACCAGCTTCAGGAGAGCAGGCATGTTCCTGGCCTTGCTGCCACTTTGTAGGAGGCCAAGGTTCCAAAACACTCTGGGAAGCCTCTGTTGCCTGTTTCTAGAGGAGGCTGAAGGCCAGGCTTATGAATGTATCTTTCCCAGATGCTTGTGTGGGATCTTACTTCTCCAAATCCATCAAGGAAGCAAAGTGCAGTGCCCTAGACAGGCTGCCCGGGCCCCTGGCTCTGCTGCCTGGCCTCTTCCAAGGCCCAAGTGGGGTCCATAAAGGGCAGCTTCTCCATCTGGCCCTGCAGAAAGCCTCATAACTAGACACTTTCCACCTTCACTGCCCAGAACCTGGGATGACAGAAACCAGGAGCCTCAGGGAGCTGCCAGACGATGATGACACCTCTCCCACTTCATGGGCCCCTGGCCCAGCACAGAACCTGGCATCTCGGAAAGCACAGCTGAGCTCGTGAATGTGTTCTCACCAGTGGTACCAGCCACCTGGAGAGGCTTGGCTCCCTTCCACTTTTCTACCTCTTTACCAACCTGGCAAAGAGAGCCAGGTGCAGCGCCAAGGCCACTGTCACAGATCCACAACCCAATCTTGGCGTCTGCGAAAGATTCCTGTATTGGACTTCCTGTTTGTTTGTTTGTTTTAGTTGTTTTATTTAAGACAAAGGCTCCTGTAGTCTAAGCTGGCCTCCAGCTCACCGTGTAGCTGAGGCTGACCTTGAACTCCTCATCCTTCTGCTTCTTTCTCAAGTGCTAGGATCATATACTTTTGCTGCCATGCTCAGCTTTGTTTTTGTTTTTTTGAGGTAGGGGTCTCTGTAGCCCAGGCTGGCCTTTAACTCTTGGCCGTTCTCCTACCCCAGCCTCTCAAATACTAGAAGTGGGACTGTAGGCGTGAGTCACTGCAGCCAGCCAAGACTCCTGTTTACCTAAGGTATCTCTCAAATCTAAATCAAACGCAGCATCCTTTGTGTCCCACGAGGGCTCCTGGTGCAATCAAATACCCTCCTGTCATGGATTTCCTCAGCGCTTCCTCCAGACCCATGCTGGCCCCTCCGTCCTGTCTGTCGGGTGGTAGCCCACCTCCATTCAGCATGGTCTGTGCCTTTCACCCCCAGCTCTACTGTGGGTCCAGATACATGTCTGACCGTTTCTGAATCTCCTCCCTGCTCAGCCTTAGAATATAGCCTGACATATAGGAAGCCCTTAATAAAGGGCTTTCCAAAGCTTTCCTGACCATACTAAGGCTGCAGTCCCACCCTGTCCCAGGCTCCCAGACAACCCTGCAGACCCAGACGCCTGCCACCCACCCAGAGCCAGTCATTAGAAGATCTGCATAGAATCTGCATGGCTCTGTGTCTCACTTTTTTTTTTTTTTCCTCAGACCCCTTCCTTTTGATACATTCCAGAGATCAGATCTCATCATTAAGCTAGATTTCTTGCCTGGCATCTCTAATTGATTTTCCCCTGCAGGGCCAAAAAACCCACATTCCATGAGTCTGTGTTTGTGGCTGCCAAGCCAAGATTCTCTCTACAAGTTGGCAAAGCCATGGTCAAGAGACCTGAGGCCCTGCTGACACTGTGATGCTGTGCAGTGTGAGCCAGGGGTGTCCTCCCCCCACCTCCATCTGTCCTCACTTTGGACAACTGACATTGGCAGTTGTGCTACCAGACTTTCCTCCTCCCACGGTGCTCTCACGTGGAAGCTGGCACTGCAGAACAGCCCGGGAGCTGCTGTAGGGACCCCCTCCTGCCTCCCCCAAGAGTGCCTGGGCCTTTCCTGAGCTCAGGACAAAAACTGCATGTGGCCTCAGCAGGGTCTGCGGTATCAAGAAGTGAACCCAGCGTCTCTCTGGACCTTTTGCCCTCCCTCCGCAGTCTTCCAGACCTGATGGTGTCCTCCCTCTCTCCCTGCTGTCCCTGGCTCCAGGAAGGAGGAGAACGTGAGGAGCCTGGTGAACGACAAGCGGGCTGTGGTGGCACAGCGGCATCGCTACCAGCAGTACAGTGTGGTAGTGGAGGAGGTAGGCTGCCCGGCCCGGGCCTCTGCTGGGGTGGGAAGTCCAGCACCCCAGTCCTCTGACCCGCACGCACGCGCATCTGCTGTTGCAGGTCCCACTGCAGCCGGGAGAATACCAGGTCGATGACTACGAGGACGAGTACGATGACACGTATGACGGCAACCAGGTGGGCGCCAACGATGCAGACTCTGACGATGAGCTCATCAGCCGCAGGTGAGTTGTGGCCGACACACCAGTGTCAGGAAGCCAGGACCCCACCCCACCCTCTGCTGCTTCACCCAGCCCACACGAACTCATGAAGCCTTTTTTTTTTTTTTTTTTTTGTCTTAGCAAGTCATGTTTTTTTCCTAAGTGCAGAACATTTTTCTCAGCAGAATCTTGTAGGGATTCCCCTATGCAGATCAAAGCAGGGCTTCCCTGGTGAAGAAAAAGACTGGAGATCCCTAGGGCCCCAGCTCAGCTACCCCCTGCTCTCTCCACAGCAGACCACCTGGGGACTAAAGCAAAGCCTGCTTGAAGACCCCTGTGGGGTTGGTTCCCTGGCCTCCTGAGCAGTGCCCTCCCCGGCCGGCCTTCTCCAGTCAGCCTTTGATCTCACTCTGTCTTCCAACCCTCAGGCCCTTCACCATCCCTCAGGTACTGAGAACCAGAGCACCTGGAGAAGGACAGGAGGAAGAAGATGATGAAGTGGAAGAGGTTGAAGAGGAGGCCCCCAAGGTATGTCCTGGGCAGGTGCCAGATAAAAGAGATGCAGCTCTGAAGGGCCAGCTGGATGCCCTGTGCCTGACTTTCCTGCCGCTGACCCTCCTGGTTTGGGTCCTTTCAAGCTCACACAGGCTGTTGGAGAGCTGCTGGCTTTGATCTCACTCCACTGCCCAGGGGACCCCCAGGGGACAAACGAGAGGCTGGGTCTGGAAACAGCTGAGTCATTAAGTCTTAGGGTCTGGAAGAAGGAAGGGTAGCTGTAGGCTGCTGTGCCCAGCTGGCCTTCTTAAAATCAGAGAAGACTTGGAGCCCTGAGGCTCTGGAGGGTCAGCTAGACCTCCTAAGTCTGAAAATTCAGTTTTAGCAGCTAAACTTTTTCTTCAGCTGAAATCTTCACTTGAAACGCAACCTAGAAAGCAGATGAAAGGTGATTTTGCTCCATTTGAGGACAGTAGCCAGGCTCTCTGCATCCCCAGCAGCCCCCACAGGGACAGAGGCAGGTGTTCCTAAGGCTGGCCGCTGGAGGGCCTGGCAGGAGTTAGCATCCAGGGATGGGAAGTACCTGACCTGCCCCAGGGCTCTCAGCCACTCGGCTCCATCCCTCCTCTTCACCTAACCAGGGGCAAGTCCAGATTTGCATTTGAAATATACCATCTTCCCATGTCACTAATTCTACTCCTTTGGATTGTTTTAAGCTACACTATGTGTCAGAGCCTGCTTGTTTCCCGAGGCTCCAGCTTTCCCCTGCCGAGGTCCACCACACACTCTGAGCATAGAAAGCTGTCCTCAAGAGCTCTTTCTTACACAGCCCTCTGCTGTGGCACCAGAGTGAGGTCTGACCTCCGTCTCAGGGCAAGCCTGCCGCCAGGGCCTTCCTTCATCAGCTTCCACGGCCTTTTGTGTCCTTTCTGTTGGCCGTCTGGGCCAAACCCATGCACTCCCACTGATGTGCCTGCCGTGGTCCTTTCACCCACCAGCCACCCCACGTCCCTTCAGCTCCCTCCCCTAAAGGAAGCTCCTGCTGGCGACCAGCCGGCTCAGTCCTGAAGATGGCCTGCCCTGCATGCTGTAGCAGTCCCCACGAAGGTGCATCAGGATTCCTTCCAGCATGGCTCCACACAGCCTAGGGAAATGGAAAAGCACGTGGGTGCAGATTTTCTCTTCTCTTCCTTCCACAGCTGGACCATTTCATCCAGGATCCTGCAGTGCTGAGAGAAAAGGCTGAAGCCAGGCGCATGACCTTCCTCGCCAGGAAGGGGTGAGCATTGGAGGGGTTAATTCACCTGAGGAGACCCATAGGGAGCCCAGCCGGCCATGCAGAAAACCCTGGGGCTTTTTTTTTTTTTTTTTTTTCCTTCCAAGACAGGGTTTCTCTGTGTAGCCCTGGCTATCCTGGAACTCACTCTGTAGACCAGGCGGCCTCTGTAGAACAGGCTGGCCTCGAACTCAGAACTCTGAGCTTGGCCCTGAGACATTAAATAACTTAGTAAATGTCAGTCACATAAAGATTGAAGCCAATCAAAGTGTGTGCCTATAGTCTTAGGTATTTGGGAAGCTGAAGCAGGAGAATCATTTAAAACCAGGGTTTCAAAACCAATCTGGGCAACATAGCAAAACCCTGTCACACATGAGAGCCTCACCTCACGATGCAAGCCCAGTACTCGGGTGACAGAGGCGGAGGGCGTGATCACACAGAGAGCTGTTTGCCCTGAATGGCCGCCTTAGTGTGGCCTGCTTCCAGCCAGCCTTCCTTAACTAATCATCCCGACTACCTTGTCCGGGCTTTTAAAACTCTGTTTCTGTTGTCATTCTTTCCTTCCTTCTTATTCTGTGTGTGGCTGCCCCCCCGCCTTCTCTTTTCTCCTCCTGTTTATTCTCTCTGTCTGCCAGCCACACCTATCCCTCTCCTGCCCAGCAGTTGGCTGTTCAGCTCTTTATAGACCAATCAGGTGGTTTAGGCAGGCACAGGAACACAGCTTCGCAGAGCTAAACAAATGCAGCATGAAAGAATGCAACACATCTTTACATTATTAATCAAATGTTCCACAGCGTAAGGAACTATAACACATCTTCAGCTAGTAGTCCACAGCAAGACGGCCTCTGGCTCTGAGGGTACATAGTGAGAGCCTGTCTCAGAAACAAGTAAATAAACAGGGGTGAGCCCAGATGGCTCAGCTTTGTGTTCCACACTCATCATCAGTGTAAATCTGTCACTCAGCACGGGGTGTGTTCAAGGCTCGCTGGTATCGCTGGTATCGGCAGAATAAGCCAGGCAGAAGACACGTCCATAGTGGCTTAGAGTCATGATGGGGACACAGATGCACTTGAGCTAAGTAAGCCCTGAGGGTAGAAAAGGTGGGGAAGAGGGTTTTTGTTTTGTGTTTCCAGACAGGGTTTCTCTGTGTAGCCTTGGTGTCCCGGAACTTACTAGTCCAGGCTGGCCTCAAACGCAGAGATCCGCCTGACTCTGCCTCCCGGGTACTCAGGTTAAAGGCGTGTGCCACCACCGCCCAGCTGTGGAGGAGTTTTATTAGAGTGAAAAGTCCAGGAAACACAAGTCTATCAGAGAGAGCATCTTAGCAAGGATCCCTGAGGCAACTGTCACGGTCCTTCTTTTGCTAGTGAAGAAACTGGCCAAATGGGCCAAGAGCAGAAGCATAGGCCAGGGGTGGAAGTCTAGTCCCAACCTAGGCTCTGGGGGTCGGTGATCTCACCGAGAGACATTGGATTTCTGAAGGCAGTAGGGAGTCACAGGTTGTTGATCAGGAAGCAAAACTGTTGTGATTTTCTTCCATCTGGCTCCCTGAGGGAATGCTTTGAGTAGACTCCAGAGGCTGGTGGCTGAAGGGACCAAGTTAGTGCCTGGTGTATAAAAGTAGAGCATTGTTCCATTTGTAGGGGGCCACGTGTGGCTGAGAAGGAGCCTGTCATCCAGCCCCCTAACAGTTGATGCTCACAGATAGGTGATGGGCCCATGTGCAGAGGCTAAGAGAAAATCAGGCCCAGGGCTGGGGCTCCATTTCCCTTCCGGACCTGGGCCAGGGTGTGACTTCAGTGGTAGCCCCCAGGGGGGACTGTGGAGGTCTTCCCATCAGAGCCTCTTCCAACTGATGTCCCTCATCATGGGGTGGGTGTTGCTCCTTCAGGTACCGGCCTGAGAATTCTGCAGCAGTGACGGGCAGCCCCCGGGGCCATGGGCAAAGCCGAGAAACCACCCAGGAGCGCAGGAAGAAAGAAGCTAAGAAGGCAACCAGAGCCAACCACAGCCGTAGAACCATGGCTGACCGAAAGAGAAACAAAGGCATGATCCCGTCCTGAGGCCACAAAGCTGCCTGGGTGAGGGAGTCCCCTTAAGGCCACCACCACACCTCACCTGCCAGCCAGCGGTGAGCGCCTTCTTGTCGAACACAAAGTGCCTTATCCCTTGGTGCGGGAACCCAGTGCCATCAAGCAGGCTGTCTCCCTGCTGGGCTGGCGCAAAAGGATGGGGCTGCAAAAGGAAGGTGTCTTTATCTTGTGCAACAAGACACCATCTCACGGAGTCCTGGATGGCAGGAGACCTGTGTATTCAGAAGCAGCAACAAGCCCATGAATAAAGTCTCTGACCTTCCACGGTGTCCATGGCAGGCTCCAGCCCTTTCCCTCCGTCATTCCTCAGCAACACCGCCACCCGAAAGACAAGAAGGCACAGTGCTCCCCCTTCGTTCTGTCTGTTGACTCCGTGTGTCTCCTCAGCACTCTTCCTTGCTGGTGTGGCCTTTTCTCTGTGCCGGTGGAAGGAAGTCACCAGTGGGAGACCTAAGGTCCCTTCTGCTGCTACCTCATGCACCTCCTCCCCAGGAGGTGGCGCTGTTTCCAGTTCACAGTACAGACTGGGGAGGTGAGCCGCGGAGGGCTGAGTGTGCTCCTAGGCCGCAGGCAGGCAGTGGCAGAGCAGGTCTTAGAAACTCTGTCTGATCCCTGGCTGTACAGGTTACAGATCCATGTAGATGATGTCAACCTCTGTGTCACAGCTGGAACAAGGACACTTAGCCGTTACAGAGCCTCGTAGTTATAAACATACTGTTAGCCCCCAACCCTCCCAAATCTAGAGATTGGAAGCTACTAAAAAGAAGTGAAGGTATTCTTTCTACCAAGCCCTGCTGAATCCAGTGGGACTTGGCTGGTTTCCAGGGCCCTGTGCAGGTGCGGTCCACTCTGCAGTGGCTATCAGCTGACAGGCCCCCTGGGTGTTAACTGATGTGCAGGGGAGCCACAGTGAGGTCTTTGCTGCGCTGACCCTGACCCAGCAGAGCCTGGAGTCTTTTTTAACACTAATAACATATGAAAGAGCCACCCATGCACCCTTGCATCGATGTTGTGTACATGTTATTTGCACAAGGAAGGATCCGGAGTCTTATCTGCAGACCTTTGGATGCCAGGGACATTGATTTGATTGCAGTTAGGACGAACGGGCAGACAGACACTTGATGAATTATTTTGTTAGGCCAGCCGGCACAAGTGAAAATCAATGGCAGTCCCTGTGCCTTGCTGACCTAGGGGAGCATTTGAGATGCAGAGTGGGTATGGGGTGGTGTCTTCCCCAAGGGATGCTGAATTAGCTGAGATCTGGCAGAGTTAGCCATTCTGACAGACAGCAGGAAAACAGTTTCCTCCTGGAAGCACTTACCAGTGGCCCAGCTCAGTGGCAGGGTCATTTCTCCCTGACTGAGCTCAGACCGAGCTGCTGTCAACAAGGCAAATGGGCTTTTGGAGCTTTGCCTGCTGCTGCTCCCTGCAGCCACCTAGAGCAGCGCCCAGGTTTCCTGGGAGCAGTCTGGCTGAAAGAACAGACCATTACCATCTTTCTGTTTCCCAGCATGGCAGGCCAGATCAAACAGTCCCCCAAGGAGCAGCATGTTGCTTGCACCTGCACGTCAGGACAGCCTTTCGTGGCACTTTGACACCAGTCTGGAGCACTCCTGTCCCCCTTCCCCTCGGCCTGAATGAGGGCACTGGACCAGATGAATGGCACTGTTTGATGTTGGTGAAGTCCCTAGAGATGGAGGCTGACTGTTGCCCAGTGGTGGAGCACTTACTTAACATGCACAAGGTTTTCCCCCGTACTACATACACAAAAGTCCCCAAGGGGAGAGATTCCAAGTTTAAGATTGGCAGCCCAAGAATGTTGGGTGGGTGTGGGTGGACCTTTTGGTCCCTGTACCCACCCCTGTCCCCACTGCTCTCCTATTCGGGTATTTTCTAAGTGCCTTTCCTGTGCCCTACAGCGAGTGTGACCATCATAGATGTTTCTGTGACCACCAGAGATGTTTCTGGGGAAACTTAAAACCTTGAAAGGACACAAGACTCAAGTGTCTTTAATAGCCTGTGAATGGTTGTAAGAGCTTCTGTGCCCTGGGAAGCAAAACCAGAGATGGATTATAAGAGACCTAAGAGCTTGTGGAAAGGGGCTGAGCAAGGAATCTGCACATAGTGACTTAGTCATGGCTGCATGTCCTTGCCAGCTTGCTCCAGCTGCAGCGTGGAGGAGAAAACAGTTGGCGCAAGTCTGCATGTCACTGCCCCTCCAGGAGCCCAGAGTCAATAATATGAACAGAAAAACAAAATCAGAATCAACCAGAGTTAGACATGGTGGCACACACTTATTTCTTGGGAGGTAGAGGCAGAGTTCAAGGTTAGCCCAAGCTACATGTGACCCTGTTCATAAATGGATAAAAACTAAATCGGAAGAACAAACTTAAAAGCAGACTCCGTGGACATAGTCGAGCATTGTTTGTGAGAATGTTAAAATTCCTTTTGCACACTGACCAAATGTGGACGGTGATGCTGGTGATGCTGGTGGCGGCCATGATTACTTCTATTGGGAATAAACACATTTCCTGAGCCTCACTCAGGCCAGAGTTTCTCCTCTGTCTTTTCCTGGAGTTGTCTTTTCCCTTCCTTAATCTTGCAACATTGGGTCAGATGAGAAAATTGAGGTACAAGGAGACCCAAGGTCATCACACAGCAAGGGACCCCGGTTAGGGTCAGCCCAAGGAGTGTCTCCTGAAGCCTTACTCTAGCTTCAAGCCAGATTGTTCCCTCTCAGGGAAGACACAGGCAAGTACTGAGAGCACTGGGTGCTTGGACATGCTAGGCTGCTGGGACTCCTAAGTACGTGGGATGCTGTCCCACAGAGCTGGGTTTCTTTTTTCTTTCTGTTTTCCACCTTCAAGAGGTTTGTCTAGTTTACAGTTCAGCCTACTGAATAATGCTTTGGTTTTGTGGGTGTGTTTTGTTTTTCAGACAGGGTTTGTCTGTGTAGCCCTGGCTGTTCTGGAACTCACTCTGTAGATAGACCAGGCTAGTCTCAAACTCACAGAGATCTACCTGCCTCTGCCTCTCAAATGCTGGAGCTAAAGTCCTATGCCACCACTGCCCAGCCATGTGTGTTTGTCTTTAAAGAAGAAACTGTTTCAAAGCTTTGTTTTGTATTTGTGCGCTCTCGTGTGCACGTATGAGTTTATATTACGTGTGTGCAGGTAATCGCACAGACCAGAGGAAGTTGGATCCCCTGGACTAGAGTTAAATGCAGTTGCAAACCACCTGTCATGGGTGCTGGCAGCTGGCCCTAGGTCATCCACAAGAGCAGTGCACACCCCGACCTCTGAACTGTCTCTCTAGTCCTTATATGGTTTTGTGAGACAGGCTCTTGATATGTAGCCCAGGCTGACCTCAGCCTCCAGTGTGGTGGAATTAGAGGCATGAGACCTTTCCTCAGGATAGAAAAGGGAAAGATGGTGGTGTCCTGGCCAGAGCCTGAATGGCACTGATGCCCTGGAGAGTTCTGGCCAAGGCCAGCCTGTCCAGGGACCAGCCCCAAATAGCCAACATCCACATTTGCTGCCTGCCCTAATGGTAAGCTGATTGGGAAGGCAAAGTGGAGGACCAGGACCCCTATTTGGTGTGTGTGTGTTCCGAAGCCCTCCTGGGTATCAGCAGGTGTACATAAGGCCCGCCTCTGCCCTCCTGGAAGTCAGTGCGAAGGGCATGTGGACACGACATGTTTCAGAAAAGCAGGCAGACTGAAGAAGCCAAGGCCAAGGGTGCTTATGCATTGGGCAGAAGCAGAGACTGTGGTCACCAGAGACTGTGGAGCTCAGCCTGGCTTGGCTAACGGGGCCGGGTGGGGGCGGGGCGGTCAGAGGCTGCAGGAGAGCTGGCTCTGGGACTCAGCATTGCAGAAGAGGAAGAGGAGGCTCAAGGTAAACAAGGTAGGTTAGCACAACCCCACCTTTAACTTTCTAGAAGGAGCTGGAGCTCCAGGGACCCATTGGGAGGAAAGCTGGGCTGGAAGCCATGCCAGGCTGCTAAGCCATCTCTGGCCTCTGCTCTGGGTGTGGAGCCACCAGGGAGGAGCCTGGCAGAGGCCGAAGGTGGCCGTTGCAACTCTGCAGCTCTAACCAAGGTCACTAAGTTGATTCTGAGGCTGGAGCAGTGCATCTTCTAAAGGACCCTGGTTCAATCCCCAGCACCCAGATGGCAGGGCTCTGTAACTCCAGTCTTGAGGGACCAGAAGCCCTCTCCAGTCTTGGGGGTCACTGCCTACATGGGGTGTCCAGGCATACATGCAGGCAAAGCACACACACACACACACACACACACACACACACACACACTAAAATTGAAAAGGTCACAGCCCTATGTGTGAACGGGGTGTGAGTGAGGGATGAGTCCTGAGAACAGCCATGAGATTTGACCTTCATAGCACACAGAAGAATCTCTAGCACCAATAGATAAGAGGGCTTTACACAGGTGTCAACAGGCCCTTAGCATCATCGGCTTATGAAACCCGTGTCTTCCCCTGCGCCCCTAACACACTGTCCTGAGGATTTGTGAGTTCCTGTCAGTTTACTTGCTGTGGTCTAAATGATAAAGGTGACGGGCACTGAATTCTAGTTTTCCAAAGATGACATTATGACACCAACTGTTTTTCCAGTTGCAAGACACTCACCGCCCACCACTGTGACATATCGCTTAAGTGTTCTGCCATCCCAAGGAGGTAATTATGACTCACCCCCCTCCCAAAAAAAGTGGTGGAAGTGAAGCCACGAGAGTCAGTTGAAGGGTATCAAGGATTTATTAAGATATAAAATGGGAGCCGGGCGGTGGTGGCGCACGCCTTTAATCCCAGCACTCGGGAGGCAGAGGCAGGCGGATCTTTGTGAGTTCGAGGCCAGCCTGGGCTACCAAGTGAGTTCCAGGAAAGGCGCAAAGCTACACAGAGAAACCCTGTCTCGAAAAACCAAAAAAAAAAAAAGATATAAAATGGGGAGAAAATGCACTCATGGATCCAGAACTAAGTAAACAGCCGCCATGGTCCTCCATTCCACCCAGGGGTGAATGGAACCAGCAGTACAATCTCCAACCACCACAAGAGACGGCAAGCACGTGCCCTCTCCTCCGTTTTAAGCAGTCACATATCCAGAGGAAACCACACCTCTATCAAGCCAGATACCCCAAGGTCATTGGTGGAGTGAATTCTCACAACAAAGTGGTTTTCACCCAAAAGTCAAGCTGAACCCAGATTCCTGTAACCTCCAGCATGCTCTTCCAAGTGTTTGGGCACAGGCTCCGGGCTTGCTTCCCCTCTCACCTTCTCATCTCCTTGCTCAGCATTCTTTCACCCAGACACTCAGGCCTGCCTATGCCTGTTCTTTTTATTGCTAATCCATCCATAAAGGAGGACCGGGGAGTCAGCAGAGCCCTGGCCCGCAGCCAGGAGGTGGGGAAGGGGCTCAGCTAGTACGTGTCTGCGGCCTAAGCATGAAGATCTGAGTTCTGATCCCCAGCATCCAAGTAGAAGCAGGTACAATAGGCCAGGAATAGTGGCTCGAACCTTTAATCCCAGCACTTGAAAGGCAGAGGCTGGTGGGTCTCTGAGTTCCAGGCCAGCCTGGTCTACAGAGCGAGTTCAAGCATCAGCCACTGCAGCAGCTCAGTTCTTTACTTAAGGATGCAAATAGGCCACGTCTCTCTAGTTTGGTACTTGAGCTGAGGGGCAAGTGGGGGGTGGGGGGGTGGGGGGGTGTATTCCATGTGTGTTTGACTTAACATGGACCAGGGAGGGTCATCACCTCCTTGATTCTTGATTCTAAACATGGTACTTCTGCTGGTGCAACTTATAATTCAAATTGTTCTGTTCTGTAAGGGGCAGAGGAAGGGAAAGATAGGAAGCTGGGCAGAATGCATTTTTATAATTTCCACTTTACCACAGCTTCTATGGGGGGGGGGGAGTTCCCTACAAGGGCCCAGTTGGAAAGGCTTCATTAGGCAATCAGACATTGCGTGGAATTGCCGCCAGAGGCTGGTAGTGGCTCTCACTGCTGGAGGCCTGCACAAGAGAGAGACAGATCTGTGCAGACATCAAGGACAGGAAAGGGGAGGGGATTCAGTTCCACAGGGTAAGGTGTGGGGTGAGATAAAGGCTGCCCCAGGAGTGCACAAGGCTGTGGGCTAAAAAGTGTTGGAGATGTGAGATTGTCAGGGACATGGGGGGCCATCAAGAGAACATGATCAGACCTCAGAGGGAACAGCAAGCAAGGGACACTTGGATGATTCAACTGCACAGTCATCCTCAAAACCCTCAGCCTGCACCGAGTGGATCCAATATGCTAATTTATGCTGCTCCCTGAAGACTGAAGGAGGAGCCCCCATTTGAATGTTTTAAATCTGTTTAGATTCATCTTATATGTATAACTGTTTTGCCTACATGTGTGTCTGTGCACCCCATGTATACCTGGTGCCCACAGAGGCCAAACGAGAATGTTGGATCCCTTGGACCTGGAATTACAGGCGAGCCACCATGGATGCTGGGAATCAAACCTGAGTCCTCTGCAAGAGCAACTAGTGCTTTTAACACCTGAACTGTCTCTCTAGCCTGCGCCTGTTAATGTCTTTGTTATTGAGTTATAACAAAATCAGCCTGGTAGGCCTGGGCTAAGCATACAGTAAACACTGTGGCATAACTTCCTTACCACCATCACCGCCACCGCCACCACCATCACATCACCACCACCACCACCATCACCACCACCACCCACCCCCCCATCCCCCACCCCACCCCGAACTACAATCCTTGTCATCCATTTCCCAGATGAGAGGAGACAGGCCTCAAAAGAGGAAGCAGCCTTCCAGGTATTCCAGATGGAGACTGGAAGGGCTCGGATTCTTTTATTTTTGAACACTTTGTGTGGGGGTGAGAGGGTTGGGGGGGTGTGTGCATGCGCATGTGAAGCTCAGAGGACAACTTTTAAGAGTTGGTCCTTTCTGCCTTACTGAGATGGCGTGTCTGTCCTTGGTTCTGCCTTGAGGTGTTCTCCAGGCTAGCTGGCTACAGACTCACTCTCCTGTCCCGACTTTCCATCTCACTGCAGGAGGGCTGATATCACAGATGTGCCTCACTCACATCGGTTGTTTTGTTTTTTTTGTTTGTTTGTTTGTTTTTAGTTTTATGTGTGTGAATGTTTTGCCTGTATGTATGTCTATACAGCATATCCTTGCCTGGTTCCCAAAGAGACCAGAAAAGGACATTGGATTCCCTGGGACTAGAGTGATGGATGGACAGTTATGAACTGCCATCTGGGTGCTGGGACTTGAACTTAAGTCTTCTGGAAGAACAGCTAGTCTTTGAATGGCTGAGCCATCTCTCCAGTCCCTGTAGGAGGCCAGCTCCTACCTCTTTCAAGCGTTCCTATGAGGAGAGAGGAATAAGAAACTTTTAGACAGGAAGATAGCAGAGAGGAGACAGACAGAAACACAAGATAGCTTTGGGAAGACCTGGATCAAAATCCACTGACTGCTTCTGTCTCGTCAAAGGGGACAAAAGACCTCCCCTTTGCTAGATCAAATCACACCACACAGCCAAGTGCAGCCCCTTCCAAACACCTGGTAACCATGCCCATGGTCCAATCATCCCTTTATGCCACCCTGCTGGGTGAAGCAAGCTCAGATCTCACTAGAAAACCTCTATAGGTCTCCACAAATCCCCACATTCAGCTTTTTCCATGGGTTTTGGGGATTGAGTTTGAATCAACTGGCTTGTGTGGCTAGCGTACTTACCTGCAGAGCCAATGCTCTGGTTTAGAGGGACAGGATTTTAGTTCAGCCATTCTTTTTTTTTTTTTCCCCCATAACTCATGACTGGCACAGACTGCAGAGCAGAGGGAAGCTCAGCACGGATGCTAGTTGACAGGTTCACGAGAGAGAGGTGTGAGGAAGCCTGGATCTGCAGAGCAGGCAGTCGGAAGCCTTAGAAGGTATTTGAGCAGGAGAGTTGACCTGGGAAAGGAAGGGGCCAGACAGGCTTAGAAGGCTCTTTGCAAGAGTTTGGGAACAGAGCCCAGAGGTGGTGCCACACACCTTTAATTCCAGCACTGTGGAGGTAGAGGCAGTTGGATCTCTGAGTTCTAGGCCAGCCAGAGTGAGTTCCAGGACAGCCAGGGCTACACAGAGAAGCCCTGTCTCAAAAACAAAACAAAAAAGTTTGGAAACAGCTAGGCCAGGAAGCCACAGGGAGGCTGTCAGCACAGACTACCGACTGAGTGGCTCCTAGCCAGCATTGTCTACACTCTGTCCTTGCTCTGTCCTTGAGGCCAGCTGGCATCTGCCCTTAGCTTTCAGTCTCTATATAAATTCAAGGGTGTCAGGCCAAGGCCCTGATGAAAAAAGAAAAATGAGTTTTCCATGGCTTAAAATAGTAGATATGAAGCTGGATGTGGTGGCGCACGCCTTTAATCAGGAGGCAGAGGCAGGTGGATCTCTCTGAGTTCAAGGCCAGCCTGGTTTACAGAATGAGTTGGTGAGTTCCAGGACAGACAAGACTGCACAGATAAACCCTGTCTCCAATAAAGAAAGAAAGGAAGGAAGGGAGGGAGGGAGGGAGGGAGGCAGAGAGAGAGAGAGAGAGAGAGAGAGAGAGAGAGAGAGAGAGAGAGAAAGAAAGAAAGAAAGAAAGAAAGAAAGAAAGAAAGAAAGAAAGGAAGAAAGGAAGAAAGAAAGAAAGAAAGAATTGAACTGCCCCTCTACAGCCAACTGTCCTGCCTGTCACTCTTACTGCCCATGTCACCCTGGTGAGACAACCTTCCTGAGCTTCATTCTCCACTTACAGTGAAGTAGAGAGCAGTGGATGTCTCCAAATGCGGATTTCCAGCAGGTGACCAAGAAGCCTGGTCATGGGGAGCCCAAAGAAGCCAGCAATTGTGTGCGTGTGCGCGTCTGTCTGTGTGTGTGTGTGTGTGTGTATGTGTGTGTGTCTGTGTGTGTGTGTGTATGTGTGTGTGTGTCTGTGTGTTTGTCCATGTGCGTGCGTGCGTGCGTGTGTGTGTGTGTGTGTGTTTGTCTGTGTGCGTGTGTGTGAGTGTGTGTGTGTATATGTGTATGTGTGTCTGTGTGTGTGTGTCTGTGTGTTTGTCCGTGTGCGTGCGTGTGCGTGTGCGTGTGTGTGTGTGTGTCTGTGTCTATGTGTTTGTCTGTGTGCGTGTGTGTGAGTGTGTGTGTGTGTATGTGTGTGTGTCTGTGTGTGTGTGTGTCTGTCCATGTGCGTGCGTGCGTGCGTGTGTGTGTGTGTGTGTGTGTGTTTGTCTGTGTGCGTGTGTGTATGTGTGTGTGTGTGTGTGTGTGTGTCTGTGTCTGTGTGTTTGTCTGTGTGCATGTGTGTGTGTGTGTGTGTGTCTGTGTCTGTGTGTTTGTCTGTGTGCGTGCGTGTGTGTGTGTGTGTGTGTGTGTCTGTGTGCGTGCGTGTGTGTGCGTGTGTGTGCGTGTGTGTGTGTGTGTGTGTGTGCGTGTGTGAGTGTGTGAGTGTGTGTGTGTGTGTGCGTGTGTGAGTGTGTGAGTGTGTGTGTGTGTGTGTGTGTGTGTGTGTGAACTGGTAGCTCACCCCATACAGCATGCTCATCCTCTGCTGTCACTCAAGCAGCTTCCTTCGACTTCGACTCACCCTAGGAATTTGTATTCCACCCCGACTTTGCCCATCGCTCAGACATTTACAATGCATTGATTTCTGCCCGTCCTCAGAAGACTTGAAGCTCATTTGGAGGGCAACCCCCGTTCCTTGTTTTGGGAAGGGCTGGCTGTGTGCCAGGGATGGACTCTATTCCTTTTAAATAACTTACATGGTTTTCCGCTCTTACTACAAGGCAATGACATGCTCAGTATGGTTCCCACAACTCGGCAAAGAACAAAACGATAATCCCCCGTGTGGAAAGAATTGTGGGCTCTGGACTTCTTGAAGCAGTTTTTAGGTTTCAAAAGAGAAATATATGCCTTCCTTGGTTTTCAGCAAAATAGGACCATGCTGAACACATTGTTAAGGCTGAGTATTGTGCTGTCTGTGGACACTTTTCCTTCTCACTTCGTGTTCAGTGGCCACTCACACCTCACCACAGGCTGCTTCAGTCTGGCTGCCCCCTAGAGTGTACACTTGGGCTATTTCTAATAATATCCTCTTCAGAGATGATGAAGAGCCTCCTGCCTAAGTGTCTGCCTGCATTCGAGATAAGTTTCTCAGGATACAGCTTCAAGAATAAAATAGTGGGGTCACATTTTTATTTTATTTTATTATTTTAATTAATTAATTAGCTAATTAATTAATTTATTTATTTTTGCCAATTGTGCCTAAGCATTCAGGAGGCTGAGACAGGAGGATTACCATGATTTCTAAGTCAGCCTGACTATATGTGGAAACCCTACCACCTTGACCCCCCAAATTATTTTTCTTTAAAATTTCCTAAGCAAGTGCTATATCCTTGGTCTTGCCTTTTTAAAAACCATTTTTATTTATTCATTTTATGTGTGAATAGTCTGCCTGCCTCTGTGTATATGTACCACGTGCACGCTTGGTGTCTATAGAGGTCAGATGAAGACAGGATCTCCTGGAACTGGAGTTACACATGGCTGTGACCCTCCATGTGTTGTTTTGGTTTTCTTTTTTTTTTTTTTTTTTTTTTTTTTTTGGTTTTTCGAGACAGGGTTTCTCTGCGTAGCTTTGCGCCTTTCCTGGAGCTCACTTGGTAGCCCAGGCTGGCCTCGAACTCACAGAGATCCGCCTGGCTCTGCCTCCCGAGTGCTGGGATTAAAGGCGTGCGCCACCAACGCCCGGCCTGTTTTGGTTTTCAAGACAGGGTTTCTCTGTATAACAGCCCTGGCTGTCCTGGAACTTGCTCTGTAGACCAGGCTGGCCTCAAACTCACAGAGATTTCCTGCCTCTGCCTCTTGAGTGCTGGGACTAAAGGTGTGTGCCACCACCGCACAACAAGACCCTCCATGTGTATGTTGGGAATTGAACCTAGGTCCTCTGTAAGTATAGAAAGTGTTCTTACTCACTGAGCTGTTTCTCCAGCCCCTGAGCTTTTTTTTTTTTTTTTTTTTTTTTGGTTTTTCGAGACAGGGTTTCTCTGTGTAGCTTTGCGCCTTTCCTGGGACTCACTTGGTAGTCCAGGCTGGCCTCGAACTCATAGAGATCCGCCTGCCTCTGCCTCCCGAGTGCTGGGATTAAAGGCGTGCGCCACCACCGCCTGGCTAAATAGAAAGCATTTTCTTTTTCTTTTTTTTTTTCTTTTTTTTTTTTTTTGGTTTTTTCGAGACAGGGTTTCTCTATGTAGCTTTGTGCCTTTCCTGGAACTCACTTGGTAGCCCAGGCTGGCCTCGAACTCACAGAGATCCACCTGGCTCTGCCTCCCGAGTGCTGGGATTAAAGGCGTGCGCCACCACCGCCCGGCTGCTTTTTTTTTTTTTTTAAGACTTATTTTTTTTTTTTTTTTTTTTTGGTTTTTCGAGACAGGGTTTCTCTGCGTAGCTTTGCGCCTTTCCTGGAGCTCACTTGGTAGCCCAGGCTGGCCTCGAACTCACAGAGATCCGCCTGGCTCTGCCTCCCGAGTGCTGGGATTAAAGGCGTGCGCCACCACCGCCCGGCCTTAAGACTTATTTTTATTGTTTTAAATTATGTCTATATTGGAGATGTATGTGCATGTGAGTACAGGTGTCACGGGAAGTCAAAAGAGTGTTGGGCACTCTGGAGCTGGAGTTACAGGTAGCGGTGAGCCTCCTGGTGTGGGTGCTAGGAATCAAACTCAGGTTCTCTGCAAGAGCAGTTCTTAACCACTGAGCAATCTCTCCAGCCTTTATGTATTTATTTATTTGTTTGTTTGTTTATTTACTTAATAGTGTTTCTCTGTGTAGCCCTGGCTGGCCTGGAACTCATAAAGATCTGCTTGCCTCTGCCTCCTGAGTGCTGGGATTAAAGTCGTGTGCCAACACCACCTGGCCTGGGGCTCCTACTTTCATTCCTTGAGATGGTCTTGCTAAATTGCCCAGGCCAGCCTTGAACTTACTTATATGTCAGGCTGGCCTCTCACCTGAGATCTTTGCCTTAACTCCCGAAGTAGCTAAGATCAAAAGTGTGTGCCCTCCGCCCTATCCCCCACAACCCCAACTCCCAGCCCAGCTCTTCATCTACATTGAAGATGTAGATGGCTTGTCTTTCGGTCTGTACTTCTTCCCCTCCATTGCTGGGCTCCCATCCCAAGGATGCTGCTTAATGAATGTCCTGCACCAAGCTCCCAGCATGCAGTTCATTTCCTGAACCCTCCTGGACCCAGACAGTGAGTAGGCAGCATCCATGTGTCTGTCTTCCAGTGTGCAGGCCTAAAATGCTCTGAAGATTCCTTGGGGGGGGGCAGATTTCATCTGGTTGCCAAGGAAGATGGGCTATACAGAGCTACCCTGCCCAGATGGCCAGAAATAGCCAGGATCATTGGACAATATCAGATACAGGAAGTGACTCAGAGAAGGTAAGCAACTGGCTGATGTTCACACAGCCGGGTGGTCAGGTTTGGAGTCTAACTGAAGACCATCCATATTCTTTATGCCATTAGAGCTGTTCAGGGGACTGAAATCCATGCTTCTGAATTGCTCACATTAAACGCCAGTGACACTCTAAAGCAATCAAGTGAGTATCTGACTCAAAGGAAATGGTCCATAAAGAGTTCTTAAACAGAAAACCTCCAGGGCCAGCTAGGTGAGGTGGCTTCTGTGGAGCGGAGGAAGCCCTGAGTGTGTGAAGTCCTGAGTAAATGTGTGCTGTTGACTTGAGCACAGCCATGTCTAAGACCCGAAAGCCTCAGACCCGTGGAGAAACAGCAGTCTTCCCAGGCTAGCCCCAGGGAGATGGCAAAGTCTTCCTGGTCCGAGTGGGGACATAGATGGTGTGTGCAGAAAACATCTACCAGAGCTTTCTCCCCAAGGGTGTTTACAGCCTGAAGACTGCTCCCCTGAGATCAGCTAACCCTGCCTCGCTGTTCAGCTGTATACCATAAACCCTGCCACTTAGTTTATCTGCATGTACTAACCCCCCCCCCCATGTCTGTAATAACCCTCCTCTCTGTCAACACTATGTGCTAAACACATGGCACTCCTGGGTGCTGTGCTTTCTCCAGCAGAGCCCAGACCATCCGGTCCTCTTTCTCTTCCTGTGTCCTTCTGTCTGTTTTTCTTCATTCCCTCATTGCCCCAAATAGGTCTGTTCCTGGAGCTGTGCTGATCAAGGCCATGACTCACACCTGTAATCCAACATTTGGTAGGCTAAGGCAGGAGCATTGCCACAAGTAATGCCCCTCTGGACAACAGGTGAGGTCGAGACCAGCCTGGGCTGATACACAGTATAACCCTGTTTCAAAAGAGAAAAGGTAAAAGGAAGAAGGGAAGAAGGAAGCAAAACCTTTCAGGCTTCCTTGCCTTCTCTCCCCCCCCCCCCAAGACAGGGTTTCTCTGTGTAGCCCTGGCTGTCCTGAAACTCGCTCTGTAGCCCAGGCTGGTCTCAAACTCAGAGATTTGACTGCCCCTGTCTCCCAAGTGCTGCGATTAAAGGTGTGTAGCACCACACCCGCCTCCTTTTTCTTTTTAAAATGAATTCTAAACTCATTTCTTTGATTTGGATGGTATTAAGCTTGTGCCCACCTCAGGGTCTTACATGTGCTGTCCTTATTCCTGAAGTTCTGATGCTTTTGATTCCTCCCCAGCAAAGATTTCCATCCACGTCTCAGCTCTGATATCATTTCTATGAATTCCCTGACTTCCTGCCTCAGTGTGGCTTTCAAATCCATGTCACCCCTAAAAGCACTCAGTTTTAGTGCACTTTATTTAAGTATTTATTCCTTTGTTGAGACAGGGTCTTACTATGTAGACTATGCTGGCCTCGAACTCCCAGAGAGCCGCCTCGACTCTACCTCTTGAAAGCATGTGACAACACTGTGGCTCAGCTGTATTTTTTTTTCATACCTAGGGCTGGGCATGGTGACACACACCTTCAGTCCCAACACTTGGGAGACAGAGGCAGGTGTATCTCTGGGAGTTGGAGGCCAGCCTGGTCTACAGAGCGAGATCCAGGACAGACACCAAAACTACACAGAGAAACCCTGTCTCGAAAAAACAAACAAACAAACAACAACAACACACACACCAAAAAAAAAAAAACCCCAAAAGACCCTCTTACCTTATTCCTCTCTCTCCTATCTGTCTGTTGCCCTTATATCAGCTTCAAGAGATCGGGGACCTGTCTTGTCTCTACCGCGTACCCACCCACAATCTAGGATGGCGCCATACAGAAAAGGCATTCACTAAAGATGCCCTAGCCTTGGGAGTTGGCTCAGCAGGAAGTGTTCGATAAATATTTTTGAATCCCAGGGATTAGGTTTCTCTGCCAATGCAGTAAGCCAAATCAAGCCGAGTTAAAAGTCCAGGGTTAATGAGCAAAGCTTGGTGGTGCACACCTCTAGTCTTGACTACCAGGGAGGGCTTTCCAAAAGGGCAGGGTTTGGGGGTGTGTGGCTGAGGTAAAGCTTCCAACGGAAGAGTGTTTGCCGTGCATGCACAAGGACCCAAGGACCATGTCCAGATCCCCAGCACTCTGCAAAAATCAAGGCAAGACAGCGCACGCCTTTAGTCCCAGTACTTGGGAGGCAGAGGCAGGCAGGTCTCTGTAAGTTTGTGGCCAGCCTGGTCTACAGAGTGGATTCCAGGCCAGCCAGGGCTACACAAAGATTCTTTCTCAAAAAACAAGACAAACAGAAACTTTTAAGAATCAATTGTAGTGGGTAGCGGTTTCCGCTTTGACCTTGAAGCACTGCTCCAGTGAGGCAGCCAGTAACTGCCTATGACCTGCCCCTGGGGCGTGGCTGAGACAGGAGCCCTTAAGATCCCGGCTCTCTTGGCTCCTTAGGATCCTGGATGCTGGACTGCATCCAGAGAACCCTGCTGGGCTGCACCTCACCTCTCCCAGATCCTGTAACCAACTCCTTTACTGGCTGTAAGTTACCCCAAAATAAACTTCCTTTAACTACCAGATAAACTACGTGGAGTTGCCTTCTTAAATCCCTGCACTAATCAATTAAAAAAGAAAGGTAAAGAATAATTGAAAAAGACACCTGAGGCTGACTTCTGGCCTCCATGCACACATAAACACATGCATACACTCGTACATATGTACATGCACACACACACACACACATGACAACATGTTCTAGCTCAGGATAGCTGAATGGATGATGCTCGTTATTTAAAAGTCTGTGGTGCTGGAACTGAAACCCAGGGTCTCATGCATGTTAGACAACTAACTGCTCCTTCATTGAGCTACATTTCCAGCTCCATCCAGATCTGTGAGTTTGCATTTGGCTTATTGGCTATTTAATGGGCTTTTTTTGTTTGTTTGTTTGTTTTGTGTTTGTTTTTTGAAATGGAATCTCTCTATTGCCCAGGCTGGCCTTGAACATCTGGACTCTACTGTCACAGCCTCCCTGGTAGCCAAGACTCCAGGTGTGCACCACCAAGCCCCAGTGGAGAGACCTTTCTGAGTAGGAGAGAAACCAGGGGGCTGGGGAGGAACTCAACTCTTCTCAGTCCAGAGGACAGTCCTGCTTGCCTAAAGCTATTTTCTAATATTATATCTAATAATATAATATAATATAATATAATATAATATAATATAATATAATATAATATAAATATAATAATCTAAAATTAATTCAAAGACCTTCTAGAATTTGATTTATGTAGCTTTGCTGGATTTAAGCAATCTTCCTGCCTCCTCTCAGCTTCCCGGATAGCATAGCGTTCTCTCTCTCTCTCTCTCTCTCTCTCTCTCTCTCTCTCTCTCTCTCTCTCTCTCCCCCTCTCTCTACCCCCCGGTCTTACTATGTAGCCCAGTTTGAGTTGGAATGCTACTGCCTCAGCCTCCCCAGAAATGAAAACACAAGTATGCACCACTACACCCAGCTTCCTTTTCCCTTGAGTGTGTGTGTGTGTGTGTGTGTGTGTGTGTGTGTGTGTGTGTGTGCAGGCCGGAAGTAGATGCAGGGTGTCTTCTTCAATCATTCTTCACTTTATTTCTTGACACAGGGTCTGTCACAGAACTCCGCACTCCGGCTGGCCCGGGTGAGCAGCCAGCCCCCGGATCCTCCAACCCTCGTCTCAGCGTTGGTATCACAGATGTCTGCTGATGCACTGTGCTGTGGGACGGTCTGTATGTCTGTATTGCTATGATTGGTTAATAAATAAAACACTGATTGGCCAGTGGCCAGGCAGGAAGTAGGTGGGACAAGGAGAGAGGAGAATTCTGGGAAGCAGAAGGCTGAGGCGGAGAGACACTGCCAGCTGCCGCCATGACCAGTAGCATGTGAAGACGCCGGTAAGCCACCAGCCACGTGGCAAGGTATAGATTTATGGAAATGGATTAATTTAAGCAATAAGAGCAGTTAGCAAGAAGTCTGCCACGGTCATACAGTTTGTAAGCAATATAAGTCTCTGTGTTTACTTGCTTGGGTCTGAGCGGCTGTGGGACTGGCGGGTGACAAAGATTTGTCCTGACTGTGGGCAAGGCAGGAAAACTAAAGCTACACACTGAGCACCTCTCCACACAATGCCAAGCAGAATCTGACCCAGAGACCCAGACAGCAAAGGCGACAAGGAAATCTGAAGGCCAAGTTGCCAACTTCTATCCCATTTTAGCACCCGTCAGACACTGGTAGGCTCCGGTGAAGGGTAGGCATGTTAGCAAGGACAGCCTGCTAGCTTGTAGGAAGTAACCCAGACAACTGTATCACACACACATCAGAGGTGTGATCTGCAGAGAAGCCATTGGGCAGTTGATAATGTCCTGCTCGACTGGGTGACCTCCAAAATGAATGATTTTGACGTCGTCAACGAAGAACAAACGCTTGTGGTTTTGCTCTGGCAGGCTGCCTGGCATCTAGGTTTCTGGAGCTTACGGGGGGGGGGTCTATTGATTGAGGCTTTTCTTTGGCAACAGCTCCCCCGTCCTTGTCATGAGTGTAGCCGTCTCAACCCTGCTAGTTGTACCTGGGGTGTTCCTAAAGGGTTCCAGGTGTGGGAACATTCCAGCCTTAGGGCTCACCTGAGGTTGATGACAAAGCTGTTGAAAGCATGTGAAAGTCCTATTCAGTCCCAGCGCTGAGAGCTAACCACTTGTGGGCATATCCCACAGCGCCATATCTGCTGGCATCAATGTATAGCTTTTTGCCCATAGGAGTCAAACTGAACTATTATAGCTTGATTCCCCTCCCCCATTTAATCTTCCTTCATCACCACACACCTTGTGCTGGCTAGTCTTTATTGTCAGTGTGCTACAACCTAGAGTGACCTGGGAAGAAGGAACCTCAATTGAAGAATTGTCCCGATCATCTTGGCCTGTAGCCATGTCTGTGAGGAACTATCTTAATGGCCCACCGTGAGCAGCACCATCCCTATGCAGGCTGTAAGACAGTTAGCTGAGCCAGGTGTGGTGGCACATGCCTTTAATCCCAGCACCAGAGGTAGGTGGATTTCTGTGAATTGAAGGCTAGCCTGCTCTACATAGCAAGCTCCAGGCCAGCCAGGGCTATATAGAGAGACCTTGTTTCAAGAAAAAGAAAGTGAGCTGAGCCTGAGCTAGCCAGTAAGCTGTGTTCTTCCATGGTGTCTTCTTGAGCTCCTGCCCTGACCTCACCAACATGGACTGTGACTTGGAAGTATAAGCCAAATAAAGCAGTTCCTCTCCAAGCTGCTTTCGGGCAATGTTGATTTTTTTTTTTTAAGAGAGGGTTTCTGGCCGGACGGTGATGGCGCACGCCTTTAATCCCAGCACTCGGGAGGCAGAGCCAGGCAGATATCTGTGAGTTCGAGGCCAGCCTGGGCTACCAAGTGAGCTCCAGGAAAGGCGCAAAGCTATGCAGAGAAACCCTGTCTCGAAAAACCAAAAAAAAAAAATAAAATAAAAAAAAAGAGGGTTTCTGTGTGTCTTGGTTGTCCTGGAACTTTCTTTATAGAGCAGGCTGGCCTTGAACTCACTGAGATCCACAAGCCTCTGCCTCCCAAATGCTAGGATAAAAAGCATGCATCACCACCGCCTGGCATATTTAATTTTTTTCCGTATTTAATTAAAAATATATGTATTTATTTTATGTGTATTAATGTGTCCCTGCATGTGTGTCTGTGTACCATGTGTGTACAGTGCCCACAGAGGCCAGAAGAGGGCTCAGATCTCCTGGGACTGGGGTTACACAGTTATGATTCACCATGTAGGTGACAGAAATTGAACCAGGGACCTCTGAAAGAGCAGCCAGACCTCTTGACAGCTGAGCCATCTCTCCAGATTCTAAGAATGTTCTAATACAGCAACAGGAAACTAACTAGAACACACCAGATCCTTGTAATGTCTACATAGGCCTAACGTCCTCATAGGTCCACACTGATTTCTCCAGTGTGACTTTTTTTCAGTGCTAAGAATGGAACATAGGACCTTGCACATGCTGGGCAGGAATTCTAAGGCAGACTATACCCGCATCCCTGAATCTGCTTCTTTGGTTGGCCACTTCCTATGGACCAGGGATGCCATTCAGTGGTGGAGCCCTTGCTAGCAGATACTAGGCCTCAGTGGTGAAGGGAAGCAAGCAAATGAAAGAAAAGGCATAGTCAGTATCGTTAGTCATTGAAGGGTCTGCTTTTTCTTCTTTTAATCCCAAACAGTGGTGTGTGTGTGTGTGTGTGTGTGTGTGTGTGTGTGTGTGTAAGACAGAGAAAGAGATTTCTGGTGGCTATTACTCAGGGGCTGCATTCTCTTATTTAAACATTGAAATAAAGGCTCACAGAGGTTGCAAAGTAACAAGGGGACTTGAAGCAAAAGCAAGGCCATAGTACATGGAGGGAGCTGCAGGATGACAGAAGCCACATGAGCAAGGGTGCTTAAGGGCCCAGGTTACTATTTGAGGCTTCCTTATGTGGGTTACAGAGAAGGAGGAGTCTGGTTGCTAAGGAGTGTATTGAGGGTGGTTCCCTGTTTCGATGATAGATTCTATAACAGTTTTCTATTATGTGTCTGATTTTAATCAGAGTACATCCAACTGTGCATAGGCATTAGATAGGGGATTCTCTCTAAACACTCACTTAGAGAATACAGTGTGCCTCCTGCACTTGTATTTTGGTGTCCCATGTGAGGAATATCTCATGTGTTAAATAGAGGCCACAGTTTGCCTTACTGTACACATACTCCAAAGTATTAGGCCAGATCAAACCATTTCTGTTGTCATCTGTTTTTTATTAGCTACAGTGACTGCCCTTTAAGCAATGGCTGTCCTAGTCAGAGATTGTAACTCCACCACTACCAGCAGTGGTTTGGCCACAAGGGCCGCAGCCTGAGGGGATTCTGTTCTCTCAGGCACGGACTCTTTCAAAGCTACTAAGGGAGAATTTATCTGAATCTAAAGAACTCACAATTCAATGGTTTATGTGGAATTCTGCTCTCTCAGAGAGGCTGTATAAATAGCAAGTAGCTAACCTTCTCCCTTTGCTGGTGTCTTCCAGAAAACCCAGCATCCTTCTCTCAGCCCTCACTTAAAAAACCCTTGCTACACTCGTGGTTCCTCCTTACCACTTCCGGTCAACTACTTGCTGACCCAGCCTCCTGCTCCCAGGTTAATTTTTAATCAAACACACCTTTGAATTGTTAACAAAAGCAGTAGGAAAAAAATGCAACACCCTTTTTAAAATAACATTCCCCAACCCATTTCCCTTGGTTTTAGAGTGTATTCCAGCATGTTCGACAGAAATTGGGCATCATCAAGGGGTGTCTAAGGGGAGAAACTTACTTCCAGTTTAATAACTAGAAATAATTATATGTACATCCTAATGAAGTTAGGGGCCCCAGCATGGCAACATATTGCTAGGAGCATTATTTGGAGATGGGTATGTATATAGGCCAAGCCTAGTGGAGTACCAGGTTTCAAAGCTATTCAGTTTGCCTGCCTCGGCTTTGTTTCCAAGGCCCAACCCAAATGGCTCAATTCTATCACCTCCAGGTCTCAGCTATTTGAAGGTCTCCAACTTCCCTGTGGCTGTCTCCTCTCCTTGTACTGTTCCCTGGAGCTCTTGACCCATAAGTAATCACATCATGGTCCCTGGTGTCTCCCCTTAAGAATTCAAGACCCACATGCAATTTCCTACCAATATGGCCTCCAAGCAGGGACCACCCAAATACTTTTTTTTTTTTTTTTTAAATCCCTCTTCCTTACATTCCTACTGCTCCAGCCTTCCAGAATGCTCAGGTTGCTTCACCCCACCCCCTCTGAGCCTGCTCATTGGCTATTTGAGCTGAGTCGCTATGCTCCACATCATGACTTGGCTTGCCACAGCCTGAAGGCAACAGAGCCATAGTGCCCTTTTTCTGGGTCCTCATCATCCATGCCTTTGTGCCTGCAGTGGCCTCCCTGTAACAGGATCTGCGATTTAAAGGAAGATTTATTTGTGTGTGCATGTGTGTCTGTGTCTGAGAATGACCAGTGCCCATGGGGGCCAAAGCAGTGTGTGATCCTCTTTTTTTTTTTTTTTTTATTAAGAAATTTTCAACTCACTCCTCATGCTATCCACAGACCCCCCTCCTCCCTCCTCCCACCCCCAAGCCCTTTTTCCCAAGACACCCCGCATCCCCACATCCCCCAAATCAAGGTCTCCCATGGGGAGTCAGCAGAGCCCAGCACACTGAGCCTAGGCAGGTCCAAGCCCCTTCCCACTGCGCCAAGGCTGTGCAAGGTGTCACACCACAGGCACCGGGTTCCAGAAGCCTGCCCATAGACCAGGGACAGATCCTGATCCCCCTGCCTTGGTTCCCCCAAAACAGTTTGAGCCAAACAACTGTCTTCCGTGTCCAGAGGGCGTAGTCCAGTCCCATGGGGGTTCCACAGCCACCAGTCCACAGTTCATGGGCTTCCACTAGTGTGGCTGGTCATCTCTGCACATCCTCCCATCATGATCTCGACGTCCCTCGCCTGCAGTATCTCTCCTCTCTCTCATGGGTTGGTTTCCCAGAGCTCAGCCTGGTGCCTGGCCATAGATCTCTGTATCTGCCTCCATCTGTCACTGGACAAAGGTTCTATGATGACAGCTAGGTTATTTGCTAGGCTAGTCACCAGAGTAGACTGGTGTTGCTGGAGGGCTTCTCTCCAGGTTCCCCAAGCACCACAGACTGGTCCAGTTATAGTTGGAGTTCCAGGCAGTTGTGACCCACCCAAGATGGGTGCTTGGTTTCAAACCCCAATCCTCTGCAGGAACAGTAAGTGCTCTTAGTGCCTTTTCTCCAGCCTCCTAAATGCAGTTTTTAACATGTACAAAGCCCTCTGTGCAAATAGGTTCTATTAACCCCACCTTACAGGTAAGCAATCTCAAGTTCAGCAACGTTGGGTGTTTTCCTTGGTACATACAGTTAAGAACCGTTAGGTTTAGGATTTAAATTCACCAATACTCTCATAAACTGACCCTGACAGGAACCCTGGCCTAGAGAGACATGGAGACCACTGATAATCACTCATGAAGTTAAAGGGCAAAAGACAAGACTTCAGCCTGAGAAAGGGATTGGGACAAGACTCCCAGAGTAAGGTTTTTTCCTAGCCAAGACCACAGTGCTTCCTAATGGCCAAGAGAATAATCACTCTGTGATTTAAAACTGAAGGGGCCTGAAGAGATCCTCAACAATTTAGAGCACTGGCTGCTCTCCCAGATCTGGGTTCAATTCCCAGCACCCACATGGCAGCTCACAACCACTTGTAACTCCAGTTGCAGGGATGCAGTGTGTCCTTGGGCACCACAACACCCATTCATATTAAATAAAACCAAAAAACTGTAACTAATGGTTTAAAGGTAACGTCTATCAGGCTTATGTGCTGAAACCAAAATTCTTTGGAAGTTAATGGTGGTCTCTTCAGGTGTTTGCACGAGGCTTGAACATGGTCTCAACTTAGGAAGTTAGTAAGTGCAAAAGCAGGACTGGAGAGATGGCTCTCTGTTTAGGCCACTGCTCTTGGCTGCTCTTCCAAAGGACCTGGGTTCAAATCCCAGCACCCACCCTCACACATACATGCAGGCAAAACCTCAAAGTACATTAAATAAATAAATCTTTTTTTTTTTTTTTTTTTTTTACAAATGTATATATTTTAATGAATCATTATACACATACCCATATTTGTTTCTGTTTAAAGTTATGTGTATGTTCATGTTAGTTTTTCTCATGAGAAATCTTTTAGGATCTCTTTTATTTTTCTTTATTAAGAAATTTTCGCCGGGCGGTGGTGGCGCACGCCTTTAATCCCAGCACTCGGGAGGCAGAGCCAGGCGGATCTCTGTGAGTTCGAGGCCAGCCTGGGCTACCAAGTGAGCTCCAGGAAAGGCACAAAGCTACACAGAGAAACCCTGTCTCGAAAAACCAAAAAAAAAAAAAAAAAAAAAAAAAGAAATTTTCTACTCACTCCTCATGCTATCCACAGACCCCACCCCACCCCCAATAAATAAATCTTAAAAAAATAAAATAAAGTGCAAAAGTAGGTCTCATGAACAATTTACATTTATTTGCTGCTAACTGTCGTCAAATACACTTCCAACACAGCAGAAGCTGGAGTCTGTCTGCAGGGTGGTGGCACTGCTTGCCAATACACAGATGGTCCATGAAGAGTAACTTCAAACTCATCCTCAGGCTGAGGCCCCGCTCCAGGCAAACAGTTGATGGGTGGAACCGTTCCTTCCGGCTGTCAGGAGTTACTCCTTGTTCTCATACTTGTGCTTTATGTGCTTCCACAGCTTCTGTATTTAAAACACAACAACAGGTAGTTATAACCTCTGCCCTCACACTTTACAACTACTTTCGTTGTCCAAAACAAAGAATACTGAGAAATGGGTGTCAGACTCTGATTAAAAGTGCACAGTTAGGCCTGGTGGTGGTGGTGCACGCCTTTAATCCCAGCACTTGGGAGGCAGAGGCAGGCTGATCTATGAGTTCGAGGCCAGCCTGGTCTACAGAGTTCCAGGACAGCCAGGACTACACAGAGAAACCCTGTCTCGAAAAACAAAAACAAACAAACAAATAAAAAAGAAAACCAGTTGAGGAACAGGCTGGCCATGTGTACCAGGCCTTTCCCAGTACAGCCACAATCTCAGGACATAAAACATGCACAGAACCTGAAACCTTAAGTCAAAAAGGACTCGCCATTTCCTACTTTATGCCACTTTTATCCATCAGAACAAAGCTGCCTGCGTGGGAGGCCTTGGGAACTGAGACATCAATCTTACAAGGTCAGCCACATTGTCCACGGAGACGTACTTTAATGACTGGCCTGCTGCCCTTGAAACCAGCGAGGGAGGCAGTGGTCGGAGTTCTAACCCACTCGCCACCGACTTACGGGGTAGTTCGGACCGGTCAAGTCTCGGGCGTTAGCTTTTGCAAATGAACATGTGGAAATGTGTGGTAGGACATACCGAAACTCCCAGCCCCTGCAATGGGGGTCCATGTGAGATTCAGGACTCACACCAGGTCATGCGAACTGGAGGTACAGGCTCAAGACAAGGGACGAACTGAGTTTCGTCCTCCTTCCCTCCCTCCCAGTCACCCCTCAGGCGGGCCCAAGGTCAGGACGGCCCAGGCCCTCACCCCCTCGTTGAGGTTCTCGTAGATCGCGTCTGCGCCCTGGTCGAAGGCGCGCTCGAAGAAAAGGGCGCCCACTACTATGGTGAGGGCGAAGGTTGCATTCCTGCGGAACAGCAGGGAGTACAAACGCGAAGTGATCGCCGGCGCCATGTCGCCTCGCTACTGAATTTGCTCTACTGAGTCTGCGTAGAGGCCGACTTCTCATTCCAACCAAAAGTTTCGGCGCGCACTGCCTTATGGGAATTGTAGTTCCTCCTCTGTATCTTAGCGTTGACGTTTTGAATCACACAGAAAGTCATAGTGTGCATAGGATAACAGATTCTTACTATGTTCATATCCACACAGCCAAAGCTTGGTAAAATTTATTACCCAGTCTTTCTCTTCAATTATTTCTTGCTGTTTGACTATTTGAACTACAACTCCCAAAAACCCCTTGGTTTCCCCATCTTGCCCCGCGCTGTCCCGCCTTAGCGTTCAGTCTTCGCGTATACTTTAGAAAGGACTACGAATCCCAGCGAGCAGAGCGCCACCCGAGAACGCAAGAGGAGGAGCTCGGAGCCGTCCAGCCAGGTATTTTTGGCCAGACGTCCTGGGCCGAGTTCTATACTACTTCTCTACCCAGAATAACGAGCTCTTCGTTCAAAATCCGTGCTGTCAGCATTTTCTGGCATAGGGAGTGGCTAGAGAGGCCAGGGGGACCCGGGCTTCCGTGCCTTCATCTCGCCCCTCTGCCTCTGTGCCTCTGCCTTCTGTGAACCTGCTCCAGGTGTAGGCTTGGAGGTAGCAAAAGTCGGGTCCTAGGGGTCTAACCCTTAGTCACGCCTCAGGAGAAAAAGGTGGCTTTGCCTTTTCTTCCTGTCCTCCAGCTCGCAGGCTTTGAATCCAAGAACCCTGGCCTCGAAGGCAGGCGACCTGGTTGGAAAAGGCACCCTACAAATGCTTTTCTGAGGATCCCCACTCGGTCTTGAGCTGGCCCCCAGCAGATGAAAGGTCCCAGCTCTGGTGGAGTGCTCGGGCTATTGTCTGGGTAATGAAGAGGGCCAGCGCTTCTGGAAACTAGGACTCGAGAAGAAAAAACTGAATGCTTGGACAGGTTGGTGGTGCTCTCTAAGCCCGGTAGCCACTCAACGGAGGACTGAATATGTAGCAGCAGGGTAAACAGGATAATGTGCGTAAACTGGATGTTTGTGCAAAGTTTTAGAGGCAGTTGTAGTGCTGGGGTGCTTCAGAAAATGTAGCCTGGACTCTTAGTAGGTGGCCTGAGGTCATTTCTAGTCTGGCCTTGTACCTGTGATAAGGAGTCTATTTTTTTCCTAATTGCACGAGGGAGACACTGAATGGTTTTAAACTGTAATGTGACAAGATCTAACTTACAGTGTAATGCTATCTTTCTGGCTTCTTGGTAGAAAATAGACTGAAGAGGGGAAATTACAGAGGAAGGTGATTTAGAGAAGAGTGGATTAGAATAATCATCAGATTTGAGATGCATTTTGGGAGGTAGGGTAGATGGAGCAAGCTAGCAGATTTGTGAAAAAAAGAGGAATCAGAAGCTGAGCGGTGGTGGTGCAGGCCTTTAATCCCAGCATTCGGGATGCAGAGGCAAGCGGATCTATGTGAGTTCGAGGCCAGCCTGGTCTACACAGTGAGTTTCAGGATTCCAGGACAGGCTCCAAAAGCTACACCGAGAAACCGTGTCTCGAAAAACCAAACCAAACCAAACCAAAACAAAACAAAACAAACAAAAAAACCACCCACAAACAAACAAACAAAACAAAAACAAACAAACAAAAACCCTGCGTTCAATTGTGCAGGCCTTTGGTACCAACACTCTGGAGAGACAGGTGAGTCTTTGAGTTCAAGGCCAGCCTGGTTTACAGATTCCAGAACACCCAGGGCTACATAGACAAGCCCTGTCCTAAACAATACAAAAACAAACAAAAAGAATAAATATATAGGGGAAAATCAAAGTTTACCTCAAGGACTAAATTGTTTTTGTCTAATTGCTTATTCTGAGACCAGTTTTCACACTAGCTCTGGGGGGCCTGGAACCAACTACATAGACTAGCCTGACTCTGAACTCCTGGTGATCCTCCTGTCTCTGTCTCTGGAAGGGTGAAATTACAGACATGCACCACTGTGCCTGGCCTGTAAATTGTATGTGTGTTTAAAGATTTATTTTTTGTTATGGCAGATTATGCATATGTATAAGGTGGGTGGAGGGGTTGATATGTGCTCCTGAATGGCAGTGCCCACAGAATCCAGGAAAGGGTATTGGATCCCCTGGAGCTGGAGTTAGAGGTGGTTTGTGAGCTATCCTATGTGGGTGCCAGGTACCAAACTTGGGCCCTCTGTTAGAGTAGTACATGCTTCTAACAGGCTCTCCAGCTCTGTAAATTGTGTTTCATGTGAGTTGTCCCTTAGCTATGAAGTGGAAACATCTAGAGCAAATGGGGCTATGATTCTGAAGTTCAGAGGGCTGGTCTGAGACTGGGATAAAACCTGAAGACTGGCGCAGGATTACAATCCCAGCACTTGGGAGGTGGAGGCAGGAGAAACAGAAGAAGTTCAGAGCATTGGCAAGGTATTGTTTGAGCCCAGCCTGGACTACATTAGACTCTTTCTCTAAATAAACGAATTGATAGATTACACCGAGGACTGATCTCTAGTCATAACTCGCCGTCTGACATATGTGACCTTGATCAGTCCTGACTTTATGTGACCTGTAAAGCGCAGCAGTGAAGTCTGGTTAGGGACTAAAGGGGAAGTGGACAATACTGAGGATGGGCTCCTCTCAGCATGCCTGTTTACTACTTGCAAAGCATCCTGGTAACTTCTGGCAGGAAGTTGTGAGCCTGCAGGGAAAGAATACTTAGGTTTTGCTATCACCTGCAAGATACCTACAACAAATTTGGTTGACTGTAAGTTCAGAGGACAGGAAATCATTTTATGTGGGATGAAAAGGATGACTAAAGGGGGTTAAAGGTGTGGCTTATTTGATTTGATTTAATTTCTACTTTGTGTTATTTTTAAACATTTATTATTTTTATCTTATATGTGTGAGTGTTTTGCCTGAATGTATGTGTGTATGTGCACCACATTTGTGCTTTGGATCCCTTAGGACGGGAATTATGAATAGCTGTGAGCTGCATGTGGGCACTAGAGACTAAATCCAGGTCCTCCACAATCCACAAGAGTTCCAGGCAACCTGACACCCTCACTCAGAAGTACATGCACTCAAAAAACACCAATGCACATAAAAGAAACTTTAAAAAAAAATAAAGAAAACAATTTTTTTTCAGTTTTTTAGTAAAATTTTTAAATGTTGGGCATGATGGCACATTCCTTTAATCCCAATAGTTGGGAGGTAGAGGAGGCAGATCTCTGTAAATTTGAGGCTAGCCTCAGCAACATAGTAAGTTCTAGACCAACCAGGACTACAGAGTAAGACCCAGTCTTATTTTTTTTTAAAAAAAAAAAAGCTGGGTGGTGATGGCACATTCCTTTAATCCAGTACTTTGGGAGGCAGAGGAAGGCAGATCTCTGAATGCAAGGCCAGCCTGGTCTACAGAGTAAGTTCCAGAAAAACCCTGTCTTGAAGAAAAAGGGGGGGCAGGTGGTGGTTGTGCACGCCTTTAATCCCAGCACTTGGTAGGCAGAGCCAGGTAGATCTCTGTGAGTTTGAGGCTGGCCTGGTCCATGGAGGGAGATCTAGGACAGGCACCAAAACTACACAGAAAAACCCGTCTCAAAAAACCAAAACTAATAAAGGTTTTTTTGTTGTTGTTTTTTCAAGATGGTTTCTCTGTGCAGCCCTGGCTATCCTGGAACTCCCTTTGTAGACCAGGCTGGCCTTGAACTCACAGAGATCCTCCTGCCTCTGCCTCCCAAGTACTGGGATTAAAGGTGTGAGCCATCACCATCCAGGAAAAAAAAGGCCTTTTTTTTGTTTTTTGTTTTTTTTTTTTGTAAAAATACAGTTGTTGAGTCAGGCATAGTGGTGCTTCGCTGTACTCCCAGCACTCTGGGAGGCTAAGGCAGAAATATTGAAAGTCTGAGGCCAGCCCTAGGCTATGAAGTGAGACAGTCTCAGGGGGAGGGGGGGAATCTTCAATGTTCTACACAAAAATCTAGGGAAATGAGAAAAACAACCTTTACTTTTTTTTGATTAATATTTGAACTCAAGTTGAACAAACTAAATTCCTCTAGACACTCAGCTCTACTTACAGTTTAATTGCATTCCCTCAAACATTTAACTCCATTTATAATTTTAATATATTTGATTTTCTTTTTAAGTACTTGGGATGCATAACCTAACAAGCTCAATTTCCCCAAGGATACTTAGTTACTAGCAAATTTAATTAATTAAGTTTATGCTGAATTTAAATTTCTTACAAACAATTCAATACTTTTTAAAATTGATTGTGTATAGGAGTGGAATTCATAGACACATTTCCATACAAATTTATTATGTACTTTGGCCCTCCTATTATTATTTCCAAACATTCCCACACATAGTTTTGCTTCTATTTCCGTATCTCATATGCATTTATGATTTTTATGTATCGGTATAGAATCTAGGATCTACAGATGGAATATGATAATTGTTTTTCTGAGTCTGACTCATTTCCCTTAATATGACGTTCTCCAGTTGCACCCGTTTCCCATAAATGATATAATTTTGTTCTTTATGGTTAGGTAAAATTCCATTGTGTATATATGTCCCATTTTCTTAATCCATTTGTCTGTTGATGGACACCTACACTGACCCCGTAACGTGGCTGTTATGAACACATGCAGGTTCTGTGTTGTGCGGATCTGAGTCCGTCAGGTATTCCCCAAGAGTGGTTGGCTGAGTGTCTGCTAAATGTGTGTTGAGGAGCCATCAAACTGATTTCCACAGTGGCTGTACCAGTAAACACTCCCACCAGCAGTGTATGGGAAGGGCTCTCTTTCCCCAAGTATCCTCCCCAGCATTTGTTTTCTTACTGATAGCTGTTCTGAAGGGGAGGAAATGGAGCCATGCAGTACTTTTGTTATTTCTCAAAAAATTTCTCAAAAAATAAAAGTGTAGCCCTGGTTGTCCTGGAACTCACTATGTAAACCAAACTGGCCTTGAACTCACAGTGATCTGCCTTGCTCAGCCTCCTTAGTGCCGGGATTAAAAGCATGCACTACTACACCCAGTTTACTAATTTTTTTTCTAATTTTTTGATAGAAAATTTTTTTCATATAATTTGTATATGTATATATGTTTTTTTTGTTTTTGGTTTTTTTTTTTTTTTTGGATACAGGGTTGCTCTAGGTAGCCCTGGCTGGCCTAGAACTCACTATGTAGACCAGGATGGCCTCAAACCATATAGTGTATATTGATCATGTTTTAACCCTCTCCTAGTTTCCTCCCAGATCCTCCCCTATCTCCCTACCTACACAACTTTATGTTCTTTCTCTCTCTCTCTTTATAGTTCAGTACTTTTTAAAAACCTAGAACCGTGACAACAAATTACAGGCTCTGGGTTGGGAGTTAACTCCGTTGGTGGAGTGCTTTACTTAATACAAACAAGGGCTTGGGTTTGGGCTTCAGCATGGTGTATCCCAGGAGTGAGTGAGGCAGGAGGATCAGAAGTTCAAGGTTCTCCTTAACTGTATAAAGAGGTGGAGGCCAGTTTGAGCTGCCTAGGACCCTGCCTTAGCTCAATACAACACACACACTCACACACTAGACTTTATCCCTCACATGACGTAAGAATATAGGGGAGGGGGACCCTAAAATGACATTTTTAGCACCCTGGGTCATTCTAACACAGTCAGAGTTTCTAATCACTCACTGATAATCTCTCAACCTAAAACCATAAATCTAATACTAAATACTGATGTATGTCTTGTCAGTTACGTGATATTTTAATCTTAGACCTTAAATCAGAATCCCAGTGATCATCTGTCAGATATTTAATATATCAAAATTATTTTTAATGTTAAGAATGCTTTTAAGCTGGGTGGTGGTGGCGGCGGCGGCGGCGGCGGCGGCGGCGGCGGCGGCGGCGGCGGCGCACGCCTTTAATCCCTGCACTCAGGAGGCAGAGGCAGGTGGATCTCTGAGTTCCAAGCTAGCCTTGTATATAGATCAAGTCCTGGGACAGCCAGGGCTAAACAGAGAAGCCCTGTCTAAAACAAAATAAGAGCATGCTTTTTTAAATACCAGTTACACAGGTTTGTGTGTGTTGTGTTTTGAGACATGGTCTGACTGTCTGACTGTTTAGTACAAGCTGGCCTGTGAGTTGAGACACTTCTACCTCAGCTACCTGAATGCTGTGGTGTGAAAAGACACATGTTTGGTAGGAATTTCCCCATCTACAAAGCCTGCTCTGTATCAAGTCGGGGCTAACACTTCAGTGAGCTGACGTGTTCATGTCGGTGTCTTTCTGACTGGAACGCAAGTCCAGCAGCCTCTGTGTAGTCAGAATGTCCCATCAAGGCTGCCTGTAGATGATGTTTATTCCTCTGGGTTCTGTCCTTCGGGGGCATCTAGTAACGCTGGTTCAAATACAGATCCCTAGGTCACTTTCCAGAGCTGCTAAGTCAGAGTTTCTGAGACTTGGCTCAGGAGACGTTTTTGGACAGGAGAGTAGTGGGTGTTGAACCCAGAGCCACACTCTCCTAGCTAAGTGCTTTGCTATTGGGCCCCACTCTGGCCCAGGAGGCTATTGCTATTTCTTTCTGTCTTTGGTCCTTTGTGTGTGTGTGTGTGTGTGTGTGTGTGTGTGTGTGAGAGAGAGAGAGAGAGAGAGAGAGAGAGAGAGAGAGAGAGAGAGAGAGAGAGGTGGTGTGTGTATGAGCACTTGCCAAGGTGCAGCTATGGAGGCAGAGGACAGCTTTGTGGGATCCATTCTCTCTACCTGATCATGGAAGTCAGGTCATCAGGCTTTGATGAAATTACCTTTAGCCGGTGAACCATCTCACCAGCTCAAGATTTCATTTTCGACAAGGTTCTCATGTGGGAGCCACAGACATTTTGAGCAGGGCTGATAGGATGCACAATACCGGCCAGGCAGCAGAGAGGCCTTGATTACGAAGTGCGGTCTGGCTGGAGCAGCACAGCATTGGTGACAGGAAGGAGGAGGAGGAGGCAGACATGGTTTGAACTAGTATTTAGTTCAGGAGCCTCCTTCAGACTATTTTTGTCTCCTGATTGGGAACTCCAGCCTCCTGAGACCTGTAACCATGTGATGAAAAATTATCTTCAGCGTGTGGTCTGGAGCCCAGAACCAGGTGCAGCCGACCTTCACTCTGGGTTGTTAGGCCAGGTCAGGTTAGAACCAGGGTTTCCTTGGTGCTCACCTAACGGGAGCTGAAGGAAATATTTATTCTGTCCTTTTCCACTTCCATCCAAGCTGATTTATCCGGGTGAACGAAGTCCCGGGAACCATCTATGGCAGCCTCCTAAGGGGAAAGAGTAAAACTTA
Source organism: Peromyscus maniculatus bairdii (assembly GCF_049852395.1). NCBI lineage: Eukaryota > Metazoa > Chordata > Mammalia > Rodentia > Cricetidae > Peromyscus > Peromyscus maniculatus. Next base: position 8,022,533 of record NC_134861.1, read on the forward strand.
GTCTTCCTTGTCTCATATCTAAACCCAGAGCCTCACGCGGGCCAGATACATGCTCTACTGCTGAGCCACATCTCATTCCTGCTTAAACGTTTTAAAAAGTGTGTGTGTGTGTGTGTGTGTGTTGCCTTCGTGTATGTATATATGTATGTGTACCACGTGCATGCCTGGTGCCTGTGGAGGTCTAAAGAGGACATTGAATCCCCAGGATCTGGAGATAGGGATTGTTGTGTCTCTCATAACATGTGGGTGCTGGGAACTGAACACTGGTCCTCTGAAAGAGCAACAAGTACTCTAAACCACTGAGTCTTCTCTCCAGTCCCTTTTTGGGGCAAGGTCTCACTGTGTAGCCATGACTGGCCGAGAACTTGCAATGTAGACCAGTCTGGGCTCAAACTCACAAAGGTCTGCCTGTACCTCCAGTGTGCGTGAGACACCACAGTCTGTTCAGTCCCTACTTTTCCAAGGGAATGCTTTTGGTTTTAAAGGTTTTCAAACAATCTACACTAAATGTAGAACTTCTTATAAGAATAACAAAGTGAAAAATAAAACACACATAATTCCTGAACCAGGGATAACCATAGTAAATATTCTATGTCTGTTCTAGTCTGTATGTGTGCAGTGAAGGAGGAGATTCTTTTTTTTTTTTTTTTCACTCAGGAGGCAGAGGCAGGGAGGATCTCTGTGAGTTCAAGGCCAGCCTGATCTACAGAGCAAGTTTCAAGACAGCCAGAGCTCCATAGAAAAACCCTGTCTTGCCAGGTGACACCTTTAATCCCAGCACTTGGGAGGCAGAGGCAGGCGGATCTCTGTGAGTTCGAGGCCAGCCTGGGCTACAGAGTGAGTTCAACGGAAGGTGCAAAGATACACAGAGAAACCCTGTCTCAAAAAAAAAAAAAAAAAGGAAAGAAAGAAAAGAAAAGAAAGGGTTGGGGATTTAGCTCAGTGGTAGAGCTTTTGCCTAGCAAGCTCAAGGCCCTGGGTTCGGTCCTCAGCTCTGAAAAAAATAAAAATTAAAAAATAAATAAATAAAGAAGAAGAAAGGAAAAGAAAAGAAAAACCCTGTCTCAAAAAACAAACAAACAAAAGATTTATTTTTATGTGCATTGGTGTGTTGACTGTATGTATGTCTGTGTGTGTGACAGTGTCAGATACCCTGGAGTTACAGACAGTTGTGAAACTGACATGTGGGTGCTGGGAATTGAACCTGAGTCCTCCAGAAGAACAAGCAGTCCTCTTAACCGCTGAGCCCTCTCTCCAGCCTAGAGGAAGAGTCTTTTGCCTTGAGAAATGCTATCCTTGTTGGATGAGAGCTGTGCAGCATCACCTGCAGGTGCCCCTACACACAGGGCCTGCCTGCGTTTCCTTCAGAGCAGGGTCCTGCAGGCCACCTTGGACCATCCCCACAGACCAGCTCTGACCCCATCAGCTCCTGACGGCAGGCATGGCACTGGGGTGCTGCGGTGCTGTGAGGGCTTGCGATAAAGCCATGCTTTACGCTTTACCTGGGCTCCGATGGTGCCATGATTAGAAGAAACGGCAGGTGAGCTTGAGGGCAGCATGTGGTGAGCACAAGTCGGGATAATTACAGTGTACGTCGCAGCCCCTGGCCAAGGCCACGCTGCTGGCTTATTTTAGCCCTGTGCATGGCAGGGAAGGGCCACAAGATGAGGCGTGGGGCTCTCAGCACTACTAGTTCAGAGCCTTCAGGATGAGATGTTGTTATTGCTAGCAGTAATTGTTGCCATTATTGTCAGCCCGGCCAGCTGTGAGCAGATGACAAGTGCCGAGACGCTGGTCCTCATGGGCAGAACAGGCCTCACCTCAAGAAGGCCCTCTGTGAAGGCGAAGTCAGAATGGAATTGAGGGTTGCAGATCTGTAGCTCAGTGTCGGGCACCAGCCGAGTGTGTAAAGGCTCTGTGTTGAGTCTCCGAAACCCTTTGGGTGCTGGAGAGATGGCTCAGCCGTTAAGATCACTAACTGCTCCTCCAGAGGACCCAGGTTCAGTTCCTAGCATCCAAATGGCGGCTCAAAGCCACCTGTAACTCCAGTTCCAGGGGATCCAACACCTCCTTCTGGCCTCTGTGGGCACTGCACATGTGATGTGTGTGTGTGTGTGTGTATGCAGACAAAGCCCTCACACACATAAAAATAAGAAAGTTCTTAAAGAATGAAAGTGAGACACCAGCATGCATGAATTAAATCTGAAGATGTTTCCCTTCACCCTACTCCCCCCACCCCTCCCCATCTCTTCTTCCCTCTGTGGGTAGAGGTTGGTCATTGAGCCTGGAGGATTGTCAGGTGCAGTGAGTTAGCCAGGACGGGTTAAGTTCTGTGGGCAGCTGCAAGAGTCAGGCATCCAGTGTGGCAGGAGCTGGTGCAGTGAGAGACATACCTGCTTGGCTTTCCCAAAAAGGGCCTGGGAGCTAATGGCGTGGAGCAAGGTGGAGGGAGGGAGGGCTTGGCTCTGCAAGCCCCTCGTTTATTATGCAGGCAGTGTGTTCTTGGCAATTGGGAGCAATGGTGGCCTAGGCCGAGTTCTTTGCCCTTGAGCCTGTGTTCTGGAGGGGAAGGAGGCCCACAAGAGAATAAGCCTGCATGCAAAGTGAGATATCAGGGTCCTGTCTGACTGCAGTTTTCAAAAAGGAGCCTGAGTGGTGGCACAGACCTTTAATCTCACTGCTCAGGAGGCAGAGGCAGGTGGATCTCTGAGTTCAAGGCTAACCTGGTCTACAGAACAGCCAGGGCTACACAGAGAAACCGTGTCTCAAAACAAAAAGTACTGAATATGTATAGATATTTTTGTCATTATTCCCTAAACAATACAATAAAACAACTGTTTCCATAACATTTATATTTACTGGGTATTATAAATGCTCTAGAGATGATTTAAAATATACAAGAGGCTGTATGTGGGTTAGATGCAAATTCTGTGACATTTTATATAAAGGATGAGCTGGGGGAGGTGCTATCCATGAGGGTCCTGGAACCCATCCCTTGTGGATGCTGAAGAGCCATGTGCTATCAGCTGTGAGACCCTGGTTTTATAGCTAAGGGCACACTCAGTACTTGAAATCACTTTGCAGAGGGCATTGGCATTAGAATCTGCCGTGTGGTCCCAGAGGACTTAAGTCTCACCAGCTTAAGTATTGTCCCTTGGCCATGAATAGCCAGCCCTAGCATCTGGTGAAGCTCTGGGGAACCAGCAGATAGTGTTGTAGCCATGGACCTGGTCCCTAGGAGTGGGTCGGTGGTACCACCTGTGTTCTTGGTGAGGCGTGGGGCTGGATCATTCTGTGTTCCGGACAGAGCCTAGCTCACACTGCTGAAGATGGGGATGAATCATGGTGGAGAAGGCCAGCTTAGTCAGCACCGCATGCTGTTGTCTGGGCCCCATGCATAGACACTCCAGCTGTCTCCCTTCTGCCAACTCAGGGCCAAGGAGCACAGTGCTGCAGGGTGTGCTTTGTGCAAAGACGCCTGGCTGTGGCACGAACGGTTCTGTTTACAGTGTGGTAAGGTGCTGTACCTGGCTAGGAAGTTCTGCAGGCTGCCCCTTAATATGTGCCCAAGCCCTTACTGGCGGCGTTTGGATCGGGTGCCTGGAACTTCTTGTCTAGAGAGGTCACCTTGCTAAAGGCCAGCTCCTGCCAAGGCATGGCTTTGAGCCCCTGGCTGTGGGGACAAGCCTGGGGAGAGGTGAAAGCACTGAGCCTCTGCTGTTATCCCTGGGCACAGGAGGCTGTGGAGCCATCATGCAATGGGGAGTCTGGTCTGTGGTGCTGGGGGTCCAGGCCCACCTTGGCCTTTGGTGCTGTGGACTTTGGTCGCTCCGTGGTCCTCTCTTAGACTCACTTGCCTTCTCTGCAATGTAAACTGGGTAATTTCAGGGGCCATTTGAACACTGACATCCAGTTTCAGCAGGCCTCTAATACTGATGGTATTGATAGCTGGGGTTTCATGAGGGCCTGGTGCTGTGGTCGTGCAAACACAAATGCCCTGATGCTCACAGCCACCCTCGGGCCGCTCTTAACATCCCTGCTGTCATGGGAAACAGTCGGAGTCAAAGGACTGGTAAGACTAGAGTTAGAAAGCGGTAGCCCAGGGCTGGAGAGATGGCTCAGAGGTTAAGAGCACTGGCTGTTCTTCCTGAGGTCCTGAGTTCAATTCCCAGCAACCACATGGTGGCTCACAACCATCTGTAATGAGATCTGGTGCCTTCTTCTGGTGTGTGGGCAGAATACTGTATACATAATAAATAAATAAATCTTTAAAAAAAAAAAAAAGAAAGAAAGAAAGCAGTAGCCCTGGATTTAAATTTCGACTTGAGGGCTGAAGAGATGGCTCTGTCTGTGGTTAAGAGCACTGGCTGCTCTTCTAGAGGTCCTGAGTTCAATTCCCAGCAACCATATGGCGGCTCACAACCATCTGTAATGAGATCTGGTGCCCTCTTCTGGCCTGCAGGAAAACATGCAGGCAGAACACTGTATACATAATAAATAAATAAATCTTTTTTTTTTTTTTTTTTTGGTTTTCCGAGACAGGGTTTCTCTTGTGTAGCTTTGCGCCTTTCCTGGATCTCACTTGGTAGCCCAGGCTGGCCTCGAACTCACAGAGATCCGCCTGGCTCTGCCTCCCGAGTGCTGGGATTAAAGGCGTGCGCCACCACCGCCCGGCATAATAAATAAATAAATCTTTAAAAAAAAAATCTTTTAAGTTTAGGCTTGAACTCTAGAGCCCAGTTCTTACCCCTTACCCCACATGACCTCCCTAGAAACCAGAGCAGGTGATAACAGGGCCTGGGACTCAGTGCCATCCGAACAGTGACAGTTGAATGAAGGGACTGTTGTGGTCACCTTCCCTGGCTGTCCTGGAACTCACTCTGTAGACCAGGCTGGCCTTGAACTCACAGAGATCCTCCTGCCTCTGCCTCCCGAGTGCTGGGATTAAAGACGTGTGCCACCACTGCCTGGCCTTGTGGTCACCTTCTGTGGTCACCAACAGACACTAGACCTACAGGGGTCCTTAGAGATCTCCTGGTTTGACCCTCCTCCGGCCACTGTACAATGAGGCCCCTAGAGGGCAAGTGATAGCCCCGGCTTCTCCTGACAGATCTGTGGACTTGTCTGGGGTAGCCAGAGGAGGTTATGGGTGGGCAGCTGTGGCTCTTAGCTGAGGTTCATAAAGGAGGTTTGCCACCATGTATGTGTGCACGGGGGAGGAGCTCATTTGGTTTCTGGTGTGACCGAGCAGATGGGCAGAGAGGCATGTGGCCTTGATTTCCTAGTGGGCTAGTGTTTCCAATGGTGTGACTAGAGGCTTCCCTTATTCTGAAACCTGTTCTGTGACCAAGGCACTTCATAGTATCTCTCTGATCCTCATCTTTCCCATTCATAAGTAGGTTTTAATGCATACATTTTGGGTTTCAAAGGGACCAGCATGGTAGTGGGGTGAATGAATAGTAAGTGTCCATATGATTTGTTGGAGACTTGTGGTTAGTGTAGTGCCGTGGTTAGTGTAGTGCCGACATCCTACCTGGGTTCTAAGCCCAGCTCAGCTGCCTGCTAGTGTGTGGCCTTGACTGAGCTTCTTTGCCTCTTGGGGTCTCAGTGCTCTTACCCTGAAGTCTCATGGGCATCCCTTGCAGGTCATGATGAGGCTTGTGTGGGATGATGCATGCAAAGCCAGTGTCTGATAGATGCTCAGAACCACGACTCCAGTAATGTTTCCTGAGCACTTGATGCTGAACATGAGTTAGTCTCAGTTCCTAGTCTTTTTTATTTGTGGTGCTAGAGATTGGACCCATCGCCACATGCCTGCTGGGCAAGTGCACTGCCACTGACCTGTAGCCTCGCCTAAATCTGTAACTTTGTATTAGCATATTTGTCTGTATTACTCCTGAAACGATAGCTGATCATTCAGATCCACTGTCTCGGATTCACACAGTAAAATCTAGGCGCGAGGAAGGGACAGTGACCTGCATAAGGTCACACAGCTGGTTTCTGTGCTCTGGGTGGTTTTGTCCACCTCCGTCTGTTGCAGAGCCATTGTTCCACTTCCTGTCAGTCTCCAGAGGGACACCTTCCTCCGCCCCTCCTTTTCCCATTCCTCTCCGGAGCCAGCAGCTCCGTGGAGCTTCAAGCTTCGTGAATGGCTTGGTTAAGCACTCGGCCGTTACGCGTTCATCTCTAACAATTTCAATCCAATTCCTATAAGTTTATTGGCAAGACAGGGTGCATTAGAGCTGCCAAATTTAATAGATCAAGTCCTCGTGTCTGGGATGCAGTTTCTGGGAAGTAATGGGAGAAGAGAGGTTTTATACGTTTTCATTTGGAATGACTAGCCGCTCCTGATCCCATTACAGCCCTTGACTTAATGGCTGCCATCCCTGTCTGCTGCAAGAGCAACTTCCTCCATCAGCCTGCTTGGCTGCCTCAACCAGCCCGGGCAACTGTTTGTCTCCTCCTCCCTCCCAGTCCCAGCTTCCCGAGGTGTGCTCCCCCATCTGTTTGCTCTGTGGGTTCAGTCCCAGAGTCAGCCCGGTGTGCCAGGTGTGTGGCACTTCAGATAGCCACCCTGTAACCTCAGGGAAGTCATTTCCATCTTCCTCTGGGCCTCCCTCAGGAGCCTGCTCTTGACGTGGGAGGGGCTGCTCTGGCCTTAGTCTTCGCTGTCCCTCGGGATAGCTCCCAGTGGGCTGCAAGACCCGGGACGTGGCTGTGAGACTGATGGAATCACTGTCCGCCTTGCCATGGGACGTGGTGGCTGAGGGAGCTGTTGCTGAAGGGCCTGGAGACACTGCAGTGTTCTCGTTGCCATCTGATGCTGCCTGGGAACCTCCTCCCCCAAGATGCAGCCATCTCCTCAGGAAGCCGTCAGCACCTGCTGTGGCGCTCTCTGGCTTCCCTGAGCACTGAGCGAGCTGTAGGAGGGGGAACACTTGGCAGCAGAATTTTAGGGGACCTGTATTTGCTTTCTGCTTACCAGCTGTGTGACATTAGGCAAGTCGCTTCCTCCCTCTGAACCCCAGTTGTCCCAAAGGGAGCATGGTGATTCGTTAATTTATTCTGCAAATGCCTGGTTGCCTACCTGCTCTGTTCCAAGTACCATTTAGGGGCTGGAGCCCCTAAGAAACAGCAAAATATACTTGCCTTCGTGGATTTATATTCTTGTTGGAAAAGAAAGACAGTAACATAACAAGTAATTTATTGCTTTAAAGGAGGTAAGTGCTCTGAGGAAAAATAAAGCAAAAGTGGTGAGAACTAAAGAGGATCCTGTGTGTTCAGGTCGAGTGGTCGAGTTCAGATCCACTGATGGTGGGAGCATTTGAGCAAAGGACTGAGTGAGCGAGTGTGACAGGTGTCTGAGAGACAGTCTCCAGGCCCAGGCTCAGCAAGGACAAACCCAAGACGGCAGCCACATGCCTGGCATGTGTGAGGAGCAGGGGGAGGCCTGAACGGAGAGAACACGGAGGTTGGAGGCCCACCAGCGATGAAGGAGGCGAGCCAGAGGGTTTAAGGTGGTCGTCCTCCAGCCTGTCCACCTTAGAATTACCTAGAAGTTTAAAAAATAAATCTCCAGCAGGGTAGTGGTGGCTTATGCCTTTAATTCCAGCACTCAGGAGGCAGAGGCAGGTGGATCTCTGTGAGTTCAAGGCCAATCTGGTCTATAGATCGAGATCCAGGACAGCCAGGGGGTTACACAGAGAGACTATCTGGAAAAACCAGAATCAGTAGATAAATCTCTCCAGACTTGGACCTCGTACCCTGAAGCTCTAGCTCGGCCAGCCAGTGTTGAATTGTGTAGCAGAAGAGTGAGGCCCTCTGGGAGGACTGTCAGCTGTCAGCTCTGCAAACTCCAGAGGCAGCGGGCCTGCGAGCAAAGCCTTGGCCCGAGCCTGGCTCTCCGTGCTTGGATGAGGACCCTGTGTGTGCCCAGAGCTTTGGCACAGGATCTTCTCTTCAGTGGTCTGACCAAATGCTTTGTGGCTTTGCAGGGGCCCTCGCATTTGGTGGAGGTGGCCATGGGGAAGCGATACTTCTGTGATTACTGTGACCGCTCCTTCCAGGACAACCTGCACAACCGAAAGAAGCACCTCAATGGGCTGCAGCACCTCAAGGCCAAGAAGGTGTGGTACGACATGTTCCGAGGTGGGTGCTGGCGGGCTCAGGGTGGCTCCTGGGGGCCACACTCTGACTTAACTTTCCCACCAGACAAGGACACTTTAGGGACGGACTGGGATGGACGACTACTACTTCTACTACTACTACTTCCTCTTCCTCCTCCTTCTCCTTCTCCTTTCGAGGCAGGGTTTCTCTGTGTAGTCTTGGCTGTCCTGGAACTCTCTTTGTAGACCAGGCTGGCCTCGAACTCACAGAGATCTGCCTGTCTCTGCCTCCCGAGTGCTAGGATTAAAGGCGTGCGCCACCTGGCTGACTTTTTTTAACATTTGTTTTTATTGTATGTATGTATTTGCCTGCACATACGTAAGTACATGTATGCTTGGTGTGCAGGGCAGAAGAAGACATCAGGTCCCCTGCAACTGGAGCTGTGGATGGTTGTGAACCACCATGTAGGTTCTGTAAACTGAGCCCAGGTCCTCTTCAATTGCATGTGGACAAATGCATGCACACATTTGCCCAGAGTCAATGTATGTGGAGGTCAGAGAACAACTTGTGGGGATGGATACCTTATTTCAAGCACTCAGGAGGCAGAGGCAGGTGAATCTCTAGGAGTCTGAGACAAGGCTAGCCTGGTCTACATAGTGAGTTCTAGGCTAGCCAGGCACCGTGTTAAAAAAAACCTAACAAAGCCAAGGGCTGAGGCTATAACTCAGGGATGGATTGTTTGCCTAGCATGCAGAAGACCTTGTGTTTGATTCCCAGAGCTGCAAAGTAGGAAGACAAAAAAAAAATCAACAAAAAGAGTAGAGAGACGGGTAGGCCCGAGTGGAGCCTCCTTTCCGGACACCTTGACCAAGGCCTCTGGGTTTACCTACCATGGACTACCTAAGGGACACTGTGAGTTGGAAGAGCCCGCTTTGAGGAGTTAGTCTTTGAGCTGCTGGCTGGAATATGGACTTCAGACATACTTCTGGGAGCAGGGGGAGAGGATGCAGCCTGTAAGAGAAGCATGGAGGAGCGGAAGCTGGATCTTCCAGGGCAACCTTATGAAGAATACTGCTGGTTGGCAATAGGGTGTGGGAAATGGCTGTTCAGTGATGGGCACAGAGGGTGCTGTCCATCTGCCAGAGAAGGGTGGGCCCTTTAGAAAAGGCTTCTCGGCCCTAGATAACCTGATGAGGGGCTGCGGTGGGAAGCACCCAGCACAGGGCCTGTCTTGATAGGTAGGAGCTCTACGGAGCCAGCCGAAAGGTACAGGAGATTGGCATTGTGGCTGCAATGGCCCCGGAGTTCCTGGACTGAGATGGGGTCGTGTTGGTGCACTACAGGCTCAAAGCAGGTGAAGGAGAGAGCCAGATCTGGGAAGCCAAAAACTGAGTCTTAGCAGCCAAGAAGACAGGAGAAGGGAAGCCATTTCTTTCTCTGAGTGACTCTGTGGGATAGTGGCCCTCAGCCCTGACTGTGTTAGGATTGCCTAGGAACCTTTAAGGAAAATGCTAGCTAAGCTTAGTAGAGGTGGTGTTACTTGGGAAGCTGAGGCAAGATCACTTGAGGCCAGCAGTTTGTTGTTCTTATTTTTAAAACAGGATCTTACTCTAGCACAAGGTGACCTGGAACCTGGAACTCATTATGTAGCCCAGGCTGGCCTTGACCTTGCAGCAATTCTCCTGCCTCAGTCTCCACAGGCATGAGTCACCAAGCCTGACATATCCAGTTTGAAGCCAGCCTAGGTATACCTCAAGACCTCATCTCAATCAAAATGAAACCTTGATCCCTTGACACCATCTCCAGATGCGGGGTGCGGGCTGAGGGGTTGGGACCAGCCATGGTTTTGTTTGTTTGTTTAAAGACGAGTCTCACTATGCAGCCTGGTTGTCCTGGAGCTCACTGTATAGACCAGGATGGCCTTGAGATCCGCCTGCCTCTGCCTCCCAAGTGCTGGAATTAAAGGCATGTGCTTCTGCCTGGCTAGCTATGGTATTTTTAAAGCTTCCCTATTTCAGGAGAGGAAAGCGAGGCTCGGAGACTTGACAGAGGGATCGTGGCCCACCAGTGTGGTGGTGGTGGTGGTGGTGGTGGTGGTGGTGGTGGTGGTGGTGGTGGTGGTGGTGAGGGGGGCAGTGGCTGAGAGAGAAAAGGGGTAGGTTGGGAATTCAGAAACAGTGGAGCTCCTCAGAAACCTGGCATCAGGCAAGGCCTCCTGTCCCCCAAATCCAGTGGAGACTGTGATCTGGCATCAGCTGGGCCAAGATCATCTCCTAGTGCCAGGTCCTGGGTTCAGGGCTGAGCAGCAGACTCTTTGTATTACAGAAAGGTGAAAAGGTGGATGCCGTGAGGCCCTCTCCTCAGGACTCCTCACATCTTCAGCCACATCCAGGCCTTTGAACAGCTCTGTGAGGAAGGCTGGTGGCCAGGAGTCCCTGCTTAGAGATGATAGCTTTCAATACAGAGACCCTGGGGGGATCTAGCTTTGGTGGCTGAGTTGGCACGTGAGCTCTTTCCACTTCCTCAGGAGGCCTCCCGAGATCAGCCTCCCCTTGGCTTACCCCAAGCAACTCTGCAGACCCAGAGAGGTAGTGTGTGTGTGTGTGTGTGTGTGTGTGTGTGTGTGTGTGTGTGTGTGTGTGTGAGAGAGAGAGAGACCTGGAGCTTCACTCAGCACCGCTTTGTCCCTCCAGACAAGTCCATGAGCCCTCAGCAACTGGTGTTCCACAGGCCATGGTCAGAACAAGCGCCGGCCCTGAAGACTAGCTGCCTGTCAGTCCCTACAGTGTGACCCTAACCTTGTTGTATGTAAAACAGATGTAACAATAGGGAACGGGGCTCGGTGGTCCATGGTAACTAGACAAAGGGTATAGGAAGTAGCGATGATGTCTCGGTGTCCCCCAAGGATTGACCTCAGGCCCTTTGTCTCTTGGGCTCATTTATCCAGCCATTGCTCGGTGAGTACTTAGCAGTACTTAGCTCACAGCCAGCCTCTGAAGAGTCAAAGGTGGGTAAAGTAGGGCCCTTCTTTTACATAGGTTTGCCCAGGTTATTTATTACATTTATTTATTTGGGGCGCGCGCGTGTGTGTGTGTGTGTGTGTGTGTGTGTGTGTGTGTGTGTGTGTGTGTGTGTGTGTAATGGCTCGCATGTGAAAGTCAGAGGAGAGCTTATGAAGATGAGTTTGTCTGCCATGGGGGTTCTCTAGGCATAGAACTCAAATGTCAGACTGGGCAGCAAGCCCCGGTATCTGCTGAGCCATCTCAGGGCCTGCAGTCACTTATGCAAGGTGCTTTGGGCAAAGTCCCAGGCGTGTGCTGGCTTCTGTGTTCTGCTGGCCTTTCACTCCTGGCCCTGGCCACACTCCCTCATACCCTCTCTGTGGACATGCCCTGCCCGCTGCCCTCCTCCATGAGGACAGTCCCCGACTCTCAGAACTCAAGACAGACAGCAAACCCTCCGGAATGTCTCCCCACCCGCAGGGCCAGGCCGGGTCATCCGGCGACAGGTTCAGCACTTACTGCCTCGACGTCCATGTAGACTAGAGCGGCTGTAGGGCTGGGAGGAAGGGCAGGGTCTCACTTGCTCTGTACTTACACAAACTGGCACAGTGCCTGGTCCACAGGGAGGATGCGCGTAGTGAGTGGTTGAGAGATGAAGGGCTCAATTGAGCAAACCAGCGCGGGCTGCGGGGGCAGCTGGGTGCTGGGGAAGGTGGAGCTTGAGGGATGGGTACTTCAGGTCACAGAGAGCACTGCTTATCATGTAGGGGAGGGAGCAAGGCCCCTCTGAGCAGAGCCTGGGCAGAAGGTTCTCAGCAGCGTCCTTCAGGGGCACCAAGGAATTTTAGCAATTATAATGACTCTCTCTCTCTCTCAGAGGAATTAAAGCAGAACCTGGAAAAAGTGCATACCTATAATCCTACCACTCAGGAAACTGAGGCAGGAGGATGAAGAGCTTGAGATATCCAGGGCAACACAGTGAGTTCTAGGCCAGCCAGGGCTACATAGTGAGATCCTGTCCAAAGGGGAAAAATGCAAGTGGAACCTGAGAACCACCCCTGGTGATGCAGGCCTGTAATCCCAGTCTGAAGTAGGAGGATCCTAAGTTCAAGACCTATCTGGACTTCTGGGAATCTGAGAGGAGTGGATTGCTTGTCCATAGCTGCCCCACGCTTCTAAAGTGAGTTGGGTGGATCGATACCAGCCAGAGGATAGGTAGTATGGAGTTCTCCCACACTCGGCCATTCACTCAGGGCCCCTCGTCTGGGATCCAGGCTCAGCCCTCCTGCCAGCTGCAGTGGTACTAGGCCCAGAAGAATCGTGAGAAGGTAGGCCATTAGTGTCTGTAGTCCCAGCTGGGCCTGACAGATGGGTGCTTCTCCAGCCTAGGAGCCTCCTCACTGGAATGAATTCTCTGACAGCCAGTTCCAATCCCAGAGGACTAGCTGCTCTGCAAGGAAGCGTCCCTGCAGCAATGGCCACTTACTCGGCCACCTGAAAGCGGAGCAGGGCTCTCCACTCACCACAGTGCAGGCTAGGTGCTGCTTCTTCCCGACCACATGTCTTTGGGCAGCCCATTCCCTGTCTCAGGCCCAGTCCCTACCCCTAAGGATGGAGCCGTTAGTGCTGTCCAGCAGGCTTGTCAGGAGGGAATAACTGTGGCTGCTTGGTAGTGCTGTCGGGGGCTGGGAAGAGGATGCTGAGGCTGCCCAAGGCCTGTGACTCTAAGGTACCAGCAGGATTGCGACCACGTCTCAAGGGCTCCCCATTTCTTGTTCTATTAACACTTTCACAGCAGCCCCGCCAAGGGGGAGCTTTTCTCCCCCATGTAACGGGGAGAGACAACCCTGGAAAGACAGCCGCTTCCTGTGGCCATGTGCAGCTGGGGTTGAGCTAGGTCTTCTGGACTCAAGAGCCCGTGGCCTTTGGAAAGGTGTAGGCAAATGTCCAGCCCTACCTCTCTTCTTGTCTAGGGGTCACCTTCTCTACCTTACTCAGACTTTTGTTTGTTTGGAAACAGGATCTAGCTATCTGGCCTAAGCTGGCCTTGAACTCTTCCTCCTCCTCCTCCTCCTCCTCCTCCTCCTCCTCCTCCTCCTCCTCCTTCTTCTTCTTCTTCTTCTTGTTCTTCTTCTTGTTCTTCTTGTTCTTCTTCTTCTTCTTCTCCTCCTCCTCCTCCTCCTCCTCCTCCTCCTTCTTCTTCTTCTCCTTCTTTTCTTTTTTTGAGACAAGGTTTTTCTGTGTAGCCCTGGCTGTCCTGAAACTCGCTCTGTGATCCTCCTGCCCCTGCCTTCCAAGTGCTGAGATCAAAGGCATGCGCCAGCACTGCCCTGCCTGGCCTTGAACTTATGCTCAAACAATCCTGTGTCACCTTCCAAGTAGTGAGGACTGTAGGTACACACCCCCATGCCTGGTTTATTCTTTCAGTTTTGACTGATACCTTTCCTGCTGAGAAACACATCAATTTAAAACCAAAACTGGGGGCTGGAGAGATGGCTCAGAGGTTAAGAGCACTGACTGCTCTTCCAGAGGTCCTGAGTTCAACTCTCAGCATCCACATAGTGGCTCACAACCATTTGTAATGAGATCTGGTGCCCTCTTCTAGCCTGCAGGCATACATGCAAACAGAACATCGTATACATAATAAATAAATCTTTAAAAAAAAATAGAGTCTGGGGGGCTGGAGAGATGGCTCAGAGGTTAAAAGAGCACCAACTGCCCTCCCAGAGGTCCTGAGTTCAATTCCCAGCAACCACATGGTGGCTCACAACCATCTGTAATGAGATCTGGTGCCCTCTTCTGTATACATAATAAATAAATAAATCTTTAAAAAAAAATAGAGTCTGACAGAGATAACGTCAACCTAACAACAATAGCGCCAGTATTTGGGAACTTTAAGAAAAGAAACGAAACCCTAACGGTATGGTGAGAGTAAAGAGAGGAGAAATGGGAAACCAGGGTTAAAACGTGCATCCAGAATGATCACCGGGATGTCCTGTACAGAGTGGTGGCTGCTGTGGCTCTGAGTCCCCACACTGGTGCCAGGAGAGATGAAAAGCGTGCTCATCACAGTCTTGCACTGGGAGCCTTCCCTGGCCCTGCTGGGGGTAGAAGGGAGCACAGTCCTGTGCATCAAGACTTTCTGGGAAGTTTTCATGTTGAAATATCATGTGCCACTTAATAACAGGGAGACATTGTTGTGTGGCTATCACAGACTAAAACAACCATGACATCACTAGGCAGAAGATCACCATTGAACATGTGGCCTGCCATGGAGCCGAACATCTGTGTGTAGTCTGTGACTGTCTCAGGACAGACTTACAGGGAGTTAGGAAGGTAGTTCACAGAGGTCCCATGGAGCTCGAGTTTTCAAATAACCTCCCCCATCCAAACCCATTGGCAGACAACTTGGAGAGCCTCTAGCCTCACACCGCCCCATCGTTTAGTCCTGAGGGGTGTGAGGAGTGGAGGTCCCCTTAGTGTGGCTGCCTGTATCCACCATCTCTACCCACTGTGGCCAGCTTCCACCCCTCCGTGGATGGAGAGCGCTCTTCTGAGAACTATTTCATACCTCTGACGCATGCCCTGCAGGCTCCTCCCTCGGTGGAGTCATCTGAATCCAAACTTCCCTTGCAGATGCAGCTGCCATCCTGCTAGATGAACAGAACAAGAGACCCTGCAGGAAATTCCTGCTGACAGGTGAGTACTCTGTTCAGCTCCGTCCTTACAGAAAAGCCACATCTTGTCTGGCCTGCATGGCACCCTGCAGTGTCTCCTCCGGTCCCTGCCACCATCCTGAACCCCTATGTAGTCTTGGCTTTAGCTGACCAGTCCTTTGAGGCATCTCCAGGAACTTGTTCTTACCTAGAGACCTTCAGGCATAGGCTGTGGTTTTATTGGCCCATTTAGAAAAAGAAGTGCTGGGGAATGTGAGCCAGAGAACACTACTGAAGTCATAGACCGGCTGGTTAGGTTAGCCAGGGGGCCTGATCTCCTGCATCCTCCTTCCCAGCAAGGGGAGACAGAGACTGGGATGGATCTAGTAATCCCAAGTTCAGAGTAAGAACCTCGGGTGCTAGGTGTTCCTTTGAGTACTTAATCCTCAGCTCATAAAAGTGAGTATAGGACAGTGTAGTGGTCCCTGCCCCTTATCCTAGCACTGGGGAGGTGAAGGCATACCCAGCCAAGGCTATGTAGCAAGCCTTGCCTTTAGAAAAAAATAATACACACATACATGCACACACGCACGCACACATGCATGCACACACGCACGCACACATGCATGCACACACAATGAAGATAGCAGTAAGGAAGGAAGGAAAGACAGTTAAGGCTGGGAAGTCAGGTGATCCAGGAATCACTAGTTTCCATGCCCGTCCTTGAGGGCCTGTGTTACTCTTCTAAGGGTTTAGCCCTGAGCTTCCTGGCAGTCAAAGCAAGGCTGAAATCCGCAGGATTCCCATAGTTTAGACAGGAGCTTAGCTCTGGAGAGGGCACTGCTGCTGGACCAGGGGAGCTGGGTAAATGGCCAGACTCCCCTCAGGAGACAGTGCTGCTTGACGAGTGGCCACCAGGCCTGCAGGTCAGGGGTCCCCCACAGACTCGGCCTTGGCGTGGGTAGCTCTGGTAGGTTGTGCTAGCTGAGGACGCCACTGATCTATAATTTTGAAAGCCATATTTCAGATTCCTTGATTGATAATGGGGAAGCCATCCAGACATTGACTTCTCCTTGGCAAAGTTGCCCCAGGCTCTCTGAGGAGCAGTCCAGTTGCTTGTTCAGGCTAACTGAGCAGGCAGAGCACCAGGTAGGGCCACAGCATGTGCAGTGAGCTGGTCTAGAGAGGAAGGATGAGCCTCTCAGGAATCCACATGGAGCTCGTTGAGCCCCATGGCATGGGCTGGTGAGAAGGATGGCCTGCTCAGGCCTGTGTGGGCCAACACTGACAGGCTTCGGGGAATACTCATGGAGGCTCCCAGCAGAGCATCAGGAATAGGGCATGATGGGCCAGGGTGGCACCTCAGGCTGGTGAGGGCGAGCAGTGCCAGAGTCCTGTTTTTTCTTCCAGACTGGGGCTGCTACTCTAGATCCTAAAATCCTGCCCCCAACACTAGGAGACCTGTCTGTCAGAGTGCTTTCAGCTGTGGTAGAACCCTTCCTGAGCAGAGAGTAACCTCTTCCCTTTGCAGGCCAGTGCGACTTTGGCTCCAACTGCAGATTTTCCCACATGTCAGAACGAGATCTGCAGGAACTGAGCATCCAGGTGGAGGGTATGTAGGGGTGAAGCAGAGTTGGGGGTGGAAATGGGAGAGGCTGTAATACCAGGAAACTGCTTTATGCCACCCCACTTCTCCCTTACTGGCGTGTACTATGTGAATAAGCCTAGGACTGTCCAGGCTGGGGGGGAATCCCTGAGCCGTTCCATTGGGTGGGTGTCAGGAACAGGGCTGTGTTCCTTGGGAATGAAGCACATGTAGCTGCTTCCCAGGACCCTGAGGGTACGCCCTCCCTCACCTTCTGCTAGTCTCTGTGGATGCTTTCCTCCCTCTCCCTCCCCTCCTTCCTGTAGTCAGGAAACACAAGCGTCCCCTTTCAGCACCAGCAAATGCCCTGCAACCTCTGAGGACAAGTCTGCAGAAAACACTTCCCTCCTGGGCTTGCTGACACACCTGTAATCTCAGCCTTGAAAGGCGGAAGCAGGAGGATCAAGAGTTTAATTAAGGTTGTCTTCCTGGACTTGAACTACATACCTAGTTCAAGCTTCAATACATGAGACCTGTTGAAAAGTGTGTTCAGGTCCCTCACAGCCTGGTGACTGTGGCTTCCATGAAAGCCGGCATGTCTGCCTTTGGGATTCTCTGCTCGTCCCATTACAGATCCAGGAAGTGCCACCTGGGTGATTGTCCCCATCTCCATGAGCCAGCACTCAGGCAGAAGGACCTGCAGGCTGGCACCACGCAGGAGTTCTGGGAGCTTTCGCAGGGCAGAAGTGAGGCCTCGTGGGGCTCTTCATTGGACACGTGCCGTCAGGGAATGGCTGGCTCACGGTGGGAGGAACACAGTGTTCAGTGGAAAGAAAGCTAGGATGAGCCAGTTGAAATGGCACTGGCTCTGTCAGCGCCCTGTGACCGTGGCCCGGGGACGGGTTCTTGGAGGCAGTAGCGGTTGCGAGGGTGAGTGAGATGACATGGACTCAGTGACAGTGTAGAGCCTGGTCCTGAGCGAGTGTGGACCCTAGCACAAGGCCCCATCCTGCAGTAGCGAGAGCCTCCCTCCCTCCCTAGCTCTCACCAGCTTGTTTGAATTCCTTCCACTCACTGGTTGTCTTTAGTATAGTGAGCACCATTTTTATGGGACACTGGATGAGGGAAAAAACCAGGGAACTGAGGCGTATTACCTTGCCTAGGGTCAGAGACCTGGCAGGTGCCGGAGCTGCGATTCCACCCCGTTCTACAGGCCACGGTGCCTCCTGCATCCCACATTTAGACCCCTCTTGAGAATTAAGCTCTGTATTCATTGTCCTGCTTCTAGCTCCCCAAGGCTTGGAGACAGCCAGCATGTCTCTGTTTGACAGAGAGCAGAGCAAGGCTTACATCACTGAGTCATTGTCGGAGCCAGTGGAATGGAGGGACACACCTGATCCTGACCTACTGGCCCACTTCCCCCCGACAGACTAGTCCGTCATCCCCGAGTTTGCCTAGTGCTTGCTGCTTTGTGGAAGAATGAGATTCAGGCCACCGGGGTTGTGTCCCTTACCCTTCCTTGTCATTCTGTCCCCCGCAGAGGAGAGGCGGGCCAGAGAATGGCCACTGGAGACTGCTGAGCTTCCTGAGGGCCACCTGGAGGACTGGCTGGAGAAGAGAGCTAAGAGGCTGAGCTCAGCCCCAAGTAGCAGGTACAGGCCCCAGGATTATCCCTCTTTCTTTCTGGGAGCTGCCTGAGCCAGCCTGACCTTCGGGGAAGCTGAGGCATCCATGTGAACTGCCCAGGCCCACGGACCAAGCATGAACCCCCACAACAGCCTCCTGGAGGGGGGGCCCACTGGAAGGTCTTGGGTTCTCAAACCCCAGCTAGAGGGAGTTGTATTGGAGAAATTGCCTGGTCCCTTGGTCCCTTCCTTTACTACTCACCCCATAGGGCTGAAGGAGAGGCTAGTGGCCAGACAGATGTGACTCCACACCTGGCATTGTAAAAGGTCAGGGCCAAACCTATGGCAGCTAAGCTCCCTATGTACCTGGGGCTCACTGTCCCATGTAGGGCCCTGTAGAAGGGGAAGCTGGACTCACAAACACTGGTGAAGGAAGCAGAGCAAGGGGATGCCAGCAAGGTCATTGTCCCACTGCATCCCTGAGGACCCAGGATGCTCTGAAGTGGACATAGGAACTGTGCTGAGCCAGGCACTGTTAGAGTATGGCTGTGCGCTCCTCTCTCTAGAGGGTCAGGATGCAGCCCACACTTCCCTGAGCAGACAGCTGTACAGCGGTGGGGCAGCAGCTTCTGCAGCCACATGGTGTCACAGCCCAAGGCAAGGCCAGGGCTCCCGGGCCCTCCAGGTGTTAAAGGTGGAGCAGGGGGAAGAGCTAAAGCTGAGAGCTGGGTGTGGCTTTGTACAGATGTCTCTGTGCTGTGGCCTCAAGGGACAGTGGCTTGGCTGTGTTAAGGATGTCTGTCAGACATTCTGTGGAGTGAAAACTCTCCTCCAGGCTCTGCCACAGGGTAAAGATTGAGCTTCTTGTCCCAGTGGAAAGGGATTAATATTGTATTTAAAACGGTGTTTTTACATTTATTTGGGAGGAGGTGTGCACATGCGCACACACATGCCATGGCATGCAGGTGGGAGTCAGGCCGACTTAGAGGAGTCGGTCCTCTCCAGCATGTGGGTTCCAGGCCAGCAGCGCCTGCACCTGCCGAGCCCTGCACCTCTAGCCCCTGCTGTGGCATTTAAAAATCACCTCTGTGGTTTACCTTTTCAAAACACAGTGCTTTAATTTGTGTGTGTATGGATGTTTGGTCTGCACATTTATCTGTGCACCATGTATGTGCAGAGCCCGTGGAGGCCAGAGGAGGACACTGGATCCCCTGGAACTGGAGTTATAGGTGGTTGTGGTGGGTGCTGGAAATCAAAGCTGAGTCCTCTGCAAGAGCAGCCAGTGCTCTCGACTGCTGAACCTCCTCTACAGCCTCATTTTACTTTTAGTTTAAACCTGTACCCCCACTTTAAAGATATATAGTACAGGTACAGCCTAAACAGAGGGCTGTACACCACAGGAAGGGACACCCCTTTCTTCTGGACCCGTTTGAAGGGATGTAATTTTGGACATGGTCCAGGAGTCTAGGCTCCGTCAGCTGTGCCAGAGAGCCGCAGGGTACTCATTCTGAGCCCACCACGAGGGTTCCCAGAGCTCTCCACTTGTTAACTGTGATGTATGGGCTGCTTCCTCCACTGTTTGCCTCAGCAGTCTCCTTCCGTGGGAGTGAGTGACAGCCTGGGCACACGGGGCAGTGAGAGGGTTCAGCAAGACCCTGTCTCTGGGCTTGAGTGGCCAGTAAGTAGAGATAGCATACCCAAAGTCCCTGCCCGAGTGCAGACAGACATGCCCGGGGTGAGTAGGGGAGCTAGGGGCTGATACGGGGGAGCAGGATGAGTGAGTAGCCCAAGTCACTGCCGGAGTAGGGACCACACCATGGCTTGGTTTGGTATTCAGGGTGTGTCCTGTACGTGGTCCCGGGCATCCAGGGAGCCTGGCACACTGCTGTGCACCTCTGGAGTTGGCTCTTCCTGGTCAGGTAACCGAGGCCCTGCTGCTTCGGCCGCCGGCTCCTCTGTTACTACTGTGTTCAGTGCTGCCCAGGGGCCCAGCAGCCCACATCTGAAGTGACAGTGGCAGCGACTGGGTCAGGAAGATGCCTGCATCTGGGCCACCCTAGGTTCTTAGAAGTTTGAATCCGGATTCCCGGGCCGCTCTCCTTCTGGACACTTCCGGGGAATTGCTTTTCTCTGTAGCTACCTGTCGTCTGTCTCTGCCCAGTCACTCTCCTCCTGAGGGCTCCGGGCAAGATGGCTTCTTTTCTGGGCAGAGCAAACTGGTGTAGCCTTGACAGGAGTTGCCAGGAGAGAGGTGATGGTTTACTCTGACATGAGTCCCCATTCCGTCCCAATCTCTCCAGGTTGGGGTTCTGCCTCTGCATCTTTGGATTCACTGTGGGTTTCCCTGTTCTGTCCCGCATCCCTGAGAGGATCCTGTGGGAGCAGTGTCTGTCTTCTTTGCCCCGGCTTCCTCTGCAGCCTTGCAGCCTTGCAGGCCCTCCCCACATTGCGGCCCCTCCCTCCCCACATTGCAGCCCCACTACTTTGGAAAGGTACCTTGGCCCCAGGCCATCCCTCCTGAGACCTCCAGATGTCCATTATGGTATCTTCTTAGGAAGACTCAGGCTCCAAGCTTAGTCCCCAGGGACAGGGCCCGGGGACAGCACCGACTGCCCATCTCTTAACCTTGCTTGGGTCACACTGGATGCTGCCTCCTTATCTCTCTCTTCTCCTGGAAAAACCCTACTTAGCCTGCAAACTTTAGTAGAAACAGTGGCCAGGACACGGTGACTATCAAGACACATTTGGGGGATCAGGGACCCTAGCCTGAATGACATCACTGAGGACGCCGTGTGGGGACTCCTCTTTTCAGGATGTATGCTCTCTCCCCTGGGACACAGATGCCACCTGGCTCACCAAGTACCCCCCAGACCTGTGGGCTCCAGCATCCATAAGTCAAGAACCCCCTGGAAGCCAGGCTGACTCTCCTTCTTAGTGGGGGACACAGGCTCCCCAAAGGCATAGACAGTCGGTGTCTGCTCATTTCCTCAGCCCTGACCCTGAGGGACCAGCCAAGAGCAGACAGCAGCCGCAGAAGGGAACGACTGGCCTCAGACCTGGGACGGACGCACAGGCTAATCCCTGGCTGGCCAGGCGGCGCTATCCAGGCTTCCTATTGTTGGCTCTTCTGATTGTCCCTTTATCCTTCTTAATCTCCCACGTGCACCCCTCTCTGGGCCAGCGCTCTGTCCTGCACATTCACCCCTGTAAGACTAGTTCCTTTTGATAAGGACCAGAGCTGGGCACATGCCAGGCTCCTGCTGTGCCCTTGTACACAGAGCCAGCCGGCCATGAAGAGCACTGCACACCTGTGACCCTGGGCTCTGCAGGAGTGGGCTCCGAGGCCGGGTCCCGGCAAGGTGTCAGTGTCCACGAGTGGACATGAGTGATGCCCTTCTCCTGGGGGGGGGGGGGGCTCAGCAGGCAGGCCACTGGCTGAGCCACTTGTTAAAGGAAAGGTCTGAAGCTTGGGGGCAGGAACTCCCCAAGACCACCCCTCCCTGGGGGAGCCCCACCATTACCGTGGCCCCACAGGAATCCCCAGGTTGGCCGACATCTGGGGCACTCCCTTCAGCAACTGTGGAGTCTCTCCTACAGCATCTTCACTGTGGTTGGTGGAGCTTCTAGAATCCCCCAGCACCATCAATCATGTCAGGGCTGCTTTTTGCGCTTCCAGCAGGCAGCAGATCGCTGTGAGGGGTGCCCCTGTCCTCCGCCTTTCAGCAGGCAGCAGGCCACCAGGCAGGGGATCTCCCTGTCCTCTCAGTGGGAGTTTGGGAGCTGCATTCAGGGCTGTCAGCAAGACCTCCACTCTAGGCACTGCTGCTGTGGGTCTGGCCCTAAGGGCAGGCTGGATGGATGTGGCCAAGCAAATTGAGGTGGTCCCCAGAAGCACCTCTCAGTCCTGAGTCATGTCCAGACACCTCACAGAGGCTCAGGTCCCTCTTTCTGCAGAGGGCTAGTTGCTAGGTACCCAAGAAGGTCAGGAGCTGCCAGGGCCTCTCCTTTCGGAAAGTTGAGGCAGAAGGAACTGAAGGGTCAGGGAACAGGGCGAATTGCTGTGACAAAGGCTTGTATGCTTGTAAAGCCTTGGTCAGCATGCGGCTGACCACTTCATTGTTCTTCAGCTGCCTTACCTGAGAAAGGGGTTTGCATGGGAATTCCAGAACTTGTCTGGGCCATGGTGTCTCTTCTCATGAGAGCTCGTAGTCTGGCATAACTGTGTCATTGGATGGCCTTCGAGTGCCAGGCCCAGGGTACAGATGCCATCCCTACCACTAGTCTCCACCCGAGACATCAGGCAGGTGGGCCTAGGTGTGCAGGGTCTGGGTGTGGGACAGGGGCAGGCTGCCTGCATGCTTCTCCCTGCATGCTTCTCCCTGCATGCTTCTTTGGGCCTGGATACTGCAGGTTGCACCCAAGGGTCCTTCCTAAGGATCACTTCAGATGGGCCCCGACTTTAGGGAGGTGAATAGGGAGGAGAGTGAAGAGCATAAGAGATAAGGCTTCCCCCCCCTATTTTAAATTAGATTTTTTTTTTCTGCTTTCAAAGGCTTATGTGCTTGTAAAACTTTTGAGAAGTTTAAAGAGGTTAAAAAAAAAAAAAAAAAAAAACCAAACAAAAAACTCCACCGATCCATAACTACACCACTCAGAACCACCGTTAACATTTTCCATGACTTCCAGGATTGTTTTTATGCATTTATATATGTTATATATTTTTAAACAAAAATAGTATCATGCTATATACATTATTTTATAAGCTTTTTCTCATTACTCACATAGTACATCTCTCCTCATCAGTGCATATAGGCCTTGATTTACACAGGCTGCATAGCATCTCTGCTGTTGGCGTGCATATATGTTTAACCACTCCCCACAGGTGTAAGAGTACTTCCATATTGCCCAGGGCCATTCCTGTCGTTCAGTCTCTGCTTAGAGCCCCACATGGACTCAGTTCCGAGAAGGGGTGGCAGCTCTGAGGGTCTGCATGTTATCAAGGCTCTGCTTCCAGAAGGGTCGTGCAGGTGACCACCGTTCCCACAGCCAGTGTGGTGGGAGAGCAAGGTGGATCCGGGAGACCCCCGCTCTGACCCTCTGCCTTTCTTCTCTCTAGGACCGAACCCATCAGAACCACTGTCTTCCAGTACCCCGTGGGCTGGCCGCCAGTGCAGGAGCTGCCCCCCTCCCTGCGGGCACCCCCTCCTGGAGGATGGTCCCTACAGTCCAGAGTCCAGTGGGGCTGAACTCTTCCCCTGATTTCTCCGCTTGACTTCTCCGGGTCACCAGTCATAGTAAAGACAGTTGCTCGACCTAGGAAGTGGAGCTGCCTGCCCACTGTCCCCTGGAGCCTCTGGGCCTATGAGCTTGGCCTCTCCACCCACCCACCATCCCTCAGGGCATATCTTGAGAAGATGGGTGAGAAACATCCAAATGTTTATAAAGAAAGTCTATCCTCGGTGGTTTTGCTGGCACTCATGTTCTTGGCTGTGTCCTCCTGCCTCCGTCAGGGGACAGGTGGGCTGGATGAGACAAACTCCCCTCCAGGGTGTCCTCTGCTTACAGCTCTTCTTGCTGGGGGATCAGTAGAGGCTCAGCCAGGCCGGGCACGGAGCATGCCAATGTGGCTGTGGCCCAGATAGTAAGTGGCCCCAGGCTAGGGAAGGGAGCCCAAGGACTCTGCCAACCGTCTCAGCCCCTGAAGAGCTACAGCCCTGCATCTGCCCGGGCTGTGCCGGTGCCAAGAAATGGCGTGGCACACGTGGAACAGGGATGAGAGCTGGATCTCCGGCCCTGAGGGTACAGAGAAGTGCCCCCCCACCCCAGAAGGCAGAGCCTGGACTTGGAAGAGTGGTCCTCAGGGGAGTCAGATCCCTCAGAAGCGGCCCAGGGCCTTCCAAGGGTGCACCCTGGCCAGTGGGGACGTCGCACAGGCCCCAGGAGCTCTGCTTTCCTCCTCAGTTGGGTTTCTAGGGTCTGTGCTGGGGGACAACTTGGCCCTTAGTCTCTAGGACTTTGGTGGAAGGCTCAGAAATTCATGGGCCTTAGAGCTACCTCTGATGCCCACCTTGTGTGAGCATTAGCCTTTCCTGAAAAGCCGTGTGGAAGAAGAATCTGAAACCAGATCTTAGCCCCTCAAGCCTCAGGCTCCTCAGCTGTGAAATGGGCAGACACAGGTGGATGGGAAGACTGGCTTTGGGTCTAAGGGGGGTCAGAGGAAGGGACCCAGGACCCCAGCCTTGTGCCCACCTCCACCCCACCCCACAGCTCTGGACATGAGTTTCTCGCCTGCCTAAAAGATCACAGCACTAACTGGATCCCAGGGACTCCTGTGAAGGCCCTCCTTTCCCAGGAGCTCCTGGGTGGTGGGAAGTTAACGCTACATACAGGCCAGGTGAGGGCACAGGCAGGGTATAGGGACTAGCGCTGTCCTCAGAGCTACCACCAGGTCCTCCACAGCCGGGCCATGGCTCCATGCAAGGCCTATGGGGTGAGGATTGGGGTGGTCAGTGTCCAGGCTTGAAGTGCCCGTGGGCAGTGGCCCAAGGGGTAAGCTGGGGGAAGGGCTGCAGGCAGCGGTGAGTGTGGAGTGAGCCTGGGCACTGCATGTGCCAGGCGGGCACTCGGTGGTGCCTATTTCATGCCACTGCGCAGCACCTGGTTGGCCGCGATGAGCATGAC
Source organism: Peromyscus maniculatus bairdii (assembly GCF_049852395.1). NCBI lineage: Eukaryota > Metazoa > Chordata > Mammalia > Rodentia > Cricetidae > Peromyscus > Peromyscus maniculatus. The sequence goes on from NC_134861.1 coordinate 8,047,188, forward strand.
GCTGATGATGAAGGCGATGGCGAAGGCGCAGATCAGGCTCTTGCGCACGCACGTCTGGCGGATCTGCTGGTTGGAACAGGCTGCAGCCGCCCACCGGGAACAGCAGGGAGAGACAAAGGGACAGCGAAGGGATGGAATCAGGTCTGCACTTCGGCACATGGACTTGACTTGGGGCAAACAAGGACGCAAGGCTGGGGACCAGGAACTCCCATGCAAACCCCTGGTATGTCCCTCCGCCGAGCACTGGGACCCACCCACAGAGTCCCAAGGCAGGCCACTCACTCTCCACGTCCACAGGACACTCCTCGGCAGTGCCCAGGTGGCTCTCCTCTTCTGTCATGATGATGTTCTCTATGTCCTTCATGGACAGGTGCTCGCAGAAGGTGTCATAGAGGAGTCGCTTCAGCTCATCCACCGTCAGCTTCTGCATGTCACACTTGGGTGGCAAAAGGGACAAGCGCTCTGGCCTCTACCCGCCGCAGTCCCCACCCAGCACCCCGTAGGTACACACGCCCAAAAGCAGGCCTCCAGATCCCATAAGACTAGAACCTCCTAGTCCATTCCCCCAAGGAGCCCAGGCCTCCAGGAGCAGGCCACCAAGTGGACAGGGGTCACCCCCCACTCATCACAGTGTGGGTCTAACACTCAGGCAGAGTCCCCACCAGCCAGGGCATACCTTCCAGAAGACAGTGTCAAAGTCCGTGCCGTGGAACTTCTCTGGGATCCCCGAGGTGGAAAGCTTGGGTCCCAGGAGTGTTACAAACTCCTCAAAGTCCACTTGGCCATCACCTAGAGTGGGCACAGGGCTAATGAATGGGTCAGACTGAAGGCAGGATCAGGCATCCCAGAGTTCAAAAGACATGAACTGGAGTATTGGCCTGCCTCAGACCTTCCATGGCACCTCAGCCCCTTCCCTGAGCCTTAGTCAATTTCAGGGATGCCAAATATGCCAGGCTCTGAGATGATGTTGAGGCTACCAAACGTGATGGGGTTCTACTGGAGGCTGGGGGAGGCGAGCAGCAGATGGTCCCCAGATGTGGGAGACTCTCCTAGTACACTCAGAACTAACTCTCCATGGCTCCTCAGCACAGTGCTGGTCACCCTTTCCGCCATCCCCATGGGAAATGAGGCTCAGCATGAAGCCCGCTGCCCTGACTAGTGCCTGCTCCCTGGAGGGAGAGGGAAGGGGAAGAGGTAATAGGTGGGCTGAAGCAGGGGGACTGGCATTGCTAATCATTCTTAGGAGTTTTTCTTCAATAAAATACCAGATGGCAAATACAGCCACCATTTGTTGGGGTGGTGGGAGCTCAGATATTGATTCCACCCTCCTTTTCCATGTTTAATCTTTCTCAGACCACAGAGTGGGTGGGGCAGTCTTGGACCCTGTGTGTGGCTGGGACTGTCACACCTCCTCTGGCCTCTACTTTCTAAGCTAGAAGAGCTAGTCGATCATGACCACCCAGGAAGCAGGAGTCCAGAGTGCACTCAGCCTCCGTGGTTCAGACCCAGGGCCTAGGTGATGGTGGGCACGGAAATCAAGGCAGGGCGTCTCACCATCCATGTCCAGCCGCTGGATGATAACCTCCAGCTCCACCTCGTTGGGCATGTAACCCAGGGAGCGCATGGCCGTTCCCAGCTCCTGCTTAGAGATGAAGCCATTGCCATCACGATCAAACACCTTGAAGGCTTCTCGGATCTCTGTGGAGGAGCAGAAGGCTGAAACCTCAGTCCTGTCCCCAACAGCCCCTTCCCCAGATTTCTGGGATCTGACAGTCCCACTCAGAACCTAGAGCTCTGTTGAGAACCAGTCACAAGGTGTCCAGGACACACTCTTGGGGTCTCTGAGCCAGTGGCCACCGTGGGTCCGACAGCTTTCCTGGTATGCTCAGGACTACACCATGTGGTGGGCGCAGGGAGAACACCAGATTGCCCGGCCAGGTTAGCCGCTGAAAGCTCCTCACTTGGCATTATCTTGCCTCATCTCCCAGTTCAGACTCTGGCCACCAGGCAGCACACGCTGGGATGGCCACATGACTCTAGCTAGTGAGTGATGCTAGAATTCACGGGCCTCCTGGTTTAGACAAAATAGGTATGAAGGCTGATCCCACCAGGCCCAGGCATGGTTTCTGAGCTTCATGCTGTCCATAGTACAGTAGGGAAGACTGAGGCCTGAGGGATTCTGGGAGGAACAATACATTTGACTGGGACCTTGGGACCAAGCAACTCAACATAAGCTCTCAGGCCAGCCTTAGTCTCATCCACAGCAAATGGGTGCAATATGTGAGCATCACTGAAACAAAACCAGCAGGGAACGTGGGGGCCCTGACCTCTCACCTTTGCCCCACCCCCACCCCCCCACCCCCGTGTCTCTCTGCTGCTGTGCCTTGATTATCACACCCAGCAGGGTCCTAAAGAACATTTCCCCAGAGGAACAGACTTCAGTCCATGAGACCCAGCTCCCGGAGGGCTCCTTGTTCACTTGGCAGCCTCCCGGCCCCTTTGTCTGAGTTGTTCCCCTGGGTAGAATTTTACTCGGCAGGCGAAGTCGTGTGTGTGTGTGTGTGTGTGTGTGTGTGTGTGTGTGTGTGTGTGTGTGTGAGAATAAAGACACTGCAGACCTAGAAGGGTTTATGGAGGCCAGGAGGTCAGCCTAGCTCAGTGTGGATTCAAGGCTACTACACTATCCTGCTAGTTACACTATCACAGGCCTGTCGACTCCATAAGCCCTGAAATGGCTTGTAAGAGCTCATACTTTCCCTGGCCTTAGAACAGGGAGTGCAGGCCAGTCTGTTGGTCCCACCACAGAGCAGAAATCATGGCCCACAGAAAGGTGGCTTGGCCGCAGGTCCCGGTCCTCATCTGGCTTCCATGTGGGATCCCATGAAATCTAGAGGTCAGAGTCCCACAGGCAGGCTGAGGTAAACATTGCCCCCCCTCCCCACACACACACCTTAGGCAAGTCTTGGGGACCGGTGTCTGCATCAAGAGCTTTAGAGCCAAGAAAGTGGCTGGGCTGGTAGATCTGAGCCAGGGTACTGAAAACCCTGGACCCTAGCAACTCCAGGCTAAGTACCACCAACATTTTCCTGGGCCCTGAAGGAGGCAATGTGCCCCTTGTGGTCAGAGACGACCTGGCAGCAGCCCTGGGCTGCTGCAGATGGCTGCTGCGGAGAGTCCAGTTGCCTGGCAGTGTCTGGATAGTGGAGTGTCTGGATAGTGGAGTGTCTGGATAGCTTGCGTTTCCCTTCCTTCCTCCCCCCCCCCCATTTCTAATCATGCTGTCACCTTTCTGGACTGGTGTCCTGGACACAGTCCCTGGGGAGCCCCTCAAGCCTGGGGACACCAAGACTGCTTTGAACCTGCAGCATTTTTCTATTCCCATATCAAACTCAGATGTAGCCTAGATGCCAGCTAGCATGATTCAGTCTCTCTGCCCCAAGCTGGCCTGGGCTTTTCTCTGGTTGCCCACCCCTCCACACATCTGTTCTTTCCCTAAACTGCATTGTTCTGGGACAGGTGGGTCTTGTCCACAGTGTCCCCATTACCTGGAACAGGGTCTGTCACTGAAGCATAGACATGCTGGATGATGAAACCGACATGGGAGCCCATCTCCTAGAGCACTCGGAGAGAGACTCGAGTAGAGGTTTACGCACCTCAGTACACGGTTTCTGGGCCACCCACAGAAGAGAGAAATAAAGCTGAAGGTGAGGGAACCAGCCACGGGTTGGTTTGCGGAACCTCAAAGTCAGAAATTGTACCCCTTGGAGAATGATGCCCATTAGGGAGCTCAAGGAAGCATGCCAAAGTTCTAGATCCAGTGGGGGCTGCTGTGGAAGCCACCCTCTGCTGTGAGCTGAGGTCTGAGCTATACTTCCCACCTTGGCAGGGTTCAAGGTGACTCCTCAATTGCAGGGATGCCTCGGTGCCCTTTTCTGAGGCCCCCCGAGGAAAATGCACCAGACAGGAGAGACAATAACGATCAAGTGACTCTCCGGGCATATGCTCAGGGGACAGGCTCTGAGACAACCGTGTGGGTACCAAAGACATCTCGGCAGGGCTGACCTCCCAAGGCTACTGGGTAATCTCGCAGCTATCCACTCTCCATCTGTGCGTCACCCCCCCACCCCCCACCCCCCACAGCACACCTAGCTCACACTAATGTTTTAGAGCACCAAGCCAGCCCAGTCCACCTCCATCTGCCTACAGAGGCCCAGTTCAGGCATCATCTTCTCAGTCAGAGAGTATTCCGATGTTACAGACCCAGGTTTGAATCCCAGCCCTGGCCCATCGTTGCTGTTTACCGGTTCCATGGGACTTTCTGCAATGATGAAACCAGAGAAATCGTATGTGCAAGTGTTTGGCCAAACCTGGCTTTGAGGTGGCCATTGTAAAGCAGATCATCCCAGATGGCAGTGTGGGAAGGGAAAGGTCTAGGTGAACCTGGGGTGCCAGGCTGGCCTGCCTGCTGCCTGGGACCAACACCCAAAGCCTGAGTTTGAATTCTAGTTCTGCTCAGCAGCCAAGACCTGGACAAGGCACTTATTTCCCTCCGAGTCTCAGGCGCCTCCTCTGCTGTGAGATGGGGAGGTTCTTGTCCCATGGCTGGGGCCTGGCCTCTGCGAAGGGTTCCCTCAAGGGGTGGGTGTCGGGGTGCCTGTCACTGTATGCCATGGACAACCACTGCATTCCCCGAAAGCCTTGCTCCTTCCCTGCGCTGTGAGGCCAGGCAAAACTCATTGTACTCCATCTTGGCATGGGGATGTCTGGCCCGGAAACGGGCTGGCAGGACCTCTAGGTTTCCAGGCTGATAGTGTCTCCTCCTTGCCATTTTGAACCTGACATCTCAGACCCTCCCCAACCTGTGGAGCTGCACAGGGGCCCGAGACTCCAGCAAACCCAAAAGGGAGCCAGCACTCTGCCGGAGAGTTTGAGTCTAGATAGCTAGGGAACACTGGCAGGGGCAGTAGTCATCCTCTGTGGTGGCTGCCGCTCTCCGCGGCGCTGGCCCTGCGCCCCAACTCTCCATCCTCCCTGAATTGTTGGCCTGTGCAGAGGCAGCTGATGAGCTCGGCTTCAGGAGGCAAGGGCAGAAAGGGGGGTGACCCTACACCAGTGCCCCCAATTGGCCGCCCTCAACACAGGCTCAACAGTCAAGTGCCCACCTGAGAACCCAGCTGCGTGGCCGCTTGCCTCTCTCCTCTTTCTGGCCAGTCAGTCCCGTGCCTGCCCTTCAATGCTGGACCCCACTGTCTCAGTGACCAGTCTGTCTTGGTGTTCCTGGAGGTCCCTGCTTGGATGCATTTCAGAACAGGGGTATGTTCCAACCATGGTGGGGTATTCAGGGCAAATGTGAGAGCACACTTGCCTCTCTCACTGGGGCTGGGTGGGCCCCCAAGTTAACTCTGTCCATTCCTTTCCTCCTCTGGCCATAGCCATGCTCAGCTCCCAGGGCCACAGGCCCCCAGTCCTTGCCCCCAGCTTGCCCTCTTGGCCCAATGCTCATGCCCCTTGCCCCTTGACTCGTGGGCACTACATACTCCAAGCTCGGAAGGTGCTCTTCCTCAGCCTCCTCTGTTGTTACATTTGGGTCCTCAGCCCCCACTGCCAGGCCCTGTGCGGAGTACTCCCACGGCATTCTCTGCCACATCCCTCCTGGAAATGCCAATGCCAACCCCCTTTTATAGATGGGGAAACCAGGACTCAGAGGCAAATGATTGTCCAAGTTCACTCCATGAGCCAAGAGTGTGGAGACTCGAACCTAGTGCCGCCCGGCTGTTCTCATCTCACTCCCACATTCCCCTCCTCCCTTCCTGCTCCGGGTCCTCCTCCCCACGCAGATTGACTGCCCCCCTGGATTTCTGCGGCAGGCAGGCAGGCAGGCGCAAGGTGTCTGCAGCATTTCACCCCAGGCCACCGACTCCCCTACCTAGTCCGTGAGGCTCCCTCACTGATTCCTTTTAACGATGGGCCTGGGTCTTACCCCGGACTGCTCTGGGTCAGGAACGCTAGTGTGTCCTGGAGAGGAGGAGGGGACAAAAGTAGCATCTGTAGGAAGGACAGCCACTCTGCACCCAGCCCTGGCATGCAAGCCCGCTGCAAGGAGCCCAGGGCCTGGAGAGGGCCTTCAGGCTTGCAGCAGCCAAGAAGAATCATGGAGAACTTTCTGTCTTCATGTGTAGATTCCCACAGGCGTCTGCTGGCTCGGTGCCCTCCACCTGCCAGCCACGGGGATGGCCCTGTCCTTCAGGTGCCCCTGCACCAGGGCCCCTCTGCTAGCTCTGAAGGGGATCAGAGAGAAGCAGGGAGTGTGTGTGGTGCGTTGGTGACTAATGCCACTGGGCTCCTGCCAGCATGCCTGCTGGATGGCTCGGACGGATTGCGCCTCCCTGCCCTTGCGCTGCCCACCATTGCCCTGCTCACCCCTGCATGCCAGTCCCTCTCAGCTTCTCCCTATGCTGAGTGTGCACTCTAGGACCAAGGGATCGGGAGTGGAGGAACCTAGTGAGACCTGGAACTGTGGGGTCAGGGGCATGGTGGGGGTGCTGGAATCAAACCTGCCCGGGGTCTGGGAAGACATGTTGCCTCTGTCCCAGGGATGAGGAGGAAGGGATGGATGGATGAAGGCTTCTGTGTGGCCCAGAATAAAAGGCAATAAAGTAAAGGAAAACTGGCCTGTGCCCTGTGCCCCTCCTGGCCCCTACCTCCTCCCCCCTTTCCCTCCACCGACCTGAAGGAGGCTCTGCTTTGGTCCAGACAGGACAGGACCTGGGTTTCACAGGGTGAGTGCTAAGGTCAGGTCAGGGACACCATCCATCCATCTGTCCTGCCTGTGTTGAGGCTGAGACCCCCCTCTACGGCTTTTCCTGTACCTGAGTTCGTGGGGGCTGGCTGTGGGAAGCAGGTGTCTGGTGGCCTGTGGTGCAGTGAGCATGGTAGTTGCTTTCTCTTTCCACAGTCTACTCGCCCCAAATTTGCCCCAGACCAGGCCTGGGCTGAGGAAGGACTTTCCAGATGCCCCTCGCCCCCGCCCCGGCTCTCACTATTGTCTTTTCCAGTGTCGCTCCCTCCAACGCACTCCTATGGGCTCAGATGAGACCCCAGAGCTGAAACCCCTCGACTCCAGAGATCGAGACAGGTCCATTCTCTGGGTATTATCAGCCCCTCCCCCAGCAGCCGACAAACATCCTAAGGGACCAAGATTCCCATCAGCTCAGAGTCCCCGACTCCACTCCATATGGGGCCTCAAGAGGCCTGGGGGAGGGGAATCATGAGCATACCCCCGCCCCCAATCTCAGCAGAGAAAGAGCTAGGGAGGCCCTAGGGGTCTCACTGCGCCCCAGGACACTCAGTCCCGGAACCCCTGTCCCTGCTAGCTGCGCCGATCTTCAATAGCCAACTGCCTGCGGTCCCTGTTCCCGAAAGGCAAAGGACTAGGGTCGGGGGAGGCTTGGGTTCCGGCCTCTGCCTTTCCCTTCCAGGCTTCGCTATCGAGACTGAGCCTCCCAATCCGGCCACTTGTTGTCGCCACCGCCTCCCGGCCGCTTCGGCAGCGCACGGGTGGGGGGTCTCTCGCAGGGCCGCAGAAGGGGATGAGGGCAACCCCGCACGCGGCAAGAGCGGGCCAGTCGCCCTCTCCCCTTCTCCCGCTGCCGGAGCAGATTGGATTCTGAACGCGACACGAGCGGAATGTCAATAGGAGCGCAGAGCCACGGGCGGGCGCCGTGGAAGGGATCAGGATGCGGGCGCTCCGGCGGCGGGCGCGGGGGGCACAGCTCGGACTCCCCACTTCAGCCTCCACCGCCTTGCCGCACCGTCACCGCGGGCCACGCGGCCCAGTGACCCCGCTGCGGGGCCCCGCAAGTTTCCGCAGCGCCGGGGGCCACGCGGGCAGGGGCCGCGCTGTCCCCGCGCCGCGGCGACCCCTACCGCGGAGCCCGGAGCTACCGGGCCGTCCCGCCTCCCGCGCAGCCGCTCATCCGAGTCGCGCAGCAGGGTCCCCGGCGCCCCCCGGCCAGCCAGCGCGGCACCTGGGCGCACAGGTAGGAGGGCGCGTGGCGGGGGTCCCGGCGGGGCACTCACCCTCCAGCTCGTCCTCAGGGATATCCACCGGGCGCTGCTCTGACAGCAGGTTGGGCACGGTGTAGATGCCCCGGTACATCAACGCCGCCGTCACCGGGTGGAACGGCATCTTGGAGGCTCCGCGCCCGCCCGCCCGCCGCAAACTTTGAGGCCGGGGCTCATGGGCCGCCGGCGGCCCCGGGGGCGGCTGGAGCGGGCGGGGCGCGCGGTGCGGCGCGCGGTGGCGGCGGCGAGGTACGGGACACCCGCCCGGGACCTAGCGCCCCCGCGCCCCGGGCCGCCGGGCCATGCCGCCAGCTCCCTCGTCGGGCTCCCGGCTGGGGCCTCGCAGGGACAGCGGGGGCGGCGTCGCTCCGGCCTCTCGGCTCCGACCGCCCCGCGCTGCGCTCCCTCCGCTCTGCCCCGCGCGCTCCGCGCTGCTCGCCGCCCGCTCGTCCGCTTGCTGGTGCGGCCGCCCGGCCCGCCGCTCCGGCTCCCGCCGCCGCCGCCGCCTGCACTCTCGCTCGCTCGCTCGCTCTGTGCGGCGCTCGCCGCGCTCCCTCCTCCCCCGCCCGCCCCTCCCGCCCCCGCCCCTTCCCGCCGCCGGCCCCTGAGCGGCCGCCCCGAGCCTGCCCCGGCGCCTTCTCTCCGGTTCGCCCCGATTCTGCTTTCCCCCCAGTCTGCTTCGGATTGCTGTCTCCCGCACCCCACGTTCTCAGCCAGAGGGACCAGGGTGGTGTGGACTGGGGGTGGAGCCGTTCCTTGTACCCACTGTCCCACCTGCCCCCTCTAGCCCTCCCCCAGCAAGCGCCGAGAGATGAGAACTAACGGCTAGAGACCCAGAAAGGTGAGGTTGCCCCAGGCGCGGGGTCCTCAAAACCAGTAATCCTCATGTTGGTGCCGGGAGAGGCTCAAAGGTAGGGAAACTGAGGCTTAGAAAAGGACGTTGGCCAAGGTCACCAGGCAGGGCCAAGCACAGATCTGCAGGAGACTCCACCGGCCTGTGGCTGACACCAGCAGTTGACTGGATCCCACACGGGGCTCTAGTCCTGGATCCTTTCTGAGCCCTTGCCACTCGGCTTGCAGAGCAGAAGCCAAGGTCTATCTCATGTCCCCAGGGGCAGTGAGGAGGAGACCGACGACCCAGAGCCTGTTGGTCACATGGCTGCAGGTTAGACCATCCTCGGGACTTGAGCATGTGTGCTACGGGGGTGGGAGCAGGTGTCTGAGGGTAGCATGTGCATGTGTTTATCTTCATCCTTCGTCCAGGACACTGTGTACATGCATTTTCAAATCCACATGCAGATGAGTGTCTGAAGTATGCATGACCACCTACATGTGCCAGGACAGTGAGCTGGCAGGGAAGGGCACAAGCCTGGAGGCAGGTGTGTGCAGGTGTGAAGGCCCTTGAGCTGGGAGTGGCATGTATACATGAGCAGAGATGCGTGTGGACATGTACAGTTATGGGAGACGGTGACCCTCTGGCCTGGGTGGGCCTCAGCTGGCCTCAGTCTCATTCTTGGAACCCCCGTCTGAACTATCTCCCTGCCCCCTTGGGTCCAATCAGCCAAAGGCCCCAGCAGGGGAGCTGATTGCCACCGCCCTGCCCGGCCATGCCCTTCTCAAGCTGATTACATTTTTCTGCTTGTTTCTGCTTTTGTTGATGATTAATCATAGCCTTGTCTTGGGCCCGGAGAGAGGGGGTTCAGTGAGAGACACCAGGCCCAGCCACCCTAGGCCAAGGCAAGCTTGAGCCTTTCAGCACTTGGACACGCTCTGAATCTCTCAAGGCATATGAAACCTGTAGAGAAGCCAGGCAAACCCCAGCTGGCATCTGAGTGTCCGCCCCAGGCCTCTGGACCAGCTTGCTGCCTACTCAGACCTGGGGTTGGAGTTGTAAGCACACCCAGAAAAGCCCCCCCACACACACCCCTTCTTGTCCACTTGCCCACCCACCAGTCAGCTGAATCCTCCAGACCCTTTAGGGTTTCTAACGGAGCAGAGCCGTGACACAGAAAGTACCAGCCACCCACTCAGCAGACGCTGGGCTCCTACATCTAACACCTTCTTTCTGTGGGACTTCAGTTATGTCCCTTAACCTCCCAGGGCCTCAGTTTCCCCACATGTGAGGTAAACGTGGCGAGGCTACCTCTCAGGCAAGGGTAAAAATGAAATGATTTAATGTTAATCATTTTTGACGATGTTCCCCAAATCTCTTGAAGGCTTCCCATTAGCACAAAAACCACCCCCCCCATGGGAACAGGAACTAATAATCATAGTGTGAAGTATTGATTGAGGGGTGATCTGTAAGCGCCTCACTTGCTAAGCCTTCCCAGTTTGCTGTTGGAGCCTGCTGACAGACTAGCAGGAAACATACCTCTTGGTGCTTTCTTGGGAGACTGCCACACTGGCACAAGGCAGCTCCCTCCAGTTCCCTGAAGCCCCTGGCCTCACTGCCCAGTCAGGGAAATCTCAAAAGAGGCAGAAAGGAATCAAGAAAAAATCAAGTGGACATCCTCCATACAGCCAGGCCTGCAAGTCTGTGCTGAAGGTACAGGTGGCCATGGATACAGGGGCTGACCCCCAGACATTGACCTTGGTCTGCATCCAAGGGGTCAAGCTGTCCAGTCATGTGACCAGGGTACTCCCCAGAACAAGCCCCCTCCCTGTCTACGTGGCAGGCACTCTGAGACGATAGCTTTAGCATCATAGTGTACCACACTCTCTTGGGCAATCTTTGACATTTCAGTCCCCTGGTGACTCAAGCTGGTCCCTCCAACTCTCCCCTGATGCAAAGCAGGACACTCTAGCTGCTGACTCAGTGGGCTGCCCATTAGCACTACACTTGCTGGACTAGTAGCTGTACCTGCTCCCCTTTGCCTGGTGCCTGGGGACATAGGACATACCTGGGCTATGCATGCAAACTGCCTGGTCCCTCTCCTCAATCCCTTGCTCCCAATCATAGGCAGGGATGCGCCTGCTGAGGGAGCTATAGAGACCAAATCCAGCTGTAGAGCCATTTGAGGCAGAGGCAGGGGCTCCCGAAGCCAGGCTCTGGGATGTGCTGGCCTCCCCGCTCTTCTAGACTCTGGGAACCAGGTTGCTCCTGGGAACTATTGTCAACCTCCTCCACCCTCCAGTTCTGTGTATGACATTCAATAGACAGACCCCATGTGCCCAGACCCTGCATTCGATGCCAGTATGATGGCAAGGAACTGCTTGTGCCAAGGGCCCACGGAGCAAGGGCCATGGGCTGCTGGGTGCAACCGAGGCTGAAGCCTGCTGTCTGATGTAGGCGGGTGAAGATTTTACAGAGGGACATGGAAGCAAGACTTCAAAAATCTCAGGGCATGGGGGCAGGAGAAGGATGTGTTGGTCAGAATTCTAGGAGGCAGCGTTCACCAGCAGGGGTCCTCCTTGAGCCTCAGCTTCCTCATCTATTAAATGGGAGCACATCTAAGTGTAGAACAGCAAGAACATTCTGGTTTCATCAAGCCAGGAGAAGTCTGGTGTGGAGTAAGGAGGTTAGAGGTGTGAGGTTACTCTTAGCTTTAGAAGGCAGGCTCTGGGGGCTGGAGAGATGGCTCAGCGGTTGAGAGCACTGTCTGCTCTTCCAGAGGATCCGGGTTCAATTCTCAGCACCCACATGGCAGCTCATACCTGTCTGTGACTCCAGTTCCAGGGGATCTGACACCCTCACAGACACACATGCAGGCAAAACACCAATGCACATAAAATAAAAATAAAAAGGCAGGTTCTGAGTCTGCATCCCTCAGGTTCCCCGAGTGTGGGCTGGGGCTGGGGAACGTGAACACCTGTGACGTGAATAAGAGAGTGAATGAATGAATGAATGAATGAATGAATGACAGTCACCCAGCTGCCCTGTCCTCTCTGCACATCAAGGGAGCAGACGGTGCGGTGCGATCACAGGGTGTGAATTATGTCTGTCGCTCCCCAGCTGGGGGAAGGAGCTACCGCCGTCACACTGCGCTCTTTCGGGGCCCACTGGGAGATGCATGGGCCCCAGGCCTGCCCAAGGGGATCTCATGGACCTCAGAGCTTAGCCTCCACCAAAAAGGCTGGGGAGTGAGGGAAGGTGATCCACTCCCTGAAAGCTGAAACCAACCGTTTGTTTCCTCAACAGCCCTCCAGCGAGAGAAGTCCGGACGCTGACCCCTTCCTCCCAAGAGCAGCAGAGTTCCTGCCCTGCCTAAGACAGGGCCCTTCCTTCTGGGCACTGGAGGCCTCTCTTTTCAAGATAACAGCTCGCTGGCTGGACCTGCACTCTGCCGCCTGCTGCCGCTTGCCACCCACATTCAGCACCAGGGAGAGCGCCCAGCAGCTCTGGCAGGCCCTGAGCTGAGAGGAAATGGTGTAGGACCCAGGAGAGCCTGCCAAGACAACCTGAACCAGTGACCAGAGGAAGCCAAACTTGAAGGAAGGTAAGCGCCAAGGTCATGTCTGCACCATTGGCCACAGCGTCGCCAGAGCCAAAAGGCCTGGCTGGAGAGAAGCTGAGGGGTACAGAGGCACAGGTTGGGGAGAGGGGGTGTCTGGGGACAGCCGAGGCTCTGGCCTCTGCTCCTTGGCTGGAGAACAACGTTGTTCCAAGAACCCAGTGGGGACAGTGTCTGGAGGTGAATAAAATATTCATTGTCCAGGCACTCACTTGATGAATAATGGAATTTATAAGCTTGCAGACTCAGGCTGGGCCAGGAGAGGGTGCAGTCCGGAACCTGCGGGGCCCGTTTGCTCTGATCCCTGTCCTGTACGGAACACCCCCTCTGAGCCTTCAGTCCAGCTCCTGAAGGTGATAGGACCAAACATGACGGCATGAGGGACACCAGAGAGGGCAGTCCTTAAATCTGTTGCTCTTCCAGAAGCAACTTGAGGATGGAAAAGCACCTGGAGGTGAGGGATTCAGGGTGACTGTGATGAACCCTGACTGCAGGCTGTCACTGGCTTTGTGTCCTGATGATGGCAACTGTCTTGGCCTCAGTTTCCTGTCCTGTGAAATGGGCTCATGCTGCTAGCACACAGAGTAATGAAGGTGAAGGTAGCTGATGCCACTGTCCCTGGCTCTAGACTTCATAAGCCTATTCTCTGGCTCCCATGATCCTCTGGGCCTAGGAGTGGCCTCACCTAGCTTGTACTGAAACAAGCTAAATGACAGAAGAGATGTGATCACAGATGGAGAGACACTTAGGACCCTCAGGGCAAGGTCGGCCCTCAGTAACCATAGAAACCTAGCCCACCAGACACACGTTCAGGCATTCAGCCCCTTGGCCTGAGAAATGCGGCTTGCACTGGGTGAACTTTAAAGGCTCCGTGGAGCCTCCAGGGGAACGGAAAGACTGGAGGGGAAAACGGGAAAATGATTAGAGGTGGAAGAGTTTGGGGTGTTTTGCCCAGAAAACAACAGGGACCCCAGGCCTCGGTCTTCCCCTCAGGAAAGTGGGAGCCTCTGGTTGGGGACTGGTAGAACTACAGGCTCTGAGGCAGCATGGGAATCAGAACTTTGGAAGGAGGGGAGGCAGCCATGGTGTCACCAGATGGGCCTTTGCTCTGGGTTCCCTTCCAAAGAGAAGGCTGTATCTAGGGGAGATGAGGCACAGGGTGGATGCTAACCGCTCTGGGCCTCCCAGACTCCTGTCTCAGTCTGTTGCTTATAAGTGTAACCAACTGTCTGAGGTACCCGATGGGTCCATCTCAGGCCAACCTGGTGCCACAGCTGCGCCCGGGTGACATGTCAGTGGAAGTCACCTCTTCTGGACAGTCCTCCTCTCCTCTCCCGGTTTTCATGTGACATTCAGGCTTATCTGGGTGCTGAGGTGTGCAGACCTAGGAGGTGAGGGTCTGCACCCTGGAGCTGTAGAGTTTGGCCTCATCCTCTGGGGGCATCTATAGAGCAAATCATTGGGTCTCTAAGGGTCTGGGTACCTCCCCTGGGAAAAAAGGGGAGCCCAGAAAAAATAAGATATGAATGGATTGATCCTAGGGTCCAGGACAGCATAAACATTTCCATGGCAGTCCTCGGTGTCAGGGACCTCAGGTAGACCTGCTTTCTGTGCCCGGCTGCAGCCTGTGTGCTTACCTCCAGGGACAGGGACAAGGCTTTCTGCCCAGAGGAAGTGGCCAACGTGTGCTGATTCCTGGACTCTGCCTTTGTATGCAAAGACCTCTCCTGTGTCCACACAAAGCACTGAGGGCCCTAAAGGAACACCTGTGTGTCCCCTGGGATAGGCACAGAGCTAAAGTGTGAACACCCATCAGAGTGGCGTTCTCTCCTCACGCGAGCCTGTGGGCAGAGGAAGAAGTCAAAAGGGGTCAGAGCAGACGCAGTGAGGCCAGAGTGGAGATGAGTTCCCTGTCCCTCATTCCATGGCTCGGTTACTGAGATTAGCCTGGCATCCACCCAGGGCACAGAAGAGAGATGCTTTGTTCACAGGGAGTGTGTGAGAGGTGAAGACGAGACATTGCCTCTGGAGGGGCTGTTGTTCTCGGGGAGTCCCTCAGCTCCTGCCACCACCAGATCTGCGGGACACTAGGTTACAGTCCTGTGGAGTTCCCAGGGTTAGGGAACTGGGTTAGCCGGAGGCGTTGGGCATGGTAGGTGGAGACACTTCTTCCAGGGCCAAGCGAGGTCTCTGTCCCTCACGGCCCACAGCACCTCATCATGTTGAGCCTAAGTGATGATAAACCAGCTGCAGTTTAACTGGTAATTAATCCTGGACAGGGCAGCAATGGCGTTACTAATTGGATCGTTAGAGATTTGTGCTTTATGGCTGCGTAATTAGAGAAGCTGTAGGGGGCCAGGGTGAACTGGAGGGGGGCACGTGGGGTTGGGGGCAGGGCACAGCAGGCAGCACCCCTTACCAGGCCATAGCTGGCTCACCGCAGGGCCTCTGGTCTGCTCACCTTCCACGGTGGGGCTCTAGGTGTCTGAGTAGGGGGGCTGGCAAGAGCCCTACACGCCACCTCTCTGAAGTCTCGATTCCATCATGTTGGCAGGCAAAGATTTTTGCAAAGTGCAACTTGAGAGGAACTCCCGAATCTCATAGGCCAGTTCTGACAGGGCAGAGGGACACGTCTTTATATCTCCAGGCTCACAGGGCTAGCTACAAACCGTCCTCGTCTGATTGCTTAGTGTTACTTTTTGTACAGTGCTAGGAATGGAACCCAGGGCCTCTCACACACTGGACATGCTATCTACCACACATGCCCAGCCCCAGAGGGAGATTTCAGGATAGGGAGGGCTCTTGTGTCCACTCTCTTGGTCAGTCCTCAGCAGAAGACATCCTTACGTGTGCTCTATGATTAATGTCTCGTACACACGTGTGACACATGCCGACCAGACCTGGATACCACCATGTGGTCAGTTTTCATACACACATGTGAACCATGTGTGGGGACCCTGGCTCCTGGCCCAGACTCATGGGATAGACACTGTAAAATGCATTGTGGGAAATAGGAAAGGGGCATTCCTTAGCTTGAACTCACACAAAAAAATCTAAAACAGTACCTGGCACTCAACAAATATTTGCTGGATTAGCTGATGAAAAAGAGGAGAAAGAAGGGCAGCCTAGAAGACAGACCATTGGGCCCCTGTCCCCCAGGCCCCGCCCATTGGGCCCCTGTCCTCCAGGCCCCGCCCATTGGGCCCCTGTCCCCCAGGCCCCGCCCATTGGGCCCCTGTCCTCCTGGCCCCGCCCACTGGGCCCCTGTCCCCCAGGCCCCGCCCACTGGGCCCCTGTCCCCCAGGCCCCGCCCACTGGGCCCCTAGCCTACAGTGCTCCTTCAAACTCCCACCTGTCCAGGTTGAAGTGCTCACAAGGCCGGCAGCGCCTCTTTCCTCACCCTCATCCTCTCACTCGCTGTACTCTAGCAGACTCCCGACCCTTGACCCTTACCTGTTCATGACAGAATGCCAGGTACTCTCCTGCCTCAGGGCCTTTGCAACGTATTCGGTCATCTGCCGGAAATGCTCTCCCTTGGGACCCTTTATGGCTCACTCTTTCAGGTCTTAACTCAAAAGTCAAGGTTCGTTCGTCCGTCCTTCCTTCCTTCCTTCCTTCCTTCCTTCCTTCCTTCCTTCCTCTCCTCCTCTTCTTTTTCTTTTTCTTTTTTTTTTTTTCTTTTTTTGGTTTTTCGAGACAGGGTTTCTCTGCGTAGTTTTGTGCCTTTCCTGGAGCTCACTTGGTAGCCCAGGCTGGCCTTGAACTCACAGAGATCCGCCTGGCTCTGCCTCCCAAGTGCTGGGATTAAAGGCATGCGCCACCACCGCCCAGCTTCTTTTTCTTTAAAGATTTTAAAAATTTTGTATTTATGTGTGTGTTGGGGTATCACGTCACATGTGCGCAGAGCCTGCAGAGGTCAGAAGAGGGTATCAGATTTTACGGAGCTGGAGTTACAGGTGGTTGTGAGGTGCACAGTGTAGAGTGGGTACTGGGAACCAGACTCCGTCCTCTGAGGAGCAGGAAGTGATCTTAACCGCTGAGCCATCTCTCCAGGCCCCAAAGTCACCTTTCAGATGGTCCTTCTCTTTAAACTAACCAAGCAACCAAACAGACAAGTGACGCTTGTCCTCATCCTGATCAGAGCACATCTATCAGTGTGACCCACAGCAGACAAACGGACCTTTCTTGTCTGGTCTGGATTTTGCTCACTGCTCTAATGATTGTTGAACAGAATGAAGGGCTTGAGGATGCTTACAGAAGTGTCCCAGGGAGGTGAAGTCGTATTGTGGGGACTTGAGGGCTGAGCAAGGGCTAGAGTCTGACATGGGACAGGGCGGTTAGAAGGATGCCCCTGCCTGAGGTCTGTACCCACTCCTCAACCCCCAACAGCACCGTGGCAGGAGGCAGTGACCCAGCACCCCATGTCAGCAAATTACTTGGGAGAAAGGGTTTGGGAGATAAAAATCCTGCCCTGCCAAATAGGGCAGCTGCCACCTTCAGCCAGGTCAGCCCGTGGGTTCCACTTGACTTTATTATTATTATTTTTTTTCCTGAGACAAGGTTTCTCTATATAATAATCCTGGCTGTCTGTCCTGCAACTCACTCTGTAGACCAGGCCCCCTCGGAACTCACAGAGATCCACCTGCCTCTGCCTCCTGAGTGCTGCACCCCCTCCACCTGACTCTTACCTCCCCCCATAAACAGCTGCATCTGGATTAGGCCTTGGGGCCCCAGGATGGCCCCTCCTTGGCAGACACGAGACCTTAGGTTGCAGGGAGGAGCCATAGTGGCTGAACACCCTCCTGAACACGTGAGGAGTGCTGAGCCCAGCAACACGCTGCCCACCTGCCTGGTCTGGCCGCCTCAGCATGGCCAGGTGATGTACGACCCACTGCCCTGCCAGGAAGCGACAGCAAATGAATGGGCCGTGCTGGGGAGCAGGCTCAGAGCCAGGTGCCGTGAGCAGCAGGAGGCAGGCGCCTGGCTCGGGAGAAACCATTCCGGGAACGTCACCTCCCTGACCCAGGGCAGGATGGGAGGCAGGGACTGTCTTGGGCGTGATGCCCATACACTGGTCTTTAATGTGGGGCGGTGCACGGACTGAGTGTTGCAGGGGGATCTTGGCCCCAGTTTCCTCGTCTATAAAATGGCCAACAAGGAACCATGAGGAGACATGGACTGTCCACTGAGAGACAGCCCCCAGACTCAGGTCTGCTGCAACACTCCTGGCCCCTAAAAAACACTGCTTCTTCCTCTCTGCACCTCCAAATCTGAATCCCTCCCTGGGCTTATGGAGAATCAGGCCCAGATATTCCCTAACCCCCTCCCTCCCATCTTTCAAATGGGAAACCTGAGAGGACTTGGCAAGGTCAGGGCCAGACCTTAGGAGACTCCTCGAGGTGGGTTTTTAAAGGAGCCCTCTCCACACTGTGGTCCCTGGGTGCTAAGTGCCAGCTGCCTTTGCTGCCCAGCAGGGATAAGGAACAATCAGGGCATCACTGGGTACAGGGAAGGGGGCTGGGGGCCAGTGCAGCTGCTGTGACCGAGTTGGGATGCGCCAGACGCCTCTGTGAGCTCTGTCTGCATCCAAGGAGACCAGGACATCCAGCGGACGGTGTGTCCTTGCAGGCAGGGCCTGGAAAGGGATGAGGAGGGGGGTCATTCTGGGGACCCAGGCTGCTTGTGGGGCCAGGCAGTGTCTCCTGCCATCTGTCCCTTACCCTGCTCCCCAGAGGATTCTGGACACTATGGGGCCTCCAGTGACTGTGGACATGTGACACAGGTGTACACAGATGGGCCTAGGTGGTACAGACACAACTTGGTGGCTGGGATTGCCCACAAACAGGCAGCCACTGGACATTTGGTGGGGGTGTATGCATGAACAGTCTGGCATCTGGATCCCAAGAACCAAGGTGCTGGCAGAACAGGTGTGGATGTGTGCACCAGGGTGAGTGTGCATGCTCCATTCACACCAGGATGGGTCATGTTTGTGGCACACATATGTGTGAGTACACACTCAACATGCACTAAAGTGCTGCTGAAACAGCCCCAGGTGAGATGAAGAAGGCCAGGCCCCATTGTCAGATAGGGAAACCGAGGGCAGAGGCCCGGCTCAGGTTGCTGGGATTCTGCGTAGGTGTCTAGGTCAGTGAGCCCTGCTCTGTCCTTTGCACAGGTGGCAGTCAGGCTAAAAAGTGTCCCTCCCATGAGGGCTGGGGAGATGACTCATCGCTAAAGAGCACTGGCTGCTTTTCCAGAGGACCCAGGTTCAATGCCCCGAACCCACACAGTGGCTCACAACCGTCTGTAACTCCAGTTCTAGGGGATCTGACATCCTCTTCTGGCCTCCATGGGTACCAGGCAGACGTGGTGCACACACATACATGTAGGCACCAGGGTAGGAAGACAGGTCCTACAGGAAGGCTTAGGCATTAGAGTTGGGCAGGGTTACTTGAGTCCCCTGCCTGAGACCACCTCTGGAGAGGGGACACCTCCCTCGGTCTCTTCATTCATGGAACGGAGTCCCCATCCCTCCCAGCCTCTTGATGGACAGAATTGGTGAGGTCTTAAATACCACATCCTTCCATGAGTCAGGGCTGGGGACCGAAGGTCACCTTAGGGACAAGGCGATGGTCCGGAGCTGCATCCTGGGCTGCACCCTGCACAGGCTCTCCTGCAGGACTGACATCTGGGAGAGGAGAGGAGCTTGAGGCGGGGGATGAGGGCACTCAAGGGAGGTGAGGCTGGGCGGCGGGCCCTTCTGGTCCAGTTAGTGAGAGGATTTGTCATCTTAATGATGTGATATTTCTTGCCTGGCTCCTGTCAGTGGTAGCAAGAGGGGGGACAGCTGCCTCTACAAGTGAGAAGGTGCTGGACTGGTGGGGGCAGGCTGGATACCCACATCTGTCCAGGCGGAGGTGGATGAGGCCGGAACTTCGGGGATGGAGGGACCAAGAGCTTTTACTTCCAGCCCAACTCTGCATGTTGCTGTGCGACCTTGGGCGAGTCCTTCTCCATCTCCAAGCCTGCTTCATCTCTAGACCGGGACTGGTGCCCCAGCTCCTGGCACAACCACTGTTGACTCCAGGCAGAGCCCTCCTCTCCTGCTCCATCCCACTACCATGGTCTGGCATTCCTCATGTCCTTCCTCATTTCTAGGACTTTGTAAGAGCTGCTCACCTCCCTGGTCTCCTGTCAGATCCGAGGAGGTGTTCAGTCAGCCTGTCTCCTGGTCACTTGGTGACTGCTGATGTCCTACTCTGTTGGGCTTAGCACTGTGTTCCAGCACACAGTAGGGCCTGGATACGTCTGTTTCTTGAATGATTGAGCAGCCCCAGACCTGCCCTCCTGATTCGATAGTGCGGCTTCATGAATGCAGGTGGCAGAGAGGGTGGCCTGGTGGGCGGCCAATCCATCAGCCTGGCAGTGTGCCTGACCAGATGGAGCTGAGCCCCTGGGGGGAGGGAGAGGAGAGGATTCATCACCCACAGTAGGTGGCAGGCGTGTGGGCGTGCCTATCCAGCCTCTTGTGGGATCCCCATCCATCATGCTGTACCAGGGGCTCTCTGCGGAGGTGAACAGGCTATGTCCTCAAAGAAGGCTTCTTAGGGTGGGTCCTCCAGCTGATTTCAGCTCTGTGGCACAAGGGGAAACTGAGACCTAGAAGGTAACAGAACTTCACAACAGGGGCTCTAGGGTGAGACCAATGAACATGTGAGTGACATCTCCAAGACTCATTTGTTTGACCCTTGGGGAGTTTCTGAGAGCTGCCCCCCCCTCTGTGGGAAGCAGTTTTATGGAGAAAAACGTAGCGCCTGGCACACAGTGTTCAGGCCAGGTCATGCCCTCGGGCTAAAGGAGGAAGCGGTAGGTGACTTCAGTGGCAGGACCAGTGGATCCAGGCAGGGCCACCACCAAGGGGAAGGAGACTTTGATGGATGCTCTTCCTGCCAGTGAGGCTGGGGGAGGGTCAGCTAGTGATGACCAGGCCCACGGTGACCACAGCTCAGCTGGCTGACCAGCTGGCCTGGAGGCCGCCATGCTACAGCCTCGCCCAGCCCCCATGCCCATTTTCTGGGAACTCACTGTCTCCTCCTCAGCCTTTCTGAGGCACTGTTTCCCTGTGCTGCTCAATGGCCCTCCAGCCTGAGATCCTCATTCCGCCAGCCAGGACTCACCAGCCAACAGGTACCAGACACCCCCATGTGCGGGACTCTGTGCTGGGCGAGGGGGCTCAATAAGGAAGCGGGTCTGGGCCGCTTGCTTGCCCTGAGCACTGGGGAGGTTACAGGTGGGTCTGAGCTGTGCATCAAGCATAGGCCCGACAGATTAAGGAGAGTGTTAGGGGACATTAGCCCTTTGGTGAGACAAGCTCCCTGACAGTTATGGGCACTGTTCAACACCAGGCGCCATGCATGCACTTTGTGGGCATTATTTCATCTACTCATCCATGACAGACTTTGATGGTTCTGGCTTCCAGCTGAGCAAACCCAGCTTCAAAGAGATAACACGACTTTTGGGGGACCCTGCAGCTGGAGGGGAGCAACATTTGAGCTTACACCTTGTGTTCTTTTCTTCCTACCAGGGCGTACCGAGACCATCCTCCTCTTCAGTGCCCCTGCTGCTGGGAGCAGGGCAGGCCTGGGACTGTCCCTCCAGAATCTGAGGCTCCCTGGACAGTGCAGGTCGTCCTGGACCTGTCCCCTGCTGCTGAGTCCCCAAGAGGATTGTTGTCCACATCTGGGTAACTCAGAGAAAGGACTGCTGTCCTGTGGGGGATAGAGTGGTTTTCCTCTGAGGCTAAGTGCAAGATGAACCCAGGCATGGGAGGTAATGGGGCTCAAAACAGCTGTGAGAAGTCACATGGGCCCTGAGCCTATTCCCTCCCATCATATAAATGAGCAGAGCACACAGGACCCTTCAGGGCCTCCCATGATGCCTCAGAGGACCGAAGTGGGTGCTGCTGCAGCCTTTGGGCTGCGGTGTACACAGTGTCCAGGCCTCTCCTGGGACTGCCACAAGGATTAAAGCTTGATGAAGAATGCAAAGGCTGCTGGACGCAGTGGTGCGTGCCTGTAACCCCAGTATTGAGATCAATCCATGTGAGTCTATTTAATAGGTAATAGGCATTTATTAAGACATAAATTGAGGAAATACATTCACGAATACAGAACCGAATAGACAGCTCCCATACAATGGCAGGAAGCACCACCTCCCATATAGCCCAAGATCATGGGCAGAGCAAATACCACTACACTTTAGCATTAGGGAGGCAGAGGCATGCAGACCTCTGCATGTTCGAGGTCAGCCTGGTCTACATAGTGAGTTCCAAGACAGCCAGGGCTGCCTAGTGAGACCTTGTCTTAGTGCAGAGGCTGGCCAGCAAGGTAACTCAGTGGGCAAAAAACGCTTGCCATGCATGCTTAATGGCATGAGTTTGATTCCTAGAACCCACATAAAAATAGAACCAACTCCACAAAGCATACTGTGGTATGTATGGGCAGCCCCCTCAGCCACACACACACTAATGATAATAATAGTAGTAATTAATAATGACAAATTAAACTATTATAATACAGAGTCTAGGTATGTGTGATGCACACCTATAATCTGAACACTTGGGAGGGCATTTGAGTCTGAGGCAGTCTAGGCTACATACTGAGTTTTGGGCCAGCTGGGGCTACATGGGGACACCCTGTCTCAAACAAGCAGGCAAGCAAACAAACAAACCGTATTACGCCGAATGAATGATATGAATCTGTAATCCCAGCGCTGTGGAGAAAAAGACAAGAGATTGGGAGTCTGAGGTGATCCTGTCCATTGCAAGTTTGAGGCCAGCCTGGGATATATGAGATACTCCCTGAAAATAAAAATTTTAAAAATGCCAAGGGCAACATAGGCTACTATTGTCATTAATTACTCTTACATTTCTCAGGCCTGACCAGAGCAGGTGTTTAGGAGACAACGGTCTTGATCACATGAACACAGGGTCTGTGCTGGGACAAGGAGGAGGCTCGGGTTGTGTCTGGACGGGCTGTGAGGAGCTGGGGGAGCCTGAGGAAGGCCTTTGCTGTCCAGCTAGTGGAGCAGGGAGACTCTAATGAAGTGAGTTAGCTCCGGGCCACACTGATTTCACGTCTCGATGGCCACTTCTCAGCTGGTAAATGTCACTGGAGAGCAGCAGACAGTCCTGGCAATGGCCCAGCTGCAGATGGGGGTGGGCCGGCTGCCAGAGGGGCTGAGGATGCCCTGGGAATGCTGATGCAGGACCAGGGTCCCCGTCCCTGTGGCTTCCAGGACGGCTGCACCCTCCAGGCTGTAGTTCTGTCACCAACTCGGGGACGCTTGTAACTGCGGGTCCCGATTCTGACCCCCCACAACGCGAACTCCAGGCTGCTTCTTGGCTGGCCGGATTTACCCCTTTGTTTGCCTTGCAGAGGTTCCAAAAGGGGGGCCCAGCTGCCCTGGGCTTCTGAGTGGGAAGTAGAACCATGCAGAGCTCTCTGGGCCCATGCTCGGTCTTGAGCTGTCACCCTCGATGACTGATCCAGGACACGCACACAGTACACACAGCTATAACCACACAGCAGCCAGCTTCACTTAATGCACTCTCGCTGCAGCAGGCCTTGGCTCACAACCAAGGCTCCCTGATCTAATGTGGCCCCAGGAAGAGCCTGTAGTGGGCTCAGAAGTGACTCCTGTTGGAAAGGGATGTAGCTGAGAGGCCAAACAGCAATATGGGCCAGAGCATCCTCACATGGTCCTTGTGGGCCCCAGCCTTCCATCCAGCCCCTACTCGGTATATCTCAAAGCAGCCTCCTGAGGTGGGCGTTTGCTCTGGAAGTCGCGTTGTTTCTTCATGGCTCATTGGCCTATCCTGGATAGGAAGGCTGCAGGGGAAAATGGGGCTCCCTGAAGATTTGGGGGCACAAGACCACCCATCTCAGATAAAAGCAGAGGGGAGGCATTCACTGGTACCTGTACCCCTTTTTCTCTTCTTCCGGAAACCCAGTCTCCAGGTCTAAAATCTGCAAAGTTCAGCCCAACTCATACCTGTCCCAGACCCAACATTTCCTATGCGCATGCCTGGGTTTCTCCCAGAGGAGCCAGGAGCAGTGGCCTTGGGACTGACATGTGGCAGCCAGCCAGGTCCCCCAAGAAAGCTGTGATTTCCACATGGAGCCAGTGAGCACCCTCCCTGAGTTAGTGGTAGGCAGTTCCTACCTCCTGGTATCCCCCATCCCAACTCTCTTCCTTTCCCTTCTAAATTTGGTCCTTAAGGGGCTGGGCCCCAACTATGCGTGAACCGGCCACAGCAAGGCCCACTGAAGGTTGTTGGTAAAGTTGCACCAAGATCCCAGAGAGACAGCAGCATGCAGCTGTTTTCCCCAGGAAAACGCAGTTCCATTGGGAGCTGCTCCGGGCCCCTCGTTCTTGGCATCCCCACGTGGAGAGGGGAGCCCTGGAATCCCCTGCCACTCTTCCCCTTCCTTGGGAAAAGAAGAGGGAGGAGAGAAAAGCCGTATTAATAAAAGAATAGAATGCTGCAACTAACTCCTTGCTGGTGTGTGCAGCCCAGAATAGCAATGGGCTTTCTCAAGGCAAACAGAACTCCCCAGGTGTTAATGCAAATTCACTCGCTTAAGATGAAAGAGGGTTGTTTCCCCCTTCGCTGGTTAATATGAAGGACTTAATAGATTCAGCCTAGGGAACTGGGGATCTCAGCCTGGGAGCTGAAGGCAGGGAGGAGGGAGGGCGGGGAGGGATCGGGCGTGGTCCCCCGTGGATTTCAAAGCAGGGCAACTGTCATAGCAGGGCAGGCTGAGGACTCAGCGCCTGCCACCCCATCCTCCATCCTGACTGACAGGAAGGACCTGTCAGGGACTCCAGAGGCAGAGCACTGGGAAAGTCTGCAGTGGCCATGCCAACCTTCTGTCTCCATTAATCTGGGGGCCTCTAAGGCCCCTTCCCAAGCTGTGCCAAGAGAATGTAGGGCTAGGAGAGAAAACGGGGTGAGGTGAGTATTCTTACCACAGGCCAGGCTGGCTGGGTCTAGTCCATCTCCATCGTTCTTTTATTTCCCCCAATGGTGACCCTCTTTTGACAGAGCTGAGGAAAGCCAGGCTGTGAAACTGAAACTTAGGGGATCCCAGAGTTCTTGTGCGAACACGACCTTGCACAGCCGAGGCTCAGGAGCCCAGACAGGAGACAGGACTTCCTTCCTCAAGTCTACACAGCTAAAGCAGCGAGCTGGAGGGAGCAGAGCCCTGCCCGCAGCAGCTCCCTGGGGCTTTCTCTGTCAATCTCTCCTCCCAGCCTGGAGACCCTCAGGCCTGGACTAAGCCACACAGCCCAGGGCATTCAAGCTTTTCCTGCGGGCTTCCCAGGGCACCTCTCTCCACGAAAACTACTCACTCACTCAGGACCTCCAGAGAGGAAAGAGTGGAGATGTGGCGCCGAGCGATGCTAGGCTCCCATAGGTGAGGGCCAGGAGCTCTAGAGGGGTGTCACTTGGACTCAGCTGGGGATACAGAGAAACTTGGAGCCCGGCTGTGCCGACCCAGGCTAGAACCTAACTCTGGTCTGGGGTAAAGGCACAGCAGGTACCTGTCACAAGACACCACAGCCGCTCTTGCTTTTGTTTACTGACTTAATTCCTTCAGATCAAAGGCTGCCCCTTCCTCCTCAATGGGGGGGGGGGGGTGGAGGTGGCGAATTACATTATTAATATTGGAAATGGGCAAGGCTCTGTGGGGACTACTCCCTTATGCCTGATAAGAGAAAATTAGGTCACTGCCACCTCTCTCTAGTGTCTGCTGCAAGAGTCTTTCAACCTGGGTGCCTTGGAGAGGGATAGATCCATATGCAGAGGCGATCGTGGCCCATCCAGAGCCTCAGGTCCATCCTGAACCTCCAGTAAATTATTGACCCAAGTGGAGAGTATTAATGTGGCACAATAACGTCCTTCCCGGGCAGCTCAAGCCAGGCTATCTATCATTTCGTGGGCTCTGCAGCTGGCACTGGGCAAACACTGAGGACAAATAGGCCAGATGCAAGGTCATTAAGCTCCAGGTGCAGGGGGTGGGATGGGGCCCACACGGGGCAGTGGGTAGGCCTGGTGCCTCTGGGCTGTGACTTCCTCTGCGTCACCCTGGTCCTTTTCTCTGCTTCCTCCTGCCTCAGCCCTCCAGAAGGCACTATTCAGAGAAAGCCAGCACCCTGGAGTGACCGACCACATGTCTGGGTCCTAGGCTCAGGGCCTTTAGGCATCATTAATCTCTATAAAGCCCTTGAAAGTCCCATTGACAGCACCAAAAAGTGAAACCACTTGCCGAGGTTGGAATGGCTGGTGAGGGGCTGAGCAGGTGTGGGACCCCGGGCTTATTGGGCCAAGTCAAGAAGGGCCTTAAGTCCCTCTGCTAGGACAAGACTTGTCCCCAGTGCCCCAAGGCTGGTGATAAAGAAGATTCCAGATGCCAATGATGGCACACACCTGCTATCTCAGCACTTGGGAGGTGAGGTGGGAGGATTTTCTTGAGTTCAAGGGCACCCTGGAGTACAGGAAGAGCCTGTCTAAAAACAAAAACATTGTTTCTTCATGCCGTTCCTGATGTTACATGCCCATACCACAATTTCCTGAGAAATTGGAATACCTTATTTATTTAGGTTTTTCAACACTCTGTAGACCAGGCTGGCCCCAAACTCACAGAGATCTGCCTGCCTGAGTGCTGGGATTAAAGGCGCGCGCCACCACTGCCTGGCATTTAAATTTTTATTAGTGTCTTGGAATATTTAAATTTTTTATTACAAATGTTTACTGGGGGGTGGCATGCACGTGCTGAGGTGCTGGGGTAGAGGTCAGAGAACAACTTGTGGGAGTCAGTACCTCGTGGGTCCTGGGATTGGATTTAACAGCAAGTGTCTACCCACTGAGCCCTCTCGTGGCTGCGGAGTATTTTTTGTTTCCCATTTTCATCTGCCTCAGGCCCCTAGAGGTATCACGTCAATCACTTTTACAGAAGTGACAGACAACCCTGCCCAGGGGGTGAGGGCAGTGCTATGGCTAGGCAGAGCTGATAAGTGTAGGCTGGGGTTTCCTCCGGGTTTTGTGGCTCCCACCTCAGGGTTCACAGGCGGCCCTGAAGTCTCCCTGGCAGCAGCAGGCAAGGTGCTATTCTGGGGTCACCACTCCAGTGAGAAACCTGCATCCAGTGAGAACAGGAGAGCAACCAGCGGGGTTCCTCTCTGAGCCAAATAAGAGACCTTGCTGTGCTGATAAACGGTCCCATAATTTGCTAGCACGGCCCTGCACCACGCTGATGGCTGAAGGAGCTTTCTCCCTACAGGGCTGGAACTGCAGCCTCGGGATCCTGCCATAATGCAGTAATGACAGGCTGCCAGGGAGCCCCGCACGGCAGGCAGGCAGGGAGGGGCGGGGGAGAGCCCTCTCGCTGGAGAGGATGTCTGGGCCGTCTGCAGGGAGACACAGAGGTGAAGGCGGTGACTTTATCTTCTCCAGACTGCAAGGGATTGGACCAGACAAGGTTGCAGCAATATTCTGTCAGAACCTTCTGCCCTTCTAGACCTGGGCTCCCAGCTCTTCAGTACACGTGGGAAACTCCTAATCTGATCCTCCCCATGAAGGCTTCTGGGACACACAGCCCTGGGGGACAGCTGCCAGGCACTCCCCACTCAAGAAGCATAAGGCAGAGGAGGAAGTGCTGGCAGGGAGGCCACAATGAACACCAAGGTCCATGCTACCTGAAGACACCAGAACTCAGGCAGTCTGTTCACATTCCGATGCCAGACAGAGCCTGGCATCCCAGCACTCGGTGAGGCAATGACAGGGAGATGGGGGCCAGCCTGGACTACATGATGTTTCAAAATAATGAATTATCAGCCAATACTGTCAGTTCCAGCTCCGCTTGACGGAGATGTTAGGCTGCCACTTTGGGCTATTGGGGTGTCTTTAAACAGTCAGGTAAAAATACTGCTTAAAATGACCAGTATATACAGAGCAATATCTCTGCTTTGACTGTCCAGGAAGTCAGGCTCCTCCAGTGATTAGGACTAACAGTCTACACGTAGAAGCTTGTATTTAAGTTGACCCAATACAAAATAGCATGCCTGGAGCCCTGGGTATGACCCCAGCAGCACATGAATCAGGAGTGGTGTTTTGTGACTGCAGCCCCAGCACGGGGCTGGGGGTGGAGACGGGGAAACAGGAGTTCAAGGTCATCTTCAGCTGTGTAGTGAGACAGAGTAGCCTGGGCTACATGAGACAATATCTCAAAAAAAAAAAAAAATGTTCTGCCAGGCATAGTGGCAAAATCCCAGCACTCAGGAAGCAGAGGCAGGTGGATCTCTGAGTTTGAGGCTAGCCAGGGCTACACAGAGAAACCCTGTCTTGAGAAGCCAAAACAGCATGATTTAATCAGTAATGGACTCTATATTCAAAGCTAACAAAACATTGCCAAAACTTTTATAAGCGTTATAACATCATTCCAAAATATATAAAACAGTATTTAACTCAGACCCTGGGAAATATGTATCCAACTATGCACACTCAGTGATGGGGACAGATTCTGAAATACACTGTTATTTCCTTGTCTCACAAATGCCATAGCGTACGCACACAGACCGCCAGTCACTAGGCCGCACGGCCTACAGAACCACTGCATAGAACGGCAGCATCACCAGGGAGGGAGCGTAACTTAGTTTATATTTTTGGAGACAGGCTGGCCTCAAACTCGAAATCCTCTTGCCTCTGCCTCCTGAGAGCTATATAGGTGTGTGCCATGGACTATTTTAATTTATTTGTGTATGAGTGTCCTGCCTGCATGCATATGGCTCAGAAGTTAAGAGCATTTGTTGTTCCAGAGGACCCAGGTTCAGTTCCCAGCAACCATATAGTGACACACAACCATCCCTAACTCCAGTTCCAGGGGTTCCGATGTCTTCTGACCTCCGTGAGCATCAGACATACATGTGGTACACATATTTACATGCAGGCAAAATATACAGTAAAGAAAAATAAATCTAAAAAAAGTTAAGACACTAATGACAGACTCTAGCAGCTTAGAATTTTTATTAAAACAATCACTTAAATTACAATCACCCCCACCCCAAATAGAAAACAGCTTTATGTTCTGGGCCCAACAGGAGTGACATGGGCCTCGCAGGAAGAGCTGTTTAATAAGAGAACAGAGGAATGGAAGCCCATGGGCGCTGGCTTGGCCTCAGGCACCTGGGGGAGGCTGGATCCCCCCAACACACACACACACACACACACCATGAAGGCTGCTTTCACCGGGGCTTCGAGACTCTGGCCCTGTTGGCAAGGACAGTTCGTCACTGCTGCTGGCTGTCAGCCTCTGGACTTTTTTGAAAGTGAGGGAACAAGAAAAACCTGTCTACAAGATGATAAAACAGTAACTCAAGTAGTGTTATATACATCCATGGGTGTTATTTAGCAAGGCCTGGCAAGTAAACCAATAACTGAGCAGTGACCTCGGGTCAGAGTGCTGCTGTGGCCGAGGTATGACCTCAGGCAGGATGTATGACCGGCCCCAGGCCAACAGCAAGGCCTCAGTGTCCTGCACTGAGCAGTGACTGCTGAATGTCATGGTACCTCAGCACAAGAGCTGCTGAAGCTGGAAAGGCACTCAGTCGCCAGGGCTGGGGCCCACTTCCCTTGGACTTCAGAGATGTCTCTCCCATAAAGAACTCAGTCCTCCTTCTCCTGGGGCTGAAGACACCCTGGGGACCTCAGCCTCTCTCTTCAGAGGAGCTGAGGTACTCCTGACTGAGTGGGTTTTGGCCCCACCTACCAGGCAATGGTCACACCTGCCACTGTTCAAATACCAGGGCTCCCACGTGGTTATGTAGCTTGGCATTCCCCAAACTTGAGATACAAACAGTAGTTAAATTAAAAAACAAGGCCTGACATAATTTTTAGAAACCAGCTTCATGCTCCTGTGCCCCACAGCCATTGTCAAAGATTAAATTTACAGAGAGGAAGAAAGTCAATCCTGGAAGAAATTCAGGCCCAAGAAGACAGCTCAACATCAGAGCCAGGGCAGGCTTGGCAAACACCAGCATGTCAATCTGGAGGACTTTCCCGCAGCCTTAGGTTCCAGCCTAGAGTCCTAACCTAGGTGCCCAAGGAGGCCGGGTGACACTCAGGGGTGGCTAACGATGGCAAAGTGGCCAAATGGGCAGCCAGCCAGTGGGAACAAGGTAGAGTACCACCTCCGTTTCTCAAAACCAAACTGTTACTGTGGAGTGTACCTTTGTTCCCAGCCCCTCAACTCAGCTCTCTTCAGTTAATATACTTCTTTTCATGGATTGAGGCATATCACCTGTTCTGCTAGGACCTGAAGGGTCCTGATTGGTCACAGTAGTGACACCCAATACAAAGAAGGTAGACCCAACCATGGAGTGTGTGAGCCGCACGGTATGCATCTGCTGCCCTGCACAGAGGCAACCCACAGGGTTAACCTGTGAGACCCCGACTGTGAGTGGACACCTGTCAGGCTCAGGAACGGAGGAACAAGAGGGACACTGCTGGGCCCCAAGGGAGCACAAGGGCAACGAGGCCTAGGTATTAGACAGAGCTGGGGAGAGGATGATGGGATGGGCAGCAGGGTTCTGGAGTTCCATGTGCTGAATGGGATGATGGAGGGAGGCCCTGGTCACAGCTGGGGCCCAGGCACTGATGGGACTGTGACCAGGAAACCCCTGGCTTACCACAGGCAAGTGACTGAGCCTGAAGGGAGTCATGTGCACACTATACTATCAGATCCCCGCATGGGCTCCACTCGCCCCCCAGCCCTTTAGCCAGCCACCAGCCTCTCATCACAACTTCTATCTTAAGCCCGCTTCCTGCCATCAGACAGCTACAACACTGTCTCAGAGGAGCCTGGCCATGCTTCTGCACTGTGTCTCACTGTGGAGGGAAGGCACAGCTCAGAACCCCAGTGGGGAGCGGGTAGCACCAGCATGGTAGATTTTAGGCAGCCTCCACACTGGACTCCTAAAGTCACTTCCCGAACCAGGTTCTGGAGTCAGCAGCAGGCACTGGGACACTTACACCACCGTGCCTAGAACGTAGGAAGGATGGCATCCATGCACAACAACAAATACTTCTTAAAAGAAAAAGAAAAAAGAAAAGAAAGAGCAGGCCAGGAGAACTGGAACACCTTGAGAGATCTCTCTGCAAGGCCAGAGTTCAAAACCAACTGCACACGAAGGGGATTGGGCCCTCTACTCAGTTCCCAAATACGCCAGCCCCCTACTGATGGTTCCCATGGGGTCAGGCCATCCTGTCGCTGTCAGGAACAGAAGTAGCAGATCCTGAGGTGGCCGGGTCACTGCTAGAGTTCTTCAAAGAAGGCCACTCGGGACTTGGCACTCTGCAGAGTGAGCTGTAAGAGAGGAGAGAGAAGCTGAAAGGGGCTCTGGGGTCACGGCAGGGCCCGTCGTGCTGCAGGGAGCGACCTCACAGATGTCAGAGCAAGGGAAGCATGTCCAAGTAGATGTTCAAGACACTGGTGGTCAAGCCCAGGTAAGGGTCCAGATATACCCCAGGATTCAAATGTAGAATGACAAATGCATGCCAGAAAGGATGGTTTGTGGGCAGACGCATCACAGCAGGTACATGTCTATCATATAACCTTTTCCCAGAGGAGAGCCTAGTCTGTGATGCTCGTGTTTCTTCTGGCTCCGGAACACCAACTCTCATTCTGTGCTACCCGTAGCACACCAGCCTCTCTGGGCTGAGGCCCAGGTTGGCACTACAAGCCTTTCTTACACCTAGGGCAAGGCGTATAGCTTCGGGTGAGGAGGGCTCATGTCAGATCAAAGAGTGCTCTCTCTGCTCCCTGTTTGGGGTGACTTCAAAGCACACTTGCCCATGGCCTGGAAGCCAAGAGGCAACAGATTCTCCTTCTCTGCAGGACAGGTGTACTAGGCAGTGCCTGAGCAGTCACCCCAATACCTCCCAGAAAGAGAGCACCCAAGAAAACGGAGAAGAGGAGCAGAGGCAGACATGCCTCCCCGACTCCAACTCTGGGGCTGCCTCCCAGCCTCTCTGTAGACACAAGCATCTGCCATGGCACCTATTTCAAGCTATTTCTGAAATGGAGCCCTGGGGGGCTCTGGGTGCAGCCCTGGGTTTCCCAGAAAGGAGTGTGTCAGCAACTTCACACTGTCTTTATCCCCCAAATATCTACCTTAGAGCTTGGCTCCAAATGGGAGAATAGATTGTTTATTGAGTGGATGGAATGGGAGATGGGCTATAGTTGTAACTAAATAGGAGACACAAGGCTGACTGTTTCCATTCCAGCTCACTGTGTGGCCTTAGTAAACACCCTTGACAACTCTGAACCTCACTCCTCTGGAGGTAAGCCATGGGGCAGGCTAGCTGGTCTGGTCCTTCCCTGGGCCTTGGGTCGTCTCTGAGTCTGAAGACGCTGCAGTACTCCCCAAAGCTCTACAAAAGGCAGGAGAGGGAGACTGTGACCCACCTTACCATCAAAAGACAGGCAGCATTAGTGTGCTCAAAACGAGACAGCTTGAGAGCCGTCTCTTTAAATCCTGCCAAATCTTTTGGCCTTGAAGTTCCCGACTAACAAGCTGAATGCAAGGAGGCATCCGAGCTGTTTTCTGAGCGGAACCAATCCCAGAAGCTCTATGGAAGCCCAGTCTGCCAGGAATGGAGAGGGCTTTTCTTTGCTGAGGCAAACACCCTCCAGACGGGAACTGCATTTGGCTGGGTTTCTCCCACAGCGCCAGCAGAGAGGGGACAGTGTGTGTGTGCCCTGTGATAATGGGGACCAGGGCGGTAAAGGAGCCGATGGTGCCAGAGATCTAGGACAAAAATCCTCCCCGGGGAGGGCTTAAATCAAAAGGTGTCCCCACACTTCTGGGGCAACCTCAGGAGGTTTCTTGGGAATGAGGAGCCTGCAGGCAGGGACAGGACAAACCCACAACCACTTCCAGTGAAATCTAAGCACAGTGAGACCCAAGAATCTGTCTGTGCAGTAACCAGGTCCCAAACCCACTGGCCTCAGTTCCCCACAGTGACACAGAGTAAGGCGGCCCCTTCTCAGGGTGGCACCCACCTGGTTCACACTAAGAACTCATCCGCTGTCATTTCTAATTGTGGCGTCAAACCCTTCTAGGTTAGCAGAGCCCTGGTTAGATGAGCTGCAGGCAGAAGGGCCACAAACTGTGCCAGCCTCAGAGCCAGGACAGACACTGCCCTGAGAGGCCTGGCTACTTCCCCAGGCAGGACGCCCAGGATGTGGGGGCCTCTCAAAGTCTCTTGCCTGTTTCCACAATGTTGGCTCCAAGAATTCCTGGATCCACTATGAAAGTATGCTGGCTGTCCCCTCAAGGTGCTTGGGGAGGGTTCTGGCAGCATCCGATTCCAGGTACTCAAGCATGTACTCGTTAGGATGCAAAGCTCTCTTTTCGGGAAGCTGTTCCTACCAGAATCCCACTCGTGCTGCACTGCAGGGTAAAATGACCTCTTTCCTTGCCAGGAGGGTCTGTCTGTCCTCAGTACACGGGAAAGTACAGGCTGAGAGCACAGTCAACACCGCAATGTCATGCAGATGGTGGCCTTTCAGGAGCCCTAGGCTGGTAAGTCCACAGTAAGGGTAGCTGAGAGCCTCCTGTGGTCACCGCCCAGTTCAAAGGGAGGCCTGACTGTACTGCCCCACCCTCTACCCTTACCCTACAGTCCCTGGCACTTGTAATTCCATCAGGAAACCCAAAGTCTGATGAATTTACAGTGTGTGCTCACTCCGGCTGCTGGAATGCTTCCAGTGGCCACCTCTGCCTGCTTCTCCCTCAGCAGTATCCTTTATCTTAAGACATCAAATGCCCTCCTCCTGGCAGGACCGGAGGGCAGAGCTCATGTAGGAAGGAGGCAGTGGTTCAAGGGTATTCGGAGAGAAGCCTTGAGCTTCTTTCTTTAGTCTGCACTCAAGGGACCCATGAAGGAGCCATTCCAGAGCCCAAGAAGCCCTTGTTTTGGGGGGACTGCCACCTGTTTCTGCTGAGTGTGCTCCTGGTGAGGCACTCTGCAGGCAAGCTACCCCGGGGATCTACTGTTAGCTGCTCTCTCTGACATAGGCAGCGCTCACCCTAGAAAGCTGGTCACCACACTACAAGCAGGAGGTCCTCATGAAAGGAAATGCTCAGGCTCAGAGGAACTGGAACATGGTTTGAGTCCTTCATAATACCAGCCAACAAATTTCCTGGGGTTCTTGTGAGACTTTCTTCACATCCCAAAGTCCATGAACCCACAGCAACACTTGGGCTGTCTTGTCGCTCAGTGATAGGATTGGATCCCTAAGCACAACACAGCAACATTTCTGCTTGTAAGATCAGGGAGTGCCCACTAAGATTCCAGCCTCAGCAGGGCATGGTGGCGCAGAGGCAGGTGGATCTCTGAGTTCCAGGCTGCCCTGGACTACAGAGAGAATTCCAGGACAGCCAGGGCCACACAGAGAAACCCTGTCTTGAAAAAAACAAACCAAAGATTCCAGCCTTACTTCCTTTCACAAGAGCCTGATATCATGTCACACTGAGCTGAGAATTGAACCCACCCAAGTCCCAGCCACCAGCAGAATCCCAGCCACAATGTTCACATACACACTTTGGCTATGGAGGTGGGGTGCAGAATCCCAGCTATAGAGTTTAATATGTACCCTTTGGCTGTGGAGGCAGACCCCTTGAATATGGGGTACAGGCTCTGCTTGGACCACTAAGATACCTGGGAGACTGGGCACAGAGAGTTCTCTATTTCATCAGGCAGTGAAGCTGAGATGCTCAAGACATGGATATGCCACCAGGTCCAATGCTCCAGGCTGGGACCTGCCTTCTGTGAACAAGCTAGCTGAGCCTGTCCTGACCAGTGACCATTCTGCCATGCACAGTCCTTCAAAACTCACACTGGATGCAGACAAGGTCAACCACAGGCATCTGGACAATCAGACCTTGCTCCTCTGGGAAGGCTGGAAACCACGAGGAACCAGCTCCCTGAAGATGACTAAAGACATGCAGCCTCCTCACCAGGCACTAGGCTGACCTGCTGCTCTTTAGCTGTCTTCATATCTGATTGGAATCAGCCCTGTGAATAACACAGGAGGAATTAAGTTCTCTCTGACGGAACCGGTTAGTCTGTCACTAATCCAATTCCAATCTGAAGAGACCAACTTCCTTTTCCTTCTCTGTGGCAGATCTACGTGGCTTTGTTTTTATCATATGGGTCCCTGGTCTTCCTTCCTACCTCAGTACACACAGACAGGCCTTGGAAGAAGCGGTTTTCCTCCTGCCCACCAAATGACCAGGCTGTGGAAAGGGCGAAGAGGGAGCCACTTAGCAAAGCAAGGTCTCTTTGTGTTACGTGACAAAAATGGACATATCATCAACTCTAAACAAGTCTGGATTTGGGAGATACATTTGTCTCTTTAAAAAGACAGGAGTGTCCAGCACAGTGTGCCCGCCTGTGATCCCAGCACTTGGAAGGCAGAGACAGGAGTATTATAGCAGGTTTGAGGCCAGACCAGCCAGAACTACACAGCAAACAAATGAACAAAAGACGAGAAGCACACTGGCACATGCCTGTAATCCCAGGATTCAGGAGGTTGAGACAAGAGCACTCTAAATAGTAAGTTCAAGGCTAGCCTGTACAACAAAGACCCTGTCCTGGGGGGAAAAAAGAAAAAAGAAAAAGAAAACTGGCCAGATATGCTGGTGTTAACCTTTAAATATCAGCACTAGAGAGGCAGAGGGAGGAGAACCTCTGAGTTTGAGGCCACCCTGGATTACAGAGTGAGTTCCAGACCAGCCAAGGCTACAGAGAGACCCTGCCTAAAAAAAAAAAAAAAAAAAAAAAACAACAAAAGAAGACTGGCTTTTCCCACCTTCAAAAGTGACCTGCTACCCAGCTGGTCTCCTCTGATCCATGCATGGATCTGCAAACACAGCTGTCTCCTGCTCACTGTATGTATGACATGGACTCCATCAAGATGCTCTGGAGAAACAGCTCTGCTCCAGGGCTGGCAGACACCAAGCCTGGAGGTACCTGTAACCAGTGTTGCCCTGCTGAGAAGGGAGGAGTCTAACGTTCTTCTAACATTGACCCTAAGAGCGCCCCCTGCTGGAAACCCACTGTGAGAAGGCAGACTGCCAACTCTGCCCATCTCTCCTCTAAAAGTCCTTTTGGGGGACCATTTCCCAGAGTGACAGGGGGGTAACTAAATGTATTCCAGCATGAAACCCGCAGCAGCAAGGCTGCATGATTAAGAATGAATTACACTTTCATCAGCACAGAAAGAAAATTGATTCACAAGGCTGCATTGTGGCAATCTTGTCCTAATACAAAAGGGAGCAGAGAGGCAGACAGGACAGAGGCACTTTGGCTATCAGTGGGTGGAAAGGAAGCGCCACAATTAAGCGGAAAGAACAAAACTAATCAGGGCACCAGGATTCCTTAAACTAGTCTCTGGGGGCCTTGCCTCAATCCACTTACCCCCAGGGAGAAGAGGAAGGTGGGAGGGGGCTGTCTAATTCATTTTAAATAATAAGACCCACTGTGCCGAACTCATTTTAGATACTAACCTAATAACTCCCAGTGCTGAGACTCAGCTCGTCCCATAAAAATGCAAGCCCTAAAATCATGTTAGACTTCCTCTCCGCCACTACATATTGAAAATGAAGGAGCGGGGGAGGGCGGAGATAGAAAAGGACATGCAGATTCTCTGGCATGAGGATGCACAGGGAACAAGCAGACTCGAGCAGAAAGGTGACAGTCAGAGCCAGCACCAGCAGATTCAACATGATCTTCGTTTGGGTAAGATGAACATTCCCTTTTCTAGAGTGGAGCCAAGGTGGGAGGGGGCACTGCTATAAACTGGGTACACTAAACTCTTCTGCAGTCTTGCTCATGACAGCTCACACTCAAATGCTTTCTTCACCATGTCTTCATGGAGAGAGCTGTCCACATGCTTACGCTAAACAGAGGTGGAACGAGAGGCCACATCCATCCCGATAAACAAATCCAATTCCTTTACAGAGAAATCTGCCCAGGAAATCCCTGGGGAATCTGCTCTGGACTAATCCGTAGGGACATAAAGCAGCAGCAACGTCTGGAAACGCCTGTGTCTCTGCTGCCCTGTGATGCTGGAAGGGCCTTTTGCTACTCTGTTCTTCCACCTAACAAATGAACTCATCGGCCTGATTCACCTCACTGGGCAGGTGGAGGCTAAATGCGCTCTACCAAGCACTCTGGGCAAAAACCTTAGGAAAGAGGTCCAGATATACTGATGTCACTTTTAAATTGCCAATCTCCAAAGAGAAATCATGGCAAGGCTCATAAGAACAGAACCCCGAGCCTGCAGAATGAGTTTGCATCCCGGTTTTTCCTCCCACTGTTGCAGCAACAAATCAGGTGCCCTGGGAGCGCTGTGCTGAAACGAAACATATCTTCAGAGCCAAGGGGCCAAATGGAATGTTTTACTGCATCAAATAAGGCCCAATAATGGCCACAGGCACTTTCAAATAGTCATAAAACATTCTAGGCCACAAGGCAGGGTTTGTAGGCTCAACGCTTCCCGAAGCCAACTCCTTTACAGGGTAAAGCTTCCCCACCAAAACCAGGATCAGGCTAGATAGCCTTCGATAGAGGCTGTCTGACTCTTCTATCTGGACCTACCACAAACAAACAAGAAAACCACAGCCCTCAGCAGCCACAGGACTCTTGGAAGCTGTGTGTTAGGAGTGGCTTTCAGGAGTGAGCCCACAGGGTGACAACCAAGAAGAGCACGCTTTTTAAAAATCTTATTTTATATGTATGAGTGTCTATCCTGTATGTGTGTCTGTACTTGGGGCCCAAGAAGTTCAGCAGAGGATGTCAGATCCTTGAGCTCGAGTTACAGATGGTTGTGAGCTTGGGGCACTGGGAACCCGACCTGGGTCCTCTGTAACTAACAGCCGTCAGTACTCTTAAACGCTGAGCCATCACTACAGCCCCAGGAAGAGCTCTTTCAAGACCAGCCCTCAAGCCAGGATGGGTGATGTATGCCTTTAATCCCAGCACTCTGGAAATAAGAGGCAGGCAGATCTCTTTGAGTTTGAAGCCAGCCTAGTCTATATAGTGAGTTCCAGGACAGCCAGGCTATGCAGGAAGAGCCTGTCTCAGACAACAAAAACAAAAAGAAGACCACCGGCTCTTAAGGCCTTCTGTGTGCAGGTTCTTCTGGGTCTTCTGGGCTCACATCTAGCCTTGCTGCTGCTCCCACGCCACTTTTCTTTCCCTTCTTCCATGAATACAAAAATAAAGGAAGATTCTGGAGCCTAAGGAGCCAGTATGCTGGCTTTATGTCATGACTGAGGATGTTCTACCAGACAATGCCCCATTTCTAAAGCAATTAGGGTCACTCAGCCCACAGGTTTACAGTGAAGGATAAACATATGAACCATGCATTAAACTTCTCAGCAGCAATCTTGGAGAATATCCATGTATACCAGAGGTAACCAGGGAGGCCCTGGTTGCTTGTTTTAATTGTGGGAGATGCCTTTCACGCATATTCAATTTCTCCCTGTGATTTATCACTTCTCCAGGTGCCTCAAGTGTTCTACTTCATTTCGCAAGCCCTGCATCTCCAAGGAGACTTTGCAGAAATTGAAGATGACATTGGACTTTTCTGTCTTCCTGATCCAGGAGAGGCAGCTGGGCTTCCCACAAATGTCAAAGCTCTGCTTTTCCTGCTCCTCCACAGTGGGAAATGCAGTTCGACACCGACAATATAACCATCTACAAATAAAGTAAGCTTTCCCAGCTCCACGACCCCCATACTTCCTCATCTGTCTACTTCCTTTGAAACCCTCTGCTCTGTCGGAGGTTATGGGCATGAACGATGATTTGTTTGCTGGCTCTTGGATCAACTCCAGAGCAGAAGACTGAAATAAGAGTCTTGAGAGAATGACAGGATGGCCCCAAAGGGTACCTGCTTCAAGATGTTTTCACCTCCAGAGTATGGTGGCTGAGCTAACCCACACCTGGCTCCACTGTCATCAGCACTGGAGCTCTGAAGCCCAAACACTCAGGTCTAGGGTGGCCTGTGCACCCACTCAGCTGGACTGCTAGGTTCAATCTGTAACTCAGGGCTCAGATGCCATGTGTCTCTCCCTCTGAGAGTGAAATGAATCCTGGTTCCGCAGGGCAGCTTGCTGACTCAGATGCAAATGCCACACCAGTTGCATTGATATCAATGGAGAAAAGTGGAAAATATAGGGACATAAGATTCGGAGGAGGAGAAAAACCTGTAACCTTGCAGACCCAAAGCAAACTGGACAAGGAACCAGAAAAGCCAATTCTGGCTCTAGGAGTCTTTCATCTTCATCACCTGTCAGTTAACACACCTAGTGCTCACCACCAGTGTGGGTGTAAATGTGGTAGTACAACCCAAGGTTCC
This sequence comes from Peromyscus maniculatus bairdii, assembly GCF_049852395.1. Lineage (NCBI taxonomy): Eukaryota > Metazoa > Chordata > Mammalia > Rodentia > Cricetidae > Peromyscus > Peromyscus maniculatus. Next base: position 8,086,192 of record NC_134861.1, read on the forward strand.
TCCTTCCTCCGGCATCGCTGGTCCGCAAGCAGATGCTCCTTTTCATGCTGTTAAACCCTCACTGTGCACTAAGTACCTCATGTGACTTCTCTCATTTAATCTCAAAACAATCCTGGAGATGGGGGAAGGAAGAGGAGGAAGAGGAGGAGGAGGAGGAGGAGGAGGAGGAGAATGTTTTGAGGCAGGGTCTTACTGTGGAGTCCTGCTTGGCTCTCACTTACTATGAAACTTACTATGTAGACCAGCTAGCCTTAAACGGAGATCTGCCTGCCTGGGATGAAAGGTGTTTTAGACCTGGCAGATTGTTTTTAAGATCTCTCTGCTACTGGGATCTAAACAGGGCCTCCTGCATGCTAGCAAGTGCTCTTCCATTGGCCTTTTTCTTTGAGACAGTGTCTTCTTTGTTACTGACTGAAGCTGTCCTTGAATTCGTGATTCTCCTGCTTCAGTCTCCTGAGAAGCTGGTTTATAGGTGTGAACCACTGCCAGGCTTCATTTGTCTTTTACAGATAAGGATTCTATCTCTTAAAAAAGCAAATGTGGGCCGGGTGGTGGTGGTGGTGGTGCACGCCTTTAATCCCAGCACTCGGGAGGCAGAGCCAGGCAGATCTCTGTGAGTTCAAGGCCAGCCTGGTCTATAGAGCGAGATCCAGGAAAGACTACAAAGAGCAAAGCTACACAGAGAAACCCTGTCTTGGAAAAAACAAAACAAAAGCAAATGTGGGGGCTGGAGAGATGGCTCAGTGGTTAAGAGCACTGGCTGCTCTTCCAGAGGACTAGGATTCAATTCCCAGCACCCACATAGTGGCTCACAACCACCTGCAACTCCAGTTCCAGAGAATCTGAATGCCCTCTTCTGGCCTCCGTCGACACCAGGCTTGCACATACTATACAAACACACATGCAGGCAAAATATTTATACACATAGAAAATTTTAAAAAGAGTGCAAAAGTTACTGAGAAAGGATGAGAGCCCATTTCTTGACATTCTAATGGCTAACTGTGGTGACTATTAGCACATCAAAGCACAAGCTGGCCTACAGGAACGCTCAGTACCTGTGGCTCTTCTCAGCTTTTCTCATCTACCTCCCTACCCTAACCCTCTCCAGCTCATGGGCTTCCCTTCCCCCAACTACTGGTTCCTATAGTCCCCTGACATTTCAGCCATGTGCTCTCTTGGCTCCTCTCTCTTGGTCTCCTCTGCCCACACTCTCTCCCTTCCTCTCTTGCTCTCCCCTCACCTCCTCTCATGGCCTAGTCTAGTCTGCTGGCCATGTTCAGTCTCCTGCTTTCTTTCCCTGCTCTGGACCCTTCCAGATGCCCTGGCTGCACTCTCCCTCACGTCTACAATACAAACCTCCTCAACTATACCTTGGAGTGGTCATGTCCTCACTGTATACAATGAGAATCCAAGCCCTTGAGTCAGCTTTGGCCTCTCACAGCCACTATGGAACTGCTGAGACCATGTCCACACAGCTTCTTGGTGAGGCAGAAACAGTGAAAGCAAGAACAATACCCCTGGATTCCAGTGAAAGACCTATTCCTTGAAGAAACCTATGACCAAACCTCATGAAAACAGAACAAAAGCCAATGCTGACTAGTTTGGACACAGGCTAATAGGCTCTCCAAGTCACCATCAGCCTTTATATCTCTGTGGTGATTTGAATGGGAATAGCTTCCATAGGCTCATATATTTGGATGCTTGGTCATTTGAAAGTGGCACTACTTGACAGGGATTAGGAGGTGTGGCCTTGTTGGAGGAAGTCTGGCCTTGTTAAAGGAAGTGTGTCACTGAGGGTGGGATTTGGGGTTTCAAATGCTCAAGCAAAGCCGGTTTCTCTCTCTTCCTACTGCCTGTCAAGATGTAGAACTCTCAGCTACCTGTCCAGCACCATGTCTGCCTATATGCTGCCATGCTTCTGCTATGATAATGGACTGAACGAAACCTCTAAAGGTAAAAGCCAGCTCCAATCAAATGCTTTCTACGAGTTGCCATGGTCACGGCATGTCTTCACAGCAACAGAAATCCTCACTACAACAGTCTCTCACCCCCAGTGTCAAAACAGAGCCCTTCCCTTGACATGTCGGTACTCACACGTCCAAAGCAAGAAGGCTCACTTTTCTGCTAGGCTAGCGTTGGTTTAGACACTGATGGGAATGACTTGTGAGTTACCACTACACAAGGTGGCCATCATGAGCCCTGACCACTAGCCACAGGGACTGCCAATACCCAGTAAATGAAACATTCCTCAGTCTTCCTGTACAGTGGAACCCACCAGCATTTAGTCTAGAATTACTGAAAGAACTTACATCATATTGGAAGCCAAGTTCTTGCTTTTAGTAGCCTCTGGTTAATCAGAATTCTCAATTAAATAGAGCCTAGCGAACTATTTTGAAAACAACTTCACATTAAGACATTCGTGTGAATGAATGAATGAACATTCCCATATACAGTTGCTTGCTGCTTGATGACTGGGTCATGCTGTGAGAAATGTGCCATTAGATGATCTTATCACTAAGGGAAAATCATAGAATGTGCTTTTTACACAGTCCAAAACGGATGCAATGCCACTGGGTAATACAAACTTACAGAATCACCACTGTGTACTCGGTCTGTCATTGGCCAAATGTCATTTTGGGGCCATGGCTATATGTTTAAAATGAATACAAAGCTGACTAAAAAGGAAACTTCCTTTGTCTCTAACAACTCAGTGAGAACTGATGAACAAAATTAGGACCCTGAAGAATGTAAATATTCTGTATCACACACAAAAAGATGACCCCACATTCACAGGAAACTGTCTAATTATATGCAGGAGACATCTGATGCTCCGGGTAAAGCAAATCAGGATTTTCTGCTCACCCTGTGTTAACCAGAGTTCATGAACCACCACGGATCCACTTGGGTACCTGGTGCCATGGGGTCACCACTTGGGCAGAGATCCACCTGCCGGCCTGCTCTGATGGCCTGCTCAAAGCACACACTGTGGAGTCAGGGTAACACCACCAAAGTGGCAATGAAGCTGAAAAAGTCCGAGTCCATTCACTGTCAGGCTCCAGAGTTTCCTCCACTTGACGACAGTGAGGATGCTAAGGGACACGGCCTCTACTCCTGTCAGAAAGTGTCAGACAGAGGTACAGTGGCAAAGGTGTGAGCGGGATGACTGGGGATTAGGCGATAACAGAGGTAGGATGGCATTTTAATACTGGGCAAAATAATTTCCTTCTATTGCCTGGGCATGTTGAAAGGATAATCTGCCATGCTTTAATTAATTGACTCGTCTCCTGGGCATCTGCAATGGGACTGCTGCAGATGAGACTGTCCATGCACAGCTCCCTCCCTCCATGCTGTAGGGGCGGAAACCAAAGTGGCCTTTAGAGTGGCCATGGGACAGCCAGCTCACTGCAGCTGGGCTCAGAGATGCACCAGTGCTCTGGGTTTGCTGCCCTAGAGAAGAAAAGGGGTGTGCAGAGGATGGGGAGCTTGAGAGGAAGATGAGAAGGAGTGACCCACACCCAGAAGCCACCAGCTGTGATAAGTCTGCAGAGTGCACCACCACAGGGTAGGAGCCATCTTGTACAGACATCAGTCTTAAAAGCATCAGAACTGACCCCATTTCCATGCTAGAGGTATCTGTCAAAGGAGTACACCACCAAGAAGACAAAGGACTTGGAGACAGATCTGACCAGACAGGAAGCCATGACCTTCCGCAGCCCAACAGTGACATGAGATAGACACAGCAACCAGTCCTGCAGCCCCGTGACATGCTCTTCAGAATGAGGCAGCCTTCTGGGCCCTGGAGGCAGGTCTGGGCCCCCCAGGGTGGATACCTGCTCTCACCCTTAAAGCATGCTGTGGCCAGGCCCCAGGCTTCACCTGCCCTCGGGAGGGCTCCATGTAGCCCGAGGACAGAGACAGGCAAGCTCATGCATGGGTTAGTATCACAGACGGCAGGACCATCACCACAGACAGAATACCTGGGAATAACCTACTTTGAGGACTCAAATGCAGATAGGTCTTCTGCCTTGGGCTTGAGGCTAAACCAGCAAAATAAAATGAAAAAAACAAAGACATACCCTGTGAAATCAAAATGCCACATGTGCCATTTACAAACCTCAGAAATCGAGACAAGTGACTTCATGTACTCTCACGGCCTGAACACTGGCCTCTCCCGTCTTCAGCACTCCAGGCTTTTGTGGCTCAGAGCCCAGTTCACCACAGAGCAGCAGCATAGGCTCAGGGTGTCCAGATGACAAGGAGGCAGGATGAGGGGTCTGAAGTTGCTCCCTCTGGGCTGTTTTGGCTTAAGGGTAGAGGCCCCCTTTGACCCCCCTCCCTTTATGAGACAGGGTCTTATATAGCACAGGCTGGACATGAATTTTCTATGTAGCCAAAAATGACCTTCAATCTTCCTGCCTCCGTCTCCTGAGTTCTGTGGGCCACCATGCCTGGTTTTAACTCCTCCCCTTTGACGTTTAATAATTTTGTTTGAAAGGAGAAACCCAGAAAACAACAGGAGCTGGAGAAAAGGTGTGGAGCATGGCGATGCCTCCCCTGGTAGGTTATGCTATCAGGAGTAGTTCTCTACTTGGTGTCCACTGTAACATGTTAAGAAGAAGCAGTGCTCCCGACTGTAGATACATATACACCCCAGTGACGGTGGAGAGACAGAGGCTTCTCTGGACTTTCAGTGACAACTTAATCATTGAAAACAGAGACAGTCCTTAAACTGGAGACTACTTTACTGACTGAAATAAAGAATGAAACTTAGCCACATCAGTTATCATCCAAACTCAAGGATAAGGAGACAGGGTCTTATTCTGTAGCCCAGGCTGGCCTTGAACTTACAGTTCTCCTGTCTCTCCCTCCTAAATACTAGGGCTACAGTTGTGTGTTTTACAGGGGCAAACAGGTCAAAGCAGAGTATTAACTTCCCAGAGAACCTTTCTGCTTTGCCTAAATAAGAGATCTGTACACTCTTGGGCTGATAGCGAGGACTGAGTAACTTCTAAATCCCTAAAATGATGAGCACTCTGAATATCAGGAGAGACAGACGGGACTCTGTGAGCATCATAAGTGAAGTCTCAACCTCTTAAACATTAAGGCTCTCCTATACATTTCCTTTTAAGTATGAAAAAAGTTGGAGATTCAGAACATGGTCTTACACAAAGACTAGGGGGACTCCATTCAACAGCCTTTAATTCATTGTGCTTTCTCATTAAGTAAGGCAGCTCCTTGGGCATAAGTCCCACTGGCTTTAAAGACAGAATTACTTTAGTGCTCAGTGACAGATCAAAACCCATCCTCAAACAGGGACTCATCTCATCAGAGCTTTTAACACAAGCTCTACTTCCATCAAGCCAATGGGTTCATGGTCATTGGCAGATTAAATTCTCTTTCTGTCAGGAGCTGAAAAATTCCCTCAACTAAGTACATGTTTAAAAAAAAAGAAAAAAGGCAACAGTCTAATGACTGGGCTCCTGAGGAAACTAGATGCCAACTTCCCATTTCATTAATAAGTATCCTGTTCATTAATAAGTAACCCAGGAGACTCCGGTACCTTCTTAATGGTATTGTGCTTGCTACTGGTGCCGCCCCTGTCTGAGTTCTCGTTGTGTAGGATGTCCAAGGCTGTCTCCCGCTCTTTGAGTTTCAAGGCCTCGATTTCCGTCTTGAGTTCATTGAGCTGCTCTTGCAGATGCTTGCTCTTCTCCATGTACTCCACTCTGTGGCAGGAGGAAACCAAGCATCAGAACTGGGGAGACACTGAGGCATGGAAGAGGTGCGCCATGACGTACAAGCTGTTCAGTATGGCAGCCAGGAGCAGCCTGGGGTTCACATCTGAACCTGGTCACTCAGCAGCCGAGGGAGCTCGGGCTCCCCACTTAGCTGCTATGAATCTCCTTCCCATCAGTGCAGCTGGGGTACTAACCACAGGGCCTCTGGTCAGGAACAAACCAAGTGTAGGAAGAAAGCCCTGCATAAACTTTCAGAGTGCTCTTCAAATAACCCCTGCCACAAACGGTTCGGTTCTGTGAGCACTCACATCAAACAAGCCTCCGGAACCCCAAACCCTCTCCAGCCTCTGCCCTTCCTGAAGCAGTCAGCCAAGCGACCTTGTCCAGTAGGCCACATCTACTCTCCCACTCATCCTCAGACCTTTAGAGAAGATGGCAGACATTCACTCAGCCAACACCGAGAAGAATAAATCTCCACTTTCGTTAGAGTGTTTAGGTACAAGAGCATGAACAGAAAACCATGTCACACAAACATAAGGAAACACTCTGAATGGACTACTGCAGCCAGTCAATGGGCTCTGCCAGCCTGGGTAGGAAATGAGTGCTATGGGCTGAATGTAGTGCTGTTCTATTCATACGCTGTGGCCAACTCACCAATGTGTTAGGAGGTGGGGCCCTGGGAAGTGATTAGTTCAGCAGCCTCATGATGGGATTTATGTCCTTAAAAAAAAAAAAAAAAAAAAAAAGACCCTATAGAGATCCTGACACACATGAGCACACAGCAAGCTACCATCTAGGAACCAGGAAGACTCTCACTGAACTCTGATCCGACAACGCCTTCATCTTGGATTTCTAAGCCTCCAGAACTATGAGAAGTAAATTTCTGTTGTTTATATGCTTTCTAGCCTCTGGTATTTTGTTATAACAGCCAAACACACTAAGACGGTAAGAAAATACAAACTATAAAAAACCAAGGCACAGGACAGGATGTGGCCTTATGCTGATCACAACTACATAAACACGTACATCTGGACAATAAGAAAGGGACTCAGTCTGATGCTAACAGCAGCAGCTCTGGATCATAGCTCCTTAGCTGTTCTCAGCAGAGGGATCAAGGAGGACAGCCTGGTTCATGATGGCTCACGCTGGACTGCAGAGTGCTCCTCTGAGAACATCACAGTGAGGAAGGGGTTTCAGTTCTTGTCCTGTTCCTCATCAGCTATGTGATGCTGGGTGACTCATTAAACTAATTCTATTCTTTTATACAACTGGAACACTAAAACTGTTTTTTGGAGATAGGGTCTCATGTAGCCCAGACCAGACTTGAATTTGCTATGCAGCCAAAGACAGTCTTGCAGTTCTGACCCTCCTATCTCTACTTAGTACTAAGATTACTGGTGTGGGCCACCATGGCTGACTTGTACTGTGTTAGAGACTGAACTCAGGTCTTTGGGTGTGTTAGGCAAGCACTCCACCAACTAAACTATACACCCGGTCCCTAAATCCTGCCTTTGACGCCAGTGGGATGTTTGTTAATTAGTGTGAATTAAATGAGACAAACACTAAAAAGCCCAGACTCACAGGTGCTCAATCCATAGGGCCTCCGTGATTGTCCTCTGCCAGCTGTGGTACTATTAACCAATTAACTTCTGGCTCAAGGACTGCGAGGAATCTTAGATTTTGTCTACACTGGGACTCCTCTCCATCTCTGCTCCACTTCCACTGACCACAAGAGGAGGTGGAGGACACCTGACACAAGTGGCCGTGATCTGGTGGGCTGCCAGCAGAGGGTACTGATTCCACCTGACCACAAGAGGAGGTGGAGGACACCTGACACAAGTGGCCGTGATCTGGTGGGCTGCCAGCAGAGGGGTACTGATTCCACCTGACCACAAGAGGAGGTGGAGGACACCTGACACAAGTGGCCGTGATCTGGTGGGCTGCCAGCAGAGGGCACTGATTCCACCTGGGCCCAGGCTCTGCTCAGCCTAGGAACCTGTTCTGTTTTCTTCACCTTTGCTCCAGGCACAGGGCCTCCGCTGAAGAACGTGACTGGTGGAAAACTAGTTTAGTACTATGTGAACAACAGTGTGATGCGGGACTCACACGGCCTAGTCCTAGTCTTCAGTCAGGGTTTGAACCACTATAATTCCAGGCCCCCTGTCAAGTGTCATTTTATCCTGGTACACTGACTGCTGTCCTGATCTGCTATCTTTAATTTCTAATTAGGAAATTCCTTCTCTAGTGGACTCAGGGGAATGACTGGCTGTGGTGGTGACCACTGTGTCCCCAGGCCAAATCCACTCTCTCATGGTGGTCACTGCCCCAAGCAGGCCACAGAGAATACATACTTTTCTTTCTCTATCTCCATGGAGAGTCGCTTCATGTCAGTGTCCTTGAAGTCAAATGACAGGCTGTCACCAATGATGTTGAAGCTTGGTATGTCAGGAGGCAGTGGTGCTGGGACTGGGTTCATGGGCTGCCGGAAAGAAAGTCAGATTAGGAGTTTAAATCACACAGGATAAAGCCCTCTACACTCAGTACTGCCAGGTAAGTGGTCCCAAAGTACCCACATCTCAGCTTCTCTCTTCTCAAACCTCATCATTTCCATGATCACTTGAATCAAATACAAACTTACACTCAGCTTGTCATGTAGGAAACTCCCAGGGATGGGGCTACGAGCTGGACACAGAGAAGACAGGCTCCCTGGCTCTAAGCACATGAAAGTCTTGTTCAGGAAGCAGATGTCTGCAAATCCTCACAGTTTAGTAAGGTGAACACTAGCCAGGGCAGGAACAGAGGCTTAGGAGGCTGGAGGGAGTCGCTAGGGTACTGCTTCCATGGGGATCAGTGAATAAGCCAAAGAAAGGTACCAGACAAGAGGCAGAGCGGTAGGTGGAGTGGGTCCAGCAAGAGCACTGGGCATCTGTAGTGCCCTGTGGGGAGGCTGGTAAGAGACTGGCTTTGGACCAGAAAGGCTTTGCTTGGATGTGAGGGGCTTAGATTCAGAAGACAGAGCCAGAGGAGGGCTTGAAATAAAGTAAGGAGAAGTCATTAGACTTGCTTTCAGGCCCTTTTCATCCCAGAACAAAAGGTCACCTATCATACAGCCCCTATCTACCTCTCCAGTGTCCCCCATTATTGTCCTGCTAAATCATAAAGAGGCCATGGCAATTTCCCATTTGTGTACTTCGGCCTGTGTCCTCCTTTCTTTCCCTGCCTGCCTCCTCTCTTCCTCTTTCCCTATCATTTCCCGTGGTCCTAGGGACGTGTGTGTTAGGTAAACACTACACTAAGCTACAGCCCCGGCCCTTTTGTTGTTGTTTCTGAGATAGGGCCTCACCACATAGGCCAAGCTGGTCTCAAACTGGTGGGCCTTCCGTCCCAGCCTCCTGAGCACCAGGCTTACAGGTGTATGTCATCATGTCTAGCAAGTTCTCCATTCCTTGTTCAAGGCTCTCAACTCCTTCAGTCTCTCACCAAAGCCCTTCGAGACCTGTCTTGGCAAAATGGCTGCTCTTTCCCTTTGCTTTTCTTTAGTGTGGTGTGTACAGTGCCGCAACAGGTCTGTCCCTCAATCCCATCCTGCCAAGTTCCCTCATGGTTATGTCTTTTTCTTTCTACGTCTACAAACTTCGTGAAGGCACTCTGCCTTTTTAATCCTTGGATCTTTACCAGGTCTGGAACAGTGTTTGGGAAGGAACAGAAGCTCAGAACTTTCATTTATGGTGATGAGGTCTAAGGCAGGACATGTGGAGGGTGTCAAATGTCGCTCTGAGCAGGGACATCTGGGCCCTACATATACTTGTTTTCAGGGCCAAATGCTGGGTATATGAGTCTGGTCTGTGAAAATTCATCAGGCTGGATAGTTATAATTTTGGCACATCAACTTACCTTATACTTCAAAAAAAAATTCCCAGAAAGGAAGAACACTAGCTGTTACCCTTCTGAGGAGAGCAGAAACTACCATAACCTCTTTGGCGAGTATCATAATTGAACATCTGACCTCAGGGTTCAACTTATAAGAACTGATTCTACCAATATTGTCACATATGTGGGCAAAGATGTGTGTTCGGGGATGTTCAGTGCAGTTGTGTTCAAAATTGCTACAGAAAACATACTAAATACCTATCTATCTATAGGGACTGGCTAGCTGCATTACAATCCACCCACAGGGCGTGATGTCATTAAGGAACTGGTGTGTTCTCCTCCAGGACACACTAAAGGAAAGAGCAAAAGGAGAGCAATTTATAAAGTTTCCTCCAATAGATGTTTTAAACACATGTACTTCAGGTACACAGCCCAGCTGAATCCTCAGACTATCCCAGTCCCAGCTGTCACCTGAATGTGACCATCTGAGAGATCTTGAGAGAAGACATGAGCCTGGTTAACACATCATGCCCCAGAGACAAATAAATGGTTGTTTGGGGTTATCTGTTACTCAGGAGTAGATAACAAGGACACATGGAAATAACAAACTGCTCGAATTTCCCCAACTCAAACCCTGGGCACTTATGTCTCTGCGTCCTGAATGCATCTGTGCAATATGTGAGTGTGCCACGTGCACAAATGTACAGTGTTTGCCATGTACACGACTGTGCAGTGTGTGTTGTTGTGTATGTGTGAATGGGTTATATGTTTGTGCTGTGAATACACTGTGTCCTTGCCTAGAACATCCCATCGCCTCTTCCCTGCTCAGCAGGGAATCTGGCTCCTCTGCTAAACGCAGCCACACTAAGCTCTTCCTGTCTCCAGAGCTGAGTTGTGATCTGGGCACCAGTGCATATCTGTCAGGATAGAGATTTCCAATCGATGATGTTCTATGGGTAGAGAACAAAACCTGTGCAGAGTGGAATGAGCAGAGGAAGAAAGGGAAGTGATGTTTACTTATCTTGTGACCCCATTCAGGACAAGTCAGTCTCCCAGTCCCCAAACTGAGGTCGGCGGCTGGTTCTGGCACAGCAGTGTTTCACTCTGAGGTACAGAGTTAGTCCCTTCACAGAACTGTATTATGGCACTTAGCATATACTGACAGCTGAAGATTACATTTAGCTTGGCATTAGGGATCTAGACAGTAAGTTCTCTTGAGCATAGAGACTATAATAGTCATAAACACTGCAGAGCTGGAAACAGCTCTATGGTCTGTTATCTAAGAACAAGAGAGGTAACCGACTAGCCAGTCCAAAGCTAAATGACAGACTAGGAGGGTCCCATCCAGGCTATCTGCTTTGCTCGATCACCCTGAAGGCACTGTGAGGTGAACTAAGGGGCTGGAAGGCTTAGGGAAGTTGCTAGACCCAAAGCAGCCAAAGGCTGCTAGACCGAGCCCAGGCTCACTGGATATGTGGGCTTGGTGGCGATTTCCAAGAGCTTCTGCTTGGCTCTTCGCTCTGCTTCTCGGGCTTCCTGAAGGTCTTGCTTTAGCTGATCAGCCTCTTTGGCCCTGCAAAGACAGACAGAGATGTCAGCTCCACAGAAGGGGACAGAGAGAGTGAGCAGACACTTACCTTACCTCCAGAGCAATGATCTGAATTAACCCTGTACGTGGCACCTAACAAAGCAAACAAGGACAACGTGACAGGGACATTTACAGGAAGCCAGCACTTCTAAAGTAAGAACAGTATTCCTGGGTACCGTTCATCTCAAGGGTAAAGTCAGACTGGATATGGGGTAGCTGGTGGGAAACAACTAAAGCAGCAGCTCTGCAAGTCAGCAAAATGCCGTGGTTTGTGCCTGTGGTGCCAGCTACCCCAGAGGCTGAGGTAGGGAATCACATAAGTCCAGGAGCTGGAGGCCAGCCTGGGCAACACAGGCAGATGCATTCTCAAAATAAGAAAAATATCTAGTGTGGCAGCCCATGCTTTAAACTCCAGCACTATGAGGCAGAGGCATGCAGACCTCTGAGTTTGAGGCTAGCCTAGTCTACATAGTGAGTTCCAGAACAGCCAGGGCTACATAGTGACACCCTGTCTCAGAGAAACAAACAAACAACAGTAGCCAACCCACCTCTGAAGCAGGTTGAGAGGAGGGAGGGGAGGGAGGGCCCAGAGACACTCAGCTTTTTCTGGGTGAAGAGTGGGCTGGGCCAAAGAGAGCATTACAAGCCTTACACTGGGCCACAGAGGGCAGAACATGGAAGAACTGTTTCTTCATGTCCCCGTAAAACACTTGTAGATCAACTGTCCACTTTTCTTGGGCAGGAAGAAGTCCCACCACTGAAGGCATTTGTGTCTTGGTGCAGAACTCTGCTCTGAGTTAGGTATAGCATGGAAGGCTTGTACAGGAGTCCAGCCCCAGAGATACGATCCATACACAGAAAGGGGCCAGGGGTGAACAGGCATCAAGGAACCATACTCTCAGAATGACATGCAAAAAGTGGTGAAAGGGACTGGAGAGATGGATCAGTGGTTAAGAGCACTGGCTGCTCTTCCAGAGGACCCGGGTTCAATTCCTAGCAACCACATGGCAGCTCACAACTCTAACTCCAAGATGATACCCTCACACAGACATACATGTAGGCAAAACACCAATGCACATTAAAAAAAAGAAAAAGTGATGAGAAAAAACTGTAGTGAATGTACCTTAGTAGCTAAGAGCCAAATTCAAGTGCCCTAAATCAATAGAGCCAGATGCTGTGGGGAATGTGCCAGTGTTTATTTATCTGAAGGCTACAGGACTAGAACAATCCAGAGCCTAGAATAGTCTAAAGAGTACAGACAACAGTTCTATTCTTTTTTTTTTTTTTTTTTTGGTTTTTCGAGACAGGGTTTCTCTGTGTAGCTTTGCGCCTTTCCCGGAACTCACTTGGTAGCCCAGGCTGGCCTCGAACTCACAGAGATCCGCCTGCCTCTGCCTCCCGAGTGCTGGGATTAAAGGCGTGCGCCACCACCGCCCGGCAACAGTTCTATTCTTTAACCTGGTCACAAAACACACAGCTGCACTGCTCCCCTAACTACCTGAAAACCTTCTGAAGCAAATAACTGCCATCGATCTGCATCAAAAGGGAAGGGTGATTTTGTGGGTGTGCGTGGGTGAGCAGGCGCAGAGGTCAATGTGGGGTATAATCCTCTATTGCTCTCCACCTTAGTGGAGGGCCTCTCACTAAATGAGTAAGCTCATGAATTCAACTAGACTGGCGGCCAGTGAGTCCCATGGACTTGCTTTCACCCCCAACTCCTGAGTGAAGGCTATAATACACGCCACTGTGCTCAGGCTTTACATGGGTGCCAGGGATACAAACCCAGGCCTCCTCATGTTTGTGCAGCAGGCACTTTACTGATCAGGCCATCTCCCTGGTCCTACTTCCCCTTTTAAAAAGTTAGTTTATTATATGTATGGGTGTTCTGCTTGCATGTATGTTTCTGTGTCATGTGCATGCCTGGTGCCTATGGAGGCCGCAGAGGGGGTTGCATCCCCTGGAACAGGAATTATAAGTGGTTTTAAGTCACCATGTGGGTGCTGGCTGGGAATCAAACCTGGGTTCTCTGGAGAGTAGCCAGTGCTCTTAACCTGTGAGCAACCTCTCCAGCACACTGCTTCCCATCTCTTAAATGCAAAAAGACCTCTTCTCCTTTCTTTGGCTAAAAGCAGTCTATGGATACCCTTAAGTGTTCTTCTCCTGCAAACTTCACTGTTAGAAGGATGGGATGTGCTGTGGAGGAGGCATGACAGAAAGGTTCCCTGGGCAAGAGAACTAAGTCCTATGCCTTCCCAGTACCTCCCATCCCATCAGCCTGTCAAGGAAGGAGGACTCTGACAGTCCTGTTCCCACAACAGAGAAGAAGTCTGAGGATGCTGCCACCAGCTCTGGAAGGGTTGGAACAAACAAGCCACCGCTACCAGGCTCCAGGGCCCAGGACAGCCACTCACCTCCTCTCTGACTCCTCAGCCATCTTCAGCGCCAGCACTTCAGCCTCCAGCACCTTCTGCTCCATCAGGCGCTTCTCCTCCTCTGTCCGAATGGCTGTGGCCTTGATTCGCTGCATCTCTTGCTCAGCCTCTGCAGCCTTTTGTGCCAGAAGCTTGGCCTCCTCCTCCGTGATCTGTGCCTTTTCAGCCAGCAGGTCAGCTGTTTCCTCAGACCGCATCTGGGATGGAAAGAACCCCTGATAGTGCTCGTGCCTATTTCCCCACATCTGGCCTCCCCAACATGGCAATAAGAACCAGTCTTTTTTTTTTTTTTAACTTTTGTTTTTATGTGTATAGGTGTTTTGCCTGCATCTGTGCACCTGTACATGTGCCTTCAGAAGCCAGAAGAGAGCATTGGATTCTCTGGGGCTAGAGTTACAGAAGGTTGTGAGCTGCCATGTGGGTACTGGGAATCAAACCCGGGTCCTCTGGAAGAGCAGCCAGTGCTGCTAACCACTGAGCCATCTCTCCAGCCTGCAGGCCAGTCTTAATCTCTCTGTGCCTTCCCACTGAGAGACTCCCAGTCTGTGTGACAACAGATGACATGCTACAACACTAACTATTCAGCCCTGCAGATGCCACCATAGGAAAAAGAAAAAAGCATTTTATATAGAGAATGCATTTCAGCAGAAGCTTATGTTTGTGAGTGAATAAGCAATTTAAACTCTGTTCTGTCCCTTTGAGTCAGAGATTCAAAAGCAGGAGTCATGCCCACTGCCTACTCCTGTGCAAATGTCTGGAGACTATTTTCCTGTAGTGCTGGAGAATCAAATGCAAGGTAGGCTGGGCATGATGGGTGTGCCTCTCCTCCAATCAGGATCAAGAGTACACAGTTTTCCTTGGCTAGATAATAAATTCAAAGTCCAGTCCAGGACACCTGAAACCTGTCTTCCTACTCAGCACGCCCCCAAACTGAATACATAAAAATGAATAAAAACACAGAGCCTTGGGCATGCTAGAAAAGAGCTCTGTCCCTGAGCCACATCCCAGTCCTAGGATATTTTTGAGGTTGGAGTAACATTACTGGCAGCTAGCAGATAGAGGTAAGGACGTTACAAGCATCCTTCAGTGCAGAGAACTACTCCCTTAGTAGTACCAGATTATGGTGTGTACTACTCCCCAAGAGTTGGTAGGGCCAAGGCCAAGAACCCCTGATTCAAAGACAACTCAGTTATGAAAGTGGAGTTTGGCTTCAAATGAATTGAACCTAAATTTTCCAAAAAGAAAAGGTACTGGTGTTTCAAAAAGTGAAAAAGTTCATGGGCCACAGGAGGCCTAACTCCTAAGTCCCCATGTCACCTCCAAGAGCCCTAACCCTCAGAAATCACCAGAGCTTCGTTGGCCATCGTTGCTTCTTCTTTCATCTGCAGGAGCCTCCTCTCTAACTCGTCCCTCGTGCGCTCGGCCTCCTCCCGCATCTGCTTCTCTCGGGCCAGCCGCTGACGCTCCATCTGGGGGTAAAAGAACAGCTCTAGTCACGGTGCCGCAGAAACCAAACGGCCAGCTCTGGAGCCTCGCTCTCCTCGGGGGTCTGTCTAGTGTCTTCACTTCTTGTTGTCTGCTGCACTGTCCTAAACTAACTGCAGAATGAAAAGCTGTACTCCTTGAAACAAATTCCAGTCGGGAATACAAATTACAAAACCAAATTCAGTCTCCACGTGCAGAGAAAAGAACATTCTTGCACACAATGTGATCTGACCGTACAAATCTCTGTTATTTGGGAAACCTCACATGCCTCTGCTCTGTGACTGGCAGTTCTCCACATAGGTTCCTCCTGTCCAAAACAGTGCCCCAGAAAAAAACAGCTCTCTTATCTGTTCAGATGAGCCACCTTGACATTTTCAGTCCCTACGGCCCCTTCACACAATTTCATCCACGATCGCACCTCTTCTCCCTCTGCTTACAGAGAATGATAGTTCCCACTCAGAATTTCACAGCAGGAAGCTGCAATGGCTTTGCACAGTCTTGTACAGCCCCATGTGGAGGCAACTCCGAGCCAGGCAGGAACACAGACCTCACCCTTACAGAAACAGTACAAAGCCTCTACTGCCACCCCCTAGCCTTCTGGATCACAGTGTTAATTGGGCCACCTGCCAAGCTTAATAAGGGGACCTAGACTAAAGACAGCACAGCTCTCCATGACTCCAAGGCACTGAGTTCAGAAAGCAGAGGCCAAAAGTGACCAATGGACTATTTTCTCCTTAGATAACAAAATCATGTTTAATTACTCCTTCCGGCTTCAACCTCACCCAAACTCTAGTGCTACAAGGCCATCCTTTCTAAACATGAAGTCCCCTAAGCGCCCTGTAATTGAAGGAATCATGCAAACAGATAAGCAATAGAGTAAAGTTCTTTGATTCTCCTCTTGACCTCAGTGAACAGCTGGCAATCTGTTCTTCAATTTCCACTAAAACACAATTTCTATTTCCATTATTCTCCTTTTGAAAAAAAAAAAAAAAAGGACCAGGCTGTCCCCAGTTCCCAGCCCTTGTACTTTTAATGAGACCTTCACCCTAAATAAAAAAGGACTTCCAGTTTTCAAAGAAGGTCATGACTTACGAAGATTTTCAGGTTCAATCTGAAATAGGCATCACCAGCTCCCACTTGACAGATGAGAAAACTGAGCCACATAGACAAGATTTGGCTGTAAGGCTGCCATGTTCCATTGGGCGGCATTCCCACTATTCCCTTCCAGGGCCCAGGGGCCTTCACTCTCCTAGATGCCTTCAGATCTCTAACTTCTAAACTCCCCTTTGCTGAAAGTGAGGTCAAAGAGTGCGCTTCTTAAAGTCGTCACTACACCTCCACGCAAGCTTAGTAGCACTTTTTTGTTCAATAGAACCTATACCATCATCCCTAAAACATCCAAAAGAAGACACTGATGGTCCACTGTCCCAGGAGCAAACAGAGGGCAAGCTCACAGCTCACTGGCTCAAAGTAGGCATTTCTCTCTAAAGCCTGGGGCCAGGAGCCAGCCTCTGGGCTTCCCAAATCAGAGAACACTACACAGACTAATTACTACACCTCTGAGCTTGCAAGGCCTGAGGGGAGCCAACTGCAGCTGTAGCTACTCTATCAAACAGTTCATCCCAAACCACAATTGATATTCTCAGCAGCAAGGTTCAAATTAGCTGTGGATTTCAGTGAGCAGAGAAGGTCTGTGAGTAGAAAACATCGATGCAGCTAGTCCAGTCTGCTGATAGGTGCTGCCAGGACCTCCTGCAGAGGGCTAGCCCTGTGTGCCCAGGCTGACCTGCAGTGAGCAAGTGCAGCGGGAGCCTAATTAACATTCCACAAGAGGCATTGAAACGCCGTCTTGTATTCTATCACCATCTAATTAGAAAGGGCACTGACCTGGCAGAGGAGACAGACATAAAGGACAGCTAGATAGACAGAGAGACAAAACCATTCCTGGCTCCCTTGTCCCAAGTCTGTGATAAGGATAAAAATGACTAAAGATCTTGGTGTGTGTGTGTGTGTGTGTGTGTGTGTGTGTGTGTGTATGTGTGTGTGTGTTTTAAAGATATGCTATTAGAACTTAGTATGCATTTCCTTTAAAATTTGTATGTTTATTTATTTGTGTATGTAAGTGTGCATGTGGCAGTTAGAGGACAACTTGTAGAAGTCAGTTTTCTCCTTCTATCATGTGACTCCTGGGTATCAAACTCAGGTTGTCAGGTTTACCCACTGAGCCATCTTGCCAGCCCAAGTGCTTATTTCTATAGCTGACACCCCATTATCTTGGCACTAACTAAAAAAGATCCAACAAGAAGGAAGAGCAGGTACGTCTATAACCAGACGGATAACAGCCATCCCGTATCTTGTAGGCCAAGACTGACCAAAAGCAGTATCATCAATTACAACAAGGTCTTTAAGCCAAGTGTGGTGGCGCACGCCTTTAATCCCAGCTCTCAGGAGGCAGAGGCAGGTGGACCTCTGTGAGTTTGAGGCCAGCCTGGTCTACAGAGCAAGTTCTGGACAGCCAGGACTGTTATACAGAGAAACCCTGTCTGGAAAAAAAAAACCTAAACCAAACCCAAACAACCCAAGATCTTTAATTATTACTACTCACTACTGTGTGTATGAGTGAGTGCATGAAATGTGTGGCACATGTCCTGTGGTACCAGTGTGGCTGTAAGAGGACAACTCTGTGGAGTCCGTTCTCTTTCCATCTTTCCATGGGTTTCAGGTATCACATGAACAATGGCAGGCTTGCACAGCAAGAGCCTTCCCCTGATGAGCCACCTTGCTAGCCCTAAAACCACATCTTAGCTGGGCATGGTACACGTCTGTGATCCCAGGATCAGGGAGGCCGAGGCAAGGAAACTGTTTTGAGTTTGAGGCCTGACTCGGCTCCACAGAGTGTGCCAGGCCAGGTAGGGCTACATAGTAAGAGTGTTCCTCAAACAAACAAACTAGGGACGGAGGGATAACTCGGTTAATAAAGAGCTGGCTATGCAAACACAAGTACCTGAGTTTGATCCTAGCACCCACAAAAAATGCTGGGCATGGTAGCATACTAGGGAGGTGGAGACAGCCAGAGCCCAAGGGCTTGCTGGTTTAGCTTTATCAGTGAGTCCCTGGCCACTGAGAGTCCCTGCCTCAAAAGATAAAGTAGATGTCCTTGAGGAATGATACCCAATCAAGTGCACAAATACATATATACACAAACCAAATGCAAGGAACAAAACCTGAAGTCTTACTCACCTGCTTTCTAGCCTTCTCCTCCCTGGCCTGGGCTTTCATCTGCTGAACTTCTAAAGAGTCAGCCTTCCTTCTCCTCATAAATAGGTCATGGTTCCCAATACATAGCTGGAGAATCTGTGGCCACACAAACAGAAAACATGTTAAGTGTATGAATTTACTTTGTTGCCTACCAGCCTGCCTCTTGGGCTCTGTGGACAGCAGTAAACCTGAGGAAGAATGAGTAGAATAAAACACAAAAGCCTTGCTAAGGTCTTCTAATGTTCTCAGTTCTAGAAACATGTACAAGGAAGGTACCTCAGATAATCCAGGAGATAAAAATCACAAGTGAACAGAGGACACTCCATTAGTCACCCGAATGTACCAGTCTCCTAAATCAAGATGTGGCAAGACAGATAGGGGGACAGGAAGACCAACCAGGAAGTTGGGTTGGGTCAAGGGTTATTCATGGGGAAAGAAAGAAGCTGGCTCTCTCCCTCATACCAAAAAGCTGATTCCAGTTTCAAAGGTGACTTTTATTTGAAAATAGAGTCTCTTTTAAATTAGGAAAGGAGAGCTTAAGTAAGGAAACACAGAAGAACAATGATCGGGGACTTTTTTGGGGGGTGAGGTGGGGTCTGAGACAGGGTTTCTCTGTGTAGCCGTGGCTGTCCTGGAACTTGCTCTGTAGCCCAGGCTGACCTCAAACTCTGAGAGATCCGCCTGCCTCTGCCTCCCAAGTGCTGAGACTAAAGGCGTGTGCCAGCACTGCCCACCCCGGCTATGACTAAGAATTTATTGTGTTGACATGAAAGGTGAAGATTTTTATTTGTCATAGCATCACAAGAAGGAAAATGAGCCTTAGGAGGAGGATAATAATTAATAAAGAAAACAAACAATCCAAGAGGAAAGTGGCCCAAAGACATGAAACAAGAATTTAACTGCACAGGAAATTAGATTTGGTCAACAAATATAAAGATATAAGTTCATTAGTAATTATAAAATGCAAATCAACATGGCAAGCTGAGATATACCTCAGATAGAGTGTTTCCTTACATGCACAAAGCCCTAGATCTTATCTCCACTCCCCACCCCACCCCCCTCAAAAAGGTTAACTGTATAGGTTAAACTAAAGAGAAAAGTATCTACCAAATCAAGTATTATTTTATACCTCTTAGCAAGAGAAACTAGGGCTAGATTCCTGGCAGAGAAGCTAATATATATAAAATCACTAAATTCCTCAGAAACGTTAGTTCTCTGTCATGAAAAGCAGGGTCTCAACTTACCAGCTTATTAACACGAAGCTTTGAGGAGTTAAATTTGAAGACATCAATTTTCTTATCCAGTGGCTTAATAGTAAACTGAAAGAAAGGAGCACAGTTTCATGACACCAACTGGGAATCCACTGAAGCAGCAACCACACTGCCCCTCGTCCTGTCCTCCCAGCGCCCAGGAGTAAAGCCTTGCTGAGCTGGAGGCATACAGGGACCAAGACTGGGGCTGTAGAAGTTCATGACCCTAACCATCTGTGAGGAACTGACAGTGGCAGCCTGAAGTTGGAACCCATGATGGGCCAGCTCCAGAGGTCACACTGGCATAGGTCTTTGCCTTCATAAAGCCCAGGCTAGTAGGACTTGGTCCAACAATAGCCAAATACTCAAAAGGTAACACCATATATCAGTGTAGGGAGGACATGTCACAGATATCCTAGAGGTTTAGAGCAGATCTAGCACAAATGGGAGGTATTATAACTGGTCTTAGAAATATATGACAGAATAGCTAAAAGATAGGTGGAGGGGCATCTCAGACAAGTAATAAGAATAAATTCAATATCCAGCACCAAAAATTAAGAGGAGGAGGAGATGGTGACTAGGGATATTAACTATATTAGCC
The DNA here is from genome assembly GCF_049852395.1 of Peromyscus maniculatus bairdii. Taxonomy (NCBI): domain Eukaryota; kingdom Metazoa; phylum Chordata; class Mammalia; order Rodentia; family Cricetidae; genus Peromyscus; species Peromyscus maniculatus. The sequence continues at coordinate 8,106,414 of NC_134861.1, forward strand.
CCTTAGTAATTGCAATGATACAGTAGGCTTAGACAGATAGGAAGGCTGATGGGTGGTGAAGAATCAAGAGTCAGAGGGGGTGATTGCTGTGGAATATTATTTTAACTAGGCAAAGACATGTGACATTTGTTTATGCTGTGGAGTATTACTTTAACTGTAAAGGTGTGTGACATTTGTTTATGCTGCATTTGCTTAATTACCAAAAGATGTGCTGCTGTTTCACACTGCCTGCCTAAGACATCTGATTGGTCTAATAAAAAGCTGAATGGCCAATAGCTAGGCAAGAGAGGGATAGACAAGGCTGGCAGGCAGAGAGAATAAAAAGGAGGAGAAATCTAGGTTGAGAAGAAGAGAAGAGGAGAGAATGAGGGAGAAAAAGAGGGAGACGCCAGTCAGCAGATACCGAGTAGAACATACATAAAGGTAAAAATCTGTGAGACAAAAGGTAGATAAACAGGTTAATGTAAGTTAAAAGAGCTAGCCAGAAATGAGCCTAAGCTAGGCTGAGCATTCATAACTAACAATAAGTCTCTGTGTCATGATTTGGGAGCTGGTTGGTGGCCCAAAAAAGACAGCCTGGTACAGGTGATATTTGATGTGATAAGATACAGCAAGCTACTATGGGTTTCTGAACATGGTCAGTAGGTAAAAGATGCTAAGAGAAGAAATACAGTGTGAAGAAAAATGGATTGCTGTAAAAGAGAAAAATATAGTTCCTGAAATCAAAAAAAAAGGATAGGTGACAACTTAGAAAGAGAAATTTAAATCACACACACACACACACACACACACACACACACACACACACACACACACACACACACTCACACAAACAACAACTGTTACTATGAACCACTGAGGAGACCAGAGAGCTCCCAGATGTCAAGGATGCCCCTGGAAATGTGTCTCAGCTGGACATGATAACACACACCTGTCATACTGGCACTTAGGAAGCAGAAGGAGGAAGATCACAAGTTCGAAGCCAGCCTGTTCTATATAAAGAGTTCCAGGCCAGCCAGGACAACATAGCAATACTCATTTCAAAGCCAAAACAAGCCAGGCAGTGGTGGCACACATCTTTAATCCCAGCACTTGGGAGGCAGAGGCAGGTGGATCTCTGTGAGTTCAAGGCCAGCCTGGTCTACACAGTGAGTTCCAGGAAAGGCGCAAAGCTACACAGAGACACCCTGTCTTGAAAAAAAAAAAAAAAAAAAAAAAAAAAAAAAAAAAAAAACTAAACCAAAATGGAACAAAAGCATATCTAGATCAAAGCATTTTATATGCATTCATGAAAATATCTTCCTGACACCCATTACTCTGTACAATTAGCATATGCTAAGAAATACTGTAAAAGTGCAAATACATTCCCAAGAGAAGCTTGTACAGCCTCTCCCCAGCGAAGCAGGAAAAGATAAATGAGTGAGCTAGAGGTGCACCTCTTGCCTGCAAGTGGTTTCCCTCCTCAGGACCACTAAATATAAAACAGAAAACAAAAAACGAGTTGCTTAGCAAATAAACTTACCGGGAAAGGCAAATTCTTGGGTATTTCTTTTCTTCTTTTTAAATTTTATTTAAATAACATTTTTTCATTTATTTTACACAGCAAGCACAGTTCCCCCTCCTCTCCTCCACACCCTGATATTTCTCTACATGTTTATATTGTCCAATGAGAAATGAGCATACATAGAACAACAACAAAATTCTTTGTTTAGAGTTCAGCCAAGTTAATTTGTCATAGTATGCTCTGGTGTAGAATATTATTTATGAACTTCATAAGCTTATTTCTACCCTTGCTAATGAACCCTAGAGCCTGAGTGGGAAGTCACAAAATGTATGAAAACCACAGGCTCTGTGTCATGCCAGGCCATACACCAAGAATCAACCAACTGAAACTGTTTTAGCAGGATGGCTGCCATACATAGCTCTCAAAAGTACTTCCCATTATGGCATGCCAAAGTATTGGGGTCTGCTTGCTGTGTAAGGTACTGATATGATGAAATATGATGGTACCTTGCCCCTAGAGAAGGTACATTAGAGTTGGTTGTGTCAGGATAGACTAGGGAGCCTTAATCCTTGAACTCTCTGAAAAACAAGTATCTGAGGAACCTTTAGTGTACAAACTAAAGGTTTAGTGATGTGTAGTGAACACCCTCTGTGAAACTGGGAGGTGAAGGACTACACAGTGGAACATTCACTACTTTAAGTCACGTGCAGCTTCCAATTTAAGGACCTGAAAAAAAGAACTGCCTACTGCTTACTTCTCAGGATAACCAGCTACAAAACCAACCGTCAGAATGGCTAGATTAAGAAATGCAATTGGCCTGGCAAATGGCTCAGCAGGTAAAGGTGATTGTCACCAAACCTTAAGAACAGAGTGTGATCCCTGGTACCAACATGGTTAAGGAGAGAAAAGACTCCTTCAAGTTGTTCCCTGAGCTCTCCACACCCTGGCACAAGCCACACCCCTTCCTCCAATAAATAAATAGATCAATGTAAAACAAGCAGCTCATTTTGAGTTTGGTATGGCGATGCACACCTGTAACCCCAGCATTTAGGAAGACAAGACAAGAGGACTGTAAGTTCTAGCCATGTAGAAGGACCCTGTCAGGGAGACAGAGATAGAGGGAGAGGAGGAGGAAGAAGAGGAAGGAGAGAGGCAAGTTCAATTTGCCTCAGCAAGCATGGTTGAGTAATTTAAACCACAGATTGGAAACAAGGGCCTAGTATTCCTTTACTTGAGTTGCTTAAAAAAAAAAAAAAAGAAAGAAAACAGGAAATTTGCTCCAAGACCTGCAGACAACATAAGCTAGCACTGTTACTCACTGCCTGCCTACTCTGCCTCGGATGTGCACAGGTCCAGCCTCTGGACCTCCCTGATAAGCAGGGAGCACTCTAGCTCCTAGTCCTGGCCACTCCACTCATCAGACATCAGGTCTCAATGTATCTGTTTTCTGGTGACATGGACACCAAACATGTCCCTGCCTTTACAGTAAGTTTCTTCTGAGGACTCAGCCAGCCGGGGCTCATGCACTTGTAATTAGAGGCCCTCCACAACAAAAAGAATGAACACATAAATCACGGGACTGCTGCATGTGGAGAGAGCCATCACCTTACACAGAAATACAGGAATCAACTCTGGGCAGAGTGGCTCACGCCTGTAATCTCAGAACTTAGGAGGCTGAGGCAGGAGCACTGCTGTCAGTGCAAGCCATCTTGGGCTACTGAGAAATGTCTGAACCCAATGAACGTTATCTAAGTTCCTCAAACTAGATCCTCTAACTATGGCAGCCTGCTGCCTTCATTCATGTCATTCATGAGAGAAATGACGTGATACCCACTGACGGCTAATCTTGGCTGTCATTTTGAGACTGCACCTGGAATCAATCAATTAAAACGCAAGCTGCCAGACACTCCTGTGAGGGATTTTCTTTCTTTCTTTTTTCCCCCTCCTCTGGACAGGGTTTCTCTCTGTAACAGTTCTAACTGTCCTAAAACTCACTTGGTAGCCCAGGCTGGCCTCAGACTCATAGAGATCCGCCTACCTCTGCCTCCCGAGTGCTGGGATTAAACGTGTGAGGGGTTTTCTTAATCAGATTATGAAGCAGGAAGACCCACCCTAAATCTGGGCCATGTTTTCTGGTGGCAGCCCACATAAAAGGGCTCTTGCTAGCATGTCCTGTTGTGGTAGCACTCCTTTACCAGCATGAGAACTGACTTCACTGGGGTTACAACACAGCCTGAAGAGCAGAAGCTCTTTAGGAATCCCCAAGCCTTCAACACAGATCGAGACTGCAGAGACATCCAGCCTTGTGGAAGGAACAACTACTTGACTCTCGGTCTTTCCAGTGGGAGACAGCCACTGTTGGACTACTTGGACTGTGTGCTGTAAGCCAATCCAATGAATATCCTTTTAATAGACATATTCATCCTATCAGTTCTGTTTCTTTAGAGAATCTTGACTAATACACCTCCTACAGACTATGTAACTATCAACCTGGCATGGTGGTTCATACCTTTAATCCCAACATTCCGGAAACAAAGGCAGATCTCTGAGAGTTAAAGGAGGCCTGGTCTACATAGCAAATTCAAGGTCAGCCAAGACTACACAGTGAGACCTTGTTAAAAAATAACAAGGTTGGACTGCTAGAAGGGGGGAAAAAAGCACCCCCAGAAAAAAGACACACACACACACACACACACACACACACACACACACACACACACACACACACTTTTCCATTACACGTACCAAACACAGTACATAAGGGGAAGCATAACATAGATCACACTTAAAATACAAAGAAACAGAAAGCTAAGTAATCAGAAATGTTCCTTTTTCCTTCTGTTCTTTGGGGTTTAGTCCTGACAGGCTAAGCTGCTCACTCTCCTGTTAGTCAATAGTAGGTTTTAGCCATGCCCTTTGAAGAAAGGATGCCAAAACTGTTCCGTAAGTACTTTAAAAATCAACAACCAAAGTTCTAAAGCCTGGGAATTAAAGGACTTTCACCGACAAAGAGATGGTCTGGCTTGGAAGCTTTGGCAAAGAGGAGAAATGGGAAAGGACCTTTGGCAGGACCACCGCACCACAAGTGGCACCTCCAGGACAGACACGTCCTACCTCCTTGTCGCTGTAGGAGATGTTTCGGATTTCATTCCATGGGAAGGAGATCTTGGGGGTCAGCCTGTTCTCAGGATCATAGATATGAAGTCCCAGAGCATCCACTCCAAGCAGCAACTCTGTGCCCTTTTTATTCTGCAGAGCCAATAAAGAGCAGCCGTTGTCAGCTTCCGGCTGGGGATTGTGTCTAACGTTCTAAAGAATCTGGCACACACTGTTACATCTGACAAGTTTCAACAAGTCTCAACAGAAATCACAGCTCTCTTGTAACCCAGGAGGCTTCCAGCTTCTGGATTTAGGGAAGCAGAGGCAAAACAATACTATTTTTGTGATTGGTGTGTTCTCTGGGTCACTGTGGACTCAGGCTCCTGTCACTGGCTTGGTAGCTGAAGAGACGGTAATTTAAATGTTGTGAGTACTAGTTAGCTAACCAGATGATCAGAGGGATCAAATGTTCCCTGCGTTTGAACATTTCTCCTGTCACAGGAAACGGTGGCTTCAGAGGTCACTGTTGCTCTGTGGTAGTGTTCTCGTCGGCATGTACAAGGCCCTAGATCTGATCTTCATCTCTCACACACATACAAGTTGTTGGACTGCTAGAAGGAAAACTTTAAGTCTAGGAGCTAGATGATCTTATTTTAGGTTAAATGCAGTCTCAATGTAGTTTTACTATACCATACCCCAATATGGTAAAATGTTATTTGTATTTTAGGGGTAGCTAGGTGGTTGGTATATATGGCATTCATCAAAAACTTAATTTTCCTATATTTCAAATGCTTGATAATTAAATGTTGGAAGAAACATATACAGATTATACTTCAATGAAGCTGTTTAAAATACCAGTTAACTATATGAATGTTATACTCATTCCCTAAGGGGAGTCCTGGTCAGCAGTTAATACAACCAGAGGCCTAGGGCCCTGTGCCCCAAGTTACTGACCCAGCTGTGAAGCCACTGGCTCCAACCTCATAGGCAGACCAATTTGCCAGTGCTATAGCCTTTGCTGTGGAAAGAAACTCCCCCTCCCCCGCCCCTCCCCACACGAGGACACTACAGCTCCTGACCCCTTGCTGACAACAAGGAAATTGAGCCAAGACTCAAGGGTAGGCCAGCAGATCTGCACACTGAGAAGGTGCTTGGGCTGTGACGACAAGTACCAATCTAACAGCAGGTGTTAGATGTGTGCTCTAAGATGATCTCTCTACTCTTTCTAACACCTGAAACCAGGCGCTGCCACCCAGGCGTAAGAGTGTTGTCCTTGTCTGAAAGCTTTTAAAAAGGATGTGCTGACAGAAGTGAGGCTTGTGTTATTACATCTGTACCCCATCTTGGAAAATAAGGTATTTCCTTGTGTTTCTGATGATTTAAATAAAAAAGAAAGGATTCTACCCTCTGCTATCATTACGACTATGACACTTCTAGAGACCAGAGAGGGTAGCACAAATAACGCCTCTGAAACTGTTTTAACCACCTAGTAGCCCATTAATACATGCAAGTATATATTTATCAGTTAAAATCAAATGTTTTAAGCATTTACCTTCCCTAGTTAATGACAGAATTTAAGATCTCTAACATAAAATTACTCAAATGTCTTTAACTTTGTCCATTGCTCAACATAAAAAACATACAAGAAGTAGTACATGCTCATCTGATTCATGTAGAAATATTCCTATGAAGAAGAAGAGAAGGAGGAAGAAGAAGAGGAGGAGGAGGAGGCTGGGTTTTGGGACTGATGAGTAACTTAGTGAGTCAAAATGCCTACTGTCACACCTGATGACTGAGTTTGACCTCAGGACCCACATGGTAGAAGAGAACTCGAGCATATTGTCCTCTGCATACCACCAGGAATAAATAAACAAATAAATGTAACAATAAATATATTATATATACATAATTTTTCTCTTCTAAGTAAAACAAATTTATAAGAACACGAGTGGTGTTTTTGTTTTTGTTTTTCTTGAGACAGGGTTTCTCTGTGTAGCCCTGGGTGTCCTGGAACTCACTCTGTAGACCAGGCTGGCCTCAAACTAAGGAGATCTACCTGCTTCTGGCTCCTGAATGCTGGGATTAAAGGTGTGCACTACCACCATCCAGGCTAAAAGTTTTTTGTTTGTTTATTTTTAAGATTTATTTATTTATTATGTATACAATGTTCTGTCTGCATGTATGCTTGCAGGCTAGAAGAAGGCACATTACATATGGTTGTAAGCTACCATGTGGGTGCTGGGAATTGAACTCAGGACCTCTGGAAGAACAGCCAGTGCTCTTAACCACTGAGCCATCTCTCCAGCCCCCTAACAGGTTTTTTTTGGTGTTGTTGTTTTCTGTTTTTTTGAGATAGGATTTCTCTGTGTAGTTTTGGTGCCTGTCCTGGATCTCGCTCTGTAGACCAGGCTGGACTTGAACTCCCAGAGATACATCTGGCTCTACTTCCCGAGTGCTGGGATTAAAGGCGTGGACCACCACTGCCCAGCCCCTAACAGGATTTTTAAGGATTGCAAAATGCTTTCTTTCTTTTTCTTTTTTTTATTTAATACAATTAATGTTGGTGGTGGGCAAGAGAAGTCAGTTGGGTTGACAAAAACCACAGAAGCTCACTAAATTGGTTTAACCTCAAAGAAATGGACGTTAGATACAAATTAATGAAACTTTTAATTATTTAATATTTACTTATTTACTTATGCGTGTTGTGTCTGTGCATGCATGTTTACGCTACAGTACACATGTGAAGGTCATAGGACAATGTGTGGGAATCAGCTCTCTGCTTTCACCATGTGGATTTCATGGACTGAACTCAGGATGTCATCAGGCCAGGCGGCAAGTGCCTCATCTACTATTCCATCTCACCAGTCCTCATGAAACATTAGAAACAACCTTCTGCATTTTTAAAAAAGATTTGTTATTATTATTATTATTATTATTATTATTATTATTATTATCAGTTACATATACCCTTGGAGGCCAGAGGCATCAGATCCCTCTGGAGCTGGAGTTTCAGGCAGCATGAGCCTCCCAAGCTGGGAGCTGGTAACTGAACTCAGGTCCAGTTGCAAAAGTAGTATGTGCTCTCAACTGTTGAGCCATCGTTGCAGCCCCTACAACTTTCTGCATTCCTATAAAATACATTTTGAGGCACCTGCTTATTATAGCTGAACATTTCAGTGTGCCCTATTTTTTATGCAAAGAAATCCACAAAAACCTGTATTTAGAAAACAAATTAAGCAGAAAGCTATCCTAGAATACTGGAGATGTACTTAATTCAATTTACTCAAAGTTAACACAAAGATGTAGAAACCTACAGGAAGGCAGAGAGTAACTGAATCACAAAGGTAGATGACTGCAGCTGATCTACTCATGTGTGGCCAAGCATCCTAACAACCCCTCATCTACCAGTGGAGAAAAGCATGGGTACATCACATGGACTCCTTTGGAAGAAGCCATGGACAGACACACTGCAAACAGCAGCCAAATCCCCAACAGGAGAAATGAACGCTCTAGGGCCAGACCTGAGCAGAACACAAATGCCTTTCTCTGCAGAAGCCCTGGTTCCCAGAGGCCTGGGGACCATTAATGGTCTGAATAGAAAACTAATTAGCCTCACAGTGAGAATAAGAGTTCTACCCAAACAAATTAGGAATCTATAAGAGCAGCCTTACTTTCAGTGGGCCCCAGGGAAAGACACTATTTCCAGGTGCTCCCTGGATCTCACAAGAGGCCAGAATAATCAAACATCACATGGCCAGCATTCCAACAGGTTTCTGCTGAGAAGAGAACCAGGCCTACATCCCTGAAGGTACCACTGACAATTAATTACCTCTGATCTAGTGTGAAGTCCCCAAATAAAAGACCAGGCTCTAGATTCCTATCTTCCTCTTTTCTTCTTTACCATCAAACCATAAAAGACTCTAACTACCCTGGGATGAAGAAGTAACTCATCTGGCTGTGTGGTCCTAGTCAGTCTATCTGGTAGCCAGGGAACTTGGGGAGTCGTCAACACACCCGGATTGCAAAGTAGTTCACACCATACATCTCCAGGTCCTGAGCTATCTTCAAATATTCCATTTCAGCTTCATCCCTGTAAGGAGAATGGAAGAACACCGTCACTGGGGCTAAGTGACAAGGGTGGAGGACAGACACTTGCCAAGCTAAGTATTCTGAGCATGCCTATCCTATGGACTTCTAACACCTGCAGCAGATAGCAGACAGACCAGACACCAGCAAAGCTTCTTCCAATCCAGAGTCTATTAAACACAAGCAGAATTGCCCATCCCCGTGAAAATAAGAAAACAGATTCATTACACTGTCTCTTGGCTTCAATTTCACACTCTGCCCTTGGTAAATAGTGACATCTGTCTCAAGTGATTAAAAAAAAAAAAAGAATGTGGGGGCTGGGAGTGTAGCTTAGTGGTACAGCACTCACTTAGCACGTGCAAAGCTCTGGGTCCCATCCCTAGCAATAGCAAAAAGAAAAACCAAAACCATACTGTGTTATTTTCAACCTCCGATGAATTATTTAAGTTGTTGCCTTATTTCTGTGCACTTTCTTAACCTAGAGGCTTTAGTAGTGAACAGGCTTTTCTACACACTATGACAGCATCTACTTTCCTGATTTTTGTCTCTTGGGGCACTGCTGAAGGTTAAGGCAAGAACTATCTGAGCCATAAAACCCAGGCCAGTGGGTGAAAATTTGTGTGTTGTAACTCAAACTTAAAGCAAGCTCTGGAAGCAGCAGTGACTTGCAGAAAACTCCCCAATAGGTAAATGTATTGAAGTAATTCAACTCAAGCTTCCCTATGACCTTGTCCTTGTCCTCTCTCTCATCTCAAAACACTCTCAGATGGATTTTAAAAATTCACCCTGAGAGAATGCCAAGTGTTGGCAAGCAGGTGGAAGAACCAGAAATCACACTTACTGCTGATGTAAATGGATTCTATTACTTTGGGAAACTGTTCAACATTACCTATAACAGCAAAAACCAAGAAACAACCCAACAACCCAAAAGTCCTTCAATGGTAGAATGGATAATAATAATCTGCTATACTAATATACTGGAATTCTGCTTAGCCATGAAAATGAGAAAATTATTGCTACATGCCATGTACTTAAATCTGACAAATGATCTTCAGAAAAAGAAAGCAGTGAATATAGAATTTAGTTGTATTTATCTAAAGTTTAAAATGGGTGATAGTGGGCTAGGGATGTAGTTCAGTGATATAATAGTTAGTTGCCTAGCATATGAGAAACCTTGTATTTGATCCTCAGCACTGCAAACTAGTAATATAATAATGGTAAACAAAAATCAGTGGGCAACACTAGCCTATGGGAACACAATTAGAAGTTGGGAAACTGGATTGGGTAGGATGGCATAGCCTTTAATCCTAATACTGAGCAGAGGCAGGCAGATTTCTATGAGCACAGGCCAGCTTGGAATACATAGGAAGTTCCAGGACTCTAGGAGCTACATCGTGAGACTTTGACCCAAAAAATAAAAAGAAAGAAACTGGAAAACTAGTTATCTTTGGGAAAAAGGAAGCTGAGAAGTCATGAGCTTATCTTTTTGTGGTAAATGATCAAGCAGTATACTTATGATCTGTCCATTTTGTGGGTATAAACAAAAAAGAAAAAAGATACAGAAGCTGGAGAAATGTCTCAGTGGTTAAGAGCATTGACTGCTCTTCCAGGGTATCCGGGTTTAACTCCTAGTACCACACAGTGCCCCACAATCATCTGTAACTCTGGTTCTGGTGCCTTCTTCTATGTCCTCAGGCACCAGACAAGCACATGGTACACGGACACACATATAGGAAAAGCATCCACATACATAAAACAAACAACAAAGATATAGTAGGAAGCTGATATGAAGGAGTAGGGTGGGGGGCCCAGTTCAAAGATGATCAACATCTAAAGCTACCAAGGGAATACTTACAACAAACTATAAATTTTTGTGTTTTAATTTAGTAAAATTGTAGATTGATTAAAAACAAATGTTGAAAGAAACCTAGGGTGGTAGGAACATTCTACTAACACTGGTGATGGGCATGTGCCAAAAGGCACAGATTTTATTTATTTATTTATTTATTTATTTATTTATTTATTTATTTATTTATTTATTTATTTATTTAATGATTTTGTTGTTTGTTTTTTGAGACAGGGTCTCTCCGTTGTAATAGCACCACTGGTCATCCTGGAACTAGCTCTGTAGACCAGGCTGGCTGGACTCAGAGATCCGCCTGCCTCTGCCTTCAGAGTGCTGGGATTAAAGGTGTGTGCACCACCAGCGCCTGGCTATAAATTATTTCAGAGAGCAACTTAGTTTCACCTGTCAAAACACAAAATGTTCATGTCCTTTGACCACTAACTCTCTTCCAAGAATCTACCCTCTAGTCTTGTGCAACTATGTAACAACACGAAATCGTATGCTGCAGAGCTTTCTGTAAAAGTGAAAAGCATTCAGATATTCTAGATGCCATCAATATAGGCCTGAATGTAAAAACAAAGGGCCTTCAGACAGAATGTTAAACTGCTACCAGGTTTGTGTATCTTGATAGGCAGAATACAAGACCACTTTTAATTAATTAATTTATGAATTTGGTTTTCAACCCAGAATCTTACATTCTAGGCGAGCGCTGTACCACTGAGCTATGTGCTCCTTTTATAGCAACACACTACAATAAGGATGCACATGAAACTGAAGACCAACATTATTCCCAGTTCTCACTTTTCCTTTTATATACTTCAGGACTGCATTTGTCCTACAAGCATGCCCTAGTTTTATAGTTCTTTAAGGGTGGGGGAGAGATGTAAAGGAATGGAAACAAGGATGGAGCAGCCTCACCTGGCTCTGCCCCGGTGCTCCGCGTACCAAGCAGTAATTCTCTCCTCCCACATTTCCGGAGTCATCTGATAGAGATTTATCACCTACCAAAAAGACAGCAAAAGAAAATCCACATGCAAAACAAGTCTGGGTATTGTTTGCCATTTTTATAATTATGGTTCATTTTTACAAAACAGCAAAGCTATTTTTATAAAGCTGCATGCAGGGAGAGTCACACACAAAGGTGGGTGTGTAAACAAGCCCCATTCCACTAGAGGATCGACCTGCAAGCTGCAGCATTCCTCAATCCTAACTACACTCCTGGGCTGGGAAGATCCACCTCTGCTGCTAGGGCTGCTCATCCAGGGACCACCTGACAGAAAAGCGGTGCTTGCTTACTCGAAGCCATCAAAGCACAGGTAAAGGCAGGGAAGGGTTGAGGAAAGCCTTTATTACCCAGTGACAGATGATAAGTGGGGCTATAAGAAGGGAAACAGCCAAGGCTGCTTCTGTGTCTAATGAGTAAGATGAACAAGAGTGAGGACTAAAAGCCTCCCCCACCTCATCTTCTCCACCCCAAACAGCTCAATTCTGCACAGTGAACACAAGATCTCATGGCTCCCATAAGTCAATGCCACTCAACCATCTTTAGAGATTGTCACACCAGAAAAATACCTATAGGCCACACACTTCCTAGCAATTCGACATCGATTCCACAAAAATCTTACATTTTTTGTTTTGAGACCAAATCTCCCTCTGTAGCCCAGGCTAGCCTTAACCTCATGATCCTCTTGCCTCTGCCTCTTGACTACTGGGAGTTCAGATACAACTACTATGTGGAGCAGCATCTTCGCTATTCAGGTGCTTGACCAAGAAAACTGGGTGCAGTGGTACACACCTGTAGTTCCAGTACTCGGGAGACTGAGGCAAGAGGATAGGGAGTTCAAGGCCAGCCTAGACCGCAGAGCAAGAGCCTGTCTCAAAAATTAACAATAGGCGCTGGAAAGAAAGCTCGGTAGGTAAAAGCACTTGCTCCACAAACATGAGGACTTGAGTTTGAATCCCCGGAATGCCAGGATGAGAAGATGTTAGGAACTGATAGCTCTTGGGAGAAGGAGAATGGATTTCCTTCAAATGACCACAGCGTATGTCAAGTACACCCCAGGCGGCACACTCAGGAGCAGTTGGCCAACATAAATTGGATCCATTACTTTGGGTGGTTTTTGTTGTTGTTTAAGAGAGAGAAAGAACATAAAGCTGGGTGGATAGTGAGGTAGAGGGGGTGGGTCTGGGAGGAGGAGGGGAAGGGGAAAGAACATGATCAAAATATATTGCATAAAATGTTCAAGAAATAAACTGGGTGGTGGTGGTGGCGGTGGCGGCGGCGGCGCACGCCTTTAGTCCCAGCACTGGGGAGGCAGAGGTAGGCATATCTCTGTGAGTTCAAGGCCAGCCTGATCTACAGAGCAAGTTCCAGGACAGCCAGGACTATTACACAGAGAAACCTTGTCTTGAAACAAACAAACAAACAAATACCCTCAAAGAATAAATAAAAACATAAAAATAAGAGTGTACATACATGCCTGTAACCACAGCATTGAGGGGTACAGACAGGCAGATCTGGAGTGCTCACTGACTGGCCAGCCTAGCCTAAATGGAAGCTTCCAGCTGAGAGACCCTGTCTCATGGCATAAGGAAGAGAGAATACAGGAAGACACCTGAAGTCTTGCTCTGGTTTCTGCATGTGTGAAAGGGCACACATACCTGCACACTCACAGGCACGCACAACACAACACAACACACACAGTACTAGTAAGTAAATATGCTTAACCAAGATTCCATACTCTTCTCAAGGTTATGAACTATGCAAATGTGCCTGCTTTGTACTTCCATCAGTCAGTGGCTTTCCTTCAGCCATACTACTGTTTTCCCAAATAGAGAATTTGATTTCTTACCCTTTTTGGAAGCAATTCTTCTTGGGCTAAAAATCCCCGCTTATGCACAGAGGGGTCATAGTCACCATACTGGAAGAAAAAGAAAAGAGATCAGGTGATTGAAATTCTAAAGACTACTGTCATTTCTGAACAAGGCTCAACTCAGTTGGCCCCTCCTCCCAGTTCCAGCAATTCAATTCTGATGACAAGATTTCAACCTTGCCAGTTTGTTATCCTTGAATGAAAATACAAAGCTGATTACATCTATGAGCAGAGTTGCAAAATCCCATAAGGGATGGATGGGTGATGTGCTAATAAGAATGTGACATGTGTATGGAAATGTGGTCTGTTTCCTAACCCTCAAAGAAAGCAGTCATTTCCAAACATTAGCTTTGGAATGGAAACAACAAAACACAACTGTGAAAGTTGTGATTAGCAAAGTGTGATAAGAGCCTTACCTACAAATGCCTCTAAGTGGCTGGTAATTGGAGCCAATTGCTAGGTGGGCCAGGGAATAATGCAGGCAATATTTTTAGTACCTTTTGCTCAAGGCTCTGAAAATTGCTTTTGGAAGATCTGATATCAATACTCTGTCGTTCCTACTGTACAAAGAAACAAATACAAGGCTAACGGATAGAGCCGGAGCTGTAGAGCCGCGCTCCAGTGGGGCCTGCAACCTAAGTTACTCCTCCAGGGACAACAACTCGGATATTTATTCTCTTATTCTGAAAACAATACTCCTTTCTTTCCTAGAAAACTTAGGTCAGACCAGAGAATTACCCCACATCAAAGAACGGGGCAGATGATGCTCGGTGGCACAGCACTTGCCTAGCGTACATAAAGCCTCACGCCTCAGCCCTAGGTATAAAAAGAGACTGTGGCCGGGCGGTGGTGCTCACGCCTTTAATCCCAGCACTCGGGAGGCAGAGCCAGGCGGATTGCTGTGAGTTCGAGGCCAGCCTGGGCGACCAAGTGAGCTCCAGGAAAGGCGCAAAACTACGCAGAGAAACCCTGTCTCGAAAAAACCAAAAAAAAAAAAAAAAAAAAAAAAGAGAGAGAGACTGTGGGCTAAGCATGGTGGTGCATACCTTTAGTCCCAGGCCTTGGGAGGCAGAGGCAGCTATGAGTTTGAGGTCAGTCAGAATTACATAGTGAGACTTTGTCTCAAAGTAAAATAAAAATAAATAGGTGAGAGAGACAGAAAACAGAATATAATCACAAAACCTATCTCTTGGCAGTAAGCAGTCAATGGTTTTTCTCTCTTTTACATTTACTTATTTGGGGGGAGGGGTGCAATGCCACAGTGCTTATGTGGACTCAGTTCTTTCCTTCTATCATGTGGGTTCCAGGGATCCAGCTTAGGTTGTCAGGCTTGGCAGCAAGTGCCTTTACCCACTGAGCCGTCTCAGCAGCCCAGGGGTTTATCTCTCCCTTTTCTTTAATTGAAAGTTTATTTCATTTTATGTATATGAGTGTTTCACCTGCATGTTGTATGTCTATGTCCCATGTGTGTGCCTGCTGCCCTTGGAGGCCAGAAGAAGAATCAGATCCCTGGGAACTGGAGTTACAGATGATTGTGAGCCACAACATGGGTGCTGAGACTCAAGCCTGGTCCATCTGTAACTACAGTTCCAGGGAAGCCATCTCTCTATTCTGGCCACAGTGGGCAACAGGCATGCACAAAATGCACACACATACACAAGGTAAAACATTCATACACATAAAATAAGATCAAAGGATTTTTTAAAAATGTAAAAGATTAAATCTCTCCAAGTTTCAGTTCTCTTAAATGAGAGCACTGGCCCTAGAGGATGCTGAAGGGCCTCTAGAGTGCTGCTGTGGAGGTCTTTAAATAAGGTACCCTCTCTTAAGTCACAGTGTCCTCACCTGGAAAGCAAGGAACAAACTGTAAAGAAATCCAGGCAAGCATTTTGGGGTGGTGCTGGTTAAAGTCGGGCATGAGCATTACGGTGTCCTTTGCATTACTGAAGACCTCATAGGATATGACAGAAAGCCATATTAGTTGCATTTGCAAGCCTTTCAACACTTGCCAACCAAATTTTAATGCAAAAGTAAGCAGATATGCAAAGTTAAAGTTGTAAATTCAGGTCTCAAAAGCTTGCAAGATTAACAACCCCCATTATTAAATTATATCGAGCTCCCAGCTCCTACACTGATCAAATATATTACATCTAAGCAATGCAGAAGTGGTGAAGATTCTGCTGAAAGAGCTTCTTCACTGAACTAACTCCACTCAACATTAAAGCTACCTTGATGTCTCTTTAAATGTCTATTAAAAACAAAGGGGAAAAAGCTGGTGTTGAGGCAGTAAATAAAAAGAAAGCCATACCACACTAGAGATGGAAATGACTAGTCCTCATCTCTTTATATAACAGAAGCATTCTGAGAAGATCAAGGTGAATTTACTGTGAAGGTAAGAAAGCTGGAATCTCAAAGTTCTGCAATTTTGTGGGCCTGTGCTTAATCTTATAGTCATCATTTGGTATTCCTGTATTAAAGAAAAACCTGTAAATTGCCTAAATTTAAGAGCCCACAAGACCTGATCTTATACTGCCCTACAAACATCTTGAATTTAAATTCAAGAAGGGGAAGACCGAGGATGCAGACCAGTGATGTAGCTTAGCATGCAAGAGATCCATGTGCAATTTTTAGAATTAAAACCAAGTAAATATCATTATCACTTTGAGGAACTGACAATTAATATAAAATTCTTGGAGGTGGTGGGGTAGGCTGGAGACATGGCTTAGCAGTTAAGAGCACTTGCTGGGAGCCCCCATGGTACTGCACTAGGCCCTCTGGATAAGTGAGACAGTTCCTTAGCTTGAACTGTTTAGTGGGCCAGGTAGTGGGATCGGGACCTGTCCTTAGTACATGAGCTGGCTTTTTGGATCCTAGTGCCTATGCTGAGACACTTTGCACAGTCTCTGTGCAGGGAGGAGGGGCTTGGACCTGCCTCAACTGAATGTACCAGGCTCTGCTGACTCCCCAGGGAAGACCTTGCCTTGGAGGAGGGAGGACAGGTGAATCTGTGGTTGATATGTAAAATGAATAGAAAATCTCTTAATATAAAAGAAAATACAAGGAAAAAAAAAAGTACTTGCTGTTCTTACAGAAGACCTGGGTTTGATTCCTAGCACCCACATGACAGATCACAATCATCTGTAACTCCAGTTCCAGGATAGCTGATGCCCTCTTCTGGCCTCCTTGGACATTGCATGCACATGGTACACAGGCATACATGCAAGCAAAACACCGATACACATAAAAATAATTAAAAAAAAACTTTCTCTTGGGCTTGTGATATAGCTCAGCAGTTAAAGGTCCTTGCTGCCAAGTCTAATGACCTGAGTTCTATCCCAGGAACTCATGATGGAAGGAGAGAACTAACTCTTGGAAGTTGTCCTCTGACCTCTACATCTTCTGTGAGATGCCTCAGCAGGTAAACGTGCCTGTTGTTAAGTCAAGTCTGATGATCTGAGTTCAATCCCCAGGACCCACGTGACCCAGGGGAGAGAACTGAGTCCTTTAAGTAGTCCTCTGACCGTCACATGCGTGCTATGGCAGGCACACACACAATATAAATAAATATGTAATTAATTTTTTTAAAGATCAACTTCTGCCAGGCAGTAGTTAGCACACAACTTTAATCCCAGGACTCAGGAGGCAGGGGCAGGCAGAATTCTGAGTTTAAGGTCAGCCCAGTCTACAGAGCAAGTTCCAAGGCAGTCAGGGCTACACAGAGAAACTGTGTCTCAAAAAACAAAAACAAAAACAAAAAAAAATTGCTCTTTGCTGCTCTGGGGCTGGGGATAGAGCTCAGTGGCAGAGTACTTATGGACCTGAGTCTGACCTCCAGTACTACAAAGTCAAAAGCTCAGCATTTATTTATTTATTTATTTATACAACTCTGTCTTTCTTTCTGTCTGTCTGTCTTCCTATTTTCAGGAGGACAGATGTGTGGGTATCTCCTATGTTGCCCAGGCTAGTCTCAACTCCTGGGCTTGAGCAATTCTCCTGCCTCAGACTCCAAAGGAGCAAGGCCTAGCCACTTAAAATGCGTAAGCTAAAAAGGAGTCTCTTTCCGGGAATTAAGTTCCTCTCTGTATATGCAATGGAAAAATCAGACCAAATGTTCTAAATGAGTTCTAATAAACCAAAGTTTGTTTGTCTGTCTATCTTTCCTTTTCTTTTCTTTTTTGGTTTTTTGAGACATGGTTCCTCTGTGTAGCCCTGGCTGACCTGGAATTCACTCTGTGGACCAGGCTGACCTCAAACTCACCGAGATTCACCTACCTCTTTCTCCCAAGTGCTGGGATTAAGCCACCACCTGGCTGATCTGTTCTCTACATAGCCACCAAAGATTCTGTGCAAAACATAAAACCTTCACTGGCTCAGCAGCACCCGTAGACTAATGGAAAGACCTTTCACGACCTGCTCCCCTAAAGGGCTTTCACCTTCAGCTCTTGCCACTGTGCTTGTTTAATATGTACTCAATTTCTTACTGAATTACATTTAGCCACTGTCCCTGACACTTTAGAGTACTAAGAAACACTAAGCTTCTCCCACTCTTTTTGTGTTTGTTTTGTTTTTGAGACAAGGTCTCTGTATATAGTCCTGGCTGTCCTGAAGCTAGGCAAGTGGACCAGGCTGGCCTCAACACTCAGATCCTCCTGCCTCTGCTTCCCAAGTGCTGGGATTAAAGGCATGCACCATAAAGTCTGGACAGACTCATTCGTTTTTAATTTCTGTGTATATGTGTGAGCCTTTGTGAGCGAGTATATGTGTAGCACACGTGTGCAGGAGCCCTCAGAGACCAGAAGAGGGCACTGAATCCCTCAGAACTGGAGTGACAGGCAGTTGTAAGCTGCCATGTAGGTGCCCAGATTCAAGAACAGTAAACACTCTCAGTGGCTGACCATCTCTCCAGCTCCATCTTCCACTATCCTTTTCTTCCTTCTGAAAGATCCTACTGGCAGCACCAAGATTCATGAATGACATCCTATTCTCTCCTAGTAATTTTCAGTACAAACACATTCAGGAAAGAAAGAAAAACACATTTGAAACACCAAATTGTCCATATAAAATCCAACAGGTGGCTTAAAAATTGCAAGATGGTTTCGTTTGTCATGTGACTGATCTGTTCTTTTGATTCTAGCATAACTCAAACAAGAACCAAGAAATATGGTTCATGTTGACTGAACCATGTGATTAATATTTGTATTTATACTTTGAAGTTAATTGTTTCTTTATGCTTTGGAATTAAGTGTGTCTGTATCATTCCAACAGCTGAAATACTGTAATGAATACATTTGCACATAATTATGTTCCATGTGTTAATGAGCTCGATTCCACTTCCCCTCCATGTTTTTACAGTTCCTTTCTGTTTTAGAAAGGCTAGGATGAAAACAAACTGCACATAATGGAAGGAGCCAGTATGGCTTACTGAAAAGTTCAGGTTATCTTTATTTGTTTATTTATACTTTATGTGCATTGGTACTTTGCCTTCATACATGTCTGCGGTAAGGTGTAAGACCCCCGGAGCTGGAGCTACAGACAGTAGTGAGCTGTATGCAGTTGTGGAAATTGAACCTGGGTCCTCTGGAAGAGCAGCCAGTGCTTTTTAACCACTGAGCCATCTCTCCAGCACGAGGTTGTTTCATCTTGTAAATGAAACTAGAATTTAGTGAAAATTAATGCCTGACCTCCACACACCTCACTAGACAGTATGGGGCAGGAACAAGGTACTGGGTCAGGTGGCCCAGACAGCGGGGTCTCCAGTCTGACTCCACCCTCCCTCCACTGCTTCAATCCTCATGGAGAGGCAGGTAACGAACTATACGGGGTCTCCAGTCTGGCTCCACCCTCTTCCCCTCCCTCCACAGCTCCAATCCTCATGGAGAGGCAGGTAACAACTATATGGTAGAGCACTTGCCTCACATGTGCAGGGCTTTGGGTTCCAACCCCGATACCATGAAAACAAAACACAACAAAACAAGTAGCTTGGACATTTCACAAGTACAAAAATAACATATAAGTATTGTGATTTTGAACAAACTTTTAACTTTTTTTTTCTTTTTTTGAGAAGGGTTTCTCTGTGTAGGCCTGGCTGTCCTGGAACTCACTCTGTAGACCAGGCTGGCCTCGAATTCACAGAGATCCGCCTGCTTCCACCTCCCAAGTGGTGGGATTAAAGGCGTGCACCACTACGCCTAGCTCATTCATCTTCTCTAACCTTTTATTTTGTCGTCAGGAAAACAAGCACAAGCCTTGGCTTCCAAACTATACTACATGAACTATCATCTTGTGAACAGTCTGTTGAGCACTTTGCACACATCATGGATATAGCTCGTCCTAAATATCTTCTCACTAATAACGAGTAGTTATTAAACTGGTAACATTGTTAGAGTAGGCCCTGTTTTCCTGAATGCAAACAGGGCCTCACTTTACAACCCCTTGCTGGCCTGGAACTCACAGGGATCTGACTGCCCTGCCTAGTATTAAAGGTGTGCACTACCATGCCCAGCCTGAATACAGACTTTAAAAGCTAGAGATTACCTACCTTTATTTGTAAGATTCCTAAATTTAACACCAGAAAAAAATAGTTAAGAGCACCCACCCCCATATGAACCACATATGTTGTCTGTGAATCACTTTCATCTCCAAATTGGCAGAAGCCAAATAAGTAGGGCTTTCCTGCAGTGGAATCTGTTCAAGCAAACATCTGCTGGTTCCTTGAAAAATGACCCCTACCCTCTGCCCCCCACAGGTAGCCTGTGAATCTGTGACCCCAAACCCATAGCCTCTGAGACTGAGATAATATCCTTGAGTGCTTGGGTCTCAAACAGAAGAAAGCACACATGAAGGAACTCATCTGAGCCCAAAGTGCATGGGTTTAATGAGAGGAATGATGACGGCTTTGTCCTGTTAGGACGGAAAGGATACCTTTTCCCGTTACTAATATTCTTGATCAAAGCATCAAAGGAGCATATGCTTTACGTGAACCACAGCCCATTTCCTGTTTTCTCAATTACTCCTTTTTCAAGGAAGGCATAAAATACAATTCTAAAGCCATAGATTCTATCTCTAGCTTTACCCATGAAGGTACCAATGACCTGGGAGAATCACTGAGAGCAGAACTTGCTCTAGTGCCTGCATCTGACAGTTAACAAGCCTCACGTCCCATGCCTTGTGACTACTCAGCAGACACTGAGTCATCAAATGATTAAACTGACTCTGTGCTTCTACTAGCCTGACCAGCATACATACTTCGAAGTCCTTTTCCCAACTCAAATGGCAAACAAGTCATTCCTGACTTTGACCTGAAGTTGTATTAAAAATGTGATTGAGGTGGAAAATCCAAGGGTCATGAAACACTCTAGATGGCCTTATACGATTGGACAAAAACCTAATACTCAAAGATGTTCCTCTCCCACCACTCCTGGTCTGCTGTCTAAACAAGAGTGAATGACTTTAGACTAATGAGATAACACTAATGGATGAAGCAGGCTCAAAAGACCCAGCTCCTAGCCACACGCACAAAGTATGCCCACTGGGACCTCACCAGGCGTGCAGCTTCTAAGCATATGGCCTCTGGAAAGATAAGTTTGGATGGAGAATCTGGGTCTTACTGACCTAAAGGCCTCATTTGATCATAATTAGAGACCATAAACGCACTTTCCCTGACTAATAAAACAAAGCTGATGTGATGAATGTAATGAACCACATGTGCATAATGAGATTACACAGAAAATTCATCTTTTTGAATAAATTCACTTAGAATGAATTGTAAGTCATTAGAATGATATGCTTGTCACTTGTATACACAACACATACACACACACACACACACACACACACAAATACACACAAATACACAGAAGCTGAGGCAGCAAAGGTAGATGCCCAACTCTCATGACATCTCATTTTTGGGGGCAAGTTGTTCTGAAGTCCTCAAAATCCAAAGAAACGGAAGATTGGAGCCAGGCTGTAATAAGTTAATGTTGAGGAAGAATACATTTTTCTTTCTTTGCACCCACCTTGGCCTGGACAGCGTAGGAAGCCAAGAGCACTGAAGCCTCAGGAGGGCAGTAGATCTTTTCATCCAAAATCTGTTTCTTCACCTGAAAGGGCAATGAGTGAGAGAGATGAGACGGCACGTGTGGAAGACAGCAGTGGCGCCTGTCACAGCAGACGGCTGCAGGGAACTCCAAACGAGGGCTGCCAGAGCAGCCTATTAACGATTTTCTGACAAAGGGGGCTTCTTAAAAAAAGTGTTGCAGACCAGTGGAGAGTTCAGCCACTGAGAAGTTATCAGTAAGATAGCTGCACAAAAGCCCTATCTCTTGTCCTCAGAGTCAAGGCTGAGGAGTAAATAGGATCTGCTTGATTACAGCAGACACTGACCGGGGCAATGACTAAGGGTAGCTGCACTCTGTCTCAGTCTTGGCCCCGGTGGAGCACTCACAGTACTAGAGGAGATGGAGTCTACTTTCAAATCTTCATACAAGACAAAAGTCATCAAGGCCACTGAATTATGACTGTAGAAAAAGTCATTACTTCCAATGTGCTGCTCTAAGGAAAAAGGAAGTAATAAAATTTGATCGATTCAACTTTTAAGTACACATGAGGTTCAGGAAATACAATTCCTAAGCTATAATGTTGAATTAACATATCTCATTGCACCTAATTCCATACAGTGGTGCAGTGTATGATGTTCCAGACACAAGGACAAGAGAACCACATGAAGTGGGGGTACATTAAGCAAATCTAACTCTTTTCACAGATTCCTATTAGTAAATGTTGCCCTGCTTACTCACAAAAACAATCTAACATCACAATATGAAGGAAGATCAAGCAAAAGTCACAGGGGACAGGTGCTGCCTCAGGTACTCACAGGAAAGCCATTTCTATAGTACTAAGGTATTCTGGCCTCATGTAGCTTGAGGTGGTCTTGAACTCTCTACATAACTAAAGATGACTCTGAACTTCTGATCCTCCTGTGGATTACAAAAGTACACTATGCTCTGTTTACACAACACTGGGGTTGGAACCCAAGGCTTCATAAATACAAGGCAAGCATTCTATAGACAGCTGCATCCCCAAGCCCCAAAGACTCTTCATGTGGCTTCATTCTCACATACACTATCCCCACCCCCAGCCCCGGCCCCCAGGTTTTAAAACTAAGAGAAAATGAAAGCTGAGATGTTCTGAAACAGTGAAACCTTCGAGTCTCCTAGTTTCTTTACAAAGAGAAAAGAAGAAGCCATAACAGAAAAAATCTGAAAGGGCTACCTTTTGACCTAAAACATGCACACATGCACACATGTGTGGAACTCCTTTGTAAAAGAAACTATTTAGCCAGGCATGGGACACACATCCCAGCATTCCAGAGGCTGAAGCAAAAAGATCTCAAGTTCAAGGCCAGCCTTATCTATGGAGTGAGAACCTCTTAACAACACAACACAACACAGCATTATATGGAGAGTAATATCATTTTCACGTACTATATCATGAACACAATACACAGAGGCTTCATATTACAAGGATTGTGTAAAAAAATCACAGATGTATTTCTGGGAAATCAATGTACTCAATGCCCTGTTACAATCTTTTACATCGTGGACAGTGGGGCACCCTGGGACACATAAGCAGCTTCAGCATGAGTCACACTACAGATAGCCATGAAACTGGGAAGGCTCTGACAATGACAAAACACGGTTTCCTTCCTTAAAGGAAGCAGCTCCCTGTGCTCCTAGATGGTCAACCTGTAATCTGGAATGCCTAACTTCTTCAGTTTGGTTAAGAATGACTTAAGAACACCAACTGCATATTCAACGAGACTGTCTCTAAGGAGCTTGCACTCCAGGGAAGGAGGAAATGACAATATACACCCAGAGTAGTGCAGAACGGGATGTCTGAAATACCTTCGGCATGGGTCAGACCAAGAGTCACTGCCATTCCAAAGAACTGCCTTGATGATGGCAGATCTTGAACTTTAAAGAAACTTCCTGCTAAGCCTCTGAAGCTTTTCTTTATAACCTCAGAGAACTTTCAAGTTAGCTAGAGGAACCTGGGATGTATGTTCACAGAGGTTTATATATTGGGTAACTGCTTCTACTATTCTTCATCATCACACCTCTGCAATTTCATCTGACATCAATTCTCACCACATGGGCAAAGTTCTATTCTCAGGATTTTTTTCCCCATTCCTGAACTCAAAGGACTATTTGGAGGCAAAACATTTTCTGCAGTGTAGAAGCATTTGTGGCCAACTCTAAGGGTTCACCTGGGCTGCTTTTGCAACCATACTCAAATTGGTCCTCTTAGAACTGGGGGAGATAACATGGGCTGGTGTACCTGTAAGAAAAATAAGTGTTGCGTGATCTCTTGAACTAGCTCCTCCTCAGCATTCTCAGGATAAAATTTGGCCAGGAAGTGAAAGGTAACTGGTTCTTCCTTCGAAACATCATGATCCAACACCTGCAGAATTCAGAGCAAAAGACATGCTGTGCTGGTTCCTCTTCATGGACTACCATCAAAGCACGCTGTGCAGGGAAGGTATAAATCCCTTCCCCGGTTGCATTCATCCCATTTCCCAAAGGCTGTGTTTCTACAATTGGAAGCATTCACAAAGCCATCCATAGCAGGAGATAATATCCACTTCGCACAGGGGGTTCTGAACTAAACCAATCAATAAACCCAAGGGGTGAGCAGAGCTACGGTGACAGCATCAGTGTTCTCAAAGCCACGGAAAATAGTTACAAACCAGAATGTATAACTCAAAGATCTTGGGCATTATCCTTTATTCTTTTTTCTTACTGCCCACTCTAATAGGTTCCACTGGAATACAGCTTAAACTAGATTTTTGTGACATCATTTATATGTTATAAATACTAGAAGTGAAACATGGCCATCATGGCGATGCTTTGTTCCTGGAATCTTTCCGAGATGGCCACAAAATGCTTGCAGTGCAGTAAGTAAACCACTGTCTTTAATCTTCTAACAATCCCACCCACCCCCTGAAAAGCTTGGACATCTGCTCTCCAGAGGGAATTTCATTTCAGGACATAAACATACTACCAGGCTCCATTAACATGTGTCATAATTTATTTCCCTTGAGCAGCAGGTTCTATGACTCCTGATGCCCCCAATCTAATATCCATTTGGCTAACATTCAGGTATGATTTAAAACTCACTTTGCTGAGAATCATAAAAAGATACAGAAAGCTTTGCTGTGTCTGCTATATAACTCTCCATATGCTTGCCCAAATTCCAGCAGCAGTCCCCAAGGGACTCAAAATAAGTCTAATCTAGTTGCCTTCCTCGGCACTGGCTCTTTGTGGCATTTAGAGTTTCTAGTAATTGGGAATGACCATTGAAACAGACAACCAAAGGAGTTCTAAGCACGAAAGAGATCACCATATCCATGTTGCAAACACAATTTGAACATCTCACTTAACATTAGTAAGAGGAGACTCTTGTTGGTTACCATGTTATGCAGTAGATAACTTCAGGGGCAATTGACAGGAGCACCATTTAGGGTCAGAATTAGACATGGGCCGGGCAGTAGTGGTGCACGCCTTTAATCCCAGCACTCGGGAGGCAGATCCAGGTGAATCTTTGTGAGTTCGAGGCCAGCCTGATCTACAAAGTGAGATTCAAGACAGGCTCCAAAGCTACACAGAGAAACCCTGTCTCGAAAGAATTATACTTTGGACTCGGGTCTTTTGGCCCTGTTCTCCAGCTGTCTCCACTGTGAAGTGGCCAGGAGAATAGATAGGCATATCTTTGCGTGAATATATGAACCCATAAATGGGCAGCTTCCCTAAGCCATAGCCATTTCCCAAGCCACCTCAAATTACTAGAAACCTAGATTTCACGTGATTAAGAAACCCCAGAGAATCCTGAGGAGGAAACGGGCATTGCTCTTTCATCTCAGGCTCTTTATTCCTTAGGTTTCATTAATGATTAAGTCTTGGTGTTCTCAAAGACTTATTAAAAAATAAAAAAAGAACACGAGCCCCAGGAGAATCTCTCAAAGACATAAACTGTTGAGGTTATTGTTTTTGTTTTTTGAAGCATACAAAGATAATAGTAATGCCATCCCTAAAACCTGACTATTGGTTCAATAAACTAACCCCAAAAAGCAAACAGGGTAGTGACAACGGGCAGAAAAGCTGGTCAAGATTTAGGCCTGGTGAATCCTGCTTGTCTGGGAGTCTGTGGAGAGCAGAAATGCCTGCAGGACCTGTTTCCTACATACATGACTTAATATTAAAATGTGCCCCCTTCTTTACCATATCCTTGTGATACTCCAACAATGAGCAAATAAGCTAAGTGCAGGCTTAGGGAAAAACAAAAACAAACAAACAAACAAAAAAAAAAAACAGAAACCAAAACCAAAACCAGAAAGCATAAGCCTCCCCCACTGGTTTCATGGAGATCGAGCCCAACCTTCTTGTCCATTTTGAGCCAAGCCACGGTGTCCTTGATTGTGTACTGCAGTCCAAAAAACCAGGTTTCCCGAAGCCCCAGCGTCCGACACACCAAATCAAACAGGTCTTTCCCTTTCCATTTCATCTGCAATAACAAACCAACAGGGAAGGATGATGTGAGCAAAAATCATAATCAGCTCACACACAAAACTGTTGTCAGCACTCTCTACTATCACCAAAATGTCTGATGAGCAGCACTGAATTCCTAAATAATCTTAAAGCTTCCCACACAAAACCATGAGTGGGAAAATACCAATTAGAGCTTAATGGCTCAGTCGCTGCGGAGCACACACAATACCTCCTTGGACAGTTCCGTACAGAGCTCAGGATCCCCGAAGCTGCTAATTTAGGAAACCTGGTAAATAGGCAGCCTCATTTAGGAAAGTCAAGCCTCCTAAATTAGCCCAGGAAGATGGCTAGTTTGTGAGACACTAACTCCCTTGAGATGTTGTTGGGTTTTTTGTTTGTTGTTGTTTTTAAGTCATGACTGCCTTTTGATAAAAGGTAAGTATTCTCTTTTTAACTTAAAGACTACTTTTACTAGGAAAAATATTAAATATATGGTTGTAAGCCACAAATTGCAGAGCAGAACAAGGAAAGAGCAAATAGGCCAGTTGCAGGTCTCTATCAGGATGCCTGGTTGGGCCCAAACAGAAGCAACTTGTCCACAGGCACAACAAGCAATTCTAAATGCTCAATGTCCAAACCCAAGCAACGAATATACAAATTAACTATGGCATGTTTATTCATAGCCTCACTTTCCAAAGACCTGAATCACAGCTAACCCTTTTTCTTTTTCTCTGCTATTCAATGGTGTAGCTGGAAAGAGCCGGGCGGTGGTGGCGCACACCTTTAATCCCAGCACTCGGAAGGCAGAGGCAGGTGGATCTCTGTGAGTTCGAGGCAAGCCTGGTCTACAGAACAAGATCCAGGAAAGGCGCAAAGCTACACAGAGAAACCCTGTCTCAAAAAAAAAAATCAATGGTGTGGCTGGAAAAGCTCAAACATCTTCATAGGGAAAGAGGATGCAAGGCAGCTGAGTAAATGTTGCCATCTAGTGGCTTTCAGTCAACTAGGTTTTTCCTGTATTAACCTCTTAGCTACTGCTTGCCAGAAAACCACCCCAGCTACCCCATATATCAAAAAAAAATTCAAATAAACACTTGAATACAGTTATGATCATATGAAACATATGCTTGAGTGATCCTGAGATGCAAATGTAAGGGAAAGATAAGGCCACCTGATTGCAGAAGTATCTGCTCTTCTCCCGCCCCCCATTAGGAAACCTCCACTCTCCAGGGAGACAGCTCAGTGAAGTGTTTGTTTAAACTTAAGCCTGAGAACCTGAGTTTGAACCCAGCACTCATGTAAAAAGTTGGTTGTGAGCCCGGCAGCTGTGGCACACGCCTTTAATTCCGGCACTCAGGAAGCAGATCTCTGTGAGTTTGAGGCCAGCCTCGTCTACAGAATGAGTTCCAAGAAAATGAGTTCACTACACAGTGAAACCCTCTTGAAACAGCACCCCCCCCACACACACACAAAAAGAAGTTGGTTGTGGTGGCCCATACTTGTAATCCCAGCACTGGAGGGGTGTGGGGTGCCAACCAGCC
The DNA here is from genome assembly GCF_049852395.1 of Peromyscus maniculatus bairdii. NCBI lineage: Eukaryota > Metazoa > Chordata > Mammalia > Rodentia > Cricetidae > Peromyscus > Peromyscus maniculatus. The sequence goes on from NC_134861.1 coordinate 8,133,905, forward strand.
TAGCTTAATAAAGGAACCCAGGTCCCAGTGAGCATCTACTTTAATAATAATAAAAAAAAAAAAAAAAAAAAAAAAAAAGCCAGAAGCAGAGGCAAGAAGATCTCCAAGTTTGAGGCCAGCCTGATCTACAGAGCAAGTTCCAGGACAGTCAGGGGTACACAGAAAAACCCTGTCTCCCTCTAACCACACACGATTGCATTCACACTACACACACACCTCCAATAAATAAATAAAATTAAAAACATGAACAAGGTGAATGGATCCTGAGGAACCAGAGGTTGACCTCAATGTTTGTGTTGGGTGTGTGCCATGGATATGTGGAGCTCAGAGGACAATGTGGTGAAGTTGGTTCTCTCCTTAGACCTTTATATGGCTCTGGGGATCACTCTTGTAGACAGGCTTGTACAGTTAGTGCCTTTACCCACTAGCCATCTTGCCCACCCCTTTACCTCTTCCCCCACCCCAAGTATTAGGGATCAAATGGGGTCTTGCACTTCTTAGGCAAGTATTCCACCATTGAACTATACTCCTAGCTTCAATAGATGTGAATGAACAGAGTCCTCTTCAGGTACTCAACAGGAGAGCCATCTCTCTCTGTGTTTGCAGCCAGAGCCAGCAACCCAAATGGTAGGACACCAAGATCACAGCACACAAGTGGCATACTGGCTTTGGTCCTTTGCCAAGCAAGGCATTTCTCCTATCTGTCCTGCAACCTTGGCCCCACACCCTCTGACTATAGTCAGGTCCCTGGAATACGGCAAAGATGGAAGTCTTTAGAGATTTTTGATTAGGAAAAACTGAGTTTTATTTTAAAAATATAATTGCTTTCTCCCTTTTATAAGGCTAGATAATAAGCACACCCATTTGACAACTGGAGACAGGGTTTCTTAATTCTTTGAAGGTCTTAATTCCTACAGGCAGACTTAACTGAAGAAATGTGATTTTGAAGAACTGGAAGCTTCAGGATGCTGATTCTCCTCTTGTCTCTATTTTAAGCAGCACACAGTATATAAATTATAAATGCCTACCTTGCCACAAGATAATGTGCCACTAAAGAACAGGCATTAACTTGGAGAAGTTAAACATCCGAGGGCCAAGAGGATCAGGACATCACTCCCAATCCACCATAACTCACAGCCACAGTCAGGTCAGGCCTTGGCACAAAGGGCTGTCAGCAAGCAGGGTGAGTAGACCTGGAAGGAAAGCTCCCACGGGACAACGAGTGAGCTTCCACACTGGGGAGCTGAAAACCTCAACGTAATACTGTGTTATTGCAGCTTTCCTGGACCCTTCTATTTCTTCGTTTTTAAAATGCAGGCCTACTTTTTGTTAACTGCAAAAGACAATGTCACTGTCCCATGGAGCTTGCAATAAAGTGAAGAAACAATTCTCAGAACAATCCAGAATGCCCTACTTACATTATTTTCCCTACTTATACCTAACATTGGTGCAAAGAATCATTGACTATTGGAGCTGGAAATGAGCCTCAGGAGTCACCCACTGTGAATCCACGCTCTTTTTGTAAAACTAAGTAAACTGAGTCACCAATTATTTGGCAGTCTATCAAAATAAACACTGGTCTGTTTTCTCATGGTGATCCAAGGCAGGCAAACCCCTTGTCTCACAAACACCCTTTTCCAGTTCTGTGATCATCAGATCTTTTTACCTTGGCCAGTAAGTGACCAATACTGAGACAGAACCCTCTGAGAAGAGTCAGACACAGCTCATTCACAGCCCTCTGTGGACAGAGCCCGTTTTCCAACAAGAACTGTAGAGCATACCAAGTGTCACACACTGAAGCTATACAATGGCGAAAGCAGGGTGTCTGTGGGAGAAAAAGGCAAGAACTCAGGTCAGAGGAGACTTGAAGAACAAGTAAAGGTTCAGTGATGGAGGGAAGGAACACTATCTTAGAAACAAAAACAAAACACCATGATCACTCCAGGGACCTGCAAGTCTATGTGCTGTGACCGGCACTGACAGCCAACCTCTGGAGTGGGGTGGTGGGACGACACTGGAGGCTGGAGCAGGTGGCTCCCTTCAGCAGACAGCCTTAGGCTTTGAGGACTTATGCCACCAGGGTGGAGAATAAGTTTCAGGGAAGGAACAGTTGCAGGACAGACAAGAGCACAGAGCAGATGACCCCCTCCTGTCATCAAGACGGCGAGGGAGAGAGAGGCTGGGAAGCGGAAGGAGGCAGGCCCAGAAGCAGCACTTGAACAGGCTAGAGGGAGAAAAGCTCAAGGACACCGACCTGCGTTTCCGGCTTGAGCACCCGGTATCCCACTAAAAAGAGAAGAAATACAGAAAAAGCAGCAGGTTTGGCGAAAACAGATGAGCAATTAAGTTTTAGACAAGATTAGTTAAACCAAAGAAAGCAAGTGGCCTGGTGGCACACGCCTTTAATCCCAGCACTCAGGAAGCATAGGCAGGCAGATCTCTGTGAGTTCAAGACTAGCCTGGTCTAGATAGTAAGTTCCAGGTCAACCAAGTCTACCCTGTCTCAATTTAAAAAAAAAAGGAGGAGGAGGAGGGAAGGAAGGAAGGAAGCAAAGTAGAGATGTCCTAAATATATTTAAGCTTCCAGCCCTCTGAGCTGGAGAGCTGGCTCAGCTGCATATGCCACAAAGAAGTCTAGGAACCCAAGTTCATTCTCTGGGACCCACGTGGTAGGAGAGAGCTGACCCCCACAACAGGTCATCCTCTGACCTCCATATATGTGCCCACACACAGACACAAAGTAAATAAATATAAGTATTTTTTAAAAGACTTAAAGACCTTCATTTATAAAATACAACATTCTAAGGTGAGACAGGAAGATTGGCTGAGCCTAGGAGTCCATGATAACGCTACATAATACAGTGGGACCTCATTCCAAAACAAAAGAAATCTTTAAGCAATTAATAAGTTTTTTGACCAAACATGTTGGCCTTACACCTGGAATCCTAGCACTTGAGAGGTTGAGGCAGGGGACCAGCTTTGTCTATACAGAGAGATTCAAAAACCAACCAACCAAACAAGCAAGCAAAAAAACCAACAATCAGGGCTGGAGAAATGGCTCAGAAGTTAAGAGCACTATCTACTCTTCCAGAGGACCCGGGTTCAATTCCCAGCAACCACAAGGTAGCTCACAACTGTCTGTAACTCCAGTTCTAGGGGATCTGACACCTAAAATAAATGCACATAAAATAAAGTTAAATAAATTATTTTTTAAAAAATCAAAGAAACAAAAAATCAGAAGCTTTCTGTTGGGTTAAATTTAATCTCCACATGTTACCTATAAAAAGTTATGCTTTCCGCCAGGCGGTGGTGGCGCACGCCTTTAATCCCAGCACTCGGGAGGCAGAGCCAGGCGGATCTCTGTGAGTTCGAGGCCAGCCTGGGCTACCAAGTGAGTCCCAGGAAAGGCGCAAAGCTACACAGAGAAACCCTGTCTCGAAAAACCAAAAAAAAAAAAAAAGTTATGCTTTCCAACATGTTCTTCCTCAAATGCATGAGGCTTTCTTTGTCTTCCTTATTTGAGTTTCTGCGTCTATATAAACAAGAACTGTTGGCCATGGGTGCTCTAGAGAGTTCTCAAGTTCCTGTGGAAGGGAGGCTGGGCTTCCTTGGTACAAGATGGCTTGCCTGACCACGATTGTTCTATGTTAATTTGATGCTTTGAAGTGACTCATTGTCATCTGAAGGTCTCTCTAGACTGTAGGCACTTCTAACTAGAAGCAGCATTAGTCATCATCCCTAGTGACCAACGGAGAGTATACAGAGTACACAAGACACACTCAGCAGCTATCTAATATCACTGACTAGATGACTTGAAAACCCAAGGCTCTCGGGCAGTGGTGGCGCACGCCTTTAGTCCCAGCACTTTGGAAGCAGAGGCAGGCTGATCTCTGAGTTCAAGGTCAGCCTGGTCTACAGAGCTAGTTCCAGGACATAGAGCTGTTACACAGAGAAATCCTGTCTTGAAAAACCAACAAAACAAACAAACAAAACCCCCAAAAATTCATGATATTGTATGAAAAAAAAATTCAGTAAAACCCAAGGCTCAGAGGCTTAGAGCACAGTTAGTGAATACACATTGTGTTCAACTACAGACCAAGGTACAGGGGGCTCACTGGGGGACAGGGACAAGTCTTCACTTTTATAGGTTTTGAATAGAAGTCAGCCAAGAACAGATGATCACAGGTGAGGGTTTCAGCATGGAAACACTTGTGTTACGACAGGGATACCCAGGAACTGTGGGAACTCCTAAGAAAGCAAACCCCCTTCTCACAGAAATGACATCTAAATTGTCTCCTGGTGGAAAAGAGAAGCCAAGTGAAGATTGGGTTTGGATGAGACTGGAGGGAGAGGTGTTGCAGGCAGAGAGAATACTATATGCAAAGGTCTAGAGCAAAAGGGTTCTTTAGGGGAATTAAAATATTTTAGTTTGATTGGGAAATATGTCCGAATTTACAAAAGAACCAAACTGAGCCTGTGACATGGTTCAAAGGTAAAGACACCCTGCCACCAAGACTGACTACCTGAGTTTGATCCTCAGGACCCATCGGTGGAAAAGAAATCTCCCATTTTCTCAGCACACGTGAGCCCAGGAGACCTGGGGAAAGGGGCTACAGTGAGGAGACATTGGCTGAGCTGGGTCTTGTGGAGAAGGCTGACAAAAGGAAAGTCATGACAGCCTGAAGGAACAGTGTGTCTGCACTTGGGTCCAAGCAGTTATGAAAGAAATGTTCTTTGCACTTTTCTAAATTTCTCTGATCTACACAGCTACACACAAGCTCACACAAGTGCGCTCGTGTGCTCTCTCTCTCTCTCTCTCTCTCTCTCTCTCTCTCTCTCTCTCTCTCTCTCTCTCTCTCTCTCTCCCACACACACACACACACACACACACACACACACACACACACACAAAAAAAACAAAAACAAAAAAAAAAAAAACCTGGAGAACCAAATTATGGCCACACATGGTGGCACACACCTGTAATCCTAACATGAAGCAGGATGAATGAGAAGTTCAATGTCAGCCTGAGTTATATAGTAAGACTCTCTCAAAAAACAAAACAAGGGACAGTGTGGTGATCTACTGTGTCCCCCAATATATTGTGCACCCTAATAAACTTATCTGGGATCAGAGAACAGAACAGCCACTATATTAAACACAGAAGTCAAGCAATGGTAGCACACTCCTTTAATCCTAGCATTCCGGAGGCAGAGATCCGTTTGGATCTCTGTGAGTTCAAGGCCACACTGGAAACAGAGCCAGGCATGGTGGCACACACCTTTAATCCCAGCATTTGAGATCTCATGTCTTTGCTTGGGAAGGACACACGCCTTTAATCCCAGGAAGTGATGGCAGGAAGCAGAAAGGTATATAAGGTATGAGGACCAGGAACTAGAGGCTTTTAAACAGTTCAGTGGAGATCCAATCCATTCAGGTGAGGACTCAGAGGCTTTCAGTCTGAGGAAACAAGACCAGCTGAGGAGTAGACAAGGTGAGGTTGGTTGTGGCTTGTTTTGCTTCTCTGATCTTTTAGAATTTACCCCAATATCTGGCTCCGGGTTTTCTATTAATAAGACCTTTGAAGATTTGTGTTACAGGATAGGCACTGGGTGTAGCAGCCCACACCTTTAATCCCAGCACTCGGGAGGCAGAGGCAGATGGATCCCTGTGAGTTTGAGGCCAGCCTGGTCTACAGAGTGAACTCCAGTCCAGCCAAGACTACATAATGAGACCCTGTCTCAAAAACCAACAAAACAACAGTAAAATCTCCAGCATCTAAACACATTGTTTTGTCAGCTGTCTAATTCTACTTCTGGCATCTAAACACAGAACCCAGAAAGTAATCTAGTGACTATTTTCTCCAGGCTCCTAAGAATGGAACAAAAGTGGTTCCATTCTAGACACACAGAAGGCAAGTTTAATCATTACACAAGATGGACACCTCAAGATATTGGGGCTTCTTTCCAGGAACCATCCCAAAAGGCATAGGTACTGACCTATGACAGTGAGTTATCTGCCGCCAGTATATCTCAGTACTGTTACTGTGTGACCTTGGGCAAGTTATTGAACTTCCTCATGCTTTAACAAGGATAATGAACAGAACCTGTCTCAACAGATTGATCTAAGGATTAAGTGAATTAAAACACTGAAAAAGGCTAAGACAGTGCTGGGCCCAGAACAAACAAGGGGTAGTTATTGTTAATTCCCACTCTGCCTCCCTGCCTTGGTTCTCAAGTGGTGCTGCTTAAACCCTCCCAGCCCCACTTCGTACCGCGATGATGGATGACAGATGGGAAAGGGCACCATCAATTCTCATCGAGCTAACCATCCTATCACTCATTTGACACACATTTATTGAGCACCCACTATGTCCTCGTCTTTGTGCTCAGCGCAGGAGATAAATGATGAATTCGGGACAACACGTGGCCCCTGTGCATGTCTGACAGGGAAGACAGGTAAATGGATAAGGAAAAACAAACCGCTAAGTTGCTAACGGAACAGGCTGTTGTTCTCCTGACTTTAGTGAAGGGCGCTACACTGAGGAGACACTGGCTGAGCTGGGTCTTGTGGGGAGAAGGCTGACAAAAGGAAGGTCATGCCAGCCTGAAGGAACAGCATGTCTGCACTTGGGTCCAAGCTGTTGCGAAGTAAGGAATGTTCTCTGCACTTTTCTAGGATCTGACAAACAGCATGATTTTCAATCTGCAGTACTGAATGTTCAATGCAGGACTGAATATGTAGCTTTGGCCTGGTACATGTGACAATTCTCATTCTGCACAATCGGTCTGAGATCAGGCTGTGTCAGGGCACTGGATCAAAGCAGAGATGCACCCTACAATAGTATCTGTAGGAACAGAAGCCAGAATGAATGGGATGGGTCTGTTTATTTTCCCTATTAAAACGTTCCTAGCCAGGCCTTAATGGCACAAGCCTCTAACTGAGGCACTTTGAAGGATGGACACAAATTCTGAGCTAGCCTGAACTGTGGAGCAAGATCTTGCCTAAGGAAAAAAAGTGTTTCTGACACTTAGGTTTCAGACCTACATTTACACTATGATACACCTTTAACATTTTTGTTTGAGTATATGTGTGTGTGAATGCATGTGGTCAGAGGACAATTTGTGAAAGTTATTTCTCTCCTTCTAGTGAGAGAAATAACTTTCTCTGTGAGTGAGTCACAGAGCTTTTGAATTGAAGTCATCACGCTTGGTGGCAACTGCCAAATCATCTTGATGGCACAAGATGGCCCTACAGACCTTTAAAATAATCTTTAAAATTACATTTATTGGTGGGGAGGGGGCGGGGTGTGCGCACACACAAATGAGGGAGTTGGTTTTCTCCTCTACCTTGTGGACCCTGCAGATCAAATTCAGGTCATCAGGGGACTTGCTGCTTTCGCAGAGCATATAGGTTCTGTTATCAGCAACCACATGTCAGTTCGCAACTGTCCTTAGCTCCAAGTCCAAGAGATCCTGACACCCTTTTCTGGCTCTGTGGACACCATACACACATTCAGTGCATATACAACACATGCAAGCAAAACATGCATACACACACAATAAAAATTAATAAATCTTTAAAAAAAATTCAGGTTATCAAGCACCTCTACCCACTGAATCATCTGGCTAGCCCTGTATGTGGGGAGCCAAGGAAGCCTGAATTGAGTGAATATGTAAATAGCGGCTGAAGTCCTGAGAGAGTATATATTGTTGACATGTCCATGCCCATGTCGAGAACCAATGCCTCAGACCCACTGGAGTTTAGCAAAGTCTTCCCACTGTGGTGAGGCTTAGAATTGCAAAGCCTTCATCTAGTCCACAGGCAGTGCTTACAAATGATTGACCAGCATGTGCAAGCCTAGCAACTGCAGTTTCCTCCTGGATACTGACAGCCTGAGACTTCTTGTCTCCAGGCACCTCCTCCCAAAGGTAGTCAGCAACCCTGTGCTGTACACAGTAAACATGCAGAGTTTGCTGCACTTAGTGCAGCTCCATCAGAGCACACACAGCCCATCCAACTGCAGCTTTTCTATGTATGTTGGTTGTTTCTTTAGAGCCTGTCCATTCCTCATCCCTCACTGCCCCGAGTCAAGTCAAGGAGACAACTGTGCAGTACATGGTATCTGTAGGCTTTTTCTGGTTAGGTTTATAGTCTTTTCTGAACAATTTGTCAAAAATAGAACAGTCTCTGTTTTTGATGAAGTGAGCATTTAAACCCATCTCTTTCCATCTGGCCGAAGTATTCAACTGTTCTACTTCCTTCTGCAGTCCTCTTCCCTGGTCTTAGCTTGGAGAAGAGGAGAGAAGCTAAGAGGCAGGTGTTCATTTTGCAGAAGGGAAGAGGGTAGTTTGCAGAAAGAAGAAAGGTATGGAGGAGTGGGAATCCAGCCTCCATTAGGTGGAAGCATCCCTCTGCAGGCCCCCTGTCCTCCAAGTGCCCTTCAGGCCGAGAAGGGGCTGGAGGGCAGACCTCTGGAAGCTGCTCGGTTCTGTGGCTGTGCTTGCTTTCCTGTTACTTTAACAGGCTGCAGTGTGATGTCATGGATCTATATTGTGCCTGTATCAAAGACAGATGCGTATGAACTTTATAAACAGGACTAAGTGCTGTCAGCTTGTTATTTTTTTATAGCGGCTAGATTTACAAGCTTTACCAAGAGTGAAGTACTTGTCATTTATCAACTTTAGAATGTTTTAAGTAAATAGCACTGAACACTTACCCTCCACCGCAGGAACAGCTAGAATGCAGCACTTTGTTATAGGAAGCAAATGCCACCAATAACCTGTGGGGTTGACTGGAGTCTATTAGCTTGGACAACCATCTTACCAGTTGGCCAGGGTTACATGAAGTCCTGACAATGCCAGCTGTTTTTGACTTTGCCGTCTTCACAATACATTTTTTGGCAGCACCATGCAGCCTCTCACAATCAAACTCCTTGTACATGCTGACAGGACATTGCCGGGTGAGAGGAAACTGGCTACAGGCTGGGGAAAAGCCACAGCAAGACAAGGTTCACTCTCTTGAGGAAAATAAGCCCAACTCTGATGCTAGATGTAAAATGCCTAAGAAGTAGAGCCCACAGAAAAACTTCGGCTTTACACACAACTCACTACTGAAAAGAGCCAAGACAGAGGCTTCTCTCAGAGATGGAGGTAGGCCCTCAACCAGCGGCTCCCCAGTAGTGGTGGTTGACTGTTGATTCCAAAAAGGAAGAGAAGGAGAACCAGAGAACCCCTTTGCTTCTCAGAGCCTTCTAATTACCTCACAAGCTGCTCCGGCATCTGCCATCAAAACTATAGAGAGGTCAGATTCCTTGCAGACAGAGGGACAGAAGGACTGTGCTTCCCTGGCTCAGAGCCTGTGCCCCATGAGTACTATTATTCAAAAATTCAAGATGACTGAGATTTCCCTGCTCAACGTTTATCCACAACTGATATTTGTAGTCATAGCTGGTCTATGAGAACAAATTTACAGAAGACTTGTGAATTTAAGATATTTGTATAAAAGATTCAAACCTAAATACAACTTTTATTTATTGACATGTCTTGAAAAAGGAGATATTGACAGGCATGTTTGCACACAACTTTAATCTCAGTATATGGAGGCAGAAAGCCAGGCAGATCTTTGTGAGCTTGAGGCCAGCCTGGTCTCAGAACACACACTCACTTACTCACTCACTCACTCACTCACTCACTCACTCACAGGGGGTGGGTGGGCGGGGAGAGAGAGATCAAATATTTCCCTGTAATTCTTGTGAGGTAGAGGCAGGAAGATTACCAAAAGTTCAAAGCCTATTTGTTCTACATAGCAGGTTATAGGTTGGCCAAAACTACCATCTCAAAAAATCAAATGCCAAAACAAACAAAAAACACAATGGAAAGAGTTATTAGGGGCTGGGAATGCAACTCAGTGGCATAACATTTCCCTAGTATATTCAATCTCCAGCAACCTGCTCCTAAACATTTATATATATAACTTTGCTGTGGAGTAAGTGAATAATGAACTCCATTAAAATCTGACTAATCAAAGAAAATTTAAAAAGCAAGGAGTAAGACTATACCAGCAAAGCAGGCTTTTCTATCTCTTGAACTTAAACTGCAAAATCAGCCAGCCTTTTGGTCTTGCAATTAAGGGATACACCCCTTCCTTGCATGTGGGCATTACTGCTCAGCATAGCTCAGCATAGGGAAAAGGGATTCTCCAAATAGAAACAAGAACGTAGCAGAAAATTCTATTCATCTCATCACAAACGGAAGCTTCTTCTTTGCAGAAAAAAAATAATTTAAAAAATCCTCCAATCTCCTGCCTGTCAGTTTCTGCCATAATCAACTACAGCAATTAATTTTCCCCTGCCAGTCCTCCAATCATCTCTGTTATTGTGCCCAATCTATATAAATTATTAGTTTTAAGGCTTTCCACCAATTGCTTCTTCTCTCCTTCAACCAATTACCCGACCTTATTACAACTCAGCCTACACACTCAGCAGAGGTACGTGCTTCTAGACCTTTCTAAGAACTATTCCTTTAGCGCCTCACTATTCACCCAATATCATGCAAGAATCAGTATGTACTTCACGTCCATGGAAAACTGAGTTTATCTTCCCCAAGATTCCTGTCTTTTCTCCAATGCTACAGATCACCATTCCTTGATGCTAAGGGGACACGGACACACACACACACACACACACACACACACACACACACACAAAGTCTCTCGGAATACAGGCAAGTGCTGCACAATCTGTGGCCACTCCACTAAGTGCTTGTGGTTGGCTGGGGATGCTGATGATAATGATGATGATAACTAGACGAGGCTTCTGAGTAGAACACTCCTAAGTAATGATTGCAATGAAGCAAGAATTTATGACACTCCTTATTAAAATTCTAATTGCATAACTAGGCCTTAAGATACATATTTCCCCCTTTGGTGACACATACTGATTCTAAAAATATCTTGGCAAAGAAATCTAAACCTCAAAGAACCAAAGAAGAAAATTTTCCACAGAACAAAAGACACTAGGAAGAAAGAAATCCCAGCACTTTGGGAAGCCACCAAATGGAGGTTTCAAACTCTGGTTGAGCCTTTCAAAGCAAAATAAGCTGCTGTTTTTTAGAGAGCAAACATCCCGATGATTGCAGCTTCTGGCATCTTCCCTACTGAAGTGGAGAGTGACTATGGGACCAACAGTGAATCCAGAGAAGAGATCAATGTTGCAGACCCTCCTTCAAGCACCAGGAACAAGCCTGAGACTTCAGAGAACCACAGGTCAGGCAAGCCCCAGTGTTTTCATCCTTATTTCCCCCATGTCCTGTGTAACCTCCAGATTTGTGCTAGAGCAAAGAGGATGTACTTGTTTTCAAAGTCAGCTGATAGATGACAAAGCAAAAAAGAAACAATTACAGTATTAGAAAAGCAAGATAGAGTCTGTCCTCCAAAAGCCAAGAAGACCTAGCTATCTGCGGAATTTAGCTCACAACATGAGAGCAATCACAGCTCTGTCAAAGAGCCATAAGCACCTCAACCTGCTGTGTTGGGTAAGTCACTTAACCTCCTCGGGGCTCTTCTGCAGTCATCAATGGTCACCCTCGGAGTCCATGAGCTTGAGTTGGTTTGTATAAATCATACAGTACTTTTTTCATTGCTGTAGCAATTTTCTGTCCATCCTTTAACAACCCATTCTGTTATCTTAAAATCATTTCTAGGAATATAACTAATACTTAATCCTTTATTTATGTGTACTTTGCACAATGTTTTCCCTTATTCTGGGTTCTGCTAGTACGGTCCTTATACCTCACAATCATAAGTGGACGATGTAGCCAGAATAGTGTTGTACACCTGTAATTCCAGCACTTGGGAAGTACAGACAATCGGATCAAGAGTTCAAGCCAACCTTGCTACATTATGAGATCAAGGCCAGCCTGGGATACATGAGACATGTTCTTAAAAGAAAAAAATTGATTGCATAGATGTATTATGAACTCTCTAATGCAAAAAAAAAAAATGGTAATTATAAATATTGCTGAAAAGTAAGATTTTAGCAAATAGCATGCTGTGGAGAATATGCAATTAGCAATGATTACAATACTTGACATACCAAAAATAACAATTCTCCGAAAGAATAGTAAGGATTGTTTGGTAGGGATAAGACATGAGGCTAAATCAGAAGTGGTGGCTAATGCCTTTACCCCAGTACTCAGGAGCCTGAGGTAAGAGGATAGCTGAATTTGAAGCCAGCCTGAGCTATTCAGAGATTGTCTCAAAAAATAAACAGAAAAAAGGTAACAAAGCTGAATTTTTTTACATTAAATTTAATTTTTAAAAAGTTTAAATTTTAAAAAATTTAATTAAAAAAAATTTGGAAGGCAGGGGCAGGCAGATTTCTGAGTTTGAGGCCAGCCTGGTCTACAGAGAGAGTTCCAAGACAGCTAGAACTGTTACACACAGAAACCCTGTCTCGAAAAAACAAAATAAAAGCAAAACAAAAATTATGTGTATTGTTCAAGCTCTCCCCTGAAGATGAAAAAAGAAAAGACAGGCAGTGGTGGTGCACGCCTTTAATCCCAGCACTGGGGAGGCAAGTCAGGCGGATCTCTGTGAGTTTGAAGCTGGCCTGGTCTACAAATCAAGTTCCAGGATAGACAGAGCTGTTATACAGAGAAACTTTGTCTGAGGGGGAGGAAGGGGGAGAAAAGACGTTTTGCCTACATGTAATCCTGGTGCATCAGATCCCTGGGAACTGGAGTTACAGATGGTTGAAAACCGCCATGTGGCTGCTGGGAATTAAATCAGAGTCCTCTGGAAGGGTAGCCAGCACTCCTAACCACAGAAACATCTCTCCAGATCCAAGAACACTAAATTTCAAGCCTCAACATTAGGCAAAACTAGCAGCAGATTATCAAATACAACCCATGGCAGAATATTATTTAAATGATTATTTATGTCTTGGATATTTTTTTTAAAGCTCCTAAACCAGACCTAGTAACACAGGCTTACGATTCCATATATTCTGGGAGTCTGAGGCAGGAAGATTATAAGTTTAAGGCTATCTTGGACAACCTATTGACACCTTTGTCTCCCAATAAAAAGTAAAATAAATAAATAATGGACTAGAGATATAGCTCAGTGGTAGAGCACTTACCTAGCACACCCAAGGTCCTGGGCTCAATCTCTAGTGCCTAAACAAACCAACCTCAGTGGTCCTGGGGACAAGCTCAGTAGTAAAGCACAAGCTAGGTAGGCATGGGTCCAATCCCAGCATTCCCTCCTCAGAAAACTCCTGTATTGTAAACCAGTTCATGCAGCACCCAGAAAATGTAAACATTCTGCCAGGCAGTGGTGACTCACACCTTTGATCCCAGCACTCGGGAGGCAGAGCCAGGTGGATCTACAGAGCGAGATCCAGGACAGGCACCAAAACTACACAGAGAAACCCTGTCTCAAAAAGTAGATAGATAGATAGATAGATAGATAGATAGATAGATAGATAGATAGATAGACAGACAGACAGATAAAATAAACATTCTGTCTCTGTTTAAGATTTAACACTGACTTTGGCAACACTGAAGAAACAGGAAGTTACAGGAGTGGGTAGAATTGGTAAAAAGTTCTGTGGATGGATAAGAACTACTGAGGTCTGAAGACTTTTTAAAAAACATATTTATGGGGCTGGAGAGATGGTTCAGCGGTTAAGAGCACTGGCTGTTCTTCCAGAGGTCCTGAGTTCAATTCCCAGCAACCACATGGTGGCTCACAACCATCTATAATGAGATCTGGCACGCAGACAGAACACTGTATACATAATAAATAAATAAATCTTTAAAAAAAAAAGCATATTTATGAGACTGACTTAATCTGAGAATCAACAAGAGTAAGAGAGTAGATAAAGGCACTGCTGAGGAATTTAAAACCATAGATCAGTCCAGGTAAGTTCTGCAATTACTCTAGATTCAGTTTTATCTGAAAGTCAAACGAACAAACTACTGAAACCAGACAACCATAAGCAACAAAATGAACAAAGACTTTCTGTGAATTTCCCAAATCTAAGCCCAAATTTGGCAAAGGAGAAAAATGGGAAAGGGAGTTAAAGAGCCAAAGAGGAAAAAAGCCCAGTGACTTAGAAAATACTGTGCTCTGTCGCCACCTAGTGGTGCCCGTGAACAGGCCGCTTTAAGACCTGGAGATGTCCCCCAGTGAACGAGGGCTTGCCTATGGCCATAGATTCCATCTCCAACACAATGAAAACAGATTTAGACTCTAAATTAGCCAAAGCACACACAGGGTAGAATGTATCGTTTTGTAACAAACCAGTGAAGCCTTGTCACCAGCTAGCTAGAGCTTTCAGTAGCTCTGAGAAAATGCAGTTCCGGGTTTTCTAAGTCTCAAATGCTTTAAATTCTCAAATTAAAACTAAGAAAGTGCCAAAAATGTTCTCAGACTAGCACAAATCACTGGGGAAGTCATCAAAACCAAGACAAAAGCTGGGGAGGGTGATTGTATGTCTGTAATTCCAGCACACAGAAAAGAGTCTGAGGTAGAAGGATCCAGAAAGAAGCCGGCTGAGACTATACATTGAGGCCCTGTCTCACAAAAATGGAAGGTGGGAATCGGTCTCCTAAGGCAGATGCTTGAAGCTGAAGACCGTGAAATGTGACTTCTTCCCTTCATTGTACAAATGAACAACTAGGGAAAGGTGTTTAACATGCCCCAAAGAGCTCAGCCTAGAAACCAGATGTTCAGAGGCCAGCTTGGGCTCAGTGATTGTATACAAGTGGCAGGGAACCACATACAGAGAAGGTGTGTAGACCAGAGCCCAGCTCTAGCCAAGCCTGCCCAGTGAACTCTCTCCCACTCAGCAGGCCTTGGTACTCACCCTTAACCTTGGGAACTGTTCAATCTGGTAGGAAGACCCTTGTTCTTACATTCACTAGGCCCTTACATCTGCCCAGTTTTCTCCCAGCACCCTCTGCTATACATGTTTCTAAGAAAGTTTGGCTTTGGTTTTGTTTTGTTTTGTTTCCGAGCCAGGGTTTCTTTGTGTAGCCTTGGCTGTCCTAGAATTAGCTCTGTAGACCAGGCTGGCCTCAAACTCACAGGGATCCACCTGCCTCTGCCTCCTAATTGCTGGGATCAAAGGTGTGCTGCGCCGCCGCCACCGCCGCCGCCGCCGCCGCCGCCGCCGCCGCCGCCCGGCTTTGCTTGGTTTTTTGTTGGTGGTGGCATTTTGGTTGTTGTTGTTTTGTTTTGTTTTTTTAAGGGACAAAATCTCATTATGTTGCTCAGGATGGTCCTAAACTCTTGGGCTCAAGTAACTCTCCCACCTCAGCCCCCTAAGTATCTGAGACTACAGGCACACGTGCCACAGTGCATGGCTTCTCTCCCAGTTTCAACAGGATTCCAAGCTCAAATGTTTGAGGTGTGTGTGTATATATATACATACATGTGTGTGTGTGCGCGTGATACATATACATCCATTTTTTACAATATCTTTTCATATATGTTTTGCACCTCCAACTAGAACATGAACACTTTGGAAAGTTAGTACCTTTCCTTGGTTCCCCCCATCCCGCACTCCTACACCCCCCCCCATAGGAGTTACTTTGAAACTCAAAAAAGAGCCATGCATTTACAAAATGCCTGTAGTCCCTTTCCTCTTACTGTACAGAAACTGTACTCTGATGATCTTAATTTGGCCTCCTCTAAAACTGAGCCATAGAGACACTTGGAGGGAAGGAAGAGGTGAACTTCTAAAAAGTTAAGGAAAATGAAAACAAAGCTGGGGGTTAGCTCCTTGAGGGAGCTTGTCTGGCATGCTCCAAGCACACAGAGAAAAAGAAACAAGGTAACCAGCTGATATCTTTGTGGGCACACCAAATGTATGTCTTGGAAGGACGCAGATGAATACAGAGGAAGATCCACTCGGACCCTAAGGAATGTGAAACATGCAACTAGAAAATACTTAACTCTTGTGAAATAAGCTTTACTTTAGGCCAAAAGCTTGAATTCCAAGCTGACCATGGGCAGCTGAAAAAGATGCCCTTATAAACCTGTCCAGGGTCCAAAGGACAAACTGAACATCAAGGAAGGACAGCAGGGACTGTTAGTCCTGTCATCACCCAGCAAACTGAACATCAAGGAAGTACAGCAGGGACTGTTAGTCCTGTCATCACCCAGCAAACTGAACATCAAGGAAGTACAGCAGGGACTGTTAGTCATGTCATCACCCAGCAAAATCTACACCCACCGGCAAGTTCACAAAAGGGTTGAGATAGAATCTTACACCAAGTGCAATAAACAAAACAATGAAAAAGACAAATAAGTTGTCACAGTAGAAAGTTCTTTAGTTGGGTGGTGGCACACGCCTTTAATCCCAGGCAGAGGGAGGGGATCTCTGAGTTTGAGGCCAGCCTGGTCTACAGCGTTCCAGGACGGCTAGCAGGGCTACTCAAAGAAATCTTGTCTTGAAAAACAAACAAACAAAACAACAAAAAAAGAAAGTTTATTTCCACTTTTTCCTATTTACCAAATATTTAACCTCTCAGGGGGTGGGGGAGTGTCAAAATTTCCTTCTTTCTGTGTGGAGATTCCTACTGAGTATCATACCCAGTGGAGAGAGGGCTGGCCTGGAAGACTAAATCCCAGGCTCACCTTTTAGCAGCAGTATGACACCCAGCACAAAAAGCAAGCTTGGACAGCATCTAAGTTAATAATATTTAGAATTAGTTTTAGAATTGGTAATATCTCTGTGCCAGGCAACAAGTGAGGGAGGCATTCCAGGCACTGGGTTGGCCTACACACAGGCTCTGTGACCAGAAGCTGGGGAAGTAAATGGGACAATCAGCTCAAGCCAAGAGTGTGTGACAAACCTGGAGAAGCTAAAGGAACGGGGCAATGGTAAGGGCTCAGGACACACTTCCATTTATGCAAAAGCCCTGATACAGTCTTACTCTGGGCCAGGTGGGTCAGTTCCTCAGAGGCAGCACTAGGGACCAAGCCCCCTAAGTCATGACTCAAGGTCCTCCTCTGCTACATAGCAAGTTCAAGGCTAGCTTAGGACATCTGAGTTCCATCCCCAGGACCCATATAAAGGTGGAAGGAAAGAGCTGAGTCCACAAAAGTAGTCCTCTGGCCTCCACACGTGAGCTGTGGCATGCGCATGCCCTTTCACCCCTGTAATGTTTTTTGTTGTTGTTTTTTGGGTGCTGTGGGATGTTCTGTATGTCCTGTGGGAGCCCTTCTTGGGTTCTTTGTGGCGTTACCCAGCAGGTCCGCATAGAGGATGATTAGGACCATGGGCCTGAGTGCAGGTGTCTGAGATGGTCTGCACTTGGCTGTGCTGGGGGATGGTCTGTATGTCAAGTTGTTCTGATTGATCAATAAATAAAACCTGATCGGCTGTGGCTAGGCAGGAAGGATAGGCGGGACTAACAGAGAGGAGAAATAAAAGGACAGGAAGGCAGAAGGACTGACTGCCAGATGCCGCCATGACCAGCAGCATGTGAAGATGCCGGTGGGCCACCAGCCACGTGGCAAGGTATAGATTTATGGAAATGGACTAATTTAAGCTATAAGCACAGTTAGCAAGAAGCCTGCCACGGCCATACAGTTTGTAAGCAATATAAGTCTCTGTGTTTACTTGGTTGGGTCTGAGCGGCTGTGGGACTGGCGGGTGACAAAGATTTGTCCTGACTGTGGGCAAGGTGGAAAACTCTAGCAACATTTGGGGTTTTTTTTTTTTTTAAAGTTTAATTAAAATAAAAAACTATCCAAGCAGTGGTGGTGCACACCTTTAATCCCAGCACTTGGGAGCAGAGGCAAGTGGATCTCTGAGTTCGAGGCCGGCCTGGGCTACAAAGTGAGGACAACCAAGCTATTTACTCTGTTGAATCCCTTTCCCCCTGGAAACAAAGGAAGCAACACTCCTGTCACTATCTGGTGACACCAGGTGCCTCATGCATGTGGGAACTCAGCATCTCCTGCACCAGTCCAGGAAGCCCTGCTGTACCGCCTGGAGCCCTGCATTTAGCACTGACACAGCACACGACACAGTCACAGCTATCCCGTGCCCTTCATCCCACAAAGAGCAAGCATGGGGTCCGGAACAACAGCACTACCCAGCAGCTCCCTGCCTCTCCACCAGCTCATCCTTCACCCTGGCCTGTCCACATCACAGACCACAGAGCATTCCAAGTCACTGCCTACATCCATAGAACACAGGAGGTAAAGAGGATGACAGCCTTTCTTCTGTAACACACACACACATACAGTCCTAACATCCTATACAGCCTATAAAATAGTCACAACCGTAATTTCCAGGTGTTGTTTGCCTACACTGTGGGAAGTATAGGAATAAAGATCCTAAATACCAGAATTATTCCTTCTGCCCTCCCCTGGAAGGTTCTGTTATGGAAAAACTACATCTACTAGCTATACGGTGTAATGACCTGTAATGTTGCCATTCAATTGATCATAACCCCATTTGGTTGTGGTGAAAACATTTAAAATGCCAACTAACATGAGAAGGCTTTGTTCTCTGTGTAATACAGTATTAGAATCTTCCAAACTCAATCTTGAGAAATTTTTCATATTTGGCTATTTTACTGATAGATTGAATTATCAGAGCAAAATTCCAGCCTAGATAAGAAATGATATAACCGTTTAGCCTCCTGGCAAATTCTATTCAGCACCCACTTTCTCAAGATGACAAGTATCAAATCTCTCAAGTGGAAAAATCTTCTAGCGCATCAAGCCAATTGTGCAATGCAGCAAACAGGGCAAGAGGGAGAGGTTCCCCCCCCACCTCTGCAGCCAAACCTGAACGTACTGCTGCCGTAAGGCAACTGACTCACGCCAGCTCCCACTGGCTCTGAAATCGAGTCCTTCTTGGAAGGCCACTACCATCTGACCTTAAAGCCAAGAGTTCCACAAGTACTGGCTTTCATTTCTCACTGAAGGCATCTGCCATTTCCTTGCATAAGCCTGGCTCAAAAACATGGCAGAGAGTGAGACTATTTGCTTCTCCAAGCTCTCTCTACCACCATAAAACAAACTATTATTACCTTCAATGAATATTCAATCATCATTTATAGACAGTGTTTCCATTATAATTTGGAGTCTAGGGAGATGCAATGACTTAACAAAAACCACAAGAGGACGGTACCCAAGGTGATGCAAGACTCCTATTTAGGCCAGTGATAGCCCTTTCTGCTCTTCTTTCTGAGGCACTCAGCATCACTCAGCCTTATAACAAGTGTGCAGGGCCAGCACTATTGATCCCACTTTCCTGGTGTGGAAACTGAGGTCCACAGCCCGTAAGTATCACATCCCAAGCAGAAGTGGACAGGAAAGAGCAGAGCTTTAAGCCTCAGTCTGCCTATTTCACAGTCCATGTGCTTTCCCCTCTGCTCTGCTACTCAAACTGTGGTCACTGGGCCAGCAGCATTGGCATCACCTGACAGCTAATTAGAAACAGATTTCTCAGTTCCACTGAACTCCTAGATCAGAATCCACCCAGGCTTTACTAAGATCTCCACGCCATTGTGTGCTCAGTCAAGTTTAGAAACTGTCCTATACCACTGTGCCTCTCTGACTGCCACTACTACTATCCCTTTCTACGGATTTGCACTGGGTTCTCAATGTCACAACTGGAGACAGATAGATGAATACTGCTAAGACCAGAGACTGGGGCTGGAGAGATGGCTCAGAGGTTAAGAACACTGGCTGTTCTTCCAAAGGTCCTGAGTTCAATTCCCAGTACCCATGTGGTGGCTCACAACCATCTGTAATGAGATCTGGCTCCCTCTTCTGGCCTGCAGGGACACATGCAAACAGAACATTATACATTTAAAAAAAAAAAAAAAAAATCAGAGACTGGACAACTTGATAAACTCCCTATAATGCCTCTAAGCCTGGTAGCCCAAGCCTATAATCTATGCATGGAGTAAGATCATTACAAGTTTGAGGCTACAAGTTTGTAGTCTAGACTACATAGTAAGTTCCAGGGTAGCCAGACCTACGTAGAAAACTCTTTCAAAAAACAAAACAACAAAAAATCCTACCATGCACAAGACTACTACCTACACAAAAAAATTACCCAGCTCAAACATCAGCAGTACCAAAGCTGAGAAACTACATCCTAGTTGATAATAAAATCCATTATTTTTGGATCTACAAATCATTTTTTAAAGATTTATTTTTACTATTTTTGTTGTTGTTTTTTTTGTTTTTCAAGACAGGGTTTCTCTGTAGCTTTGGTGCCTGTACTGGATCTCGCTCTGTAGACCAGGCTGGCCTCGAACTCACAGAGATCCACCTGCCTCTGCCTCCCAAGTGCTGGGATTAAAGATGTGTGCCACCACCGCCTGGCTTATTTTTACTATTTTTAATTACGTGTATATGTAGGAGTCTGTGTATAAGTATGTGCATGTATGTGAACCAAGTGCACAGTGAAGCGAGAGGTATAAGATCTCTCTGGAGCTGGAGTTACAGATGATCCTGAGCTGCCTAACATGGATGCTAGAAACCAAACTCAGGGCTTCTGCAAGTTGCAGTAGCATATGCTCTATTTTTGCTTGTTTTTTTTTTTTGTTGTTGTTGTTATTTTTTGTTTTTGCTTTTTCTTTCAAGACAGGGTCTCAATATGTAGCTCTGGATGTCCTGGAACTTACCATGTAGACCAGGCTGTTTCTCAAACTCACAGAGATGCACTCTGCTTCCTGAGTGCTTGGGTTAAAGGTGTGTGCCACTGTGCCCAGCCAGTACATGGTCTTAACCACTGAGCCATCTCTCCAGCTGGGCATGAAGACACATGTCTATAATCCAAGCACTTGAGAAACAGAGGCAGGAAATCGGTAATTCAGGGTCATTCAGTTACATATCCAAGTTCAAGGCCAACCTGGGCTATATGAAACCTTGGCCTGCTTCCCTCCCCTTAAAGAAAGACCAGTTCAGTGGTATAGCACTTGCCTGCTAGGCATGAAGTACCACACACCCTAAAAAGAAGTTTTTCCTGTCAAAATTATAGCTGAATAAATGTCAAACAAACTTCTTTTCCCTGCTGGCTAGTCGATCAGACTCTCATAACATTCAGCAAGAACTTGTTAGAGGTCATCAAACTATGGTCCACAGGACAGATCAAACTCTCCTTATTCTATGTAGAGCTAAGTTTTTTTTTTTATTTTATAAAGCTTTTTTAAAGATTTATTATATTTTATGAGTATTCTGCCTGCATGTATGTCTGAACACCATGGGCATGCCTATTGCCCTTAGAGGTCAGAAGAGGGCATTAAATCTCCTAGAACTGAAGTTATTGGCAGTTGTAAGCCACATGGGTGCTGGGAATCAAACCCAGGCCCTCTGTAAGAACAAGTGTTCTTAACTGCTGAGCCATCTCTCCAGCCCAAAAAATTATATTTTCATTTTTATTATTCATGAAATTCAAATTTCTGTGTCCATAAAGTTTTATGAATAACAACAGTAATAGCCACTGCTTAGATTTGGTGTAAGGTGGCTTTTTTTTTTCCTGGAGCTGAGGACCGAACCCAGGGCCTTGCGCTTGCTAGGCAAGCGCTCTACCACTGAGCTAGATCCTCAACCCCATAAGGTGGCTTTTATAAAAGTTTTTTTTTTTTTTTAAATGTAATTCACACACTTTTATACCTTCTCCCCCACCCCCGAGACAGGGTTTCTCTGTGTAGCTTTGGAGCCCCTCCTGGGACTCACTCTGTAGCCCAAGCTGGCCTCCAACTCACAGAGATCCGCCTGGCTCTGCCTCCCGAGTGCTGGGATTAAAGGCGTGCGCCACCACCGCCAGGCTATACCTTTTTTTGTAATTCACATACTTTTAGAATCCATCGATCTAAATTGTATAGTTCAATTTTTTTGGCATATTCATAAAGTTGTATAGCCATCGTGTAAGGCCCTCAAGCCACACGAGTGGCCAGGCCCCTCCCCTGAGGCGGTCTATCGGATTCCACCCACAGAATACTCTGCCCCCAACCTATAGAGTAAAAAAACCCATCTCTGGATATGAAATCCCACCAATCTCCAACCTGGAAAGCTCCACCCTGAAAAGTTCCAACCCCTTCCCAAGAAACTCTATATAAGCCCGGTATCCTGTTCAGTTTGCTGCTGTTTCTCACCCGAGCAGAGGCAATCTGTTGTAGAATATTATTTTAAGATGTGTTACATTGGTTTATGCTGTGGAACATTTGTTTTAAAGATGCAAAAGATGTGTTGCATTCCTTTATGTTGCCTTTGTTTAACTCTGTGAAGCTGTGTTACTGTGCCTGTCTAAAACACCTGATTGGTCTAATAAAGAACTGAACGGCCAATAGCTAGTCAGGAGAAAGCATAGGCAGGCCTGTCAGGCAGAGAGAATAAACAGAAGGAGAAAAAGAAAGAAGGGACAAAAAAAGGAGAGGAGGACTACAGGGGCCAGACACCCAGCTACCCAGCCAGACATTGAATAAGAAGTAAAGAAAAGATATATAGAAATAGAGAAAGATAAAAGTCCAGAGGCAAAAGGTAGATGGACTAATTTAAGTTAAGAAAAGCAGGCTAAAAACAAGCCATGCTAAGGTCCGGCATTTATAAGAAAGAATAAGCCTCTGTGTGTATTTATTTGGGAGTTGGGGGCGGGCCCCCCAAAAGAGTAAAAACAACCAACAACAGCAGCCACCCTCCTCGGTTTTTTCCTCCCAATAAATCTCATGTGTGAGGTTTGTTGTATGGTGTGACTTTGTAGTATTCCTTGGCTCCCGGCTGCCAGGATACCTTTCCATACGAGCTATAACGCTTACACATCACCCATAGTAATTTTGAAATCTTGTTGTTTTTCAGCACTGGGTATGGAATCCAGCGTCTCACACAAGCTGAGTACACACCTTAACCTTCAGCTCAAAGAACATTTTCATCACTTCAAAAAGAAATTTTGATCCTAAAGCTAAAATACTCTTAAACTCCCATTCACTTTCTGAGCCCTGAGCAACCACTAATCTACAGTCTGTCTCTGTTAACATCATATTCTGGATTTTCCATGGATGGAATTGTATGTTCTTCTGTGACTCCTGTTTTAAAGGTCTGTTGAATCATCTATTGATACTTCATTCTACTTCATTGCCAAATCATATCCCACAGAATGCATATGCCATCTGTTAGTGGACAGCAGAGCTGTTTTCGTTTCTTGGATATTGTGAATAATTCGGCTGCATGAGGTTCTCTGTAAACACATTATTTCTGTCTGATGGGTGTCTCTGAGTAGAAATGATAGGTTATATAGAAACTATGCTTAGAGTGAGGAACTGCCACATAATTGTTCACAGTGGCTTTCTCTACATTCACAGTGACACTACATAACTTTTTCATTCCAGGAATCTTACTGGCTGCCTTTCTTTGTAGTCAAGTCCTCACTATGCTTTTGATTTACACTTTCTTGATGATTAATGACACTGGGTATCTATCTCTTCTTGTGTTTATTGGCTATATATCTTCATTAGAAAATATCTATTCAGATCTTATGTCCATTTATTAAATAGGTTGTCTTTTGATTATTGAATTATAAGAATTATTTATGAGGCTAGAGAGGTGACTCAGTGGTTAAGA